>NC_135760.1:3060441-4425441 GCF_052425735.1 Oculina patagonica
CTAACAAGCAAGCAGATCAGCGGGTTGAAGACGGCACTGGCTTTTGCGACAATCCCAGGAATGAACGATGTCTCAGGATCAAACATCTCCGGGCCACCAAAAACAGACATCATCGCGCAAACGTAGTATGGCGTCCAACAGACAACGTAGATGATAACACCGATTAAGATCATCAAGACTCTCTTCTTTGCCCTGTTCCTGTCCCTGGATGCCATCGCGTTAATGCCCGCTTCTTGTCTGGACCTCTGGTATATCTTGATGAAGTAGGCTATGGAAACTCCCAGGGGAATTGCGAATGCAAAGATGACCAACAGCACCGAGTAGATGCGCCCGGCGTGGTTGTCTTCGCGCCAATTTAGAGCACACACCGTATCGCCAGATTCAAAATTGAACGATCCCCAGCCGACCAGGGGAGGGAACATTATGGCAATTCCATACAACCAAGTGCCTGTCAACGTCTTGATGATCTTGTGTCGTTCCCAGGCATCACGCTCGGCAAAAGCCATCTCGAGTTCCATTGCGTCGTCGCTCATCTTTCGATGGATTTTGAGGATGCACAGCGCTAACGTAACAATTGTCGAAATGCATCCGACGCATGATAGGAAGCCTACAATCTGAAATGAAGTGAAAACGTTTTTTTTAAGGGACTATGTCAAGGATTTAACCAGAATTTTGAACCGCCAAAATTTAATTTTTTTTTTTATAAAAAAAAAAGCTATATTAGAGCACTGAAACTGTTAACAAGCATCTTTGGCTGCGGATGGCTCGGATGGAAACGGATTGCAATTTGAAAAAGTTAGGCAAACGTTTTCAAGTTGTTTCCGCGCATCTTCGTAATATCGATATTTAAAGCCGTAGAATATAGCTTGATTTCTATCCGCAAATTAAGGTTATATAGGGTTAAATTGCCTACCACTAATTTCAGAACAGTTTAGACCAAACATCTGCGAAACCCCCGTGACATGGTCCCTTAAATACTTGTGCTATTGCGAGGACAAATAACAGTTATAACCGTTGTCGTTTAAATCAAGAGCTATGCGGTCCATTCTGGAGGCAAATGTTTCTTCTTTCGTGAATTTCGACCATCAGGGGTTGCCACAGATCTGGAAATGGTTATGGAAAAAAAAATTCTTCAATGTCGACGTCAGGCTGGAGTCAGGGAATTCTATTTTGGGTCAAGGAAAATTGGCATTTTGAAGAAGAGACAGGGAAATTGAAATATAACACCGCTCATTTCTGGCTGGAAGAAACATTTCAGGTCAATGTGATCTCAGCGATGTTTTTTTTTCTAGGAAGTGGAGTTAGGCTGGAGGCCGCTACTATATCTAGCTTATATCTGACATTTTGTATATATGTTTTTAGGTAAATTTAACTCTTATCAGGGAAAAGTCAGGAAATTTTGACAACTAATGTATGTGGCAACCATGACCACAGTCGTGCTCCTATTTAAGGATGTAACTACAGTAGAACCCCAGTAACTCGAACTCTGAAGGAAACGAAAAACAGTTCGAGTTAGCGGGGTTTCGAGTTATCGGGGTCGATTGAATATTTAATTTTCCAAGTTAATAATTGATAGTGTACGGATTTTTCAGCACTTCAGTATACAGTACAGTGCAAATTAAACTTATCTCGTCAGAAACTCTAACACTATCATAAATCCTTATGATAAGAGTGGAAAATGGCTGTCAAATACGTGATCTGTTCGTTGCTCTAATCAATGGGCAACCGTGGCGAGTTGCAAGAACCGGAATACGAGTTATCGAGGTAAATTTGACCCAAATTTTGATCAAGGGAAATGGAAGTTAGTTCGAGTTAGCAAGGTTTTCGAGTTATCCGAGTTTGAGTTAACCGAGTAAAAATGACTGAAAAGTGAATTCAAATCCAAGGGAAATGGAAATTAGTTCGAGTTAGCGGGGTTGTTCGAGTTATCCGAGGTATAGTTATCGGGGTTCTACTGTATATGCATGTATGCCATGTATTGTTTTATCGCGATGGTTCACTTCCATTTTCTTCAACGAGTCTTTATGTACTAAAAATAGACGATGGGCGGGCGGTACTGACAACCGTATGTCTGTCTGCCATAACAAAATAAGCTCTTTTTCTGGAAAAAGAGCTTTCAAATAACTAAAGCGTAGCAGGTCTTTTGTTCCATTTAACAGTGCCGTAGCAAGGGTTAAATAAGTAGGGGGGCACGCAAGCGCCGGAGGCGCGAGCCGCTAGGGGGGTCTGGGGGCAGTGCTCCCCCGGAAAATTTTGAAATCTAGAGGCTTGGAAATGCTATTTCCAGCGTTCTCCAAGGGCTATTTGTGATTTACGCATATCGCGAATCATTTACTTCCTACACTGTCTCAGCAAACCAATGCACATTGAAGAGAGTATAACACTTGCAACGTCAATTACAAAATAGAAAAACAACTGTCTCTGTATCTTAAAACCAGCATATGTTTCACCTTTTAGAGTCATCATAGTAAGTTCGTAGTTATTAAAGTTAAAACTGTGTAAGTTGCCTTAGAGGCAACATTGTTGTTTAGTTTTTGGCTGTTTAATATTGTTGTGCATCACCCTACGTACGATAAAAAATGAAAAGAAGTACAAATGTTATTGTTTCGAACCTCTCGGGAGATAAAATTTTATTTTCAACATTTTATACAGGTCTGTTTTTACTTTTTGGGAAAAAAACTGGGGGGGCACCCCCCCCCCCCCGGCCCCTCCCCTTGCTACGGCACTGTTTAAGACATTACTGCGTATCTATACCTCTTTAGTACAACCCCCTTTTGATTATTGTAGTGTCGTTTGGGGGAATTGCAATTAAACTCTGGCAAGTAAACTACAAAAACTGCAAAACCGTGCTGCGCGTATCTTGACCTCTTCTTTCTACGATGCCAATGCTGATGATCTTATTGCAAGACTTGGCTGGAATAAACTCGATGTCCAATTTAAATTTAAAACAGCCGCCATGGTCTATAAATCACTCAATGGTCTTGCACCTGACTACCTGAGGACAATGTTTTCTAATAGAAACGATACGTGTACCTATTCACTGAGAGGGTCCGCGGGTAAACTAACTGTTCCGCTCCCCCGCACTAATTTTCTTAAAAACAGTTTTAGCTTTAGAAGTGCGGTGCTGTGGAACAGTTTACCTGTCGACCTACGACAAGCACAAACTCTCACTAGCTTTAAATCCGGCTGCAGCAGTTTTGTTTTTGGCTAGAATCAATGTAAATATTAACATCACACGGCATTCACGGAAAGCAGGCATTCTTTTATTATAAATAATTATCGCATCCTTTCTTAATATCGATGTACACGACTAATGCAATTTAAATTTATTATGTAAAATAGGTATTAAGTAATTTTAAATAAGTATTATGTATTTTAAGTCCTGATGATTTTACCGTGTTGAAATAAAGATTAATTCAACTGAAGAGGTTAACATTGACCACTGATAATGAAATCAGTAGTCTGAATATAATGTTGGGCCTGACTAGACAAAAAAAACATTATCGCGGAAGTATTGAAGCAGAAACAAATCGAGCTTTGATGAAGACACGGGAGGTCCCTTGATAAAAGCGTTTTAAATGCTTTAGAAATATTTTCTTGTTTTCGAGAAGTAAGATTTGCCTCCGAGACATGTTTTCTGCCCGGCTAAATATAAAACATCTGTTTCCACTTCGCCGATAATACAACAATAAATCTTTTACAACATCTGCGACTGTAGGTGGTGTTCAACCAGTCCCTGATGATTTTAATGACAAAGGTATTTTCGCCATGTTGAATGAATCGACCACAGACGTGGATACGAAAAACAAACTTCGCCAGATCGGCTCTGCATTTTGAAACTCGATGTAACGACTTACATGGCAATTTATTCACATATGCACTGCCAAATTCAAGAGCAACGAAAAGTATCGAAAAACAAAAATGGGCGGCTATGTTAATGATCATCAATGAATGTTTTTCAAAAAATATTCCCAATTTTCGAAGAAACCGTGCAGAAAATTTTTTGTGCATTGTTTTTTATATTTTTGTCATTTATTAGAAAATATGCAGGTTTGTTCACTTAACTGTGATTTGAAACAAAAAGAACATGAATTCAAACTGATTACGCTAACAAAAAGCCGGTGTTTTTTCGTTCCCTGGTAGTCGAATGGCACAATTTTGTTCTAAAACAGGATCGAATTTGCAAAAAGGGCAGTTTTCGAAGGATAACCGTGCAGAACTTTTTTTGCGGATTGTGTTAATTTTTTCATCAATAAGAAATTCCGCTGCTTCGTTCACGAAACGGTGATTTAAAAAAAATAATTATAATTTAAACACTCGTTAACAGTTCACGCTGACAAAAAAACCGTTTTTTTCGTTCCGTGGTTATCGAATGGCGGAATTTTGTTTCCAACGGCACTGGGTCAAGCAATAATCCGTTGCCTTTACTTCCTATGATTAACCTCAACTAATCAAAAAAATTGTCGCTTAGATAATCAGACAAAATTAGTTTGAATTCTCAGATATATTTTAGTATCGCACAGCAGTATTTAAACATTTTCGTCGATTCTTTTTCCTTTTTTTAAGTTCCTCTCACTTCACATTACTGCTATAACTTCTCACCTGGCAATAAATTTCTCCAAGCATATTTTTCTGTTCCCAAGTCGACGCGATGGTGGGTGGAAAATCCACTAAAACGACCACGCCATTGGCAAGCATAATGTTGAGAAAATATGGAGACAGGTCGAACTGTTTGAAAGCCGGCTGCATCAAAACAAGCAGAGTCAAAGCCTGAAAGATACAGCCCACTATCAGCAAGGTGATCATGCTTGTGCCCAAACCAAAATATTCCGCGTCGCTCAGCGAAGACATCTTCACCGAGCGACACGACTGATGTTCTGGACGTTGTTCTGTTCCTGTGGCAGATCGGATCGAGGACTTCAGAGTTCAGTGGCATTTGATGTAGAGAAAATGTTTTGTTGTTTTGCTGTTATCTTCTTTTAATTTTTACGTCAAGGCGGCCGACTTTCCTGTTAATGACGTCATCGATTGACAGGAGCTACTTGTTTTGTGACAATGCAGGGCCGTAGCCAGAAAAACGTTATGACTGAGGCAATGTCCATTGTTAAATGCTCTTCCTAGGTATTTACTTTGCCCCCCCCCTTAAAAAATAACCAACAAAAACGAAAAAAATGAAAGTGCCTCGGTTTGCCTCTAAGCGGCTACGGCTCTGCAATGGTTTGTTTTCTTTTTTGTTTGTTTGTTTTTCGATGACGATTTACTGATTACCATGAATTCCTTTTATTGTCGTCGGTTTGGGAGTTTGGTAGTGTAATCGAATCGCTCATTACGGCCAGTTCTATAAACCGGACACTTCTGTATAACGTACGGACAGTTAAATTGATTCCAGAGAAATAAGAATTAACATGACCTCTACCTGTTTATACAGGGCCTCCCGTATACGACACTTAGCTCTGACTGCGCTTCAAAACAATATCCCTTCGATGATGATTTTATTATTTCTCCTCACCTGTTAGGTCGGCAATGTATTAAGATTCAGTAAGGAGAAATAAGATGTTTCTCTTTTTCACAATTAAGGCAATTAGTTATGTGCATTATTTTATTAACCCCGCACTAAAGCAAAAAAGAGTGTTTCTGCATCTGTCAGAGATCATGTTTTTTAGTCATACAATCAAAATGAGAAAAGCAGCTTGAGCTTTTTAACCGAGATGACAGATTTTTTTAATGAGTAAAATTTACAACAGGCTACAAACTAAAGAAACCTTGCGCGCGAACAGCGTGGGCTATGAAAGGCAATTAAAAGCAATCACAAAACTGCAACAATAATTTCTTTCACTCAAACTTCTCTGATAGTAATGATAAAAACTCGCCACCCCTCTTCGTGTCTTGTTGCGCATTAAGCCTTCAAGCTTTTTCATCAACTAACTTTGTCTGCCGCTTGCAATCGAGCCTAGACCTCCAGTCGGCTGAGTTCCCCCTCGCTTTTGACTGTTCTTCGCCATGTCTACGTCGATTTTAAAACTCGTTAAATTATAATCTCCCTCGTTCTTTTTACAACAGGTCTTATTTTTACCTGTTACACTATACCTAACGTTGTTTATGTGGAGAAACGGATATTATAAAATCGTGGTGCGTCAGCTGCAAAGTGCAATGCAAATATTTTTATTTTATTTTTAGCAAGTGGATAAATAATGCCGCAGTAACAGACAACTTGCATAATTTATTCTCTTTTTGGGAAGTCATAACATTATTTGACTAGTCTAAATAACCATTCAAAATTAAATTAAAGTTCCTTTTTTATGATGCCAGTTTCTAAAAAGAATAGTTTTGCTGCTTCGGCAGGCGAGCAGAAAAAGAAACTTAGTTAACCGTGAGCTTAGAGTTGGTAATGGGTAATTAACAGCCACATATTAAAGTTGTGAACTGAAAAGACCGCTTTCATTTGGAAGGTGGGTCCCACGTGCACGAAGGGCTGGCGATTGAAACGTCAAATTTTTAAACTCGACGCTACGGCAGTTTAATTTATCAGCTTCAAGTTCATAATTAAGTAAGCATTTTCTCATATGTCGACTTCTTCTCACAGCTTGTGTGGGCCACGACTAGATACGTGGGCTGTGGCATTTCATTCTGTGAGAGGACATTTGGAATACCTCACCCTTGGAAAAAAGGCGAGACTGAAGTGGTGTGTGACTATGCCCCGGGGTAAGGTTCAAGCAAAACGTGTGCAGTAAGCTTGCCTAGTTGCTCATGATCATGAACCGCGTTCTTGCATTGAAACGCAACATACTGCCATCGCTCACTTCACATTTTTTCATACCCGTTTCCAGTTGGTTTTTCGCAAAAAAAGAATGATATATTTGAAAATGTATTTTAATTTACTGGCAAAATACAAAAGGTTGTGATTGAAGGTGTTTACTGTTTAAAATAATTTTAAATTTTTGCTGACGAGGGAATAACCTAAAGGTTAATCATTCAAGGTTGTTTAGTGAGAGCACTATACTCAAAATGTTATTGTTTCTATAGTTTTCATTATACTAGAAATTATATTTGCAGAGGCAACTTAATTGATCAATTTCCGTATGAGGTTGGCAAGCCATGCTCCAAATGCGCCTCTGGAAAAGGATTTTGCTACAAGAATCTTTGTAGTAAGTATATCCTTATTTGTTACGCGAAACGTACTTAAGTTAGTGGGGTTCGACGTTGTATTCTTTTAATAAAAATACGTCTCAACTCTTGTAGGAGATTGCGATGATTTTGACCAAGAATGCGGCAAATCTCTCACATTAGCGATGTGTACCGCCTTTGAGGATATCATGGCCAAGAAATGTCCAAAAATGTGCAACTTATGCGGCAAGTATATTGAAAGATTGTTGATTTGATTTCGTATCTCGTTGCTTCCTCTATGTCCTTGAGCGTAATCCTGACCATGACACCTAAGCTATTGTTTAACCGCAAATATAAATAGTTGCCTTAACATTTGTTCCTTCAACCCAGCTTCTAAAATTCCACTTACATTAAATGTAAAGAGAACTGTTTACAACTCGGATTAACCCGGCGCGTTGGCGAAAATGTATTAACTTACCGGTCTGGAGGTCTGGCTAATGCTTTGACCAGGGTCGTGTGCTTAGGCAAGACGCTTTACTCTCACAGTACCTCTCTCCAGACCCACGGTGGCGTAATACTAAGTGCCCTCGACTCTAGTCGAGTGGTTCGGGTTCGATCTCTGGCCCGGGGCACTGCGTTGTGTTCTTGTGCAGGACACTCTAAGCTCATAATGCCTCTCTCCACTCAGGTGTATAAATGGGTACCGGCGAATTTATATAATTACTGCTGGGGGTAACCCTGTGATGGACTAGTATCCTATTAGGGGGAGAAGAAATAATCCTAGTCGCTTCATGCTACGGAAACCGGAATAAACTACGGCCTGGTGGGTATTTAGGCCCGAATGCAGACTTTACCTTGTTTCTCCAGCCAGGAGTATAAATGGGTACCGGGGAACCGTTAATTGTGATGGACTAACAATACTAATAATAGGCCCTTCAGGCTACAAAAGCCGATATTAGGTGCCGACAATGAGGGCAACTAAGCTCCTCCTGTCGCTTTAACTTTAATTAATGTAATATTAGCTCATAAAAGCAGGAATGCTATCTCTTACTGTTGATCCTTAAATCCTTCAGAATGTCCACTGGAATGTCAAAATGGCGGGAAACTAAATACTCTCATGTGTACATGCGCGTGCCCTCCTGGCTGGAAAGGCTTGGACTGTTCAGGTTAGTCGGGCATTTCTTGGAACCATTCCCTTTCCGTCGTCCATGTGTTTATGTCTTCCTGACCTTGCCTTACATACCCCTGCGCAAATTCTAACATTCGTTTTGTCTTAAAGATGCAGTCAAGATTTGTCCTCTTGGATTTTACGGTAAAAACTGCCAATGTAAGTAAATATACCTTATTATTATACATTAGAACTACTTTGAAACATGTGATTGGTCAAGAGCATTCAGTCAATATACAGTAGCATGTGAACTCGACATGATGACCCAATACCTGCAGCAGATATTGGGTTATCATGTCGAGTTCAAAGTCCGCCTAGTTTCCAAGCCCCTCGTCCGTGTACTGCTGTCAAACGTTTGAAAATATGGCTGAGCGATTCGCCTCCGTTTCCAAAGAGGAATTGAAAGTTTTGATCGAGAATAAAGATTCTAAAAACACCAAGAGAACAACAAAGTGTAAAAATTCTGAATGATTATTTGATGGAGAAGAACCTGGGAGGAACCACAAGATAAAGCCGCTTTGGCCAATGCTCTGACGAAGTTTTACGCTGGCGCTAGCAAACGTGATGGCAAATTGTTTGAAAACGTATAATAAAACAATTAATGAATTCGGTTTTCGCATGATATCGTGAATTATCAAAACCTTGTGTCTGTGTTATCTGCCTCATTTTCGTTAGATAACACAGACCTCGGTTTTGATAATTCACGATATCATGCTCAACCTTATCCAATAATTCCTTATTATAGGAAATTAACGTTTTTGTTAGTTAAGGTATTTAAAATTAACGCGACTTAAATTAACGCAAATTGAAAGAAAATTTACTTCCCAATAACTGGGAAAAATTAACGCGAAAGAGGTGGTAACATTTCAAAATGAAGGAAATTAGCAAGATGTACACAATAGGAACAAGTTTATTTCAACACTTGTAGGCGTATAATGTCTATGATTTTAAACGTAAACAATGTTCGTGGTAATTTTCCCAAGCGTAGCGTTAAGCGAAGGAATCTGACCACTTCGAGCGTTCTTCACAGTATCATTGTTACCGGCAAATTTCAACCTTGATAAAATAATAAGATAAGATAAAAACTTTATTTCCCTGTCTGTGTGTTTAGCCCTTATGGACTAATTGGGGACACAATTAAAATACCTAAAATACTATTAATAATGCAAAGCTAAAAATTATTGAAAATACTTAACTAAAAACTAAAAACTAATATTTACAAAGTCTTAAGCGCTACAGAGTTTGCAGCAGTTACTATTGTTCTCCACGTAGTCCGATAGATTGAGTTTTCTAATTTTAGTTCTAAATGTAGCCACAGTCGGCGAGTTTTTCAGGTCTTTGCTTAATTTTGACCATAGAAGTGGTCCAAGATATCTGATACAATGTTTCCCGTAGCGTTTAGTATCAAAACGCGGTAAGACAAAATCACTGTTTCTAAGCGAGTGTGTAGTGTCTTTGCGGACAAAAAGGGCCGAGCCGTTGTCTGGCGCAAGCCCGTTATTGACCTTATACATAAGCGTTGCTGTATCTTCCAAGGAGTCAAGATCTAGAACGCCTGGACTGTATCGAAAAATGGGGGCTAAAATAATAGAAGTTAACGTCATGGAAATTAACGCTCCACTTAACCCTCGGACGAACAAGGGGGGGGGGTTGGATGCCACCCCCCCCCCATAAGTTTTTTTCCAAATTTTGAAAAAAGGATTTACTTTACAATGCTGAAACTTTCAGTAGCTGTTCATTCGTCCTTTGCGGAAATTATGATATGTCAACCATGTGTCCATGATATTTAACGTTGCCATGGCAACGTCACAAATACAAGCAGGTCTTGCCAAAAAGCGTCATTTTTAACATTTTTCTTTATTTTTTCCAGTTTTTTTAATCAAAAGTGCAAGATTTACTTATCTTTACATTCCATAAGCATTCTGGCTTGATTTTGCATCAATTTTTGTTATTTTGTGACTTTCTAAGAAAATGTTGAAATCCAAGATGGCGGATTCAAGATGGCGGCTCTAAAGACGTCACGTGACGTCATATGACGTCATAGCCAATTAAAATTATGTCATCTTGTAGAGTAAGCCAAGGGCTTTCTTGTCAGTGCAAAATAATTTCGCTACACCTTAATATAACGAAAACTCCGGGGAGGGGTTCCATCCACCCCCCCGCCCCCCCCCCCCCCCCTTGTACGATGGTGGGGGTATGAGTTTGCTTGTACGTCCGAGGGCACTTAATTTACGGCGCGGAATTTAACGTTAACAAAAATCAACGCAACTTAAATTAATGCGAAGTTTTGAAATTCTCGTTAATTTCATGAAGCGTTATATTCCCATAATGAGGTAAAATCGATGAATGTGTTGCTTAAGTAGGAGATCACGGAATTTCGTGAATTGTCAAACAAGTGTTTTTAACAGCCGCCATTATAAGAAAATTTAAGCTAACAACGGCAACTGCAACAAGAACATCGCCAACCAAAAAGTGAAATGAACAATTCAGTAGCTATACTTGCATCTTGGAGCATTTTGGAGCCGTTCTTTGAAAAACTACGACAGTAAATAAGGGTTAAGCAAAAACACTTGAGCGGCTGTACGTTAACCGGGTTCTTACTATACGTTTAATTAAATTATAATTTATTACCAACTGATACTTTATGTGCCCCTAGTTAACTGCGTGGACAAAGTTGGTACCGAAGTGTGTCACTGGAGAATAAGTAATGGTTATCAATGCAGTGCTCCTTACATGCAGCTGGACTGCGCGGCCTCGTGCGGAGTTTGTGGTATGCTTGTGACTTCAGCAATGTTTTTTGCTCAAGGTGGTTGATAACGGTTTCCGGCATTCATACTTTGATCAATTAACAATGCAACTCTTTATCAGTTGCTGCTACAATTATGGTATCAACGAATGTCAAATCAGTGATGAGCCTTGTTGCATATTCTTAATTGTGATCACACAGATACGAGTTTCTGCAAACTTAAAAAAAAGATCCTACGGAGGAACTCAAAGCCACCTTAAACTCTCGAAATGTACTCGGGGTTCATTTGGTCGTTGTTCTGGTTTTTCGTTTTATAAATAAATTTTTTTTTCGGTGTTGTGATCTGTATGGTTGATTGTCTTCCTTACACGATCGAGTTATTGTTTACAGTCTCCTATTTTTCCGTGAAGTCGTGCGCGTAGAGATCGATCGTTGAGTTCGATGGGCCGCCATTTTGGTTTCTGAACGCGAGCGAAAGCGGGGGATAGTGCAAAATGCCCGTGGGTAGGCTCCCACCCCCACGCTATAAACACCCCGCATCCCCACCCACGGGCATTTTGCACTCTCCCCAGTTTTCGCTCGCGTTCAGGAACCAAGATGGCGGCTCGTCGAACTCAACGATCGTGTTAATATTTTCTCTGTCCGTACTTGTTAAGTTTTTTTTAGTATATTTCAGATTGTATTTGTGTTATTTAGATTTATTTGATTTGTAGTTTAGTCGGGTCAGGGAAGGGTTTTTTCGGGATATTTTTTAGGGGGCTGGGTGTGGGTGTTTTAACCAAGTAGGGGATTATGTCCTATTGTTAAGCACCTGTACTTGTACGAATCCATAAATAATAATAATAATAATAATAATAATAATAATAATAATAATAATAATAATAATAATAATAATAATAATAATAAAAAAGATCTCTACTACGACTACACGGGAAAAAAGACCGTGAACAAAAATTGTATGGATGCGTCGACTTCTCTTGATTCTACTTTCTCTTACCAGGTAGTCAAGCTGCCCCCACAACCAAGCCATCTCTTCTACTTACAACGCCAATACCTCAAGTGATTCAAACAAGGGTTTCGCCCGTTCATCTTCCCGTCACGTCCCCAGTTATGAAGCCTCCAGCACCAGGAAACTCTTCCACCATGACAACTTCCTCTAATGTTCCTACTACAAAACCGTTGGTTGCTGCTTCCACAATTAAACCTTCTCTTCTCCTTACAACACCAAAACCTCAAGTGATTCAAACAAAGATTCCGTCAGTTCATTTTCCTGTCACGTCACAAGTTATGAAGCCTCCTTCACCGGGAAAAACGTCACGCGTGACAATCTCCAATAACGCCACTGCTACAAAACCGGCTGTTGCTGCGTCTGTTGTGTTATCCAACAAAACCACGAACGTAACCTTGAGCATTGGCCCTGTCGCGGCCTCTAACGTGTCTACAACTGAGTCACCCCGTGTCATAGCTAACAAACCGTCAAGTGTTCTACCAGTCACGCAATCTCTGAATCCTCTAAACATGACCCTTGACCAGTTAAAAGAAGTGAATAAATACGTTTCCTTGTCAAAACTACCAATTGGAGATGCGTCGAAAACACGTAAGTTTTTTTTTTCGTTTTGCCAAGCGAAGTCACATCAAGTTCAGAAATCAATTTAATTTTAAGACTTCAGATGTACCACAGACCCCTCTTGTTGCAGCAGGGGCTTGTTAGAAGCACTATAAAGCCGCTGTCTTGAATAAAGCCCATGGGGTTCTCAAAAAAGTTATGTGGGAGTCTTCACCCCAAGCTCCAAACCTTTATCTTGACAGAAAAAATAACCTTTTTTATGTACCTTTCATACAAAATGGTACCTTTGACCTTTGAGACCGGGACCTTCATTTTTGTTACGTTTATGTTCACAAAGTTTGAATTTCTCCCTTAATTACCTAGATGATAGTTTTCTCTTCCCTTTTCAAAACTTAAGCTCTGAACAATACTGTCCTTTTCTATGTCTCCAGCCTAATAAATTGTACCTTTTTTGATCCTTTTGGGCAGATCGTCTCCCCCGCCCCGGGATAAAGAAATGAAGACTGATTCATTGGCTGACAACCACCCCCCCCCCCCCCCCCCAAATTACAAACACAAAGGATATTTATTTTGCAAAAATAAATGGTTTTATGTAGCTTGTTTGTGGGTTTTCCTCGGGGGAAATCCCCCCTTCTTTCCGGTTTTTTTGGGGGGGTTTTGTTTAGGGGGGGGGGGCGACCCCCCCTCGCGAGGGGGCGAAAAGAAGAAAAAAAAAAAAACACGCACACCGTTACCTTCAAAACGTAACATTTAATAAGGTCCTAAAAAGCGCAGTTGTCGTTATTACTCTTCTAATTAAGATTGCAGAGATAAGTATCCTAGCACATGCACGTTGCTCTCAGTCATGGAAAAATGTAACAAGTCAAAGTGGATGAAAAAGTACTGTTGTGGAACCTGCAAGCGAGTTATGGACACTTCTGTTGGTAGAGGTACGGTCACCATACAGGCTCTATACTGTCCATCCAGATTCTTATACCACTTGTATACTAGAGACATTCCCTCTTGTCTTGTATTGATAGTGGAGAAAATAAGACAATTTGACAGTATTTAGTGAAACTTTCTATCTGCCCCGGTCGATGGCACGAGATTTTGTCAGAATTAGTGTTTTTTTGTTTCAAGATCCAGTTATCCAGTGATTCATGAAAAATTGTAACTTCGTTATAAATAATTTAACATTATTTTATTAGGGTTTTACATAACGGTCTTGCGACAGACAACCATGTTTACGGATTCCCGAAAAAAAAATAATAAAAAAAAAAATAAAAAAATAAAAATGTTTACGGATTCCCGATCGATTTGACATTTAGAAGTGTTGGTTCAGTTTGTGGAGGGAGGAAAACCAGAGAACCTAGAGAAAAGGACGAGAACCAGAACAAACTCAACCCACATATCAATGACGCAGTTATGTAATCCTCGTCTGAAAGATCAAGCTCAGTTATAGTTGTAAAAATGAAAAAGAAAAATTGTTTTTCTTTTCTGTTAGAATGTAAAGATAGCAACCCTCTCAAATGCCCATTCTGGGCTTTAGCTGGAGAGTGTACAAGGGATCGATTGTGGATGCTAGGGAACTGCAGGAAGAGCTGTAATCAGTGTGGAGGTGCGTGTTACAACCCCCCGCCGTAACATCCCCTCCCCCCCCCCCCCCTCTCCCCGGGGCCCTCCCCCCGCTTGGGGGGCTTAGTTTTGTGTTAATATTGTAAGCGCAAAGTTTATTTCTTTTTTTTTTTTTTTGTACAAGCACATGTACGTTTTGCAGTCATTCGCTATATATAGCTACAACCTTGGTCCCTAGAACGACAACAAATGGAAATATATTAACAACTGTTTAAACCAGTCTGCTTGTTCCACAGTTTGCAAGGACGTTGGTCCGAAATGCACCGATTTAGCCTTATCAAGAAAGTGCATTGAAGGCGATAAACGTCACTTGATGCTAACGAACTGTCCGCAGAGCTGTGGCTTATGTCAAGGTGGGAAACATTTTCATCCACACTCGTTTGTCGCCAGACAGTTGGAATCACCTTTATCCGATGTTTCTTTTCCGCTTCTCTTTACCTGTTATATGAAAACAGGATATTTTGAGAAGGTCGTGGGGCATCCTGAAAGAATTTTGTGGCTTCGTTTCCACGATCGTCGTTCATAATCGGTGTCAAACAGTTTTCCAATGTTCCACCTTAGTTGATACTTTTTTGACGTGGTTCTACCAAAGTTTCGCGGCTCGCTTTAAAGGAAATTTGTTCATCACAAAAAAATAACTTTGTGTATCTTTACGTAACGCCTTTAAGTCCCAACTCGAAATTTCTGCCATTATCATGACGATTTTATTAATTCTCGTCACAAAGACTTCTTGAAATTCATTTTTACTGTAAAGAGAAATTAGATTAGAACGCAGTGTACAAGAGACCTTATAAACACTGAGAAAAACGCATTTAAGGGGCAAATAATTTTGCGCTTAAGTGTGCCAGTGTTTGCTTGGTCCCTTATTATCAATGCTTACTCTGTTTTTTTTTTTTTATTTTTTTCTTACAACACGCGACAGTGTATGACAAACACGACTATTGTCCGGCTTGGGCAGCGCGGGATGAGTGCAGAAAATCTAACTGGACATGGATGAGAGACAACTGTCCACTGAGTTGCCGGATACCACGTGAGTACTTTGTACCTCGATGGTGTCCCTTATACGTTCACGTGGCATTTTCTAGTTTAGTGGTTTCACTAAGAATTTAAAAGCGAAATGAACTTTAAAAGAAATGCGTTGGGAATACAATGAAAGTGTTTCATTCAACCGTCTTTGAACGACTTCAAGTAGCTCTAAGGGGGTAAAGTTTGAGAGAGCATCTCCGTTACCTTTACACAAGAATTTCTCTGGTGATTTTACCTCCGAATCGTCTGCGAAATCCAATTTAATAACGGTTCCAGCTCTCAGAGTCGACTGTAGCACTAATACTATAAATATTCTACTTGCAGTTTTTGAAGTACAGTTTTGTGGAAGGATGAAAGATGGAAACTACCCCATCCCCCGGATATGCACAGGCTTCGTATCGTGTTCCGGGGGAGTCACTCGACACGAGATGTGCCCCAATGGAACACTTTTTAATCCAGTCAAGAGATTCTGCGACTTACCGCAAAACGTCAGTTGTTCACACGAAAAGGACTTGACGTTAAAAAAGAGTCATATTGGGCAGTGACTTAATTTGAGGTGAGCTAAGTTATTAACTTATTGATTGGTTAAATAGTCAGCTGGTTGTGTTTATATTATGCAACGAACCATGTTACATCGTCATGGATCATAACAATTATCTCTTTGCTTGCTTGTATCTTTTACTTATTTGTTGAGGTAGCTCTAGCTCTTTGCAAATTAAAGACAACCTTTATTGTAAGCATTTTCCATTCCCGCACACTATATTTAGATTTATTTTACACCTGAATTTTTTTATTAATTATGTCGATTTATATTGAAATTACACGATCGCGAGTTGAGCTCTTGATGACAAATTTTTGATGAAATACACAAGGCCATTTATATGATTTCGTACAAGAACCTGTCAGCAGCTGGTCAGCCTTTGACGGCCACAACTACTTATAAGCACAGACACACACTTACACGGAGCGTAACCTTGTGCATGGCCCTGCTTTTTCTAAAGCTGATTAACAAAAGGTTGGGATTAAAGTTAACAGCCGAGATTAACCAAATTTTAATATGAAGAGCATCAATACATTTCATTAATTTAAATTTATCTTTCTACTAACTATTATAACTTATTTAAATTAAGATCATAGTTTTTAGCAAGATAAATTTAAATTAAATGAAATGGATTGAAATAAAATGAAGGCGATTATCCCTTCTAGGTTTAATTGCTTCAAGTTGCATTTGGTTTTATCTTTTCCTCGCCACTTTTCTACTTTTTGATTTTAAGTGCGGCTGTTTCTGTTCCACTTGTAGGGCGTTAAAATGCCGGAAAAAAAGTCAATGCCGGAGCTGCGTTTATTGGAAAATGTTGCCTTGCGCAAGGAGTTTGTATTGTTGCGGCAAGCAAGGAATACAACTTAAGGGATAACGCTAATGGAAATAACCGTGACTGGCGTTCTGTAATGCAGCGTTTGTGTGACAGGGAGGGATAATTGTTCAGTGATAAAAATCCTTTAAGGTTTTACTTAAGGTTAATAAGTTTTCATATGGTTGTGAAGTGAACGACATGTTACTTCTGAAATTTAGGGCTAACTAATACTAAAAATTGGAAACTTACATTTTAAACTGGGTCAATTAAATAAACCTTAGCGCAAAGCAACTTTGATGAACTAAAGAGCCACAAAACAATAATGAAAACTAAAGATCTGTATGAATAGGCCAAGGGTATAAACTTATGAACAGTACTTAAACTAAATGAATAGCTATCGTTCGATAAAAGATAAAAACGCGCTAAAAAAGCGCTACCCAGAGACAAAAAGGCCTCACTTGGCAATAACTAACGAACGAGACATTATATTTAAATGGTGGTAATTTCACAAGTTCGTACAGTCATTCGATTAAACTTTGATACATTGAGTTTATAGCAAAGCTTAAATTTCTCACTGAGCAAATACATGAATTTACCAGAAGTTAAAGTTTCAAAGTACAACACTAAAATGTGAATTGGTGTGGGAGCTAACCCTTTTTAAGCTTGGTTCAACGGCATAAGCCTAACCATAAGCAGCCGAGCATAACGAACAGTGAGTACATCCGCGACACAGCATAGCCAAAAGCACAAGGATAAAAAGAACAAGAACATTTGTTCCTCACTTGGAATCACTGCGAAATCGGTATAAGCATTAGTATAAAACAAGAATAATGACTGAACAGTTACTTGTATTGTGCTAAATATCGTTCGCGATGATTCCCGTTGAGGGCAGCACAAAAAGAGTTTGAGTTTGCTCGTTTCTTTAATATCATTATACTTGTGCTTATATATGCTTATTCAAGCTTCTCGGTGCTTATGATAAACAAGCTTTGTAGTGCGCCTGCGTGTTGACGAAACAAATTCAATTAGATGATGTAAAAGATAGCACTTAATCATATCAGTTTTTAGACATGTAGGGAAAAGAAAAATGGATTTCCCGCTATAGCTGATAACCCTAATAGAGCAATAGAGAGAAGATCGAGTTAACGTTCCCTTAACTGTAATAAAATAAAACAAACACAGTTTTGAAATAAAAATCCTAAGGCAACGTTTTGTTTGCCTCTGGTTTAATGGTTTACTACAGTCTAAAAAACAAAACTACTATTATTATATATCTAATAATGTTACTGGCCGGATCACGAATACGCGCATGTATTAGTCTTGTTCTTGCATAACATGCTTCTTTTTCACTTGTCTTTGCACCTATTTACAGATCAGACTAACTACCACAAATTTGACTACTTGTCCGGCGGACAAACCACTGAACAGGTTGCTCGATCCGCTGGCTCACAAATTCTCTTAACCGTGTCGAACTTCTTTCCCGCGGGACAGGCCACGTGACTTGTGACGCCATTTGAACACGCTATGTATGCTTGGCACGTGGTGGGGGCCTGGTAATTACCGTTTGATTTTTCACCACAAAACGAGGCTTCTGAAACTAAAAGAAAGGCCATGACTCGCATATGGAGCGATAAAAAATGTAAATATACTTTGTTGCCTACTATTTTGCCGCCTATACTTCTACCAGAACACGAAGTGAGTTCGTTGAATACTACAATGTACATACACAACTTGGCTGCACAATGCACTTGAATCACATCAGATCAGAGTTTCTGAATTGGCGAAGGTGGGAAGGAGAGTTATTCCTTCTGGAATTCCGTTTCATTTCTAAACCCAAAATACGGGGCTTAGCCCGATATACACTCTTTGAAATCTTCGGCCCTTACCTCGTATATCCTTTCCCTTTGCTGATTGCACGACCATATATTTCCTTCCAGTACTGTTAAATTAGTTGTAAGCCCCCTTGTTGTAATGGTGTGTAATGCAATTTATTGTAATGTAATGTAATTTATCTACCAACTTAACACGGAAGAACTCTCAGGAGCTTGTTAGAAATTGTACGTACATCGAAGATCGAATTAGAATTTGGAGTTTTGGTTTTTGTGGAAGGTGAAAACTGGAGAACCCGGAGAAAACCCTCGAAGCAAGAACGAGAACCAACAACAAACTCGACCCACATATGACGCCAGGTCCAGGATTCGAACCCGGGCCATATTGGAGGGAAGGGAGTGCTCTCATCACTACGCCACCCCTGCTCCCCCTGCTTGATTTCTTTAACCATGCCACAGTATATCTATTTGATTGTGTACTGATGATGTTGATCTCTCTTGTAACTGAAAGGGTTAAGTCGTTAAAATTTATAAAATTAACTTACAAGGCATGTCACAGCTCCGAGGACAATGATCCACCATCCATGTCCAGTTGGATTTTTTACATTCGCCCAGCGCAGACCAGGCTGGACAATCTTCGTGTTTGTCATAGACTGTAAAAATATGGAAAGTGGCTTGAATCTACAGTTTCAAAACTTTATATTACCCAACTTAAAAAGATTCATTTGAATTTGTTTGATACTAGTTTTAGACACCATAAAGGCTCGGCCAATTTCAAAATTTCTTTGGAGTGATGCTTTTGATCATGATTCACTTGTCAAATCAAATCAATCAAATCATGATTCACTTCACAAATCCCGCACCGAAAACAGTATTTTACGAATCACGTACGGCAGTAGATCAATACAAGCAGTTTACCAAAAATTACAGCAAATTTACATGATCTTCACACTGCAGGGGTGGATCTAAAATGTTACTTAAGGAAGGGGGGAGAGGACTGCTAGCATATATTTTGTTTACTGTTTTATTTTAGCCGCACGAATTTTTTAAGGGGCAATCTACCCCATTGCACCGCTGGATCCCCCCCTTACTGCTATAATATAGACCTTCTTACCTTTGCACAAGCCACAGCTTTTTCTACAATTTGTGTTCATCCAAGCCATCCTGTCCCCTGACTTGCACTGTTTTAGTAACGCCCACGAAGGACACTTGGCATCTGTGTCTTTACAATCTTTGAAAATTAAAAATAAGACCTGACAGTTTGATCTTTATAACTGTAGCCTGATTTTGTCGCCAAAATCAAAAGCTCCTTACCACTTATATTATTATTATATGGCTATAACATGTTAAGACTACAACACGCGCTATTTTGGCTTTTGGTTGGGGCCTGAGTTTCTCGTAATGCCCACGGGCATTTTTACTTAATAAGAAGTAAGAAGAAACAAACAATCAAACAAACTCCTCTCCCTCCAGTTTAGATCTTACTTCCAGTACTCGTGGAGGAAAACTGCACGCCAAAAATTAAGAAGACGAATTGCAATTGTGTCAACCCTTCATGGAGCTGCTCCAACAGCACTATCTGTGGTAGAGCTCAATCGAGAGGACCGCAAAAGACTGGTTGAAATGAAAAAGGCTTGCTGCCGCCTGGAATGAGCAACCTTTTCGATGCTGAAATAGTCATGCCTTTAGTCTTGCTTGTAATGATCTCACCTCCACATTGATTACAACTTTTCCTGCAGTTTTGAAACATCCACACCAGGTTTTTCTCGCACTCTCCATTGTGGGCCCACAGAGGGCAACTTGGAGATTCATCCTTGCATTCTGAAAGTACAGATAACAGTTTAAAACAATTTAGTCCGATCGAATGGTTACTAATTCGCAATCCTTTCTTCTCGTTTCTGCCTGCTTTCTTTTATGAATTCGGAAATTATGAACCCGGAATATATTTTACAATATTTTCAATGGGAGTCGCACTGGTCTTTTGTTCAGTGTGGTATTGCAGATCGAAGTTGAGCCCTTGCCAGTATTTTAGGCAATGTTCACACTTGTTACCTAAGCACTGGTACCGGGAAAGATGCTGTGTCCAGAGACTGGGAATTTCGAGACCTGACTAAGAATCCGAAGTTAAGCTTTGGTCTTTACCGTGAGTGGTAACAGGGCAGTTCTAGCCGAGTTTAGTTAGATAAAGAAAAAATACCTTTTGGCGCCTGGTGATATTTACAGCTGGCACAACAGTTCGGTATCATCCATAACGCGTTCTTTTCACACTCGCCCACTGCTGCCCATCCTTCACAATGAGAATGAAGGTCTGCTTTACACTCTAGATTAAGACATAACGTGACAGTTGGTTGGTTATTATCATCAAATGCACACAGCTATGATATTTTTAGTCAGTAACAATCAAACACTGACGATAACACAGCCTCCGTCGCGTAACTATAACCTTGAAATAAGTATGAAATGTACATGGGTATATGCGGAGATCATCTTTCCTGGTTATCATCTCTTGTCAGAGTTTGAATCTAGTATGTTTTCTACGGCTTTGTTACTAAAAAATACCAATTAATTTTTACGTAACCGTGTTGCCGGGAATGCCGAAACCGAGCACAATAAACGGGTGATTAGCGAGAAACGAACTTATAATGAACAATACTTCACCTACGCCATTATTCTCAAAAGTGATTTTAATGCGCTGTTCGATGAGAAACCATCATGTTTCTTCGATCTAAAGACGTCTAGGATTCGTGCGTATGTTTTCAAGCTTCTGACGTGCCGTGCGGTTATAAATTGCGCGCGCCCGGGAGGTCATTACTAAGTAACAACCAATCATAGACACTGTACAGATCTCTGTTGTGCTACGTCATCAAAATGAAATTTCTTGCCTCGAATCTTAGGGCGTTTTCCATTTTTCAGAACTGGCAGGCCAGACCGACCCATATTCGAGAACAGAATTCCGTTGTTAGTCAGATTTGTCCTGTCATATCAGTCAATGCATAAAAAATTTACATTGTTATGGTAGACTTGTGGGAAAATCTCGTGGAAAAAGCCCATTTCACATTCAAAACTACCGGACTCGCGAGAAATATAATCGACACGCCACCAGAGTCGTCAAAGAAGACCTTAGGATAGCTTTTTTCCCTTCTTTTCACACAAGTAGTTGCAAAAAAGATATGGTCGTTCAAACTACCTTTTTTGGAAACCTTGCATTGCATTTATTACTAGAGATGTAAGTCGGTCATTTTTTTACAAACCTTGCGGCGCAGGCAAAGGGAAATTTGGAATTCCAGTTGTTGGAGCAGCAGCTGTTAATTAACAAACAAATGATAGCGTTTACGAATGAAGCGTGATTGGGAAGCACGGTGGCAAATAAATATTAAAAGTTTTATATCAAAGCATTGATCACTTTAAACTAAAGCCACTTACTGGCAAATATCAAACATTGAAACGGACTAATTGAACTAAGTTAGCACTACAAATTAAATTTACAAACATTTAAACAGGTAAAACTAAGTTGAGCTACGCTTTTACAAGTTTTAAAACTGGCTTACAGGTAGAACTAAGTTGAGCTACATGTACGCTTTTAAAAGTTTCAAAACTGGCTTACAGGTAGGACTAAGTTGAGCTACGCTTTTACAAGTTTTAAAACTGGTTGTGCCCCAACCGGCTTTGAACTGACCGTTGATCTTGCGGTGTGTTAGAGGACAGCTGAAGGATAGATATTGGTTTAATTTCGTCAGTTCTTTTTACTCCCGCCTGGATGTCCTTCGTATGTTGCGTCATTACGAATGCCCAGAACCAGGGGGGCGATTTCAAAACAAGGTTAAGTACTTTCAAGTTATTTCTTTCCGTCGTGGGGTTTTAAACACAAATTGGGAGGGATGGTGCAATGTCAGTTCAATGTTGTCGTTGGGATAAGATTATCTCTAGTCATAAAATTTGACAAAGAAAAACTCATTGCCATTAAATCACTTTTACTGTCATTCTAATCTGAGTCGATGAGTATGCAAAACAAACTTACTTGTTGTCGCTTTTGTTGTGGGGGCTGGTTTTGGGGCAGTTGTCACAGGGGCTGGTGTAGTGGTGGTAATTTTACTTCCGTCATCTAAAGGTATTCAGAACGGCATTTGTAAGACACATAGGTTTAGGAACACTTTTATTATGAACCATAGTTTTAATTATAAATAGTTTGTAATAGTTTATCTTGTATAATATAATTTTTATTGTAAAGTAATTCGTAATTCCGCCGCTCCAGTAGCTACAATGAGTTTGCTAATAAAATCTATCTACCTATCTATAACATCCAATGGAAAGGGATAAGAGTATTCTACGCAGCAGTATTTGCTCTTGTTAAAGGATTGACTGTTCTTCGAAAAAATAAAATCTCCATGTTTCGTCACAAGAAGATAAAGTTTCTAATTCCCTCTGACACTTCGGCAAATAACGGAGATAGTAAGTAAATCTGAAGTAACAAAATAACGTAAATTAAAAAGCCTCTATTCCCATGGAAAACCTGTAAACCTGTAATGTAAAGGGAAACCTGGAAAAGAGTTTCCTGGCTACTCCTCCACCACCAATAAAATGACTTGGGTGCTATACAACACAATCTCGGTGAAGACATCAAATGTCTCACTGACTGGTTTAGAGACAATGAACTTATCATCAATCTTAAAAAAGGAAAAACTGAAGTTATGTTGTTTGGAACAGCGAAAGATTAAATTGTTTCGATGGCAAAGAATTAAACTTGACGGTAAACGGATGCCGCATAAACACGACAACAACCTACAAATACCTCGGCGTTCATCTAGATCCCACACTAAATCTTGACACGCACTTTTTCAAAACGTACAAAAAAGCATCTGGGAGAGTAAACTTATTACGACGAATCCGTTCTAACATTGATGTCTTTAGCGCTGAACGCATTTACAGGACAATGATCATGCCCATTTTCACTTACTGTGGTCAAAGTACGCTTGGTTGGTCAGAAACACGCAAGCGCAAAATCAGAGACCTGGAACAACGAAGTCACAGGACCATTTTGCCAAATACTACATGTCTCACTTGTGAACTCCGCCTACCCACAGTCGAGAACACTCTAATGAGAAAAGCGTGTAACTTTGTTTTTGACTGCCTACAAGGCAACGTTTGCACCCCTTTTAAAAACTATTTTAATTTTTTAACTCATAATCGTGATACGAGGAACTGTAGAGCCACTGTTGTTCTACCTAAAGTGAAACTTGAATTTGCACGAAAAAGTTTTTATTTCTCTGGTGCAAATATTTTTAATTCTTTACCTTTAAAAACTAGGCAAACTAGCAGTAGGGTTTTATTTAGGCAGTCTTTAAACGAATTACTTTTATAGGTTAGGTAAGCATAATTTTATAGATTTTTAACTTTTTATTCTTTTATATGATGTATTTATTTTTATATTGTTATATATTTTTCTTTTTACAGGACCCCTTTGATAACAGTACTCATGTACTGAAGGGTCATCCTGTTTAAAAATTCGTTATTATTATTATTATTATTATGTTGAGTTTTGTCCAGCCAACCTTGCTACAAATCTTTCAACACTGTTTTGGGGAGGATGATTTAGGAAAATCGAATACTGACTTCTCACTTCAAAAGAATATGTCAATTGGTGGTTTTTCTGTTGTAACCCAGTACCTGCTGATAGTTTCAGTACACGGAGAATGAAAGATACTCTGAGTATGTTCATTGCCGAGTGTCGGAATATTTAGACAACAAATGACAAAACAAAGTTGGAAAGTATTTATATTTCGGTACGAACTATACCATCATCAGATGATGGTGATGATGGTATTTTCCAACTTAGTTTTGTCATTTGTTGTCTGAACATTCTGACATAATGAACATACTCAGAGTATCTTGAATTCCTTGTGGTTTTTCTGTACCAGTTTACTTTTGACGAGCATTGTAGCTTAGTATCGTTTTAAAAAGATAGCGATGCTACAGCTACTCTATGTTTTAGAGCGGTTTTCACTTAAGTGTCGAAAGGACTTTGCGTCTGCTTTGGTTTTGCGTTCACTACGCTTAGTGATTGGTTTAAAAATTTCGCGCCACTTTCTTGGCCAATCAGGAGTAAAACCAAAACCAATCGCGACTCGCTCGCGCACGTTTTCCCGCGCTTCGTGCCAACTACATGTATTTGCTTCGAGTTTTGATTGGTTCCCTGGATTGTCTGTGTCGTTTGTGATTGGTCAGAGTAATTACTTTGGTTTTGGTTTTGGTTTTGATTTTACGACACTCAAGTGAAAACTGCTCTATTTGATGTGCCTTATAACAATGAACTTAATTAGTGATTTCTCAAGTTTATCAGTACCGCAGTATCCACATGTCGCAGCACAGTCTATCTTCATGTAATACGCCTGACAGTCGTGCCCATTCCTCACTCGCCACTCACACGTGACTTTCCCGGCGGCGTCATAACAACCTGCTAAAATAATAATAATAAAGGAGTATTATATAAAGTATAAAATAATTGATAAGTAGTTACGCGCAACGGTGACTATTTCCATATTGTTTTAAACTTTAATTTAAGGCAGGTTTCAATCCTTTAGGACCGATACATATTCTCGAAGATTTGTAAGTGTAACTTTTTTGAGTATCAGCTAAATTCAACTTTCTAGTACAGTTGTTCAAAAGATGCGTTGAGAATTGATTGTTTCGTGATAGTTCTTCCATAACCCGTTTATTTTGAGAGTGACCAAGTCATTCTTGAAAATTTGAATACAAAACCATGCATAACTTTCAATCATTTTTCCAATACTGCAAAACCTAATGATGTCTGCACGGAAGTAATTAAACTACTTTGTCACAGACTAACTCCGATCTTTTGAATAAACTTACTTTTACAGTTTTCTCCGTAGTATCCAGGAGGACATACTTTCTCTAAAAGATAATTAAATATATTAGTAAACTTAATTTAACTTTCAAATGATAAAACTGTAATTGTTTAATTAACAATGAATTCATGTAGTTTCCCTGAGAAATCCATACTCTTGCATTACTTGATAACCATATTATTTACCTGAACAGTCCATACCCTTCCAACCAGAAGAACATGAGCAAACGCAATTCTGCATGTTCAGTGTTCCGCCATTTTGACATTTTAAAGGACACTCTAAAAGAATGAGAAGAAAGGCGTGATACTCTTTCATTGCAACTTTCTGCTATATTCTAAATCTTCCAATAAAACTTCCATTCTATCAGCGAAGGTAAACTAACCGCATAAGTTGCACATCTTTGGACATTTCTTTGCCATTAAATCACGGTTTGCAGAGCACATTGCCTGTGCGAGACTTTTACCACATTCGCTGTCAAAGTTATCACAGTCCCCTTAAAAAACAAAATAAAATACTATCAAAATTACAGAGTAATTTTATATCGTCAAACTTTGTTTGGAGCACATCGGTCAAACTGGTTTCTTCTTATTTGCAAAATTCATACTTACTGCATAGATTCTTGTAGCAGAATCCCTTGCCTGAGGCGCATTTAGTGCATGGAGTTCCTTTCTTGTACGGATATTCACCGATCATGTTACCTCTTAAAGTAAAAAAAGTTCAGTTAAAAACATTGTATCTTACCGTCTGTTATGGCATGACCCCTAAATTGCATACTTTTGCTCTGCATTGTAGGCCAGGCTAAGACGTTTGACGGACTAAGAAATACCAGTAAACACTGAACGCTATAGCTTTGAAGGGTTGGTCATAAGACCAGTATTAAATTAAATTCTCTCTACCTGGGTCAAATCTTTCCAAAGTCATTCGTACTACATAAAAAGGAATGTACGCTTAACTTACGTTGGGCCATAGTCGCAAGTGACAACAGTTTCCCCAGGGATCCAGGGGTGGGGTATGCCAAAGTCCTTGTCGCACCACTTCACTCCACATCCTACATGTTTTGTCTTTGCCCACACAAGCTTTGCAAAAAGAACATAACAAAATTAATATTTTTAACGCTTTTTAACCGTAAAGCTGTATATAGTTAAGAACGTTTGTTAGTTGTTTTTTTTGTTCATGAAGGAGGGGTTAGTCGTTATGATCCTGAATTTGAAATGCATTTCTACTATTATTAAAATAATATAATTATGCAATGGCGAGTCATAACACTAATTTATAACTCTTTACTTAATACCTGTGTGTAATGTCCACACGGCTCTTTGGAACAAGCAGCTCCCATTGGGCTCGCAAACTTACTGTACGAGTAGTACTGGTGCTCAGCGTACCAAGGCTTTACGCGATCCTCTGGGGTCTCAAGCACGCCCCACTCTCGGGCTAGATTTTGACCTGTATTGAAAAAAGTCTGATAAATGAAAACCGTATCAAAAGTTTCTAGCCTGATCCAGGCCCTATTTGACCTCTGGGAAGTTTGCCTGGGTATAATTGGACAGTAAGCGTCGTTTGCGCTTGACATGACATGACATGACATGACAGTTGCATTTGTATGGGTTTCTTATGTCGATGATCTCTAAAACAAACTCATCATTTATGCCTTTATTTACCACAAGATCGTGATTTTCCGTATAACAGGTAAGAATTGGTTCATACTTAGCTTGCACCTATCAAGATATGGATACACATGGGGCGTTGGAGAATACGAGAGAAGCGTAATGGCTAGCCGAGAACAACTCAAGCTTCTTGAATTGGACTCCCCTCGTACCTATTACAATTATTAATATGCGATGCGTCATTAAGTCAGACGATCTTTTTAAAGAACTTTTCTTTTCGGTGCGCAAAATATTGTTGGATGATTATTTAGTACACGCTTATTATGTTAACAAACTACATGCCTGGATAGCAAGTGAATTAATTTACCTACTCTCTTGAAGGGAACAGAGTTAGGATATTCGTCACCGAATTCAACAAACCCGTGTTCCCATATGCACTGGTTTGACCACATCTGGGCTAAGTTGGCGAGATCCTCATCCCAAAACTACAAACATAATAGATGACATCCTATGTTCGTAAATTTGATTTCGGTTTGAGATAGCTTACAGATAGTTACCTGAATTTGAAGCCGTCTGAAAACATAGCAGAACCGTGGCTGTAACAAGCATAGACAAGGACAAGGACATTCATTAATTTTATGCCACTTCAATTTAGTTATCAAAAAAGCATTTTGTATAACTTTGGAGCTATTCTTCCGTCATTTCATAGATTTACGTTTGCTCCGTTCTTATTGGTGGAGATTTGGAGTCATTTCTCCATCAACCAATCACGTACAACATTGATTCTAAGTCTTCACGTGATTAGTGTTGCATGAGCACGCATGATTACGTATATTTTTATTTGCTTCCCGATGACTTGTACCTCTACTCATATACTAAACTTTGCGATTGGCGCAAAGAATGCCTGCGGCGTGCAGCTCTAAATACAGCTAGTTCTTGTACTAATAAAGGGACCATTCTTTGCTTCCAACTACAACGTTAGTCGTATCCTGTCGTATGAGATGAAAGACAAGAAGACGTTGCTGACATATCAGACTGTCTTTGATTGGATCATGACAATTTTAAACCTGGCCTAGCTAAAACAATTCATGTGCGATAAAGGCCCTACATCATCTTCGAGATTCTACACCTGTCACAAGCTGCCACTCACCACCGTACACAATAAAACATGAAATGCTATCCTTACCAGATACTCCATATCGGCGGCAGGTGGATCTACCATCCCACGAAACTTGTTGTGTTCGTCCAAGAATTTTTCCTTCTGTTCCGCAGGAAGTTCACAAATGGCAAAGTCCCCGCGCGATGGCTTTATCCGGTCCATTGCTGATACCGTGTCCTTTTCGCCAAGCAGTAGCGCGAAAATCACGGCTAATATTTCATAACACACCAATGGAGCCTGCCCATTGTTCTTGCTCAGGCGGAACATTGATTGCTGTTTCTTGTTTGTTGTTTATATTTTAAAAAATGTGCTGCCTTGTTAGTTCTCACACGATCACTTCAAAGCGCGTCATTTAAAATCGTGTTTTGGCTTGTTCTGTCGCTTCAACGCGTCGAAAAGTGCACGTTTTAAAATTGAAACAGACTCAGGCTTCCGTCCGAGCTCGACGTCTTTCTACAAAGTATTCAAAATCGATAGCTTATTGACTGAGTTATTTCAATCAAAAGTACAATAACCCAGTGATTTCTGCCTTATCTTGTGACTACTGAAATAAACACTTTGTAATTCATCTTTTGGTGCTCTCGATATTTTTCCTGTGATTCGTTACTTGTGTGCGATTTTACGGGTGCATGAAATGTTCTTTGGTTTGGTACCTGTTCAAATATCCATTGTTCAATAAAATTACTCTTTTATTGCTTCGAGTCATGTTAAGAAACTCAATACCTTGTTATTTGAAGAAATAAGTTTCAAGTCGTACTGTTTTTTCAGAATTAAATCTTAGAATCAACTAACGATGTTATTACAGTACCAGCAGACACTAGTTATGGGTTGGTCTGTTTTGTGTTGCATTCATGAAATTCATTATGCAAATTAGCCATGATGTCCCGCCAAGGGCAATTTTTTTTGACAAAATCGGGCCCTCGTTTCACTTAATGCAGATAACCTGTGCAAAATCGCATACAAGGATTTCAGTTTCCAGCCAAATAAAACACAATTTTCACTGAAAGACGGATTCGACTAACAGCTAACAGAACAGTTGTCGGACTCGTGAGCGTATAGGAGGTTCCGGTATTCTCCCCCGAGATATTTTGGACACTCAAGTTGTTGAAGTCCACATTTTCTGCATTCTGAGAGTCTGGGGGGAAATGGTGCGGACGCACCCATCGCTCTTCACCCCCACTCCTACCCCCCGCCCCCTCCGCCTACGGCCGTGGGCCTGGCTTCAGCGGGATACGAACCCGTGACCTTCACGATATCGGTGCGATGCTCTACCAACTGAACTTTTCAGCCACACATTTCCCTTCTGCGTTATTCCTAAGCCTTTCACTCTCATCTGATCTGAATATCAATTCTCCTTTCTGACTGCTACACATTTCTTTTCAAATTTAGTTTAGAGATTTTGGTGTTACATCAGACGATATTTCCTTGTTGATGACTTTCTTTATTCTCGTCACCTGTCTGGTTGACAGGGTATTGATAATGTATGAAGAAATTACAAATTGATCACTCCTGGGAGTGAAAGAGATACCTTATTCTTACTAATTTTCGCGCGTACTTAATTTCGCGCGAAAATTCGAGAGCCGAATTTCGTGAGTATTACTTTTCGCGATTGCAAGAAAAATTGGCGAAAAAGTGTATTAAATTTCGCGATTTTGTCATTGTTTTATGGAGCAGTCGTCAAAAACTAAGCAACTACTGGAAATGTACAAAGGTATGGCTCAATGTAACTACAAAGAGCCTGCAAACGGAAACTTTGGTGACTGTACTTAAAGGGTTTGGCCAATTTACAAGAGCGGAGCAGTAATCAGAGGAAGGGTGCCAGTCAAAAACAAGACGGAAAGATATTTTCAAAGGTAGATAGTTGCAGTTCCAAACATTAAAAATTTTTGTTCTTTTGATATATAATATGGTATTAATTTTCGCGTGTTTAAATTTCGCGCAATGTTTTCTTCACGCGTACTAAATTTTGCGATTAGTTTAAAATCGCGAAAAATTAGTACTCGCGAAAATTAGTAAGAATAAGGTAATCAACGAGTCTGGGGCCCGATTCTTGAAGGTTCCAAAAAGGTTTCGCACCCGGAAAGCCATTGCAAAATCTCAAACCTTGTGATAACAGAGCTGACTTTTATTCACGTACTTAACAGAGGTTCCCTTATAATTATGCCTTTACACTTCTCTGTTTTTAAGATAAGGATAACTAAAAATCACTTTACGACCCCAAAAAGTTTCCACAGGGTCTGGAAGTCGGGGTCCGGATCCCGCATTCCCGCTCCTTTTTCACGCGAATCCCGCATCCCGCAATTTTTTCCATCGCTTTCCCGTATCCCGTAATTTCTTCCCTCAAAAATACATTAAAAAAGACGAGTTTATGCAAAATTTAACAAATGTAAGATGTAGATTTTGCTATGCATCTTGCATCCTTAGGGAAAAAGTGGCCGCAAGTAAAAAAAAAACACCAAATCTTGAATGTCTTATTCAAGGGAGCAGAGCCAGTATCACCATACATGCCGTATCTAGCTAGCAGTTGAACTGTTGAAACAATCTCCTGAACAGGAGAACTGTACGACAGCGGACCGCTGAGGGAACAACAGGACACAGAAACAGCGAGGATCGAAATGCACCAATCACAGCTGTTGAAAACCAACCAATCACAGCGCAGCAGCGTTCACGCACAACCAGTCGACCTTATCGCCTGATGAAGACTAGCAGTGTGCAGTCGAAACGTCGCGATCTCCATCACACGTGACTACGTCGTGAGACAAACGAAAAATAATTTATTATTGTACTCTACCACGATGAATAACCACAACATTTTTTACAATCTCCTCAAGGTTAAAATAAATGTGAAGTGCGAGTTAAGCAATTGAGGATAGACAATAACTGGTATGCTATCGTGCACGTGCACTTTCCAGGCTTTCGGTTGAAACAAAATACTTTCTGTTGCCTGCCGCTTTTTTTTTTTTTGACAGTTTCATTTTGATAACTTATAACCAGGTACCACTTAGTGCCTAGATACACCACTTAGCGCTTGCCCAGTTGCTTCGACTCACTTTCTCCGTCAGGTCGGGACGATTTCCCAAATTCCCGACAGACAAGCAAGAAAATTCCGCATCCCGTGCCCAAATTTTGGCGCATCCCGCTTCCGGAAAAGTAGTCAAATCCTGAATCCCCAGCATTGGACGGTTTGCCCGCGCAAAGTGACAAACTCATACAAGCACCAGGCATCCCAAATAACAAATTACCCCTTCCCTTATTGGCGAGAGAAACCTATGTTGGTAATTTCTTGGTTGTGTGAACTGGTCAATTTAAAATTCATAAAAATTTCTAAAATGTAACAAAATTTCCTGATTCATTTATACAGACACACTTATCCCATACGCCCCCCTTACCTAACAAATACAAATTAGTACACTTATTTATCTTAATATTTTTTTTGAATTTTAATCTTGATTTTGGCTCTTTTCACTGATGTTAGATTTTTTCTTTTGTTGTGGGAAAATGCTTTTTTTCAACGTTGCGATCATCTTCCACGTTGTTGACGTTTTACTCGGAATAACCACTTTACAGATGGCACGATTCGCTGGCTCACAAAATCTTTTAACCGCGTCGTATTTTTCTCCCGCGGGACAGGCCACGTGACTTGTGACGCCATTTGAACACGCAATGTATCCTTGGCACGTTGTGGGTGCCTGGTAATTACCGTTTGTTTTTCCACCGCAAAAGGAGGATTCTGAAACTAGAACAGAGGCTGTTATTAGCATGATATCCGAGGTGGAATGTCCGTGGGCAGGTAATTATAACTTGCTGACTAAAGGTGGATTTCCACTGACGCGTAATTTTTTACGTGTGCTGACGTGCGTGAAAAAGATTACAGACAATGCGTTTACACAAGTCGTTCATACATTGTCTCTATTTTTTTCAAGCACGTAAAAAAATACGCGTCAGTGGAAATCACACGTGCGACGCGCAAACGCAAACGCAAGAGACGTTCACACGTATAACACAAACGCAAGGAACGCGAGATACGCAGGTGAAGTTGAAGTCTTTTTCCAAGAGGGCAGACAAGTCGCGCTTCTTTTGCTTGCGTCACACGTGTGAAATGCAAACGCAAGCACAACTAAATGATGATAATATTTCCATTTATTGCGTCGGCGCTTGTTTTCCTTGCGCTTCCTCATCCAGCCACGGAGCAGCTACAGAGTTATTGATAGGTATTCAAGTAATGCAAAACGTAAGACAAAAATGCAAATGTTGTTTATAGTGGTCATGCATTTGGATGGATAGGAGGCTGGTCGTTGGCTTAATGGACTGGTAAGTTCGCTGGACTCCGGATCGAGCGATCCGGGTTCGAGCCTTGGCCTGGGTCACTGTGTTGCGTTCTTGGGAAATACACTTTACTCTCATAGTGCCTCTCTCTCATCCAGTTTTATGAATGGGTTAACCAGCGATTTTAATGCTTAGGTGTAACCTGGATTGCGATGGACTCGAATTCCATCCAAGGGGGAGTAAAAATACTCCTAGTCGCTTTATAATACGGAAACCAGGATAGGTTCCGGCCTGATGGGCCACTAGGCTCGAACGCACACTTAACCTACCTCTACCTATTCCTGTAAGGATAAATTACACGTAGATCAGTCATCGATGTTTTAAAATTTATTACATTAACTTACAAGGCACATCACAGCTCCGAGGACAATGATCCGCCATCCAGGTCCAGTTGGATTTTTTACATTCGCCAAGCGCAGACCAGGCAGGGCATGCATTGTGTCTGTCATAGACTGTAAAAAAATATTTTTAAAAATGTTTTACTCTTAATATAAACAGTTATAGGAAAAAGAAATCATTACAAGGTTAAAAAATTAGTAGGGACCTGATGTTAATCACATGTCAATAAATCTTCATTGTTATTATTAGTGAGTTCACAAATCAAGCTTCGTTTCGTCTGTTACATAATTAAGGCACGCTCTGTAAGCTCGGCAGCTGACCCAGCTGACTATGATATGATATGATAATTTTATTTTAACACGGTATTTCCATCAGCCTTTCTGAAAAACTATTATTAACTACTACCTACCTAATTACAAGTATAACAGAATAAAAATTCAAAATAATAGACGCTGCTATTCTTGGAGGCCATGTTTAAAAATTTACTTTAAAACTGTGGCGACTCGACTACATTGTATGCCTTGGAATCACTTAAGGAAGTCGCTTGCTGTAATTCTTGGGGTAAGCTGTTTCACAACTGAGCACCACTTTATGAAAAACCTCTTGGCTTTAAATAGTCAGTGCGTGGTTGTGGTAGAGCTAGTTTGTTTTAGGGGAGCAGGGGTGGCGCAGTGGTGAGAGCGCTCGCCTCCCACCAATGTGGCCCGGGTTCGATTCCGGCCCGGTGTCATATGTGGGTTGAGTTTGTTGTTGGTTCTCGACCTTGCTCCGAGGGTTTTTCTCCGGGTTCTCCGGTTTTCCTCCCTCCACAAATACCAACACTCCAAATTCCAATTCGATCTTCGATGCACGTACACGTCTCAACGAGCTCTAAGCTCTTCGGTGTTACGTGGGTAAATAAATTACATTACCAAAAATTACATTACATTCCTAAGTGTCCAGTAAACCGTAAGCATTCAGGAAAAAACTTCATACACTAAAGAAACGCAAAGTAAAACATGCAACATTGCTTTAAGTAGCAACACTCACCTTTACACAAGCCGCAACTATGCCTGCAGTTTGTTATTCTGTTTCCCGTGCTGCACTGGCGTAACAAAGCCCAAGATGGACATTTGGCGTCTGTGTCCTTGCAATCTACGTACATCGACAGAAACGTTCATTTGTTAATTACCTGTGCACAATGCATCGAAGATGGCAATGCTTGGGATAAGTCGGTGGGCGAGGTCTGCTGTTCTATCACATTAATTAAAATTAAAAACTTTCATTTTATATTTTTAGTAACATGATTTTATTGACTTGGTTTTGGTAAGGGATAGTATAATAACTTAGGCATTTTTCGCGCAGCTAGGGACAGGGAAATACTTCCAGTGATTTTCTTTTTAAGAAAGCCTTAAAAAGCTGAAGATTTAAAGATCAACACCATTACTCCTAAATTCTTAGGAACTCGATACACTCTGATAGATCTTTTGAGGTCCCATGTCTTACGAGTTTTAATTTCACATATTGAACTCACCTCCGCACACATTACAGCTTTTTCTACAGTTGTTGAACATCCACGCTCGGTTTTTTTCGCATTCATCATTATAGGCCCACTGAGGGCACTTTGGGGATGTATCAATGCAGTCTGCAAAGAAAATTATACTTTTCTGTTATTTTCTTTATATATTGTTTTTCAGGTATAGATATTCATATAAAATCCCCGCGCAATCTATGTGAGGTCAAAGAGTGATAATGTAATGAAATGTGCGCCAATCTTGTGTTCTTGCTTACTTATTTTTTTTTGTTAGTTTCTTATTATTTCTGATGTATCGAGCTTCTGGAGCATCTGGAAGGTCCCATAATAACTGAATAAAAGCTATTTTCCCTCAAAATGCTACAAAAAGGTTATATAGAAAAGGTACCCTAAAAAGCACTTGTTTCTCTTGTATTTATTCGTGTGGAAATTTACGAACGAACGAGCGAGCGCACAAAACGAAGGAAGGTACTGTCTTTGCACCTTTTGGCGCCCTATGATATTTACAGCTGGCACAACAGTTCGGTATCATCCATAACGCGTTCTTTTCACACTCGCCCACAGCCGCCCATCCTTCACAGCTGGAATGTAGGTCAGCTGAACACACTGAAACTGTAACAAAAAACAACAATTGATTATTAGATAAATTAGTGTAATTTAATGTGGTATGCGCTCAAGTTTTGTTACAATTGCAAGAAAGCGCTTATGAGTTTTTTTTTTTTAACTTTGAGTTTGTTTTTAATCTTGATTGGTTGAAAATATGGCATTTTTTTGACTGGTTCATGGTTAGAGCAGTTTGCAAGAGTAAAGAGTGCAGCAAACTGAAACAAAAACTCCTGTTTTCGTTCCACATCCAAGCCATACCACTTCTCGGGCGAGCTTCAATTGCTGGAGTGAATATAGAGCTTGCAACATTAATTTTTCAATAAAAACATCTCTAGTTTACATCCCAGTTATTATGGATCCAGGGACAGAAGAGCTCAGTGAATAATATCTTTTATTATTCAACACATGTGCGTGTTGCCCATATATGGTCAAAATGTTAACGATATCTGTCACCCGTACATAACAGATACCCTGCGATATACGTAGGTTGCGAAGATTCGTCTAAAATCTTGTATAAAGTGCTGCATAAAATTACAGTTTTTCTAGCTGCAAAATGTGTTTCGTTGACAATTTGTTGAATAATAAGCCAATTATCCTGCTCAATCTTGCAGAATATCGTCTCACTATCAGGCGATATTACGCGCGATTTCGCAGGATAACTGTTAATTATGTGTTATTTACGTTTTTCGCGCATACCTTGGGGTACAGCTGGCGTTGGATAGACTACTGGAGGTGTTGGAGCAACGGTGGGAGAAACTGTTGATAAAAAAGAAAGGGTAAAGCTTTTCTTAAAACACAAGTCGAGGTTCGTGGCTTTCACTTATTCAAGATGTACCTCTTGACTAAATTACTGACATATTCAGATAACCGAGGTGGGTTCCCCTATGAGCCTGATGCTTTCTTAGAGGTATCCTCGCCCTACCATCATGTTTTTGCTGTAAAAATTTAAACTCTAAATGGCTAATAAAATGATGATGATGATGATGATGACGATGACGATGATGATGATGATGATAAAGTAGGATTTTAAAACGACGCAGGAATAACCAATTAATATAAAAGAGATTTAGCCAAGCCTTAAAGCGAAGCTCCCGGTTATTTACTTCACCCTTTTCGAAAATCCGAATTTACTGACCGATAACAGAAAAAAATAGAACACTTGAGCCCGCGATCCAATTTAAACTATAACTTGGTCGATGAGTTTTATATGTGAGCCCGCGTTATGGTCATGAGATACTGGTCAGCGGATACCTGGTTTTGACAGCTGTCAATTGACCATGACATGGATGCGCTTCCACGTTTCTTATCGAAAGTTGCTTGCTTCCGTGTTTCTGACAAAATGCATCCTTTCCGTTTTCCTGATCATAACTTCTATGCTACTTAAAAATCATCTCGTGAGTTCGAGTCCGTACTTCCCAACCAATCAGTACTAGCAAACACTTCGCTTGTCCAACGAGCTCTAAGCTGACTGAGCCTGGGGCACGAGGAATAAGTGGCTCTGGAGACACATGAATTCATTGGCTAGATTTTGAACAAAGACAATTTAAATCTAGCCACTTGTTCCTCGTACCGGAGGCTCAGCCGGCTAAGAGGGACAAGTGGCTCTGGGGACGAGAATGCAAACACTCCTCGATTCCCTACGGCGCAAACTTCGGGGACACTAGCAGCAAAGGAACTAGCCGTCAGTTATCAATTAATGTTTATGAGAATACTTACTTGTTATCGGAGGTGGTATAGGTGCCGCTGTCACCGGAGGTCGTTGTGTAGGGGCAGCTGTCACCGGAAGTCGTGTTGGTGCCGCTGTCACCGGAGCTGGCGTTGTAGGAGTTTTACTGTCGTCCGCTAAAGATAAAATAAACGTCATCAAGTTTCCCTCTTAAACAGCTTTTGTCACAAAAACGCGCGTTTGTTTAGAAATACAGGAGTTCAGAGAGTACAAAATATTTAGTAAACCCTTGCGCTTAGCTTAATTACTCAGTGCCGGGGAAAGCGCCCCCCCCCCCCCCCCTCCAAAAAAAAAAGAAAAAAAAATAGGTATATATATATATACAGTAATAACGTAAAATCTGATTAATACTTTAAGTCAGTTAAAAATTGCTGGAAAATGCTCTCAGAAGGCTGGAAATGCTATTTTAGAGACCCCAGGGAGCATGCTCCAGACCCCTCTAGAAGCTCGAGGCCTTCGCCGCTCGTGATGTACCACCCCAATATATTGAACCCTGCTACGGTACTGATCTTAACTCGACATTTTAAACAGCACTTCTAATTAGACATACTGGCTGCTGTGGCTAATAGGCACTCCTGTTGTCGGTGGAAGTATTTAACCGGCAGGAAATTGCTTGTTGGCTTCAAGTTTGGTTTATCATTACAACAAAACAGCGCGCGTACAAAATGACTGAGAGAGCAAAAAGAGGGTTAGAGTGCTAAAAATGCTTTTCAGCTTATTACTTACTGCATAGATTTTTGTAGCAAAATCCTTTGCCAGAGGCGCATTTAGTGCATGGAGTTCCTGTTTTGTACGGATATTGACCGCGTACATTACCTCTAAAAATAAAACATAGCTATCAACAAATATATACTGAGATTTCTTTAACAGACGTGCTTGTTAGTGCGCCTTTAAAGTGACAAGCGAAAAGTCTTTGGTAGTAATTTTCAGCATAATTTAGCAAAATAATGAGCATTATTTTAAGTTTTTATTTCAGTTTAGCACTGCTATAGCATAATCCGAGCTTCTATGCGTTGAAAATAAAAGAATAATTCAGTTTGTATTTTATTTCTGTATTGTTTTTGGGGAAATAATGAGGTCTGTGCTAGGGCCCATGCTCAAATATGGTCCGGCAGACGCCAGGTCACCCTGTGAATATCTGAGATTTTTTTTTTTAATTTTTGCTTTTAATTTTTTTTTTTGCATATTTGTCTTTTTACTGAGCTGAGGGCTTTGCCTGGATGGTGTCTAATTAACAAGTATATATAAGTAACTTTCTGACCCGTAATGTCCCGGATTCAAAACCCAGAAACGGTTGATTTGGATATCATTTGTTAATCATTTGGCTTTTCGAAGTGCGCACATGCGTATTTACGATGCAAAGACTGAGGACTGGAAGGTAGACTATTTAAATGTTTATTAAAGTTAAAATGATAGAGTTAAGCTACTGGTTAAGCTATCTTTATTTTCCTTAAAATCTAAGAAGCATGATTTCGGTGACAGAGAGCATAATTTTCAGAAAGTAACATAATTTTGGCATAAGTTCGAAAAAAATGCTTTTCCGGGTACAATCTACCAAAGCCTACAAGCGAACTCTTCTCAACCAACGGTTACATTTTTCGCTGCTGTCAATAATTTAAGTAAACCCCTAAGGAAACAATGGCTTCACCTTAACAGGTTCGAAAGGTCACGTCTGTCGTTTTTTTTTTTTATTGGTAGATTTCGATCCATTTTGTTTATTTCCACTTTACAAGGTTTGTTGGCTCTCGCCATAATTCTGATTGCAGGCAGTGAAAAGCGCAATCGTTAATTGGGTTCTGAACTTCCGAGTAAGAGTATTTAAAGCAAGGCGCTTGTAGTCAGTGAGTCTCTCATCAAGGACCTGACTTTTTTCCATAGTTATAACCCTAAGAGGGAAGCCCGAGCCCGATTTGAACTCGTATTTGTGAGACGAGCGGCGGGGACGTTGTTGAAATGAGAAATAAATTGCACATTCATGATTTTAAGTAAAAGGTATATGGCCTATTATAATCATGATTTTATCGCTCGACGCCATTTTGTTTCAGCTCATGGAGGCGACTGTGCGCTTCCCAAAAGTCCATAGCTTTCCATAGCTTTCCAATGACTCTTTTTCCATCTGTTTTCGTCATGAGGCAAACTTGGAAAGTTTAGACTATTTTTTTTTAAATCGATCTTCACGAAATAGGCCAAAGCCAAAAACCGCGGGCGCAAGAGGGGAATTCGACAGAAGCGTTCTCTTCTTTCCAATACCAACAACCGGATAAAACGCTAAAACAAAACTCGTACTTACGCTGGTGCATAGTTACAAGCAACGTATTTGCCGTCCATACGGCCATAATAACTGCCGGTAGGAACAAATTTGGAACAAACGTTAACTGCACATCCAACGTACTTTGTTTTCGCCCACATAAGCTAAAGAAAAAGACGTAATATGTCATGATTGTTACAGAAGGGCCCAAATTTGTTTTTTTTTTTTTTTTTTTTTTTTTTTTTTTTTTTTTTTTTTTTTTATTTTTTTTTTTTTTTTTTTTTTTTTTTTTTTTTTTATTTTTTATAAAAAATATTAAAATTATTTAAATTTATCTTTTGGGGCGTAAGCATGGTTATGCTTCGAAGTAAAGATAACTGAAATACTAGTACTATAATTTTAAAGTTCGCTGTGACACCGGGCCTTCACAAGAAGTTCCCTGGCGAAAAATTGCTGAATTCATTAATATGGCAGTGAAAACGCTCCTGCTTATAGTGGAACGAGGAGAATTGAGACATCGTCTTCTGCTCCGCTTTACTTTTCCATTCATCCCAGCTCACCTCGTTTCTCTGCGACGGAGAAACAATGTGCAAAGCATCTCACCTGTGTGTAGTGTCCACATGGCTTCTTAGTACAAACAGCCGAACTCATTGGGCTCGTGTACTTGCTAAACGTGTAATAATTGGTCTCGTTGTACCATCTCTCTACGCGGTCTACTGGGTTGGGAAGCGAAATAGCGACCTCCATAGCGAGATTTTGACCTGCAAATCAAAAATCAGAACCTTAAGTTTGTCTATCTGTATAGGAAATCGCACGGCCTCGAGTACAATTCGTGATTAATAGGTACGAGTGCAAGTCACGCCGGATTTTAGCCGAACTTAGACATAAAAAATGACCATCAAATTTGTTTAAATGTATAAAATATCCTCTTAAAACAGTGAAGGAATATTTAAATAACACACCAAATGCAAAAGAAGGTACGGATGGCCAAAAGTGTCGAAGATTAAAACGGATTGCGATGTGGGCTTTTGAAATATGGTCCGGCGGAACAGTTTTCAAAGTTAATCTTGTCTGCTTGTAACTTTAATTTATGACGCCCGAGAGACACATTTAGCTGCAAGGAAGCTATGGTTTTGTCATTTAGTATCATTTAGACTTAATTTCTTTGCAAACATTTGGTTTCATAGCGAATATTTGGCAAAATTTAATAACATAACATTAAGCCGTGACATAGTCCCTTTAAGCGAGTGCAATTTGAGAACTTTCACATCACGAGTACCTATATGCTATTAATCACGAATTGTACGAGAAGGTCGTGCGATTTTTAAACGATGACGTATCGCTTAATGTCATCATGCAAGATACCTGATCTGTCCGGACGTGTCTTGCGCGCGATCGACCGATCAATAATTAACATAATTAACAATTATTCACCGAAGTGGAGGTAAATATCCACCACATTCACCGAAACTGAGGTGAATAATTGTTTTAGTATATACCACACAAGTTGAATAACTGGCGGACTAAAACATCACTTTCGGCAAACAAAGCGACGCGCGAAGGCAGTTTGTTTCTAATTAATTATTAATAATTATACTAATAATTGCTGAGTTGTATTAGATAAAGTAAACAGAAATTTCTACTTTCTTTTATCACATGCAAAGGGCTGGTGTAAATATTACAAGACTGTTTGACCTTTTTCTATCGCATATCGTATATCAGTTGTCACGCTCAAGATAACGCAACTTTTGTTAAGCTATCATTCCACACAGCTCAGAAGTGGTCAGCTACTTTTATTTCCGTAAGTTGTTTGACAAATTTCCTGAAAATTATTAAGACCCCCTCGCTTCTGCATGCATTGTGTGCCATTCATTTATTTATAGTGTACTGAACAAAACTACGAGCATATTTCTGTACTGTAGTCTTCGGGTCAAAATTGGAAAATCCTTGGAAGACTTCGTTTCAACTCCAAATTCTTCGGATCAAATTAAATTCGGTAATTTTCAGAAGTCTTCAAGTCAACTGCGGAAATCTTCGAAAGACTTCGGGTCAACTTTGAAAGACATTGTGTCAACTTCGAAAGAAAAGTAATAAGTACTCCTAGGGAGTACAACTTGGGATTAATTCAGTAATTTTGTTGAGTGTACTATAAACATTGTAACAATTAGATTTTGAGTTCAATGCTCATTTAAATACTGAATATCGTCAGCAAAGATTCGCGAAAAATCAAGCATGCACTGCATGGGCCATCTTTGGATGAGTGACGTTAGCATCACTCAGAGAGCGACTATTGAAATACCTGTGATCTGATTGCCTCGGCCCCCTTGCCCCTCGCCTATTATCATCCAATAAAACGTCGAACTCGGAGTCATACTGTCAAACTGAGGGCCCCTGTGTAACCAATGCGGTTGCCTATTTGGCAGTAGTCTTCCACTACTTATGGCAATAAACCATGTTTTAACTCTACTTGTTTTGTGATAATTGCCAGAGAGGTTTCTAATAAATTATAATTCCTACACTGTAAAACCTGATCACTGAAAGCATTCGGTGGCTCATTCAGTTGGGGGTTTGAATCAATGACCTCCGAGTTACATGTCTACAGCTTTACCATCTGAGCCATTTGAGCTTTCCCCCATCGTGTCTCTGTAGCTCAGATGGTGGAGCTGTGGACATGTTAATTTTTTCAGTGGTCGGGATTTACAGTGTACGTGGTACAATTATCATTTATTTGATTTGCCTGACGACGGTCCTTATGTACTATCTCATATACTGGAGAGTGATTATATTTATTGGGTTTGTAGTTTAGATGGTTACCAGCGAATTGTTAAGCGGCTTGGTAACATGCTGGGAGTAACCTGTAATTGAGAATCATCAAAGAATAGATATTTCAGTCAACTAGTCCCCTCAATTCATGCTGATCTGAAAGTTTATTTTGAAGCATCAAAAGACGTACCTTGATATTTATAGGGAAAATTTATGTCCGATTTCATAATTATGTTTAATTAGAGCTTTAAATACCTAATTGATATCCTTTGAAGGCAACCGGTGGATTGCGGTATCCACCCCATTTCAAAAATCCGTGACCCCACCTACACTGATTTGCCCACATCTGAGCCATGTTGGCAAGGTCGTCGTCCCAGACCTGCAAGCATGAAGATAAGATTAGTAGGTTGTACTGAGATTCGACTGTGAACACCCAAGTCGTACGAAAGGTTTCAACATACTGGAGGCGGAGAGAAGGATGAGGAAGAGTTGAGAAGCCGAGGTGGTGGTGGCGGTGATGAAAGTGGTAGAGGAGGAGTAGAGGGAGGAGGAGGAGGAGGAGGAGGAGGAGGAGGAGGAGGAGGAGGAGGAGGAGGAGGAGGAAGAGCAGGAGGAGGAGGACGAAAAAACATCCCAAGGGACGTAAGGGGGGGGGGGGGGGTGGGAAGGGGTTCAATGCACCGGACGTAAGAAATTGACGCAAAAACGTGAATCTACTTTTCAGTTATTTATAGTTTTATACATTAGAGTCTTAGCGCCTGCTCCGCCATTACACTAGCTTATTTGATAAGTGATTTTACTTTGTAGTTGTAAAAAAAATCAAAGTGCCCCATGTGTCCTTGAAAACCGCACACTTTATTATTAATTTGAATACTCTTAAATGTAAAATGACATCTCTACAAAGTACTTCAAGTGATCTTGTCTGTTTTCAGAGAAGCAACTTCGAATAAAATCTTTTCGGCTGTAGTGATTAAGGTCATTGCCCTGTATTGCATTGCGCATCCTTACTGCGCAGAATTTTACGCGTAATAAGCGCGCGCGGGCGCGCGCACATAAACAAAATGGCGGCTTTTTTCTTTGTGGCTTAGTCCGCGAGAGAAGTAAATTGTCGCTTTCTCGTAAACGAGTCTGGTGACCTATCAATTTTTTCTCATATTTTGGGTGTAGCGATCAAGTTCTTTCTGTAAAATGAAAACAGATCAATTCTTGTGTTTAAAAAATAAATTATCACTAAAAACGTGTACTTTGCTAGTACTCGCAGAGGAATTTTAAAGGAATTATATGGAAGATACAAGGTCTTCCTGCTCCTAAACGAATCTGGTGACCCCCCTTTTTTATTTCAAAATTTAAGTTCCCTTTAAGTAATAAACCAATAGGCGAAGTTTGGTTAAAAAATTGTGTTCAGTTCTATTTCAGGGCAATGACCTTAACAACATATTTGGTAGGATCACAGGGGTCCCAAACGCTGTATTAGTTATTCACAATCTTAAATAAAAATGTTCTTATTTACCTGCGTTCCTGTGTCTTTTTTCACCGCTTTGGGGACGATTTAAATTTAAACGAAGGCGGTTTACGTTGCGAATTTTAAACGGTAATCGGTCTGTCGCAATGTCAATACGACGCGCCTCAATTATGTCTCACGAAACTCCCCGCGAGGAGAGTTAATAGTTAATGGTTTTAGTAACTTAAGTTAATAACAATTGAAACTTGAGCCGCGTCGTATTGACATTGCGACATATCGATTACCGTTTAGAACTCGCAACGTAGACTGCCTTCGCTCTGATTCAAATCGCCTCCAAACCGGTAAAAAAAACAAAACAGAAACGCAGGTAAATAAGAACATGTGGTAGGATGAAAACGTATGTAGTAAGGTAGACATTGGTTATTTAATAGCCTTGTATAAGTCGCCGGAAATAAAAATGTATAAAATCGATTTCCTTTTTTAGAAACTGGAAAATTTGCTCATGAAAACTTCATTGACATTAACGGAATCAAAATAGTGGATTCGAAAGCAACTTAGTTGACACTTGTACCTGTACAAAGTTGATTTTACAGGTACACTATTTCAACTATATTTTTATCACAGAAAAAAATAGCCTCACTCGAAATTCTCCTTCGCCAATGTCTGTCACTCAAGACATTGCATGGCCTATTTCATGTTTGAACTTGTTAAAACGGAGAAAAGGATTTCAGAAAATTTGCCCAATTACAGTGCGAGAACCATTACCGATGTTCATGTTATATGTTGATCTAAAGGTCAGAACAAACAACAGTGCCGTTGCCTTCACTTCAACGCCACGGATCCAGACCAGTTATAAAATTTTCCATTGTATAACTCGTGTTCTTTTTAAACTTAACTACAGAATCAAACAAAACTTCAAATCCGTAATAGTTTCCTTTCGCGTTATTCAACAACTTGGACGGAAAAGTTCCTGCTTTAGACACAAGAGCTTCAAGATTACCAAGCCAAGTAGTTGTTTTTTTCACTTCCAAACAAGCACATCGGGGGAAAAGGATCGAACAAAATGAGGTTGAAAAAAATTGGGTTAATTAAATTGTCAAAAGATGGCTTATGACGTTACTTGTTTTACAATCAGGAACATGATCGTTCAAAAACTTAACTTAACGGTTCAAGAAATAACTAAGCTGAAACTTTACAAACTGGTTTGTTTATTTTGATTTCACGTGTCTACTTAAAATATTATTCATTCGGCCGCGTTTAGGAGCGCAATTACAAGATAAATAGTTTGTTTGTTTGTTTGTGTTTTTTCAATTGCATTTGTTACTGATAATGGTATATCATGACACGCGATAAACATGATCAACCAATATGAACCTGGTGCACATTTTTTCAATTGATGAAGGCTTCAGAAATGTGCTATTTTCACCGAAACCCAAAATAAAGCCATCAGAAATCACAATAACACCCTTGGTTGTAAAAGAAAATTCACTGTTATCAGCCCGTGACTCAGTCTCTACCTACCAAATATTCCATGTCGGCGGCTTGCGGTTTGACAATTCCGCGAAATTTATTATGTTCGTCCAGAAACTTCTTCTTTTCTTCGTTTGTCAGTTTACAAGTGGCGAAGTCTCCACTTGACGGGGACCACACGAGGACTTGGCACAACGCCCTATCCTTTAAAGGGAACTGTAACATAAAACAAAGAACCAGGCACGCCAAACGGCCGAAGAGATCATGTGTGTTTCCGCCGTGGAAAAACATGGCCAATTATTCCAACACTGTTTGTACTATCAGAGTGAACTAAGTAATAGAATTCTGCGTGGTTATTGACCCAGCTAAGATACCGTTTTGGCCTCGCTTTCTTTTTCCGGTCAGTGGCCAAACAGAGTGTAACAGAATTAAGACACGGTTTTCGTCGAGTTTCCGCCTTGTCCTAAATAATTTCAAGCCACGTTTTTAGTCACTTGCAGAACAAACTTGTTTCGTGTTTTATGTTTCAAACAAAGACAATAAACACGTATTGTTCTTATTGTATTGTTAGTTTATTTAACAGGTTACGCTGTTGCTCATGAATTAACTAAATAATGCTTTGTTCGTACCTATGAAAGGTTACATGTCAGAAATTATCTGCCCCCTCCCTGAAACCTGCTAGGTGTGCCCCAGCCCTCCCCTTCCCGTTATGACTTATCTCTGTTTGTGATATGGATGGACTCGCGCGATCATGTAAAGCATAATAAATAATTGACAACGATGCAATCTTGGAAAGCTTAGAATAACATTTTTCAAAATACGCCATCTGTGACAAAAGCGCTCTTCTAATGATTGGTCGGCGTGTTTAAAGTTATGCTTGTCAAGTTATGAAAGCAGGAAGTTAGATGATCAAGAGAACGAGGGAGGAATAAGAGTTACACGAGGCCGAAACAAAGGCGAGAGCAAATCTATCTTCAGGAAATCCGCCAGAGCCAAAACCCGCGGGCTCGGGACAGGAATCCATGAGCGTTCTCATCTTTCCAACACAAAAAACTGGATATATGATTGTTCAGCATTGGTGTTAAGATAGCATAACAAAAAACACAACTTGGCTATTGCAGACATAAAGTTAAGCTGTTTTCGGGGCCCAGTGACACGACATGCCACCGCAGAACTCAATGCAATAGCATGAAGCGCTTAGGAATATATTATTAATTTCCCAGTTGAAATGATAGTCCCAGCTGGTAGTTAGTTACCCCCCCCCCCCCCCCACCTCTATCTAGGGCTTTCCACAAGTTGATCGAGATTTCCCAAGAAGTTGCCCGTAATTTCTCAAAAAGTTGCTCAAAAGTTGCTCGAAAAATCCAAAAAAGGTGCTTCTGATAATAAAAGTTGCTCCAAAGTTGCTCCAAAAAATCTAAAACGCTGCTTCTAATGAAGAGAATTTCTCTAGACATATGCTATTTTCCCTTTGAGGGTAAGATTTTTAAGCAGTTTTATGCAATTTTACAGCAAAACAAGTATCTAAATAACATATTAATGGGAAAACTTGTTAAATAACAAGGAATTCTTTAACTGAGAAAAATTGTGAAGATATCGATGAAGTCATGTTTGTTGACGAGTTTTGTAGTGTTTTAATGCAGAATGAGCCGAAAGCTGAAAGCGTCTTCAGATGTGCCTCGAAAGTCTTCGACTCTTTGGAAAACTTCGTAAATCTTCGGAAACGTTCGTATTACCTTTGAACAACACTCGGAAATCCTTCGGAGATCTTCGGTCTGGAAATTGCTCAAAATGCAACAAGTTGCATTTTGCTCGAGAGGAAAAAAGTTGCTCGTAGGGGAAAAAGTTGCTCGAAACATGAAAAGTTGCCAAAAAGTTGCCGAGCAACTTGTGGAAAGCCCTACCTCCATCTCCAGATCATTTCGTGAAGTTAGCCCAACAGTGTGGCTGTCTTGCCCAATCCAAGTTGCCCGATTCGGAGTCCAACACGCTTAAAAGTAGTAAAAGACAAAGTATCAGCAGTTATTTTTTTAAATTGCAAAAACTGCCGCAGTGAAATTGTGAAGCTGACGCCTGGAGCGTTAGCCTTTCATCCAACCAAATTTTGGAATTATTTTACCATGGTTAAGCTTCGAAGTGAAGATTACTTAAATACTATTTTTAATTCTTCGCAACAATTGCTACATTCACCAACATGATTGGACAAGGCTGTGACGTTGCTCCTGCTTTTGGAGGAACGAGAAAAGGAGACCTCGTCGTCAATTCGGCTCTGGGGACGAGAATGTACTCCGCTTTACTTTTGCATTCGTCCCAGTTACCTCGTTTCTCTGCGACGATGGAACGATTTGCAAAGCATCTCACCTGTGTGTAGTGTCCACATGGCTCTCTAATACAAGCAGCCGAACTCATTGGGCTCGTGTATTTGCTAAACGTGTATCTATACGTCTCGCTGTACCATCTCCTCACGCGGTCTACTGGGTTGGCAAGTTTACCGACCTCGCGAGCGAGATTTTGACCTGCAAACCGGAAATCAAAAATCACCAAAAATCAAGCGTTCGCTACGAGGGCCTTCTTTCGACCATTGGCATCACTCAGCGACTGACTATTACATAAACTTTATATATACTATTGGAATACTTGCAATCTGATTGAGGAGGAGAGGGAGGAGGAGGAGGGGGAGGAGGAGGTGGGGGAGGGGGAGGCCGGGAGGAGGAGGATGGAAAGGAGGAGGAGGAGGGGGAGGTGGGGGAGGGGGAGGAGGAGTAGGTGGAGGAGGAGGAGGAGGGGGAGGAGGAAGAGGGGGAGGAGGAGGGGGAGGAGGAGGTGGGGGAGGGGGAGGAGGAGGAGGAGGATGGGGAGGAGGAAGAGGGGGAGGAGGAGGTGGGGGAGGGGAAGGAGGAGGAGGTGGAGGAGGAGGAGGAGGGGGAGGAGGAGGATGAGGGGGAGGAGGAGGTGTGGGAGGGGGAGGGGTAGGAGGAGTAGGAGGAGGGGGAGGAGGAGGGGGAGGAGGAGTAGTAGTAGTAGTAGTAGTAGTAGTAGTAGTAGTAGTACACTCCTCCTTTGGCGCTTAGCGGACATGAATGGCGCTTTGGGTTTTGGCGCTTAGCGGACATGTGGCGCTTAGCGGACAGCGATGGCGCTTTGCGGACATTTTTAGTGGCGCTTAACGGACACTACGGCGCTTTGCGGACATTAATGGCGTCTAGCGGACATTATGCAAATTTGGCGCTTAGCGGACCGTCCGGTCCAATGGCGCTTTTTTCCCCTTTTTTAAATGTTTGCCCGTTTTTCTGTATCAAAGCCGAAAAGGTTCATACTTTATATTCTAACACATACTTACATCTTCTATTTAATGCGTGCTGTTTTAAACCGATTCTACATATTTTGGGCGTCCCTTTGATCGTAACAGGTTTTCGCCTTATTGACAGTCTTATTGGCTTTCGTTCGTGATGACCAAAATATTTAGCTTGGTGCTATCTCAATTTATGTTTATTTTGAAGTTTTTGGCTGTTAAGGAGAAAAATATCTTCAAAGATTGTTCGGTAAAGATGGCTCGGTAGCCCCCATATTGAATTAATTATTTATTTGAGCTCTTAAAGGTGGATGCAATGGTCTAGACACTGTTAATTGTTGTGATGTAGACTTAATGTAATAAACAATTAATTCACTGATAGTTGTTTTTAGCTTTACATAAGAGTTTTCTATAGCTATGATTGATCAGAAGACTTATCACTCAAATAATTGGTGAGAAAAGCTGTGAAATTCTTTTTCCGATAAGTAGACTGAGAGGTAAGGGGTAAGGGTGGAGGTTTGGTTGTCTGTGAGGACATCAAGAAAAGGCAGGAGGTAGTTAGCTTCTTTCTCCATTGTAAAGTGAAAAAAAGTGAAAAATTTTTTGGCGTTTTGCACCACTCAACTTCATAACTCGGCTGGTCAACACCCTTAATGACATACCTTTAAGATAACCAACAGTTGGTTAGGTTATTATAATGGTATTCGAAATTTGTATGAGATCATGCACAAGAATCTATATCCTGAGCACGTTTTTAATAGCTTGATTAACCGTTATATAACTAAAGCCGGCGACACACTTGGCGATTTTATTCCAAAGAGGACGGCGCGCAACCTGTAAACGTTTTCGAATAAGAATCACCGACCCTTTATTTCAAATTACGCGCGTCACAAAATTTAGTAAAAGAAGGCCGCCATTGTTTAACTGTCCTGCGCTGAAAAATCATTTCAAAGTCAAAGCATTCAAGCAGATTTTTTCTCTAAGTTTTTCGTTTTCATGCTTCTACGCGTGTCGTTAAATTGAACTTAGTTTTTAGTCTTAGATAAAATTTTTATCGATCATCGAATGTTATAAAAGCGAAGATATTTCAAGAGCAGAAAAAAAACCCGTGTCTGTTTAAAACGAGGTGTTTGTAAACAACACATTAATTTTACTATATACTAAGGTGCAGTTTTTAGCTCATGCCATTTGAATGTCTGTCAACTTTCTTGTATGTGTAGCGTGTAGCTTAAGCCGCTTCAAGGGCTGACGAACTTTAAACGGATAGCTTTCGCTGCTTGGGCGGCTAAAAGTTTTCTTTGCATGAAACGGTTGAACGGCTAGTAAATTTCTTCACACGGAACGGCTACACGGCTCGAACGGCTAGTAAATTTCTTCACACGGAAAGACTACAAGGCTCGAACGGCTAGTAAATTTCTTCACACGGAACGGCTACACGGCTCGAACGGCAAGTAAATTTCTTCACACGGAACGGCTGCACGGCTCGAACGGCTAGTCAATTTCTTCACACGGAACGGTCACACGGTTCGAACGGCTGATAATTTTTTTACACGGAACGGCCACACGGCTCAAACGGCCCTTAATTTATGTTACACGGATAGCTTACACGGCTCAAACGGCATCCCTTTCCGTGCACACGGCTACTGAACGACAAACGCGCGGCTATCCGTGTCAAAACGGCAAGTCCTAAGGAACGTTTTCGCGTGAGAGGTCACATATTATACGGTTTTCAAATGTACGCAGCACAACATAGGGTATGCATCTTACTTGTAAATGGATTTTGTAAGCCCATTGATATTAAACTTTTTTTTTCTACTTATAAAATTAAGAACTTTTTTAGTGAAAAAATTATGTACCTCCATGGTAGTCTTTAGACGCGTGATGTATACACATTATCATATTCAAGCTGTAATCGTTGTTACATCAGTGAAACAAGCCGCATTTTTTCTACGCGTGTGCGCGATTACTTATCACCTGACAGATCTTCTAATGTATTTGAAAACCTACATGGATCAGAGACAACTCTTGCTTCGAGTTCTACGGACTGCTTTGACACATTATCATATTTTTACACATTATCATATTCAAGCTGTAATCGTTGTTACATCAGTGAAACAAGCCGCATTTTTTCTACGCGTGTGCGCAAATACTTATCACCTGACAGATCTTCTAATGTATTTGAAAACCTACATGGATCAGAGACATCTCTTGCTTCGAGTTCTACGGACTGCTTTGACGTTATCAACTTCGAAATTCCTATGCATTCCTTTGATGTTAAGTCGGGTTTAAGAATTTCCCTTTAAAGCCCCATTTTTGGGGGTTTAAGCAAATCTTAGTTTTCATTGTTTTGATAAAAAAAGTTTGGAAATTTTTTCCTTTGTTATTTTTTAGGTAATCACTTATAAACGTAACGCTTAGTAACGTTTTTGATAAGCAGTCAATATTGACGAGATCACCTGGTGTTTAAAAGGAGTCTCAGAACGAGTAGAATAAATGTGTCTTAGGGTTAATGGGGAAAGAAAGCCGGCAATTTCCTTAGTGATTATTACATATTACTGATGCTCTTTTTAAAGGAGAAGTTCACTCCAGAATGGACATAAATTTTTTTTTACGCCAATAAAAAGTTTATGCAAAGATATGTTATTCACTAAAATTTCAGCTTCTAACGAGCGCTTAAACTCTACGAAATCCTTTTCTGAAGTAGCCCAAAACTCGACAACTGAACGCCGCCATCTTGGAGCTGTTAATGTGTGCGTGACGTCAAAGAGCTCAGCCTGAAGTTGAGCGGGAAAATTTTAATTACTTCAAACTCCTTGTTTCTTTGTAGCGGCTTTTGTTTGTCAAAATGCCTGTTTGTGCAGCTCCATTTTGCTTAAACAGAGCTCCACGAAATACAAAAAGAGGTATTTCCGTTTTCACCGCCTTTCAATATTAAAAGAACAATTGCTCAAAAGCGGACACAAATATTTGTATGTTCCGGCGTTAAATTGGGGTCCGATCGAGTTCATTATCGAAGTGCAATTTTCTGCAACTTTTTCAGGTTGATCTATTATTACCTATCCTTCGAGACCCTCGATTTTTCTCGTCGTCCCGCTCGACAATCTGTCTCTGGGTCTCCGAGGATGATCATGTTACCAATGTTGCAGTATTGCATACGGTACGTGCATGTTGCAATCAAGATTTGTGACAAACAGAACATAAACAACCAATAAGTCCATAAACGGCAATGTCGCCAATGTCCTTCGCGGTAATAAACGTCCTCCTCCACTGTTCGCGTCAGTCATGACGACATGAACGCGAACATTGCTGTTTCGTTTTGTTTACAGCATCCATCCTAGTTATTTTACGCCGGACGTTTCCTTGAACATTATAAAACATTACTAAAGTAGCAGACCGTACCAGTTTGTCGTAGCAGTGCTACTGAAAAGAATATATTTACTTGTTTGCTTGACCACAAATAATCGCCGGGACCTCGATCAAACTCCCCCAGGGTTTATTTAAAAGTTAGAAATTTTGACCCGGCGTTTAATCGGGGACCCGCGTTTACTCGAGAAAATACGACGAGGTCAACAACAACAACAGCAGAGAGTTTCTCTGGTTGATTAAAAATCCTCCCTGAAATAAAGTAAAAAAGTGAAATAACATAATCGTAACATTGGTTGGTATTGCGTCTGCCTTTTTCTTTTTTTGTGGGTATTTTCACTTAGGAGACTGTATCTGTGATCATCTTCGAAGCAGTCTTCCGTATAGTTTTCGGAACACACAAATATTTATGTCCACTTTGCCAGGAATTTTTCATTTCTGCCCATTCTTATAATCCATTTGTGAGCATTTTTTCCTTTAGATATTGAAAGACGGTGAAAGGTTTTTTGTATCTCTTGGAGCTCTGTTTGAGAAACATGGAGCTGCACAAACAGGCATTTTGACAAACAAAACAAAACAAGGAGTTTTGAGTATTCAAACTTCAGGCTGAGCTCTTTGACGTCACGCAACATTACTAGCTCCAAGATGGCGGCGTTCAGTTGTCGAATTTTGGGCTACTTTAGAGAAAGATTTCGTAGGGTTTTAGCGCTCTTTGGAAGCTGAAATCTCGGTGAATAATATATTTTTGTATAAACTTTTTATTGGCGTAAAGTAAATAAATGGCCACTCTGGAGTGAACTTCTCCTTTAGCGCCTACATGGTGATTCATGCGTACTGAGCAGTTACAAAAAATGCCAATTTCTTCCTTTCTTTCGCATCATATTTGGCCTGTACTTGAATCAACGTCCTTGAAACCTTTGTTTTTTCACAATGGCTTGAAATTAAATTACGCTGAAACTTCATTATAGTAAATTAACGAAACATGTTTTTAACGCGAATAAAACTCGCGTTTCTTTTCTAAACAGAAATTTTTTTGGCTCGAAGTTTAGGTATTAGGTATCCTCGATGCATGTTAGATAAAGTCGCAAAGTTTGGGAGCGTTTGGTAGAATATTAAAAAAGTTATAAGCGTTCAAAGTCGGCGCGGGCACTTTCCGCCTCCCCCCCCCCCCCCCCCGGTCTGGATAGGGTTAAGAAAATAATGCATTTTTAGGTCTAGAAAAGAAGTTAAATGCCCTCACCTAACGGCTGGGGCATCAACTAGCAGCTCTTTGTAACGGTAAAGACTGTTTCCGAGTCAAATGGCTCATACATCCGGAGCTTATCCTAGTTTCTGTAGCATTAAGCGACTAGGAGTATTGCTACTCCCCCTGCATGGGTGCTAGTCCTTCGCAGGGTTCTAGACATTAAGCGTGCATTTTTTTTACTATAGAGCATTGAAAGGCATCTTCAAGTGGGTAAATAACTCGTATGCCCTCTGATGTCTTCAGTGTATGGCTCTGGAGTCTTTATTGTAAGTCTGTGAGAAGTCTGGTAACAACTTTAAAAATAACTCTTACTTTACTGGCGCTTTCCGGACAGAGCACTTTGCGCAACTTCAACAAATGGCGCTTTGCGGACATAAGAGGCTCTTTTATTGGTAACATGAAAATCATTGCTGACGCCACAAATCTTTACAAATTAAGCTTGCACTGCACCCAACTATTGGGAAAATGTAATGTACCAAATAGCCCAAAAAACAAGATAGAAGCTTGATTAGTTTACGAATTATAAAAGTGTTATGAACGGTCACCGTTATGTCAAAAAACGTTTTTTTAGAAAAAGGACGAAAAACTTGCCCCCGAAAAAACGCTTCAGTGTTTCACGCTTAATCTCTCAAATATTACAGTTTGTGCGAAGTTTTAAGTTTTCAGGAGGTAAGTCATGGAAAGCTTAAATATTGGCGAAGATATAGACATTTGAACCATTTACGCAGGTAACGTTTGCGTCGTTAATCGGTGTCATAAACAAATATAAACTGAAAGCGTTTGCAGCCAGAATTTTTATTATCCTTTTATTATGAAGGCATTAATAAGATGTTTGTTTTGTTCAAGTTTTGAAACGTTGCCTTGCATATTATTTTTTTTACGATTTTTTTAAAATTTTACTATAATCGCAGCCCTGGTACATGTCCAAAAGTGTCAAAATTAACAAGATTTGTTTCTATTGATCTAAAACAAATACGCGGGTATAAAGAGCAAAGACAGTTGTGAAACATAGTTAGGAAGTAAGGAAATTCCCCCAGAAACAAAGGCGCTAAATCTCTCTAGAGTTAGCCAAAATCACCCTTTTGTGGCGCTTTGCGGACATGAAAATGTTAAAAAAATCTGTAAAAAAATACCGGTTAGACCTAGTAGTGTGAAACATTGCATACAAGCATTTAAAAACGCATCTTTTAATGTGGGGTACAAAAACTGGCTTACTCTCAAGGTTTTAGACAACTTGTTTTAAAAAAAGGCAAAAATGGCACATTTTGAGGGAATGGCGCTTTGCGGACATTTTGTCGCACTCAAACATACCTTACTAAAACACGTGCTGACAGCACCATATAAATCCGATTAAGCTTAAACTCCACATACACATTGCCAATATATACATCTACCTTTTGGGTGAGAATCACATCTAACTCCCGTAAAATGAGAGAGTTAGAGAAGCATGAAGTCAAAATTGTGCAAAAATGGGGCTTCCCGTTTTTCGTGTAACCTGAAACACCCACTCGACATGACACCTTTACTGAATTTTTTGGGACGAAAAATGAACGATTTCTAAACTTACGAGAGTTACTTGCCGCAACTCTATGAACCAGTTTAAGGCATCTTTAGTCAACATTTGGTCTATTTCTGGATTTTAAAACGATTTTTCAGCACGAACGGGCAGCAATGGCGCCTAGCGGACACATCTTTGCCATTAACAGACTCTTTCTCCAACACAAGTGAGCCGAATACTCTCGAAAACTAACATAACATATGTCTTAGTGTTAGCCATGCTTTCGCCGAGTTTTATGTCATAATAGTTTATTGTTGTTGAGTTATAGCTTTTTGGAGTTATTTTGAAAAAGTGTCCGCTCAGCGACCCAACGGGAGGAGTGGTAGTAGTAGTAGTAGTAGTAGTAGTAGTAGTAGTAGTAGTAGTAGTAGTAGGAGGAGGAGGAGGAGGAGGAGGAGGAGGAGGAGGAGGAGACGGAAGACAAGCAACGAAGACATTCCTTGCCAAATCATTCCCATCATTCACATGAAAATTTGAGAAAAAATGATATTCAGTGTTCTTTTATTTCAAAGGCCGGTTCTGATGTCATCGATGGGGATGTGCAAATGTCAGCAAAGAAAGGCAAAAAAAAAAAGAACAAAACAATACAATATATTTCAGTGGACGCTTTCAATTATCTATTCAACTGGAAAACCCAATTCTGCACTTCCCTTGAGATCCTACAAAAAAATCAAGACAAAGTTGAAGAGGTTCCGGTTTTAAAAAATATATTCTTAAGCAGCAATTCAATTATTATTTAATAGTCATCGTTGACAAAAATACTAAAAATATATCAGTCGTTTATATAAAGAGCAGCTGACTGGTCCCCAGTCGTCTTCATATAGCACGCGGCAAACTGGGAGACGCACGCGCGCGAGGTGGGGGAGCAGGGGATGATGGGAAGGGAAGCAGTTGGTTTCTCAGTCCAACAGTCAAATTAGCAAATTTGTTTTTCCTTTGTTCGTACATATATTTAACAGGAACACATTTCCCAAGTCGCGTAACGTGAAAAAAAAAAAGAACATGAAATATCCTTATTTACAATTCAAATTCTCGTTTTTTAACCGTTGTCTTCTTGGCTCTTTCCATTTGTCAAAACTGGCCGCCGTCAAGACCGATATATTCGAAAACAGAATTCGGATGTTAGTCAGATTTTTCCTGTCAAATAAGTCAATACATAAGTATTATACATTGTTATGGTGGATTTGTGGGAAAATCTCGTGGAAAAGGCCCATTTTACAATCAAAACTACCAGCCCGGCCGGCCAGTTCTGACGAATAGAAACCGCCTTTAGCCTCCAGTTTTGCGGCTGTTCTTGTACTTCTACACGGATTGCGTTTCAAAAATTATCCAGGCCATATCATTTTTCCCGCACCATATTGGAGAAAAAATTCGTCTTGTTATTTCAAGCGCATCGCAATGCAATCCCTTCAAAATTTCGCTTTCCCTCGTTAAGGCCTGTTTATACATGGCACGAATACAACCACGAACGCGGTCAACGCAATGAGTCTTTCCGCGCGACTTTGCGCTGGAACGTTCGTACGAACCACCATTCATACAGAACGCGGTAATTCGGGTTTTGACAGCCGCATTGCATGAGTGCTGCTATGCGACATCTCATGAAAATGGCAGTAAATGCCTCAGAAACAGATTCTGATGACATTTTGGCATTTTAACCTCTTAACACGGACGGCCTTTGTCGTCTAAAATTGGGCGTATGACAACTTCAAAAATTAGCGTTTCAGTTTTGTCAGACAAGTTTACAACCGGAGCGCAACAAAGCCAATGTTTCTAAAGGCTGGTTCTCATATCGTTTCTATCGCCTCTGTCGCTTCAAAAAGTTTTCTTGTGATTGGGGCGATTATATGAGAACATTACACAGACGATCGCTAACGCCTATCCTCCTAGCTTCTCTTAGTTTCCCTTCTTCGCCGTAAAACAGCAATACATAACTGAGAAGATAGGAGGCCACGAGTTTTGCTCTTTCATTGAAGGCTACCATTGTGTTGGATCTAGGACTAAACGGATAAATGGCACCACGCCGGAATATATAAACGATCTACTCATCAGAAACTCTGATACTCATAAAAGATCAACTCGTTTTTGTAACCTAAACTTAAGTTGCCCTCGATATAAGAGGAATACTGAAGGCGGCAAGACGTTTAGTGCAAGGACAATCAAAGAATGGAACTCACTTAGCGCGGACTTAAAACGGAGCCCAAGTGTTAACTTTTTTAAGCGTTCTCTTTTTAAACAAATTTTAAATAATCAAATCCATACGCAATCATTCATGTAATTTTAATTCTTAATTGTTTTATTGTATTTAATGTTGTACATAGTTTTATCTAAATCAATATCTATTTTTAAAGTTTATACCATTGTTATATTTCCGTTATTGTTATATTTTTGTGAGGGCCACAAGTTTATCAGTTTGATTACTGTCAGGTGTCACCCTCGTTAAATAAAGTCATACTTACTTACTTACTTACTTACTATTGTTTTTCGTAGGACTTCGCTCATACCAGGCGCCGGACGATCATATAAGAACCCCCAATCACTTTCAATCGCTTCGATCGCCTACGATCATATCAGTATTTGAAAACGATTGATGCAATAGACACGTTCGGGGCGATCACATTAGAACCAGGCTTAAGCATACAGCGTGAATCCTTGAACGAGTTACACAAAAACGAAAGGACTTATTGGTTCACAAGAAATAGTCTGAATAGTTCGTGCGACCATCGCCTAAAACTTCGCTTCAGAGGCAATCCATGCGACTTTCCGCACGAACCAGTTTCCAGCCTTGTTCGTAGTCGCACATGGTATAAACGGATTCATACAAATTGTTTATACGCATTCCAATGCAAACGCTACATTTGCGTTTGTGTTTGTGCCCTGTATAAACAGGCCTTTACATTGCAATCTTTCCGAGATTTGGCGTTTTAATTTTCTCTTGTTTCACATGCTGCTTTCTAACTTAATCGCCGGCGCCGGTAACAGCAGCATCGAACGGTTTGCCGCAAAGTGACAAACTCATACAAGCACTAGGTTTCCCAAATAACGATTGACGCCTTCCAACGACTTATATATTGACAAGCGAAACCTTATATGTTAATAATTTTATGTCTGTGTGCGCTGTTCGATTTAAAAGGCTGGTTCTCATATGAGCGCCCCGATCGTTTCTATCGCATCGATCGTTTGCAAATACTGAGACGATCGTAGGCGATCAAAGCGATTGGAAGCGATCAGGGGGTTCTCATATGATCACCCCGATCGTCTGGTATATGCAAAATAGGGTTAAACAAACAAGATAATAATTTACGATCTTTTCTTTGTTCCCGCATATGAATATTATATTTTATTCCGATCGACGCACGTGTGTTTTTTTTCAAAACTGCGATATCGCTTATGGCAGCCTTCGATAAAAGGTCAAACCTCGTGGCCTTTTATCTTCACGTTATTGCCGTTTTACGGCGAAGAAGCAAAAGGGAGGCCAAACGGAAACATAGTTCTGGGTAACACTGATGCGCCATGGGACAGTTTGGATCGCTTCGATCGTCTCCCTCTGCGAAAGAAGTTCTCATATAATCGTTCGCGATCGCCGCGGTCTGAGACCGATCGCCCGGATAGAACACGGGCGATCGAAGCGATCGCGATCGTCTCGATCGTCTCAGACGTTAGCGATCATCTCTGTAGTGTTCTCATATAATCTCGCCGATCGCAAGCAATTTTTTTGAAGCGACAGAGGCGATAAAAACGATCGGGGCGATCATATGAGAACCAGCCTTTACAGTACTCCTCTCCACCTCGGAGTGTAGATTAGTACATGCGAACTGTTAAAGGGACTAGCTACTTTGTCACGGATTTTCCCAGATTTTTGAACAGTCAAATTTATATTTGTTTCATAGGAAACCTTAAAAAATGGTCCATCTGTATTAAAAAATGCTATATTAGAGAACTGAAACTGTTAATGAGCGTCTTTGGCTGCGGATGGCTCGGATAGAAATAGATTGCAATTTAAAAAATTAAGGCTTACCTATTCAAGTTGTTTCTGTATCAGTACGTGTTTAAAAAATCGTTATTTATAGCCGTAAATTGATTTCTATCCGCAAATAAAGGTTATATCTTCATTTATATGTTGAAAGATAATCTTTGTACGGGTTAAGTTGCCTTCCACTGATTTCAGAACAGTTTAGACCAAAAATCTGCGAATTCCTCGTGACGTAGCTCCTTTAAGGCGACCTCAAAGAATGCTGGTGGGTTCCCTGTGATGGACTGGCATTCCATCCACGGGGGAGTAGCAGTACTTCTCGTCGCTCCATGCCGTGTGGTGAAGATCGGAGTCAAGCGCCGGCCGGTCTGTAAAGTCTATCCTTAACTTAAAATAAGGCAAAAAGCGATCTTTTTAACATTAAACGTTGCAAACTAACTGATGTTGAGGCCTTATAGGTCGCCTGCCTCTTAAATAACAGATGACAATGACTAATTTGCGATATAGTTTGTTTTATTTTAATAAGAAAAAAGGAAGAAAACAAAAACCTAAGAAGTTACATAGCATTTCGTTATGTCAGGTGTAACAACTCGGCTTATCTTCGTAGCTAAAAGTTAAAAACAAAAACTTTAATGTCTTAAATTGCTTTGCAAGATGTTATGTAAACAAGATTTTTAAATATAAATGATAATATAAAATGAACTTGGCTTATAACTGAGTACTCTTTTCGCTTAAAAATAACATAAGCCTCATTTTTGTATTTTAAACTTGATTTTAGTTCTTTTCACTAATGTTAGATATTTTCTTTTGTTGTGGGAAAATGCTTTTTTTCAACGTTGCAATCATCTTCCAAGATTTTGACGTTTTACTCGGAATAACCACTTTACAAATGGCACGATTCGCTGGCTCACAAAATCTTTTAACCGCGTCGTACTTTTCTCCCGCGGGACAGGCCACGTGACTTGTGACGCCATTTGAACACGCAATGTATCCTTGGCACGTAGTTGGGGCCTGGTAATTTCCATTTATTTTTCCACCGCAAAAAGAGGCTTCTGAAACTAGAATAGAGGCTGTTATTTGCATAGTATACATGGCAACATGACCGAGGGTGATTATCATTTGCTCACCTACAGTGTAGGTTTGAACACAAGGGCGGCGCCATTTTATTTTTTAATTTTTTGACAATTTTTACGCTATAATGAACTCCGCCTGATTGCGTTAAATGGACTCATGTAGATCACTGTTCGTTATTTTACAATTTATTTCATCAACTTACAAGGCACGTCACAGCTCCGAGGACAATGATCCGCCATCCATGTCCAGTTGGATTTTTTACATTCGCCCTGCGCAGACCATGCAGGGCATTCATTGTGTCTGTCATAGACTGTAAAAAAATATGTTTGAAAATCTTTGACTATTAAACAGATATAGAAAAAAACAAAAATTGACATTACAAGGCTAAAAAGGAGTAGGGATGTAAATTACATGTCAATTAATCTCCATTGTAAGCTTCGTTTAGTCTGTTGCATGATACACGCTCTGCAAGCTCGGCATTCAAATGACCCAGCTGACTTCATGCACTTTTTAAAGAAAACTCAAAGTAAAACATGTATCATTGCTTTAAGTAGCAACACTCGCCTTTACACAAGCCGCAACTCTGCCTGCAGTTTGTTATTTTGTTTCCCGTGCTGCACTGGCCTAACAAAGCCCAAGATGGACATTTGGCGTCTGTGTCCTTGCAATCTACGAACAGCGACAGAAACGTTCATTTGTTAATAATATACATACACAAATTTCTGCATGCTCATTGGCTGAGAGCACGTACGCGTCAATTAATCCCAAACAGTGCAGAAAGTTGAAATTGAGTGCAAAAAGTTGAAATTAAATTGATTGACAGGAAAGTCGGAAAGCGCGCCAAAACAAAATGGCGGCCGATGTCGGAGTGTTTGAGGGAGCAAAAATCGAGCAAAAACATAACGATTCATGAAACGTTTGACCAATTTAACGAAAGTTATAAGTATATAAACCAAAGTACTAGGAATTGGACGTTTGTACAGCACAAGAGAGGCTTTACGAAACTACTGAAAGCTACTAATCGTGGATTTTCTTACGCGACGGCTCGTAAAGAAGAAAGATTACAAGCGTGAATTCAAGTTGGACATTTCAGCCCATACCAATGCAACTGAATAAGGATAGAAGCACCTGAGGATAGAATTCCCTAGCGGTATCTAGATTTTACAAAGCCCGGCAAATCCGTTATGTTTAAGAACGAATCGGAAAGGTAAGCCACTGAACACGTTTTGTTTGTCATCCACTTCAAGTGAAATTTTTCTATGTGTATTATTAACAAGTAATCAAATGATTTTTCCCGTACAATTTGGGATAAATCAGCACTCGTAAATTTTTAAAAGACTAAAAAATTGCACTCGCCCTGCGGGCTCGTGTAATTTGGTAAGCCTTTGAAAACTTTACTCGTGCTGATTTATCCCAAATTGCACTCGAAATCATGCGACTACCCATACTAGTTACCTGTGCATAATGCATCTAAGATGGCAATGCTCGGGATAGTCGGTGGTTGAGGTCTGCTGTTCTATCACATCAACTAAAACTCGTTTTAACTTAGAACTTCCATTTTGTAGTAATATAAATTTATTTACTTGCTTTTGGCAAGGGTAGTATAATAACTTAGGCAGAATTTCGCGCACCTAGGGACAGGGAAATATACCTCCAGTGATTTTCTTTTTAAGAGAGCCTTAAAAAGCTGAAGATTTTAAGATCAGCACCATCACTCTCAAATTCTTGGCACTCGATGCACGCTGATGGATCTTTTGAGGTCTCACGTCTTACGAGTTTTCACATATTGAACTCACCATCGCACACATTACAGCTTTTTCTACAGTTGTTGGACATCCACGCTCGGTTTTCTTCGCATTCACCATTGTAGGCCCACAAAAGGCATCTTGGAGATGTATCAATGCAGTCTGCAAAGCAAATAATACTCTCTTTTTTTTTCTAATAAATATTTTCTCAGTTCTATATATTCATATAAAATCCACGCGCGCAAACTTTGTGAGGTTAAAGAATGTTATTGTAATGGAATTGTGTGCTAATCCAGTGCTTTTGCTTACTAACTTTCTCTTGTTATTTTCTGTTATTACTGATGCATCGAGCCTTTGGGGCATTTGGAAGGTCCCATAATATGGTGGATGTAACTGAAAGCTATTTTTCCTCAAAATGGTACGAAAAGGTGGTATAGAAAATGTACCCTAACACATGACGAGCATCGGTGAAAAAGCACATGTTTGTTATATTCGCGTGGAAAATTGTTTTAGCACACGGCAGCCTTGAGGGGGCTTTCGACTATAACGTTGTGCAGGAAATATATGTTCCATAAAAATTTACGAAAACTTTTACGAGCGAGCAAGCGACCGACCGACCGACCGACCGATCGACCGACCGACCGACCGAACGAACGAACGAACGAACGAACGAACGAACGAACGAACGAACGAACGAACGAACGAACGAACGAACGAACGAACGAACGAACGAATGAACGAACGAACGAAAGAATGGGTCTAATGAAATGTCTTTGTACCTTTTGGCGCCTGATGATATTTACAGCTGACACAACAGTTCGGTATCATCCATAGCGCGTTCTTTTCACACTCGCCCACAGCCGCCCATCCTTCACAGCTGGAATGTTGGTCAGCTGAACACACTGAAAATGTAACAAAAACCAACAATCGATATTTAGATAATTTTTTTAAAACAGCAATTGATATTTTTGCGTACGTTGCTATGTGAGGCTACGCGTTGCTACGGTGCAATATCGGTCAACCTCGCTTTCAAGTCGCAATTCCACTCTGAATACCTCGCCTCGATAACCAATCAGATGGCGAGAATTCTCCCAGCTATGCGATTCTATGTTTATGAGTTATTTAAGTTTTTCGCGCATACCTTGAGGTACAGCTGGCGTTGGATAGACTACTGGAGGTGTTGGAGCAACGGTGGGAGAAACTGTTGATAAAAAAGGGTAAAGTTTTTCTTAAAACGCAAGTCGAGTTCGTACCTCTTAACTAAATTACTAACATATTCAGATAACCGAGGTGGGCTCCCCTATAAGCCTGGTGCTTTCTTAGAGGTCTCCTCGCCCTGCTATCATGTTATTGCTGTAAAAATTTAAACTCTTAATGGCTTATAAAATGATAATGATGATGATGGTGATGGACTTTAAAACGACCCAGGAATAACCAATTAATATCACCAACATGAACTGCTCCTCGTTAAAATTAACTCGCTTCCATGCCACGTTTCTGATCGAAAGTGGCTCGCTTCCGTTTTTCTTGCAAAAATGCATCCTTTTCGTGTTCCTGATCATAACTGCCTGGCTTCTATGTTAAAGAAAAATCATCTGGTGAGATCGAGTCCGTACGTACTTCCCAATCAGTACAAGCAAACACTCCCAATCTCGTCCCTAGAGCCGCTTGTCCCTCTTAGCCAGCTGAGCCTGCGTGGGGCACGAGGAACAAGCGGCTCTGAAGACACATGATTTCATTGGCTAAATTTCGAAGAAAGACAATTTAAATCTAGCCACCTGTTCCTCGTACCCGAGGCTCAGCCGGCTAAGTGGGACAAGTGGCTCTGGAGACACATGATTTCATTGGCTAAATTTCGAAGAAAGACAATTTAAATCTAGCACACTTGTTCCTCATACCCGAGGCTCAGCCGGCTAAGTGGGACAAGTGGCTCTGGAGACACATGATTTCATTGGCTAAATTTCGAAGAAAGACAATTTAAATCTAGCCACTTGTTCCTCGTACCCGAGGCTCAGCCGGCTAAGTGGGACAAGTGGCTCTGGAGACACATGATTTCATTGGCTAAATTTCGAAGAAAGACAATTTAAATCTAGCACACTTGTTCCTCATACCCGAGGCTCAGCCGGCTAAGTGGGACAAGTGGCTCTGGAGACACATGATTTCATTGGCTAAATTTCGAAGAAAGACAATTTAAATCTAGCCACTTGTTCCTCATACCCGAGGCTCAGCCGGCTAAGTGGGACAAGTGGCTCTGAAGACACATGATTTCATTGGCTAAATTTCGAAGAAAGATAATTCAAATCTAGCCACTTGTTGCTCGTACCCGAGGCTCAGCCGGCTAAGAGGGACAAGTGGCTCTGGAGACACATGATTTCATTGGCTAAATTTCGAAGAAAGACAATTAAAATCTAGCCACTTGTTGCTCATACCCGAGGCTCAGCCGGCTAAGTGGGACAAGTGGCTCTGGAGACACATGATTTCATTGGCTAAATTTCGAAGAAAGACAATTAAAATCTAGCCACTTGTTGCTCATACCCGAGGCTCAGCCGGCTAAGAGGGACAAGTGGCTCTGGAGACACATGATTTCATTGGCTAAATTTCGAAGAAAGACAATTAAAATCTAGCCACTTGTTGCTCATACCCGAGGCTCAGCCGGCTAAGTGGGACAAGTGGCTCTGGAGACACATGATTTCATTGGCTAAATTTCGAAGAAAGACAATTAAAATCTAGCCACTTGTTGCTCATACCCGAGGCTCAGCCGGCTAAGAGGGACAAGTGGCTCTGGAGACACATGATTTCATTGGCTAAATTTCGAAGAAAGACAATTAAAATCTAGCCACTTGTTGCTCATACCCGAGGCTCAGCCGGCTAAGTGGGACAAGTGGCTCTGGAGACACATGATTTCATTGGCTAAATTTCGAAGAAAGACAATTAAAATCTAGCCACTTGTTGCTCATACCCGAGGCTCAGCCGGCTAAGAGGGACAAGTGGCTCTGGAGACACATGATTTCATTGGCTTAATTTCGAAGAAAGACAATTAAAATCTAGCCACTTGTTGCTCATACCCGAGGCTCAGCCGGCTAAGAGGGACAAGTGGCTCTGGAGACACATGATTTCATTGGCTAAATTTCGAAGAAAGACAATTAAAATCTAGCCACTTGTTGCTCATACCCGAGGCTCAGCCGGCTAAGAAGGACAAGTGGCTCTGGGGACGAGAATGCAAACACTCCTCGATTCCCTACGGCGTAAACTTCGCGGACACTAGCAGCAAAGTAACTCGCCGTCAGTTATCAATCAATGTTTATGAGAACACTTACTTGTTATCGGAGGTGGTATAGGTGCCGCTGTCACCGGAGGTCGTTGTGTAGGTGCAACTGTCACCAGAGCTGGTGTTGTGGTAGTTTTACTGCCGTCTTCTAAAGATAAATAAACGTCATCAAGTTTGCCTCTTAGACCGCTTTCGTCACAAAAACGCGCGTTTGTTAAGAAATGCAGGAGTTCAGAGAGTACGAAATATTGAGTAAAACCTAACGCTTAGCTTAATTACTCTATCTTCAGTGCCGGGGAGAGCGCCCCCCCCCCCCCCCCAAAAAAAAATAAATAAATAAATAAATAAAAATATTCACAAGTAGAACAGTAATAACGTTAAATCTGATTAATAATTTTAGTCAGTTAAAAATGGCTGGAAAATGCTCTCAGAAAGCTGGAAATGCTATTTTAGAGACCCCAGATTTGAAAATCTCCCGAGGGCGCATGCCCCAGACCCCCCTAGAAGCTCGAGGCCTTCGCCGCTCGTGATGTACCACCCCAATACATTGAACCCTGCTACGGTACTGATCTTAACTCGACATTTTAAACAGCACTTCCAATTAGACAGACTGGCTGCTGTGGCTAATGGGCATTCCTGTTGTCGGTAGAAGTATTTAACCGGAAGGAAATTACTTGTTGGCTTCAAGTTTGGTTTATCATTACAACAAAACAGCGCGCGTACAAAATTAGCAAAAAGAGGGTTAGAGTGCTAAAAATGCTTTTCAGCTTATTACTTACTGCATAGATTATTGTAGCAAAATCCTTTGCCAGAGGCGCATTTAGTGCATGGGGTTCCTGTTTTATACGGATATTGATCGCGTACATTACCTCTAAAAATAAAACATAGCTATCAACAAATATATACTGAGATTTCTTTAACAGACGTGCTTGTTAGTGCGCCTTTAAAGTGACAAGCGAAAAGTCTTTGGTAGTAATTTGCAGCACAATTTAGCAAAATAATGAGCATTATTTTGAATTTTTTATTTCAGTTTAGCACTGCTAGCATAATCCGAGCTTTTATGCGTTGAAAATAAAAGAATAATTCAGTTTGTATTTTATTTCTGTATTGTTTTTGGGAAATAATGAGGTCTGTGCTAAGGCCCATGCTCAAATATGGTCCGGCAGACGCCAGGTAACCCTGTGAATATTTGAGATTTTTTTTTTAATTTTTGCTTTTAATTTTTTTTTGTATATTTGTCTTTTTACTGAGCTGAGGGCTTTGCCTGGATGGTGTCTTAATTAAACAAGTATATACTAGTAGTACCTATCGGTAAGTGCCAACGAGAGAAATACTCATGTTTGTTCATAAGAACAGATATTGAATGGTTTTTGATAGAACTATATTTGAAATGACCACTGATATGGTAAATTGTATTTTAGGTAATATGCGAAAAAAGTGCTATTTCTCTGGTGTTCATAAATGACACAGGCTTGATAGCCGTAGTTTCCAGCGCGCGTATTCTCGCGATTGCGCACTCTTTTAAACACACTAAAAACGTACACAGATGTCTGCTACGCAGGCTACGGGTTTGACAGATTGATAACTCTTGACAAATCTTTATATTCTTTTCAACGTTAAAATGTCACAGCATTCAGCATTCTCATAAGTCAGGGAAACTCTATTTAAAGTCAACAGTCCGCTTTTGATTTTCATGTCTCTCTTCGATCGTAAATCAAAGGACTCCAAAGTCAAAATATTATTTCATCGCTTTGAAGACCTTGATGTTTATTTTTTCGGCGGTCGAATATTCTGTAGGGTATTCTCTTTCGATTTATAATTCCCTAAAGGTGTATTTATCGGTAAAGGGATGTAATGAATGACCACATTGAAAATTTTAACAGCGAGCCGCGTGGACGCCATTTTGGTCATTTGCTCTCTAGCAAGGAGTGAGAGACTGGGAACCAGTTGGGAAGAACAATACAACCCAAATATGGGGTTTACTTACACCCAAATATGGTCAAAAAAAAGTCCCTTACGCAGAACTTAAGATTTTCTCTGCCTATACACTCATACGCACACGGCTCTATGATTCTGCCGCCTCGACAGCCTCACCTCTTGGCTCGGCTGTCTCGTTGGCAATAAGTAACTTTCTGACCCGTAATGTCCCGGATTCAGAACCCAGAAACGGTTGATTTGGATATCATTTGTTAATCATTTGGCTTTTCGAAGTGCGCACATGCGTATTTACGATGCTTAAGACTGTAAGACTGGAAGGTAGACTATTTAAATGTTTATTAAAGTTAAAACGGTAGAGTTAAGCTGCTGGTTAATCTATCTTTATTTTCCTTAAAATCTAAGAAGCATAATTTCGGTTACAGAGAGCATAATTTTCAGAAAGTAACATAATTTTGGCATAAGTTCGAAAAAATGTTTTTTTTCGGGTACAATCTACCTAGCCTACAAGGGAGCTCTTCTCAACCAACGGTTACACTTTTCGCCGCTGTCAATCATCTAAGTGAACCCCTAAGGAAACAAAGGCTTCACCTTAACAGGTTAGAAAGGTCACGTCTGTCGATTTTTTATTGGTAGATTTCGATCCATTTTGTTTATTTCCACTTTACAAGGTTTTTTGGCTCTCGCCATAATTCTGATTGCAGGCAGTGAAAAGCGCAATCGTTAATTGCGTTCTGAACTTTCGAGTAAGAGTGTCAGGTTATTTAAAGCAAGGCGCTTGTAGTCAGTGAGTCTCTCATCAAGGACCTGACTTTTTTCCATAGTTATAACCTTAAGAGGGAGACCCGAGCCCGATTTGAACTCGTATTTGTGAGACGAGCGGCGGGGACGTTGTTGAAATGAGGAATAAATTGCACATTCATGATTTTAAGTAAAAGGTATATGGCCTATTATAATCGCGACTGTGCGCTTCCCAAAAGTCCATAGCTTTCCATAGCTTTCCAATGACTCTTTTTCCATCTGTTTTCGTCATGAGGCAAACTTGGAAAGTTTAGACTACTTTTTTTAAATCGATCTTCACGAAATAGGCCAAAGCCAAAAACCGCGGGCGCAAGAGGGGAATTCGACAGAAGCGTTCTCTTCTTTCCAATACCAACAACCGGATAAAACGCTAAAACAAAAACTCGTACTTACGCTGGTGCATAGTTACAAGCAACGTATTTGCCGTCCATACGGCCATAATAACTGCCGGTAGGAACCAATTTGGAACAAACGTTAACTGCACATCCAACGTACTTCGTTTTCGCCCACATAAGCTAAAGAAAAAGACGTAATATGTCATGATTGTTAAGCATGGTTACGCTTCAAAGTAAAGATAACTGAAATACTATAATTTTGAAGTTCGTTGTGAGACCGGGCCTTCACAAGAAGTTCCCTGGCGAAAAATTGCTGAATTCACTAATATGGCAGTGAATACGCTCCTGCTTATAGTGGAACGAGGAGAATTGAGACATCGTCTTCTGCTCCGCTTTACTTTTCCATTCATCCCAGCTCACCTCGTTTCTCTGCGACGGAGAAACAATGTGCAAAGCATCTCACCTGTGTGTAGTGTCCACATGGCTTCTTAGTACAAACAGCCGAACTCATTGGGCTCGTGTACTTGCTAAACGTGTAATAATTGGTCTCGTTGTACCATCTCTCTACGCGGTCTACTGGGTTGGGAAGCGAAATAGCGACCTCCATAGCGAGATTTTGACCTGCAAATCAAAAATCAGAACCTTAAGTTTGTCTATCTGTATAGGAAATCGCACGGCCTCGAATACAATTTGTGATTAATAGTTACGGTACCTATTAATCACGAATTGTACGAGAAGGTCGTGCGATTTTTAAACGATGACGTATCGCTTAATGTAATCATGCAAGATACCTGATCTGTCCGGACGTGTCTTGCGCGCGATCGACCGATCAATAATTAACATAATTAACAATTATTCACCGAAGTGGAGGTAAATATCCACCACATTCACCGAAACTGAGGTGAATAATTGTTTTAGTATATACCACACAAGTTGAATAACTGGCGGACTAAAACATCACTTTCGGCAAACAAAGCGACGCGCGAAGGCAGTTTGTTTCTAATTAATTATTAATAATTATACTAATAATTGCTGAGTTGTATTAGATAAAGTAAACAGAAATTTCTACTTTCTTTTATCACATGCAAAGGGCTGGTGTAAATATTACAAGACTGTTTGACCTTTTTCTATCGCACTGATCGTATATCAGTTGTCACGCTCAAGATAACGCAACTTTTGTTAAGCTATCATTCCACACAGCTCAGAAGTGGTCAGCTACTTTTATTTCCGTAAATTGTTTGACAAATTTCCTGAAAATTATTAAGCCCCCTCGCTTCTGCATGCATTGTGTGCCGTTCATTTATTTATAGTGTACTGAACAAAACTACGAGCATATTTCTGTACTGTAGTCTTCGGGTCAAAATTGGAAAATCCTTGGAAGACTTCGTTTCAACTCCAAATTCTTCGGATCAAATTAAATTCGGTAATTTTCAGAAGTCTTCAAGTCAACTGCGGAAATCTTCGAAAGACTTCGGGTCAACTTCGAAAGACATTGTGTCAACTTCGGAAGAAAAGTAATAAGTACTCCTAGGGAGTACCATTTGGGATTAATTCAGTAATTTTGTTGAGTGTACTATAAACATTGTAACAATTAGATTTTGAGTTCAATGTTCATTTAAATACTGAATATCGTCAGCAAAGATTCGCGAAAAATCAAGCATGCGCGGCATGGGCCATCTTTCGATCGTTGGCATCACTCAGAGACCGACTATTGGAATACCTGTGATCTGATTGCCTCGGGGCCTTGCCCCTCGCCAATTATCATCCAATAAAACGTCGAACTCGGAGTCATACTGTCAAACTGAGGGCCCCTGTGTAACCAATGGGGTTGCGCATTTGACAGTAGTCAGCCACTACTTTAATATGGCAATAAACCATGTACAACTCTACTTGTTTTGTGGTAATAACCAGAGAGGCTTCTAATAAATTATAATTCCTACACTGTAAAACCTGATCACTGAAAGCATTCAGTGGCTCATTCAGTTGGGGGTTTGAATCAATGACCTCCGAGCTGACATGTCTACAGCTTTACCATCTGAGCCATTTGAGCTTTCCCCCATCGTGTCTCTGTAGCTCAGATGGTGAAGCTGTGGACATGTTAATTTTTTCAGTGGTCGGGATTTACAGTGTACGTGGTACAATTATCATTGATTTGATTTGCCTGACGACGGTCCTCGTGTACTACCTTATATACTGGAGAGTGATTATATTTATTGGGTTTGTAGTTTAGATGGTTACCGGCGAATTGTTTAGCGGCTTGGTAACATGCTGGGAGTAAGCAGTAATTGAGTATCATCAAAGAATAGATATATCAGTCATCTAGTCTCCTCAATTCGTGCTGACCTGAAAATTTATTTTGAAGCATCAAAAGACGTACCTTGATATTTATACGGAACATTTATGTCCGATTTCATAATTATGTTTAATATTAGAGCTTTTAATACCTAATTGTCCTTTCATGGTAACCGGTGGATTGGGGTATCCACCCCATTTCAAAAATCCGTGACCCCACCTACAATTATTTACCCACATCTGAGCCATGTTGGCAAGGTTGTCGTCCCATTCCTGCAAGCATGAAGATAAGATTAGTAGGTTGTACTGAGATTCGACACTGTAAACACCGGGCCAAGTCGTACGAAAGGTTTCAACATACTGGAGGCGGAGAGAAGGAAGAGGAAGAGTTGAGAAGCCGAGGTGGTGGTGGCGGTGAAGAAGGGGGTATAGGAGGAGGAGGAGGAGGAGGAGGAGGAGGAGGAGGAGGAGGAGGAGAAAAACATCCCAAGCGACGAAAGGAGGAGGGGGGCAGGGGCTCAATGCACCGGACGTAAGAAATTGAAGCAAAAACGTGAATCTACTTATCAGCTTTTTATAGTTTTATACATTAGAGTCTTAGCGCCTGCTCCGCCATTACACTAGCTTATTTGATAAGTGATTTTACTTTGTAGTTGTAAAAAGAATCAAAGTGCCCCATGTGTCCATCAAAACCGCACACTTTATTATTAATTTGATACTCTTAAATGTAAAATGACATCTCTACAAAGCACTTCAAGTGATCTTGTCTGTTTTCAGAGAAGCAACTTCGAATAAAATCTTTTCGGCTGTAGTGATTTTAAAACAACATATTTGGTAGGATCACAGGGGTCCCAAACGCTGTATTAGTTATTCACAATCTTAAATAAAAATGTTCTTATTTACCTGCGTTCCTGTGTCTTTTTTCACCGCTTTGGGGACGATTTAAATTTAAACGAAGGCGGTTTACGTTGCGAATTTTAAACGGTAATCGGTCTTTCGCAATGTCAATAAGACGCGCCTCAATTATGTCTCACGAAACTCCCCGCGAGGAGAGTTAATAGTTAATGGTTTTAGTAACTTAAGTTAATAACAATTGAAACATGAGCCGCGTCGTATTGACATTGCGACATATCGATTACCGTTTAGAACGCAACGTAGACTGCCTTCGCTCTGATTCAAATCGCCTCCAAACCGGTAAAAAAAAACAGAAACGCAGGTAAATAAGAACATGTGGTAGGATGAAAACGTATGTAGTAAGGTAGACATTGGTTATTTAATAGCTTTGTATAAGTCGCCGGAAATAAAAATGTATAAAATCGATTTCCTTTTTTAGAAACTGGAAAATTTGTTCATGAAAACTTCATTGACATTAACGGGATCAAAATAGTGGATTCGAAAGCAACTTAGTTGACACTTGTACCTGTACAAAGTTGATTTTACAGGTACACTATTTCAACTATATTTTCATCACAGAAAAAAAAAAGCCTCACTCGAAATTCTTCTCCGCCAATGGCTGTCACTCAAGACATTGCATGGCCTGTTTCATGTTTGGACTTGTTAAAACGGAGAAAAGGATTTCAGAAAATTGTCCAATTACAGTGCTAGAACCATCACCGATGTTCATGTTATTTGTTGATCTAAAGGTCAGAACAAACAACAGTGCCGTTGCCTTCACTTCAACGCCACAGATCCAGACCAGTTATATTGTATAACTCGTGTTCTTTTTTAGCTTAACTGCAGAATCAAACAAAACTTCAAATCCGTAATAGTTTCCTTTCGCGTAATTCAACAACATGGACGGAAAAGTTCCTGCTTTAGACACAAGAGCTTCAAGATTACCAAGCCAAGTAGTTGTTGTTTTCACTTCCAAACAAGCACATCGGGGGAAAAGGATCGAACAATGAGGTTGAAAAAAAATTGGGTTAATTAAATTTTCAAAAGATGGCTTATGACGTTACTTGTTTTACAATCAGGAACATGATCGTTCAAAAACTTAACTAATCGGTTCAAGAAAAAACTAAGCTGAAACTTTACAACTTGGTTTGTTTATTTTGATTTCACGTGTCTACTTAAAATATTATTCATTCCGCCGCGTTTAGGAGCGCAATTACAAGACAAATAGATACTGCTATACAAATTTAACTGCTTTTGTTTATTTGTGTTTTTTCAACAGCATTTGTTACTGGTTATTTTGACAAATCACGCCAACAAATGCTATATCATGACACGCGATAAACACGATCAAACAATATGCACATTCTGTCAATTGATGAAGGCGTCAGAAATATGCTCTTTTCACCGAAACCCAAAATAAAGCCATCACAACTCACAATAACCCCCTTGGTTGTAAAAATAAATCACTGTTATCAGCCCGTGACTCAGTCTCTACCTACCAAATATTCCATGTCGGCGGCTGTCGGTTTGACCATTCCGCGAAATTTATTATGTTCGTCCAGAAACTTCTCCTTTTCTTCGGCTGTCAGTTTACAAGTGGCGAAGTCTCCTCTTGACGGGGACCACACGAGGACTTGGCACAACGCCCTATCCTTTAAAGGGAACTGTAACATAAAACAAAGAACCAGGCACGCCAAACGGCCGAAGAGATCATGTGTGTTTCCGCCGTGGAAAAACATGGCCAATTATTCCAACACTGTTTGTACTATCAGAGTGAACTAAGTAATAGAACTCTGCGTGGTTATTGACCCAGCTAAGATATCATTTTGGCTTCGCTTTCTTTTTTCGGGTCAGTGGCCAAACGGAGTGTAACAGAATTAAGACACGGTTTTCGTCGAGTTTCCGCCTTGTCCTAAATAATTTCAAGCCAAGTTTTTAGTTACTTGCAGAACAAACTTGTTTCGTGTTTTATGTTTCAAACAAAGACAAAAACCACGTATTGTTCTCATTGTATTGTTGGTTTATTTAACAGGTTACGCTGTTGCTCATGAATTAACTAAACAATGCTTTGTTTGTACCTTTGAAAGGTTACATGTCAGAAATTATCTGGCCCCTCCCTGAAACCTGCTCGGTGTGCCCCAGCCCTCCCCTTCCAGTTATGACTCATCTCTGTTTGCGATATGGATGGACTCGCGCGATCATGTAAAGCATAATAAATAATTGACAACGATGCAATCTTGGAAAGCTTAGAATAACATTTTTCAAAATACGCCATCTGTGACGAAAGCGCTCTTCTATAAAGTGTTTGTGTTTAAAGTTATGCTTGTCAAGTTATGAAAGCAGAAAGTTAGATGATCGAGAGAACGAGGGAGGAATAAGAGTGAAAACGGCTTTGACTCAAGCAAAAGCACAAGCGCATTGCTTGCGGCAAGCACAAGCGCAAGGATCAACATTTGTCCTTTTTGCGTGATTGCACTTGTGCTTGCGTCGATCTCTAGTGGAAACCAGGCTTAAAGCTTGATTTTGGTCATATTTCTTTAACGTTCAGGCTACTGATCGAGTAGTCGTTGTTTTCACTTGCAAACAAACGCATTCCATGCATCATTATCTTTGTCCACAGTAAAACCAATAGAACTGGCTTGCTCTTCATAAACCCAGTCTTCTCTAAATACTGACTCAAATCTACTACAGCATAGATTGTTTACGTCCTAAAATACTAAAGACGAATTCAATACTGAATTGTAATACTCGAAAAGGGTGATGACTTCTTCTGGTGTCAGAATTTTGCTATCAATGACAATATTAGCAAATTCAACCTGTTTCATAAGTTCAAAACGTATTCCTTTTACGATCGGCGCTCCAAGAATTCTTCTTTTGACTTCACCATCTGCTGAATACTGCCTCAAATAAGGACCCCTCAATTGTCGAAAATCCATTTGATTTCACAGCCTCTTCTGTATTATAATCGATAACTTCCCAGCATTGTTCCACTAGGTTTTTCTCTTCATATTTCTGAGCAGAGGCCAGGATACTAAAAACATTTTATGGATCTAAATTGTCATAGAGATATTCCGTGCAGTTATCAGCCAGTGAAGGCACCATATATTTCTTCGCCAAATACAACACTCCCATCACATTACTTCCGGCTAAGTTAACTTCATCGCTGTACATGTAACGGAACAACTCAGACAGACTCTCGTACTCACAGTCAGGTAGTTTAATAGAGTCTCTAGTCTCCGCCAGTTTACCGTAAAACATGGCTTCAAACACAGGACTACTAATCGACAGCACGAACTTGTGAGCTGGAATCACTTGTTTACTTTTACCTTTGCCGTCTGCTCCTTGCACAACAAACTTCACATCGCTAAAAGTTCATTGTTGAACATAAACTTGCTTCTTTCTTTGATGGTGAGTCGTGTAGTTTGCCAGTTTTCAACGAAGATAGACATAGCGCTTAGTGTACAAATAGGACTTATTTGAACTTATTTGCATATCATCCGTCTATTATGCGACTACGTCAAGCTTCACGTTCGCTGAAACTCGATGAGCCTTACAATTTCATTGTCAAAACATTTTTAATTAGTTAAACTCTCGGTTGCTCTCGAAAGAGATATTTAAATAAAAGCCTATCCCACAGACAGAGACTACTTTTGTGAATAAAGAACGTAAATTCGACGGTGTTCTAAAATTAATCTGAATCTAAGTTTAAAGGTGTTCAGAATGGCAAATATCTTTTTCTATTTAACTGTATGATATTAAAGCCGAGTTGCTTGTTTACACTACTTGCAGGTATAACAAATGTGTGGTTATATCTCTTTATTTTATCGTTTGCATAAATTAAGTTAAATCAGGAACGTACGCATCGAAAAGCCATTTGCGAAGTAAATAAATACAGATCGTGCTTCAGATCGTGTTTCATAAGTACTGACATTTGCTCACGACAACATGATTCAGCATACGAATGGTAGGTAATATCCATTAGCCACTGGCTAGGAAACGCGAACTACGAAAATTCAATCTTGAAAATCATCGTTCGTCCAATCAAAACTGAACACGAACGACAAAACTTCACTGTGAACAAAAATTGTACTAACTGATGATTTCCATTCACGCCAAAAACATGGCGGAGACAAGTTTACAGTTTTTGTCAGTCAACGCTCCGTTGTTGTTTACTGAAGAACAACTTAAACACTGCAAGGAAAACAAAACGACAGGTCGCTATTGATAGAGGGTTCCTTTTTTGCATTTCCAATAAAAGGAGAAACATACAAAACACGAAGTGAGATACAGTAAAAACCTGCGAGTAAGAATCTAAATTATAAAAATCTGTTAGGCTGAAATTTGACAGTTAGACGTCCTCTAAAAAAGAACAGCCTAAAATTTTGACATAGGTTCCTATTTAAAAAAATCGAATAAAAATGTTTACTTTTAAGGAAACTAAATAAGATAAGTCGACATTCTGGATCATCTTTGGAGACACCTAGGAGCCTTATCACTCCAGTTGCAATGTAAATGCTAATGTTAAAAAATAATAATATTATTGATACAATCCCAAAAATATAAATAAAAGGAAAAGGCTGAATATCACTAAAAACTCTATTAATATGCGACAATGTGCAGATATATTGCGAATTTTAAAAGCGAGTTCCAAGACCCATAAGGGCGCGAAGAAAACTTCGAGCAATGCATGAGCACTTTACTTGTCCGTTGCAGTCAAATTTTTTACATAACATTTATGTAAGTAACTGGTGTACTAACTTTGATCTGTTGGACAATTAATTTATAGCTCATTAACAAGCTGGATATGTTGACAGGCAATATTTTGCTTTTTATAAGTCTCAGTAACTATGAAATAAACATATTATAGCATGGAAGTGCTTTACACTACGTATCAGAGAACTCCCTCGTTCACTGCGCTCATTCGCTGGTTTTCTGATGCTATACAACCCGTGAATAAAAGTTGTACATGTACGCGCGCATTTTCTATGAGTAATCACTCTTTGTAGCTATGCGACCGTGATTTGCCTGCGATCGCTCTCTGCGCATGACACAATATCCAGACTGCAGCTCTCAGAGATTAAGAACTTAATGTATGATAAGGAACAATCAAACTACAATCAAACTCATATGACAAACTAAAGTTGGCAAACTCATGTTGGCAAACTCAAGTTGGTGTGTGAACGACACAAAAACAGTTGGCAAACAAGTTGGCAAACTGTTTGTGAGAATAGAGACAAGTTCTATTTTGATGTAATGTATATGAAATAATTCATATATGAACTGCGGATGGATATGAAAGTGATAAATGATCGTCGCAGTGAATTTCCAATTTAAGCAATTGGAATAAAGAAGCCTGAAAAAAAATTCAGGGCTTCAACGGGATTCGAACCCGTGACCTCCGCGATACCGGTGCGATGCTCTACCAACTGAGCTATTGAAGCCACACATCATATCCATCCGCAGTTCATATATGAATTATTTCATATACATTACATCATTTCACTCCTCTCACGGGTACAATATGAACTCACAATTGACCTCGCTCCCAATGTGTGGCTTCAATAGCTCAGTTGGTAGAGCATCGCACCGGTATCGCGGAGGTCACGGGTTCGAATCCCGTTAAAGCCCTGAATTTTTTTCAGGCTTCTTTATTCCAATTGCTTAAATTGGAAATTCACTGCGACGATCATTTATCATTTTATATCCATCCGCAGTTCATGTATGAATTATTTCATATACATTACATCATTTCACTCCTCTCACGGGTACATATGAACTCACAATTGACCTCGCTCCCAATGTGTGGCTTCAATAGCTCAGTTGGTAGAGCATCGCACCGGTATCGCGGAGGTCACGGGTTCGAATCCCGTTGAAGCCCTGAATTTTTTTTAGGCTTCTTTATTCCAATTGCTTAAATTGGAAATTCACTGCGACGATCATTTATCACTTTCAAGTTCTATTTTGTCGCCAACAGTTGGCCAACTTGTTTGCCTTTGCTGCGTCGTTCACACACACCAACTCGAGTTTGCCAACATGAATAGGGTTAAAATTCCCAACTAACATAACATAAGGGCTGGCTTAATTTTCCCATGTGGCTATATATTTTTTTTCACGCCTCAGCTCGTATTCGACAAATCAAACAAAAAAAAAAAAACGACAATTGGCAGCTACAACCTTCCGCTTTCTATCTAAGCAGGGTGGTCGACTTACACAAAGTGAACCATCATCGCATAAATTCACAATCGTATTTAACGAGAACCATTGCAATCTGTCTGACTAGCTTGCTGGCAACGAAAAACATCGCATATACTTTTTTCTTTCTATAAGAATATTGTTCTTTCGGCCCAGGCTGAATATTCTTATTTTTCTGCCGTTTTAAGGCTGAAATATTCTTGTGGGTGTTCGTAGCCTATAACGTATGACATACCGTTTCAGAATGTATTTGGACGTCAATTATTACCAGTGAAAAACTTCTTGCAGGAATGTTATTAGCTTCAAACATACGACTAGTGCTGCTTATGATTGCTTTTTAGCTAGTTTGGCCATTTAGGGAAAGGAAGAATTTTAACGGTTTAGTTGAAAACATGTATTTACACATTTTCAACTCACAGAATTATGTTCTTCTCAAAATCTCAGCCTCGGGTTTATTTTTAAAATATTCTTAAAATTTGTGCAAATTTCAGCTTCGTTGTTCTTATAAAATATATTCTTATAAAGAAAGAGTGTAATACACTTAATTACTGCCTCACATTAAACTATAACACGCTCCATTTTGTTATTCTAATTATCGGTTTTTTTGCTGTGGTGGTAAGCAGAAACATCTAACGTTTTTTTTAATGCTTTTCACTAATAAAAACACCATCCTGTCTCATCTAATTTGATTCTGAATTGTCACTGATTCAATAAAATCGCAAACTAGAAGAATATGAACACAAATTCATATATATATATATATATATATATATATATATATATACACTCGTTTTCAAAAACGTTGACATTTGAAAAATATATATTTATATATATAAACCATTGTCTTTATGTCATATTTGACATGAATACAATACATATATATATGTTATATATATTTTCAAAATGTCAACGTTTTTGAAAACGAGTGTATATATATTTATATATATATATATATATATATATATATATATATATATATATATATATATATATATATATATATATATATATATATACACCCGTTTTCAAAAACGTTTTCTTCAGAGAGATATATAGATAGATAGATACCTTTTGTTTAGAGTCGGTGAACCATGTTATTTTTGCATGAACCGCACGCTTGTTAACACCAGACTGTTAACAAAAACACACCCACGTGAGAAAACAAACTGAATATTCGAGTGTCTTAATTCCCTTTGATGGTTGACGGTTAAAAACAAGCCGTTTTCGCGGTTGATGGTGGCAAGGCCAATTGACGGATGACGGTTAATTTTATGGAATGACGGTTATAACAAGAAATTAAATCAGCAAATTTGGCTGCAATTTTTCATAAAAGAGTACAATTTCGCCCACATTTGGACTTGCTCACCATCAGAGATCAAATTTGACTAATGCTTCTATTTGTCTTCCCGATGTTGTTATGGCATTTCTGTGTTCAAAAAGCTCCTCTGATTCTGTATCGCCGTAGGCACTGTCTACGGGTCACTTTCAATTTCTTGCTTGTAGCCAGACGAAAATACTACAAAGACAATAACAGAAAAAAGGCCCACTTCCTTCATATTTATATTTTTAATTCATAGCCTCTTACAGCATACTGAAACAAATGAATAAATTAAGAATTTTTACTGAGGCACCGTGCCTCGGTTCGCCAGTTACTAACTTTTTTTTTTTTTTGTTTTTTGTTTTGTTTTGTTTTGTTTTTTTTTTTATTATTATTATTATTGCAACACCAAAAAAACACTACTTACAAAGCAAAAACATACGTTAGTTACAATACTACTTACAAAAACAATACTTATACTACACTACTTACTATACAATAATTTTATAAACTACAGTATTTACTACTACTATACAGGTTTTTTTTTTTTTTACACAATTTTGCTTCATATATAATACACGCTTACACACTAGTAACACTACATAACACTACAAAAATTACTAATTTTCCGCCTAATTTTGAATTATCCTACTTTACCTACAATACTTATATGCTTCAAATATACAGTACGAATTTAGAATGTTATAAAAGAAGTCTTACAGAAGGAAAGCCCACGTACGCTGAAATTGGTCTAAGCATTTACTTGCGATTGCACTCTCTCTAAGTATCTGCAATTTGTCGCGAAGACGAAGAAGAAACGTTCGGAAACACAGTTCGTCTTGGTCACCATTTGTGCAGAAAATATAGTATTTTCCCAGGATAATTGAATAGTTAAGTGCCTGCCAGTGTGATGTCTTACCGAAAAAACCATATAGTATGATGCTTTGAGTTAGAGATAGTCGTTCTTGGGACTTTTCATACCACCAGTCTTCAAATAATTTCCAGAAGGAGGTTGTTTTTAAGCAATTGACAAGCAAATGGTTTAAAGTCTGTTTTTCAGTATTGCAAAGAAGACAGATGTCGTTGTCAGAAAGGCCATCACGATAAAGGCTCATCTGTGTGGGGAGTATGTTGTGTATAACTTTATATTGGAACATGATGATTTGGGTTTCTTTTGTAATAATGAAAGGTAGTTGATAAACCTTTTGGACATTACTCTCAGTAAAGCCATGACGAAGGATCCTACTTTGCGAAGTTGGTGGTTTGAAGGAGTTATCTAAGAAAGTAGAGTAAATTGAAGCCGTCGATAAGAGTGTTTCACTATTTTGGTTGACAATGTCGGTATGGTTACACAGTTTTAGTTCATTTTTCCACGCACGTGGTATGGCATCGAGGAGGCCGTAGTAGACGGTGAAAGGCACGTTAAGGTTGTATTTTATTTTAAATTCAGCAAGGTTGTAAAAAAGTCCATGCTCGTTCAGTAAATGGTGCAAACGAACAATTCCTTGGGCGAACCAATTTCTATAAAAGATTGGCTTTCTGTCGATAAGAATGCTGCAGTTATTCCATAGAATTTCCTGTTTAATATCACTGTTGTTGTCATCTAGTGTTTTAAAATTTTGCCAATATTTTAAGATTGAGCAATAGAAATCCGGCAGATTTTCAAGCTTTAGAGATTTAACATCATAGTTACAATGCGTTAAGAAAGTGAGATTGCCGTGGTGTCGCATAATGTGGTCCGGAATGAATTTCCATGCAGCGGATGAGTTGCTTTGAATTCTGTAGATCCAAGCTGTTTTTAGTGCCTTTTCCATAATTGTAAAATCGCACATTTTTAGTCCACCGTTCTTTTTTTCTCCTATTATGGTAGTTCTTTTGATTTTAGATGGTTTTCCGTCCCAGATAAAGTTGAACGTAATCTTGTTGCCAGTTACTAACTACAGCCCTGAAATTCATTTACTTCAAAAGGTTCGCGCCCATTGATTGTCCGGCGATTCCTTGTTTGCTATTCTTTTCTGAGGCCCCGTCCACACTGACCCGCGTAAATTTGAAAACGCATCTTTTTTTCTCCGGTTAGGCCAACCGTCCACACTGAAACGGCGTTTTCGGTCACCGAAAACGGAGCTTTTCAAAAACGCTCACCAATGAGCGTTTGGACTTGGAGCGTGAAATAGTGTATTTTTATATTTTATTGTAAATAATTTTAGAGGGCCACTGGTTTGTTAGTATTTTTTATGTTATTTTAGTGCTACCCTCGTTAAATAAAGACTTTACTTGTACTTTTACTTACTAATGAAGCGTATCGTTTTCAAATTTACCCGGGTTAATGTGGACGGAAAACATTTTACGCGGCGTTTTCAAATTTCTCCGTTTTCAAATTTACCCGGGTCAGTGTGGACGGGGCCTGAGACTGAAGTATGTGCTTGATATCGTTTAATCAGTTTTTCCTTCTTACTTCGATGAGTGCTTACTTCCGCCTCAAAAGACGCTTGACATTGTGCTTGGTAGAAGAGAAAGAGCCGCAAAAGCGAGATCATGCTTAGTAATTCTCAGTGACTCGTTTATGATCTGTAATTATAACACCAGTTATAAATTGAAAAGGCCGACGTTCTTCGACACCGGAAATGTTTCCAGACGGAAGTCGGTTTTGAATATTTAAACGAACATTTATAAACAGCTTTACTTGACTTCATTTTAGTCACTCGTTGATATCCGAGACAGTCGACGGCTAATATTTTGCTGGCTTTATTGACGGTAAAAAATATTGCATTTTTACTGTTGACGGTTAATTTTTTGACCATTTGACAGTTGACGGTAAACCGCATTGCGATCCTCATATTGTTTTATCAAAATAAAAGGGTATTGATCGTGAAGAAATGAAGCTTTTCAGAATATCGTATCTCTTAGCTTTGGCGACCAAACATGCCAATTCGCGAGGGACGGACGTTCGCAGATCGTTCGCGAAAGCGTTGCAAAATGTTTGTTCGTTACGCCTAGTAACTTCGGTTTTGTGAGCGCTCTTCCGAGCTCCTAGAACAAGTCAAATGATTCGCCAACGCAAATCTTTACTAACAGGAGCGGGCATTTTCTGTCGCCTTTCTGTCCACGATCAATTCATTTTTATTTTGAAACAATTAATATGAGATTCATTTTGTTTTCTCATGTGGGTGTGTTTTTGTTAACAGTCTGGTGTTAACAAGCGTGCGGTTCATGCAAAAATAACATGGTTCACCGACTCTAAACAAAAGGTATCTATCTATCTATATATCTCTCTGAAGAAAACGTTTTTGAAAACGGGTGTATATATATATATATATATATATATATATATATATATATATATATTTAGCCAGGTGAAAACTGGACAAAAACATTCAAGTGACCTCATACCTCAAATTTATGATAGTGAAAATTAGGCTCAAACTCCTGGCGCAATGATTCGACTGCTTTCCTGCGAAGGATTGACAAGTAAAATTTAAGGAAAGAAAACAACTTTCTTAGACAAGCACCGAAAACCTTCCTTGCCAAATCACTCCCATCATTCGCATGAAAATTTGAGAAAAAATGATATTCAGTGTTTTTTTATTTCAAGGCCCGGTTCTGATGTCATCGATGTGGATGTGCAAATGTCAGCAAAGGAAGGCAAAAAAAAAAAAAAAGAGAACGAAACAATACAATATATTTCAGTGGACGCTTTCAAACCCAACCCTGGAAAACCCAATTCTGCACTTCCCTTGAGATCCTACAAAAAAATCAAGAAAAAGTTGAAGAGGTTCCGGTTTTAAAAAATATATATTCTTAAGCAGCAACTCAATTATTATTTAATAGTCATCGTTGACAAAAATACAAAAAATATGTCAGTCGTTTAAATAAAGAGCAGCTGACTCGTCCCCAGTCGTCTTCATATAGCACGCGGCAAACTGGGAGACGCACGCGCGCGAGGTGGAGGAGCAGGGGATGATGGGAAGGAAGAGCAGTTGGTTTCTCAGTCTAACAGTCAAATTAGCAAATTTGTTTTTCCTTTGTTCGTGCATATATTTAACAGGAACACATTTGCCAAGTCGCGTAACGTGAAAAAAATGAACATGAAATATTCTTGTTTACAATTCAAATTCCCATTTGTTAACCTTTGTCTTCTTGGCGCTTTCCATTTGTCAAAACTTGCCGCCGTCAAGACCGATATATTTGAAAACAGAATTCCCTTGTTAGTCAGATTTGATGTCAAATCAGTCAATACATAAGTATTATACATTGTTATGGTGGATTTGTGGGAAAATCTCCTGGAAAAGGCCCATTTCACATTCAAAACTACCGATCTGGCCGGCCAGTTCTGACAAATAGAAAGCTCCTTTAGCCTCCAGTTTTGCGGCTGTTCTTGTACTTCGACACGGATTGCGTTTCAAAAAGTATCCAGGCCATATCATTTTTCCCGAACCATATTGGAGAAAAAATTCGTCTTGTTATTTCAAGCGCATCGCAATGCAATCCCTGCGAAATTTCGCTTTCTCTCGTTAAGGCCTGTTTATACATGGCACGAATTCGACTACGAACGCGGTCAACGCAATGAGTCTTTCCGCGCGACTTTGCGCTGGAACGTTCGTACGAACCACCATTCATACAGAACGCGGTAATTCGGGCTTTGACGGCCGCATTGCATGAGTGCTGCCATGCATCATCTCATTAAAAAATGGCAGTAAATGCCTCAGAAACAGATTCTGATGACATTTTGGCATTTTAACCTCTTTACATGGACGGCCTTTGTCGACTAAAATTGGGCGCACGACAACTTCAAAAATTAGCGTTTCAGTTTTGTCAGACAAGTTTACAACCGGAGCGCAACAAAGCCAATGTTTCTAAAGGCTGGTTCTCATATCGTTTCTACCGCCTTTGTCGCTTCAAAAAGTTTTTTTTTTGTGATTGGGGCGATTATATGATAACATTACACAGACGATCGCTAACGTCTATCCTCCTTGCTTCTCTTAGTTTCCCTTCTTCGCCGTAAAACAGCAATACATAACTGAGATGATAGGAGGCCACGAGTTTTGCTCTTTCATTGAAGGCTACCATTGTGTTGGATCTAGGACTAAAATGATTGTATTTCGTAGGACTTCGCTCAAACCAGGCGCGGGACGATCATATGAAAACCCCCGATCAATTTCAATCGCTTCGATCGCCTACGATCATATCCGCAGTATTTGAAAACGATTGATGCAATAGACACGTTCGGGGCGATCATATTAGATCCAGGCTCAAGCATACAGCGTGAATCCTTGAACGAGTTACACAAAAACGAAAGGACTTATTGGTTCACAAGAAATAGTCTGAATAGTTCGTGCGACCATCGCCTAAATATTCGCTTCAGAGGCAATCCATGCGACTTTCCGCACGAACCAGTTTCCAGCCTTCTTCGTGGTCGCACATGGTATAAACGGATTCATACAAATTGTTTATACGCATTCCAATGCGAACGCTTCATTTGCGTTCATGTTCGTGCCCTGTATAAACAGGCCTTTACATTGTAATCTTCCGAGATTTGTCGTTTTAATTTTCTCTTGTTCCACATACTGCTTTCTAACTTAATCGCCGGCGCCGGTAACAGCAGCATCGAACGGTTTGCCGCAAAGTGACAAACTCATACAAGCACTAGGTTTCCCAAATAACGATTGACCCCTTCCAATGACTTATTGACGAGCGAAACCTTATATGTTAATAACTTTATGTTTGTGTGCGCTGTTCGATTTAAAAGGCTGGTTCTTATATGAGCGCCCCGATCGTTTCTATCGCATCGAACGCTTGCAAATACTGAGACGATCGTAGGCGATCGAAGCGATTGGAAGCGATCAGGGGGTTCTCATATGATCGCCCCGATCGTCTGCAGGTATATGCAAAATAGGGTTAAACAAACAAGATAATAATTTATGATCTTTTCTTTGTTTCCTCATATGAACATTCGATTTTATTCCGATATACGCACGTGTGTTTTTTCAAAACTCCGATATCGCTTATATTATGCATGGCAGCCTTCGATGAAAAGTCAAACCTCGTAGCCTCTTATCTTCACGTTATTGCCGTTTTACGGCGAAGAAGCAAAAGGGAGGCCAAACGGAAACATAGTTCTGGGTAACACTGATGCACCATGGGACAGTTTGGATCGCTTCGATCGTCTCCCTCTGCGAAAGAAGTTCTCATATAATTGTTCGCGATCGCCGCGGTCTGAGACCGATCGCCCGGATAGAACACGGGCGATTGAAGCGATCGCGATCGTCTCGATCGTCTCAGACGTTTGCGATCATCTCTGCAGTGTTCTCATATAATCTCGCCGATCGCAAGCAATTTTTTTGAAGCGACAGAGGCGATAAAAACGATCGGGGCGATCATATGAGAACCAGCCTTTACAGTACCCCTCTCCACCTCGGAGTGTAGATTAGTACAGACGAACTGTTAAAGGGACTAGCTACTTTGTCACGGATTTTCCCAGATTTTTGAACGGTCAAATTTATATTTGTTTCATAGGAAACCTTAAAAAATGGTCCATCTGTATTAAAAAATGCTATATTAGAGAACTGAAACTGTTAATGAGCGTCTTTGGCTGCGGATGGCTCGGATAGAAATAGATTGCAATTTAAAAAAAAATCGTTATTTATACCGAAAATTGATTTCTATCCGCAAATAAAGGTTATATCTTTCTTTATATGTTGAAAGATAATCTTTGTATTGGTTAAGTTGCCTTCCACTGATTTCAGAACAGTTAAGACCAAAAATCTGCGAATTCCTCGTGACGTAGCTCCCTTAAGGCGACCTCACAGAATGCTGGTGGGTTCCCTGTGATGGACTGGCATTCCATCCAGGGGGGAGTAGCAGTACTTCTCGTCGCTCCATGCCGTGTGGTGAAGATCGCAGTCAAGCGCCGGTCTGTTAAGTCTATCCTTAACTTAAAATAAGGCAAAAAGCGAACTTTTTAACATTAAACGTTGCAATCTAACTGACGTTGAGGCCTCATGGGTCGCCTGCCTCTTAAATGACAGATGACATAAGCCTCATTTTTTGTATATTAAACCTGATTTTAGTTCTTTTCACTAATGTTAGATATTTTCTTTTGTTTTGGGAAAATGCTTTTTTTCAACGTTGCAATCATCTTCCAAGATTTTGACGTTTTACTCGGAATAACCACTTTACAAATGGCACGATTCGCTGGCTCACAAAATCTTTTAACCGCGTCGTACTTTTCTCCCGCGGGACAGGCCACGTGACTGGTGACGCCATTTGAACACGCAATGTATCCTTGACACGTAGTTGGGGCCTGGTAGTTACCGTTTGTGTTTCCACCGCAAAAGGAGGCTTCTGAAACTAGAATAGAAACTTTTATTTGCATAGTATAAATGGCGGCATGTCCCAGGGTGATTATCGTTTGCTCACTTACAGTTAAGGTTCGAACACAAGGGCGGCGCCATTTTATTTTTTAATTTTTTGAAAATTTTTACTCTATAATGAACTCCGACTGATTGCGTTTAATGGACTCATGTGGATCACTGTTCGTTATTTTACAATTTATTACATCAACTTACAAGGCACGTCACAGCTCCGAGGACAATGATCCGCCATCCAGGTCCAGTTGGATTTTTTGCATTCGCCAAGCGCAGTCCATGCAGGGCATTCATTGTGTCTGTCATAGACTGTAAAAAATATGTTTGAAAATCTTTGACTATTAAACAGTTATAGAAAAAACAAAAATTGATATTACAAGGCTAAAAAGGAGTAGGGATGTAAATTGCATGTCAATTAATCTCCATTGCTGTGAGCTTCGTTTAGTCTGTTACATGATACACGCTCTGCAAGCTCGGCATTCAAATGACCCAGCTGACATCATACACTTTTTAATGAAAACTCAAAGTAAAACATGTATTATTGATTTAAGTAGCAACACTCGCCTTTACACAAGCCGCAACTCTGCCTGCAGTTTGTTATTTTGTTTCCCGTGCTGCACTGGCCTAACAAAGCCCAAGATGGACATTTGGCGTCTGTGTCCTTGCAATCTACGAACAGCGACAGAAACGTCCATTTGTTAATAATATACTTACACAAATTTCTGCATGCTCATTGGCTGAGAGCACGTACGCGTCAATTAATCCCAAACAGTGCAGAAAGTTGAAATTGAGTGCAAAAAGTTGAAATTGAGTGCAGAAAATTGAAATTAAATTGATTGACAGGAAAGTCGGAAAGCGCGCCAAAACAAAATGGCGGCCGATGACGGAGTGTTTGAGGGAGCAACAATCGAGCAAAAACATAACGATTCATGAAACGTTTGACCAATTTAACGAAAGTTATAAGTATATAAACCAAAGTACTAGGAATTGGACGTTTTAACAGCACAAGAGAGGCTTTACGAAACTACTGAAAGCTACTAATCGTGGATTTTCTTATGCGACGGCTGGTAAAGAAGAAAGATTACAAGCGTGAATTCAAGTTGGACATTTCAGCCCATACCAATGCAACTGAATAAGGATAGAAGCACCTGAGGATAGAATTCCCTAGCGGTATCTAGATTTTACAAAGCCCAGCAAATCCGTTATGTTTAAGAACGAATCGGAAAGGTAAGCCACGAACCGTTTTGTTTGTCATCCACTTCAAGTGAAATTTTTGTATGTGTATTATTAACAAGTAATCACATGATTTTTCTCATACAATTTGGGATAAATCAGCACTCGTAAATTTTTAAAATACTAAAAAATTGCACTCGCCCTACGGGCTCGTGTAATTTGGTAAGCCTTTGAAAACTTTACTCGTGCTGATTTTTTTTTCCAAATTGCACTCGAAATCATGTGATTACCCATACTAATTACCTGTGCATAATGCATCTAAGATGGCAATGCTCGGGATAGTTGGTGGTTGAGGTCTGCTGTTCTATCACATCAACTAAAACTCGTTTTAACTTAGAACTTCCATTTTGTAGTAATATGAATTTATTTACTTGTGTTTGGCAAGGGTAGTATAATAACTTAGGCAGAATTTCGCGCACCTAGGGACAGGGAAATATACCTCCAGTGATTTTCTTTTTAAGAGAGCCTTAAAAAGCTGAAGATTTTAAGATCAGCACCATCACTCTCAAATTCTTGGCACTCGATGCACGCTGATGGATCTTTTGAGGTCTCACGTCTTACGAGTTTTCACATATTGAACTCACCATCGCACACATTACAGCTTTTTCTACAGTTGTTGGACATCCACGCTCGGTTTTCTTCGCATTCACCATTGTAGGCCCACAAAGGGCATTTTGGAGATGTATCAATGCAGTCTGCAAAGCAAATAATACTCTCTTTCTTTTTCTAATAAATTTTTTCTCAGTTCTATATATTCATATAAAATCCACGCGCGCAAACTTTGTGAGGTTAAAGAGCGATATTGTAATGGAAATGTGTGCTAATCCACTGCTCTTGCTAACTAACTTTCTCTTGTTATTTTATATTATTACTGATGCATCGAGCCTTTGGGGCATTTGGAAGGTCCCATAATATGGTGGATGTAACTGAAAGCTATTTTTTCTCAAAATGGCACGAAAGAGTGGTATAGAAAATGTACCCTAACACATGACGAGCATCGGTAAAAAAGCACATGTTTGTTTTATTCGCGTGAGAAATTATTTTAGCACACGGCAGCCTTGAGGGCGCTTTCGACTTTAACGTTGTGCAGGAAAAATATGTTCTATGAAATTTACGAAAATTTTACGAGCGAGCAAGCGAACGAACAAACGACCGACCGACCGACCGACCGAACGAACGAATGACCGAGCGACCGACCGAACGAACGAATGACCGACCGACCGACCGAACGAACGAACCAACTAACGAACGAACGAGCAAACGAACGAACAAACGAAAGAATGGATCTAATGAAATGTCTTTGTACCTTTTGGCGCCCTATGATATTTACAGCTGACACAACAGTTCGGTATCATCCATAGCGCGTTCTTTTCACACTCGCCTACAGCCGCCCATCCTTCACAGCTGGAATGTTGGTCAGCTGAACACACTGAAAATGTAACAAAAACCAACAATCGATATTTAAATAAATTTATTAAAACAGCAATTGATATTTTTGCGTTCGTTGCTATGTAAAGCTACGCGTTGCTACGGTGCAATATCGGTCAACCTCGCTTTCAAGTCGCAATTCCACTCTGAATACCTCGCTTCGATAACCAATCAGATGGCGAGAATTCTCCCAGCTATGCGATTCTATGTTTTATGTGTTATTTAAGTTTTTCGCGCATACCTTGAGGTACAGCTGGCGTTGGATAGACTACTGGAGGTGTTGGACAAACGGTGGGAGAAACTGTTGATAAAAAAGAAAGGGTAAAGTTTTTCTTAAAACGCAAGTCGCGAGTTCGTGGCTTTCATTTCTTCAAGATGTACCTCTTACCTAAATTACTAAAATTAATAACATTTTCAGATAACCGAGGTGGGCTCCCCTTTAAGCCTTGTGCTTTCTTGGAGGTGTCCTCGCCCTACTATCATGTTATTGCTGTAAAAATTTAAACTCTTAATGACTTATAAAATGATGATGATGATGATGATGATGATGATGATGATGATGATGATAATGATGATGGACTTTAAAACGACCCAGGAATAACCAATTAATATCACCAACATGAACTGCTCCTCGTTAAAATTAACTCGCTTCCATGCCACGTTTCTGATCGAAAGTGGCTCGCTTCCGTTTTTCTTGCAAAAATGCATCCTTTTCATGTTCCTGATCATAACTATCTGGCTTCTATGTTACTGAAAAATCATCTCGTGAGATCGAGTCCTTACTTCCCAATCAGTACTAGCAAACACTCCGCTTGTGCCTCGAGCCGCTTGTCCCTCTTAGCCAGCTGAGCCAGCATGGGCACGAGGAACAAGTGGCTCTGGAGACACATGATTTCATTGGCTAGATTTTGAACAAAGACAATTTAAATCTAGCCACTTGTTCCTCGCACCGGAGGCTCAGCCGGCTAAGAGGGACAAGTGGCTCTGGGGACAAGAATGCAAACACTACTCAATTCCGTACGACGTAAACTTCGGGGACACTAGCAGCAAAGGAACTAGCCGTCAGTTATCAATCAATGTTTATGAGAACACTTACTTGTTGTTGGTGCCTGTCACCGGGGTCGTGGCTGTCACCGGAGGTCGTTGTGTAGGTGCAGCTGTCACCGGAAGTCGTGTTGGTGCCGCTGTCACCGGAGCTGGCGTTGTAGGAGTTTTACTGCCGTCGTCTAAAGATAAAATACACGTCATCAAGTTTGCCTCTTAGACCGCTTTCGTCACCAAAACGCGCGTTTGTTTAGAAATACAGGAGTTCAGAGAGCACGAAGTGTTAATAAAAAGCTAACGTTTAGCAGCACGTCTAATTAGACCGGCTGACAGGCATTTCCATTGTCAGCAGAATTATTGAACGGGCAGGAAATTACTAGTTGCACGTTGGCTTGAAGCTGTGCGTAAAACGTGATTCTTACTCGTCACGCGTGACTCTTGATTCACACTCGCACGTGGTAAACATGATTGATATTCGTCACGCGTAGAACGTGTTTTACATTTGTCACGCTGGACGTGTCTGTAAATGAAGCTCGCCACGCGCAAATCCCTGTACGAACTCAACAAGAGTACCAATATTACGCCGTTTTTGTGAAATAAGAGCAATATTTTACCTGTTAAAAGTCAAATAAACAGAAATTTCGATTTTTTTGTTTAAGATTTTGTCCATGTACTTATTAAGAGCCAAATAAACATATCCCAAAGTTTTAAAGTAATCGGAAATTGCATCGCAGAGATATTGCAAGTTAAAAAATGCTTTTTTTAGGCCTTCATAATCGTAGAGTGCTCGGAAAAATTGTCGAAAAATTGTCGGCAATAAATCTTCTTATGTCATAATTGTGTTTTTGAAGACGACCGCAGACCGATTCGCAGACCACACGTTAGAATTTAAATAAATGTGTTTAGTGACACTCCAAAGAGTTATTTCGTTCTGTTCGGATTATTTGCACGTGCGTTAACTATGCACGTGCGTTTTGAATCTTGGGCTACGTTAACACGGGACCGGACCGGACCGGATTGCGGCTTCTGTTTACATGGGACCGTTCTGCTATTTTGCAGGTCCAGTTTTGGATCCGTTCCGGTTCCAGAACGGTCCCGTGTAAACAGAAGGCCTATCCAGTCCGAAAATTGGGCCGGATCCGTTCCCGTGAAATGATTAAATTCTGCGTAATTTGGACAACGTCAGCCACGACGGCTAATATTTGGTTTTTCTATTTGGAGTTAAACGGTCCCTTTGAATATTAAGCGGGAGCTTGTTCTTAAATCAATAAATAAGCAGAATACGTTCGGAAAGTTGCGAGATTCTTAAGTAAAAAATAAATTCATTTTTTCACCAGGTGTTGTCGTTGACGTTGCCGTTGGTGCGGTTTGTGACATCGGTCTGCGGTCGTCTTCAAAAACACTAATTATGACGTCAAAAACGCGTTCCATTCCTTCCATTTCAGTGCGCAGTCATTCAAAAACGTTTTCGTAAAGCCTTCGGAAATCTTCGTATTTTTTGCAGTTAGTCGCGCTCAGGGGGGGGGGGGGGGGGGAAACTTCCTTTGTTACACGGCTCAAAAAGTAATCATAGCGTTGCCAGGCAACCGAGACTGCGCAGTAGCTATCCAATGGTTGCTAAGGGCGTAGTGAATAGCTTGACAAAGCTCATTGTTTAGTTCGCATGATTTGGTCTTGACCGTACACAAAACACAATAGCTATTTGCATTTTGATTGCTCCTTTGAAGTCTTCCGGACATCAAAACAACAAACAGTGATAACGGTGACCAGTCTGGCAAAAGTAAGGATTGTGAATTATTCTAATTAAAAATAACTGCAATTGTTCTGGAATTATTTCCCATTTTTGGTTGTTAAATTTTAATCGTGACAAATTTTTCGCTTTTTATTCCACGCAGCCAAAACATTCTCAGTGACGTGAGACATTAGGTGAGAAATCTGGCTGAAAATGCCAAAAACATCTCAGCGGCGTAAAACATCAAACGCAATCACCGCGACAGTTCGCATTTCACACGCAAGCAGTTATTGATATTTAACTCTTCCTAAGAAAACAAAAACTTTGGTTTTACGTCTTTCTTAACAACGGCTTGATTGACATAGACACGCTACGTTGCCAGGCACTGCTATGTTTTCAAAGAAAAGTGCCGACTTTCTTCCCCCCCCCCCCCCCCCCCCCTGGTCGCGCTTTAAGGCTCGGAAAGCAAATTTTTTTCTTAATTTCACTAAGTAATGGATAGTTTGAGCGTTTGGTTGGTAAAAATGGCATTTTGAAATTTCTGTTCATTTGACCTTTAATGTTCGTGATGAAACCAAGAAGGTTCGAAGTGAAGGCAATCAGTGCTTACCACAGTATCCGCATGTAGCCGCACAGTCAATCTTCATGTATACCTGCTTACAGTCGTGCCCATTCGCCACTCGCCATTCGCATTTTTCTTTACCAATACTGTCAAAACAACGATCTGAAAACAGACATCACCTTATAAAACTATTTGCTTATGTTTTACCTTTAAAGGTTTAAAATCAAAACAACAATCCCTTTCAATCAATTATTATCCGCCTTTATTTTTTCATGTTCTAGACGGGTAGCTTCACCTTATCGTTCGTGGAAAAATCGGTGGAAAAAGAACTTCTTCCCCTTTTCCGATGTTTCTAGAACAGATTGAAGCGACTGTATTAACAAAGAAGGTTTTCTAGCATTATTTGTGTACTATCAATAAGTTCTCCTTCCATTGAGTTGACCCTATGTAACAAATAAATTGCTTCATAGTAAGACTATGGTTACAATGAATCTAAGAACTTTATGTCTAAGAACTTAGAATCTAAGAACTTTTATGTCAGTTAGGGAACACTCATTATATATGCCAGGAGGTGGGCTGGCAAGAACTGATGGGGGATCATGAAAACTCCAGGATGTTTTGAGGGGTTGTCACCGTCATGAAATGTTGCAGACAAAGAGGTGGGCCATTTGTTTTCTTGTTAACACTTCTATTTAATTATGATCGTGTGTATTACAGTATTAGTATCAATACAAAAAACAGTCTTGATTTCGTAAAAATTATGTTGCAATGTTGTGACCAGTCTGGAATGCCTCCTCGATTTCCACCAAAACCAAGTTGCGCATCTTCACCACTAATGTAAAAGCTACGCTTCTCTATGGCTCAGAGACCTGGAAAGTGACACAAGCTCTATCAAATAAGCTAAAAAGCTTTGTCAACAAGTGCCTCATGAAAGATCCTCAAGATTCACTGGCCAGAAAAGATCAGTAACAAAGAACTTTGGAGCAGGACAGGACAAGAGCACATACCAACTGAGATAGCAAGAAAGAAATAGGCTTGGATCGGCCACACACTAAGAAAACCGGGCACTGACACCACCAAGCAGGCCTTAAAGGTGAATCAGCAGGGTAAAAGAAAGGTGGGAAGACCTGCTAAGACTTGGAAAAGATCAACTGAGGAGGAGTTTAAGAAAACTAACATTAGCTGAAACGCAGCAAAGAAGCCGGCAGCAAGTAGAGTTCGGTGGCGAAGCGTTGTTGAAGCTCTTTGCTCCACCAGGAGCTTAAAGGAATAAGTTAGTAAGTCAGTTGTGTCCAACTCATGTTTGGCGGAATAAAACTGGCACCAGGGGAGTTTTCTCCGTATTGTTTTCACTCTCCGAGGACACAGAGCTACAGTGGTGAAGAACGATGTCCTCCTCACTGTCACTTTCTCCTTCGCTGGTATTTTCGTCACTGTTTTGTTTTTTAATGCGAGCCTGCTAGGCTGTTTTGTTACAAAATAACCACTGGTTGTTAGTCGGCTAGTTCTTGTTGGGGGGGGGGGGGGGTAGGGTCATCATGTTTTTCTTTTGTTTGAAAAGGGGTCAGCATGTTTTGGTTTTGTCTATAATGAATCTTGCCAGCCCACCCCCTGGCATAAATAATGAATGGTTCCTTAGTTCATCGGAAAGGAGGCAATGTATGTACTCACTTTCACACTCTTCTCCATAATAACCAGGCGCACATTCCTCCGCTAAAAAGAATGGAATAGACAATAAAAAAGGATTACAACTAGTTGTACCTATCGGTAAGTGCCAACGAGCAAAATACTCATGTTTGTTCATAAGAACTTTATACCATGCCATAGAAAATACAGCCATCAGATAGGAACCGTTGTATTTCGCGGTATTCCCCACCTTCCCTCGCGTTTTTTTTTTTTTTTTTAATATTTTTTTTTTTTTTTTTTCTTAAAAATTCATATATTGAATGGTTTTTGATAGAACTATTTTTGAAATGACCAAAATATGGTAAATTGTATTTTAGGTAATATGCGAAAAAGTGCTATTTCTCTGGTGTTCATAAATGACACAGGCTTTATAGCCTGCGTAGCAGGCGCCGTAGTTTCCAGCGCGCCTATTCTCACGATCGTGCACTCTTTTAAACACACTAAAAAACGTACACAGATGTCTGCTACGCAGGCTACGGGTTTGACAGATTGATAACTCTTGAAAAATCTTTAAATTCTTTTCAACGTTAAAATGTCACAAAATGTCGGCAATAATTAACTATTACAGCAAGGTGCCCAAAAGTGTGACCACCTTTAATTAATTCACATTCTTTCGTGCAACCACCATCCAATCAGAAGCCAAGGACAGCTCCCAGTTGACTTCTGATTGGATTAAATCTGTACGGAAGAATGTGAATAAATTAAAAGTGGTCACACTTTTGGGCGCCTTGCTGTAAATGAGGTTTAATCACTTTTTGTTAAATACAACACGCGATGGTTAAAATGTTTCCGTCCACAATAGGGATAGTTGCATTTCAAGAACTTCTTATAAATCAAATCCCAAAATCAAAACTGCTAAGATGCTTTTTTAAAAATAATTTTCAGTAATCAGAGACAGTAATGCACGGGTCAGATTTCAGTCTCGCATGCGAAGTGTCATGTTCAGTTACGCAAAACTTGAAAAATTTGAACAGAAAACAATACTTGAACGGTCAAGGATTATTTGGAGACAAATTTTTTTTCAAGTTAACATTACATTTGCTGTTAGAAGCAAAAAACTTTTGACTTTCTTGTGTGTATGACATGCAGTAATTTTAGTGAGCGTCGCTTTCTGTTGATGTTATTCCTACGCGGAGCGAAAATGCGTGCCAAATAAAATATAAACGGTATTTGACTTGGAATAAATCATCGGTCAAGCAATTACTATAAACACAATCAACACTAAAAGGAAGCATTTACCCGACTTCAGCATTCTCATAAGTCAAGAAAACTCTATTTGAAGTCAACAGTCCGCCTTTGATTTTCATGTCTCTCTTCGACCGTAAATCAAAGGACTCCAAAGTCGAAAGATTATTTCATCGCTTTGAAGACCTTGATGTTCATTTTTTCAGCAGTCAAATATTCTGTAGGGTATTCTCTTTCGATTTAAAATTCCCTAAAGGTGTATTTATCGGTAAATGGATGAATGACCACATTGAAAATTTTAACAGCGAGCCGCGTGGACGCCATTTTGGTCATTTGCTCTCTAGCAAGGAGTGAGAGAAGAACAATACAACCCAGATATGGGGTTTACTTACACCCAAATATGGTAAAAAAAGTCCCTTACGCAGAACTTAAGATTTTCTCTGCCTATACACTCATACGCACACGGCTCTATGATTCTGCCGCCTCGACAGCCTCGCCTCTTGGCTCGGCTGTCTCGTTGGCAATAAGGATTTATTGACTCCTGTTATTAAATAATTAACAATTAGACGCCAAGCTCTCGGTTTCAATTTAAACAACCAAGTCGAGGAACTATTGGCCGATAGTTGCCCCGCGGAAATTTGATATTCTCAAAATAAATTTCGAATAAATATTAGCCCGAGAAGCGAAGCTTGCTAATATGCAAGTTTGTTCAACGTTTCATCTGATTGATTAAATAATCTTTCTCCGAATATATATGTCTTTGCGCACTCGAGATAAAATAATTCAACGCTTGACTTACTTGAACATTCAAACTGTTAAACAAGTTGTTTTGTTTAATCTGACACTACCGTATTTTATATTTCGGAACCTAGTTCATGTAGTTTACCTGAACAGTCCATACCCCTCCAACCAGAAGGACATGAGCAAACACAGTTCTGAAGGTCCAATGTTCCTCCGTGTTGACATTTCAAAGGACACTCTGAGAGAGAAAGAAACGTAACAGATTAAATGGCTGTGTGACGTTGCTAGTGTTCAAAACAGACTTAATATATGAAAAAGTTTTTTGAAATGATTTCTTGAACTGAGAAATTCCGTGAAAAAACTAGGTGAAATAGCTATGTATTTTCGCGTATGAGAGATTATTACGTTATTGGCATTTGTAGAAGGCGAGACCGTGGGTTTTTTTTGGGTAGGCTGTTCCCTGAAATTTATTTATTTATTTTTTGAAAAAAATTCTGGCAGACCACAGGCAGCCCAAGTTTACTATGTGAGTGAATCAAAGCTGTAACAAAACGAACGCTTTATTCCCTCAAAGGTATATTCAGTTGTCTAGCTCGCCTTATAGTCACTTGTGGCTCATATTTTAAGCTCTTATTTGGACCTTAGCATTAACCCTCGGACGTACAAGCAAACTCACACCCCCACCATCGTACAAGGGGGGGGGGGGGGTGGATGGAACCCCTCCCCGGAGTTTTCGTTATATTAAGGCGGAGCGAAATTATTTTGAACTGAGAAGAAAGTCCTTAGCGTACTCTACAAGATGACGTAATTTTAATTGGCTGTGACGTCATATGACGTCCGTGACGTCATTAGAGCCGCCATCTTGGATCCGCCATCTTGGATTTCAACGTTTTCTTAGAAAGTCAGAAAATAACGGAAATTGATGCAAAATCAAGCCAGAATGCTTACGGAACGTAAAAATAAACACATCTTGCACTTTTGTTTTAAAAAAACTGGAAAAAATAAGAAAAATAGTAAAAATGACGATTTTCGGCAAGACCTGCTTGTATTTATGACGTTGCCATGGCAACGTCAAACACCATGGATACATAGTTGACATATCAAAATTTCCGCAAAGGATGAATGAACAGCTACTGAAAGTTTCAGCATTGTAGAGTCAATCGTGTTTTCAAAATTTGGAAAAAACCTTATGTGGGGAGGGTGGCATCAACCCCCCCCCCCCCCCCCCACCTTGTACGTCCGAGGGACTGTCCGGTAAAGAAAAACATTTTAATCTCATATAATATAGCATGAGAAGCCTTCTCACCTTTATTCCATTATCCCTTAGTCTCTTATTGCTAATTTAAACTCTGTCTCTTCGATTATTTTTGTTCCCCCCCCCCCCCCCCTTTTTTTTTTTTTTTTTTTTATAATTTATATAAAAAAATAATATAAATATATGTTTATAGTGGTCATGCACTTAGCTTCATATCTCAACGAGATAGCTAGTTTACAGGCATGCCACTGAAACAGAGGAAACAAATAATTTTAAATGAACATAACAAGGTTAAAAATCCCAACTGGCAGGAAGAGACCAGTTGGCTATATACAAAGCGTGGTCGAGGATTTAAAATCGGGACAACCGAGAAACAAATCCAGCTAGTGGCAAGGACAGGTCTTGAACCGGGGACCTCCGGATTACAACACCAGCACCCTAAACCACTCGGCCACGCTTGCCTCCTTATTAGTCACCTTTTGAGTGATGGACTCAGTTAATATTGAAAAGCCACGTTTTTGATACTCGTATTATTAAGGTATTTAAAAGGGCCTTAAATAATAACATAAGCTAACATAAATGTATTGAACAAACCAACCGAACTGTTGATTCATTTACATATGTTTAGGGGCTATATACATATGAAACATGTAGAACAGAGATGAGGTATCCCTATTGTAGGTATGTGAAAGGTGTGCAGCATTTTCTATCGTAGGTATACGAAAGGGTTTACTTTTCTGTCAAAAGTGGTATATCAAAATATAACACCATGGACGTTTGGGCCAGGCCTTCCCGTATAAAAACGTTTTGAGTACCTACTCCCCTCTCCCTCCCTCTCGAGTTTTGCTGACGGAGGAAAATAGTTAAAAAAGAAAAATCGTCGGTTGTTTGTAAGAGATAAGATAGCAAGAAGGAAAGCAAATGGCTGACAACAAGGCCACGCTATTGGTCGCAGTGTTGCAGATAGTGGTCACATCTCCCTGCGGGAGACTCGCATGAGAAAGGAACGGGAATGTTCTTCGTCTCGTTTAGTGGTATAAATGAAGGATTGGTTTGATCAAGGCTGTTTAAGACATAACGCCAATATTTTTAGCCATCCATGCATGTTTCGTTTAGGTTCTAACGTAAAGAAATCAAAAAAGATTTTCCTACTGTGCTAGGGGTCTTGACCAATCAGGCATGACACTTGTATTTTTTACGGGATCGAAAAAGGCTTGAGCCACGCCCAGATAGATCTCTTTTAAGGGTTTCATTCAAACTTTATGACGAGAATCCCCATTCCTTTCATATGGAAGTCCTTCCGGGGTCAACGTGTTGAAATAGCCGCGCGCATTATTGCAAAATAGGTTGTTACAGAAAGGTCTTAAAAATGCTTTTCAGCTTATTACTTACTGCATAGACCCTTGTAGCAAAATCCTTTGCCAGAGGCGCATTTAGTGCATGCGGTTCCTTTTTTGTACGGATATTGATCGTGTACATTACCTCTAAAAATAAAACATAGCTATCAACAATTATATACTGAGATTTCTTTTACAGACGTGCTCGTTTTGCGCCTTTAAAATGACAAGCGAACCCATTTACATTTTTCGCTACTGTCAATCATCTTAGTGGACCCCTCAGGAAACAGAGGCTTCACCTTACCAGGTTCAAAAGGTCACGTCTGTCGTTTTTCAATTGGTAGATTTAGATCCATTTTGTTTGTTTCCACTTTACAAGGTTTGTTGGCTGTAGCCATAATTCTGATTGCAGGCAGTGAAAAGCGCAATCGTTTTTTGGGTTCTGAACTTTCGAGTTAGCGTGTCAGGTTATTTAAAGCAAGGCGCTTGTAGTTAGTGAGTCTTTCATCAAGGACCTGACTTTAATTTTTTCCATAGTTATAACCTTAAGAGGGAAGCCCGACACGATTTGAACTCGTATTTGTGAGACGAGCGGCGCGGACGTTGTTGAAATGAGGAATGAATTGATCATTCATAATTTTAAGGTATATGGCCTATTATAATTTTATCGCTCGACGCCATTTCGTTTCAGCTGAAGGAGGCGACTGTGCGCTTCCAAAAAGTCCATACCTTTCCAATGACACTTTTTCCATCTGTTTTCGTCATGAGGCAAGCTTGGAAAGTTTAGACTAATTCTTTTTTCAAAATACCCTATCTGTGACGTTAAGCGCTCGTCTAAGAATAGGTCCACGTTCAATAGTTGTGCTTATCAAGCTACGGATCCTGACGCGGGAAGTTGGAAAACGAGGAAAATATACGAGTTACTCAAGGCCGAGGCAAAGGCGAGAGTCCACAAATCGATCTTCACGCCAAATCCAAAACCGCGGGCGCAAGACGGGAATTCGACAGAAGCATTCTTTTCTTTCCAATACTAACAACCGGATAAAACGCTAAAACAAAAACTCGTACTTACGATGGTGCATAGTCACAAGCAACATATTTGCCGTCCATAAGGCCATATCCAGTAGGAACAAAGTTGGAACAAACGTTAACTGCACATCCAACGTACTTCGATTTCGCCCACACAAGCTAAAGAAAAAGACGTAATATGTCATGATTGTTAAGCATGGTTACGCTTCGAAGTAAAGATAACTGAAATACTATAATTTTGAAGTTCGTTGTGACACCGGGCCTTCACAAGAAGTTCTCTGGAGAAAAATTGCTGAATTCACCAATATGGCAGTGAAAACGCTCCTGCTTATAGTGGAACGAGGAGAATTGTGACATCATCTTCTGCTCCGCTTTACTTTTCCATTCGTTTCTCTGCGACGGAGAAACAATGTGCAAAGCATCTTACCTGTGTGTAATGTTCACATGGCTCCTTAGTACAAACAGCCGAACTCATTGGACTCGTGTACTTGCTAAACCTGTAATAATCGGTCTCGTTGTACCATTTCTCTACGCGGTCTACTGGGTTGGGAAGCGCAGTGGCGGTCTGGCGAGCGAGATTTTGACCTGCAAATCAAAACCCAGAACCTTAAGTTTGTCTATTTGTATAGGAAATCGCACCACCTCGAGTACAATTCGTGATTAATACGTACGAGTGCTATCAGGCGAGTGCAATTTGAGAACTTTTACATTACGAGTACCTATTAATTACAAATTCATGTGTACGAAAAGGTCGTGCGATTTTTAAACGATGACGTATCGCTTAATGTCATCATGCGAGTGAACCCGATCTGTCCGAACATCTATTGCGCGCGATTGACCGATCAGTAAAACCGAATAGAACATCGAGCACCGCGTAAAACGCAAAGCAAAATACTCCCGGCCAGTTAAAAGGGACTAATTCAAAGTATAAACAAAAGAGACAGATTACACTTGATGAGCTGTGTTAGATTTAGTTAACAGAAACTGTGAGCTCGACTTGTAAGCAAGTCTACAGAAATTTCTATTTTGTTTTATCACAATTAAAGGGCTGGTGTAAATATTACAAAACTGTTTGACCTTTTTCTATCGCATATCGTATATTAGATGTCACGCTCAAGATAACGCAGCTTTTGTTAAACTATCATACAACACAGATGGAAAGCGTCAGCTACTTTTATTTCCGTAAATTTTTTGACAATTTCCTGAAATTTATTAAGACCCCCTCGCTTGTGCATGCATTGCGTGACTTTTTTTATTGATAGTGTACTTAACAAAACTACGAGCATCTTTCTGAATTAAGAATCATTGCCATCGAAAAGGTAAGCTTTATAAGGCTCGTGTTCAGAATACTTCAGAAACTTTCCTAAGCTTTCCTAGGTCTTCGGGGTAACATTGGAAATCTTTGGATGACTTCGTTTCAACTCCAAATTCTTTGGATGAAATTCGGTAATCTTCGGAAGTCTTCGAATTAACTGCAGAAATCTTCGAAAGTCTTCGGATCAACTTCGAAAGAAATTTGCCCGTGCAAAAATAAAAATAAAAGCACCATTTGTGGGCCCAGTTCTTGGCCACCCGGGCCCAGTTCTCGGCCACCAAAATCTTGTGTGTAATTTTCTATATAAAAAGGCTAAATTAATTTTCACAGTCTTAAAATCACTCTGTAAACTTATTTATGTTATGTCGATCCCAAATTATTTTTATGAGGCTTTGTTTTACTTAAGAAGAGAAGGTTTTTAACGCGCCTAGTTGCTTGCCTATGTGCAGGTTCTGGCAAAACTGCAGAATTGCGTTGTGTGACCAATGCATTTAGATGGTTCATTTTGCAGTGAAAAGGTCTTGAAAGAGTTCTTTAGCCATAGGAAAATAATAAGCACAAAAACGATAAAGGGGCAGGAAAAGAGGACGAAATCAATATGGTGGCAGAATTAAAAATGCAGGGCTGTTGGTGGCATTGCCAAGGCAAGTGGGGGTAGAAAGTGGAATGTCAGGGGATACAAGAGTTTTCTTTGGTTTTTGACCTTTTTATAAATGAAAGAGTCTTGAAAGAGTTAGGTATTGTAGAAATAATAGAAAAGACAAGAGTCAGCTCAAAACTAAGAGATTTAATTGAACTTTATTTTGGAAATTTTCTTTCTTTCATTCTGGCTGCAGCAGATGAAGTTTTATTAAAAACCAAAGCACTACGCTGTAGCGAGCAGGGTGGCCGAGAACTGGCAAATACGCAATAGTCAAAAGAAAAAATTTCGAATACAATTAAGACTAAAAAATACAACGGTTGAACGAAAAGTTAACTTAAACAGAAAGCTGAATCATTCCACGTTTCACATGCCAAAAATGAGCTCGTTGGCAGGGGCTTTTGAATAAAATACGAATTTAACTATATCCATGAATTTTAAGGAGCCGTATAAAACAAACAAGATTTCGGGAAAACAAATTCACCTTCCTCCGCGTGAACTCAACGTGTGAGCTTTCTATAGCGAGTTGCAGGATCAAACTCAATATACTTAGAGCAGAAGAATCAGTATATCGTTTTATGGAAATAACTTTTTCTTTTAATTCAACTGGGGAGTGAAAAAACGGGTTGAACACAAAGTGGCCGAGAACTGTACCCGGCCGAGAACTGGGCCTCATACTGTACTCCTAGGGAGTACAATTTGGGATTAAGTCAGTAATTTTGTTGAGTGTACTATAAACATTGTAACAATAGGATTTTGAGTTGAATGCTCATTTTAATACTGAATATCGTCAGCAACGATTCACGAAAAAATCAAACATGCGCTGCGAGCGCCATCTTTTGACCGTTGGCATCACTCAGAGCACGACTTTTGAAATACTTGTAATCTGATGCCGACTTCGCCCCTCGCTTATTATCATCGGATAAAAACGTCGAGCTCGGAGTCATACTGTCAAACTGAGGGCCCCTGTGTAACCAATTCGGTCGCACATTTGGCAGTAGTCAGCCACTACTTGTGGCAAAAAACCAAGTTTAACTCTATTTGTTTTGTGGTAATTGCCAGAGAGGTTTCTAATAAAGTATAATTAATTAATATATTTAGAGTTTTTAATACCTAATTGTCCTTCGAAGGTAACGGGATAGGGGTATTCGCCGAATTGCAGAAATCCGTGACCCCACATACACTTATTTGCCCACATCTGAGCCATGTTGGCAAGGTTGTCGTCCCAGACCTGCAAGCATAGGAGAAAGGAGTAAGTTGTACGTTCGAGATTCGAGACTGTGAGCACCGGGGAAAGTCATGCAAAAGGTTTCAACCTACTGGAGGCGGAGAAAAGGAGGAGGAGGAGATGAGAAGCCGAAGTGGTGGTGAAAAAGGTGGAGGGGAAGGAGGAGGAGGAGGAGGAAAAGGATGGAAGGAGGAGGCGGAGAAGAAGGAGGAGGAGGAAGAGGAGAAGGAGGAAGAGATGAAAGAGAAGGAGAAGGAGAAGGAGGAGGAAAAGGAGAGAGAGGAGGAGGAGGACGAAGAGGAGAAGAAAAGGGACGAAGAAGAAGAGGAGGAGGAAGAAGAAGGAGAAGAAGAAGAAGAAGAAGAAGGAAGAGGAGGAGGAGAAGAAGGAGGAGGAAAAGGAAAAGAAGGAGAAAGAGGACGAAGAAGAAGAGGAGGAGGTCGAGAAGGAGGAGGAGGAGGAGGAGAAGGAGGAGGAAAAGGAGGAGAAAGAGGACGAAGAAGAAGAGGAGGAGGTCGAGAAGGAGTAGGAGGAGAAGGAGGAGAAGGAGGAGGAAAAGGAGGAGAAAGAGGACGAAGAAGAAGAGGAGGAGGTTGAGAAGGAGGAGGAGGTTGAGAAGGAGGAGGAGAAGGAGAAGGAGGACAAAGAGGAGAAGGAGGAGGGAGAAGAAGAAGAAGAAGAAGAAGAAGAAGGAGGAGGAGAAAGAGGAAGAGGTCGAGGAGAAGGAGGAGGAGAAGGAGGAGGAGGAGGAGAAGGAGAAGGAGAAGGAGGACAAAGAGGAGAAGGAGGAAGGAGAAGAAGAAGAAGAAGAAGAAGAAGGAGGAGGAGGAGGAGGAGGAAGAGGCGGAGGTCGAGGAGAAGGAGGAGGAGTAGGGGGAGTAGGAGGAGGAGGAGGAGGAGGAGAAGGAGGAGGAGGAGGAGGAGGAGGATGAGGAGGAGGAGGAGGAGGAGGAGGAGGAGTAGGAGTAGGAGGAAGAGAAGGAGTAGGAGGAAGAGGAGGAGTAGTAGGGGGAAGAGAAGGAGGAGGACAAGTAGGAGGAGGAGGAATAGGAGGAGAAAGAGGACGAAGAAGAAGAGGAGGAGGTCGAGAAGGAGTAGGAGGAGAAGGAGGAGGAAAAGGACGAAGAAGAAGAGGAGGAGGTTGAGAAGGAGGAGGAGGTTGAGAAGGAGGAGGAGGAGGAGGAGAAGGAGAAGGAGAAGGAGAAGGAGAAGGAGAAGGAGGACAAAGAGGAGAAGGAGGAGGGAGAAGTGAAGAAGAAGGAGGAGGAGAAGGAGGACGAAGAGGAGGAGGAGAAGAAGAAGAAGAAGAAGAAGAAGAAGAAGAAGAAGAAGAAGAAGGAGGAGGAGGAGGAAGAGGAGGAGGTCGAGGAGAAGGAGGAGGAGTAGGGGGAGTAGGAGGAGGAGGAGGAGAAGGAGGAGAAAAAGGACGAAGAAGAAAAAGAGGAGGAGGTTGAGAAGGAGGAGGAGGTTGAGAAGGAGAAGGAGGAGAAGGAGAAGGAGAAGGAGAAGGAGAAGGAGAAGGAGAAGGAGAAGGAGAAGGAGAAGGAGAAGGAGAAGGAGAAGGAGAAGGAGAAGGAGGACAAAGAGGAGAAGGAGGAGGGAGAAGTGAAGAAGAAGGAGGAGGAGAAGGAGGAGAAGGAGGACGAAGAGAAGGAGGAGAAGAAGAAGAAGAAGAAGAAGAAGAAGAAGAAGAAGAAGAAGAAGAAGAAGAAGAAGAAGAAGAAGAAGAAGAAGTAGAAGAAGAAGAAGAAGAAGAAAAAGAAGAAGAAGAAGGAGGAGGAGGAAGAGGAGGAGGTCGAGGAGAAGGAGGAGGAGTAGGGGGAGTAGGAGGAGGAGGAGGAGAAGGAGGAGGAGGAGGAGGAGGAGGATGAGGAGGAGGAGGTGGAGGAGGAGTAGGAGTAGGAGGAAGAGGAGGAGTAGGAGGAGGAGGAGGAGTAGTAGGGGAAAGAGGAGGAGGAGGACAAGTAGGAGGAGGAGGAATAGAGGGAGGAGTAGTAGGATGAGGAGTAGGCTCTAACCGATAGTGCTAGCACTTTTTTGGCATTATTTGGCTTCGCGAGCTTTTTTTTTTTACATTTTTGACACCAGGGCCGGGTTGTTCGAAAGGCGATTAATGCTAACCCAGGATTAAAAGATGATCGAGGTTTTAATATCTCTTGTTTTAAAAGGTTTTCCGTAGCTAATGTTTTGTGAAGTTTGAGATTGGTCCACGTCAAAACTGGGGGATAGAAAATATTAACAGAAAACCTCAGAGAAATGTTATAAAATTGAAATCAAATTTCACGCTAATTCTGGATTAGCTTAATCGTGCTTTGAACAACCGGTCCCAGAGCTTGAAGATTACCAATTAGTTGTTGTTTTCACTTCCAAACAAGCACATCCGTGGGGGGCGGGGGGGGGGGGAGGATCGAATTTAGGTCAGCACGAACAATGAGGTTGAAAAAATTTGGGTAAATTAAATTGTCAAAAGATGGCTTATGACGTCACTCGTTTCACGATCAGGAACATGATCTTTCAAAACTTTACTAATAGACGGTTCAAGAAAAAACTAAGCTGAAACTTTACAACTTGGTTTGTTAAATTTGATTTTACGTGTGACTACTTAAAATATTATTCATTCGGCCGCGTTTAGGAGCTCAATTACAAGACAAATACATACTGCTATACAAATTCAATTGTTTTTGTTTGTTTTGAAAATTTGCAAATTGTTACTGGTTATTTTGAAAAATCTCTTCAACAAATCAGTGCTATATCATGACACGCAAAAAAACATGATCATTCAATATGAACCTGGTGCAAATTCTGTCAATTGATTTAACAAATGGTAAACGTCACAGCGTGCACTATTGAGTTACAGATGCATGCGGGAGGTTGCTAAGCACGAAAGATGCGTAAGAGTCTAAGCGACTCTAGCTTTTTGAGTGCTTAGAAAACCTGCCAAGTGCATCTGTAACTCAATAGTGCGTGCTGTGACGTTTACCATTTGTTTTATAGCACAACTTTTAGGAGATTTATCACCGAAATCCGTTCGAGAAATAATATAAAGCCATCACAACTCACAATAATCCCCTTGGTTGTAAAAAAAAAATCACTGTTATCAGCCCGTGACTCAGTCTCTACCTACCAAATATTCCATGTCGGCGGCTGGCGGGTTAACCATTCCGCGAAATTTATTATGTTCGTCCAGAAACTTCTCCTTTTCTTCTGTTATCAGTTTACAAGTGGCGAAGTCTCCTCTTGACGGCGGGGTGTTGAAAACTTGGCAAAAGGCCCTATGCTTCATAAGAAACTGTAACATAAAACAAAGAACCAGACACACCAAACGGCCGAGGAGATCATGTGTGTTTCTGTGGGGAAACATGGCTAATTATTCCGCCGCTGTTTGTTCTACCAGCTGAGTTAATCGAGTATTGTATTACTACACTGTATGTGGTAATCGAACCAGCTACGATTTTGGCGTCGCTTGGTTTTTTAGGTCAGTGGCCAGTAGAGTGTAAGATAATGAAGACACGGTTTTCGTCGAGTTTCCGCCTTGTCCTTAATAATTTCAAGCCAAGTTTTTTGTTACTTGCAGAACTAAATTGTTTCGTGTTTTATGTTTCAAACAAAGACAATAAACACGTATTGTTCTCATTATTGCGGGCCCAAGAGAGGCCCGCAACCCTAATCTTGACAGTGACCAGCGGATTGCGTATTACGCGTGCGCGCCACGTTTATAAAGGCTATCTGCGAACCGGAAGTTGAAATTTTTGTTCTTCCACTAAGAACGATCGGAATGCAAAAAATGTGTCAATCACGACAGTTTGTCGTAACACCGGAAGAGAAAATCTGTTCTCCAGGAACGATTGTCACATAAGATCTAGGCTTCTGTCACATGGAAGATTGCAAACATTACAATTTGCAGACTTGTTTTACGGGTGTTGCTTTTGCAAAAATTTGCTCTGATTGTATCACGCATAAGCCACGGCAAAGCGAATGATTCCAACAACGGTTATTCTCGAGAAATTCGTTATAACACTGACAACATAGCGAGTTTATCGACCGAGGAAAATCACATCTCAATTCACACCGCGTGCTCGACTACAGTTCACTAAACTATCAATCCGACAAAAAAAAAAAACTGTGACTGGTTCGCGGCCGGTTAGCGGCAATTAAGCGTGATTTATCATTAATCGCGCCACGTTAATAAAAGGCGAGCACAACATAGCGAGTTTACCGACTGAGAAAAATCACATCTCAATTCACACCGCGTGCTCGATTACACTTCCCAAAACGATAAAAACATGCATTCCTTGTGTGACGCGTTACTCGGGATAATTGTCTTTTGTCCATTTAACTAGTTGTACCTATCGGTAAGTGCCAACGAGCGAAATACTCATGTTTGTTCATAAGAACAGATATTGAATGGTTTTTGATAGAGCTATATTTGAAATGACCAAAATATGGTAAATTGTATTTTAGGTACCGTAATATGCGAAAAAAGTGCTATTTCTCTGGTGTTCATAAATGACACAGGCTTGATAGCCTGCGTAGCAGGCGCCGTAATTTCCAGCGCGCGTATTCTCGCGATCGCGCACTCTTTTAAACACACTAAAAAACGTACACAGATGTCTGCTACGCAGGCTACGGGTTTGACAGATTGATAACTCTTGACAAATCTTTAAATTCTTTTCAACGTTAAAATGTCACAAAATGTAGGCAATAAATGAGGTTTAATCACTGTTTTGTAAATACAACACGCGATGGTTAAAATGTTTCCGACCACAAAAGGGATAGTTGCATTTCAAGAACTTCTTATAAATCAAATCCCAAAATCAAAACTGCTAAGATGCTTTTTTAAAAATACTTTTCAGTAATCAGAGACAGTAATGCACGGGTCAGATTTCAGTCTCGCATGCGAAGTGTCATGTTCAGTTACGCAAAACTTGAAAAATTTGAACAGAAAACAAAACTTGAACGGTCAAGGATTATTTGGAGACAAAATTTTTATTCAAGTTAACATTACATTTGCCGTTAGAAGCAAAAAACTTTTGAGTTTCTTGTGTGTATGACATGCAGTAATTTTAGTGAGCGTCGCTTTGTATTGATGTTATTCCTACGCGGAGCGAAAATGCGTGCCAAATAAAATATAAACGGTATTTGATTTGGAATAAATCATCGGTCAAACAATTACTATAAACACAATCAACACTAAAAGGAAGCATTTACCCGACTTCAGCATTCTCATAAGTCAAGAAAACTCTATTTGAAGTCAACAGTCCGCTTTTGATTTTCATGTCTCTCTTCGATCGTAAATCAAAGGACTCCAAAGTCGAAAGATTATTTCATCGCTTTAAAGACCTTGATGTTCGTTTTTTCGGCGGTCGAATATTCTGTAGGGTATTCTCTTTCGATTTATAATTCCCTAAAGGTGTATTTATCGGTAAAGGGATGAATGACCACATTGAAAATTTTAACAGCGAGCCGCGTGGACGCCATTTTGGTCATTTGCTCTCTAGCGAGGAGTGAGAGACTGGGAACCATTTGGAAAGAACAATACAACCCAAATATGGGGTTTACTTACACCCAAATATGGTCAAAAAAAAAGTCCCTTACGCAGAACTTAAGATTTTCTCTGCCTATACACTCATACGCACATGGCTCTATGATTCTGCCGCCTCGACAGCCTCGCCTCTTGGCTCGGCTGTCTCGTTGGCAATCATTCGTCGACACTGCCATCTAAAATTACGCACTTTCGTACCAGTACCTTTTCTAAGTGCGTCAAGGCCCGCACTTTCTAACCTGTGGTTACCACTAGTATTGTAGGTTTATTTAACAGGTTACGCTGTTGCTCATGAATAGTAACTAAATAACGCTTTGTTTGTTGATACCTGTTGAAAGGTTACATGTCAGAAATTATCTGGCCCCTCCCTGAAACCTGCTCGGTGCGCTCCAGCCCTCCCCTTCCCGTTATGACTCATCTCTGTTTGCGATATGGATCATGAAAGCATAATAAATAATTGACAGTACAACGATACAATCTTGGAAAGCTAGCGCTTTAAATAACATTTTTCAAAATACGCCATCTGTGACGAAAGCGCTCTTGTAATGATTGGTCCGTGTTTAAAGTTATGCCTGTCAAGTTATGAAAGCAGGAAGTTAGATGATCGAGAGAACGAGGGAGGAATAAGAGTTACACGAGGCCGAAGCAAAGGCGAGAGCAAATTTATCTTCAAGAAATCTGCCTGAGCCAAAACCCGCGGGCTCGGGACGGGAATCCATGAGCGTTCTCATATTTCCAACACAAAAAATCTTGATATATATAACGCTACAAAAAGAACTCGTACTTACGTTGGAGCATAATCGCACGCAACATATGTGCCCCTCGACCGTGTTGCCGGAGTAAAAAAGTTTGAACACCAGGTACGTGCACATCCACACAAGCTAAAGAGACAGAAAAAATATGTCATGATTGTTCAGCATTGGTGTTAAGATAGCGCAACAAAAAACACAACTTGGCTAGTGCAGACATCAAGTTAAGCTGTTATCGGGGCCCAGTGACACGGCATGCCGCCGCCGAACTCAATTAAATAGCATGAAGCGATGAGGAATATGTTTTTACTCCCCCAGATGGAATGATACTCCCAGCTGGTAGTTAGTCCTCCCCCCCCCCCCCCCCCATTCCATTCATTTTGTGAAGTAAGTGTGGCTTACACCTGTTTTAAAAATAGCACTGTAAGGTAAAGTGTCTTGCCCAATCCAAACAGCTCGATTTGGAGTCCAACACGCTTAAAAGTGAATCCTGCTTCAGTAAAAGACTTAGCAAAGTATCAGCTGTTATTATTTTTTTAAAATTACCTTAACTGCCGCAGTGAATATGGGAAGCTGACGCCTGCAGCGTTAGCCCTTTATCCAACCAAATTCTGGAATTGTTTTACTATGGTTAAGCTTCCAAGTGAAGATTACAAAAATAGATTACTACAATAAAGGGATTTTTAAACGGTTCACTCGATTTGCTAAATTTAAATTTCCTTTGTTGAAGATCCAGCCAAATAAATCACGTGTCCCCATAGGCACTTTCTCCTCGTGCCCCAGGCTCTAAGAGGGACAAGCGGCTCTGGGTACGAGAATGTGCCCGCTTTACTTTTCCATTCGTCCCAGCTCACCTCGTTTCTCTGCGAGAAGGAACGATTTGCAAAGCATCTTGCCTGTGTGTAATGTCCGCATGGCTTCCTAGTACAAACAGCCGAACTCATTGGACTCGTGAACTTGCAGTAAACCTGTGTCTATAGGTCTCGTTGTACCATCTCCCCACGCGGTCTACTGGTTTGGCAAGTTTACCGACATCGCGAGCGAGATTTTGACCTGCAAATCAATAATAAAAACCTTTAATTCGTCTATTTACATTATAACGATTACACTTCAGTGTTCTATTAAACACTGAATTAAAGGATTCACTAAAAATCAAGCGTGTGCTACGAGGGCCTTATTTCGACCGTTGGTATCACTCAGCGACCGACTATTACATAAACTTTATATATACTATTGGAATGCTTGCAATCTGAGTGGCTCACGAAGGTTTCACCCCTCGCCAATTATCAGGCAATAAAAAACCTCTACCTCTTCGAGAACGGGAGCTAAGCGCTAGCATTGATAAGCCAACTGGTTTCTTCAATTCGTGGCGTATGATCTCTCTCAGGTGGGTCAGACCAAGATGCTGAACCAAACACATTATGACTTGAGGCATCAAAAGACGTTCGGTGACACATATGAGAAGAATTATGTCCGACTTTATATTATTATGTTCAATACGAACTTTAAATACCCATTTGTCCTTTGAAGGTAACGAAATAAGGATACTGGTCACCGAATTGCCGAAACACGTGACTCACATACACTTATTGGACCACATCTGAGGCATGTTGGCAAGGTAAACCTGTTATGTATATAGGTATGGGGATGAGATTAGTAAGTTGTACGTATGGATTCTAGACTGTGAACACCGAGCAAAGTCGTACAAAACGTTTCGGCTGCAAGTTTACAACCGGAGCGCAATAAAGCCAATGTTTCTAAAGGCTGGTTCTTGCGATCGGGGCGATCATATGAGAACATTACTCAGCCGATCGCTGAAGTCTGCGCCAACTGGGGCGATCACGATCGCTTAGCTTGGATCGGTCCTCCTAGCTTCTCTTACAACAACAACAACTTTATTTGCACCCTTTTCATTCAATTAAACAATACAGTAATAAAAGAAATAAAGTAAAGTGCATGGCTGCCCAGAATAACCACGATTGGCTACAATGATCAGAAGTACATAATCTAGAAGTCCACATCTAGCATTGGGGCGCGTGCTATCGGATTTGCGTGTGTGCTATTTTTAGAACATCCTTGCGCGGGAGACGCGCGAGAAAATGCTGTGTGACCTTGCCAACAAACATTTCACTCAGAAAACAAATTAAAACTAAAAACAAATTCAAAAAATACTCCAAATAAAGGGGAAGCATCGATCTAATTTTATGAGATCTGTGATGGAAAAACATTAGATGATAACCAGAAAAGTTGCTTTCCGTTTCAATACAGTGATAAACAGCAAATTATGCGCGCTCGAAGGGGGAACAAAAACCAAAGAAAACGAAACCTTTGGTAGAATAAAATATTTAGTTTTTGGTTAAAGAAAGTATGTTTCGCTTTGCTGAACGTCTTTACGTCAACAAAATAATATTGTCTTGCTCCTGAGCTACAACAACAACCACGACTTGAAGCTCGTTTGGAATACTCGTTTTCTGAATTTCGATATTGAAACTGCTAACTGAAAATTGTTTGGGAATATTTTCGAAAAGCGAGCGATACAACAATTGAAAACACATTATTTTCATTGGCCATTATTTTTAAATCTAGCGTTAGGACAGTCGTATTACTCAGTACATTTTAATTCTAATTTATAACCGTCTGACAGTGTTGAAATTTGAAGTTTGTAGGCAAGTGTAAAGGCAATCGCCGGTTACCATTAGCGAGCTCCCAAAACAAACATGCGGAATATTTGTATTTTAACGAGAGAGTTATGAACATAAGTACCTTAAACTTTCATATGGAAAGTATAAAGTTTCGTCGTATTTAAGCTTAATTACTCAACAACAAATAGAAAATTTATAATTTATTTATTTGCGGCGCCAACTAACTGTATACTTTGAGGTATATTGGAAAAGCATCACTGAAAACATGATCGTTCAGTGAATTTAAGAACGACTTTGCCAGACTTTGCTCGCGCAGGACATTTCAATGAAGATGGCGCTAATATGACGATCTGTCCGAGGCACCGAGCTGAGCTGGGTGTGTTTTGGAGACCAGGCAGAAAATGTGTGCATCCTCAATCCGTGGCACTTTCCGCCATTTCGTTTTTCGTTTGATTCATTTGGTTGGTAAAACTGAATATCTCTTTATTTTATATTTTCCGTTTTCGATAGTTGGATTACTTTTTGATAATTTTATCCTGTGCTTTCTCCGTTTTTTCGTTTTTCTTTTTTTCCTTTTTCCCTTTTTTATTTTCACCTTCTTCCTTTTTACTTTTTTCTTTATTCTTTTTTCTTCTTTTTCTTTTTCTGTATTCCTTTTTCATTTTACCTTTTTCCTTTTCCTTTCTTTCATTTTTTCTTTTCTCTCAATCGCATAACCAGTAACCTTTGCTCGCAAATTTCGCGCCATTTTTCGCCATTTCCATGTGAGCTTTATTTGGTGCCTAGTGGTCTTCATGATATGGCAGAACTTTGACATGGAGAACTTTGTGCAAGTCCAAAGCGGAGAAAAAGTTCTTTAAGTAAAGCTCAATGACAGCGCGATTACTGTGATGTCCAAGGTGATTAGCCTGCAGGCCGAAGCGATCTATCTAATCGGTGATGACAGTGTGGTAATGCCCGATCCAGACACAATGGTTTTCAATGTGACGGACATATTAATCTTTGTTACATACGAAGTACAAGGTCAGCAAATAAGTCGCAAATCCGACCCCATCGACAAGTTACCCGTACCCCTTGGAAATCGTTTTTCGTACCAATCATCTTACTTGGCCGCCGACACAAGCGGCAAAAAGAGAGAAACCAGCTGCAGTAAGAAACAGTCGCTTCCCTCGCGACCGGAATTTACTTTCAAGTGCAGCAGGGAACATGGGCAAACTCGAAATGGCGCAAGAATATTATTTTCTCCGAAATTGTGGATGGTAAACATTCACCCATTTATCAGATATACCTCACCCTCAGTAATGAAACAGCATCGGTCGAGCAAGTCACTTGAATGGTGGAAGAGGAGGTTGGAGCACGTGCCGTGCTGCTTGACAGCAAGAGTTTGTTAATAATGCCTTCTGAATCAACGATAGAAAAAAGGAGAAAATAAAAAGGAATAAAGAAAAAAGAAAATAGTAAAAAAGGGAAAAGGTAAAACGGAAAACGGAATAAAGGAAAAGGAATAAAGAAAAAAGGTAAATAGGAATAAAGAAAAACGAAAAACGGAAAAAGATAAATGAAAAATTGAAAAAGGAATAAAGCGGAAAAGGATAAGGCGGAACCAGAAAAAAGAATATGATATTTTAATAAAAAGGATAGAGAAAAAATGGATAAAGCACAGGATAAAATTACGAAAAACTTATCGCACTATCGAGAACGTAAAATATAAAATAAAGATACATTCAGTTTTACGAACCAAACTAACCAAGCGAAAAACGAAATGGCGGAAAGTGCCACGGATTATCCTCTTCATGGAAATCGCAAAGGCAAGCCGGAGAGAGGAGCAAATCTAGAAATGAGCAGACAAATTATGGAAAATTGGAGAGTGCTTATTCCAGTTGGAGCAGGTGAAGTAGGGAGATATTGTCTTTGCTCGTTCTGTGTTGCTGTTAAAAAAATGAGACAACCTTTTTGTCTTTGTCTTTGCTTAAGCTATTTTAATACAGATTAATGCAAAAAGGTGCAAATTATAGCCGATGACTATTCTAATATTCTTGTATGTTTATATGTGGCTGCACCAAAACAAGGTCAAACATCACACTGGTCTGGCGGTTCAGTTAGTTAAGCCACTTTTGAGAGTCGGTCTGCGGGTACATACTATAACGGTTTGTATGGATGGATGTCTTTGGATGTACGACCTCTTGTAATAAGCCCCCGACAATGGCCCCTTGCTCAAATACTCCAACACTGCGAGTCCTAGTCTTCGTCAAACAAACAACCTTAGCTTACGGACGAAAAACCTAATGCTGACACAGGCATTGACATTTTCTGTTAAGTTTTACGGGGAGAGGGCGGGGAGGGGGATGATTATTTCACGGTGTGATTATTTGAAAAAACTAACGTAATAATAAATAATGTTTAACTGTTTTTAGGAATATGCAAAATGTGTAGAACTGATCACCTTGATACTGTGCGAGTCTCGACTCCGGAAGAAGTTTTGTGCATAGAGCAATCTGAAGAGTTACCTATTGTCCCAATACCAATATCTGAAATCCTATCTCCAGAACCACAAGCGTCTAGCGAATTTGGAAGCCCACAGGAGGTGTGTTTTGCATTGTTTGTTCTTGTCGATATTTCCACTTGAAATCAATTCAAGACAGCGAACTCTGCGTGGTCAACAAAAATGCAAACATACCGTATTTACTCGAATAAGCGCCGCCCCCGAATAAGCACCGCCCTCAAATAAGCGCCGCATTCGGGACAAAAAAGTTAATAAGCGCCGCCCTCGAATAAGCGCCGCAGTCCCGATGCGGCTTATTCGAGGAATTCCGTTAAATTTAAAACAGCACTATAAAGCAACTCTAAAACAAACTTGGACATTTCTTTCCATCAAAAGCGATGTTTTGCAGTTCAAAGTGATTGTTTTACAGCTCGACCTTTAGTTTTTCTATCCAACATTCTTAAAGTACGTAGTTCTGTAAATGTTGTGAAGGCTGCGAACTTTGGCAGGACAGCTAGTGCCAATTCTCTCCTCAACAAGAGACGAATACTGACAATGAAAAGACGTCCAAATTTTAAATAAGCGCCGCCCTCAATAAGCGCCGCACTTGAGGCGCGAAAAATTTAATAAGCGCCGCGGCGCTTTTTGAGTAAATACGGTAAACCATGCACTAAACTTGATTTACTGTAAGGGAAAAATTGGAACAAGCTTGTCGGTAAATTTGCCAAACACTGACTGTACCATTGAGTAATTTAACAGCGACAACCACGCCCACTAGACAGGTGCCACTTGTTTGCGCTCAAGTGCTACCTGACCTGCTTTCATTGGATTTTAAGTTGAGATCTGGGAATGGAAGCTACATGCTGGGAACACTGAGGGAAAACAATTTAAAACCCCTATGGTACCCAAGAGGAAACAGAAAAAATACAAAATACACTAAAATTCAGTTTCAACACTAGTAGAGAATATATCATGGAACCATAGGCGTACGGACAATTTTTTGCCAGGGGGGGGCGGTGAGACATTTGCCCAAAAAATTCTCGCAAGTTGCCCAAATAGAAATAAGAAAGTCATACAGTGCACTACAGGCACAAATGAAGTAAAATTACATAAATCTATCAATCAGCCACTGTAAAGTAGCTGTCTCTACCATGACGGCCGAAATGTCCCGGTAGCTACGAGTTGAGCCCAGGGAGACAGATCTAGGCTTCCGGGGGGCCGTTCAATCTCGATGTTTTATCCTCCACGCAATCATAGGGCGAACCCGGCCCCAGACAGACCAGCGTAGACGGTTTAGTTTTTTTCCCTTTTCCAAAACAAATAATAAAAAAAAGGCGGCCCCAAAAAAATGAGGGGAGGGACAAAACTTTGTTTTTTTTCTTGGCCATACTGAAACGTTGTCTAGTGCCCCATCAGGTGGAGAGGTAGTCAATCTGCGCAACGCACGAATGACCGTTCTGCAGAACACGATGTGCAGGTATCATGCGGAATAGAACCACGTAAGGAAGCTGAAACTTATCAAACAGATCATTCCTTTGCATTGTCTCCAGCATTTCTGAAACAGTTATGTAGCCTAATCCACGCACACGATGAAAACTCGCGCACATTTTCTGCTCGGCTTCCAGAATCTCGCCATCGATTTTGTAAAATTTAGCATTGCAGAGAAGCTATCTTTATCAGGTGTTTAACTGTGACAGACATTTGCAGTACAGTGCCCAACAGTAAAAAAAAACTACAAATATGTATATCAACAAATGGTCCCTTTCAACTATTAACCAGAAACTCATCAGGAGCTAAGCAACCACTGTCTCAGTGAATTTAGTTAACTGACTTTTTCACGCCGTCTTCAGGTTAAAATAGAAAATATCTATCCCGAAAAAAAAACTTAAAAGCTGGCTTTGCACAAATTCCTTGCTGCCCAAAAAATCTGCGTTGCCCAACATTGGGGGGGCTGCAGCCCCCCCTGCCCCCCCGGTCCGTACGTCTATGCATGGAACCAAATTGTAGCGATCTGCTACTGGATACTTTGATGTTCCATGGTCGTTTTTAACACCGAGAAAGATTTATCAAGCTTTTATCGGATGTACAGGGATATCCACAACGTGGTATAACGAGGGTTGGGGTTGGGAGGTGTTGGCTACCGCATAAGACCTGAGCTCACAATGCAAGTTGATAAAAAAATATTGCCTTTGACATTGACTAAAAAAATTAAAAAATATGTCAGAAATGCTTGTGACGTTTCCATGGCAGCGCCAAAAATCGATAACACCTATTTGAAGAAGAAGTTTTATCCTGTTTTTCCTTAGTAATTCTGCTTTTCGGACGTTTGCAGTATATTACTTCATATATTGCCATTTCCTTGTTTCAGTTACAAAACAAACGCAATACAGACCTGCCGTTGCCTTAAAGTGGAGCCCTGCGTAGTGATGATGGCTCAGAGGTTTTCTCTTCTGGCTCTCAAGATTCCCTAACGGCCATAGAGACATCAATGGAATCGTGGCAGCCAACACCCCAGATACAGATGAAACTTTACTCCCTCAATAATTTTTTAAGACAAGCCGATGGAAGAGTAAGCCCTGTACGGTCTCAGCTGAATACAAACGTGCAAAGCATTTCATCGTCCACAAGACGCTATTACAAACGAAAAGGCATGCAAGCTGTTGAAACTACTCAAGATGCCATAGCACCAGGGCAGTCAAAATGGCTTCTGCAACAAGTGTTGGAGTCTTACAGCCATTCCGCTGACTCGGATGTGAATCTTCCCAAGAAGACATTGCTAGCGAGACTCATAATCCTGTACAATGAGGCCAGAAACTGGTATACAAGGCAGCAAATCCTATCTGTCTTTGTTAACGACTATTCCAAGACAGAGTTACTCAGCTTTATCCCAGGTCTGACCAAATGGCGGATCGATGAGGCCAGGAAACATGCATTTCTCACTAGTCCGGGACAGGTGATTGATCCCCCGGTCTTGCAGCGGTGTCGACTTGATCCAGTTAAAGTGGATCACTTTCTCGATTTCATTTCAAGTCCGTCATTTCTACAGGACGTAGCCTACGGGACAAAGAACCTAAAACTGTCGAACGGGGAGACAATAGAAATCCCAAACGTGGTGAGGACAGTTGTTGCATCTCGACTAATTCATCTCTATCAGTTGTACTGCACTGAGTCTGGATTTGAACCAATAGGGCGAACAACGCTGTTGAACATGCTCAAGGTAAAAGAAAGCAATTTATTTTTTTCCAAGAGGGCACGGTAACGAATCCTGCAATCTGATTGGTTATCAGCGCGGGCAGATTCTCCTATCTCTGCCCACGGGCCACGGTAACGCTTTCGTGAGTACACGCGGGAGAGCGCCCGACAGTTTTGCTCTCCAAAATGATAATCGATGTAGTTGCTCACCAACCGTTGTAATGAAAGGAATAGCAGTGGAATAAAGGGAGTTCTCAGGCGAGACAGTGACAATAGTTGGTTTGCCGATCGTTGTTTGTGCATTCGCAGATCACGCCATTGCGGTTATGCGTCGCCGGACAGACTCGATTTATCCTTTCACACCTGCTTCTCTGCTACTCCCACCGAACTGCTTACGCCCAAGTGAGATGCCGTCTCGAAGTGCCGCCGTGCAGGCGACCCACTTCAGCTCTCACACCGCAAGCACAGACTGGGGAACAAGAGGTTGACGATATGTGGTGCAGGCCGCCGGGAGGTCCTAGCTTTGCCTCAGATGGAGACTAGGGCCGCAGACCCCCAGCGAGACCGGCGGGAGCAACACAAAAGAGGAAAAAAAATAGTACCGGTGCGGTTAGACCAGGCGACACATGCAAGAAGGGTGACACAAAAGAGGAAAAAAAAATAGGAGGCGAGGAAAACGGACCCGGGAGCCGGCCGCGGCCCGGGCAGCCGACCCGGCACAGTTCACTAAACGGACCTCCCAGCCGGCAAATAACATATATGTATTTAGTTTTATCGATGGATATGTTCATAAATTCATTGTGTCATATCTAAAGGCGAGGACGAGTTTTTTTTTTCCGCTGAAGGGTTGTGTAACTAGCTGGTGACTTTTATATCAATACTCAATCATACCACGACTGCTTTCTCCTAGATATGTGCTGCATCTCAGAAGAAATCCCTAGCTGGGTTAGACAGCACTCAGGCCGATGGGGCAACAGCTTTCACAACTCTGGATAACACATTGAATATGCTTTGCACATTGGGTATGTACTTTTACTAAAGGGTAGGCGAATAACTTCCCATAATTTTCCTTTTATCATTGGAAAGGCTGTCACAGTATACCTTGATTAACGTTACTATTGTTAGCGGCTACTAATTTTTGCGATTTTACGAGTTCGGCTAAAATTGCTAAATTAAGTGCTCGTCAAAATTTGTCTTGGCCAAATTTAAAATTTATGTATCTCGTCTTCGCCCCAAAGGGAAACAAAATAAGCATAGTCAACTTGAAAAATTCTTTTAAAAAGAGATGCTGGCAAATATTTTTATCTGGCAATGCAATTGCTCACCCAATTTCAAGTGACTTTGTTCTTTTACTGAACATTTATTTCCATTTTAGTTTTATGTTTATTAAAAACTGGTTTACACAATATCGGTAACTTTTAAATTTTTTCGGAAAATGAAAAATAAATACCGGTACTCGGTAAATCTTGCTTTAAAAAATCGCTAAAATAAATAGCCGCTGAAAATAGTAACCTTATGGTAAAAAGGCGCATGAGTTTATCTTAAGCTTTTCCTTCCGAGCAATATTTAACAACAAAATATGGCAGCCAGTGTGAGAGGTGATACATAACTGTTTTATTTATTTGAATGAGTTTTCTCTGTCGTACCTTTAAAAAAAAAGAAAATGTATTCAAAATGGTTAATTGTCTACTTCACGCGATATTTGGTGTAAAAAAGGGCGAGCAATGAGCCTTTCTCTTCAGCCTCCTTACTCCCTTGTCACTGAATTCTACTCATTAGAAAAATGCTTCGTACGGTATGTGTAAATGGTCAATCAAAACGACTGTGACATTCGCTACGCGTGTTAGACAAACGGTTTCAAAACATTTGTTCATTTAACTCAAAACGAAGTTTTTCATTGGCAGCTAGAGCCGCTTACCTTCATTGCTACTGAAGACCAGCAATACATAAGTCGTGACGTCGCGATCCGATCCTTGAAGTTGCTCAAACGTAACCCGAATTAACGTTTGAAACGTTTTTCTATTGATAGGTCTTCACGAGTCAACAAGCAGAGACATCAGTTCCCGCCTGAAGTCGGTGAAAAATTATTTAAATACAGACTACAAAATCCATGTGTCCAGAGCAGACACGTGCCCTGATCAATGCAGTGTGTATGCGCTGAGCACCAATGAGCGCGACTACCAAGGTCACTGTGACCATGAGCACAACATAGTCTGTGAAAGATGTGACAACTTACGGAATGCCATTGTTGATCTACAACTAGCTCTATCTTCTTCTACTGTCGTCTATAGGTAATGGATGCTGTATAATTAACAATTATTTTACGAGCGCGTGTTGGATATGAGATGGTCGATACGCGCCGAGTTGGCTACAGCGATCTCAGATACAACAAGCGCGAGTGGAATAATTGTTTTATTAAAAACGCCCAAAGAATTGCAATCTTTGAGCTCCCCAGCTGTTTTTGTTGACGCGTATCGGCTACCATATTTGTGGTCAATGGTATATGAGCTCATAAACAATTGCCTGTTAACCAATCAAAACGCAGGAATTGCAACATACCATTGCTAGTTTTTAGTTATCTTTGATATCTGCCATTAGTATGTACTGAAAGAGTAGATAGCATTTTTGGCATGCGCTGATTGGTTACTCAAACTCCAGGTATCCTTTGACAATTATGCTGCGAAATCGCGCGGAATATCGCCTGATACTTAGCCGACTCGTCCTACGGCGTCGTTGGCTCAAATCAGACGATATTCCACAAGATTGCGCAGGATAATTGTTTTATTTATTGTGAAAAATTGTAATAATGCAGCCCTTTACAAGACTTTGGACGAATCTTTGCCACCTACGTATATCGCAGGATTTCTGTTATGTACAGATGACAGATATAACGTTTACATTTTTACTAGATATGATCAGCGTGCGTATTTTATAAATAATAACTATTTACCTTCTAGCACCGCGCGCGAGAAAATTGTAATATTTGACAAAAATAAACTAGTCAAAATCATCCTTTCGAGCTATATTAACTCACTGTTTTGAGTAAATAGTAAAACAACTATTCACCTCAGTGTCGGTGGCTAGCTAGTTGATATTTAGCCTGCACAGCTGGAAGGGTTTTGTGCGCAAATGCCTTAGAGCCCTAATGACAGCCGCAAAGCAGTCTTTGTGCTTGCATAATGGTCCTCATTATCATCATCATCATCATCATCATCATCATCATCATCATCAGTGTTGTTATTATTATTATTATTATTATTATTGTTATTAGTATTATTATTATTGCTATTATTATTATTATTATAGCATTTTATTCATTTTCTTTTTAACATATTTTGCTTTTCATTTAAACAACTGTATTATAGAACCTTTTGTTGTAAATAGTTTTGTGCTATAGTTAACTTTTAGAACCTTTTTATCCACATGTTACCTTTTTTTAAAATATTATGTGAAATAAAGTTGTTGTATTTTTAATTATTATTATTATTAGTAATAGTAATTGGACTGAGTGGAGACAATCAGGGAGATCGGGCGAGTTCAAAATCGGCCGAGCGCGCAGCGCGAGGACGATAAAATTACGAGCACGACCCTGAGTACGACCGAGGTCCTACTAATAATCGTATCAATAACAAAATCGAGGAGGAAGTCGAGAATCGTTTATGTGTAAAAGTCAATGGTAATCACTGGTATACAAACAGTGGGAAAACAGCAAGAAAAAACCCATTTATATGCGCGTGATTGACGCGCGAGGCGTAGGTATCCAATTTGAAGTTGCCAAATTGGATACCTGTATTGGACACCCACGTGATCGCGCGCCGATTACGCGACAAATAGGCGCGCGCAGAACCAATCAAAATCGAGAATTTTGTTATAGATACGATTATTATTATTATTATTACTATTTTTGTGTTTCTTTTGTCAGTGGGGACGACCAAGAAGAAGAAATCAAACATGAAGTAGACATTGCTCTCCCTAAACTTGACGAATGGAAAGCTCACATTCTGCGAGCGGCTCACCAGGATTCTGCCAAAAGTGATGTTATCGACAATTTATCGCCAAGCCAAGTTTTCTTAGTAATGGATTGGGCCATGAAGTTTTTGCCCGCCAGTTTCCGGGAAACGCAACGCGATTGGTTTGGCAAAAAGGGCAAATCATGGCATGTGACTGTTGCTGTGACAAAGACCAGCGGCAGTAATGAAATTGAAGTAAGCACGTAAAAAATTGAAGTTTAGACGTCTATTGTTCCTTTTTCAATCTGACATGAGGGTTTATATGACAAATGGAAATTTAAAGAAATGTTAACATGGCACCCTGTCAACCAACACTGCTCCGTCTTCAGGCTCTAGACTGTATTTGAAACGTGCCGGAAGCTTTTCCCGATCGCTAGAATCGGAGGTCGCTGCCTTGGAACATGTTTTGGGCAAGGCGCATGCAATTTTTATGTATCTTGACCCATCTAATATTAGAAATTAATATATATGTGTTTTTTAGTCCTTCGAGCTATGTGTGTCTTTCTTGTTCTGTTCCAGACCCAGACCTACTTTCATTTGTTTGATGATTGCAAACAAGATTGGTTTGCAGTGGCTTCAATCGCAGAGCACACACTCAAAACTATCAAAGCAGCAAACCCTAACATCCAAGAGGCCTTCTTGCGGAGCGACAATGCCGGATGTTACCACAATGCTTATCTCATCATCTCACTTCCAAGCCTTGGACGGCGCGTAGGCATTAAAATCCTCAGATATGATTACAGTGACCCACAGGCTGGAAAAGATGTCTGTGACAGACGAATCGCCACCGTAAAGAGTCACATGCGTCGTTACATAAATGAAGGCCACGACATCAAAAGCGCTAGTGACATGAAGGCTGCGATCGATTCCTATGGTGGGGTAAAGGGGTGCCAGGCAGCAGTTGTTAAGGTTCAGGTATCCAAACAGACCATGAAGAATCACACAATGTCCGGGATCCAGTCTTTAAACAACTTCAGTTTTGAATCTGACGGTCTTCTAGTTTGGAAGGCATACAATGTGGGCTCCGGTAAACGTTTTACGCCAACTCAGGTAAAAGGTTTTGGAAAACCACAGGGACCTACAGACCTACACGTCGAGCAGCCGTGTGGGGGGGGCTTTAGTGTACCGAGAGTGGAAGCTGGTGTTTTCAGATCCGTTTCCCAAGACTCAGGGAGTGGTGAATCCCAACAGCCTCAGCCTACCCCGTCCGAACAGTCTGCCGAAGCGGAGCCACCAGCTGCCGAAGCTGCAATGGTGTATTTGTCATGCCCTGAAGAGGGATGTACAAAGACCTACCAGTCTTTTATGAGTTTACAAAAGCACCTGGACGTAGGAAAGCACTTGGTAAGGCTTGAAAAGGAAACGACCTACGACACCATCAAGAAAAAATGGGCCGAAACTTGCCAAGAGGTCTCTGGAAGCTACCTAAACAATGAAGCAAGGTCAAGCTCCCAAACAGCCGTTACCACATGCTCCACCTGTCCAATCCCAAAGGGATGGGCGCTGAAGACATCCAACAAAGGCATCCGCTTTTCAGAGAAGGTCAAGACTCACCTGAAAAGGATTTTCCTAGAAGGCGAGGAGACTGGAAGAAAAGCAAGTGCGATGGATGTCTGCAGTAAACTAAGAACTTTGCGCGACGAGAGTGGAAAGAAAGTGTTCAACAAAGAAGATTGGCTGACTGTTGAGCAAATAGCCCGGTACTTTAGCAGACTATCTGTCTTGCACAGAAGTGGCCAACTACCCATAGACCAGGCTGATCCAAGTCCAACCGAAGAAGAGGAGGAAGACTTCGTTGCCGAGGCAGAGGAGATAGTAACAAGGCTTCGAGTTCAAATACAGCTGGAGCTGTAATTTTATTATTGTAAGACGCTGAATTCTTATAATAAGTTGTAAGTCCTGCTGTTTACCGTCTGTGGGATAGTTGCGTCTAATGTTGGCCAAAGATGCCAGAATGAAATTTACGTGGAGTTTGCAAAAAAGTCGCAAATCCCCCCCCTCCCCCCCCCAAAAAAAAGTGAAACGGTATAACAATAGTACCCAAAAAAGGGGAGAGGATACTCCCATGTTTGGCTGACATTAAAGAACCACTCCGGTACACACGTAACTGACGTTAGGATGTCCACAGCCACTCTATTTTTAAATGCAAGAAGATTTCACAGTGACAACAACAAGCAAGAATTTCTTTGACGCATTAAGTGATTGGAGAAAACAACGGAAAAAAAAAACAGGGGGGCTGTGAACAGTCTACATTCAAATGTGATTTATGGATGGGAGTAACCCGCCCTTCTCCCGGGCGATAGAAATGCGTTCTAAAGGTAACATGTTAGTCAACCCGTGGATGGAATGACAACTTAGAGACACTATATCTCAAAAATGCGCTAAGTCAAGAGTGAATTACATTTATTTAGTTTCTAATGTAAATACTATGCCGCCATCCCTACCCCCACCCCGGTAAGAGGCAATTCCTGGAACGGAGTGAAAGAAGCTTCGAATCTTCTTCCATATTACGGGGTATTTTCACTTAAACTGTAAGACTGTCTGCAATCTAATTCTTTAAACGAAAATGCAAAGAAAATATCATGGCTTCACCATATATACATATTTTCTGCAGCTGCAGTTAACCGCTGATCAAGGTGGCGGGCTCATGCTTCGTCACGCGCTCACGAACAACCTTATGAACAATTTACCATGTCTGCTCCCCCGATGAGCCGAAACCAGTAATTGAAAGTTTGTTTTAACCCACAGTGGAATTAAGAAAAACGAAAGTAAGTTCGGAACTAAATCGGTCAAGACAAATAATAATTTCAGGCCGACTTCAGTGATGCTTACGGCGGGCACAGACCGAGGTGTTAATATGCAGTGAAAAGGCAGTGTTGACGATATAACTAATTGAAGGTCAGTAACAAGGTCAAGTGTGACGATTGTTATCGTCTTTATGGATATTTAAGAACTGTTAAACCACGTTATGCACTGGAAAACTCGTATATTGCACCTCGATTCCTTTGAACTAAAAAACGTCATGACTGTTCATTACACTCAATAAATAAGAACAGAATTTAGGAGGTATTTATTATAACAGAAAGGGATATTGCACTGAATGTTGCCTTCTGCTAGAGGTAACTGCTCTACATTGTGTTTACAGACACTGTTAATCGCAATTACCTTAGAATTTGTGTTCAATGAATCGATCTATAGTGCTTTATTTCCTTAAATTTGGTCCTTGCCTCTTTGTTAGAACCAGTCTCTGGTCACGTTATGTTAACATCTGTTTTCGCGAAAATTTAACAGATGCCAAAAATTTTATTTGTGATTTTAGTAGAACAAAGCTACGCCTGTAACATGGTAAAAACTGTTTGGAAAAAGGAAGTTGGACTTTGACGATATTTGGATCAGAATTTGAGCTAATTTGCATAACTGATAAATGTTGCGTGACATGGGTAGCAGTTGGCAATTTTTGATTGACACCTGTCAGCCCAAATGGCTTGAAACTTGCAGTGTAAACTAACAATGGCCTAGTCTTTATGTGTGTGGAATAACAATAAATTTCATTATATTCTGTAGCCAGGAGCGGTGTCTACATTTGTTGCTTATTTTAGTGGAATTTTGGGGATTTGGGGTCAAAAACCAGGGGGGGGGGGGGGGGGTGGTCTAACTCCCAAGGGAAAAATCGCAAAGCCGACCCACTTTGTCTTTCAAAGTTATTGGGTGAGCCCTTCAATCTGGCAAAGTTTCATCCAAATCGGAGAGATGGCTTGTATCACCCCTGCCTGGTCCTCTGGCAAAGTCGTTCTTAACTCGCATTTTCATTTATATATAAACAGTAACATTACCTTAAATAAAAAATCTTAGATTTACTTCTCGAAAAGAACCTCCATTTTCCGAATCCGAACCTGGAAAGGCGGGCGGCATGCGTTTCTAAAATGCGGTACTCGGGCTTCCCTTGCAATTGTTTGAGTTCAGGTCTAGAAATATTGTGCTTTCACCGCTCTAAACGCATAAGGACTCCAAATTAAAGACACCTTTAGAACCACAGAAATAGTCGCCACAATTTTTCTTTCTCTTGTGTAGCCGTCCTGTCCATTTAGGCTTCGAAAAAGGGCTTGATCGTGAAGCAGAAAGTTGTTGTCACATGCATGGATCCCGGCTGGTGTTCGCACTTTCAGTGCACGGTATCTTACAGTCGTCGCGCTCGATTTTAACCACTTCAGGGACAGCCGGACTTTTCTACAATAGCAATAAACCTGTACCAAGATGTAAAAAGGCATCTCCGATATGTTATTGCCGTCTTTTTTTCTTGAGTTCCATTCATCTGAAGTGTCTTTACATTTTGAAATTGAGCCGGTCGAAGCAGTCAGTTTCTTTTACGCTCGCTGCCAACTCTACTCTGACTCCAAAACACAACACATTCTACTGAATGCTCCAATGTTTTTAGTGACTTCAATGCTGTAATCATGACAGAAGAGGAGACCAGTGATTCGTATCCGGTAGGTTTAAATCCTAACTAAATGCACATTTTGATAAACAATAACTTGAACAGTAAGACATGTACATTTCGTGGTGCCGTTCGCTTGTTTTCAGCAGTTAGGGGCTGCAGTTAGGCTCTTCTTGGTCAACTTCAAAAATTTGTTCAACCAATCAAAGGCGCGCTGTAAAAAATACTTTTACGCGATTGGTTACTAGTTCGTGCCAAAAGCCGTCTACGTAATTTTCTCGCGCGTCTCGCGCGAGGCCTGTTCTAAAAATAGCACACACGCAAATCCGATAGCACAAGACCCATTACCAGAGATGAGGACTTCTAGATTATGTACTTCTGCAATAATTTATAAGAAGGTCACGTATACTTATCATTTACATAGCAAACTATACAACACACAAACACACAAAAACAAAACTAAGTAGGCTTAAAGTTTCCTTTCTTCGCCGTAAAACAGCAATGCATAAATGAGAAGATGGGAGGCCACGAGTTTTGCTCTTTTAATTCATTGAAGGCTGCCATTGTATGGGATCTAGGACTAAAATGATTGTTTGTCGTAGGACTTCGCTCATACCAGGCGATCGGGACGATCATATGAGAACCCCCAATCACTTTCAATCGCTTCGATCGCCTACGATTGTCTCGGGCTCAGTATTTGCAAACGATCGATGCGACAGAAACGATCGGGGCGAACATATGAGAACCTGGCTTAAGCATACCGCGTGAATCCTTGAACGACTTACACGAAAACGAAAGAACTGATTGGTTCACAAGAAAGAGTTCGTGCGACCATCGCATAAAAATTCGCTCCAGAGGCAATCCATGCGACTTCCCGCGCGCACATTCCAAATTCCAGCCCTGTTCGTGGTCGCATATGGTATAAACGGATTCATACATATTGCTTATACGCAATTAAATTTGAGAACGCCGCGTTCGCGTGCGTGGTCGTGTCCTATATAAACGGGCCTTTACATTGCAATCTTTCCGAGATTTGTCGTTTTAATTTTCTCTTGTTCCACATGCTGCTTTATCGCCGGCGCCGGTAACAGCAGCATCGGACGGTTTGCCGCAAAGTGACAAACTCATAGAAGCACCAGGCTTCCCAAATAACGATTGATCCCTTCCAATGACTTATTGACGAGCGAAACCTAATATGTTAATATTTATGTTTGTGTGTTTTGGGGTTTTTTGGGGGGCCGGGGGGGAGGAGGGAACCCCCGGGGGACTTTATGTTTGTGTGCGCTGTTCGATTTAAAATGCATAGACCTTCTAAAATGTAGCACACATTTTTGACTGAATTACACAGACACGCTTACCCCGTACACCCCCTCCCAAATACAAATTAGTACAATTAAATCAATCAGTGGTTTGATTTTGTTCGTTGTGTTCTTGGGCAAGGCACTTTAGTCTTACAGTACCCCTCTCCACCTCGGAGTATAGATGAGTACTGATGAATCGGTTAAGGCAACCTGATAAAATACTGGTGGGTTGCCTGTGATAGACTGGCTATCCATCCAGGGGAAGTAGCAATACTCCTAGTCGCTTCATGCCGTGTGGTGGAGATCGGAGTCAAGCGCCGGTCTGTAAAGCCTATCCTTAACTTAAAATAAGGCAAAAAGCGATCTTTTTAACATTAAACGTTGCAATCTAACTGACGTTGAGGCCTTATGGGTCGCCTGCCTCTTAAATGACAGATGACAATGACTAATTTACGATATAGTTTGTTTTATTTTAATAAGAAAAAAGAAAGAAAACAAAAACCTAAGAAGTTACATGGCATTTCGTTATGTCAGGTGTAACAACTCGGCTTATCTTCATAGCTAAAAGTTAAAAACAAAAACTTAAATGTCTTAAATTGCTTTGCAAGATGTTAAACAAGATTTTTATATATAAAGGATAATATGATAAAATAAGCTTGGTTTATAACTGAGTACTCTTTTCGCTTAAAAATAACATTAGCCTTATTTTTGTATTTTAAACTTGATTTTAGTTCTGTTCACTGATGTTAGACATTTTCTTTTGATGTGGGAAAATGCTTTTTTTCAACGTTGCGATCACATTCCAAGATGTTGACTTTTTACTGGGAGTAAGCACTTTACAGATGGCACGATTCGCTGGCTCACAAAATCTTTTAACCGCGTCGTACTTTTCTCCCGCGGGACAGGCCACGTGACTTGTGACGCCATTTGAACACGCAATGTATCCTAGGCACGTAGTAGGGGCCTGGTAATTACCATTTGTCTTTCCACCGCAAAAGGAGGCTTCTGAAACTAGAACAAAGGCTGTTATAAGCATAATATCCGAGGTAAAATGTCCGTGGGTAATTATATTTTGCTGACTGAAGCCTAGGCCTAGTTTACACGCATGTTCTCGCAAAAACGCAAGAGACGTTCACACGCATAACAACAAACGCAAGGCCAGGAACGCGAGATACGCAGTCAAAGTACGTTGAAGTCTTTTTCCAGGAGGGCGGACAAGTCGCGCTTCACCTGCTTGCGTTTGCGCTTGCGTTTGTGTTGCCTTGGTTCACCCGTGTGAAATGCAAAGGCAAGCACAACAAAATGAAAATATTTGCATTTCTTGCGTCTAAGCTTTCGTTTGCGTTTACGTTGGGCTTCTTCGCACATGTTTTTCCTTTCGTTTGCGTTTTCGTCGCACGTGTCAAACACACGGGCGAGCCCCATATACGCTATAATGAGCTGCACCTGATTACGCTAAATGCACTAGGGGCTTCTTCATCCAGCCACGGGGCAGCTACAGGGTTATTGATAGGTGTTCAAGTAATTTTAAACGTAAGACAAAAATGCAAATGTTGTTTATAGTGGTCACGCATTTAGATGGATGGGAGGCTGGTAGTTGGCTTAATGGACGGGTAAGTTCGCTAGACTCCGGTCTGGGTTCGAGCCTTCGCTTGAGTCACTGTGTTGCGTTCTTGGGCAAGACACTTTCTCTCATAGTGCCTCTCTTCACCCAGGTGTATAAATGGGTTAACCGGCGATTTTAATGCTGAGGTGTAACCTGGATTTCGATGGACTAGAATTCCATCCGAGGGAGAGTAAAAATATTCCTAGTTGCTTTATGATACGTCATCATCATTGTTCCTTTTCCCCCCTGGGGCTCGGGCCGGTAACCAGGGCTTATCCAGCCTGATGGGCCACTAGGCTCGAACGCACACTTAACCTACCTCTACCTATTCCTGTTAGGATAAATTACACGTAGATCAGTCTTCGCTGTTTTACAGTTTATTACATTAACTCACAAGGCACGTCACAGCTCCGAGGACAATGATCCGCCATCCATGTCCAGTTGGATTTTTTACATTCGCCCAGAGCAGACCAGGCAGGGCAATCATTGTGTCTGTCATATACTATAAAAAATAATAATAATAAAAAGCGACGTCGTCGCTAGGGCGCACGCGCCCGCGAACTATGCCTCTAGCCATGATGACCATGAAAAACCAAAAGCATGGGTCTGTTAATTTTCTATGGGTATGGTGCTCTGCTCTGCGGCCATCCGGGCCTCCGGGAGCTCCGCTATCTTTACAAGGTTAAAAAATTAGTAGGGACCTGATGTTAATCACAGGTCAATAAATCTCCATTTTTATTATTAATGAGTTCACAAATCAAGCTTCGTTTCGTCTGTAACATAATGCACGCTCTGCAAAGCTCGGCAGCTGACCCAGCTGACTATCATATGATGATATTATAATTTTATTTTAACACAGTATTCCCATCAGCCTTTCTGAAAAACTATTATTAACTAACTACCTACCTACCTAACTACAAGTTCAACAGAATAAAAATCAAAATAATAGACTCTGCTATTCTTGGAGGCCGTGTTTAAAAACTTACTTTAAAAATGTGGCGACTCAACTATGCCTTGAAATCACTTAAGGAATTCGCTTGCTGTAATTCTAGGAGTAAGCTGTTCCACAACTGAGCACCACTTTATGGAAATCTTCTCGGCTTTTAAAAGTCTGTGCGTGGTTGTGGAAGAGCTAGTTTGTTTCCTGAATGTCCCGTAACGGTAAGCATTCAGGAAAACACTAAAGAAAACGCAAAGTAAAACATACAACAGTGCTCTAAGTTGAACCCTCACCTTTGCACAAGCCGCAACTATGTCTGCACTTTGTTATTTTGTTTTCCGTACTACACTGGCCTAGCAAAGCCCAAGAAGGACATTTGGCGTCTGTATCCTTGCAATCTACGTACAGCGACGGAAGCGTTTATTTGTTAATAAATTACCTGTGCACAATGAAGCTAAGATGGCAAAGCTCAGGGTACGTCGTAAATTTCCATTTGGTTGTAATATGAATTTATTTACTTGGCTTTTGCAAGTGGTAGTATAATAACTAAGATATAGGAGACTTCAAAACTGCGGCAGAATTTCGCGCAGCTATAGAGACAAGGTATTGGGAAATAATTCCAGTATCGATCCAGTACCTTTCGTTTTAAAACAGAGCCTTAAAAAAATCTTCTGGAGGATTTTAAGTAGCACTATTACTCACAAATTCTAAGGGACTCGATACACCCTGATGGACCTTTTGAAGTCCCACGTCTTATGAGTTTTCACATAATTATTGAACTCACCTCCGCACACATTACAGCTTTTTCTACACTTGTTGGACATCCACACTCGGTTTCCCTCACATTCCCCATTGTAGGCCCACAAGGGGCATTTTGGAGATGTATCAATGCAGTCTGCAAAGCAAGTAATACTTCCTTTCTTTTTTAATAGAATTTTTTCTCAGTAATACTGATATATTCATATGAAAACCACGCGCGCAATCTTCGTGAGGTTAAAGTGTGATATTGTAATGAAAATGTGCGCTAATCCAGTGCTGTTGCTTACTGACTTTATCTTGTTACTTTATATTATTATCTCATTTTGCATCGGGCTTTGGGGCATCTGAATGGTACCATAATATAATGGATATGATTTAAAGCTATTTTTTTCCTCAAAGTGGAAAAAAGGTTGTATTGAAAAGGCACCAAAAACAAAAACATAACAAGAATTGGTAAAAAGCAATTGTACCATGAATACTGAACCATGAAATTTACGAACGAACAACGAGCAAAAGAACGAACGAACGAACGGGTCGAACGAGCCGTCTTTGTACCTGTTGGCGCGTTATGATATTTACAGCTGACGCAACAATTTGGTGTCATCCATAACACATTCTTTTCACATTCGCCTACAGCCGCCCATCCTTTACAGCTAAGATGTAGGTCAGCTGAACACACTAAAAATGTAACAAAAACAATTTATAATGTAGATAGATAAGTGTATTTTAATGTGGTATGTGCTTAAGTCTTGTTGCTACTTTAACTACGTTAAGTTGTGCAGAAAAAAACTTTATTCTTAAATTGTTAATATCAGTCGTGCTGGCCCCTTCACAAAAATCCGGCCCCGTGAGAAAAAGACATAAGCGCCTGTCACGCCCTGGGCTTTTTGGGGTCAGCTGAAAACTGACATTTTTAGGATTTTTTTAGTGACTTTCCTTTGAGCCGTTTTAATATTTAACGACTGTCGTAATTTACATCAAACACAAATGACCCAGCAAACGAACAGAAGGAGTTACAACTCACACCGATAAAACGCAGCTGCTGTCATTTTCAAGAAAGCGCGTATGGATTGATTAGCAAAACTTTGATTTTGGCTTTTAATCCTGTGATTGATTGAGAAGATGTTTTTTTATGACTGTTTTAGGGTTAGAGCAGTTTAATTTGCAAAAGTAGGGAGTGTAGCAAACGAAAAACTAAAGTAAAAACTCCTAGTTTCATTAGACATTCAAACGAAAACCGCGTCTTGGACGAGCGTATTAACTCAATTCTTAGAGTGAATATAGAGCTTGTAACCTTGCTCAATTAATACATCTCTAGTTTAAAAATCAGGGAGCGAATATCTAATGCTCTGATATTCTTTTAAAAAACTCATTAATAATTTATAAAGAAAATACAAAAGAAATTAATTTTAATGAGTGTCTTTATATCTGATAAAGACACGGCTAAACTTTACGTCCAATTTTCCAGGCCAAAATAACCTCAAATCTAAATATTAGTGCAAGAATGAGTTGATCTACACCAGAAGATTTTTAAGCCGTTCAATAAATTAGCAGTTCGTGTTTTATCAAGTTTAAAACACTCGGCTGCGCCTCGTATTTTAAACTTGATAAAACACTGCTGCTCATTAATTAAACATTACATAATTTTTGTACGTTTTTCATGCATACCTTGAGGGGCAGCTGGCGTTGGATAGCTTTCTACTGGAGATGTTGGAGCAGCGCTGGGATAAACTGTTAATAAAAAAATAAAGCCTAGGGTGAAGCTTTGCTTTTAACGCAAGTCGAGTTCGTGGCTTGCACTTATTTAAGTTGTAACCTTAACTTGACCCAGGAATAGATCAATTAATATCACGAACATAAATTTCTCCTCTTTGAAATTAACTTGCTTTCACGTTTCAGATCGAAAAGGTTTCTGACAAAAATGCCTATTTTTCGTGTTCCAGATAAAAAATCTAGCTTATTACTGAAAAATTATCTCCAGAGTTCTAGTCGGTACTTCCCAATCAGTACTACTTAGCAAACAATCCTCGACATAGGAGGCAGCGTGGCCTAAGGCGCAGGACGTGTAATCCGTTGGTCCCGGGTTTAAATCTACCTCCCTGCCATCAGATGGATTTGTGTTAAAGGGGAAGCCTCGAGCCAAGTGGCCCATACTTCCGGAGCTTATCCCGGTTTCTGTAGCATTAATCAGCCAGAAATATTTCTATTCCCCCCTGAATGGAATGCTAGTCCATCGCAGGGTAACCCCCCCCCCCCCCCCCCAGCATTATGTCACCTGTACCCATTTATACACCTGGGTGGAGAGAGGCAGTATGAGAGTAAAGTGTCTTGCCCAAGAACACAACACAGTAACCCTGGCCAGGTCTCGAACCCGGACCGCTCGATCTGGAGTCCGGCGCACTAACTATGAGGCCACCGCGCGTCCCATTGGATTTGTGTTAGGTCGTCCCAAATTCAACTCCTCCACGCTTTGAGATCAGCCTCCTGCCAGTTCGGGTAAATAAATAACAAGTTTTTCAGTTGTTCGATTTATAATATTTGTTTATCTATTTACAGTGTCTAGTGAGCACAACAGTGCTAAATACATTGACACTTAAATAATGTGATTTATTTTAAACTTTCTGTCAGCCCCAATTCCCACGGCGGACACTTCGGGAACACTAGGGGCTAAAGTAACTCTTCGTCAGTCATCAATGAATATGAGAACACTTACCTGTTACCGGAAGTGGTGTTGGTGCTGATGTCACCGGAGCTGGCGTTGTAGTAGTTTTACTGCCGTCGTCTAAAGGTAAAATACACGTCATCAAGTTTACCTTCTAGAAAGCTTCCTTCAACCATAGTTAGTAGAGGGAAATGGTTAAGAAGCCCGGCAAAGTTTTTGTTATAGGTTTTTGTTCGCTATTTTTGTGGTTGACCGTGCACAAAACCTGGCAAAATACAATAGGTGACGTGGTTACGTGTGTTCATGCAATTAACCAATGAAAACATTTGGATTACGTAAATCATACATGATAAGTGGTGACTTGGATTAAAGTGAAAATAAGTGGAGAAGTGGTCGCAAGTCAAATACTCGGAAAAAAGATTTTCCGAGTTCCCCAACGGGAGTCGACCTCGCTCACCATGAGTCCCCCATAGCTCAGTGGTTAGAGAGTCCAACCGGTATTCTGGAAGGTCATAGGTTCGACTCCCGTTGGGGAACTCGGAAAATCTTTTTCCGAGTATTTGACTTGCGACCACTTTTCCACTTATTTTTACGTAACTCATGCATAGTTTATGAGAGCAAAACAAAAGATGTGCACGGTCGTGGACCTTACAACCAAAATCCTGGGCTTATTGTTTGCTCCTTTGAAGTTTGCCGGGCTTGCTAACCAATGCCGTCTATTAACGATGCTTCAACCAAAACGCGTGTTTGTTTAGAAATACAGGAGTTCAGAAAGTACGAAATATATTGATTCTAAGCTAACGCTTAACATAATCACTCTATCTTAACTCAACTTTTTAAACAGCACTTCTAATTAGACAGACTGGCTGATAGACATTCCCGTTGTCGGTAGAAGTATTTGACCGGCAAGAAATTACTTGTTGGCTTCAAGTTTGGTTCAGCATTACAGATCAAGCGCATACAAAACGAACACAAATTTTCACAAAACTTGTCTTCGATCAGTGGCCATTTTTTTTTATTCAATGCAATACTTGCTTCAACTGACCATCAAATGCCGACTTGCTTTACACGCAAATCTTGATTCACACTTATCAGAAGTGAATTGCGATTCTCATTTTCACAGATTCACACTGGTTGTGCGTGAATCGAAACGTTATTCACATTTGTCACGCGTGATGATCGAGTAGGGCTTTCCACAAGTTGCTCGAGATTTCCCAAAAAGTTGCTCGTAATTTCTCAAAAAGTTGCTGAAAAGTTGCTCCAAAAATCCAAAAAAGTTGCTTCTGATAATAAAAGTTGCTCGAAAGTTGCTCCAAAAAATCCAAAACGCTGCTTCTAATCAAGAGAATTTCTCTAAATATATGCTAATTTCCCTTTGAGGGGAAGATTTCTAAGCAGGGTTATCAATTTTAAGCAAGAAGTATCTAAATAACATATTTAGGAGAACATTTTTAAATATAAAAGGATTCTTCAACTGAGAAAAATCGTGAAGATATCAATGACGTCATGTTTGCTGACGATTTTTGTAATGTTTTAATGCAGGATGAGCCGAAGTTAAAAGTCTTAGAAGTTCCTCGAAAATTTCGGCAAACTTCGTAAATCTTCGGAAAAGATCGTATTGCTTTGAACAACACTCGGATAATCTTCGGAGATCTTCGGTCTGGAAATTGCTCAGAATGCAACAAGTTGCTCGAGAGGGAAAAAGTTGCTCAAAGGGGAAAAAAGTTGCTCGAAACATGAAAAGTTGCCAAAAAGTTGCCGAGCAACTTGTGGAAAGCCTTATGATCGAGTATGAAATACGAGTCACGCGGGATGCGTGTGTAGTTCAGGCTCGACACGCGCGAGACAATGTGCGAAAACTCAACAAGAGTACCAATATTATACCGTTTTTTTGTGAAATAAGAGCAACCTTTTTACCTGTCACCGTTGACAACGTCAAACTACGAGTGAAAGCAATCAATGCTTACCACAGTATCCGCATGTAGCCGCACAGTCATTCTTCATGTAAGCCGCCTTACAGTCGTGGCCATTCGCCACTCGCCACTCACAAGTTTCTTTTCCAACACGGTCATAACAACGAACTGAAAACAGACATAGCCTTTTAGCTTGAAGAACTATTTACTTCTGTTGTACCTTTTTTAGTTTTAAATCAAAGCAACGCTTCCTTTCAAAAAATTGTTATATACCGTTATTTTTTTCACGTTCTGGACGGGTAGCTTCGATCTTTCGTGGAAAATCGGAAAAAGGAAGTCATTCCCCTTTCTCGATGTTATAGGGAAAGATCGAAGCGACTGTACTATAAACATGGAAGGTTTTCTAGGATTATCTTTGTGCTATCAATAATTTCTCCTTCCATTGAGTTGACCCTATATAACAAATAAAATACTACATCATAACTATGGTTTTAATTCAAAGTTTACGTCGGGGAGGTGTTCATCGGATAAGAAGACGTACACTATTTTTTTTTCTATAAGAATCTTGTTTATAAATTTGTGAATTTTTAAGAATATCTTAAGAATAAACCCGAGGCTGATGTTTTTGAAAAGAATATAATTTTGAGTTGAAAATTTGTAAATACAATACAATTAATTATGTTTTTAGTTGAAACAGAATCAGGTGTTTTCATTTCCTTCATTGCATCATTGTAGCCCTGTGAGGAATGCTTTGTTTTAAAAAAGCCAAACGGCCAAGTGTTATCTGACGCGACATCTTGATCTTGCTGGCTGCAAGGAGCGATGCAACACTTGCACAATGTAACATGATACAGATCTGGACACCAAATAATTGTAATTGATTAACCAATACTTGCTAAAACGGACATGTCAAACGGTATTTTCTAAGAATGTTCATAAGAATATTTTCAGCCTAAAATCGGCAGAAAAATAAGAATACTCAGCCTGGGTTGGAAAAACTGTATTCTTATAAAAAAAAAAAGAGTGTAGTATATACTTACTTTCACAGTTTTCTCCATAATAACCAGGCGGACATTCCTTCGCTAAAAAGAACGGAATAGAAAGTAAGTATTTATTGACTCCTGTTGATGAATAATCAAAAAATAGAGTGTGAATTTCTCACCATGTACTGTTCTATTCTGAAATAACGTTACTTATAAACGGTCTCCTTTCGCCCTACTCTCATTCCTTTGCAAGTTTCTTTTACCGGCGTGCTCCACATCTGGCCATATTATTTCCCAAGGGGGTTTCCCCATCATTTTTAGTAGCTGGGGACAAGGGAGTCTGAACCTTCCGCCTCCCGTACCTTTTACTACCGCTTTCCGCCCCTTTCTGTGGTGGTTCCCATCTCTTTGTCCCATGTCTATTGCGTAATTTAACGAAATGTTGCGAAATTTCAATCGTTTTTTCCCGGTTTCAGCCACCTTAGGAATCCCGCTTCCCGCCCTCTCTTCTCCTGCTTCCTGCCCCTTTTCTCCCGGGCTCCCGCCCCCCTGTCCCCCTCCACTTTTTAAGTAGTCTTGCGTTATATTTAACACATTGACGGCCAGTTCGAGGTTTGTATCGCCCGCGGCTGATAGTTGGCAAAGTGCGAAGCCCCGAGTAAACCATCAAAAGTCCATAGAAACCGAGGGCGAGCCATCTAATTGTTTAATTAGCATAACCTAAAGGCCGATCTATTCAACAAAACATTTAGTGAAAGTGTTTTTTTTTAAGTTATGGTTTGTGATTTCGAAAATTTTACTAGCGCGCGCTCACAGGACAGTCTGTCGAAAATTAGACCGCCCTTGCATTGTCGACTCAGCTGGTCACTAGGTTATGCTTAATGAAGTTACTATTTCCTTTCGAGTTGCGCAGTTTAAGCATTGAGTTTGTTTTTCTCCCTCCGCGCCTACACTTCAGCGACGTCCATCATCCCTCAACATCATCCTTCACTCTATGCGTCATGTAGCCCCCCCCCCCCACCCCTACCAGCCAAATAATAATAATGTGTCTTTTGAATGACAGTATGAATGTGAATGTGAGTATTTTCTTCCTTTTTCCTTTTCTTCTTTTTTCTGACACTACCGCATTTTATTTTGCTTAACCTACTTTATGTAGTTTACCTGAACAGTCCATACCCCTCCAACCAGAAGGACAGGAGCAAACACAGCTCTGGCGGTTCAATGTTCCGCCATTTTGACATTTCAAAGGACACTCTAAGAGGAAAAAAACATAACAGATTGGGTGACTGTGACGTTCACAATAGAATTCATAAATGGAAAAAAGTATTTTAAAAATGATTTCTTGCACTGAGAAATTCGTGGAAAAGCTAGGTGAAAAAATTATGTTACCGGTATTTCGCATATGACAGATTATATCGAGTTGTTATATCGGCATTTGCAGAAGCGAAACCGTGGCGGATCTTTGGCTGAAAAATTTATGGCAGACCGGCTACAAGCAGCCCAAGTGTACTATGTGAGCGAATCGAAACTGTAACAAAGCAAAATTTTATTCTCTCAAAGGTATATTCAGTGGTCCAGCGCGCCTTATAGTTAAGAGGTAGATATAGTCACTTATGGCTCATATTTTAAGCTCTCATGTGGACCTTAGCATTGAGATTTAAAACTGTTTGAGAAACAATCGGTTTAGTCATATTCAGGGAACTCACTAGGGAACTCAGAAGGAAATTCAAAAGGGAACTCAGAAGGGAACTCACTAGGGAACGTAAAAAAGATTTCACTACTAGGAAACTCACCACTAATTATAAGGCCCTTAGACGGGAACTCACTAGGGAAATCAAAAGGAAACTCGCTAGGGAACTTGATAGGCAACTCACTATGGAAGTCAATATGGAACCCAAAAGGGAACTTACTAGGGAACTCACTAGGGACTCAAAAGGAATCTCAATATAATAGGGATAAAAAATAAATCAATTCTGGTGATATTCTAAGTTTAAGATCGATATATGCTAAAACAATATTAATTAGATGGCTCGCTCTCGGTTTCTAACGACTTTGATGGTTGGTATGGGCGAATGTTGTCCGACTTACTGCATAAGTTGCACATCTTAGGACACATTCTTTCCATTAACTCTGGATGCGAAGAACACATTGATTTTGGCAAACTCGTACCGCAATCTTTGTCGTAGTCAGTACAATCTCCTAAGAAAATAAGACAGGTCATGTTTCTCTTGGTTTGAGAGTATAGAATTTATCTTAGTTTATAAAATAACTCAGATACAACGCGTGCTCTGATAGACAAATTCGGCTAACGTGTTTACATCGTTGTTGCCACCCAATTTAGACCATGTGATGATTCCTTTGGGAGGTTACAATTGTGCAATTTGTCACACGTAACTGAGGGCATGGGAGTATGAACGAACAGAACAATTGTTACCTCCCAAAGGAATCATCACATGACATGAATTGGGTGGCAACAACGATTGTACCGGTAAACTCCCGCTTCCGTCCCGACATGGTTGCACACTCCACCATGCATGAGGACGAAATATTGACGTTAGTTTAATGTCTTTTGTTGGTCTATCTTATGTTTAAAACAGAGGATATGATTCTCGTAAATGATCATTATGAAAATTTACTGAGGGTGGACCACATAAATAAATTTTCGCGCCCACCACAGTTGTAGCGAAGGAACTGGAGAAAAAAAAGCGAAAACACAGAGACAAACACATGAGAAGGAACACAGATAAACAGATAAACCGGTCCGCACCGGACTGGAAAAATGTTAAAAACATGGATATCGTTCCATTCAACATTTACTCGGAATGTTACTTGAAATGAATTAAAACTGCATCAAACTGGTCGCGATGAAAGCTTACTTGAACTTACTTGAGTCTTTAATTGTACGCGCTTGAATTATATTTTAGTTTTATGTGCTTTCAGTGCTTTCTGCTGTTATTCGGCGAAAACGAAAGAATACGGAATAAATAAATTCATAACATAACAAACTTCTAAAGCAGGGTTTGTGGAACTAACCTTTATTCTTACGCAGTGCCGCTATTCGTACGGCACCCGTACCCGGGCTTCAGTTTGCTATTCGTACGGGAGTCTATAATTTTCGTAGAATTTCTATGTAATTACTTATTTTTGTTGATCCAAAATATTATATGTAGGTTGAGATACAGTAAGCGATTCTATTGAACGCGGTTCAGTTGATTCAAAATAATTTGTCTGATCTCTGCATACTACGCGAACAGCTAATTCGCGACACTTAAACCCCATTTACACGCGCAAAAAAATCGGCACGGCACGGCAATTTTTGGCACCGTGACCAAACCATTTTGGCACGGCACTGCCCATTTACACGACCAAATTAAGAAGGTTCTCTCCTGCTAGGCACGGTACCAATTTTTATCTTGGCACCCCTACTTTCCATCGGTTTCCTTGCCGAGAAATGGCAGAAAAATGTTTTACTGTGATAGTTCATCGTGCTTTCAGTGCAAAACGCGAATTTTAACGGAAAGGAACGAGTTGTCGACCATTCAACATAATGAAGAGTAAAGTGAAATGGCAACTTGGATAAAGTGAAGTAAATGAAGAAGTGTTCTCAAGTTGAAATCTCGGAAAAAAGATTTTCCGAGTACCCCCAACGGGAGTCGAACCCATGACCTTCCAAGATTACCGGTTGGACGCTCTAACCACTGAGCTATGGGAGACTCGTGGTGAGCGAGCGAGGCCAGGGATGGCTCTTTGCAGTGATGGTGGAAGTGGCTGACTTACGGTGATTTTTTTAGAGCGGGAGCTTTCTCTTATCTTCTGCCTCGGTGGCATTCTTATCCCCCAGAACTTCTCTTTTTGTACTCTTTTCGCCGACCACGTGACTAAAAGAAACAAAGTCTCTTGGGGCGAGAATGACGCAGTGGCCGCCATTTTCGTAGAAACAACGCATGCGTCACACTTGTTTTCGGCACGGTGCCTCGATTTACCCGTGCCGAGACTACCTCCTGGAGGTAGTCTCGGCACCCCTAAAAAATTGGGCACTGGTGCCACATTTTTTTTGGGACCGGTACGTTTACACGTCGATAATTGGGAGTGCCGTGCCCAAAAATTGTCAGCACGGTGCCAAAAATTTGCCGTGCCGTGCCGGTTTTTTTGCGCGTGTAAATGGGGTTTTAGAATTTACAAAGATACATGAACTTACAGAAATGTCACACAACTTCTCGTTTGAAGAAGCACTTTAACAAGACTAAAAGAAGATGGAACATTCGGGAAAAGAATTTCTAACGACATTTATACAATAATATTATTTATTTACTTGGATGGAAGTCAAGACTCGGCCGTACGAATCATTCGCAGTCGCTATTCATACGAGACGTGCGCCAACATTCTGCTGTTCAAACGTACGGGATTCTCCTGTGTATGAGTTGCACGCTTTATTGCAGAATAGGAAACTGTGGATTTAAACTTATTTATAGAGGATAATACATGGTTGCGCGGAGATATGAAATTTATCTTGGAGTGTTCAAATCGATAGCTAGATATCGGTTTTGAACACGAGAAGATAAATTTCATATATCCAAGCAACCATGTATTATTCTGTTTATTATATAAACCTACTAATTACGATGTTTTTAAAATCGTAAGACGATTTTCCGAAGATTTCAGACCATTTTCCGAAGATTTCCGAAGATTTTTAAAATGTTGTCCGAAGATCGTACGAATGATTCCGAACATTTTCCGAACTTTTCCGAAAAATTCCGAAGATTGCCAAAGATTACCGAGGAAGATCCGAAGATGTTTCGACTTTATATCGATAAACTTTGCCTCATTGAACAATAAAACATGGCAAACTCTACGAGCTGATTGGTCAAAAATGATATCACACATGTGTAGATATCATTTTTATCTACACGTGTGATACCATTTTTCTCGATTTGCTACCACTCGCTATACCACTGCAGTTTATATAATAAAATAGTTTATGTCTGGTCACTTGGGGGTGGCACGTCCCTCTAGGGAAAGGGGGTAGGTAATAATTCACCCACCCGCTTTCACCGAAGGGTGGGTAAATTACAGAAGGGTGTTAAACGCTTTACAACTTCCTACGTACTGCATAAATTCTTGTAGCAGAATCCTTTGCCTGAGGCGCATTTAGTGCATGGAGTTCCTCTCTTGTACGGATATTTACCGATCATGTTACCTCTAGAAGTAAAAAACAACAAACATACTCTAATGAATAGTCTTCATCAAAGACCAGATAGCGTATGATAATAACACCTGCAATCAAAGCCTTTTTGTCTTGTTTTTGTAAGGCGAGCAACGGGGATAATGATGAAATAACAAGAGCTTTGCTCAATTGCCGATCTCAACAAAAGGGTATACCGTATTTATTCGATTAAGCGCCCAACGTCGAATAAGCGCCAACCTCGGATGAGCGCCCACTCTGAAGGTAGGAAAAGTTAATAAGCGCCCAGCCTCGAATAAGCGCCCACCCCACAAGAAAACTGTAGTGCACAAGAGGAGTATTGATTATTGAAATTGACTAAGTACTAATAAGAAGACTTCCCTCATGACCGAGTTTTCTTAGTATTTTACAGAAACTTTCAATGAACAGTTAAAATTCTGCTTTGGTATATCTTCACGTTTTGTTATTATTTATTGTTTTGTTACGAAAATAAACTTACTATTTGCTGAAAATCGTGAACATTTAATAAGCGCCCAGCCTCGAATAAGCGCCCACCTCGAATAAGCGCCCACTCTCAAGGTTCAAAAATTTAATAAGCGCCCAGGGCGCTTAATCGAATAAATACGGTATGTCTCATATTTTTAATTTATTACCGGACGCCATTTTGGCGGCTGTGCGCAACCAAAATTTTCATAGTTTTCGTAAATCTTTTAGCCACTGACAATGCAGCAATCTTTGAAAGCTTAAAATACAATTTTCAAAATACGCCATCTGTGATAGAAGCGCTCTTCCAATAATTGGTCCATGTTTAAAGTTGTGCTTGTCAAGTTATCGAAGCAAGTGAAAAGTTAGAAGATCGAGCGCACGAGGGAAGCATAAGAGTTACGCGAGAGCAAATCTATCTTCACGAAAACCGCCAAAGCCAAAACCCGCGGGCTCGAGACGGGAATCCGACAGAAACGAAAATACAAAAATAAAGTTATATGTATGTATGTATGTATGTATGTATGTATGTATGTATGTATGTATGTATGTATGTATGTATGTATGTATGTATGTATGTATGTATGTATGTATGTATGTATGTATGTATGTATGTATGTATGTATGTATGTATGTATGTATGTATGTATGTATGTATGTATGTATGTATGTATGTATGTATGTATGTATGTATGTATGTAAGCGTTCTCATCTTTCCAACACAAATAACTGAATATATCGCTAAACTCGTACTTACGTTGGTGCATAATCACAAGCAACATATGTGCCGCCCCCTTGGCCATATTGAGTAAGAAAGTTGGTACAAAAGTTAACTGCACATCCAACGTACTTCGATTTCGCCCAAACAAGCTAAAGAAAAAGAAGAAATATACCATGATATTGATTGTTCAGCAATGGTGTTAAGATAGCACAACAAAAAAACACAACGTGGCAAGTGAAGACATAAATTTAAGCTGCACAGCAGCTCTTTCGGAGTCCAGTGACTCGACATGAAGCGCTTAGGAGTATTTTTACTCTCCCGGAAGGAATGATAGTCCCAGCTAGTAGTTAGTCCCTTTACCTCCCCATCCCCTTCCAATCCCCAGATAATTTTGTGAGGTTGGTCCAACAGTGTGCCTGCACTGTAAGGTTCAGTGTCTTGCCTAATCCAAACTGCTCGATTTGGAGTCCAACACGCTAAAAAGTGGGTCCTGCTTCAGTAAAATACCTAGCAAAGTATCAGCTTGAGTTTTATAAAATAACATAAACTGCCGCCCCTTTGGAATAAATAAAAAAAAGGGGCTTGAACAACTGATAAATTCACCAACATGATTGGACAATGCAAAGCTGTGAATTCGGGATGAACGAAGAGAATTGATACATCGTCTTCTGCTCCGCCCATTTCCGTCCCCAGAGCCGCTTGTCCCTCTAAGCCGGCTAAGCCTGGGGCACGAGGAACAAGTGGCTTTTGGAGACACGTGATTTTATTGGCTAGATTTTTAACAAAGAGAATTTAAATCTAGCCAGTCGAATCAACTGTAGTAGAATCCCTTACTGGGATTTTTGAACAGTTCAGTCGATTGCCAAATTTAAATTTCCTTTGTTGAAGATCTAGCCAATTAAATCACGTATCCCCAGAGCCACTTGTTCCTCTTGCCCCAGGCTCTTCCGGCTAAGAGGGACAAGCGGCTTTGGGCACGAGAATGTGCTCTGCTTTACTTTTCCATTCGTCCCAGCTCACCTCGTTTCTCCTCGACGAAGGAACGATATGCAAAGCATCTTACCTGTGTGTAGTGTCCACATGGCTCCCTAGTACAAACAGCCGAACTCATTGGGCTCGTGAACTTGCTAAAGGTGTATCTATAGGTCTCGTTGTACCATCTTCCCACGCGGTCTTCTGGGTTGGCAAGCTTGCCTACCTCTCGAGCGAGATTTTGACCTGCAAATGAAATATCAGAACCTTTAACTCGTCTATTTACATTGTAAAAAATAACATTTTGGTAATGTACGCTGAATTCAGTAAAGGATTTACGAAAAACCAAGCGTGCGCTGCGAGGGCCTTCTTTCGACCTTTGGCATCACTCAGCGACCGACTATTACATAGGTTTTATTTATTCTATAATGGAATAGTTGCAATCTGATTGGCTTGGGGTTTCGCCCCTCGCCAACTATCGGCTAATAAGAACCTATAGCTCTTCAAGAACGAGAGCAAAGCACCAGCATTAAGAAGCCACCCGGAGTTACTTCAATTCGTAGCATGTGATCTCCCTTTTTTCGGTCAAACCAAAATGCTTAACCGAAAAGGCATCAAAAGACGCACAGTGACATTTATATGGGAAGACATATGTCCGACTTTATATAATTATGTTTAATAAGATCTATAAATACCTATTTGTCCTGTGAAGGTAACGGAATAAGGATACTGGTCACCGAATTGCACAAACCCGTGACCCCACATACACTTATTCGACCACATCTGAGCCAAGTTGGCAAGGTTGTCGTCCCAAACCTGTAAGCGTGGAGATGAGATTAGTAAGTTGTGCGTATGAGATTTCAGACGGTGAACACCGGGCATAGTCGTACGAAAATCTTCGGCTTATTGGAGGAGGAGGCGGCGGAGGAGGAGGAGGAGGAGGAGGAGGAGGAGGAGGAGGAGGAGAAGGGGGGGGGGGGGGGGGGGGGGGGGGGGGGGGGGGGGGGGGGGGGGGGGGGGGGGGGGGGGGGGGGGGGGGGAGCAGGAGGAGAAGGAGAAGGAGGGTTGGTGCTGGTGGTGGAGGAGGCAGGGGAGGAGGAGGTGGTAGTGCTGGGGTGGTGGAGGAGGAGGAGGAGGGGAAGGAAGAGGGGGGGGGGGGGGGGGGGGGGGGGGGGGGGGGGGAGGAGGAGGAGGAGGAAGAAGAGGAAGAAGAAGAAGAAGAAGAAGAAGAAAAAGAAGAAGAGGAATGGGGAGAAACTTCCCAAAGGAAGTGAGTGTTTTGAGGGAGATCAGTGCATCTGACGTTCGAAAAGGAGTCGTAAAGTTGAAATTGTAAATTTTGTACACACCATTATACACAAGTGCATTTGATACGTGATTCTAATTTGTGGTTATAAAAAGAATCAAAGTGCATCGATGCATTCATAAATGTCGTACAACTTATTATTACTTTGAACCCTAACCCTTAAAGAGTGAAATGACAAAACACTTAAGTGATGTTGTCTGTCTTCAGAGGAGCATGTTCCACGAGAATAGCTTTTGGCTGCAGCAGGTAACGCTCACTCAATGCTCACCTCAGCTGACTTATTACGGATGAAAACGTATATGGCAAGGTCGGCATGGCAGGCTATCGTTAAGACTATTATGATTGCCTAAATAGAAGCACACAAAATCGATTTCCCTTTTTAGAATTTAGAGGATTTGCAACAACGAAAACTTTATCATTGATAATAATAACGCGATAAAAAAACCAACTCAGTTTACATCTTGATTGAGTACGTTAATTTTTAAGGAAACACACTATATATAATTGTATATCACAGAAGAAAAAAAGAAAAGAAAACAGAACACAAAACAGTCTCGCTTGAAATGTCCCTTGACCAAAGTCTGCTACTCAGTGACCTAGTTCATACGGCTAGGTTAAGACAGAAAACAGTATTTCGGAAAATTGCCCAGTTGCAGTGCTAGTACCATCACCGCTGTTCATGTTATTTTTTAATCGGAAGGTCACGCCAGCTCAGACAAAAGTGCTGTTGCCTTCACGTCCACGCCACGAATCGGAATCAGTTAAAAAAGCTTCAATTTGATAACCAGTGTTCTTCTTTAACTTAACTGCAGAATCGAACGAAACTTCAAATCCGAAATAGTTTCTTTTAGCGTGCTGCAAGAACTTGGACGGAATGTTACTGCTTTAGACACAAGAGCTTGTTCTTGGCCATCTTTCTTTATTGTAAAGGTTACCGAGTAGTCGTTGTTTTCATTTCCAATTGCAAGCAAACACAATCCAAGCAACTTTATGTCTTTGTCCACAGTAAAACCAATAGATTCATATTCACATTTTCAGATTTAATTATTTCACCCTATTTACAAATATTAAACAATATTACACACTACAGTATTTACAGAAAATACATTAATTAAAAGAAGCAAAGTATAAAAATAATAAGATCCAAACTAAAATGTGCTCAGTGACCGAAAGAAGCATATGCTATCGTGTTGGTCACTGACACGTTCAAAAAAACAAACAAGACACATCAATTACTAGAAACAATAGAATATGAATATCGAAGTTATGCAGAATAAACCTGTTAAAGGATGAATAAATCATAAACAGAATACAACGAAATTATGCACAAGAGTAAGAATGGGTATTTAAAAGGTATAGTTTATAGTGCTTGTAAAAGGAAGTGTAAGGCAGTTTTTTTTAAAAAAAATCTGTTGGAATAGTTTCCCAAAAGTTGTTGAAACAAAAGAGAAAGTAGAGGTCCCATAGTTGTTATTTGCTCTCAGTCTATGAAAGTTCAAGTTAGCAGCAAATTTGGTATTGTGGGTACGAACTTCAGAGGCCTGAGTAAGGGTTCTATGGAATATTGTTGGAATGTTTCTTGAGACATTTAAAATTTTATGAATAAATAGAGCCACTTTGAATTTGAACACATTTTCAAATTTGAGAATTCCTAAGTGTTAGGAATATGTATATCTGTTTAGTCTTGTAGATGAAATTATCTTGTAATTATTCTTAGTAGGTCTAAGTAAGATTTATAGATAGTTAACATAACTTTATTATTTCTATAGCGCAAAATCCATGCATATATGATCTAATGCGCTTTACATAAATAGTTATCATAGTATTACAACAATTATAACATAGAGGGCAAAATTACTGAATGGTGATTGGCTGAGACAGAGGGCATTTTTCCTTAATTTTGATAATTGCCCCGGGCAAAATTACTTGATCCTGATTGGACAAACAGGAAAATTGCTTGTTTCTGATTGGTTGAGCGCGCTGCACTTCGTTGGCTTCAAGGCGGCGGGATTTTGAGCAGAATTTTCAAACACAGCGCTCACTTGTACATCGATCTTTTCGAAATTTGACTTCAGTTTCCGCAGATATGTGATGAAAATGGTATGAAAATGGGGTGATAACTTGAAACGAAGATCCGAAAGCTGACACAGAAGATTATTACAGTTGAAAACGGTACAAAAATTGCATCAGACACTTGCGAGTGTGCGACGATTCAAATTCGTTCGTAGCGGCCGGCCGCCGGCAACTGACATCTCTGTTTCACTTCTGTCATCGCTAAGAGTCATCACAAGCAACCCAGGATATAAAGGAGGACATATATAGTTTGTTCTGTGAAAGAAGGTCACATTTATTGGACAAATTACTTCTACAAGTTTGTTTGGTGTCGTCGTTTGCTGTTATCTATGTCAACGACTGACATGTGAAGCCGCTCGTAGAGGAAAGCTTCAAAACGTGCAAACAGGTGAATAAAATTAAGCTTACGTTTATATTGAGTGTTCGCTTGTTCAGACGTTAATAGCTTTTTTATTTTTTCACGAATTTCATACCTTTCATTGCATACAACTGTCAGCGTTATTCTCTTCCGAACGTCAAGATTTTCTCGATTATGAGGAACGTTTTCGTTTCGCAAGCCAAATTAAGCTTCGCGCTGTACAGAAGTCATTTTTATAGCATCAACAATTTTCAGAACATTTTGCCCTCGGTGTCATAAACAAGTAATCACATGTTTCCTCGTAAGATTAAGGATTAATATCACTTGTGTTTTCAGAAGTTGTAGAAATTGCCATACTAATGTACTTATAAAAATTATTCATATATATATATATATACCTATAAAAAACCGATGTCAAGCCAAAGTCAACTTAGTTTGTTGATGATACAATATTTAAAAACTAATTTTAATTCCTCGTTCATGACGTACTCAAGATGATGCAGATTATCACTTGTATAAAACATATTTGTATCATCAGCAAATATACGAAAGGATAGTTTTTTTGAGCAGTTAGGTTAGTCATTAATATAAAGCAGGAATAGATGAGGACCCAAAGTTGATCCCTGTGGTATTCCACAAGTAATGGTTTCAGGACTAGATTGAACGTTTACAATCTTAACATACAGAAAAGGTATAGTAACGGCTTGCACTTCATAAAACCAGTCTCTTAATATACTAACTCAAATCTACCACAGCGTAGAATGTTAACCTTCTAAAATACTAAAGAAGAATTCAATGCTGAGTTGTAATACTTGAAAAGGGTGATGACTTCTTCTGGTGTCAGAATTTTGCTATCAACGACAATTTTAGCAAATTCAGCCTGTTTCATAAGTTCAAAACGTATTCCTTTTACGATCCGTTCTCCAAGAATTCTTCTTTTGACTTCACCATCTGCTGTTAAGCCTTGTCTCTCGCATTCCTTTGTTGCCCATAGATTGACCGCTTTGAACAAATTCACCTCTTTTATATTCAGAGTGTCTCTTATGACTACTACCTCAAGAAAGGACCTCTCAATTGTCGAAAATCCATCTGATTTCACAGCCTCTTCTGTATTATAATCGATCACTTCCCAGCATTGTCCCACTAGGTTTTTCTCGTCATATTTCTGAGCAGAGCGTAGGATACTAAAAACATTAGATGGATCTAAATTACAATAGAGATATTCTGTGCATTTTTCAGCCAGTGAAGGCACCACGTATTTCTTCGCCAAATACAACACTCCCATCACATTACTTCCGCCTAAGTTAACTTCATCGCTGTACATGTAACGAAACAACTCCAACAGACTCTCGTACTCACAGTCAGGCAGTTCAATAGAGGTTTTAGTCTCCGCCAGTTTACCGTAAAACATGGCTTCAAACACAGGACTGCTAATCGACAGCACGAACTTGTGAGCAGGAATCGCTTGTTTACTTTTCAATTTGCCGTCGGCCCGTTGGACAACAAACTTCACATCGCTAAAAAGTTCATTGTTGAACATATACTTACTTCTTTCTTTGAAGGTGGGTCTTGTAGTTTGCCAGTTTTCCACGAAGATAGACATAACGCTCAGTGTACAAAAAGGACTTGTAAGTTCAACTTATTTGCATATCATCCTCCTATTATGCGTCTACGTCAAGATTCACGTTCGCTGAAACTCGAGGAGCCTTGCAATTTCATTGTCAGAACATTTTTAATTAGTTAAACTCTGGGTTGCTCTTATGGAAATCGAGCCTAGGTTACTCTCAAAAGAGGTATTTAAATAAAAGCCTATCCCACAGTCAGAGACTGCTTTTGTGAACAAAGAAAGTAACTTCGACGGTGTTCTAAAATTAATCTGAATCTAAGTTTAAAGGGGTTCAGAATGGCAAATATATTTTTTTACTGTATGATATTAAAGCCTAGTTGCTTGTTTACACTACTTGCAGATATAACAAATGTGTGGTTATATCTCTTTATTTTATCGTTTGCATAAATTAAGTTTAATCAGAAACTTACGCATAGAAAAGCCATTTGCGAAGTAAATAAATACAGATCGTATTTCCCGAGCTTTATAAGTACTGCCATTTGCTCACTAAAACACGATTGCATATAAATGGTTAAAAAGCCATAGCCACTAGGAAACGCAAACTTCGACAATTCACTCTTGAAAATCGTCGTTCGTCTAATCAAAAACGCGAACGACAAAACTTCACTGTGAACAAAAATCGTATTAGTTTGTGTCAGTTAACGCATGGTTGTTGTTTACTGAAGATGGGAAGCCCAAACACTGCAAAGAAAACAAAACGACAGGTCGCTATTGACGGAGGGTTCCTTTTCTTTTTTTGCCTTTCCAAAAAAAGGAGCAACGTACAAAACACAAAGTGAGATAAAGTAAAAACCTGCGAGTAAGAATCTGATTTATAAGAACCTGTTAGGCTAAAATTTGACAGTTAGACGCCCTCTAAACAAGAACAGCCTGAAATTTTGAAATAGGATCCTATTTTCAAAAATCGATTAAGAATGTTTACTTTTACGGAAACTGAATAAAATAAGTTGACATTCTGGATCCTCTTTGGAGACACCTAGTAGCCTTATCACTCCAGTTGCAATGTAAATGCCAATGTTAAAAATAAAAATATTATTGATACAATCAAAAATATATATAAAAAGAAAAGGCTAGATACCACTAACAACTCTATTAATACGCAACAATGTAATTTTTTCTTCAGAAAATAAGAACCTATTAAGGTGGCTCGATCGGATTTTTGAGTGACAATACCTTTCAACTTTGAAGAACATGTGTGCCACCGTAAACAATCCGACTGAAAATCGATCAATACAGCTGTACTAACGAAATATGAAAGTTTCAAATGAGATAAGTTTCATCGAAATCGAAGTTACCGTAGCATTGTAATGACGTCACCACCCATTTTACACGGGACCGATTTTCAAGTAATAGAGGGATAATTTTAGAAAATGCGTCTGGATCCTGGACTAGACATAGTTTCTCAAGGTCTGCAAACTTTGTAGAATTTCTATAAGAGCGTTTGAATCGAGAAAATTTCGGACGTAGTTTTGAAGTGTTAAAATGCAACAAAAACAAAGCAGACAAATTAGCTTGTGCGTAAATCTTAGAGAAATCCTTTCATTTTATTTCTTGAAACATCGGAGTGAATAAGAACTAGTATAAAGTGTTATTTCGCTCTTTTATCGAAAATAGGCATTCTAGTCAAGGTTTGACGTACAAAATGTGCGGATATATTGCGACTTTAACGAGTTCCAAGCCCCATAAGGACGCTAAGAAACTTCGAACAATAAGCACTTTACTTGTACGCTGCAGTCAAGTTTTCTCCATAAACTTGTGTACTTATTTTGATCTGTTGGACAATGAAGTTATAGCTCATTAACAAGCTGGATATGTTGACTGGCGATGTTTTGCTTTTCAAAACTATCAGCACCTATGAAATAAACATATTACAGCATGGAGATGCTTTGTACGATTTTTATTCACACAACGTATCAGAAAGCACAATCGTTAACTGAGCTCATCCGTTTGTTTTCTGATACTACTCAACTCGAGAATAAAAATTGTGCGCGCGCATTTTCCATGAAGTGAATCACTTTTTGTAGCTATGCGACTGTGATTTGCCTGCGATCGCTCTCTGCGCATGACACAATATCCAGACTGTAGCTCTCAGAGATTAAGAACTTGAAGGAACAATCAAACTTAGACCCGAGTTTTCTATAAGCGAAATATCAGTGACGAGGCGTAACTCGGTAGTTGATAAACATCAAAGCAAAAGGAACATATTGTAAAGGTGGGCGATCGAAACGGATCAGCACGAGCAACAAGGTTAAAATGTTTGGGCTGTGATATCGCTGGTGTCATGATCAGGAACATTTTCGTTCAAAAATGGAACTGAACGGTTCAAGTAAAAACTAAACTGAAGTTTGTGACAAACTTGACTCCCTAAAATAACTGACTGTACTTAAAAAATTATTCCTTCGGCCGCGTTCAGGCGTGCTCGAGTAAATGGCACCCAAGCCCCTGGATAGGATACAAGACAAATAGATACTGTTATACAAATTCAATTGTATTTGTTTGTTTGTTTGTTTGTTTGTATATTTGCTTGTTATAGAAAAGGACTGCATTTTAACTGGTAATTTTGAAAAATTGCTCCAACAAATCAGGTATATTATGACACCCGATTAACCGATGTGAACCCGGTGCACACGGCACATTCTATCAACCATAGTTAGTTATGTATCAACTGATGAAAGCTTCACAAGCGTGCCTTTTCATCGAAAACCAGTTCGAGAAAAAAGCCATGGATCCATGTCTATAAATATCAAAATCGCAATAACCCCCCCCCCCCCCCCCTGCTGTGTTTTGAGAAGCATTTCATTGTTATTATCCAGTGGTTTAGTCTCCACCTACCAAATATTCCATGTCGGCGGCTGGCGGGCTGACCATTCCGCGAAATTTATTATGTTCGGCCAGGAACTTTTCCTTTTCTTCTGTTGTCAGTTTACAAGTAGCGAAGTCTCCTCTTGACGGCGAAGTGATGAGTACTTGGCAAAAGGCCCTATGCTTCATAGGAAACTGTAACATAAAACAAAGAACCAGACACACCAAACGGCCGAGGACATCATGTGTGTTTCTGTGGGGAAACATGGCTGATTATTCCGACCCTGTTTGTTGTACCTGAGTAAATCAAGTATTAGCACCCTGTGTGGTTATTGACCTAGCTAAGATTGTGGCGTCGCTTGGTTTTTTAGGTCAGTGGCCAAACGGAGTGTAAAAGAATGAAGACACGGTTTTCGTCGAGTTCTCGCCTTGTCCTTAATATTTTCAAGCCAAGTTTTTAGTTACTTGTAGAATTAACCTTATTTCGTGTTTTATGTTCTAAACAAAGACAGCAAACACGTATTGTTCTCATTGTATTGTAGGCTTATTTAACAGGTTACGCTGCTGCTCATGAATAGTAACTAAATAATGCTTTGTTTGTTCGTACCTGTTGAAAGGTTACATGTCTAAAATTCATCAGGCCCCTCCTTGAAACCTGCTCGTTATGCCCCAGCCCTCCCCTTCCCGTTATAACTCATCTCATTTTGCGATATGGGTGGACTCAGACGACCATGCAATAGCCAAGCGAGCGAGTGACGTCAAGACTCAGACAAACAAACCGAAATGACGGACGATCTGAGCTTTTTTCATATTGATCGACATGAAGCTTTTAATACACTCTTTTGAAACCAAAACTTCGCCTCCATTCCCCCTATTTCTTTCAGAGCACGCTAATGTACGCGTTTTGTCAGAGTCGCGCGGAGGGTCCAAAAATATGCAACCTTTTTTTAGACCTTGCGCGCTTTGCTATTCATAACAAATGGTGTTAGCATGTAATGAGATATACATATTTATTAAATTCAACAAATTGTCACGATGCCCAGATATGGTCAGAAAGTCATTGTCATCCGTCATACGCACATAACAGATATCGTGCGATATACGTATATTAGGTTGCCAAGATTCGTCCTAAGTCTTGCAAAGCGCTTCGTAACTACAGAACACTTGAATCTCGATAACTCCAACCCTCAGTAACTGGAACCTTCTGCTGACATAAACCCTTTACGATTCTCTTCCAGGGCCGAGTTGTTCAAAGCACGATTAAGCTAATCCAGGATTAGCCTGAATTTTGATTTAGGTGTTTCAACGTTCCGTGAGGTTTTTATGTTTGTATTTCCTGTCTTCCAGTTTTGGCGTGGACTAGTATCGAACTCCACAAAACCCTCGATCAACTCTTAATCCGGTGTTAGTGTTAATCGGCCTTCGAACAACCCAGCCCAGGTCATTTTCTTACTGATTTTACCCTCGATAACTTAAACCTTTTTCGATTTCCCTTGAAGGTTCGCGTTATCGAAATTCAATTGTTTTTTAACTGTTAAACATTTTTCGTTGACAATTTGTTGATTAGAAAACAATTATCCTGCTCAATCTTGCGGAATATCGTCTGGTTTTAGCCAACGGTCTCGCTGGCTAAGTATTAGGCGACTGTATTCCGCAAGATTTCGCAGGATTGAATTGGCTCTGCCGACTGATAAGCTTGTTGCTTGGTTATAGTTACGGTAATTGCACTCTCCCCATGTACCATATATTAAACGCGTTTGACCGGTCTTACACTCCCCACAACGTACCCTCAGTCCCCGGTGTTGGCGATCTGGTCTTGCTTTGCTCGGGAGGGGGGGGGGGCTGGGGTAGGTGGGGTAGGTGGGGTAGGTCGGGTTATTGGGATGACTCACAGGCCGTCAGCGGGAGGCAATTCTTAGGTGGGATATGAGGCTAACTAACAGTCTTATGTCAAGATTCCGTTTAACCTCACACAAACGCACCATGCGAAGCGCTCATCAGCAGGTTAGTTGTATATAAGTAGTGCTTCTTCAATTCTTTATCATTTATTATCCACTTTTTTCCATATATTTTACTTGAAACAGTTAAAACTGTTTTTAACATCGCGTAAAATATCCTAGCTAAGGATTGTATTTTATTGGATTCTAATGTTTCTTTTGGGGGCATATACACTGTACAATATGACTTAAAGCAGCTGTCAGCACACATCGCCGAATCGTTTATTTGATTTGCAAAACTACCTTTAACTAGAGGGCTGTAGTATTCTTAAGGTAGAAAAAGATGTAAATTGGTAGCGTGATAAAGATACTACAGTCACTACAGTTTGTGGCAATATATATCAAGTCATGTTCTCGAGGAAGATAGTATTTTAGTGAGGCAGAAAATGAAGGTTATTAATAATAAAGTGAATCAAAAAGGAATAAAAGTTGTTTAGATTACGGAATACAGTTAGATAGTTAACAAACAACGAACTTTAAAAAAATGTGGCTAATTTTTTTAAAGATCTCTGGCTCCACTAGATCAACATAATGATTTAAGATCAAATGGAAACAAGACTGAACTAGCAAGACCAAAAACCAGTATATGAAATGCATATCTATAATGATGGACATGACAACAAAATCACCGTAGCCTAAAGCCCGTGCACATTTCAAATATTTGTTCATAATTGAACTTATTTAATACAGGGTCAGTTATTACCAAGAACACGCATCACAAAACCTTTATATATACACCAGTCTCCAGATTTATATGCTTGTTTCTATGGTAATTTAATATTTTAATTTTTAAAGTGCCAAATTTCAAAATTGGAAAAATCCATAATTTTACTGAAAATACTAAAAAACCAAACAGCACCCCATGTAAGGACTACTTGAAAGCTTTCAGCTAGATTGTGACACACTAGGGTTTTATTAACCGAATTGAAAAACTAAGAACCAGCGTGTATATAATAATAAACAGAACCACGTGAAACTAGCTTTCATTTGACTGGTCACACACCAGGGTTTTATCCACCAGACTTAAAACTTAGAATTATTTATGATATTAATATACGCGGGATTTTATTCGGAATAAAAAAGTTAAGAGAAGGTAAAACACTTGCTGTGAAGTCAGTATTAAACATTCAATTCTTAGAGGCATAAAATTAATTAACCGTACGAATCTTCATCGAATATTCAATATCAAAACCGAGAAAACACGAAACTGTTTCGCAGAAGGAGAGATGTCATTTGCATAATTCTAACACCTTCTATTTAATTGTCTGCCTTAAATATAAACTGTTTTTTCTTCTCTTCATATCAATAACAGTAATAACAAATAGCGATCCCCTTTTGCTTTTGAGACAAAACAACTCAAATAAACTGCATGTATACACTGCAATTCAGATGTTAGTATTAAAGTTGAACTTTTATGGAAAGTGAGAAAATACATTGAGCCGTTAGCAATCTTAATTTACTCGAAGAAATCCACCTGCAAACAACTCTTGCTTTAATCCACTTTTAGTCGCCTTTACCAGCTTAAAATGCACGCTAGTTTCGTTTTACCGATGACGTTTTCAGATTATTCCAGCGTTCTCAAATCAATTGCAATTAATTTGCGTCTTACTGTTTACTCAAACAAACATATGGACACATGCTGTGTGTATACATGAGGGCCTCTTCACTTCAATAAACATGAAATATCCACCTGTCGTTGTAATTACGTCAGTGAAGGCCGTGCAGGCGACTGATATCTCATTAAAGCGCTTTTTTCGAGAAACGCTATTGGCCAGCTTGTATTATTGTTTCCATACCAGGAGATATACATTGTGTAAACTTCGCAATCGGGTGCCGGCGCGAATAATATTTTACGTAGCAACCGACCTTTAGAGTCAGATTATTTAATATTTTTCAAAACAATTCGAGAATGATCCGTTTTATATCACGGTCCACAAGGACACCACGACGGCATTCTGTCAACGAATCATTCGGAAACGTTGGATTAGCTTAATGAACTAAAAACGCAGCTATTTGGACGCTAAATCATTATTTTGCAACCTGGTGTTTGTGTTGCAACTTGACATTAAGGAGCTAATACAGACAATTTCAACGCCAGCGTTACGTGCTAACGTTCACAGCCGTGAAAAAAATTGAAAATGGGCGACAAGAGCAAGATCAAAACTGGAAAACTCGGAGCGAACCTCATGGAAGAAAAGGAACTTTCAAAGCGGCTGGGGCGCTTGAAAAGACAAACGGACTACTTCGTCTCTGAGATAGAGGCCGAGCAAGTTGTATTGGCCAAGAAGTTTTTAGGCTATCTACAAAGAAGTGCCAAAGTTGCTGAAGATCAGGAGGCTATAGTGAATACTTTCAAGTCAACACGCTGGAATCTAGCCTTTGAAAGTCAGCGCTCTGAACACACAATGAGCTCCATAAGAAATTCCAAGAAAAGAGACGTATTGGAGAACGGTCCGACTCCGACCGAACGCGCTGAGAAAAATCCCTCGCGTGTTCTCAAACGGATAAGCCAGCAATTTGAGGTGCCCTACAAAAAGATGTACTCCTTCAAGACAAGCGAGTTTGGAAGACCAGCCACTGTTCTGGACATGCGTTGCAAAATGTGGCAACGAATTTCCTTCTGCGCGGACAAAAAAGAACGAGCGAAGAGCGCGGCTCCATGGGCTGAGAACTACAAAGCTCCTAGGCAGATTGAACTCGCACACTATCGAGCACTTAACTATATAGGCATGAAAAAAAATCTTGTAAGCCCTCCAAGCAGACAGCCTCAAATTGATCTAGATGCTTTGAAAAGTTATCGACACCGTGAGACCGAAGTGGAAAGAAAAGTTGTTGCTCAGTTTAACGAGAGTCTAGAACCATTCAAGATCAAGCCCGGGCCAAAACAAATTGTTTATGACAGTAATACACTTTACGGAGAATTAGCCAAATTAAATAGAAAAGGGAGTAAGTAAGTAATTATGTTTTTAAGGAAAACTGCAGTTTAATTGAGCGCCCAATTTTCTCAGCGAACATCAAGACAACTTTACTTTAGCTAAAATGAAGTGCTGAAGTGTCAGAATAAATGTTTCGCACCTATTTAACTTTAAACAAAAAAATGTTTAGAGATATACTATCAAATTAAGGGAAATGGATTTTATCAGTGCATATTCAACTTCGTTTTCCTCATAGAAAGTAACTAAATGCTTTTACCATGTAGCAGTTAAGCCAATCATTAAAATCTTTGATAAATGTATGTTTTTTGTTTGTTTTTACTTCAAGTGCTTTCAGTCGGAAATCGCTCATATACACAAACATAAGTCAGAAATTACCAGGTGTCCATGGACCTAAAATCAAATCTGAATTTTAGAATTTGTTAGTAAACAAACATTAAAAAAATAGTAATACAGTTGCCATCTAGACTAAGCAGGCAAGGATTAGAGAATTAAAGTGGTATTAAAATTCTCGACAAATTTGGCTGGATCAGTAATAACAAATTTAATTTGTTTTGAATCTCGAAAACTCTAGAACCAATTTGTTGAAAGGACTAACGCATTTGTTTTTTGTTGTCTACAAATATTAAGCACTTCACGTTCACGGCCAAAAATGCCTAAAATTAATGACGCGATTTATATTCCTCGATGTATGGAACAAACTTCTGCTTTCGAACTAAGAAAAAAATATTTTATCTTGAATCCAATCAAAAACGAAAAAGATTTTCGGCGCGCAAACAAATTAAACCGGCTGCACAGAGCGGAAGTGCTATGATTTAGCACGTAATTAAATGTTTTTAAGTTTTGTTTTTCAACTCATTAGAGACATATCTAGCAATAATGTATTGCTTAACCTTAGCTTAAAATTTAACTGAAGTTAACGTCTTGCTGTCTTACCTTTTTTTTATGGAATTTAGTTCTCTAAAAAAGCAAAGCTGGCCGCAATCTTCACGGTCACGTGAAAAATCAAATTTTGTTTTAAATCTCAAAAAATTGCGATTACTTTAAAGCAAGGAGTTCGAGATTTATTAAAGGGACTGTGCTTCGGCTGATCAAGTTAAGTTGTAACGTTTTGCCAAAAACGCGCTATGAAACTTGATGTTTTTTTAAAGACATTACTTTGATGGATCTAAATGACAAACCATAACTTTATTACAACCAAATGTGTCTCCCGGGCGTTATAATATAAAGTTACAAGCAAAAGAGTTTAACTTTGAAAAATGTTCAGCCCAACAGTATTTCAAAACTCCACATCGCAATCTGTTTTAAAGGGACTATGTCACGGCTAAGTTAATGTTATGTTATTAAATTTTGCCAAATATTCGCTATGAAACTAAATGTTTGCAAAGAAGTTAATTTTTTGATACTAAATGACAAAACCATAGCTTGATTGTAGCCAAATGTGTCTTCCGGGCGTCATAAATTAAAGTTACAAGCAGACAAGATTAATTTTGAAAACTGTTCCGCCGGACCATATTTCAAAAGCCCACATCGCAATCCGTTTCAATCTTCGACACTTTTGGCCATCCTTACCTTCTTTTGCATTTAGTGTGTTATTAAAATATTTCTTTACTGTTATAAGAGGTTATTTTATACATTTAAACAAATTTGATGGTCATTTCCTATGCCTAAGTTTGGCTAAAATCCGTGACACGGTCCCTTTAATCTTCTACACTTTTGACCATCCGTTCCTTATGATGTGCTGTGTTATTGAAATGTTCCTTCACTGATTCACTGTTTCAAGCAGTTATTTTTATAATTCACTGAATTTAATGGCCATTTTTCATACCTAAATTTGGCTAAAATCAATATCCTTGATACAGTCCCTTTAAGAGAGCAGGTCATATTTCTTCCTAATGCGCTTTTTACATGCAGTTGCAATTTAGGGAGCAAAAGCAACCTGATCAAATCGAGCCAAATTTCGCATGATTTAGCTAGGAACCAGTTAGGTATTTTAGCTTAATTATAAGGTAAAAGGTTTGTGTTTGCAAATACTAAAGAACCATAGTATACTAAAGTATGCTAAAGAAGCTGTTGTCAGTCGACGCTATCTGAATGTCAAGGTTCATAACCCATATTTGGCAAAATAGAAATTGAGAAGTTAATTTTATCAAAAGAGAAAACACTCGCCTGAAAGTGCGTCAAACATAGTTAGCATTCTCATACAGGTTGTTTCGGACGAAGCCCGGCAATTTCCCTGGAATAAGTCAAAGAATTAAACAAACGGAAGAAATTTGTGCTTGATCTATATTCTATAAAAAACTGTATGGTATAAAGAGGGGTCATGAATGGTCCCCCAAGAGAAAATTAAGGTTCTGCTCACAATACTCGCAAAATTTTAATGGGTGCTCGTTTGCTCGTGCTCGCACATTTTTACAAGCGCTTGCCTGTTCGTTTTTTTTTTAGTGTGGTAGTTTTTTGTCAGTGTTCGTGCTCGCAAAGAAAAACGCTGTGCTCGCATGCTCGCAAAGACCAATCGACACCCCTATAAAGGATATTAAATAATTATTTTTAATGTGTTGGAGTGCCGGTAGTAGGCAATACTGCCGATACACCAAATCCCCTCGGATATACACCCTGTTAAAGGAAATTTGGGAGGGTTCCCGCGGGGCAAAGAAAAATCTCTGACCCCGGCGGGATTTGAACCCACGACCTCCGGATTAGATCTACGGACGCTCTACCGACTGAGCTACGAGGCCAGTACGGGAGCAGGTCGGGGTAATTTAGGTAGTGAGTCGCGGTAAGTATACAAGTGATAGAGATATAGATAGGACCGCGTGGCACCCGTTAAAATAATAAAGGGCCTGTTTATGGAAATGTTGTTTATGTTTATAAAGGGCCTGTTTATGGAAAAAGTTGTCCCTGATAGGAATGTTACCCTCCATACCGTGCCAGCCTGGGTGAGAAAGAGAGCTTTTCGTACATTTCTTTATAAATAGCTTTGAGCTGTTTATATGAGAAGTCGCAAAGTTGACTCGGGCGGCAGGGACGGTGACCCAGTGGGTGAAGGGCGTTTTCGATTCTCTTCACTTTCGGTGATCGAAAGCTTCGACTTTTTGTAGACGGATGGCGAAAATGTAGACTGCGTGCAGTCTCTCTTTTGCCTTTAAGTCCGTGCAGTCCGTGGAAACAAACGCAAAAGCGAGTAAGCGCGGTATACGCTTTTTTCCGGTTCCAGTGCTAGTCGCATCTCGTGGCTTCGCCGCTCGTATATACGGCTCGCTCGCTTTCGCGTTTGTCTCCACGGACATACGAGCAAAACTGGAGAGACTGCTCTCATTCTAGCGAAAGCGCATTAGTGTGGACGGGCCCTAAGAGAAATACGCAGACGCAGACGTAGAACGTACGCCCTCAGCTCGCTCCACTCCCCGATATGATGTTTTCTCCCTGCACCCCACTAGAGAGCCTCTTCACATGCTAATTTGCGCCCACTTAGCTATGCTCACTCATTTATATTTTCACACTTCCATCGGCTTCAGGTGCATGGATGACTGTATCACGACAAATCATCATCATCATTATCAAACATGCTTACAATACTACTATTTAAGGCCTGCAATGTGTGCAGTGTCACAGCTTCAGAGTGATAGGCCTGCAATGTGTACAAAGAGGTACAGCTACATTACTTGCCTATATGAATATGAGACTGGCAATGTGTGCGAAGAGCTATAGCCTACATAACTCTGCACTCATTGCCTGCCTAAAATGTATGATATGCCTGCAATATGTGCAAAGAGCTACAGCTATATAGCTCTCTGCACACATTGCATGCCTATTATGCTAGTATGGTAGGCCTGCAATGTGTGCAAAAGGTTACCATCACAAAGCTCTCTACACACATTGCATGCCTATAATACTGGTATGACAGGCATGCGATGTGTGCAAACAGCTTCAGCTACATGAGTCTCTGCACACATTGCATGCCTACAAAATTTGTGTCAATAATAGGCCTGCAATGTGTGTGGGGCTACAACTACATAGTCTATTGATTTCTGTAACTATGCAAGGACCACTCTGACAGACAGGAGCAAATTGTAGCCGGATCTTGGTGTAGATCAGGATCATTTAGCGACCGGTTGCTAAATGATCTCGCAAAATAAACGCCTTAAAGGGCTCTGGGCCGGGCGGCAAAAAAAAACATGACACAAGACTCATTGGACATTTCATCTTAACTTTTATTGAATTATTTAGAGTAGATTATATATTTTGCAGTACTATACTTTATTCGTCCATTATATTTCTAATTTACAGAAATGTCATATATCTGCTAAAAATATTAATATATAATGATCGAAGCCGACATGATGTATCTGATTTCAACATAACCTTTGTCAACAAATAATAACCACGCACACACGTGGTCTGCCTGTGATGATAGGTCTGCAATGTGTGCAAAGGGTTACAGCTCCATAGCAATCATAATCATTGCATGCCAATAAAATTAGTATGAAATGACAAACCCCAAAGGGTGTCCCAATGAAGTTTTGCCAAAAATTGCACTTGTTCTTCAGTTGATCGATCTCTCAACTGAATTGCATATAAATTCCACATACAATGCTAATGACCATTTTCCATTACATCACCTATTTAAACAACAAGATAAATTACAAATAAAAATAGTAATTCAACAGTCATTAAATCAAAAAGCATTTCTTTATAAGTTGTTATCTGTTTTTATCAACACTTTGTAAGCAAATGGGTCAGTCATTTGCAGATGCATTTACTTGAAAATTGAGCTTTTATAACTTATTCAAAAATTATTTTTCTGTACTTTCAGTCATCAGAATGTTGTGTGCATGAACTGGAAGTCATAAAGTGCATTGTCACTGCCCCCTTAATTTGTTTCCCGCATTGGTAACAAAAATCTGTTTTACAGACCCAGCATTTTATATGGTTGTTATTGCTTCCTTTGAGACATTTCTGATGACAACGGGGACAAAATTTAGTCCGCAGCAATTTTCTTGGGCTGGCCTTCCTGTATTCTTCAATCAAGGTCTCTCCTACTGTTGGCTCCTTCCGACGTGAAGGCAGAATTCCGCATCCTTTATTAAAGTGGTCATATCCTGAAATTGTCTTTCCTAGAACACATTGGAAGAAAAGTAACGAAAAAAATAGCTGCAATACTTTATCAAACCTCATAGTTGGGGTACTGAAATTCTTGTTCCCATGAGCATGGTTTGGTATGTCAGTCACTGTGCTTTTGCTTATACAAAAGGGGTATTCATTCCATATGTAGCAATATTTAAGGTGGCTGGTAACAGTTTCCAGTACTTTCTATCCCTTATACTTTGTTGGGACAGTCAGTACTAGAAATCTTTTTCAGTTGCGGCTACAATAACGGTATCACATAAATGCCCAGTCACTAATACTGGTTAATGATTTGCAGTTATTTGTACATTACTGGTTACCATAGCAACAATATTACTGGTTACCATTAATAGTTACCATAGCAACAATATATCACCTGTTAGAAACACCCTTAATTTTAGGGTGTCCAGAGCCACCATAAATTTTCAAAAATTTAAAGTTAGTTATTATGATAAACGATTAAATTGAAAACTATGCTTTCTTTCTATGCTACAGATTGCATTTAAACACTCACACTGAAAAGTGTTATTTACTTCAATTTGAAGAATCCTAATATCCTAATTAAAAAAATATCCATAAATGCTACATCCAGGCAGGGGGGACTCCTATTATTAAAGGGACGGGAATGCTTGCCAGAATATTTGCATCAAACCCCAAAGGTGATCAATCTGGGCGTGGCTCAAGCTTTTTATGACCTCCAAAGATACCATTTCATGCCTGATCGGGCAAGACTGCCAACACATAGACTGTTCACAGTCCCCTATTTTTCCGTGAAGTCGTAGAGATCGATCGTTCAGTCCGACGGGCCGCCATCGCATCCCTCCCCGCCACCCACGGGATTTTTGCACTCTCCCCAGTTTTCGCTCGCGTTTGCAAACCAAGATGGCGGCCCGTCGGACTGAACGATCGATCTCTACGACTTCACGGAAAAATGGGGGACTGTGAACAGTCTAGCCAACACAGTATGACATTTTTTTTATTACTATTTCTTCATGTGCAACACTAAACAAGACCTCAACAGCTTAAATATTGGTGTTCTGTTCTGAACACCCTAAGTGAGACCAAAATCCATTTTTTTACATCATGTACATCCTTAAGTGGGACTATAAGCATTCCCATTCCTTTCATATGGGAGTCCCCACCTCCTAGTGCTACATGTATATAATTATATAATTATATAATTATATACATCTATATACATCTGTACATCTATATACATCTGTGGAGGAAAAAAATTCTCAACTTCCCAGTGTAATTTGAACGATACATTTTCGGATCCTTTTGCATTAACCGTTCATGGTGGAAGATTACGGACCCAGGGGAGGTACTTCGGCTTGTAAATGACGGGGATGATCGAATGGAGGCAAAACTCAGGACCCAAAAAAATCCCTTAGTCTTGCGACATTACCCAAAAAATCCCTTGCAAGAAATAACCCCCCCAAAAAATCCCTTGTCAAATTACCCCTAAATTGCCAGGAGGGCAGTAATCTAACGCAAAGAAAACCATAAAAATTGAACGCTCGTGTTGTTTATTCATCATACCATAAAAACGCCAAGGCCGTGCCAGGCACTTTAGTTCTTTTTAATAACCAAAAAAATCCCCTTTTAATCAAGTCACCCAAAAAAATACTTGCCAGATTTTCCAACCCAAAAAAATCCCGTAATCGAAAATTTCAAACCCAAAAAAATCCTTCGATCATCCCCGTCATTTACAAGCCGGAGTACCCCCCTGGGATTACGGATTGATAATTGACAAATCACTGGACAAAAGTAACGCGTCACGCGAGGAATGCATGATTTAATCGAGCACGCGGTGCAATTAAGATGTGATTTTCCTCTGTCAATGAACTCGCTATGTTGTCAGTGTTGTAAGGAATTTTTCGAGATTAAATAACTGTTGTTGGAATCATTCGTTTTGCTCTGGTTTATCTGTGATACAATCACAGCAAATCTTCTCAAAACCAACGCCTGAAAAACGTCTGCAAAACGTAATGTTTCTTCCATGTGACAGAAGCCTCGATCTTATGTGACAAACTGTTGACATTGACACATTTTTTGCATTCTGATCGTTCTTGGTGGAAGAACAAAATTTTCAACTTCCGCTTTGCAGCTAGTCTTTTATAAACATGGCGCGCACGCGTCATACGCAATCCGCTGGTCACTGTCAAGATTACGGTTGCGGGCCTCTCTTGGGCCCGCAATAAATATATTTTTGTCCTTGCATATTTAAACGAACTGACAGTTCATCACTGCTGTGCATGTGTAGCATACATGCAGGGACTATAGAATTTACATTGTGCTATCGCCTACATGTTCTATTTTTTGTCAGCTTCAATGTATTTCTTGGTGCCTATTTGTACACCTGGGTGGAAAGAGGCTGTGTGAGAGATATAAAAGTGACCTGCCCAAAAACAAAACAGTAGTGCATGGTTGTTATATATCTCCCAATCTTTTAAGATTTAAAAATTGCACATAAACTAACCACTGGTGCCATTCAATATAAATTTAAAAATTGCACATAAACTAACCATTGGTGCCATTCAATATAAATTTTGTTCATGCCAGAATTAACCCTAAAGTATATAGTGTAAATGGTTTTTAAAAGGTCCTTCAGTCATCAGAATGTTGAGTGCATGAACTGGCAGCCGTAAAGTGCATTGTCACCGCCCCCTTAATTTCCTTTCCGCATTGATAACAAAAGTTTGTTCTACATGCCCAGCATTTTATATGGTTGTTGTTACTGTTTTCTTTGAGACATTTCTGATGACAACGGGGACACAATTTAGTCCGCAGTAATTTCCTTGGGTTGGCCTTCTTGTATTCTTCAATCAAGATCTCTCCTATTGCTGGCTCTCTCTGACGTGGAGGCAGATTGACACAGTTTCCAAAGTGGCTATTCATGTAGGTACCTTTCCTAGAACATATTTGAAAAGGTAAAACAAAGCAAAACTATATCAACAGGGTTTTCAAAACAAGCCGGCGAGAGCCTCAGTTCAACCGGCTACTTGATTATATGTCACCAGTTACTCTGGTCATAGCAATCAGGTCGTGACAAACAAGCTCAGCATTGTCACAGCCACCTACTCTTCCGGTTGCTAACGTCTACTTCAAAATATTTTTAAACCCCTGTATCAAACATTTTAACTTGTGTTCTGCTTTTCTACTGTTCTTATCGCAAGGGTATGGTATATTGTACACTACAACATTATGCTATTGCCTATTCATGATCAAAAGGGGTATCCATTCCATAATAATGTAACAATATTAATTTTAGTGTCTGGCTAACTGAACAACATGACTTTACTGAACAATAATTAAGTTAGGAAGTCAGTAGCATCATTATAGCCATTTAGAATCAGGGACTTTCCCCCCCCCCCCCCCCCTCCAATTAATTATAAAGCACACCCCACAAAACACCCACCCCCCCCCCTCCCCCACAAAAAAATCTTACTATATAATGACCTTCCCAGGAATGAGTCCTGCTAAATACAAGGTGATTACCTTATAAAAGACTTTATAAGACTTTTGATGTTTACTTCATGATTATAGAATTTGTTTTGTGGTTCACATTGTTATGACAGCTTAGAGAGTTTCAACATGGGCTATTCTTATGTGCACCTAAAACTTTCCAGATGCTACATGTAATAAGTCCCTTCCATATATACTTGTAAGCCCAACCATCATTTTTGGAAACACCAAATTCCTTTCAAAACTAAGCCCCATGCCAGCCCCCCCCCCCCCCCCCCAACAAAAAAAATGATGATGATGATGATGATGATGAATAAATGAGTTAATAAATAAATGAAAAATACATAAAAGCTCGTCAAAGGGCTTATTGTCAAAATTTTACCATATACATGTACTGTAGGTACATGTATGGTGAAGTCTGTGTTTGAGCAGGCCTAGTGACCCATCGGCTGGACTCCTCCCTCTTCCCATAGGCTCAAATTATGCAAACTTTGGCCTTACCTTATTACATACCCCATTTTTTTGGAAGGCTAATTCTCCTCAGTTGCTTGTGGGGTATAAATTTAAACATAAAACATTAAATTTTTGCAAAGCCTTCCTCGCATTATAAAAAGGACTAGTACCAAATCTGTTCTATACATGTAGATCAATATTAAAACAATAAATTTTAACAAAGTTTGCATACCACATCTCCAACAGAATTGAGCGCGGCATTGTGAACAGTGCATCACGTCACAGCGCCAGATCAGAGATCCTCTCCACGGCCATGCGGCACTTTGGACAGTACTGATAGTTCCCCTGTTGCTTCATCAACCGAATAAAACACAGGCTACTCATCTCCTTCCTGCGTTCTTTATCGCTCTGCAATTTCTGTTTCCCATCAGCAGTTCCATCTTTCTTATCCTTCTTTTTCTTTGATTTTGCATTCTTGTTTTTTGCACTCTCTTCGTCCAGGTCTGATTCCCCTTCAAAGCATTCCTGTCTGGCATGCCACGGTTCATGGCATTCTGTGCAAAATGCAAAGAAGCAATTTGCACAGTGGCCAAGCCTGGAGGATTCATCTTCATCGATGACGACTGCCACGTTGCACCTCGGGCAGTAAACAACATCACCCATGACATCCAAAGTCTTGCTTAGAAGCAGTCTTTCCCATCGCTCAAGCTTGTCTGCATCAAGGACATCTCGAAGAATCTCTGGTGGAATCATTGTTTTGCAGTCGTGATTTGGACACAAGAGGTTTAGTACAGTTCCACCTTCAACATGCATTTCACAATGTGCTTTTAAGCAGTCATTGCAAAAGTAATGCTTGCATTCATCTAAGTAGTGAAATTCTGCTCCATCTCTTTCGTCGAAGCAAATTTCGCACAGGTGAGTACTCTGTCGAAACACTTGCCTTTGCATTTCAAGGTCATATTCAAAGATTGTCAGTAAAGCTGTCTGCAACTTTGTGCGCAAACCCCTCACTTTGATCCAACTCTTGATTTTCCTCATTTGTGTCTTTCAAAACCAAGTGTGGCCCCACACGCAGATATTCATATGCATAGTTTTGCAACCAGTCTGCCCAAGTGAAAACTATGGGTTGATACGGCGATTCTGTCCACAACCTCATCAGCTTGTCTTGCAGACTTTGGATCTGATTTGTGTTGAGCCACAGGCAAGTTAGGGAAAATTCAGGCTGGCATTCTGTGGGGTAGAGTGGGGGAAATGTGCATGTAAGATGCATCGGAGTCAAATACTGGATGTCAGCTCGCACATGCCAATGTCGCCGAGACGCAGATCGTGAAAAACTACGTTTTGCCCGCCCCCCGGCAGCAAAACTGTTAGGAGAACGCTCTTGTATACGTAGGTTCTCATTTTCTTTCTTCACAGAGCTAGAGCTCCCCTCCATTCCGTACTCTTCTTGCGTATCGGAATGGCTCTTACTATCACTCCTACTTACATTGTCTTCATCATTGCGGTAAGTTCCTGGTTCGCTTCCACTGCTATCCAATCTTGCCGAATGTTTTTCAGTGGTCTCTTCAAAAATTGGAATGAAAGCTTCGAAATCAATTTTTTCGTAAGGGATGTTGACTTTGACCGTCAAGGTAAAAGAAATATTACGTTGCCCTTCCTCTCCTTGGAGCATCTGTAAATCGTCTTCAAAGATCGACTGAAGGACAATCAATTCCTCTTGTTGTAGTTCTTGAACAGCTGGATTAAGAAATTCCGCCATGGCCGCTCCACAATTTGATCTTCAATTCTGACTTACATTTACAGCAAATCGATTGCGTTTGAGCTTCCTTACTTTCTGTGATAATACTTCAAGAAATTTCAACGATAACGATTGAGAAGAATCAAATCTGACGAGAAGGAAAACGGAAAATTTACATCGTAGAACAATATTACATCCGCTCATCCGCTAGCCTTCGTATATATGCGCGATAGCAGGCGTCTGTGTATTTTTATTTTTAGCGCGCGTAAAAGTGTGCGCGATAGCAGGCGTCTGTGTATTTTTAGCGCGCGTAAAAGAGTGCGCGATAGCAGGCGTCTGTGTATTTTTAGCGCGCGTAAAAGAGTGCGCGGTAGCAGGCGTCTGTGTATTTTTAGCGCGTAAAAGGGGGCGTAAAAGAGTGCGCGATAGCAGGCGTCTGTGTATTTTTGGCTACTCATCCGCCATGTTTGTTATTTTTAAACTCCAAAGGATGCTGGGATATTACAGGCTGGAAGGCGCAATGGACTGCGGTCTGCGGAATCCGGAACCAAAATAGTGTTATGTTGGTACTTGGTTTTGCTTACCCCAGATAGTTTTAACATATAGAAAGACACTCTCTGTTGCTCCACATGCCCCCTTGGGTCCGAGCCCTAATCTCTCATTCCACATAAAGCTTACATGTGATGAACATCAAATAACTTATTGATTGAAAATTTCACAGGTAAAATGGGGAACACCGGCTATCAAAGCCTGGTCCGCTAGATATCCTAACTACATTTTTGTGTTCTGCTGCTATAATGCCAAATGGCATAATGCCAAGCAGAACATATTGCTATCGAAGGAGGGAATGGCTCCTGCTAAGAGCTCTATATCCCGCTAGATTTGTACGTGTGTGAGCGACGGTTTTGGGCTGCTTTCAGAGTTGTGGCTCGTGACGCACACAGTGGTTGCTAACGACAACGAATACGCGATCAGCCTTTTTTTCCCGTGGAGGAAAAAAATAAACCCTCACCGCCCGTTAGCTAACGTGAAATAAAAAAATAACCAAAGATCCCATCCTGTATACGTCTGAGTGAAAGAATAACGAGCTATCGACAAAAAAAATTTATTGGATTGTTTTCAGTTTGCACGTTTGCTATTTATACGCGCTGAAACAGACCTTATTGTGGTTTGTGGTTTGTGACGTACGCAGTGGTAGCTGGCATGTTGCTTTGCATGCACAAGGGTTACGACTTTTACAGCAAGGCGCCCAAAAGTGTGACCACTTTTAATTTATTCACATTCTTTCGTGAAGATTTAATCCAATCAAAAGCCGTGGATAGCTTGCAGTTGACTTCTGATTGGATTAAATCTGCACGAAAGAATGTGAATAAATTAAAAGTGGTCACACTTTTGGGCGCCTTGCTGCATGTAAAGGTTTTAAATGTCATAATAACTTGCGTGACGAATTATCTTGGTGTTAGCCAAAAAACCGAAGACAGTTATCAATGTTGATACGTTATACCAGCAGAACACACGGACCCATTAGGGCCCTATTTTTACAGTTATTTGCCATTGTATACACTTGGTGCATTTAAACTCAGTTATATCAAAACAATTGCATTTTCAAGCGAAAACTTACTATGATGGTGTTTCTCGCCATTTCAACAAATAGGCCATTTTCGTGTTACCCTTTGCCTGTTTCAAAACGAGTCTATGTGCGAAACCATTCAAATGAAAATGAGTTTGATTTGTATGAAAATGGACATGAAGGTGAAACTCATTTTCATTTGAATGGTTTTGCACGTACATGCTAGACTCGTTTTAAAATGGAGGCAAAGGGTAACTCGGAAATGGCCTATTGTTATCTAGACCTTCTGCCTTTTTTAAAATATCTCAATCGTCAAATATGAATTTTAATGCCATTCTCGGGCTCTCACATCAATTCCGTACATGAACTGTGATTTATATTTTACAAGTAAGCATAAACATAATTATTTTATTTGTTGAAAGAAAAAAACATGAGAGTCAAGCCACTGACTTGCTTATTTAAACTCATCACTGACTGAAACCTTTACCGATTCAAAAAATATTTTTCTGTACTTTCAGTCATCAGTATGTTGTGTGCATGAACTGGCAGCCATAAAGTGCATTGTCACTGCCCCCTTAATTTGCTTCCCGCATTGGTAACAAAAATCTGTTTTACAGGCCAGCATTTTTCCCGGTTTTCCGCGGCAGCATTTTAGATGGTTGTTATATATTGCTTAATTCCTTTGAGACATTTCTGATGACAACGGGGACAAAATTTAGTCTGCAGCTCTTTCCTTGGGTTGGCCTTCTTGTATTCTTCAATCAAGGTCTCAGTCCTACCGTTGGCTCCATCCGACGTGAAGGCAGAATTTCCACATCCTTTATCAAAGTGGTCATATCCTGAAATTGCTTTTCCTATAACATATTGGAAGAAAAGTAACGAAAAAAATATCAATACTTTATCAAACATCAAAGTTGGTGTACTGAAATTCTTGTTCCCATGAGCACGGTTTGGTATGTACATGATATACACTACAACATCATGCTTTTGCTTATACAAAAGGGGTATCCATTCCATATGTAGCAATTTTCAAGGTGGCTAGTAACAGTTTCCAGTACTTTCTATCCCTTATACTTTGTTGGGACAGTGAGTACTAGACATCTTTTTCAGTTGCGGCTGCAATAACGGTATCAAATAAATGCCCAATCACTAGCTCACACTGGTTAATGATTTGCAGTTATTTGTACATTACTGGTTACAATAGCGATAATATTACTGGATACCATTTATAGTTACCATAGCAACTACCTTATTGTTACTTATTTTCGCGGGACTTATTTTTCGCGATTTTCGCGTTTTCAAAAAATCGCGAAATTAAAGACCCGCGAAAATTATTTTTAAATTTTTTTTTTTTTTTTTTTTTTTTTATTTTTTTTTTTTTTCAAACACCCAAAAATAATTCTCGCCAAATATTTTTTTTTTTTTTTCTAAAAATAAAAAACCCCCAAAAAAAAAAAAAAAAAATACATATCACCTGTTAGAAACACCCTTAATTTAAGGGTGTCCAGAGCCACCATAAATTTTCAAAAATTTAAAGTGGCACTAAAAGTTTTTAACTTAATATGCAAAAAGTTATATTTCTTACATGCTAATCACAAATCACATTTGCATTTGAGCTTATTCCTGGGAGGAAAATTAAATTGCAACTTTTCTTTGAGATTGCAAGTCTACTGTACTTTCCATGACACTAACTGCCTTAAATTATACAGTTCGGTTAGTTATTATGATAAACGATTAAATTGAAAACTATGCTTTCTTTCTATGCTAGAGATTGCATTTAAACACTCACACTGAAAAGTGTTATTTACTTCAATTTGAAGAATCCTAATATCCTAATTAAAAAAATATCCATAAATGCTACATCCAGGGAGGGGGGGGGGACTCCCATTATAAAAGGGACAGGAATGCTTGTCAGAATATTTGCATCAAACCCCTAAAGGTGATCAATCTGAGCTGGGCATGGCTCAAGCTTTTTATGACCTCCAAAGATACCATTTCATGCCTGATCGGGCAAGACTGCCAACACATAGACTGTTCACAGTCCCCATTTTTCCGTGAAGTCGAGAGACGATCGCAGTCCGACGGGCCGCCATCGCATCCCTCCCCGCCACCCACGGGATTTTGCACTCCCCCAGCGCCGCGGCAAACCAAGAGGCGGCCCCGGACGACGACGACCCGCCGGAAAAATAGGGGAGTGAACAGTCTAGCCAACACAGTATGACATTTTTTTATTACTATTTCTTCATGTGCAACACTAAACAAGACCTCAACAGCTTAAATATTGGTGTTCTGTTCTGAACACCCTAAGTGAGACCAAAATCCATTTTTTTACATCATGTACATCCTTAAGTGGGACTATAAGCATTCCCATTCCTTTCATATGGGAGTCCCCACCTCCTGGTGCTACATGTATATAATTATATATACATCTAAATAAATATATTTTTGTCCTTGCATATTTAAACGAACTGACAGTTCATCACTGCTGTGCATGTGTAGCATACAGGGACTATAGAATTTACATTGTGCTATCACCTACATGTTCTATTTTTTTCCAGGTTCAATGTATTTCTGGGTACCAATTTGTACACCTGGGTGGAAAGAGGCTGTGTGAGAGATATAAAAGTGACCTGCCCAAAAACAGAACAGTAGTGCATGATTATTACCGGTATATATCTCTCAATCTTTAAAGTTGCACATGCATACTCTAACCATTGGTGCCATTCAATATAAATTTTGTTGGTGCCAGAATTAACTCTAGAATATGGTCTAAATGGGACCTAAATGGGTCTTAAAAAGTCCTTCAGTCATCAGAATGTTGTGCGCATGAACTGGCAGCCGTAAAGTGCATTGTCACTGCCCCCTTAATTTCCTTTCCGCATTGATAACAAAAGTTTGTTCTACATGCCCAGCATTTTATATGGTTGTTGTTACTGTTTTCTTTGAGACATTTCTGATGACAACGAGGACAAAATTTAGTCCGCAGTAATTTCCTTGGGTTGGCCTTCTTGTATTCTTCAATTAAGGTTTCTCCTACTGTTGGCTCTCTCTGACGCGGGGGCAGAATTCCAGTTACTCTTCCACAGTTCCCAAAGTGGTCATATCCTGAAATTGCCTTTCCTAGAACATATTCGGAAAGGTAAAAAAAGCTATATCAACAGGGTTTTCAAAACAAGCCGGTGACTGCCTGAGTTCAGCTAGCTACTTGATTATATGTCGCAAGTTACTCTGGCCATAGCAATCAGCTCGTGACAAACAAGCTCAGCATTGTCACAGCCGCCTACTCTTCCGGTTGCTAACGTCTACTTCAAAATATTTTTAAACCCCTGTATCAAACATTTTAATTTGTGTTCTGCTTTTCTACTGTTCTTATCGCAAGGGTATGGTATAATTGTACACTGCAACATTATGCTATTGCCTATTCAAAAGGGATACCCACTGACCCAATGCAAATATGGCTCCTGTTAATTTTCGGCTCCCAGAAAAATCATTTTTCAACAAAATTAAATTACTCTAACTTAAAGATTAAGTCAAAGTAAATCAGTGTATGAAGTTTCAAGGCTAAACTTTCATCTAATGGGAAGTTACAGGAGCATTTATGTACATTGCCAAAAACATGAAAACGAGGCTAGGCAGACTAGGGTGTTTTTTTCCATACAAATGTCTTAAATTTTATTGAGTCATAACTTTGAAGCCATTTAACCCAAAACACTGAAACTTCTCAGAATAGCATAATATTTCACATATAATATCTACCGGTAAGTGCCGTCATCAGCATTTTAAGAAACTTGACCAAACAACAGAAATGAATGACAACCATTTTTGCATAAGGTCTATTCCATATGTACATAAATCCAAAAGGGTTGAAACGTGTAACTCCCTATGATTTGCATTGTACAAAGCGTTTGCACATTCGTTTACACTAAGTACCATATTTGGAAAATAAGAGAAACATTTAACCAATCAAAATTACTATATTTGGATTAAATTCACAGCGCACACTAGCTCGCGCTCGATGGCGTAATCTTGTTTTCGAACAAGCTTGGTTGAATAAAGTTAAATTTGGTTAAATTCTCCTGTTTCATCTTCTTGAAGTAGTCTGGAGAACTTCGCTGCGATACATTTAATGTATTTCTTTTGTTTCTGGAAGAAATTTATGGTGTTTAAGTCGAAATTCAAGCAAATTACCACAAAACAAAAAATTATGTTGCGTGTGTCATTACGTGTATAAAGCATTCACGTACAAACTCTTTGTGTTTCCAAATATGGTACTTAGCAAAATGAATATTCAAACGCTGTGCGCGCGCGTTAACACATGTTTCAACCCTTATGGGTTTCTGATATGTAACAACATTTAACGTCTGGCTAACTGAACTACTTAACTACATGACTGTACTGAACAACTGCATGTATAAAATTAAGTTACATGTAGGAAGTCGGTAGCATCCGTATAACTATTTAGACGCAGGGATTTTTAACCCCCCCCCCCCACACACACACACAGACCAATTACTAAGCACATCCCACAAAACACCCCCCCCCCCCCCTTAAAAAAGTAAATAAATAAATAAATTTTTGTAAACGTACATGTATAATGACCCTCTATCTAGCTCCCAGGAATGAGCCCTCCTAAATACAAGCCCCCATTACAGTGTACCTTATAAAAGACCTTATACTAAGACTTTTGATGTTTACTTTATGATTGTAGAAATTGTTTTGTGCTTCACGCTGTTTTGTTTAGAGAGTTTCAGCATGAGCTATTCTTATGTGCACCAAAAACTTTCCAGATGCTACATGTAATATAAAGTCCCTTACAACAAATATACATGTAAGCTCAACCATCATTTTTGGAAACACCAAATTCTTTTCAAAACTAAGCCCCATGCCAACCCCCCCCCCCCCCACCCCACAAAAAAATGATGATGACGATGATGATGATGAATAAATAAATTAATAAATAAATGAAAAATAAATAAAAGCGCGTCAAAGGGCTTATTGTCAACAATTTTAACATATACATGTACCTTATTCTTACTACTTTTCGCGAGTACTAATTTTCGCATTTTTTTCGATTTCAATATAATCGCGAAATTAAGTACGCACGAAAAAAACATTGCGCGAAATGAAGACACGCGAAAATTAATACCATCAAAATCATAAAAATTTTAAATGTTTGGCACTGCAACTATCCACCCTTAAAAATATTTTTCCGTCTTGTTTTTGACTAGCACCGGCACCCGTCCTCTGATTACCGTTTCAAGCTTGAGAATTAGTTCAAAACCCTCTTTAGTACAGTAACTAAAGTTTCCGTTTGTACATGTAGGCTCGTTGTAGTTACATTAAGCCAGACCTTTGTGTATTTCCAGTGGATCCTTAGTCTTTGACAACTGATCCATAAAACACTGACAAAATCCCAAAATTTAATTACACTTAAATTCCTCTTTTTTTTTGGCATTCACGAAAATTAAGTCGCGAAATCCGGCTCTCGAATTTTTGCGAAATTAAGTACAAGTGAAAATTATTAAGAAGGTAGGTACATGTAGGGTGAAGTCTGCGTTTGGGCCAAGTGGCCCATCAGGCTGGACTCCTCCCTCTTCCCATAGGCTCAAATGCAGACTTTGCCCTTACCTTATTACATACCCCTTTTTTTTTCGGAAGGCCAATTCTCCTCAGTTGCTTGTGGAGTATAAATTTATACATGACACATTTTGCAAAGCCTTGCTTGCATAATTATAAAAAGGACTAGTACCATATCTGTTTTATAGATCAATTTATGAATGAATTTTAACATAAATTTTGCATACCACATCTCCAGCAGAATGCAGCGCGGCATTGTGAACAGTGCATCATGTCACAGCCAGAGACCCTCTCCACAGCCATGCGACACTTTGGACAATACTGATAGTTTCCCTGTTGTTTCATCAGCCGAATAAAAGACAGGTTACTCATCTCCTTCCTGCGTTCTTTTTCTCTCTGCAATTTCTGTTGTCTTCTGAGAGATAATTCGGCTTTCCCATCTCCAGTTCCATCTTTCTTTTCCTTCTTTTTCTTTGAATTTGCATTTTTGTTTTTTGCACTTTCTTCATCCTCAGAGTCTGTTTCCCCTTCAAAGCATTCCTGTCTGGCATGCCACGGCTCATGGCATTCTGTGCAAAATGCAAAAAAACAATTTGCACAGTGGCCAAGTCTGGAGGATTCATCTTCATCGACGACAACTGCCACGTTGCACCTCGGGCAGTAAACAACATCACCCATGACATCCAAGGTCTTGCTTAGAAGAAGTCTTTCCCATCGCTCAAGCTTGTCTGCATCTAGGACATCTCGAAGAATCTCTGGCGGAATCGTTGTTTTGCAGTCGTGATTTGGACACAAGAGGTTTAGTACAGTTCCACCTTCAACGTGCATTTCACAATGTGCTTTTAAGCAGTCATTGCAAAAGAAATGCTTGCATTCATCTAAGTAGTGAAATTCGGCTCCATCCCTTTCGTCGAAGCAAATTTCGCACAGGTGAGTACTCTGTCGAAACACTTGCCGCTGCATTTCAAGGTCATACTCAAAGATTGTTAGTAAAGCTGTCTGCAACTTTGTACCAAGCGCCTCACTTTGATCCAACTCTTGATTTTCTTCATTTGTGTCTTTCAAAACCAAGTGTGACCCCAGGCGCAGATATTCATATGCATAGTTTTGCAACCAGTCTGCCCAGGTGAAAACTATTGGTAGATATGGAGTTTCTGTCCACAAACTCATCAGCTTGTCTTGCAAAATTTGTATCTGATTTCTGGTCAGCCACAGGCAACTAAGGGAAAATTCAGGTGGGCATTCTGTTGGGTAGAGTGAGGGGAATGTGCATGTAAGATGCATCGGAGTCAAGTACTGAATGTCGGCTCGCACATGCCAGTGTTTCCGAGACAAAGACCGTGAAAAACCCGGTTTTCTTCTCCCAGCAAAACTATTAGTGGAGGTCTCAGAAAGATTTTCATTTTCATTGTTAGAGCTAGCGCTCGTTTCCGTTCCGTTTTCTTGCGCATCGGGATGGCCCTCGCTCACAGTCGAAGTTGCATTTTCTTCATCATCTTTGCGATCATTTCCAAGCTCATCGTTCGAGTCAGTTCTGCTTCTAATCGTAGAACGCTCTTCGACGCCGACCTCTCCAGGAATTGGAATGAAAGCTTCGAAATCAATTCTTTCGAAAGGGATGTTGACTTTGACCGTCAAGTTAAAGGAAATGTTACCTTGCCCATCCCCTTCTTGTAGCAGTTGGAGATCGTCTTCAAAGATCGACTGAAGAACGGTCAATTCTTCTTGTTGTTCTTCCAGAGCAGCTGGATTCAGCAATTCCATACATTCAGCCATATTTGATTCGATCACGCCTTCCCAGGGTTTCGAGTTCCAAATTACTGAGTTAAATTTGCAGCAAATCGTTAACTATTTGACGTTTCTTACTTTCTGATGTAAGCTCGACAAAATCTGAACGGTTATGATGAAGTAGTGTGAAATGCTGCGAATAGAAATACCGAAATTTACATCGCTGTGGTGCAATGTCACGGTCGCCATGTTTATGTTATTTTAAGACTCCGAAGGATGATGGGAGAATACAAACCTCCCAACATGGCGGTAAATTAAATCCAACAATTTGGAATTTGGACTCTGGACTCCGGATTCTGGAACCAAATTTCAGAATTAGGGATTTTTTTTTTATTGAAGAGAATAAGACTTTACAATATTGAATATTGAAAAAAGAACATCCAAAAAATTAAAATATCGATATTGATAGAATTAGGGATTTTATCTATAGATTACATATCTATCGAAAAATAGTCTACTTTTAACATCTCCCAAGTTGTTTCTCCTCGCATAACCCTAACAAATTCTTATTAGTTCTCTCATTAAAATCTTTTTCATACAAAGCCAGTCCTGTTGCACTAATATCAAGTTTGCTTTTCTATACAAATAAAAGCATATCAGAAAAATATATTTATCAAAAAATGCCAAAAACCACTTCAGGAATCTGGTCAGATGCGTTATGGGGGAGCGTTTACTCATTGGTCAATTCATTATCTTATGTTATCTGATTTTCGTAAAAGGTGTTCATTTTTGAGGTCACTGCCGCCCTGGCGTTGTTGTGCTTGTCAGCGAGAATGGGTTATTTTATTTTTTTATTTTTTTAATTCAGTCAGTGACTTTTCTTATTTTTGATTTCAGCGTTTAATGTTAACAAAATAGGTCTAAAGGCACCACTTAACTGCTTCATTTGAATTTTAAAAGTTCAGAAAAATTCAAATTGTAATTTCAAAAAAATAAAAACACAATTACCATTGTTTAAGACCCCGTTTACACGGGTCCGGACAAATTTTTGCACGGACGAATTTTGTACCTAAAAAACGTGTGATGTAAAACGTGTGATGTTCGTCATTTTCTCGGTCGGTCTATAATCGATGTAACGTAACGTAATTTTTTGTCCAAAAGACTTTTGGTCGGCTTTTGTTTGTACCGTGAAGAGAGCGCGTCACATCGATCGGAAGAAAGCTTGCGGTTTTTTTTTTAATCGGTGGGCTTCGGTCACTCGGAAAATATAAGTCTCTGACACAAGGTACCAATTTAACTCAAATGTAAAACATTCTCTTCTGATAGGGTCAACAGAAATTGTATCGTTCATTAAGATTTGAGTCTAAATAAAATTATTAGCTTATGGACATATTTTCGGGGAGGGGGGTTATCGAAAGCTCAATTTTCTGCGTGGGGGCTTACTTTTAGAGGAATATATGGTAGAGTTTTCAATAATTTATAGACGCACTTTCGTTATTTTTTCTCGGCATGATTTCTTAAAGCACAAAAACAATACATACAATATGGGTAATAGAAAATCCAACAGCAATGTTTCGAATTGTCATTTGTAGGTTAGTACTCGACAGATGACTGACAGCAATCCATTAGGAATGTAAGCGAAGCTGGTCAGTTAAAAAGAAATGTCATTCATAAGAATTCGTGTAGATTCGTCTATTTTAATTCTTCAGCAATCCTCGTGTTGCGACACGCAAGAAACTGCTTTCTGTGTTGATTTTTCAATTCATAAAGTTTTTCTTTTATATAATTTTAGGAATATCCTTCCTGCGTGTGTTACAGTTCTGAGCAAATACCCGGTCAGAGCTGCAAAAAGTGTTTATTCGCGATCGTCAATAACCAAGCGATATCTTTCTGTTGTGTTCGCGGCTTGGCCTGTAGTCGCCGTTTGAATTAAAATTTCGTCACTTTTAATCAGTGAAAAACGCACTGCAATATTTTTTTTATCTGAATCTCATATTTAATCACGCCATTTTTATAGCGACGTGAGAACTATACTATTAGCTGCCCTTATTTCTGTTTGTACACTTAGACATTTACTTTTCCTGTTTGTACGCACGTTGAAACAAAGGCTGAATTTGAAACAAAATGAGGTGGCATCAAAACTTGCCCAGAACAAAAAGAAAACTGTTGTGGATCAACATTACGCAAATAAACTTCAATTGTTTTGTACCAGGTGGTACGAAAACTGACACATAAAAACCAAACGGATTCTGAGCTTTGACAACCCGAGGCTTAAAGTTTGACATATGCGCACAACGACTCTAATTTGAAATTTTTGGCGATTGAATATTGTTATGTAACTTGCATTACTTGGTGTATAACAACAGAAGAGTCTCAGCTTCTCTGTGTTTTTAAAAACGTGATCAGCCAAAAGTGATCAGTTCTTGTCATATACCTGAGACGCTTTGATTCCCGTGGCCTTGGAGTTGCCCGGAATGAAAACTGCGAAGGTAAATTACACACTTTAGAGACAAATATTAATTTCCGCCTCAATGGCGCTCAAATTTATTCATCCCAGATATAAAAAATTTCTCTTTTTCGGCGAAAAAAGCTAAGATTTTGAACATTTGATGGTATTTTGCCAGTGTGTGAAAGAAATGTTATTTTTTTCAATGTTTAGTTTTTCCTACTGCTCATGGGGTCAATAGATATGAAGCTGGTTTCTAAATGATTGCTAGATATTGAACCAAAACCGGAGAGAGAGTGAACATTGTCTGGCGCACGACCTACTTTTATTCGTTCTTTAGAATATGGGGAAAATAATATGATATGTAATATGGGGAAAAGGTTTGGCCATGCGCGCGCATATAGGGGAATCGAAGTTAAACGTACACAATCAAGTTAACCGTCCGGAGATCATTTGGAAGCCAGTCATATGTTGCATTTAAATCATGACTTATTCGTGTTGTTGTAACTTTTAAAGGCTTTATTATATTTTAATCGCTCGAGATCGCAATCATCAACGAATGAAACAACATATATAGATATATAGTCAAACTAAACAACAGAAGTGTCGACATTTTGTTTTATATTAGAAAAAAACGAGGAGAAAAAATTAATGAAGAAATGTTGCCATTTTATTTTATTTAAAGTTGCACGGTTTTTGGTCCACAAAATTGCAACCATTTAAAGCCCCCTTGTGAAGTTTAATAACTCTAATATAAATTTAAACGAATGCTGAACAGCTATCTTTAACTTTCCACGCTTCCATAGACGTCTTTAGTTTAATTTCCAGTGGCATAAATCCGCCATTTTGAATAACGGCGGGAAACGTAAAATGTAAAAGTACTCTTTCAAAAGCTTATGTACTCTCCTGAATTGCTTTGAATATCCATAGATCAGGTTAAAAAAGGCATTAGCTGACATCAGAACGGTATAGAACGGTACCCCGTTCACTGCATTTTAAATATGGTGGATTTAAAAGCGTTTATTTTCTGTAAGAAAGGATGTTAAACTTTGTGAATCGAATGACGCATTTTCCTGACTTTTTTTAAAAAAGCTATTATTGGATTTCTCTTTTGGTAGTTTTGTGTTTGCTAGGGGATGTTTCTTTTCTGGTAATATCGAATTGCGTTTTCTGAGATCTAATTAAGGAAGTTGGTAACAAATTATGCAAAGTATAGGATTACGAGATTAATGAGTTTAAGAAATTAAGGTAAGGCCATTTGAAATACCACACATATAAACTATATATCAGCGAGACATTAACTTGTGTAACTATAAATAGGTTATAATTTATATTTTCTGCTTTCTTTTTCCCGCTTGTAATCGCCAAAATCAAATTAAAGCGGTAAATTCATTTTCATGAAATTTAAAACATAACTGCGGGTAAACAGATCGCCTTCATGTTTATGCCTATTTGCGTATAATGAATAGGCTGCTTGAAGTCAATGTTCCATTGGTACATGCTGCGATTTTTAATCAATCTTTCTCCAATTTATAAAGTGCTAGGTCGTGTAATGACTTTGTAGAGACGAACACTCGCGATCGGTTTCGCTTTGTAAAAATAGCTTAGTAAGTAAATTAAATTTATTTAAATTTCTTCAGCAAGGATCAAGCTGGTTTTCGTATTGCTGTTAGTTGCTTTCAGAAAGGTATCTAGTGTGCCTTCTTTTCTGCGCCGTATGTTGCTATCGTTTTCGCTCGTATGGCTCTGCGTGATGCATTGTTCCAATGTTTTCACCTTCTATCTCGTCGCTTTATAGATTAAGATCACTGGGGCCTTGAAATATTAAAGTACTCCTTTTGGGATTGTGTTTTGACAGCAATAGTCTAGACGGCTTAAAAATAAAGAAAACGACAGGATATTGCTAGCCACAAATCCGGGAAAGTGTATATAAGATGATATATCTTGCTATACTACGTGATACGGGTATTATCTACCTTGCCATAAGACAGGTGTCTAGTATAAAGTACGACTCAAATATGAGTCGTTTTAAAGGTGTTATCTTTTCGAAGCATACATTGTAACCTAATCTATCCGCATACTAACAATCATATTCATTTTCAAAATCCGCGTTAAATCGATGATATTAAATTGATTCGCTTAGTTCAATCTAAATCTCGATTTATCGGACGGCGGTTTCTGTCACAAAGGGTCGTCCGCAGGGTACAATTTTTATTTGAACTGTTTCTGTGCGTTATTTGCATCCCTTTCCTGCAAACAATAAACTAATGGATTTTATAAATAGAAATGCTTCAACCGAAAGTCTTGTTACTACGATATAACCCTTCCATTATATATTTCATATATTTTAAAATCTTAGTAATCTTAGAAAACCGGTAACAAAAAAGTTGGTAAATCAGGGAGCCTCTACAAGCTACAGTAAACATTTCCAAATCTTTTCCGAAAAGAAAATTTTCTTCATAATATGTTTTTCATTTTAACGTACCGAGCCTTCATTGTGTTTAAGCTGTAATTAGTTACTGTGATATTATGGTCAAATTTAGTATATTGCATTGCTCAATTTCATTTTATCTAAAGTAATTAAAAAGCCGAAATTAATCGGATGTTGATTGCAACTGTCGGCTCTTGTCCGGCTTCAAATTTGACACGCTATCGTCGAAAATTGTTTCTCGTTTACGAACTTTCTGTCAAACTTGACAGACATTTGTGGCTCATTTGTTCCTGGGAAAGACATTTATTTGTCATCCTAGAGAGCAACAAAACGAGATGACAGATTTGCGGAGACAATTGAGAATTCGAATAATTAGTTCTAAGACATAAAATCGAGCAAAAATATAAAGCAGAAAACTAATCTCCTTCTGGATCAAATTCGAACAAAAACAACTTAAGTCGTTTTCTATATCGGAATTAAATTTGTTCCACGTAAAAAATCCTGTAGCTTAAGAAGATTCTTATTTTAATCTTATTTTTTTCCTGATCGGAAAAAGTAATTACCTTACAATTTTTCTTATGACATAATAACCCTCCTAATTCATTTTCAAACTAGTTCACCTGTTTCGTAATTTGTCATTTACTTTACAGAAAACAGAGATCGCTGATATGCTGTGATTGACAAAGCAAAGCGGAAGACAAGCTGAGAACACGGAAAAAATGGTCAGGTCGAGAGATAACAGACATGTTTTTCACCGAGAGTGACGCAAATCTTCCAGTAAAGAACTGTGTTTTTAGCAAACGAATGAGATAGTGGCTTAACAGATCGACCTCCCGCCGACTTGGAGCTCTGTGGGATACTGAGGCAGAACAGAAGAGGACGCAGAAAAATGTAAAACAACAAAATAGGGCATCACGTTTAAGGTTGTTTGTACCGTGTGCTGGCGGGTTTATTAGAAGAGAAGTACGGTGAACTGCTTTGTCGCTGCGAAGTTTGCACTCCAGTGGTTTACTCAATATCTGCGTGAATACGTTTTTTACACCATCCCGACTGCTGGTTTGCTGTTGTTCTGTGTTGGCGCGTCATTTGGTTCCTCGCAATTAAGGAAAAATTTCATTTGAGAGCTGAAAATTTAAGTGGTGCGCCTGCTTAGCACTTTCTTACAGAAACCTGAACTGGAGCAGGGGACATTAGACGTTCTGAAATAGTTGAGAAAGTTTGGTTTGAATCATTAACTGCTGCGATTAAAAGACCCAGTACGGAACACAGTTTTCGCAGTTCAACGCAAACATTCTGGAAGACAACCTAGTAAAGCTGCTACTCTTCAGATAGACCACAAAAAGTGTACTTGACGAAAAAGGCACGTTGAAAAGAATACTGAAACAAAAACACCGTAGAGGATCTTTATCCCCGATTGCTGAAACATTGCAACGAACAAGGAACTGAACTGGGTTGCTGTTAAACACAGAACGACCTATCATTTTATCTCTTTGAGCAATCGTTTTATTTCATTCACATCGATCAACAGCACAGGAAGTCTGAATAGCGGGTTCTGACGTCAAACAATGTTTTTCGAAGGCTACTGGTTTCACACAAACCTTACAAGCATGATATTTTACGTTTTTATTTCATTGTTTACAATTTTCGGAAACGTCCTCGTTTGCGCGGCGTTCATCAAAGACCCATACCGTCAGCTGCGCACTTTGCAAAATTACTACATAATCAGTTTAGGGATTTCTGATCTCCTAATGGGAATCGCCGCCGAAACTCTGCTAATTGGAACTTACTGGAACGACAGCGAACCAGTGTTTGTTGCCCATTACCTCTTCGCTATCATCTCGGGAGTGTCTTCGCTTCTAAACATGGCAGCGCTGTCTATTCATCGCTACTTCGCCGTCAATATGCCACTCAATTTCCAAGAAGTTCTGACGCGACGTCGCATTTTGGTTTCCATAGCAATCATATGGATTTACGCGGTTCATTTTTCGGTTTTACCGTTAGTGGGCTGGGTCGACCAAAATTACCAGATTTACCTCTACGCATTGGGCTGTTTTCTACCAAGCGTTGTTATTTTCTTGGCGTATGGCGGGATTTTTAGATCAATTCGTGCGCATACCCAGACGCTTATGCAAGGACCTTCAATGGGAAATACAGCGTTAAAAAACGCCATATCCAGAGAGAAATCCACAACAAAGACCATGTTAATAGTTCTGGTGGTGTTTCTTTCGTTTTGGTTTCCCTTCTTGCTGGTTGATTTGATAATGGTACAGTGTATCGAATGCAGAACGTTCGGGTTTCACGTTGCCCGCGATGTTACACTTACTTTAACGTACTTCAGTTCGTGTGTGAACCCGCTGCTTTACGCATGGCGAGTAACGCAGTTCCGCAGGGCGTTTATTCGCGTGCTCGGCATGCGCAAAATAATGGCGAGACGAAGAAACGTGGTTTATCCAATTACAATAGCTGCCTTTCGTTCGCGGACTGAAGCTGATCCCGATAAATCATGTTACACTCATGTGCCCTAAAATATATTCCCTATGATTTTGTATAATGGATTAAGAACTTTATGCTAATGAAATGACAACAAAAGCCACAAACCCGGTACAGTGGAACCCCGATATAACGCTATGCCAAGGGAGCAGTAAAATTATATCGTTATATCGAAGTATCGTTATATCGAAACTCCCGATATAACGACATGGTGTAAAATAACCGGAAATATCGTTATATCGGGGTAAACCTAACAAGTACTTTTTAAGTGGATAAAGAGACTAGAATACAGTATCATTTTCTTATATCATCGTATAAAGCTGTTGTCAGAAACGTTAGAGATTACTCTGTCGCTGTTATGTTATTGTAGTAAATTCAATGTTTTGCTTAATTGTGACTGTGTACTGATATATCGTTAAATCGGGGAAGATGTTACGTTCGGTTCTAATTCTCATCGTAGCGTCCGAACCACATGTTTCTGATCTTTTTTTCAGAAACATTTTGTTGTCCACAACAAATGTTTCCCGGTTTGCACAGCATGGAAATAAAACATTTGTTTTGTGTTCCGTTCGTTTAATTTGCTCGCCCAATTGCAAGAAACATGAATGTGGCCGCAACAATGTGTCCTCGTTTTCCACCGCCTTTACTAAACTAAGTTCCTTCAGATTTCTTCGATTTCAACTTATTTGACAGTTACAGAATGAGCTTCACACTGCTTGAGCTACCACCATCAGTCAGTATGCTATCTCTATCTCCCCTACCACACCCTTTCTCTTAGAACGGACGAGTGTTCGTCAATCCCCGCAGGCGGATTGGAACGGGACCAAACCCTCGTCCCGCGTGATGCTTCTGCATCCACAGATATTCATTTCGCAAGCAAGCCGGAGAATCGAGACAAAGCAGCACAGTCAACCCCTAACGGACACCTCTATAGACGGACACCGCGATGTACCTGCCGTTTTCAGTCATACGTAGCCAAACTCCCTATAAGACGGACACCCCAAGTCGGACACGGACACTTTGAAATCATTAACGGACGTACATTTGAGAAGTGTTTTATCATGTTTATAGCGAAAATACTTCCGAGCTCGTATCGACCTAAAGCAAAGTTAGTCAGCGCCCTAAGGATACTTGTATACCATGCTTACTAACCAAAAGCAATGACGCTTTTACGGATTACTTCTCTAGATCTGCCTACGTGTATGGGCACTAAAGAGGTCGTTTCCTACTTACAGTATTACAGTTTGTAGAAGCTCTCAACTTTTGCGTTAACAAGCGAATACGCTCCTTTTATTATTTTCGTCTTGTTACAGTTTGCAAATGTTCGTTGCATTGTGCAAAGGTTTAATTAGCCTTATTATCTCAGAATTACTGCTGTCATGTTACCTCGAATCTCTACTAGGCGGACACCTCTCTAAGACGGACAGTTGCGACCAGTCCCGGAGGTGTCCGTCTTAGCTAGAGAGTTGACTGTAATTCATTGCCAACCTAACAAATCACGTGATAAGGGACAATGATCTCCACCTAAGCGACATTGCCTTGCCTTTGCTAATAAATTTCACAGAGACATTTTAAAAGAGAGATCGCATGGCATGGCAAAACCAGATCGCCCACGTGAGATCTGCGAACGAGGTTAGGTAACTGTCATGGTGAACTTATTACTTAAAGGTCTAAGCAGTAATTGTCATAAAAAATGTTGTGGTTATTCATCGTGGTAGAGTACAATAATAAAGTATTATTTCGTTTGTCTCACGACGTAGTCACGTGTGATGGAGATCGCAACGTTTCGACTGCATACTGCTAGTCTTCATCAGGCGATAAGGTCGACTGGTTGTGCGTTAGCTTATAAAGCACACGGCTGCGCTGTGATTGGTTGGTTTTCAACAGCTCTGATTGGTGCATTTCGATCCTCAGTGTTCTGCATGCTGGTGTACTGTTGCTCCCTCGGCGGTCCGCAGTCGTACAGTTCTCCTGTTGTTGTGTTTTTTGATCGTGGGCATCCATGCTTCAGGAATTTCAATTCCACTGTCCCTGTTGATATTATTAGGGTGAAGTCTTATGTCGGAATCGCCTCTTTGACCCGGCGTGTGTACCAGTGCGAGTCACGATCAATAAACTTTACCTCATTCCAAAGCGGGTAGTGTCCGGTGTTGTTGGTATGCTCTGCAACGGCGGAAGTCTGGGTGCGTGCGAGTCGGATATCCCGGTCGTGTTCTTTGATCCTATCTTGCATAGGTCTTCCAGTCTCGCCGATGTAAACTTTGCCACATTCACAGGGAATCCTGTAAACAACGCCATCTTGCTTAGTCGAATCAACAGCGTCTTTCGGCCGTACTAGTTGTGATCGTAGTGTAGTTTCCGACTTGAAAACAGCGCGCACGCCTTGTTGTTGTAGGCAGCGGCGAAGTTGCTCGGAAAGACCTTTGACATAAGGTAGAACGGCAGTAGATTTAAACTCAGCCACGGGTTCAGCACCGGTGTTCGGTTTTCTAGTCTTGGTGACCTTCTGCAAGAAAGAAAAAGGATAACCATTAGATACAAGAACAGATGACAGATGTTTTTTCTCCTTGGAGATTACAGATGGTTTTGTTACGAGACGTTTAGCGCGTTCGTAAAGACACTTTACAATACCGCGTTTTACTGATTGAGGGTGATGTGAATCATACGCTAAGTATTGATCAGTATGTGTAGGCTTCCTGTATACGCTGGTGGTGAGGCGGCCGTCTGGTTCTCTCGAAACTGCGGTGTCAAGAAAGGCAAGTTTGCTGTCACTCTCTGTTTCCATGGTGAAGCGAATGGAAGGCTGCTGGTTGTTAAGATGTTGTAAGAAACTATCGACGTTCTCGCGATCCAAGATGGTAAAGGTATCGTCTACGTAGCGTTTCCATATCTTAGGTTTGTAGGATGATGAAGCTATTGCCTGCTCCTCAAAGCTCTCCATGTAGAGGTTAGCAATAACAGCGGAAACTGGGCTTCCCATGGCTGCGCCTTCTTGTTGTTCGTAGATTGATCCGTTATACTGGAAGTATGTGGATCTCAATACAAACTTCAGAAGATCAGCGATCTGAGCAGGTGTTAGCGTTGTGCGGTTAGCAAGGCTGGGGTCATCCTCTAGTTTCCATAGCGCGGCTTGTACAGCGCCGTCGATAGGAACGTTGGTAAACAGCGACTCTACGTCGAAAGACACCATGACCTCGTTGTTCAGGATCGTCTCACTGCTGATGGTGGACACGAAGTGGGCTGAATTAGTCACCGTGAAATCCGAGTTACCTGTTAAAGGAGACAAGATGTTAGCTAAGTAGGCGGATAAATCATATGCAAAGGTGTTAACACATGATACAATAGGTCTTAAAGGTATATCGGCCTTGTGGATTTTTGGTAAACCGTAGATTCTCGGCGGCTGTTTATGTCGCGGTCTGATCTTATTGTAAACAGCCTCTGATAGATCTCCGTTTCGTTTCAAGGTCAGCAGTTCTTTAGACAACTTTCGGGTCAAACGGTCTGTCGGGTCTTTGTTCAGGAGCTGGTACGGTCCGTTCTCGATCAGGGTAGACATCTTAGTGCGGTAGGTATCAGCATCCATGACTACGCTAGCACGTCCTTTGTCGGCTGGGAGAACCATGATGGACTCGTCCTCCTTTAGGCTTTTAAGCGCGCCACGCATTTCCTCCGTGATGTTGAGGATCAGACTAACGCAGAAGGCCAAGGCAGATGCGAAGAAGGAAGCAGGTTCCACATCACAGAGCGTAACATCTGCTCTCTCGACAGAGGACGCTGACAGAGTGCTGGAACAGATCAAGATCAACACCCAGCGAGTCTTTAATACCAGCAAAGACAGACAAAAGCAGAAGTTTGAAAAACTTTTGCGCGAAAAACAGGCGGCTGTATCCCCAGCTGATACATCGTACCTTGACAAAACTAACTGGGTTATTAATTTATCTTCTAGGACCCTCAACGACGCCGAGATAGCCCTGCTGCAGAAAGGATTGAACTTCGCCGTAACTCCTGCGAACGTCCCTGCCAAGGAGATTATCGCCAATGTCGAATCAGCTATAAGACAACTAAACGCCGAACAAGCAGACACGGTCAGAAGAACTGTCAACAGTATCCTTCAACAGGCTGAACCACCAGAGCCTAACATCACGGAGGAAATGCGTGGCGCGCTTAAAAGCCTAAAGGAGGACGAGTCCATCATGGTTCTCCCAGCCGACAAAGGACGTGCTAGCGTAGTCATGGATGCTGATACCTACCGCACTAAGATGTCTACCCTGATCGAGAACGGACCGTACCAGCTCCTGAACAAAGACCCGACAGACCGTTTGACCCGAAAGTTGTCTAAAGAACTGCTGACCTTGAAACGAAACGGAGATCTATCAGAGGCTGTTTACAATAAGATCAGACCGCGACATAAACAGCCGCCGAGAATCTACGGTTTACCAAAAATCCACAAGGCCGATATACCTTTAAGACCTATTGTATCATGTGTTAACACCTTTGCATATGATTTATCCGCCTACTTAGCTAACATCTTGTCTCCTTTAACAGGTAACTCGGATTTCACGGTGACTAATTCAGCCCACTTCGTGTCCACCATCAGCAGTGAGACGATCCTGAACAACGAGGTCATGGTGTCTTTCGACGTAGAGTCGCTGTTTACCAACGTTCCTATCGACGGCGCTGTACAAGCCGCGCTATGGAAACTAGAGGATGACCCCAGCCTTGCTAACCGCACAACGCTAACACCTGCTCAGATCGCTGATCTTCTGAAGTTTGTATTGAGATCCACATACTTCCAGTATAACGGATCAATCTACGAACAACAAGAAGGCGCAGCCATGGGAAGCCCAGTTTCCGCTGTTATTGCTAACCTCTACATGGAGAGCTTTGAGGAGCAGGCAATAGCTTCATCATCCTACAAACCTAAGATATGGAAACGCTACGTAGACGATACCTTTACCATCTTGGATCGCGAGAACGTCGATAGTTTCTTACAACATCTTAACAACCAGCAGCCTTCCATTCGCTTCACCTTGGAAACAGAGAGTGACAGCAAACTTGCCTTTCTTGACACCGCAGTTTCGAGAGAACCAGACGGCCGCCTCACCACCAGCGTATACAGGAAGCCTACACACACTGATCAATACTTAGCGTATGATTCACATCACCCTCAATCAGTAAAACGCGGTATTGTAAAGTGTCTTTACGAACGCGCTAAACGTCTCGTAACAAAACCATCTGTAATCTCCAAGGAGAAAAAACATCTGTCATCTGTTCTTGTATCTAATGGTTATCCTTTTTCTTTCTTGCAGAAGGTCACCAAGACTAGAAAACCGAACACCGGTGCTGAACCCGTGGCTGAGTTTAAATCTACTGCCGTTCTACCTTATGTCAAAGGTCTTTCCGAGCAACTTCGCCGCTGCCTACAACAACAAGGCGTGCGCGCTGTTTTCAAGTCGGAAACTACACTACGATCACAACTAGTACGGCCGAAAGACGCTGTTGATTCGACTAAGCAAGATGGCGTTGTTTACAGGATTCCCTGTGAATGTGGCAAAGTTTACATCGGCGAGACTGGAAGACCTATGCAAGATAGGATCAAAGAACACGACCGGGATATCCGACTCGCACGCACCCAGACTTCCGCCGTTGCAGAGCATACCAACAACACCGGACACTACCCGCTTTGGAATGAGGTAAAGTTTATTGATCGTGACTCGCACTGGTACACACGCCGGGTCAAAGAGGCGATTCCGACATAAGACTTCACCCTAATAATATCAACAGGGACAGTGGAATTGAAATTCCTGAAGCATGGATGCCCACGATCAAAAAACACAACAACAGGAGAACTGTACGACTGCGGACCGCCGAGGGAGCAACAGTACACCAGCATGCAGAACACTGAGGATCGAAATGCACCAATCAGAGCTGTTGAAAACCAACCAATCACAGTGCAGCCGTGTGCTTTATAAGCTAACGCACAACCAGTCGACCTTATCGCCTGATGAAGACTAGCAGTATGCAGTCGAAACGTTGCAATCTCCATCACACGTGACTACGTCGTGAGACAAACGAAATAATACTTTATTATTAAGCAGTAATTGTTAAAAAGAAATTGCGGGCATATTTCATCATGATTAAAAAACGTATAATGATAATAACAGTAATGCAAAGAAGAGGACATTTAACCTTTGTAAATCACTGAATTAAATTTCCCTTATATGCCAACCTCGTGTTATGAAACTTGTTGTATATGAAACAAATACAGTCACATTTTATAGAATTAAAGCACTTGCACTAGAACTGAAATGCTCAGGAAGTCAAAGATCGCTTCAATATATTGCCGTACCTTAAATGATCTAATAAACGCCCACTCTCAAATAAATGCCTCGTATGTAACGCTCCCCCTGAAGTGTAAAGTTTGTATTAGACGCCCCTCTGTAATAAACGCCCCATATCTAATAGACGCCCCCTCCAAGAATAATCTCAAAAACCAAGAAAACGCTCCATAGAGTAGAATCACGCAATATAGTTAGTTTCTTGCTTGAGTCGGACATCGAAGAGGCCAACAACGCCAAAATGGTTGACCCCGATGACGATCAAAATGTCGATACCAAACTATGAACGACATCTCTAGGCTTTGCATTAGCGCAGGATAGATAAGTCTCCTACTCACTTAATCTATTTGGTATCTTACTCCGCATGCAAACTACGCATCCTATTTGTTTTGCTGACGTCGCTACAGTTAAGTTAAGTAAACGCCCCTCTCTATTAAACGCCTCGTATCTATTTAACGCCTCCCCTAGGACCCCGAAAATTTAATAGACGCCACGGACGTTTATTAGATCATTTACAGTACCCAAATTCAGCCAAAAATCGCTGTGTTGAAGCCATGCTTGCCAGGTACGTACTGCAAGTTGTGTTGACCTGCTCGTATCGATACCTTTTTGGTTTTCAACACTTTTATCAAGTTCCTCTTCTGCCTTTTTCCACCCTTTTTTTTGAGTTTCATTCTCTAAATTCTCAAAGTCAAAACCTAGCCAAAAATTTAGAAATCCTGACTCCATTGTTTCAATCTGAATAGCGAGCGCGCTCAGGTTTAGTTTTGGCGGGAAAGCTTTTCTCCTTTAAAGGCCGCTAAACACCAGCTAAATTTAAATTACGAGGTACCGGTTTAAAATAAAACCACTTTTCAATTCATCCTACGGTAACACTACTTTACTTCAAAGTGACCGTGATATCGTTGCAAATCAAGTCATCATGAATTTATCTAATAATAATATATTACCAAATAATTTAATAATTCATTATTAAATTATTTTTTTTAATAATCATAAGGAAATCACCAGCCAAGTAAGACAGAATAATCCAGCAAAAGGTCAATTGCTGACCTCCGATAACGTGAGTTCTAAAAGGAACTCACCAGCCAAGTAAGACAGAATAATCCAGCACGAGGTCAATTGCTACCCTCAGATACGATGAGTTCCATAAGGAACTCACCCGCCAAGTAAGACAGAATAATCCCCCACGAGGTCAATAAGCTGTTTTTAGGTAACGTGAGTTCCATAAGGAACTCACCAGTCAAGTAAGATAGAATATTCCAGCACGAAATCGAAAAGCTTTTCTTAAATAACGTGAGTTCCATAAGGAACTCACCAGCCAATTAAGACAGAATATTCCAGCAAAAGGTCAATTACTGACCTCCGATAACGTGAGTTCCATAAGGAACTCACCCGCCAAGTAAGACCGAATAATCCACCACGAGGTCAATAAGCTCTTCTTAGATAACGTAAGTTCCATAAGGAACTCACCAATCAAGTAATACAGAATAATCCATACGAGGTCAGTAAGCTGCTCTTAGATAACGTGACTTCCATAAGGAACTCACCAGCAAAGTAAGAAAGAATAATCCACACAAGGTCAGTATGCTGTTCTTAGATAACGTGAGTTACATAAGGAACTCACCAGCCAAGTAAGACAGAATAATCCAGCACGAGGTCAATAAGCTGCTCTTAGATAACGTGAGTTACATAAGGAACTCACCAGCCAAGTAAGACAGAATAATCCAGTACGAGGTCAATAAGCTGCTCTTAGATAACGTGAGTTACATAAGGAACTCACCAGCCAAGTAAGACAGAATAATCCAGCACGAGGTCAATAAGCTGCTCTTAGATGACATGAGTTACATAAGGAACTCACCAGCCAAGTAAGACAGAATAATCCAGCACGAGGCCAATAAGCTGTTCTTAGATAACGTGAGTTACATAAGGAACTCACCAGCCAAGTAAGACAGAATAATCCAGCACGAGGTCAATAAGCTGCTCTTAGATGACGTGAGTTACATAAGGAACTCACCAGCCAAGTAAGACAGAATAATCCAGCACGAGGTCAATAAGCTGCTCTTAGATGACGTGAGTTACATAAGGAACTCACCAGCCAAGTAAGACAGAATAATCCAGCACGAGGTCAATAAGCTGCTCTTAGATGACGTGAGTTACATAAGGAACTCACCAGCCAAGTAAGACAGAATAATCCAGCACGAGGTCAATAAGCTGCTCTTAGATGACATGAGTTACATAAGGAACTCACCAGCCAAGTAAGACAGAATAATCCAGCACGAGGCCAATAAGCTGTTCTTAGATAACGTGAGTTACATAAGGAACTCACCAGCCAAGTAAGACAGAATAATCCAGCACGAGGTCAATAAGCTGCTCTTAGATGACGTGAGTTACATAAGGAACTCACCAGCCAAGTAAGACAGAATAATCCAGCACGAGGTCAATAAGCTGCTCTTAGATGACGTGAGTTACATAAGGAACTCACCAGCCAAGTAAGACAGAATAATCCAGCACGAGGCCAATAAGCTGTTCTTAGATAACGTGAGTTACATAAGGAACTCACCAGCCAAGTAAGACAGAATAATCCAGCACGAGGTCAATAAGCTGCTCTTAGATGACGTGAGTTACATAAGGAACTCACCAGCCAAGTAAGACAGAATAATCCAGCACGAGGTCAATAAGCTGCTCTTAGATGACGTGAGTTACATAAGGAACTCACCAGCCAAGTAAGACAGAATAATCCAGCACGAGGTCAATAAGCTGCTCTTAGATGACATGAGTTACATAAGGAACTCACCAGCCAAGTAAGACAGAATAATCCAGCACGAGGCCAATAAGCTGTTCTTAGATAACGTGAGTTACATAAGGAACTCACCAGCCAAGTAAGACAGAATAATCCAGCACGAGGTCAATAAGCTGCTCTTAGATGACGTGAGTTACATAAGGAACTCACCAGCCAAGTAAGACAGAATAATCCAGCACGAGGTCAATAAGCTGCTCTTAGATGACGTGAGTTACATAAGGAACTCACCAGCCAAGTAAGACAGAATAATCCAGCACGAGGCCAATAAGCTGTTCTTAGATAACGTGAGTTACATAAGGAACTCACCAGCCAAGTAAGACAGAATAATCCAGCACGAGGTCAATAAGCTGCTCTTAGATGACGTGAGTTACATAAGGAACTCACCAGCCAAGTAAGACAGAATAATCCAGCACGAGGTCAATAAGCTGCTCTTAGATGACGTGAGTTACATAAGGAACTCACCAGCCAAGTAAGACAGAATAATCCAGCACGAGGTCAATAAGCTGCTCTTAGATAACGTGAGTTACATAAGGAACTCACCAGCCAAGTAAGACAGAATAATCCAGCACGAGGTCAATAGCTCTTCTAAGATAACGTGAGTTCCATAAGGAACTCGCCAGTCAAGTAAGATAAAATGATGCAGCACGAGAACAATTAAATATAATAAATGTGGACGGAGATCGCGCTTCTAATTGGCTACTTGCGAATTTTGATACGCTTCGGCTGCATATCAGGCTTGGTCAGTCTCGCCATGGGTATTTTGACTTGACTGCGTCTCGCCAAAATACGAACCATGGCTCGACCAAACTCGCCTGATATGTTGCCAGACGCGTACCAAAAAGGTACGATTAGGTACATGCATAAAAATTGCTGGCCACGACGAAAGAAAAAAGGGTGACTTCATCATTTATCGGTCTCCATTCTAGGCGCATGCGAACGGCGCGAAGCAGGATACGTTGACAATGAAAAAATAAAAGTGCATATTTTGTCATAGAATGCAAAGTGTGGGGATTTCCTTAGGCAAATGCCAGTTTACGCGAGCACGTAAAATGGCCAAGAAACGATCGTTTCATTGCCAAATTTCCGCGCCGTCGCAGTCGTACTTTATTACGCTTGCGCGTCGAACGCGCGCGCCATCTTCATGAACTGCTTTTACGGTACATGCGTATTGACTTGAAGTATGTCTGCGCCCAAACAGAACGCCAAATTTTACAGAAAAGTCACTTCCTACGCAACAATTTCATTGAACATGTGTCCACTGACTATCCGCCTATCTTACACCTGCGAATCAGCAATTATTTTACTCGTAGACTTGTTGGCAACATGATATTCCGTGTTGCCCGCGCTTTCGAAAATGGGACAACTATTTGAGTATAGCAAGTCAAACTTTTTGCCTTAAAAAACAACCAGATAAAATATCGAATTTTTCGAATGCTGACTCACGCTAACCCTTTGCCTTTGAATTTTAGTGAAAATCAATATAATATTACTGATGAATCCATGTACTTTTGAGGCCCGCCTCGCATTTTCTCTAGTGCCTACGACGGCAAATATTTGAAATGAATTCGTTTGGTTTTAATGAATAAAATATCACCTTTTCGTGCGCAAAATTTTATTGCTAAAACATCATTAACACGGAATGTTTTTACCCTGTTGTTAGCTATAAATTAAAATGCAAATTTGTCACGTTTGTCAAAGCACAGTTTGCATTATAAGCGTATTGAGCACAGCACCCCTAAAACTTGGCACGTGCCTAAGATTTTAGGTCAGGAGAAATGTGTCGAGCATGGGTAGCCAAAAATGTGGAGACCATTTAAGACGCACATAAATATCTAGAACATTCTGTATTTTTCAATTGAAAGTTCAGATCCGCCGGGTGTGAAGGCTTTTTCCATGTTTTTTATCCTTAAAAAATCATTTAGCACAAGTTTTGATTGGATTGTTTTAAACACGCGGAAAATAATGTTATTTCGCGAGCCTTCGAGAAAGCAAAATAGTCACTGAGTCTCTTAATTAATTTGAAAATGGTTTCCTATTTTTGCCTTAAGGGCAAGGACTGAAAGCTTAAATTGTTTTTAAATATTTTCTATTATAATTTGAATTCTACAGTCACGCTCGACATAAACCAAACAATAAAACCAACATTGGAAACATGTCTAAATGCACCTGAGCTCAGCCTCAGTAAATAGAAAACGCACATTGCACGGATGAGACCCTGTTAACACGTAAATGCCGCAAGCGACACGCGGCGCTGAAAGGCTGGTTCTCAGTATAATCGCCCCGATCGTTTCTATCGCCTCTGTCACTTCACAACGTTTTCTTGCAATCGAGGCAGTTATATGAGAACATTATTCAGACGATCGCTAACGTTTCCAACGATTGGGGCGATCACAATCGCTCTGATCTCCCGAGTTCTATCCTTCTAGCTTCTCTTTCCCTTCTTCGCCGTAAAACTGTAATAACTGAGGAGATAGGAGGCCAAGAGTTTTGCTTTTTCATTGAAGGCTGCTATTGTGTTGTATCTGGGGTTAAAATGATTGTGAGAACCGCCGATCGCTTCCAATCGCTTCGATCGCCTACGATCTTCTCAGAATTTGCAAACGATAGATGCGAAAGAAACGATCGGGGCGATCATATGAGAACTAACCTTAAACAATATAGCGACTCGTTCACACTAATGCGTTTTTGCTCCGTTTTTGCCGTCCACACTGATACGATAGGGCTTAACGGCTCCTTTTTTAAGTGTCTCCGCTCTGGAGAAGCGTCTTCAAATGTAAGCGTTTTCGATGAAAACGATGAATGTTATCGATCGTATCAGTGTAGACGATATAGGCAAAAACGCATAGTTTTTTATTCGTCGAAGACAGCAGACTGGCTGCCGAAGGCTTATAATTTCAAACTAATTTTTACTAGAGAACGCCTTATTACAATTTTATAATGAATCCTGGAATCGGATCGTCGATATTTTGACAAGACTTGAGTTGAAATTTCGAAAGCGAAGGAAAGATATAAGAAAACCAAGGCGAATATTGTGTCTTTTTACTTAGATGTTCCACAGCGAATAAAACTGGTGTATACTTGGTCCCTTGCACCATCTGCAATGTTAAATACTTTGGGATCTCCAACTAGCATGCAAGCAAAGTTTTTTTCTTTTTAAGGACCGCAGATTTGAAAATCGCCTAGACGTCCGAAAACGGAGACATATCAATTCCGCAAAAACTTTCGCCTTGTCCTTTTTACACTAGTATTTTGTTAAAATTTCCGCAAAACGGTTTCAAAATTATATCTTGATTCGTTATAATTGCATAATGATGTAAGAAACTCAAGAAGAAATGAAGCAAATTTAAGTTTGATCAACAAGTAATTATGTTCAAAACAGTTGAAAGGAAAAAGCCTACATCAAAATTAATACACCTTTGGGGAAAATGACGAAGAGTACTTGAAACATGTACAGTGGTCACCAGTCAAAAATTATAGCTTACGGAAATCACACTTTAGTACAATGTATCTCGAAAAAAATTTGACCTGTCAATATTTTCAATCGGTCGAGAAAAAACTTATCGTGCTAGATTTTTTTCCCTTTGCGTAAGAAACTCCTGCTCTTTGTTCTTGACTTACTCATGTCGTTTTACATCTGTCAAGAAAACAGTTTTACCGTATTTTTTTTAAATAATGTCCGAGAAGCTCTGCTCTGTGTACATAAGTAAGTTAACGTCAACCCGGTTGCACGAAATCCGACAGCGACATGCGGACGTTTCGAAATTGCGTCATGACTCCCCCTTTCAGAGCATCCACACTGAATGTCATCAATTGTTTAAAGTGCGCCTTAAAACAGCTGTTTTGCTGTTTATTTTTTATGCAGTCAGTCATTTCCCCGGATAATTTGTTCACGCAATTGTCTAAATTTCGTTTAAGATCTAAAAATTATTGTTTTCTGATTACTACTAGCGTGCGCGCATACGACAGTTTTCCTACCATCTGGGAAAATCTTGTGTGAAAAACCCCGAATGCTTTGGAATTCGCACGTTTAGCAATTATTACTAGATAATAATCAGAATCCGCCCATATCCACAACTGTCTATTCCTAGATTCCAGATTCGTAAGTTGCGAGCCTACGAGGTAAGGGCCTCTTGTGTCGCATATTGAATTTGATTGAACTGTTTCTTCTGACTTAATCCGCCCACAAAATTTTTTTGCGCAACATTACTTAAATTAAATCACTTTCTATCTCCTTTTGGAAACTCACGTGCTGTAACTTTAACCCCGGCCTGACCAATCGATGAAAGTCGATGATCGGCAATCAATCAATCAATCAATCGATATCAATCGATGATGGTTACTAATTGATATCGATTGGCATCGGCCAATCGATGACTAATCGATAGTCACAAATAATTACATCGATTGTCATCGATTGCTATCGATTTTAATTGATTGTCATCGATCGTTATCGATATCTTGCGGCGTACTTGGGCATCCCCAGGATAATTCTACAGGATATCCGGCAATAGATTTTCGCAATTCTAAAACGACTGATCGTGATCTGAGCGCACAATGTCTGGAGAAGCGGATAAAGCCAGGGATAAAACAAAGGACGTTACACTTGTTATTAAGTGCGTAGTCAAAGACTACAATCTTCTCAAGTAACCTATACGCTAGTGTAAACCATGCCCCCTTTCCTAATAACGTTGTAGTATATCACGAAAATGAATAAAATGAAGTATTGATCGCTTTTAAGAGCCACTGAGTTGATGTAATAACACCCATATTGAATCAAACCAAATAAAAAACGATCAAATAAAATTGATGGTAATCGATGATAATCGATGAAAATCGATGACAGTCGATGGAAATCGATGAAATTAAAAGTCACAAAATTTTCCGTCATTGATTGGTCATCGATTTTCAATATCAATCGTTTAATTCGCATCGATTATTATCGAATGGTATCGATTATCATTGATTATCGGTTTCATCGATTGGTCAGACCGGGCTTTAACATGGCCAACATTGGGCGCAGAGATGTGATGCGATTAATCCTTCCCTTCAGCGAAAAAAAAAACGTTTCTAAAAAAGAAGAGATTGTCTTTAAAATATTTAACAGCAATTAAATCCTCCCAAAAGCTACAATTGCCTCAGTTGACCATTAATGTTGGAATAACTTTTCTCAAACTCATTAATAATTCATCAAGTTAAAACAAAGAAAATCATAACCGTGACGGTGGTTTGGATACCCGATCTTAATAAGCATAGATTTTTAGGATTTTATTTCTCCGCTTACTCCGTAGTTTTTGTTTCGATTGAGACTATATCAAACACTCGAGACAGTGTTTCATCAGCTATCCAAACACCTCGAATTTCGTCAAAAATACTCCGCTGCGCGTCGTATTTTCAACTCTCTTCTCGGTGTTTGGATAACCCGATGAAACACTGCCTCTCGTGTTTGATATATTACTTAGTATAAATTTATATAATTTTAACGATAAACAATTTGAGGGCGCTTTGACATCAAAACTGATCGTCATATCAACATTAAAAGAAGTTACAAATATCTATTTACACTCCTTTGCAGCCCAATAGCTTAAAAACTACTTTGTGAGAGTTTATGTCTCTAACATATTTTTGTCTAATCAATAAGACGTTATTTATTCTTTGCTGACTAATACAAACGCGGAAATTAGTGCGTATTTAACTTTAAATGCAAATCGGTCTTCATTTAAGCTTTTATTAAAATAAAAACAAAATAAAACAGCGGGTTTTAGCACAATTTACATGCAGCACAAGAGCCCCGCATCACTAGTAATATCTTGACTACCGCGCACATGTTCTTGTTCAGAAAATAAACGACTCTGTTCTTACTGAACTAAGTTCTATAGCTTCATTTACATGTCCTTTAGAACTGCTGGGATGTGGCAGGTCCCAGCTTGCCATCTTGAACCTGTTTAGGGCAGGTAGCGAGCGCGAGGTCCCTCCATTGGTAACCCTTTTCCAAATAGCACGCGTCCTTTTTAAAGGGCGCTTTCCACTGATGCCCATCACTCGCATAAAAGCTCTTCTGAACACATTAACGCGCCACGCATAAATCATGGGATTTATCCCGCTGCCGAAGTACACCACTGAAAGTGAGATGTCCCTTGCGAGATGAAATTGCTCGTTTCTGCACTTCACGCATTGAACAATAAGAAAATCAATGCTCAAAAAGGGAACCCACGAAGCGAGAAAAATTATTAGAACAAGCAAAACCGTTCGTGTCGCCGCTTTCTCTTTGCGAAGCGCGTTTTCGAAAGCCAAACTTTTTCCTTCTCCGAGGCCCTTGATCGTGTTTGTATGGCGACGTAGCGCACGGTACACCAGGAAATAAGCGGCCATAAATACCAAGGTAGGAATAATGCAGCCTAGAACGTACAAATAGAGCTGAAACGTTTTATCTCTCCATCCCACCAAAGGAATCACGGCGTAGTGAATAGCTATTAGCCAAATGATGCCAATACTTATCAACACGCTGCGTTCGTTAACAATGCTTTGAGCCAGGAATGGTTGTTTCACAGCGAAATAACGGATAACGGAGAGAGCTGTTATGTTCAATAATGAGCAAGACCCAGAGATGACTGCGAATAGGTAGTGGATGAAGTAGATAAGATTGTGGTTATACCAGTACGTTACCACAAGAAGAGGTTCTGAAACAGCGCCCATGATAAGATCAGCAATGGCCAAGTTGAGAACATAGTAGTTCTGGACAGTCCTCAGTTGGCGGAATGGATCCTTCCAATACGATACGCAAAGAAGCAGGTTCGCCAAAATGGTGAACGACGACACGATCATATACACGATTATGCTTGGCAGACTCGTATCGAACCAGTAGTCGTCAAAAAATACTGTATACGGCGTCAACATCTTTATAATTCTAGTGTTCCAGTTCCACAATTGTTGCGACAATGGATTCCCCAACACGCCAGATTGTTCTCCTTCATTCAAAATAAATTGAGCTGTTCAGCTGCGGTGTTTTGTCTTTGATTTTATGCAAACAGTTATTATACTGATCTTCACACGATCTCCAAGCGCTAGGGGGCGACAATTATGATAACATTCGAGAGTAGCCGAGATGCAAAGTCGGCCTTGTTTGAAAATCCGTGACTGCGAGACTTGAAGAATTTTAGAAAATCTGAGCCCAAGAATCACTGCAAGGAAAAGCCAATCCCGAGCCTTGCATGTATTAATTTACACGCGGACAGGAACTTCAAGCTAGGCCGAAGGGTCTTGTACAGCCTCTGGAATTTCACCGACAGGAATTATTCCCTCGATTCACTTTCTTCAGGGATCTCAATCGTCGAAATAACAGTCTTTCGACTACAGTCTGGTCTTATTTGAGTCCCATTAGCTGACGTCACTGAAGCAACTATCTGGATGTAAAAATACGCGAGCAGTACTCTTCCAGCCGGAAACATTTCTGCACGTCTAACCAAAATTTAAATACATGTATCAAAATTACTGTCTATACCCTCCCCTCCCAGTAAGAAACAAGCTAACAGACAACCGTACCAAATTTTGGGTTCTTTTCAAGGGCCATGTAACTTTGCAATATCAAATTAGAGGATCACGGCTACTAGCTATCAAATACTAGCTTTCTGGAGACTCCCATTAAAACTAGCCTCGTGATTCAACTTCGATTAAATGGAAGCAATTTTAAGTTCTAATATACATTGTCTACTTTTGAAAGACAAAAGTGCTTTGTGAAAACGCTTGTAAATATTTAGCAAATTAAAATTGTTGTGACTAGCCGTTCAAGATAACATCAAAGTTAAGCATCCAGTTTAGCTTTCTATTGGTTTGATCACTGGACTGAAGAACTCCACGGGCGATTCGTCTTTCTCGATTCACTTGCTGCTTTGAAGGTTGCGATGTATGATACTGAATACTTTTAAAGCTGTTCACCGTTCTGAAATCACGCGAATCGAATGGTTTCAGTTTGTCAGTACAAGATACCAAATTCTGCGTTTGCTTCAAATATTGCAATTTCAAATTATTGTATGTTGTAATTTTAAAGTGCGCAGCTAAGTCACGTGATCCAAATTCGCATTAAGAGAACGCCAGCTGAAGCGTAGTATTTATTTATAAATAGTAAAAATATATATTCAGTAATACACGTCTTGTCGTTGGTTTCGTCAGGACTCAAGGGATAGGAAAACTTGAAGTAATTCATCCATCCCCTTTAGCTTTAAGCGTATCTTCTTAAGAGGACATATGCACAAATTTCAAACAAAAATGAAAATTCTTGGCAAGAGCCCTGTAATGGATTTCGCTCATTCTCCTACCATGGGTAGGCCTTAATATAAAATAAATCACAGTATACTTTGTTTGGCTAAATATCGATTTGTTTTCGAGAAAATCGATAATTCTAAAATCCAGCAAAATTGACGCTTTCGGAGCTCAAAATTTATGCCGAGTTTGTTAGCTTCGCGTCGAAAAATAAAGCACTCTGGAAGAAAAATACCTATTTAATATCGAAAAATAACATCAAATTAGTACGTCGAAAGCAATTTCTGCTCTTAAAGTCCTTTTATTTACAAAATATAATTAAGTTTATTCGACACACTTTTGATTTAATTCAAAATAGGTCAAACTTATCGCTTTATTTAAGTATGAGCGAAGCGAAATAAATGGCCGAAAATTTGGTATTAGACAGATATATGATTGTTCTTTTCGATACTAAAAGGATTTCCTGGAGAAATGATTTAGTGCGATGCTTTCAGATCTCAAAGTTGCTTAAAATTCGTTAATTTAACCGACCGTGACATTGTTGATCTTATCAACATTATGTAAACATTCCACGCAAAGGTTAATTTTCCCCATGTGAACTTCAACTGAGTAAAATAAAAACATAGACTTGCTTACCGTGGTATTCGCTGATACATTGTAAATCCTGTTTTCCTCATTTACGACAAAACCTAAGCCCTCGGCGAAGCTGTTATCCAATTTTCTTGACGCGCCATTTGTAACTGATTTCCACGTCTTGAAGTGACAGTTCTTTTCCATGCATTCTTGAAAACAGTCCTGAGTCTTAACTGATCAGTGTAAACAGGAATACGAAGTACTTTGCTTTAAATCAACTTAAAGCTTAGCAGCAGTGGTAGATAAATCGATACGGCCGGCGAATCTTCGTTTCGAAAACCGCCATTTGAGATTTGTCGGCCCTTTGACCTGCGGTATGCAGATAATTAATTCACACTTGAGTAACTTCCGGCACATGAAATCGACAACCACCGTGACCAGAAAGCACCCTGCTTTTTGGTGATTGGTTGAGGCACTATTTTTATCATTTTAACATAAGCTCTCAATGAAAAACTTTTGGGCTGAGAGAGTTGTTAAATGGTTGTTAAATGGTTGCATGAAAGCGCTTTTAACTTCCGGGTCGAAAGTTCTTCTGTTGCGTTGCTTCGCTTTGCTGCATATTTTTTATCCAGTTCTTACCCTTGTTCAAATTCTTGATTAGGCTAAGGCAAAACAGTTGTAGAGTCAACTCTCCCTTATTGAAGATCTCTATAAGACGGACACCTGGTGTTAGTCCTGTCCTTGCCGTTTTTTCAGTCATTTTTATACTCTAACCAGCTAGGCTACGTTTACACGGGACCGGACCGGAGCCGTTCCGAACTGGACCGGACCGGATCGGCCTCTGTTTACACGGAAGCGTTTGGCACCGATCCATGTGTTTACACAGAACGGTTCTGGAACCGGTCCGGAACGGTTCCATAACTTGACCTGCAAAATAGCAGGTCCAGTTTTGGTTCCGTCCCGCACCGGTTCCAGAACGGCCCCGTGTAAACAGAAGGCCTATCCTATCCGTGTAATTAGAAGGCATATCCTATCCGAAAATCGGACCGAAACGTTCCGGACAGTAGCAGTGGTTGATAAATCGATTCGGCCGGCAAATCTTCTTTTCGAAAACTGAGATTTGTCGGCCCTTTGTCATGCGGTGTGCAGATAATGTATTTCACACTTGCGTAACTTCCGGCACATGAAATCGACAACCGCCGTGACCAGATCCCAGATAGAACCCTGCGTTTTGGTATAGTATTGGTTGAGGCACCATATTATTGCTATATTAATATAAGCTCTAAATGAAAAACTTTTGGGCTGAACATGTAATTAAGTTTCACTTTAGGTAGCTACCGTTTGTGAAAGTTGCTAAATAGTTGCATGACAGCGCTTTTAACTCCCGGGTCTAAGGTTCTTCTGTTGCGTTGCTTCGCTTTATAGTTTTTTTTGTTCTTACCTTTGTCCAAGTTCTTGATTAGGTCAAGGCAAAACAGGTGAAAGCAAAATCTAAGATGTTATCGTTGGATCCGTCTTCCGTGAATGTTAAAAAATATGACCATGTATATATTCTGTTGGGGTCCGGCGTAAACAAGGGAAGGTGCCCCCCGCCAGAGCTTGCGGGGAGGGACAAGCGCCTCGCCGTCGATCATGACTAATACACCACACGAGTACCACGAGCAACATACGGGTAACATACGAGTAACACACGGAACATACGGGTACATACGGTTACATAAGGTAACAAACAAGTAACATACGGATACATACGAGTAACATACGGATACATACGAGTTATTTTATTTTATTTTTCATTTTTATTCTATGCAACACAGGTAAACAAAACAAAACATACGGGCAATTACGAGTACGTACAGGTAACATGCGAGTATAATAATCGAAAAATCAATTATTGGTCATTAGATGTAACGTGTTTCTCCATCGTTCTCCCCTCCAAAAAAGATTGCGTGACGAGCCCAAAGGACAAGGAGCAAAAAAATGAAAAAAAAAAAAAATAAAATAAAATAAAGTGAAATGAAATAGGAACTGGTATGCACCCGTATGTGTCCTTATGTTACTCGTATGTTACGGGTAAGATCGTATGTAAGTGAATTCAAGAAGATGAGCTATTGATCTTATAACATTTCAAATTCTTGATACGTCTTCAATACGTTTTGTCCTTTGGACTCGTCACGCAACCTTGTTGACGGGAAGGGGGGTGGGGGAGCATAAAATAAAAATGAAAAATAAAATAAAATAAAGTGAAATGAATAAGGAACTGGTATGCACACTAATGTATCCGTATGTTACTCGTATGTATCCGTATGTTACTTGTATGTTACCTGTATGTACCCGTATGTGCCCGTATGTTTCGTGTGTTACTCGTATGTTACCCGTATGTTGCTCGTAGTACTCGTGTGGTGTATTAGTCATGATCCTCGCCGTCAGGGAACCCAAATGTTTTAAAAATATCATAGTCATTATATAAATATTTTGTTTTTAAACCTGTTTTCCGGTGTGTTTTTGAGTTGATTTGGAAGCTATTAGGGGAAAACGGTTTAAGTTTCAAATATTATCCGCAGTCTATTCCTTCATAAATAAGACGGTTATAATTATAATACGACTCAAGTTTCCAAACAACAAGAGATATAAAGTAATAACTTTAAAATCACCTTAATTCTCAATTCAATAGGCGAACTTTATTAGGAAAGAGTTGTCGAAGCTGGGGTATTCCCCAAAAACGGCTCTGTGCCGTCCAATGAGGTCGTGGTTTTGGGTTCCCGATCTAGAACGGGATTTTCAATATCAGACGATATCTAGAACGAGATATGGTATTTTGAACACACAAAAGTTCCAAAATATCAGCAGCCAAAACGGGGTGACTTGTTTCTAGAACGCGGTATCTTTTGAATGCAAGTTCTTTCTAACTGAATACCAGAGGCCCTTCCAATTACGCTGGTAAAAAGGGAATGTTATGCTTCTAACAATGCTTGTTTTTTGTCCGATATAATACTCAACTGTAATTATGCTCATTTTTTTTTTAATAATGCTACTTTGGTATAAATGCTTTGTTGTACTTTGCAGAAATAAATACAAAATATGGCATCACGTCAGAAGTCCATAACAAACTTCTGATTACGTGTACTTTTCTTCACCTAGCTTAATCTAATGAAGTGAAAAGCACCCTTTCCTTAATTTTTACACCAATAATTTTTTATACAGTCATAAATGTTCAGCGTTTTATTATAAATTGTTTACCGTGACTGGTATCACAACTGCATATACATGATATATGGTCCCTTTTTTCCCCACCCCTTCCCCACCTTTCCTTCCCGCTTTTATTTCGCCCAATCCTCCACAGGAGAAAGAAGGAGAGCTTGTTTACAGGCTAGACTACACAGCGGAATATATATTTTTAACTGACATTCACGGGAGACGGATCCAACGACGCCATCTAAGACTTTGTGTACAGCCAACTCTCTCTGAAACGGGTACCTTCGGGACCGGCTCCAACTCAGTTCGTCTAAAAGAGATCTCCGTCTTATAGGGATTTTAACGTCGTTTCAAATTTTCCACTGAAGAAGGGACAAGAATTTGAACAAGGGTAAGAACTGGATAAAAAATATGAAACAAAGCGAGGCAACGCAACAGAAGAACTTTCCACCCGGATTTCATGCAACCATTTAACAACTCTCTCGAACGGTGGCTAACTGAAGTGAAACTTTATTACAAGTTCAGCCCAAAAGTTCTTCATTGAGAGCTTATGTTAAAATGATAAAAATAGTGCCTCGACCAATATTTCGAAAAGGAGGGTGCTATCTGGTCACGGTGGTTGTCGATTTCATGTGCCGGAAGTTACTCAAGTGTGAATTAATTATCTGCATACCGCAGGTCAAAGGGCCGACAAATCTCAAATGGCGGTTTTCGAAACGAAGATTCGCCGGCCGTATCGATTTATCTACCACTGCTGCTAAGCTTTAAGTTGATTTAAAGCAAAGTACTTCGTATTCCTGTTTACACTGATCAGTTAAGACTCAGGACTGTTTTCAAGAATGCATGGAAAAGAACTGTCACTTCAAGACGTGGAAATCAGTTACAAATGGCGCGTCAAGAAAATTGGATAACAGCTTCGCCGAGGGCTTAGGTTTTGTCGTAAATGAGGAAAACAGGATTTACAATGTATCAGCGAATACCACGGTAAGCAAGTCTATGTTTTTATTTTACTCAGTTGAAGTTCACATGGGGAAATTTAACCTTTGCGTGGAATGTTTACATGATGTTGATAAGATCAACAATGTCACGGTCGGTTAAATTAACGAATTTTAAGCAACTTTGAGATCTGAAAGCATCGCACTAAATCATTTCTCCAGGAAATCCTTTTAGTATCGAAAAGAACAATCATATATCTGTCTAACACCAAATTTTCGGCCATTTATTTCGCTTCGCTCATACTTAAATAAAGCGATAAGTTTGACCTATTTTGAATTAAATCAAAAGTGTGTCGAATAAACTTAATTATATTTTGTAAATAAAAGGACTTTAAGAGCAGAAATTGCTTTCGACGTACTAATTTGATGTTATTCTTCGATATTAAATAGGTACTTTTCTTCCAGAGTGCTTTATTTTTCGACGCGAAGCTAACAAACTCGGCATAAATTTTGAGCTCCGAAAGCGTCAATTTTGCTGGATTTTAGAATTATCGATTTTCTCGAAAGCAAATCGATATTTAGCCAAACAAAGTATACTGTGATTTATTTTATATTAAGGCCTACCCATGGTAAGAGTATGAGCGAAATCCATTTAAGGACTCTTACCGACATATGTTTGACCGTAGGAAACCTGTGCTCTTAAGCTGTGTCGCTTGACGAGCGAAACATCAGTCTCTTGTGTTAGGACTAGAAAGCATTTCGACCCTTTTTTTGACTTCATCGGAACCGAGACCCTCAGCCAATAAAAAGACACAAAGAACTTACGGCAAAAAGTGGAGGGGCTTCGCGCTCGCTACCTTAACAGGTCCAAAAAACACACAAAAAGTAGAGTTCGTGACTCGTCGCAAGGGCATCCGAGATTTTGAGGACAGATCACAAGTTTCGGAGACCCACAGTTTTCCACGTACCATTCGCCACCCGCTGGTGCTGCTAGTTTGCAAAAATTATACGGTATCCCGCAAGCACTGAAGCACTGAACTGCACCATAAACGCAGTCAATAAAGTCAATCGTTGGACCAAATTTCAACAGTGACATGCGAACCTTTCACTTAAGAACGTGATCACTGTGTGATCCAATCGTTAAAAGGCCCCGTCCACACGTTTTCGTTTTCGTTTAATAATAATAATAATAATAATAATAATAATAATAATAATAATAATAGCTTTTATTTATACATGATAAATATTGCAGTATAATAGCTGATGTGGTCGTGTCTATGAAAATAACAATAAATTAAGAAATCAATAAACTACGCTAAATCATTAAAGTCCCTATAGCTAGATGATACAAAAGATTTAAAAACCATGTTCTATTAATGAACTTGAAACCCGCCAAAGATTCTTCAAGGCGGGCCTCATTGTCTAATGAGTTCCAAAAAGAGGCCCCTTTGAAAACGCAACTTTTTCTTTGCGGAATACGGACCTTCCGTCTACGCGTATCTGGTGAAAACGGTGACCGACGAGGATAGACAACCTTTCAAAAACGCTGCAACGCTCCCCGGAGTGGAAATGTTTAAAAACGCCGTTTACGGAACTTTTGGAAACGATGACGCCACTTGTTGTCTTGCAGCTTATTTTACTGGTAAATGCGCATGCTCCGTCAACAGTATCGGCGTTTTCAAAAATTTTTAGGGTTTTCATGTGGGCAAGCAGAACGGATTCGAAAACGCTACGTGTAGACGCAATTTGTTTTTTAAAACACTTGCCAAAATGCCCCTGTCGACTTTTTCTCTTTTTTATTTTCTCACGCAAATTCTGTTTTGCGTTGAATATTAAGTCTTAAGATCTAAAATTCGGTTTTTATGTTACCTAACGTCTGGAAAAGAGTGACTTGAAAAGTGCTTCTACGCGGCTGAGCAATTATGATATTGGACAATAATCAGAATCCGATATCCACAACAGTCTCTAGCTATTCCTATATTAAAACAGCGAAATAACGTAACAGCTGTCCTAAGGCCAATTTTTGGCCTCGTTCTAAAAAAAATTGCGTTCACGCGTACCGTTTTTAAATTTTTTCTGCCTGTCCTGTTGAGTAAAATGCTGTCATATTGGCCGTTTTCATACTAGAGACGGACAAATCGTCTGAGACGGACAAAATCGTCTTAGCGTGAAAACGGGACGGACACTATTTTGGACTTACAAGTCGGCTGAATTTGTCCATCGATTTGGACTTCTGGGAAGACGAGTTTTTGAAGACGACTTGGTCGTCTGGAGACAAGTCGCCTAAAATCCATCTTTAATGTACACTAGACAAACAAATTGTCAGACGATTTGTCCGTCTTCTAGTGTGAAAACGGCCATTGAATCGATCTGATTAAATGATTGAATTTAAAACACTGCACGTGTTGTTTGCGTGCAGTATTTAACTAAATTTGCGACTCTTACCCACCTGCAAAACTGTTGTGCGCAATATTGCAGAAGTTAAATCACGTTTTATCTCATTCTATTTATTTACCTCGCGCGCTACAATTTCAATAGTTGCATGTCTACCGCCTGCAAAATTTTGCGCAATTAATGATGCGGCGCCATTTAACTGGGGAATAACTAGTAAGTCTTGTTTGCGTGCAGTGTTTAACTAAATTCGCGTCATTTTTGCACGGCCTCTGCAGTTGTTGTGCGAAATATTACAGAAGTTAAATCACGTTCTTTCTCTTTTTGGAACCTCGTTCGCGACAATTTCAATAGTTGCATGTCTACCGCCTGCAAAATTTTGCGCAATTTATGATGCGGCGTCGTTTAACTGGGAAAAAACCTGCACGTCTTGTTTGCGTGCAGTTTATTTAACTAAATTCGCGTTATTTTTTCACTTCCACAATTGTTGTGCGCAACACATTATAAAATCATACCACGTTTTATACCATCCATAGAAAATACAGCTGGTTGTCCTTTTTTTTTGTTCTATCTCCTTTTGGAACTTGTACTATAATATTATTTCAACACGCGTATGCGTCCCTGCAAAGTTGTACGCATTTAATGATGTCTGTGATGTGGTGCAATTTAAGTAGCTGAAAAAAATCGCTTCTTTACCTACTAGAAGCTGTCTTGATATTTATTAGTAATTTAATTCTCCTAAAAGCCCGGTACTAAAGAAAGTCTATGGGGAGTATTAAGGAGAGCTTGTACGTATACGCAAGGCATTACAATATGTAGCACTTATACTAACAATTGAAACTTTTGTTGGAATATCTTAGCAATGGAATATCTTAGCCAATATCGGCCCACGCATTCGAGTTTTCTACGCTTCTCTACTGTTTCTTAAGAGACCTCCGAAGCATTTAACATTATTTTAGTTGTAAACACGTTTTTGCTGACCCTCTGAATTTTGGAGTCAAGGGTAACTTTTATTTAAACATTATTTTTTTATCCCATTGTTTTGTCTTTTCCTATCATTGGTCTGTTAAACTGATAATTTCCAGTTGTTTCACTGCAAGAAACCTAAATGTGCATGTCTTTCTCAAGACAGGATTATTCCTCTCTTGCTGTCAATAGTTTTAACGTGAGCCATTTGAATTCGTAAATTTTATAGAATTTAAATAGTAGATGAAAAAGTGTAAATATAGTAATTGCTTGCTGCTTGTTGAGGTCAAAATGCCTCCCTCCCTTTCTTAAGAACACTTTTCCGTCAGCAAATATTTAGCCATCACTAATGGCTTTACACGAGCATCTTAGCGCCAACAAAGCAAGTTCAATTTTTAACCAGAGTACGTTTTTTTTCTTTGAATCAACCACCTGGTTACAGGTCCATTTTTAAAAAAGCAAGTTCTTTTCGCTTCCCTTTTGTCATCCTTTGTTTGCACCAACGGAATCCTGCTAAGATGTGTTAGTTTAGGGTTGTATTCGTGGCATTTTCCTTTCAAATGTCGCCGCAAGCGATTAATATTGGTCATTCTATTGGCTCTATCAGGTTTCTGTTCAGAAAAACATCTGATTCAAACTCTTTTGTGCCATTATTGGGACTGCAAATTGATTGTGCGTACGAAGAGATGTCAACTTTTTGTAGCCAACTTTTATCCGATCTAGAGAGCTGTCAGTGTTATACACTAGTTTTTTGCGTGCGTCTTTTCTTTTTTACTAAATCATATTCGCTGTGGTCAGGTTAATTGGCGCGACTAGTAAAATTAATAGTCGTTTTCCTATTTTACACATGCTATTTTATTTTTTAGTTTAGTTTAGTTTTCGCCGCCATGGTGTTACGTCAAGATTAATTTTTTTTTTTACATCAGCAACTAAGATGCCACTTGAAAGGACTCAAGTAGACTGAACAAATATTATGTGGGCAGCGATTTGACACGTACTGCATCGAACATCTGACGCTACATATCTCTTCTAACTGAAGACGCGAATACTAAGAAAAAAATAGAAGCTGTGTGTATTTATCTCTAAATGTGAATAGCTTTGTCCTTATTCAATTGTTTTTACCTAAATGAGAACAAAAAAAACAGCGCGCTTTACAACGGGAGTTTGTCCAATTTTTGTTTTACTTCAGAGCAGGTGTTCTTGGTCAGAAAATAACCAACTCTGTTTTTAACTAAGTTCTATCGATTCATTAACATGTCCCATGGAACTGCTGCTGGGATCTACCACGTTCCAGCTTGCCGCCTTGGACCTGTTTAGGGCAGGTAGCGAGCGTGAGGCCCATCCACTTTTCACCCTTTTCCACAAAGAACGCTTAGTTCCATCGATGCCCATCACCCGCATAAAAGCTCTTCTGAACACCTTGACGCGCCACGCATAAATCACGGGATTTATCCCGCTGCTGAAGTACACCACTGAAAGGGTGATGTCTCGTGCGAGATGAAATTGTTCGTTTCTGCACTTCACGCACTGAACGATTAGAAAATCGATGGTCAAAAAGGGACCCCACGAAGCAAGAAACACCACAAGAACCAGCAGAACCGTTCGCGTGGCCGCTTTCTCTGTACGGAGCGCGTTTTGGAGGGCCAAACTTCTTCCTTCTCCAAGACGCTTTACCGTGTTTGTATGGCGACGTAGCGCACGGTACACCAGGAAATAAGCGGCCATAAACACCAGGCATGGAATCACGCAGGCCAAACCGTACAAGTAGAGCTGAAATATGTTATCTCTCCATCCCACCAAAGGAATCACAGCATAGTGAATAGCTATCAGCCAAATGATGCCAATACTTATCAACACGCTGCGTTTGTTAACAATGCTTTGAGTTAGAAAGGGCTGTTTCACCGCGAAATAGCGGATTACGGAGAGAGCCGTTATGTTCAATAATGAGCAAGACCCAGAGACGATGGCGAATAGATAATGAATAAAGTATATAATGTTGTGGTTATACCAGTACGTGACAACAAGAAGAGGTTCTGAAACAGCGCCCATGATAAGATCAGCGATGGCCAAGTTAAGAACATAGTAGTTCTGGGCAGTCCTCAGTTCGCGGAATGGATCCTTCCAATAAGACACGCAAAGAAGCACGTTTGAAAAAATGGTGAACGCCGACACGACTGCGTATACGATTATACTTGGCAGACTCGTATCGAACCAGTAGTCGTTAAAAAATACTGCATACGGCGACAACATCTTTATAATTCTAGTGTTCCAACTTCAAAAATTTTGCGTCAATGGAATTCCAAACGAACAAAGATCCTCGTGCGAGATGCGTCGCCTTCAGTCAAAATACATTAAACTGTTTAGCTGCAGTGTTTGTCAGTGATTTTATGCCAACAATTATTATATGGAATTTCACACGGCTCCAAAGTGCTGTTGGTTTGCATAAATTATACGGTACAGTATCTCCGTAGGCTAACATTATCATATTGTCATGCACAATACTGAAATAAAAATAAAAACGTTAACACCATAAACGCATGCAAAGTCAAAATATCGATCGATCTTGAGTAAAACTTAATGGAGCTGGTCTTTTTAGTTAAAAAGTATAAAATAAGTTCCGTGCAATATGAAATGGTTCATCAGGCTATCACCATTAAACACGACTTTTAGTTATAATAAGTATATTTTCGACACGCATGGGATTAACGCCAATATGTTTGTCTTCTTGAATGTTTTAATAATTGCCATTGTAAACAAAAATTGAAAACAGTCGTAACGCAAACAAACTACCTCCGTTAAATTAAAAAAAAAACGTATCTGTTTAGAAAACAAACTGGATCATTTCACTCCGTGCGGTGCAAATTTCTTAAACTGACGAAACTTTTCTTCGTTTCTATGCCAAGTGAGATATATTATCATATTCTATTTATTGGTAATAGCAAGTGCGACGATCCGCCCAGGTAGCCTAATCATGATTGAATTCAAATTTGCGCAACACACGTTCGCGCGACAGGTGCATTGTGTTTATTACAGGAAAAAGGGCTTTTATGGAGTCCGTATTTTGATTTCGGACGATAACAAGGCCAAACTGTTTCGAATCTACATAGACAGGCTAGACGTCGTCGGTCTTCTGTTGTTGTGAACACGAAATATCAATTACCATTCATCATATGAGACGCCGAATAAAATAATGTCTATTCTTACTTTGACAAACAATATTAATTCAAAGTCCACTTGTGAACTCTGTTTTCTTTAAAGTGAGTACATCACTGACATCAATCTAAAACCGAACCATATGCAGTATATAAAATACCATATTTGGTTCGCTGGTTTGTGTGAAAAAATAAAAAAACGTGTAAATAACAAATGTGGGTGGTAATTTTTTTTGGCAGCCATTTTAATTTTTTTCCATTAATCTTCAGAAGGGTGTCAGTTTTGCAAATGGCTAAGTGCTCTTCAATTAAACAACTATCATTCGTGAACTGAGTGTACGATGCTATATATATCTCTCTTACTTAAATTGTGTGACTGTTTTACAAACTTAAATCGATCAGCACATTTGTGATATGCAAAAATTCTAAATTGTCAACGATTGTTATGAGATGAATTTTTACCTCCGTTAATATTCATTAAGTAATGGCTTCGCTTTTCATCATCGCAAATCTATTTTCCTATAGCTTAATTTTTGCCTTCTCTGTGTAATATTTCTCAAAGAATAGCACCCCACCCCCGTACATAAATGAAAGCAGCACTTGCTGTCCTTAAAGGGTATGTTTTTTTACCGTTATTGTTTGAAATATAGGGTGTAATGTTTTTCAATACAAAAGGGGCAATTAATAGAGGAAGAGATCTAGAGGTAAACAATGAGAAAGGAGCGGCCTCACGCCTGAACTATATGGAATACAGACTTCAGAGGCCAGGTTAAAAGAAAAGTAAATTTTCGTCCCCTGGTTTTTGAAAAAATCATGTTTTTACTCAGAAATAAGGAAACGCTTTTAAATCGCAATTTTCTCATGCGTATATATAAGGTATTGTGTTGCACTGCACTGTTTAAGTTTGAAGCCTTTATTGTAAAGTTTATATCATTCCCGATCGTGTATATGGACAGGAATTTCGGGTATAGTAGTGAGGAAATTTCATGGAGTTCTTATCTCAACAAAATGCGCTTTGCCAACTTTGACTAGCTGACTAGCTAGCGTTCTTCTGCGCAAGCGTTCACACCATTAAAACAACTCATGACCAACAGTCTGAGGGTGGTAACCAGGGCCTGGGGTCTAGACCTCGTTGCAAGAAATATAAAACGGTCAATTCGCATTTTGCATAAAAATAGATAGACAGTCACTTTGCGCGTTTGTTATCATAGAAGTCGTTGTTATTCAGAGAGCTATTAAAACGCCTTTTGCTCTTCTCTTCTGTCTTTCCTCGCCCAAAGGAACTCGAAAGATCTAGCTGTTCTCCCAGAGGGGCAGAAAGTGGGCAAGAAAGCTATTCAAATTTTCCACGGTCAGGCCAAAAAAAGGGCACTCAACAAAACTAACTTGCTTATTACTTCAGGCTCCTCGTGGAGCAGAGGGCGTCCGTCAACAATGCTGGGCCAGAAGACTCTGTTTGCTGCCATCTTCTCTGCCATCTTCTTCAACTCTTTCTCCGAAGTTGACCTTTTCTCCTAGCCTTAGCAGGGCTTCCTAACTTTCTTTACTTTACGGATTCCACTTCAAAGCCTGCTTGGTAGTATCAGTACCAGGTTTTCGCAATATGTGGCCCATCCAAGCACATTTCCGTCTTGCTATCTCAATGGGTATGTTCTCTTGTCATGTCCTGCTCCCAAGTTCATTGTTGCTAATCTATTCTGTCCAGTGAATCTTGAGGATCTAAAAAAACTGAAACTGAACTGAACTGAATTTTATTTATTTATGCCTCTTTCTGTGGCAATTGTTAACAACGAATTGTAGCTTATTTGATAGAGCTTCATGTAAATTACCAGGCTTTGATCATGAGCCATAGAGGAGCGCAGCTTTAACATTAATTAGTTAATGGTACTTCTGTACTTGGTAATGTAGTGTAGTTGTGAAGATGCGCAACTTGGTTTCGGTGGAAATTGACGAGGCATTACAGAATAGTCTTAGCATTTTATAGGCCACTCTAGCTTTGCCTCTTCTGCACTTCACATTCTCCTCAGTCCCTCTAGTGACTGTGATGATACAGCCTAGATAAGTGAAACTTTTGACAACTTCCGAATCCTTGCCATTCAACTTGATTTTATCCCGCTGCTTCCTGTTAGTTCGCATCACTTTGGTTTTCTCTTTCCTTACCCTGAGGCCGGTCTTCTCTGCAATCTGTGCCAAGTTGTTGGTTTTGGCTTGCATACGTTGCAGTTAGTAGGCATGTTTCATCAGCATAATCCAGATCATGGAGTTTAGCTGTTAGTGTTCATTGAATTCCTGTCTTCCACCCCCCTAATGATCCAGTCGACAGCCATGATGAGGATCATCGGGGACAGCAAACCGCCTTGACGAAGGCCTATACTCATTTCGGAAGTTTCTGCCAGTTTACCGTTGTGGATGACTTGACAAGATGAGGACGCGTAAAGGTCCTGGATTAGCTCAGTGGACTTTGATGGAATTTCATAGCGCTACATGAGTTACCAGATGACGTTCCTATCAACACTTTCGAAAGCCGTTGCAAAGTCAATGAAGTTCATGTATAATGGAGTCTGCCATTCGTTTGATTGTTCACTGATTATCCTTAGAGTAGCAATGTGGTACGTCAGTGCAGGATTTATCTTTCTTTCCTAAACCCTGCCTGATTACATCGCAGTTGATGGTCCAGGACATCTTTCAACCTTTCAAGGATAATGCAACAGAATACCTTGCTGGGGATAGAAAGGAGAATAATTCCACATAAGTCCTAGATACCCCCTTTTGAGAAGCTTCACCAGATAACCATGCGTCCATTTGCTGGAACTTTCTCTGCCTCCCAGATCTTAAAGAAAAGTGGTTGTAACATTTATGCTGTGATAATGGGATTGATTTTGGGTGCCCCAGGCGAGAACCCGTCTGGTGCTGCTGCCTTCCCGCTCTTCAGTCGCTTTAGGGCCCTAACAAACTCTGCTGTGGGTTGATGCTGACATCTAGTGGGGGTCTTTCAGTATTAAAGATGTCTGGCATAACAGGAGGAGGATGAGGTCTGTTTAAGATATCATGGAAATGCTCTGCCCATCTCGCTCTTTGCTCTGGCTCTGAAGAGATGGTCATGCCTTCCTTGTTCTTGACTGGCATTATCTCTTTACTTCTCTTTCTTTACATCGATTTACAGGGTATATCGTATAACCTCTTCATGTTTCGCTGCCCTGCTGCACTTTCAGCTTTGGTGGCAAGCGCGTTGAAAAACCCCTTCTTGTCCTCTCTAGCACTCTTCCTTACATTCTTGTTTAATTTCCAATACAGTGATGTTTTTCGGGCCTGCTCTTTACACCCATTAATCTCCTCCTTAAGACCTTCCCTCTGCGTGTTCAAAGACCAAGTTTCTTTGGACAGCCATTCCATTCGGTAACTCTCCCACAAAGTAACTCACGTTATTTCTAAAACTTCGTCGCATGACTCTTGCAACGTCTTTTTTAATCCCGCACAGTGATTGTGGAGATCGTTATACACAAATTCAAGAGAATGGTTTGGAGAATGTTTTTTACTGTACGTGCAGTTGGACATCTTCGCTGCTTTATCACATTTGGGTTTGTGGATGTTGTATTTACAGTGAGGTCTAGCTGAAGTATCACGGTGGGCCTTACGTTTTACTTTAAGGTTCCCATTAGAAGATGGTGATCAGAGGCGACGTCTGCCTCTTTCTTACTCTCACATCTAAAAAACTTGGTCTCTGTTTTTCGGCAATTGTAATATTATCTATCTGATTCGAAGTTCGTCCATCTGGAGAGATCCATGTGGCTTTGTGAATTGCTCTTTGAGGAGGAAAATACTTCCACCAAGGACTAGGCCATCGAAGGCACAAAAATCGGAAAACCGTTTTCCATTTTCTATCATGCAGCCTAGCCCATGGCGCCACATGACCGTTTCCTTGCTGGTGTTGTCGGGACCTATCTTAGCGTTGACAGTCACCTAAAGGAATTCTGATATCTCGTCTAGGTGTGTGATCTAAAACACCTTGGAGACTGCTATAACATTTATATTCTTATTTCTGGTCATCGATCTGCTGCAGTGTTAGTTGGGGCGTAACAATTTATAACGGTGACCTTTCTGCCCTTGGAGTTAAGTCTTGCTGTGATAATCCTTGGTGACACTGGATTCCATTCAATCAATTAGGCCTTTGCTGCTGACTCACTTAACAAGTACACAGCTAAGTGTGTACTTTTTTCCCTTTAAAAAAATTTTTTTATTTTTTTATATGTGTATGATAAATGCGACTTCTTCCACGTGCGCATGTTGTTTGCCTTCGCGCCCAGAGTAAACCAGCTGCTCTTCAGTTGCCAGTATTACCTGACCTGCTTCATTCCACCTGCTTTCGCAGAAAGCAAGCACCACGATCTTATGTTGGCGCTTCTCGTTTGCCACTTGAGTGACCCTTCCTGCTTCGTACAGGTTTCGGACATTCAATGTCCCAATCCTAGTCCTGCTTTTCATCGTCAAAGAGGTGTCGGCCGTCTGGCTTCTCGCGGCCTCTTCTGGAGCCAGACTAGATGTAGTTAACATTGTACCCGTTTCTTTAATCGCTCAATTCACTGGATGATTAGCCCAGTCAGCTTCACCAGGGTCCCCGTTGGCCAGCACGTTTTGGGGTTGATCCAGGCAGGCCTTCATTGCTGTCCCTTACTTTGTCTGTTTCCACCTCCTATGACGTGAACGTAGAGGCTAGACTTACAGGAGGCACTCAACAGAACAGTTTTGAATTATCTATCTGGTTTTCTGTTGTCTTTCTGATTTCACAGTCATTTGTCGGCGTCTACAGAGTGTGTTGAGCTGTAATCAGTGACATAACACCACCTGAATGTGTACAGATAAGGTCAGTCGATGTGCGCCGTTTGAAAAAAATGTTGTTCCACATGCACACATACCTACCTAAACGCTCTATAAAGCCCCCTCACTCCTTCTTCTTTAAAGAAAGGCCCCTGGAAGTTCCCCTCCTCTATTAGGTCCCCCACCCCCTTGCCTAGATAGTAAATCATGACAATTGCGCTTTTATAGGTATTTATTCATCACATAAATTTACTTATTATTTTTACTTTTTTTGTGAAAAATGTGTTACCAAACAGCACTTAATTATAAAAAGTCCACTTAATTTTTTATATGTATCCTAACATATAAAGCCAGGAATGCGTCTGGGTTCGCAGGCTACCTGCGAACAGTCTCCTTAGTATTGTATGATTTGGAAAAAATCGACGAACAAAGCGAGCCAAATAAAAATTAATGAAAAAAAAAAAAACAATAAAAAAAGGCGAACAGGTGCTCACGTTCGATTCTCTTGAAGATCTTCCTACCCAGAGTCCCAGACCACGCAGGTCTCGCTCGGCTCGCCGATTTTATCTCTCTATAATATACTTCGCTAAGAGACGGACCATTATTTTCTAGGAGGGGGGGAATGAAAAATTTTCCTTCGCAAACTTTTTTTTTAGTTTATGCACCTCTGCAAACATTTTTGTCGAAATTCGTTGTATTTTTTGTTATAGATATCGTTTTTGCAAACAATTTATTTTGTCTTTCCAGGCCCTGCAAACGATTTTTTTCAATATTTTTCATCCCCCTCCCCTCCAAAAAAATAATGGTCCGTCCCTAAGGAGCTTTTTCGCAGGCTGAGTCACTAGTCGGGGGAAGCTTACACGAGTTGGAAGGGGCTGATGCAATAAAAACTGTTGGTTTCTTTAACTGTTCATTATGGTTACGAGCTGTCCATTCTGATTACGGATAAAAAAACGCAGCTGTTACATCGTAGGCGTCATCACTTGGAATTAAAGTTCCTGTTTGTTGTTCGAATTGAAAGATTCTTTTAATTATCCTGTATAAATTAACATAAAACAAGTAGGGATTGTAAGATAATTTTTGTCTAATTGTACTATAATTTTTGGAATCTTTCTAACTTAGAATAAGTTAACATTTTTTTTTCAAGGTATCCCGCCCGGTTGCGTAGGTGTGGGTTAGAGTAAATTAAACTTCCTTCTCCGGTAAAAGTGTCTTTAGTAATTGACCGCGGTAAATGCAATCATCTTTGCCTTGTCTCTACAGCGGCTACGTGGGTGGAAGGTAGGCGTAAAATATCTACGCCATTAATTGTTTTGTGGTTTTAATTTCTGCAATTTTGGCGATCTTTCTCATGTTCCACAAACTGAAACGTTATTGCAAAAAAATTCCTTCAAAATGTCCTTTCAACATTTTTGCTCTACTACTTCGACGTAAATTTCAATCAATTAAAATTTTTTATTCAACACAGAAACAATTTAATTTCAACACTATTTATTATCGAGACGGGTAACAAAGAAGCAATTTATGATTAGTAACATATTGATTGTCCTTATATTTAAGCTTTAGAAAAAAATAAAGTTGCTGTAGTTTAAATCAATTTTCGTTGCATAAGCTGCCAGTTTTAAGAAAATTGTATTTAGATCGTTTGAGGTATCACTGTTTACCATACGACTTAAATTCAGAACTGGCTTATCTTTCGAGTACGCGAGTTTTCGCCGTCTTGAGAGCTCGAGTGGGATCACCTTTCGCGTAAACTTTTAAATGATAGTTCTTGTTTTATTTGAATCTTAATAACAGGCTAGTTTTTACTAGCGAATTGGAAGGAGGCGTAAGAGCGCCTAAGACCAAGTGAAAGTCTAAGCCCAATAGCGGAGTTATAAGCTCGACGAAATCGGAGCCGGAAGATTCAAAACGCCATTTTTTTTTAATTCCGCGTATGACTCCGTCGCATATGATCCGGTGAACACTAGATTGATGAAGTCGCAAGCTGGAGCGGAAAAACAAACCAATCACAATGCTAGGCCATTAGGCCCTCAGAGGACTTCCTTTCTGCTTGCGACAATCAGTTAGTTTTCACTCGATCATAAGCGACGGAGTCATAAGCGGAATCAGAAACTCTACTTTACTCCGTCGGATTGATTTTCACTATATCGTAGCGCTATACGTGTACGCTTCTCAGTTTACGTTTCCGACTCTGGTCTTGTTTTTCTGTTAACTCAGTTTTTACCCAGACTTTGTAAAAAATATCGTTCTTTTTGAAGGGCCGAAATTTATTAATCGCCCATCTGTAAAACAGAACTCCTACGTTCGGCCTCATCATCTATCACCTCGTAGATATCAATACGTCCCGAACTCTCTTCCTTGTCCGGTTTTGATAGCTGTGTGGGTGATTATGTGGATGTTAAGTGTCAATTGAAACCTCTCGTCCTTTTCCCAGCCGCGTGTGAATTCACAAAGGGCCAAGGAGGTGGAGAATTTCATTGCACAAAAAAATAAAAGGAAATTTGCTTGCGGTTCATCAGTTATATTGTTTGCGGCACTCAGATGTAGTTTTGGATATGTAAACAGGAGGGCGCATCCACCGTTGATAAGCTGTCCTATTTTTGTGTTGAATCTAGTCTAAGTAATCTTTCGAAATTTTAGCAAAAGGAAACATTAAGGGGACACTGTCACGGGGATTTAAATGCTTTTCGGTGAAAAGTACAAAAATTGGCGAATAGATCGACTTCTTACATGGAATGCACCTAATGCATCAAGATGGAGATATAAAGTAAATTGTTGTTGAAGGAAGAAGGGAGCCATAACAATTTTTAGGTGCTTTTCCAGTCCACAAGGACAAAACTTGAAAAGATCAGCCAGATTTTTTTAAGTTTAGATCTAAAGTTCCTGATGGCATCACAATAATATCACTTGTTTATCGCTTAAGTGCACTAGCATGGTGATTTTTTAAAAAAAATTGGACCACTATTCGTAGTTTCCATATGTCTTTAGGCTTTGAGTTTTTGAAGTGAAACTGGTGACAGTGCCCCTTTAAAGAAAATAAAAATACAATTGTATGAGCATTGAGCTATCTCTGGAGTTTTAGTAGCTTTTTCCTTGTGTTGAATTTTGAGCGTGAATGTCGCCCTTTTCAGATGCCTACATTATAGATCATCCGCAGAGAAGGGTGGAATATCGTTTAAAATAATATGTGAAAAAGGAGCCATGTTATGAGTCAGATTCAAAGCTAAGGTCTCGGTAATTTCTTCTTAACTGTATTCAAAATGTTACTATGGTATAAAGGTTTTTGGTAACTTTTTTTGCCACTATTGCTTGAATTTTTGGTAAAAATCGCAGTTCATACTAGATAAAATATTTGGTCTGTACGCCATTGCGTGCCTATCTAATTAAAATTGCACAGAATGCTGGGAAAGGTTTTCCAGACTTATACTGCAGGGCGCGTCAGCCTCGTTACGGTGTGCAGTAGACGAAACGGAAGCTGATCTCAAACATGGCGGCACCTTCTCCGCCTGAGGTTGTTCGAGGGCAAGCTTTCGACGTAGGACCTCGTTATACAAATCTTAGTTACATAGGGGAAGGAGCCTATGGAATGGTTTGGTACGTAGAGTGTTGTCAAGCCTCGATGCTTCCTTATTCAAATAAGTTCAAATCCGTTTACAGCTCGATTGCGGTGTTCGCTTTTGCAGTTTTCAGTCAAATAACTTCTGTGTTCTTTGCTCTTTTTCTTTTGAATACACAGCTCTGCGTTGGATAACGCCACGGGACAGAGGGTTGCCATCAAGAAAATCAGTCCTTTCGAGCATCAGACGTATTGTCAGCGAACGTTACGAGAAATCAAGATTTTACGTCGATTTAAACACGAAAATGTTAGTAATAGAGACTGGCTATCATAGCGCTTAGACAGACACTTGAGAACGAAGTGACGCATATGGGAACATTCCATTAACTTTGTAGACTGTTTTGGAATTATTTTGACACGTTTTTCACCGACTGTCCCTCGTTAACGTCCCCTGTTTCGTATATGTGTTCGATTTTGTTTGGGATGCTTGCTAATTTGCCCTTTCTCCTCATTTTGCTTGCAGATCATTGGAATAATGGACATAATCCGCGCTCCGAACATTGAAGACATGAAAGATGTGTATCCTTTTTGAGAACCACGCTAGGAATTACAGACACATGCATACAGTAGGAACCATTTTCTTAGAACCGCTCTGTAATTTTTGAATTTCCAATGCCATACCAAATTCGATTGGTTACTTTACATTAGCAAACACTCCATCGACTTTCCGAGCACGCGACAAAAAATGTTTAAAGCGTCGCTCGCCCACACTTTATAAATTTATCCACTGCTAATTGTTGACATGTTAAAAAGCTCGAAATTTCGTGGACAATTTGAACGAGTAGGACATAATTTAAGCTTTATTATCCTATGTACAGTACATAGTTTTGTTGTATCTATTGTAAGTATTTTTTAATTCGTCGGAATTTTCTAATTTCAAAATTCAGGCAAAATAACCAGCTTCACATATTGTTTTTATCCGTTGTAAAACCCGCATTTAACCAGCTGTTAGGTCTTAGCGTCTTAAATTTCTGTTTAAAACACAAGTGCATTCCCTTTAAATCTTTAGGTTAATCAGTATTTGTTTAGAAATACTCAATAATTCGATTGCTTTGCCTAGTTTTAAGCCCTCTTCGAAATAGAGCCGGGATTGTTTCTAATTAGGGGATATTCTAGCGAGTCGTGTTGTTTATACTGCTGTGATTTCAAAATATTGTGTTATTTTTTCTGTGTTTGTTGTCTGCAAAGTTATTTATTTGAAATTCATTATAATGTTTTGAAGGTTCCTCAAATGGACATGGCTGTCTACTATATAATCATTGTACTGTACAATGTTCAATGATTTCAGTGTAGGCCTTTCAAAAACTGCATTCCTTTCCAGTGCATAGTTTAAAACAAGCGGCAATAATTATGTTATCTGTTTTTCTCAGGATAAAAAAAATTATTTTAAATTCAAAACTTTAAATTTTTAAGATGTTGTAATGTCTGTGTAAAAATGTAACCAATGTATTGTATTGAAAAAAGGCCACCATGTGCTAGGGATGGTACCTCTGAAAGCTAACCAAATGTGTGTGAGATACTGTCGCAGGCATACATGCATGTTCGGCCTAGTAGTTGAAAGCATGACCAGGGTTGTCAAAATAAGCCGGCAACCGGCGCATTTCACCGGCTATTCTGAATACTTGGAATACTAGTAGGTCAGTTCTAAGTGTGTGTTATCAAGTTCTGAGTGTTTCGTAGCCCCCTACTTTTTGGATAGAACCTGCTACTCAAAAACCCACTGACAACCCTGAGCATGATTAAGCTAACCCAGGATAAGAGTGAATTTTGATATACCTGTACACCGTACATGTAGCTTTATGACTTTTCAGTCTCAGTTTATATTTTCTGACTTCCACTTTGGACGACAACTAAAAAATTCTCAAACTCCACAAAATATTAGCAGTGAAACGTTCTGTTATACCAGAGAAGTTAAACCTACAGTAGGTAAACTTTAAATCCTGGATTAGTGTTACTGGCTTTCAACAACCTGCCCCTGAAAGAGCCAATTCAACTTTACGGATGTCTCCATGATTACGTCTAAGTACAACCTTGATTAAGGTAACGAACCTCTATGTAGCGAAGTCCTCTATAAAACAAACAATATTCTTTACCCCAGTAATAGTAAAATATATAGAAAAGAACCTCGAAATAACGAAACCTCATTATAGCGAACATATTTTGCCAGTTCCTTGGCCCTTCGTTATATCGAGGTTTCACTGTAAACGGTTTCAGCTGTGCCAGAAACTGGAGTATAGACAATAAAAAAAAGTCTCTTCTTTTTCCTTGACTTGCTATTCAGCTATATTGTTCAGAGCCTAATGGAGACTGATCTGTACAAGCTACTCAAGACGCAGAAACTAAGCAATGACCACATCTGCTACTTTTTGTACCAAATACTGCGAGGGCTGAAGTACATTCACTCAGCAAATGTGCTTCATCGGGATTTGAAACCCAGCAATCTTCTGCTGAATACAACATGTGACCTTAAGGTGCAGTCTAATGCAATGTTATTTTTTGTTTTCACATGACATCATCATCATTATTATCTTTCCTTTTCGCTAGCTGGGAAATTGGACCTTGAGTTTGCCAACTGCAATTATTTTGCCACTTAGTTCACTCACACAAATTGTAACTTTCCCTTCAGGACCCTACCAGGTAGTGGGGCATGGCCCTTGCTGCCTTCTTCTCTTGTTTTGCTGCCTACTACTACATACATACAAAATGTCAAAAGGTAGGGAGAGTTTTGACATTTACCTAAAATTGTTTTTCCCATCTTTGTTTAGATTTGTGATTTTGGCTTGGCACGTGTAGCAGACCCTGATCATGATCATACTGGATTTCTGACTGAATACGTCGCAACCCGGTGGTACAGAGCCCCTGAAATCATGCTGAACTCCAAGGGTTACAGCAAGGCAATTGACATTTGGTCCGTGGGCTGTATTCTTGCTGAGATGTTATCTAACCGCCCTCTGTTTCCGGGAAAGCATTGTATCCTTGATAGATATATACATGTACACAATGTACACATCGAACACCATTTGATTTATAATGCACATTGTGTATGCTGTTCAGTAATTTCTGTTGTTTCCCATATTACTGTTTTGTATGGTTTGTAGTGCTATAACTGAGAGTGATAAATGATCGTCGCAGTGAATTTCCAACTTCTTCTTTATTCCAATTGCTTAAATTGGAAATTCACTGCGACGATCATTTATCACTCATATACATCCGCAGTTCATATATGAATCATTTCATATACATTACATCAGTGCTATAACTGTTACAGTAGTAGAAAAATAAATATCTCATTTATTTTGAGGGTACTGGTAGCTGAATTTATCAAAAAAGGTAGATTGATTGATTGTATGCAGGGTGTAGCTAAGATTTCCATACGGCGAAATTTTGTTGATCACTGGGGCGAAAAATTTAGGTCACACTAAAAGATATATCTAACCAGACACAGTCTTTTAACAGGAAAAATCAAGTCCTCAAGTGGTTATTTTTTCTGCCTTCTGCCTATTATTTACATCCCTGGTGTGTTGGGATTCAATGTTAGCCTTGGTACTACATTCTGGTTTTTTCCTTTGTTTATATCCATCATAATATTACCACACACCAGAACAAATGAAAACACCAAATTGTGCCAAAAGCTAAAATTGAACTGCAACATCTACATTAGGACTGGGTTGTTCAAAAGCCGATTAACACTAACCCAGCATAAAAAGTAAATTGAGGGTTTAATTTCTTGTGTATTAAAGTGTTTTTAATGCTTATGTTTTGTGGAGTTTGAGTTGAGTTGATATAATTTCAGATAAGTTGATATTAAATAAATTAGTTGTTAATTCCCTTGACAAAAGTTTTTTACAGACTTGGATCAGTTGAACCACATCTTGGGAATTTTGGGATCACCATCACATGACGATTTGATGTGCATCATGAATGAAAAGGTGAAATAACACTTCCTAATTAACCAGAACATAGTGTTCTTGTATTCTGTGGCTGGCTACACATACTCACATATGTACATGTATACTTGGCATGTCAACATCTGATCAACATCTGATCGAGTTCATTAACAGACTCATATTTTTTTCTTGTCAGTTTATTAGGTGGGTTTCCACTGACGCATAATTTTTTACATGTTAACATCAGGGTGTTCATAAGGCATCGGAGATCGGAGAATTCTCCTTCTACTACGTAGGATGTTGTGGCTTTTTTTATTAAGATGCAAAACCTTTAAAAATCGTTCTCCGGTTACTTAACACTATTCTCCTGTTATTGCAATTCTTAATGAAAACCCTGAAACACGAGTAAAAAAATTTAGAAACAATATGTGATTGATGTGAAACGAATACGTAATTTGTTGATACATTGTCTCTAAATTTTTCATGCACGTAAAAACCATGCGTCAGTGGAAATCCACCTTTTATCTTAACCTTAAGAACCTATGACAGTTACTGTATCAATTGACTGATCTACATTGTACAAGTATGCATTGTAATCCCAATTTCTTAATAAGCCTATCCCAGGCATTTGGTTATTTGAGGAGTGGAACGGAAAACAGGATAAGCACAAAGAACAGCGAGTGGAAAAAATGGCAAGGGGACTGAGTCGAGGAAGCAAGGGAAAGCCTGTGAACATTCTCATCAAAAGCTTGTTCTGCTTTACCAGATTCTGACCAGTATACCCTCTGGTTGGTCAATTTTTTTCCCGCTGCTCTGCGACTTAAACCAAACACCTGAAACAGGCTACAATTTCTCGAACCAATTTTCTTTTTCCTTGGAGTTCGAGAATCAGGGGTAAAAATATATTTTTCTGGCAGTGTTCTACTAAGAGAAGGGAGTCATCGGGAGGTTTGAAAAAGCAATGGCTCAGGAAATCAGGATTCCACCGTTTAGTAATTATTGATTATGACGTTGTTTTTTACAGGCTCGTAGTTATATTCAGTCATTAACTTTCAAGCCAAAGGTTCCTTGGCAACGGATCTTCAGCACTGCTGATCCAAAAGGTAATTGAACGCATTAATTTTTACCATTCAATCTAACCTCCGCAAACAACCTCTGAGACTGCAGGGGCAGTCACCTCTGAGACCAATATGGTATTTATTGCTCTCAAAGACCAAGCTGGACGAAGCTGCGCTGAAAGCTGCTAAAACCTCTGCCCAAATGCTTTGACCGCCACGCTTGGACACGCTAGTACAATGGCGAAGTTTACTGAGCCTGTACCTTCATGAATATGGAGATTCATGTACCAGCTGAAGTACCAGCCCAGGGTTCCTGTGGGTTTTGGAAAACCTGGAAAGTCCTGGAATTTTATTGTGGTACTTTCCTGAACTGGAAAGTCCAAAAGAAAAGACAACCGTCCTAGAAAGTTCTGGAATATAACATTATAAGAAATGTACAGACAGTAAGGAGAAATTATATTCAGATCTTGGGAGTGAAAGGATTAATATAAATTTTAGAGTCCTGGAAAAATGAATCTGAGTCCTTTAAAAGTCCTGGAAAACTCCTTGAACCTAAGCCTGGATACATGCACCAATTCTACTTTGGCTCTGAGCATGTATGCAGGAAAGTTTAATTACCCTGATGTTATACTGCTGCATGCTACACCTTATCCAGATTTCTTCCTTGTTTGCCTTTTAATAAGTTTCGTGATCCCGTCCTTTAAATGTATGTCAAACTTATTTCCTCAGTAGTACAGATGTGTACCGGTCTAGACTTTTCTGCATCTTGGAATGGTAACTGTACAATGTAGATCTCATCATCCAAATTATTTGTTTGTTGGCAGCTCTAGACCTGTTAGAAAAGATGTTAGCCTTCAATCCTGATAAGAGAATCACAATAGAAGAGTCGCTGGCTCATCCTTATCTAGAGCAGTACTATGACCCTCAAGATGAGGTACGTCACACTTCATAGACATTTTTTCCCCACTTGAGGGGCATCTTCGTATCACATGTAACTGTCAGTAGTTACCGGTAATTTTTTATGATTTTATTTTTTTGAAACATGTGCTGCTAGTTTCAGCTGGTTAGTGCTAAAAAATAAAATCTCCATGGTGGATATCTGTACCAAAAGATTTCATTCATTTTGCCCATTATAATAATTGTAGTTTGTTATGTAATGCAATCAACATAACACTATTGAAAATTGGGATCATAATATTATTGAAAATAATATTATTGAAAATTGGGATTTAACATTGAACTGAGAATAATGATTTTATGAATCAATGTTGTTTTTGCAGCCTATTGCAGAAGAGCCATTTAGATTTGAAACAGAGCTTGATGACCTTCCCAAAGAAAAACTGAAAGGTATAGCACATGTACATATACATAGTGCTGCTTAGGTTATGTTTTTTTTTTTTTTGCATTGTGGGATATGAAGCACAGGAGAGTCCAGGGCTGCAAATAGTCGCCATTTTGATCGGACAAAACAAAAGTGAGGTTGGACATCACATTACAACTCCACCGCGCTTTAAATGTGTACCTCAAATTTTGAGGTTATTAAGCATTCATATATTCAAGCTATTGTTTAAACTCATTGCCTATTCATTCCGATGTATTTGCCGACAAGCCGGCAAGCTTCCGAAGATCGCGAAGAGCGCAACATCTGATGTAGGTGAGAAGTATTTCTTTTGTTCACAGACTGAAAAATATCTCCTGGGAATCTGTCGACTGATTTTATTTTCTATCACTTTCAATGCGTGAAAATGTAATTCATTTACTTAAAAACTGCAGAAGTTTTAGAGGAGTGGACGCGCGCAAAGAAGAAGAAGCTCGCGCACTAAAGTATTTTTCTTTTACCGAAGAAAAATTTTGATGCAAACAAAGCAAGGAATTGTGTATAAAAAAGGAACACCACATACAAATTAAACAGGAACCTTTAATCACTGCATAGTTAGTAGAGGTGACCGCTACTAACTATGATCACTGTATGTAGTTTGGAATATTTTATTCGATGGCCGTGGTTTTTGCGTGACTATAGTGAATTTAGACGAGTGAATTATTATGCAACACAGCACGTTTATTTAAGCGACTCAGTCGTCGAGACTGAACAAATGCGTTCGTTTCAATTACTAAATAATTGTTTAACGTAAATAAAAGTTTGGCGTGACACACAATATTGTTAAGCGAAGATTATATTTAGTAAGTACATTGTCGGGAAAAATTTAAAACTTGGCGCGCGTGCAGCACGGTTTCACATTACAAGGTAAAACAAAACTAAAATCGCCTACAACGATCAAAATAGCTCGTTCAAGATCTCTTTTTAAAGCTCTCAACAAGTTCTTTATTTTTTAATAAATATAAAAGGAAAAATACATCGCGAAAGACTTCAATCTGCAAAATGTCTGTAGTGGTTATGGAAGTTCAATCACAACTCAACAACAAAAGGATACGTTCACAACTTCATTCGCTCAAGTAAGGTTAATTGCGCTATTGTTACACTCTTTTGAAGTCACTTGGGCGGCTTCTCCAAAATATCTCACTTTTAGAAACGAATAAAACCGAAGTTGTGCGACACAGTTTCGGCAGCTACCGAAACTTATACCCAAAGGAATAAATGGAGCCTTCAGACTACAATTTCCAGCGGTATTGCCCATTTCAGAAAGACACATTTAAAGCGCGGTGAAGATGTAATGATAAAATTATTATAGTACTGCTCGATGTGTGAACCTGCTAATCTAATCTGTTGTCAATGCAGAACATTGGTGTTTGCACTGGAAAGCAAAAAAAAGTTGTCCAGACATTTTGCCCAACCACAGTTTGAACTTCATCATACATGTACATTGTTGTCATATGTGCACTAAAATATTTTTGATGCAAAATCATTTCCAAAATAATAAGCCCAACCATTGAAAAATGATGCAAAAATAATTCCAGTACAAACTTTCCCAAAAATACATACATGTGAGCCCGGCAGCAATAAACCCTTTTCTCAGAATTATTCTGGAATTTTATAAAAAACATTTGCAATGCCTTTCTATGAATAACATCTATTTATTCCTGTGGTTTTTAGAACTTATCTTTCATGAGACTGCCCATTACCCTGGGTCACCCATGGGCTTGCACTAAAGCACAGATGAAGATAATATTTGAGGAGGTAAATTAACAAATGTCTATTTTCACAGCTTTGTTATTTATTAGTAAATGCTCGTAGTGCATGTGTACATGTTGTATACCTTGCCATAGAAAATACAGGGGCGGATGTATTCAGTTGTAGGCATTCTATTTTACCCTGTTTTGGGTCTGAGGTTTTCTGTCTGTCAAAACATCAAAACAGGCATTGTATTTTAGTTGTTCTGAGGTGGTCAAAAATGGCCTGTGTTGAATATAGAAAAAATGTTGATCCTGACTGTTCACCAAGTATCCTTATTGTTCCACAGTGGTACTTGGGGAGCACGACCCAGTTTTACCTACCGCCATGTAAATGCAAATTATTTCTATCTAATTCTCAACTTGCTGATAATAACAGGACTGTAAATTAATATATTTTTTTTTTACTTGAAAGGACATATGTCCTACAAATTAATATTACTAATGGCCTATAATAAATTTTTTGTGGGTTCCCCTGATCAATCTTATTCCCCCGCACCTAAACAAATCATGGAAGGTACATGTATATAACACGTTTTTCCTGTTTATTTCTTGTCCATTTAGGTGGATGCTCAATAAACATGTACATCTACAGGTGTATTTGACAAATCCTGAAAAAGGCTTTGGACAGTAACACATGTATTGTAAAATTTATAGTTTTTGATGAAGATTATGAAGTGTCTGGCACAGAGTAATATCATAATATGTTTACTCTTATTCTCGCCAGAAACTTCACATTCATATCTCTGTAAAATAAAAAAACAGTGATTTTCCCTCAATTTTGTAGCTCTCTGTAAAGGTCATTTTAATATGTATTGTTCATTATTCCTCACTCAAAAATTGGCTGTCTTGCAGCACTTATTGCGGTCATGCCATGCAATGTGAGTGACAGCCCAAACAACAGTGAGGCCTTCCAAGGGGCAAAAGCGACAAGCTACATGAACTAAAATACTGGCAACACTGGAACATTTTAACAGCGACAAGCAACATCATTATAGCACTGAAATGCGACAGCGACACAATGCAACAGCAACAAAATAGGGTAAAAACGACAGCGACAATTACAGCTGTTAGCTAGGCGACGGGGGCTCTCAGAAACATACAACATTGCGACACAGCTACACCCCTTGGAAGGCCTCAATGGTTGGAGTGGAAAACATTTCTATATACGTAGAGGAGCTTTAAGTTTAGATATTTAACGGCTCTTTGCCTTGCTTGTAAGTAGGGCTTGTCAGAACGTCGACCCTTTCATCTCTCACAATGATTTATATTTGATTTCTTATCAAAATATCAATATAGACACAAGCATGCAGGCCATGGCAATAAAGTTACTGATTATGCAATATTATTATTGAAATTGTCTCAATTTATTTGTGATCTAGCTTTTGCAACTGCTTTATCCCTTAAAATCACTCGCAGAGACAACCCTTTTATGAGTGTATGACTATTCAAATGAAAGCTGTTGATGTGGTACTGTTTGTCTTGCTAAACAAAGTGGTGGTTGTAACTTCTAAGTCTGTGGATTACGACCTAATGTGTAACTATTCAAATGAAATCTACTGAGCAGTACTTTTATGTGCTACTGTTTGTTATGCTGTACAAGGTGGTTCTAACTTTCCATTCTATAGGCGTAACCCTAATGTGTGACCATTCAAATGAAAGCACCTGAGCAGTTCTTTCACGTGGCACAGTTTATTATAATGTTCAGGGTGGTTCTAAATTTCATATCTTTGGACCTAACACTTGTGTGTTGCTAAGCCGCCATTCAAATGAAAGCTACTGAGCAGTACTTTCAAGTGGTACTGTTTGTTATGGGCACTCTACAAGGTGGTTCTAACTTTTAAGTCTGTGGACGTAACCTTGTTGTGTGACCATTAGTGAGAGTTTTTGAGCAGTACTTTATGTGGTCATGTTTGTAATTTTCTAATATTGTAACAAAGCTAAAATTTATTTCTTTTTTTCAAATTTTTTAAGTTGGCCACTGTTGGAAGTGAAAAGGTTAATATGAAATTTATGTGCGGAGACGAATAATGAGAAATTATGGTACAAACATGTTTTAAGTCTTGGTTACGTTACCAGATTATTTAATGTGTAATTATTTCCTGACATCCTATTTTCCAATTGCGATCTTTGGCTAATTGTGTTTGAACGTTTTTAAATTGCTTCTTTTGTAAATCTATTTCCTTCCTTGCCATTGTTGGGCATCCGTATTTCTTAATGCCTTACTGCTATTATATGGGTACTGTTCTACAAATTGAAATCATTATTCTTTCTTAAAATATTATCCACAATGCCTAGTTTTCCTTTTTGAGCTTTAAATATTATCACAGTGCCTCTTTGAGACTTGCTTCCTTAAGGCGCAGAAAAACAAGGCTCATAATTTTTTTTGTTTTCTTTTTTATATGTGACATATCTGAAGAAACCTGCACTTGTTATGTTACAATTCCTAGTTTTGAAAGCTTGAAAAAGTCCAGGTGCCAATACTCTTAGCATGGAAAGTTATCTTCATTAGAATCTAATTCCAATTATAAGATTTCAATAATTATATCCTAATTATATATTGTTCAAAGTAGAGTAGATATTTGTAAGAGAACCTTCAACTAATTCAACTGTAGTTCATAAAAGCCAAAAAAAAAATGGTAATGTTTAATTTAATTCTTGATTCAGAGACCGTTTGATTAAAAATATCAAGTGATTTTCAGCCTTCTTTGTCTATAGCGTGTGCTGCGCCCATCCAAGCTTCTTATGAAAACAAAACGCGGCAAAAATCGGCTTGTAGAGATATCTTTGTACGGAGCTGCATAACAAAAATAAAGACAACTTTGTAAAAAGCTCAACTCAATTTCTATCGAGTTACATCATGGTTTCATGTAGGGGCAATTTACTGTGTAACCATAGTTAGTAGGTGTAACAAAGGAGAGTTGAAATAAACATTAAAAGTCATTGACAAAAGTCCTTGTTTCATAATTGTAAGAAACGATAATAACTTTCGATACACACAGTTGAAGTGGTTTGATGATAAAAGCATAGTTAGTAGAGGGGACTGGTGGGAAAACCGGCAAACTTCAAAGGACGAGGCTATTGTTCGTGTTTGAGGTCAACAACACGTCACGTGACAAGACGTGCACAGCATTTAAACAAACATGGCGGACGACAGCGATCCTCACGGAGATGATTGACGGATTTTAGAGATCTGGAGTCTGAAGATGAATCGAAGAACACTCTACTAACCCCCTCTACTAACTATGATAAAAGAGAGAAAATTATTTTTTTGGCACACCACCGGACAGTTGATCCCCACGCAAGAGCACTACAGGTTGCCAGGGGACTGTTTTGGTGACCAAGTAGCTTCTTTTACTGATCCATTTTTGACCCACCGACTGACTTATTTGTACGTGCATCCCTAGGCCTTAACGACATAGCCTCGTACGCAGACGTTCTTGGAACGTTGTAAGAACGTCTGCGAAGGAGGCTATCAGGGACGGCTACCGGAAGTAAATTTACACAACCAGGCATGCGCACGAGAACTCTCGACTCATCTCTCTGCCGTCGCTACGACATGTCCCCGCTACATTTTCTTGCGTGTGTACCATTGTGATTTTGTTGCTGCTACATGTTCCGCTCCACGTCCCCTCGGTGTGAACAACACATGATTTTGTCGCAGCGACGTGTGCGGCATGTCCCCACGTGTACTACTTAACCTCATCGGAACCATGAGGGCGAGGACTCTTGTGGCTAGCCAGAAGATTGCGCTATCCATTCCGGTCTGCCGCCGATGCGATAGCCTGTTCCAGGCTCTCGGTTTGTGGGGAAGAGCGAAAACAAACAAACCGAGAGCCTGGAACAGGCTACCAATGCGGTTCTGCTCCACGTTTCTCTCGGCTGGCCTCGACGTTAGTGCAGTCCACGAGATGCTGCCTAAATTACCTAAATAAATTACCTTTATTTAGACACGGTGAGATTTAAAGCTATAAGCTTGTGGGGCCGTGTATTCCTGATCGAATTGGAATTTGGAAGTGTTGGTTTTTGAGCAAGGACGAGAACCAACAACAAACTCAACCCACATATGACGCCGAGTCTAGGAATCGAACCAGGGCGACATTGGTGGGAGGCGAGCGCTCTCACCACTGCGCCATCCCTGCTCCCCATGCCTGGACTTGTCCGCAATACGTGCCCTTTCCATCGTCATCTTATGTCCCGCGCTTTCCATGCTTGGAATGCTTTTTTAATTGCAAAAATATTGAGTTATTTGTGCAGCAAACCTGCCACAGTGCATTAATAAAAATAATGCACTGTGGAAATTTTCATATTAGACGCACTACCATATGGAAATTTTGTTTTGCATTCCGTGCAGTCAACTGTAAAATACTGTAAATAATCTAATAAACGCCCGGGGCGTCTATTAAATTTTAGGGGTCCTAGGGGAGTCGTTAAAGGAGAAGTTCACTTCAGAATGGCTATTTATTTTCTTTACGCCAATAAAACGTTTATACAAAGATACGTTATCCACCAAAATTTCAGCCTCCAACGTGTGCTATAACCCTACGAAATCTTTCTTTGAAGCCCAAAACTTGACAACTGAACGCCGCCATCTTGGAACTGGTAATGTATGCATGACGTCAAAGAGCTCAGCCTGAAGTTTGGCGGGGAAATTTAAATACTCGAAATTCCTTATTTCTTTGTAGTGGCTTTTGTTTGTCAAAATGCCTGTTTGTGCAGCACCATTTTGCTCACATAGAGCTCCAAGAAATACAAAAAGAGGTGTTTATTTTCACCGTCTTCCGATACTTAAAAAAACAATTGCTCAAAAGCGGACACAAATATTTGTGTGTTCCGATAACTATGGGGTGGAAGACTGCTTCAAATTAAAGTAGTCAGAGATGCAGTCTCTTGAGTGAAAATACCCACAAAAGATAGAATCAAAGTCTCTTCGAGGTATCGACGTTTTTGCATGAAGTATGAGTCGAAGGTTTATCCTGTGCATTGTTCTTCGAACTTATCATTACAGTTTCTTTGTAGTTTAGTTTAACAATTTCCTATCTTCGCGGAGGAAATGCAGCCATATAATTTTGTCAAAAATGGCTCGTCCGCGCCAGGTATTTATACACATATTCCTTAACATTACACAAATAAACAGTGCAAATTTCACCGAGATCTGACAATTCTATACGTTAAGATTGCAAGGACCTTTCGAGGCAGTCGATTACGGCAGCGAAATTAGCAAATGAAACAGCAAAATATGCGTTCGACGCTTTGTTTTTGCGACGCCATATTTGAATTGTTATAGGTAGACCTCTGTTCAATGTGTTCAAGGCCGTATCGTTACGATTGCTCCACGAAAAAGCACGTCCACTGTCGGAGAAAACATTGTGCATATAATTGCGGCGTGAACAAATCGTTACACTCAAGCTGCGTTTTGTCTAGGCTCTGCGAGGGTCGGATATCAAGACCCAGGATTAAACAAAAGCCATATATACAGTGAATGCTCTCGAATTATATTTGAAGATGAAATACGAAAGAATTTTGCTGTCTTTGACTGAAATTCCACCCCGGAATTCCACTCGAACTGCGTAGATACGATCGCATGTTGTAAAGCCGATTCATGCAACATTGCTGTCAACGGCTCAACGCGAGGTCTCTAAAAGCTAAAAGAAGCCCCCATCTCTTGCATTTGTTTTAACTTCAATAATATCTTTGAAAAGAGCGAGTTTTTTGGTATGGTTTATTTTTGACGTTTGTAATTTTTAAACGATGTAAGTGCTAGTGATTATTTATTCGTGTTTTAGTTACGCAATCCATTGTTTGTGCGACGCTTTTTATAGATCGCCTTTCAGACACACGTGCGTGTTGAGATAAGAAAGCTGACATGTCACTTTTAAAATTGTTATATAACGTTTGTAAATGTGACAAGTCACGTTTTTTCCACAAGATCGTAAGTGATCACCCACAGCGGAAAGTAATCCCTTGAGAGATTAAAACAGTCCCTTGAGAAATTAAAAAAGTCCCTTGAGAGTTTACAAATATGTGGTTCCAAATCTTGTCCACATAACCCCTATTCTACCATTTTAGCTTGTAAACAAGCAAAAACGTCGAAAAAAGCCATACGCAATATAAAACATTTTTAAGTAATCTCCTTCTGTAACTCCCTTCAAACGACATGCAAGCGAAAGGAGTCGAAAGAATAAGTAAGGAAAGAATGGAGGTTAGTCATTTTGCTTACCCTGTTTTCTCAAATCAAACACCTCCGGCGTTTATTTCAAACTTGGCGGGGTCCGGTGTTTATTAACGAAGTGCAATTTTCTGTAATTTTTTCACTCCCGAGAACCACGATTTTTCTCGTCGTCCCGGCCGACAAACTGCTCTTGGGTCTCCGAGGATGATTTTTTTTTTCCGAGGATGATTTTTACCAAAGTAACAGTTAACAATTATTCGCCGAAGGCGAAGTGATTATTGTTGAATAATCCCCAAGACGAAGTCGAGGGGATTATTCAACAATAATCACTGAGCCTGAGGCAAATAATTGTTTTAGTATAATTTTTACAGGTGATCATCAAGAACTTAAAAAAATAACGATAGCAAACAAGAAAACAGCAAACACAAGTGTTCGCTTGCATACGATGTAAACCAGTTTAAATCATCGATTGCAATCAGAATTTATTTAGTTAAAGCAATAAAACGGAACAAAACAAACACAATGAGAAAGATAGATGTCCGTTACCTTTGTATGATTGTGGATGACTTCTAAGCGAATGTGCGAATCCTCTTAAAATGAGTAGCTCCGGTGAGAAGAGAACTAGATAATGTTTGCTCAATCGATCTGACTGAGTTTCTCATCGATCGCCCAAACCGCCGTGTTTACGATTATTTCTAATGTCTTGAGAACCATCTATTGAAAATATTTTCGGTCCAAAAGTCTTATTAGTTAATTTGAAAAATTCCCAATGTTTAAAATATCCAGAACTTGGACTGGTTTCTTTCAAATCAAAGAAATTTTTATTCAGCAAAAGCGGCCATGTTTACTTCCCTGGATGTCAAAGGGGGCGTGGCTAAGTAACCAAGCCTTCAAAGCTATAATCACCTCGCGCGGGGTGAATATAGCCTCATAAGCCGAGCTTCTCGACCAATCAGAATGCTTCAATTCTTGTAATCACCTCTGAAATTATACTAATATTGCATACGGCACGTGCATGTTGCAATCAAGATTTGTTACAAACCGAACTGTAGAATATAAACAACCAATGAGTCCATAAACGGCAATGTCGCCAACGTCCTCCGCAGTTATAAACGTTCACTGTTATAAACAACAGTGCGTCAGTCACGACAACACGAACGCGAACATTGCTGTTTCATTTTGTTTACAGCATCCATCCTAGTTATTTTACGCCGAACTTTCCTTGAACATTATAAAAAAAATTACCAAAGAAGCAAACCGTACCAGTTTGTCGTAGCAGTGCTTTAAGAGAATATATTTACTTGTTTGCTCGACCGCAAATAAACGCCGGGACCTCGATCAAACGTCCCCGGTGTTTATTTAAAAGTTAGCATTTTTGACCCGGCGTTTATTAATACGAAGCCGGAGTTTAATCGGTGACCCGCGTTTAATCGAGCAAATACGACGACGGCAAATAATTACAGCATGAACAAAAATTGACTTAAATTGGCAACAACACTTCTCAGAATAGAAATAACAAAACGGGCTTAGTGTTAAAAATTTTGGATGTAATGACTGGGTTGTACATGTAAATAAATACAGAAGGAGAAAAAGACAGAGAAAAAGATACAAACAAGTAATAAGTTAAGTTAAAATTTTGCTTGATCTAAAATGAAATAATTCAAACATTTCTAGCTCAGTCAGTCAACTACAAAAATGACATAAAGTTCACTTTGGGAGTTGCGATCTTATATTTGATCAAGAAGAGTTTCTCTTGTTTATTAAAAGTCCTCCCTGAAATCAACTAAAAAGTGAAATAACATAAACGCATCATTGGCTGGTATTGCGTCTGGCTCTTTCTTTTTTGTGTGTGGGTATTTTCACGTAGGAGACTGTATCTGTATCTATCTTTATACCATGCCATAGAAAATACAGCCAATCAGAATACAGGAAAGCCGTTGTATATTCGACGGTATTCAACCCAACCTTCCCATAGTGCGCTGCGACTGTATTCTCGACGAAATTTAGTAAGCGTATTTTCTATGACATGGTATAAAATAGTTACACGACACTTTCTCGTGGTATACTATGGAATATCCCACTTGTCACTTGTATTTTCTTGGCATACACACTCGCCTAAAGGCTCGTGTGTATACTGAGAAAATACAAGTGACTCGTGGGATATTCCATAGTATACCACTCGAAAGTGTTGCATAACTAGTATGTATCTTCTTCAAAGCAGTCTCCCGTATAGCTTTCGGAACACACAAATATTTGTGTTCGCTTTGGCAGTAATTTTTCGTCCCTACCCATTCTTATTGAGTAATTTTTCTTTTAGATATTGAATGACGGCAAAAAGATTTTTGTATCTCATTTGTATTTTGACAAACAAACGCCACTACAAAGAAACAAGGAGTTTCGACTATTAAAATTTTTCGCCAAACTTCAGGCTGAGCTCTTTGACGTCACGCATACATTACCAGGTTCCAAAATGGCGGCGTTCAGTTGTCGAGTTTTGGGCTACTTCAAAGAAAGATTTCGTAGGGTTATAGCGCACGTTGGAGGCTGAAATTTTGGTGAATAACATGTCTTTGTATAAACTTTTTATTGGCGTAAAGAAAATAAATGGCCATTTTGGAATGAACTTCTCCTTTAAATAGATATGAATCGTTTATTAGGGAGGGGCGTTTATTTCACTTTAACTGTGAAAACGTCAAATAAACAAATAGGATGCGTACATAGTTATCTCGCGGAGTATGATACAAGACACAGTAGGTGAGTTGGAGGCTATCCTAGAGATATCGTTCAAACTTCGATATCGATGTTTTCATGTCTGAGTCAAGCTAGTCCAGTCCCTGAACTCTCTCTTCCACGCGCCCTATAAAGGGGTTGAACCCAGGCGCGCGAAGAGAGAGTGAATGAATGAATAATGAATGAATAACTTTATTATCGTGTCTAAAAATGTTTAGCTGAGGGGAAAAGTCCCCTCTACTAATTGTGGACACCTGACTAAGAAAAAACTCTAAAAAAACTTAAACCTATCATTGTACAACTATTACAATTAATAATTTAAAGTTAAAGGGACTGTGTCACGGCTGATTAAAGTTTATTTTATTTAGTTTTGCCAAATACTCGCTATGAATCCTAATGTTTGCAAAGAAATTACTTCTATGTATCTAAATGACAAAACCATAGCTTCATCGTATCCAACTTTGTCTCCCGGGGGATAAAATTTAAAGTTACAAGCAAACGAGATTAACTTTGAAAACTGTTCCGCCGGACCATTTTTCAAAAACCCATATCGCAATCCGTTTCAATCTTCGTCATTTCTGGCCATCCGTACCTTCTTTTGTATTTACTGTGCTATCGAAATGTCCCTTCACTGTTTTAGGAGGTTATTTTTATATTTCACTAAACTTGAAGGTCATTTTCCCATGCCTTAATTTGGCTAAAATTCGTGACACAGCCCCTTGAAAATAAGTTAAAAAAGAAGCTATTTACATAATAAAACGGGTAAAAAAAAGTAAATCTATTCATGTGATAAAAAAGACTACTTACATGGCTAGTATTAATAGTCACAGAGGCGGCAATTGCAACGTTCATTGTTTAAAAAGTTATTGAAGTCACGTTTCCGAATCGTTTTTTTAAATGTTTTAAGTGACTGGCATTTTCTTTCATCCGTCGTCAGGTGGCCCCAGAGTCATATCTATATATGAGGTGATTCTCGGAGGGGCTCGTCTATTAGACACGGGGAGTTTATTACAAACTTTACACTTTAGTTGAGGCGTTAGATACGAGGCGTTTATTTGAGAGTGGGCGTTTATTAGATCAAAATGGTCCCCAATATTAATCTTTATACGGTATCTCCGCACCCTCGGCATGAAGGCACGGCTACGAGGCGCCTGAACTTGAGCGGTTACTAAGCAAGATGTCCGCCATGTAGATGTGAAATTTGTCACAGACTTTTCCAGCTTTTCTCACTGTTTCTGACTAGTATAACACATCACTACGTTAGTTTTCAACGATGGGGAAAAGGTATCACTGTGAATATTGTAACCGATCCTTTGCCGACACTCTGCATACAAGGAAAAATCACATCAATGGCGTACAACACAAGAGAAACCGAAAACTTCACTACGATTCGTTCAAGGGTACGTACTGAAAAAGACTTTGACTTATTTTGACAGTCAAATGGTTTCTTGAAAGCAGTTCTTATATTTTGGATCTCTGATAAAATGTTTTGTTGGTGGGAGGGGTTGCAGACTTACAATGGACCACAGTGAATGTCTAATATTGGTACATGGCTAATTGCAAGAGTTCTTTGTTTTATATAACTAATAGATCCTGCAGTTCTCTTAGCTGAGGAAACCAGTAAACCACCCTGCAGAAAATTCTTTTCCACTGGTGAGTTGTGAATGTAGAAAATGGTGTTATGTGCATAATCTTGGGCTTCATAAGACCCCCTGACAGTGCAAATGTGTTTAACTTCATGTAATGTATCAGTCATTTCCAAGCGAGATCATCCCCCCTCCCCCCCCCCCCGGCAAACCCCAAACATTTGACTTTTTTCAAAATGTCTGATAAAATTCCCCATAGTGTGGGCCAGTTGAACAGTCAAATGCCCCACATTATCATTGTAAATTGGGTTTTCTCATTAACACTTGGTCTAAACGGACACTCATGCCTCATTATTAAGTAAATTTTATTAGGAAAAGGTACATTCAACCCGGGGAGGGCACTCGCATATGAAAGTGACAGGATGCTCGTCGTCTTGCTAAGGGTTGTAAATTTCAGATTTTTGGTCTCGCTTAGGGTGTTCCGGGCAAACGCCAATATTGTTAGCCATAATGGTCTCGTTTAGGGTTACAAATGACGAAATATACAAATATTATAATTCCTATTCTTATGCACCTATCAATGGTTTGCCCCAGGATGGGGGGGGGGGGCAACCCCAGGGAAGTTTGAAATTTTTTGAAATCCAGAGTCGAATTCCCCACCCCTGGGCACCTAGCGAATGTCAAATTTCACTTATGTCCTCTTAAATTTCTAACCCAGCAGACCATTTTAGATGTCAAAATCCCTACCCTGGGAGAGCTTCACGATGTCAAAGTCCCGTGGGTTGCCCCCCCCCCCCCCCCCATCCTGGGGCAAACCATTGATAGGTGCATTAGTTTTCTGGTATCTTTTACGGCTCAAGCTTGAGCCACACCCAGATTGGTCTCTTTCAGGGTTCTTTTCAAAATTTCCGACGAGCATCCCAATCCATTTCATATAGGAGTCCACCCCCAGGGAAATTAAAACTACTTTACATTAACCAAAACTTCACGGGCTTGAGCTCGCTAGCGTTTCATAGTTTATGACACATTTTGTCAACAGTAAAATGCCCGACCATCCGGGCTTCTGTTCGATCAAATTCCCCACTATCTGGGCCTCAGTAGCCATCAAATGCCCGGTGGTTGCCTGACGGGGGGGGGGGGGTGATCTTGCTTGGAATTGACTGATACGTGAATGCTACATTTTAAACAACTGAGCTGTTTATGGAATTTTTATAACATTTGCATAATGACTTGTAAGATGAAGTGAAGTTGATCACAAGATTTTACTCATGTCTTTTCTTTAACTGAGCAAATCCATTGTAAAATTGAATCCATTTGAAAGTTTCAGAACCAAGCTGTTAATTATGAATACAGTCAACTCTCGTTATAGCGGACACGCTTGGGGCCTCGTTTCGTGTCTGTTATAGCGAGAATCCATACTGAACAGCGGGAGTCATTTCCAGTCAAACCTTGTTCGTTGGGGATCTGGATTTTGTCTGTAATAGCGAGTGTCCGCAATAGTGGGGTGTCCGCAAGGCGAGAGTTGACTGTAATATTAATTTGTCCTGATTGTCAAGTCCCCCAGCCTAAGATCTTACTACAGTTGAATCTCGATAACTCAAACATCACACCAACTGGAACCTTTTTCGATTCCCCTCCAGTTCATTTTCTTACTAATTTTGCCCTCGATAACTCGAACTCCCAATAACTCCAACCCCTGATAACTCAAACCTAATTCAATTTCCCATGAAGGGTCAAGTTATCGCATTCAACTCGCTCATTTAACCATAAATTTGTGACAGTAGAATGGTTTTATTGCATCAAAAAACATCATTATTTTGAAAATGAAAAGCTTTATAAAAAGAGCTCACATTATATAATAAAAAGAGCTCATATTATAATCAGAAGGCAAAACCATTTGAGGGCTCAAAGAAAGTCCTGTCTGGTAATCCATGGAAAGTAGATTTTCCTGTTGGGCAAATCACTTTTCAGTGCTCACTTGCCTGATGGGAAAGGGGCCTGGCAAGTTGTCTGCCGACTTAATCATAATTTTAACATAAGAATATACCTGTCAACTCTCACGCCTTGGATATGAGTCTCATGCCTGAAAGTTGAAAGCTTCGATCTCACGCCAACTCACTTACGAACTTATTTTTCACGCCTGGTCAAAAAATGTGAGTTGTAACAACCATACCCGACACACTTTCCAAAAAAATATAAACTCAAACCAATGTGAGAAACAAAAACTCCAAGTTGAATGAGTAAATTACGATTCTTTCCCCTGAAATCTCAGAGTTTTGACAAAAAAAGCATTGGGAATGAAGTCATGTTTAGCAAAACACGTCCACACACTGGGATCAGGATATATTGGGAATGTCTTCAGAATACAGTCATGTACTTTGGACGTCTTTGGAAAACTTTGAACATTGTCATATCGTCTTCAGAAATCATGGCACTCTCAGGATAAAAATCTCATGCCTTTGACCCAGAAAAAGTTGGCAGGAATATAAGGAGTGAACTAAGACAGGCATGCAACTGTCTTGGGCTAGCAAACTTTGAGAGCCCTGCATACCCAGTTTCAGACCAAAGAGGAAAAATCTATACCCTATTTTAGACTAAAACAGCTCAAAACTTTTCCCTTTTGGACAGCACATATCCTGGGCTTAATATTTAGAAAGTGTTACCATAATATTATGGTATTAGAGAGGTTAAGCATGATGTTTATTTTCTCACAAATGGCAAAAATTCAACTTCTGCCGTCTGCCATTTGGCGTTTGTATGCGGAAATGAGTAGTTTTGTGTTTATTGTGAATGTGGGATTTTTCCATAAAAAGGTAAATTTTAAAAATAAAAGGCAAGCTTGCATTTGCCGTATAACGTCATGCTAAAACTCTTTATTATTAAATGCGCCATAAAATCTTTCCGTAATATAAAGCCCAACTATTGTTGAAATGCAAAATAATTTGTTGTAGGATCATGTGGATTTGGTGCTAGCTGTTGGTATTCTCACACAAACCCACAAATGCTGTTAGCAGCTCAAAGTGCAAGTGAGTGACTTACATAAACACTATTAATTCATTTTGTGTCTTCTTTATTCTTAGCTATAATTAACTTTCTCATACTACAGTATGCCTAAGATGAACTTCTACTTGAATGAAACTTACTTACACAGCTGTAGCTTATCCTGTTTTCTATAAAATAGTCTGCATGCTGAAAACTCCTATTTTTATCCGGATTAACTGGGTTCCAGGGTCTGAAATTCTTGAAAAGTATAGAATTTCCAGACCTACATTGAAGAGAAAATATGGACAATATACATAAAGACTGGAAAAAAAAATACAAAAAAAAAGCTACAAAAAAGTGCTTTTAAAAGCCAAGATTGTTCAATTGCAGAATGTTGAGAACTCTCTGCTATTGTGACTGTATTGTATCACAGTTACTGTTATTTCCACTCTTAGAGTGCAATTTCACTCATAACCTTGCATCTGGAAAAAGAAAATTGTATAGAGAAAGTCTTGAATTTTTGCATACAGAAATGTTTATGAACCCTGTTTTATGGTAGCCTGAAAATGAAGCAGTAAGTGTAGGACTAGTGTACTGCTCCACTTCCCATAGCTGGGGATCATTACATTGAGCATGAGGCTATATTATATGCTGATCCACCTCCACCTCCATTGCAATCATTTATTGTTTGTTACCAACTGCACTTGCTAAAGTACGTGACAGTTGGGTGCCCAAGGGAATCCAGGGGCTTCCACTGGAAGTCCAACCAACTGGTCCCTAGTAGATACATGTAAAGTACCACTCTATGGCTGGCAAGCCTCACAACCCAGCCATGAGCTCCTGTGCAAGTCCTCCAGGCATCTGTCACACTGAACAAACAGTGGAGTAGGGAAACTGAAGGGGGGAAGGGATGGGGGAAGATGATGAACAGAGCACTAGAGCTCAAAAGACACGAACGAAAACCACAATGAAAGCTCTGCACAAACGTAAACATGACGTCTCTTTGGAGCGTGCGTATAAACTGATAACACCATTAAATTGCATTAGCTGCATGTATCGGCTTTGTTAAACTTGGCCTCAGTGAGCTAAATTTTCCTTCTTTTGCCTCAGCTGGTCAAACAACAAATCAGTCGCAAACAAGTCAACCTGAAGCAATGCTTGAAGAATGGCTTGAAAAGTGGAACAAGAGGCAAAAAAAGAATGAATCAGGAAAATGTGCCTCACAGTCAACTTACACACTCCCACCTGGTCTTCCTCCTCTGCAAGAACTCCCTCCTTCTCTGTTACCACCACCACCCAGTGGATACCCTGAACTACCAGGGGTAGAGTGGGGGTAATGGTACAGGTAAACTAAGGCCAGATTGTGAGACCTGGTAATGGAGCAGGTGAAACTGAAGCCAGCTTTGCCTTGGCCTCCCAAATAATACCTGTCTGCTTCCCCTTTGGATACCAACACTGCCATCAGCACTAAACAGGTCATAACTTCTACCCAGTGATGATCATTTCTTGGATTGAAGCATAGTTCAGACTTGCCTCATGCTAGCACAGTTGTGTACAGTCAATGTTCATACAGAGGACATGCTGGGAAAAAAACTTACAAAGAAAGTTGTAAAGAAATGAGGCAGTTGAATGCTTAAGAAACTGAATAACGATTGAGATCATACATGTATCAATGGTCGAAGTGACAAATGAACTTGTCGCGATTGGGAAGTGAATCAAAGTACTATTAAACCTATTGGGTCTATATTCATGCTATCTTTGGCACTTCTAGAACAAGGAATACATGTAACCACGCATTAACGTCATCTAATGTTCACGTAACATGCTTTGGTTGATTGTGGGCTCAACGAAGTGTTCTTGTTGGGTCATGAATAAAATTATCCATTTGCTCGAATTGAACTTGAATCGATCGAATCGGCATTTTAGCCCCTTGGGGTCACTCTTTATATTTTTTTGGTGCGGGTGTGCCGCTAGGACTTTGAAACCCTTACCCTATGTACCAGACCATGTTCAGCTGATTTTGCAGCCCTATACTAGACTACACACCAAAAATCCCTACCCTATCCCAGACTTGCATTTATTTAGTCCAGTATCACTATCAGTGTTTTAATGGAAAACCATCTGTCAACAACGATGCCGCAATAATTTTATTCACGTTTTGGAAAGCCTCTTTCTCTTCCGAGTTTGTATTCCTATTCTGGACTTAATTCGTCATACCACCGACCATTTTCCGGCAAATGATACTCTTTTCACCGGGTCACTGTTTTCACTAATGAGATTCAGTTTTCGGATAGGCGACTCTGCCGTCCTTCGACTCGTGAATATTATCCATCCGTACTTATGGGTGCAATTGCCCGATCGACAGCTTAAGAGATGATCAAGAAGCATTTAAAACCATTCTTTTACAAGGAGAGTTGTACCCCCAAAAATATTTTCTATGATTCAAATTTCGCTGTAACAGATGTCCCAACTAGATTTGATCTGCATTGAAAGGATTAATTAACCGGCACATGAATTGTAATCGACGTTTGAAAACAAGCTCTGTGGAGCACGCAAAATAGAGAAAGAAGAACAACAAAGAGGACACCTGACTTGGTTCCAACAGTAGTTTATTCATATTGGGCGTTGCAATCAAGATCAGTGTAACCTTTAAAATTTGAACAACTTGAAATTGCTCTTACAAGTTGCTGACTTATAAACCATTACCACTTTACAAGTTTATATTGTTTAGGTTTAAAGATGTAGCAAATACCACAGTGTGTGGAATACAACACTACCATAAATATTATGCTTAAAAGCACTATTCTATAATTAAATATTATGCTTATTGTTTATTAAGCTTGAAAGGATTGTTGTACCTCAAAATTATTTATATCCGAGACTGTTATTTGTGGTAGGTAATGACATGGAATATACCTGCATTAATAATTCGTGATCAAAAAGGGAAGTTTGCTGTGCTTTTAAAGTGTGAAGGACTACTGCTGGCTTTTAAAATATTTTTTGGAATAAAATGCTGATTATATTTATGCAAATGAATATAGAAATGATTGATATATGGTAAATCCTCTAAATACTCATTTCTTTAAATTAAAGCCTCCGTTTAATGAGTTTTGCTTACATTAAGAGCGGTTTTCACTTGAGTGTAGAAAGTAATTTGCATTTGCTTTAATTTTCACTTCACTTTTTCAACCAACGAAAAGAAAAATCGAAACCAATCGTGACTCACTTAAACACGTTTAACCGCGCTTCGCACCGGTAACATGTATTAGGCTCGAGTTTTGATTGGCTCGCTGGATTGCCTGTGACATTTGTGATTGGCCAGTGTGTTTAACTCACTGTTTGGTGGTGGCCTGGATATAATTTTAAGTTTACGAGTTAGATCTATAGTATTATATAGAGTATGAATAACTTTTACTAACTTGGTGTTTCCAAAATCGTCGTAAAACATGAGAGAACTGAAACGGGTCTGGTATTTTGTTATCATTTGCCGCGCATATAGGAGTTATAATCGTCATTTTTAGTGCAGAATGCACTTTTGTGATGGTTTGGTGGGCAGTCGTGTGATAAACCCCTAAACCCCTCAAGCGCTAAAGCACTATGGTGTAAACTTTTAATCAGCAATTAATTAATTAATATCAATTAATTAATTATTCCTTGTGGAGGGGGTGGGGGTGGGGAGCACCTGACCGTACCCCTAGGTAAAACCTGGAGCACATCTATGTTACTTTCATATGAAGATCTCAAACGTATATATTTGTTTCAGAAAACCCTTTGCTCTCCTTGTGGTACTACTCGACGTTCTAGGGCAACGTTCTTTACGCCAAACGCATGCGCAGTTTAGTCTACATTTTTTGCTGGAACTCTCATGAACATCGCTTGTATTGCGTGTTTGTGGTAGGATTCCTGCAGACTTCGTGGCGCCAAGTAAAAACCGCAAATTAATTAAATTAGATTTTGAGACTTTCACAGCGCTTTCGTAATTAGGTATGCAAAAACTTGCACCGGGATTTTCGGCGTGAACACCTGATAACCAGGAAACAAATATCCTAGCTGTACTGCGTTTTAAAAAACCTGTCGAAAAAGATGTTTTTTGATTAGATTTGTTTCTTTAGTTTTTGAGAATCGTCTTTCGTGCAGTCTAAACCGTAACTTAATTAAATTAAACAAATGTCATCGATGCCGCCGTAAAACAAACAAAAAACAAAAGTTTCATGTTATCGCATTTTCAAGGAAGACAAAAGTATTTTGTTACAAACGAACAAAAGTGTCCTGTTACGTTTGCAAAGATTAGCGTAAGGAACACCTGGGAAAGAATACAAGTAGCCTGTGAACAGTTTTTCCGAAAGTAAAATAAAGCAAATAAACACGAACATATATAAAACATCATACTTTCAATTGTTCCATATTGCATTCTGCACTTACCAAATCATCGAGATTTTTTTTATTTCACAAGGAGTATTATCCATCCGTGAGAAACTGAAAAGCCGTGATTAAATATTTGCTTGAGAAATTGACTGATTGACTGAATTTCGATTCCACTATCTCTATTGATGTTATTAGGATTAAGTTTATTAAATGTTTGTTTTACGACTGGGCTAGGATAACCTGGCCACAAATTCAGTAATTTTTTTACCAGTTTCGTCAAAAATGACCTGACACAATGGATCAAAGGCACAATTAACAAACTTTTTGTATTTCAGCTGGTTAAGATAAAGTGGCCACAAGTTAAATTTTTTTTACCAATTGCGTCACAAATGACCTCACACGATGGCTCAGAGGCTCAAATTGTGTTTTATGTTTCGGTGGCTGTTCCGTTGCAGACAAGAAAAGACGATTTGTTTGTAAGATAGGGAAGCGAGTTTAAAATTGATAGCAAGTCATTATCCACTTAAAAACAGCTATTGACCCAGCATGCTAGGTCTCTTGCCTTTCGACGTAGCAAAGGCTGTATTGACGATCAATTTGGAAAATAGTTCTTCGAGTGTTTGTTAGAGGAACAGAAATACGATTTAACTCGATCATGATCAAGCGGTTGTCGCTGTAATTTTGTCTGCAGGGCCGTAACTAGCAAGAGGCAAGACGAGGCAGTTGCCTCGTCTAGATTTTACACTAAAATTGATAACAAAATATGCTTATTAAAGAAAATAATTCACAGTTGAACTAGTTTAATTTTTTTCAAGAAATACCTTATAAAAAAGTGTTTCAGAGATTCTAGATTTCCTAATTTTCTGGAGGGCATTTGCCCAAAACCTCCGAACAAGATCTTGCCTCGTCTATGCCCAAGGTCTGGTTACGGCCCTGATCTGGGATTGTTTCTTTAAGCTAACAACACGAAAACATTGCTGATTCCTTAAGGTTAAATACTCGTTAAGAGTTGAGTGATTTTTAAACGATGACTCAGTAATATATCATGATCAATGCAACACAACTACAAGTTTTCTTTTACTGACCCAAATATTTAACACAATTTTGAAATGAAAAGTGTATATCGAGTTCGATCAACATTTACAATTAAAGTGTGTAGTGAATGTCGCTGTTTTATTTCTCCAGCAACAATTTTGACAGTTTAGCAAGACTTTCACTCGATATTGAGTTAACTGGTTAACGTTCTTGTGGGGTAGTTTTTTCAAATTCTTTCTTTCTCCAAAATACTGAAAGTTTCAGTAAATACTTTATACCGCAGAATAGACTATAACGTTCTGTTGCAGACTAAAAAATGCGAAAACAAGAAAAACTCGACTTACGGTAATTTGTAAAAATTAAAAAAAAAAAAAAAATGATTTAAAAACAAATGCTGGTCGGGCAATGATATAATCGCTCCACGAAATAAGTCATTAGTTGTAACTTCAAAACTGTGGCGACTTGTAAAATAGGGTCAGCACATTCAAAGTAATAGCAGCCAAATTCACACAAAAGGGCATTGTAAAATATAATTGGTTAAAAACTGAGTCGCGTGAAAAAAATCCATATCTAAAATCGTTATCGGCATTCGTTATGAAAAAAAGTTATACAAGATATCTTCTGGCGCCGGGCGCACGGTTTTTATTGACCTTAAGTTGGAAGATGATTACCGTATTCCTGATGATGGTAATAGCAGCTGAGAGTGTCCCTCCGCTGTAAGCGTTTGCCTTTTGTCTGTAATTGTTACAATTAGTTACAAGTTTTAAACTGTTTGTTTTTTAAGGCTTAGTAAATTACCTCTTCGTCTATCAGCTGGGCTAAAATAGAGAAAATAGACTAGCCACAAGCTCAGTGATGTTTTACCAATTTAATACGTCAGAACTGACTTGATATAATGGCTCAGAGGCACAGTTTCTTTTTTTCCCCACTTTTTATTAAGATCTTATGAAGCTCAATTATGTTATAACATGATATTAATAACACTTATCACCACTTGTGTGTCCTGTTATCATAATTAGAATTCATATAGGAGTTATAATCGTCATTTTTTTTATTTCACAAGGAGTATTATCCATCCGTGAGAAACTGAAAAGCCGTGATTAAATATTTGCTTGAGAAATTGACTGATTGATTGAATTTCGATTCCACTATCTCTATTGATGTTATTAGGATTAAGTTTATTAAATGTTTGTTTTACGACTGGGCTAGGATAACCTGGCCACAAATTCAGTAATTTTTTACCAGTTTCGTCAAAAATGACCTGACACAATGGATCAAAGGCACAATTAACAAACTTTTTAAGATAAAGTGGCCACAAGTTAAATTTTTTTTTTACCAATTGCGTCACAAATGACCTCACACGATGGCTCAGAGGCTCAAATTGTGTTTCAGTTATGTTTCTGTGGCTGTTCCGTTGCAGACAAGAAAAGACGATTTGTTTGTAAGATAGGGAAGCGAGTTTAAAATTGATAGCAAGTCAATATCCACTTAAAAACAGCTATTGACCCAGCATGCTAGATCTCTTGCCTTTCGAAGTAGCAAAGGCTGTATTGACGATCAATTTGGAAAATAGTTCTTCGAGTGTTTGTTAGAAGAACAGAAATACGATTTAACTCGATCATGATCATGATCTGCAAAGTAAATACTTTGCAGACTAAAAAATGCGAAAACAAGAAAAACTCGACTTACGGTAATTTGTAAAAATTAAAAAAAAAAAATGATTTAAAAACAAATGCTGGTCGGGCAATGATAAAATCGCTCCACGAAATAAGTCATTAGTTGTAACTTCAAAACTGTGCCGACTTGTAAAATAGGGTCAGCACATTCAAAGTAATAGCAGCCAAATTCACACAAAAGGGCATTGTAAAATATAATTGGTTAAAAACTGAGTCGCGTGAAAAAAATCCATATCTAAAATCGTTATCGGCATTCGTTATGAAAAAAAGTTATACAAGATATCTTCTGGCGCCGGGCGCACGGTTTTTATTGACCTTAAGTTGGAAGATGATTACCGTATTCCTGATGATGGTAATAGCAGCTGAGAGTGTCCCTCCGCTGTAAGCGTTTGCCTTTTGTCTGTAATTGTTACAATTAGTTACAAGTTTTAAACTGTTTGTTTTTTAAGGCTTAGTAAATTACCTCTTCGTCTATCAGCTGGGCTAAAATAGAGAAAATAGACTAGCCACAAGCTCAGTGATGTTTTACCAATTTAATACGTCAGAACTGACTTGATATAATGGCTCAGAGGCACAGTTTCTTTTTTCCCCACTTTTTATTAAGATCTTATGAAGCTCAATTATGTTATAACATGATATTAATAACACTTATCACCACTTGTGTGTCCTGTTATCATAATTAAATTAAATTAAAGCTCTAAGATTGAGTTAATCTAAGTTTTTAATCTACTGTTTAAATCTACCTTGATTTAGTATAAGGTGTCTTCTAAATTTGACACAACACTGTAGTTCTGAGCCATATTTCGGCCACGAGCGTTGAACGAGGGCTAGTTGTAACTTAAGGTGAACGTTATTTACTCTAATTGATGTCTTTTCGAACCAGAAAGACTGCATTTACGGCTTTTCGCTTTTTATACGTCTTGTCTTATATTTCTTATATAGCTTTTTAACTGTTTTTAATATTTTATTTTATTAACTATTCATTTATTTATTTTTAACGCAGGACCCATGTTGATAGCAGTTTTTATAATTGAAATGGTCATCCTGCATAAATATGTTTATTTATTACTATTATTATTATTATTATTATTATTGTTCAAATCATGAATTCTACCAATTTAATTAACTTGTTTACTCCATGAAATAACATCAATGAAAACAAACTTAACTTAGAGACTCAAAGAGACTAAGTTGAATTAGAAACTCTTTCTAATCGGAAATGTTTTTACAACCTTCTCACCGTTTATTGTAGTTTTTTTGTAATAGATTCGAAATTTACTCCTTTCTGCGAGGGTTTACATGACTCTTCTTTGAATTCCGGAATATAATAAATTAAATCCTTGAACAATTTCTTTGCCTCGTTCAGACTAGAGCATTTTATTACTCCAAGTTCCTTCGATTGCCTTTTTTGGAAGCAACCTTTAGCTTCGCCTTCTATGCCGTTGTTTGAATCAACGTTCACCGCCCAGAAGAAAATAGACTGCCTGGCCTTCGGGTCACATACAGCTTTCCAGTAATATTGCGGTACCACCACTCGATCATTCAACCTCATAACCATACCATTCCGGTCTTTTGCTGCACCACCTGGAAAGAATATCGTGGAAAAGTAAAAATTAAAGGCATGTGTCTATAAGAACTCAAACTGGTCTTGGCTCATATCAATTCTTTACGCCCAACTGGTCTATGCCTAGGGCTGTCCCAAAGATGCTCGGAAACTTTTGGGTAACTTTTTATCTTTCGAGCAATTTTTTTCTTTTCAAGCAACTTCCGAGAAACTTTTTGCAGTTTTGGACAACTTTTTGCAAGACCGAAGATTTCCGAAGAATTTTGGAGTGTTGTTCGAAGCCACACGAACGTTTCCGAGCATTTTTCGAACTTGTCCGAAGATTGACAAAATTTGCCGAAGATTTCCGAGAAAGTTTAGAAGATGCTTCAACTTTTGGATCATTTAAAAACTCGTCAGCAAACATGATGTCATCGGTATCTTCACGATTGTTGTATTTCAACAAATTTTGGCCTTAAAATGTTATTTAGATATTTTCAACTTTTTTAAGAAATTTCGAGCAACTTTTTAAAGAAATTTCGAGCATCTTTGGGACAGGACCGGACAGCCCTATCTATGCCTCAATTTAGTACTCTACTCATTACGTGACCCAAGCCCACTGTAAGTGTAGTAAACAGACGCAAAGTACAAGTAATAAAAGCTACTAACATAATCAGCTCGATGGAAGAGTCATGCAAATCCGTATGCAGAATTTACAAGGAAGAGAATTTACAAAGAGTTTCATTGCAATCCCCAGTAAATTGCAAAGTTATTCTTTACAATCATGATGCCCAAAAGATAACCAGCGGATTTGTAACAATAAATGGTCGACTTTAATATATATACCTGTCCCAGTGAATATATACAATTTTTGTTTGTTATTGGTTGCATACGTCCTTAGGGCTTCTTCCAGGTTGTTCCAATTACCATTGTTAAATTTCTTACGCTGCGGAGCAAGGTTGGTGGTATACATGGTAAAATCACGCTCCTCGTTGGTACTAAAATCCCCTTTTGGGGTTAGATGTCCTCTGTCATATCCACTGTTAAGATAGTCTTCGTCAGTCGCCACTGGGTCTTGAAAATACGAAAATAATATTTATTGAGGTAAGTTAAAAATGAACGAATAACGATAAGCAGTACCTTCTTGACTCAAAACGCACGTGTACGCTTGCCACTTTCCAAAAACAGCTCACAAGCTAAGTTATTTTCCCAATCTCTCGCTGTGATAAGAGAAAGCTCGACGGTGGTAGGGAGGGGCGAAAAAGACTTTAAACCATCAATATTCAATTAGTGACAAATAGTGTGTTAACGGTTTTGTGGTTTGTCAACGATTGTAGCTGGTCATGATCATCGATTGATCAAAGCAAGTTAATTCATTGATTTAGTTAGTAAATAAATGATTAATTATCCATCTCTCTACCCATCCCGTCCATTCATCATTATCTGGTTTTGTTATACCTTCAAAAGTTATTCACCAATCAATCCTGACTGACTGACTGGCTGAGTCACTGACTGAATAACTGACTGACTGACTGACTGGCTGAGTGAGTGAGTGACTGACTGGCTGAGTCACTGACTGAATAACTGACTGACTGACTGGCTGAGTGGCTGACTGAATAACTGACTGACTGACTGACTGACAGACGGACTGACTGACTGACGGACGGACGGACGGACGGACGGACGGACTGACTGACTGACTGACGGACGGACGGACGGACGGACGGACGGACGGACGGACGGACGGACGGACGGACAAACGGACTGACTGACTGACTGACTGATTGATTGACTGACTGACTGACTGACTGACGGACTGACTGACCGATCTCAAAGACCAACTGATCAATCGCCGAACCAACCAAGTGACCAACCACTTAAGCAACTAGTAAGTCAAAAGCCCAACCATGCGACGGATCAAGCAAGCAACCGAACAACTGATAAACCGACCGACGAACGAACGAGAAACCAATCGATCATCAGTCCAATCAATCAAACAACTAAGTAGCTCACCCACTATAATTTACCTCACAAATAAAAACGTCAAAAAAGAACATTACAACTTAAGAACCAACTAACAGAATAAATTCGCAATCAACCAATTGATCGATTGACTAAGTGACTTACCAACCATTCCACTGACCGACTGAGTCTGTCCAATTTGACCAACAAAACCAGCTAATCGACTGACTGGTAAACCAGCTAAACCAGCCAACCAAACAATTGAATGGCTAAGCGACTAACCTACTAATCACCAACCGTCTTATTTACCCACAAGGCTACCAATTGATCGATCAACCAACCGAACAAACATCTCATTGTTGTCACAACAAAAGTAATACAAAATTGACCATGTCGCACGTTTTATTTAATAACTCCAAAAGTATTTACAGCTATAAAGTCTCCAAGGGCACGAAATATGCTTTCTAGAAAAAAAATATAATCTCCTTCATGAATACTTAAAATGTTTCAAAAAAAATTTTGAATCACAAAAAAATCAGTAAAAATAAGTCACAAAATTTAGCCAAAACTGAAATAGTGCAAAAACGCTCCACTGGGTAAATTTTAAGGTCCAAATAATCATTTTCCGTGTTCTAAGATAAAATTGCTCCCGAAACCCGGATGAAAAAATTCCAAACAGGGAATTAATTATTATTATTTTTCTTACGTAAACAGAAGGATCGCATTTCAGTTTCCATGGCAACGACTTATCCGAGCTCAAGTTACGTGCGGCTGCTCACGTCTGCATAATCCCTACAAAACGAGTGATTATCAAAAAAATTGAGCTTTACATTCCCAAACTCGACAAAGGACAAATTGTTTATGACAAAGGCGAGTGTCTAAACATAAAAAACGGCGATCCGAACGGTTTTTTGTCGCATTTTGAAGAACATGTGCTTATATCGCAAACAGACACAAACATGTGCGAAGGAAAATAAAAGATCATTTACCCCGGTCATTTACCTCAATTTTTCGCTTCGAATTTCGAGCTAACTATCCAAATAACTTTGTTTGAGACTTGAAAAACCTTCTGGATCAACTTCCTCCTCAAAAACCATCTTCACCGGCTTTTAAAAGCTGTTTAGACTTTGTTAAAGTTCATTCCACTTCGGCCGCCATGTTGTAATTTTTTAAACAAACACGTGTCACGCTTGGAAAAATTGGTCATGTAAGAGACATTCAAGTGTCTTGGCCCAAAATTGCTCTGTAATTGGCTAATCATATCAGCTTCCTGTTCTCCTAATTTGGAGGAAAGCGGAAGTAAGGCAAATTTTCTAGGAATTTTCGCGCTACCGGTCCAAAAGGACCGGTAAATGGCCGTGCGTGACAAGAAAGATAACCAACCTACCTACCGAACCACCAACCAACCGACCGAACTATCATACCAAAATCCAAGTATCTATGCAACAAATAAACCAACCGACCCTCTGTCTTCCCATAAGTGGATTCTGTATTGAATTCAATGAAACGGTTCTGTAAGCCCCACAAACACGTTTTTACCAATTCTTGTATCCGTTATTGGTCAATACACTTTTACTCACCCATGAAAGATGGATATCGGTGAACTGTTAGGGCAGCCAGAGAAAATGCTGCGGTAAACCTTCCATGGACCAGCGTCCAAATCTGGGAGAGAAGTTATATTCCTCGTCCGCCATTTTATACTACAGAAACCGGGGTAAGCTTCAAAAGCTGGGTAGGCCCTTTTCGCTCGAACGCAGACTTTTCCTCGTAATAGTCCGTTTGTGCGTCTCACGGTGTTTTAATTTCCAGATTCCTGCCTTTTTTCAGAGTTTTGCAACCTCTCGTACATCTCTGCTATGAATTCTCTTCTATGTTACAGACAGTAACAGTTTTAACGCTATCGCTTCGAAATGCGCTGAATGTTCCGTTCTTGTTCCTCTCGAACTTCGCGAGCTCAAAAAGCCAATAAAATCAAAACTTCTTGAAAAATCTCAAACGGCATGCAAATTACTTAACTAAAAATTACGTGTAAAGACACGGCAGTATGTCTGTTACTGTGCTAACTATCTATCTTTCTATCACCCATTCATCCGTCCATCCATCTGTCTGTCTGTATTTTCGTAGTGAAGTAATTACCAATTCTGCGATCTGTTATATACTCGTCGTCTCCTTTACCACCTGCAATGTTGGGGTGTAGAATGTGTCCCGTGAATTCAGGAATAAGTTTATTCTGATTATAACAAACAGCAAATTGTGCTTGACTGTCGGTGCCGCCATAACAGAGTCCTGTATATTTACATTTGACAGGTAAAGCCAGACCAGCCAGTTCCAGGCCTTTAGGACGGTGTTTCTTGCCAAAAAATTGTGTCCAATATTTGAAAAAACAGGTGTTGATGATGATGCCATCGGAATAGGCAGATTTAATTTTCGTCACCCTTCTTTGTCGTGCTGGCAAAATATGTAATAAACTATCAATTAATGTGACATAAAAGCAATTGTATTGTCATCCATTTGTTACCCTGTACAAATTGTAGTTCTAAATCATTTACCATTTTCGTTAACAGTACGCTCCCGAGAGAAAAAGCAACAAAAAACTAAGGAGATTTGTTTTATTAGGAACTAGTTCAGAGGTATACAGGTCAGTGAGAGTATTTACCTGCCTCTGCAACTCCCGAAGTTGCGATTCGAAAAAAAATCAACAGCATGAAAACTGCAAACGATTGCTTGGCTACCATGACGATGTCAATCTCTGTAAAGACAAAGGATATCAAAAAACTATTCTTTATATAAATATATATCTTTTTATTGAGCATATGTTGAGAGATTTTGAGGGACCTTGCCCAGGCTCCGGGCTTTTCGCTGGTGCCCAGCTGGCGGGTAGCCGTCAAAAGCTGGGGGAGGGGAGGGTGTCACTTTTGACTGCTGGGCCTAGCTAGGTTCTGGACCCTTTGAGCATGTCGAGGGTTCCCTGTATAGTAGGCACTCTGCCGGTCTGGCAGCTGTCTGGTGGGCTGGTGACGCGACAACCTTCTAGCGTGGGGGGAGGGCTAGGGATTTGTAGTAGCCTGGAGTGTTTTGGGTGGTTGTCGCCAGGTTCTTGGAAAATCGCTCAGATATACAATTGCTTTTTCCCAGTGTTAAAAAAATACATTTGGGAACAGCTCTAGATCACTTACCTTTTGAAGTGACGAAGGCTGTACTGATGATTAATTTGGAAAATAGTTCTTTAAATGCTAGTTAGAGGGATCAGTGTTTTAATGCTCGTGTATAACGGTTGTCGCTGTTATTTTGTCAGGGATTGTTTCTCAGGATTCCAACGCTGGTTTTTCAAGGCTAAGATCGAGAGTTGAGTGGCTTTTAAATTATGACCTCAATTATATATCATTGATCAATGCCAAAGAACTACAAGTTATTTTTTTGTGACCCGAAATTTCACATCAAATTAGAGAAATGAAAAGTGCATTCTGAGTTCGATCGACATTTATAATTTACGTGTGTAGTAAATGTCGTTGCTCTTTCTTGCCGGCGGTCGTTCCGACTGTTTAACAAGACTTTCAACTTGACATTGAGTTAGCTGGTTTTGTGGCGTAAAATACACTAGCCAGAAGTTGTGTGATCTTTAAGTAATGATGTCATAAATATGTCATATAAGCAGGCGATGACTGAAAAATACGAAACAAGAAAAGTGTAAAACCACAACAAAAAACAATTCTACCAAATTTTAGAAAAAAAAACTAACGTATGATGAATCCACGAAAATATCCATTACTTGTAACGTTAAAACCCAGTGGTGACTGGTAAAAAAGATCTGCATTACTTCAATAGCGATAGCAATACATCTCATGCGACAGACTGAAAAAAAGGTTTAAAACGATTGAGTTGAGAAACTGAAATGAAAATCCCATTATGAAACCATTACCGCAACCGTACTAAAGAAGTTTACACAGGATATCTCACGCAAGGCGCCACTGTTTCAATGTACGACCTTAGAAGATAGTTACCGTATTCGTGATGGTGATAGCGACTGAAAGTGCCCTTCCCTGGGATGATCCTGAAGGATTTCAGAATGGCGTGTGTACTATGAACAGAATGAAAAAGATATTCAAAACATATTGGAGCAGCAATGGCATCATTATAGTCAGTTTTGTTTAAAATCGTATTGCCTTTTCGCCCGTTCTATTACCCGAAGAACACACTTACCTGGGAAGTTTGAAAATCGATTTCTATCTCGGCTTCTTTAAAGAAAAAACTGCGAAGTGAACTCGTTAAAACACTTGATCGTGGATAACGGTTGCCTTCCTATTTTGTCTGTGACTGTTCTTCAAGCTTTCAGCTCAACTCGACAATTTTGTAACTGTTTGTTTCCGAGGGCTGAGTTAATTTAATGTTTGTTATCCGACTGGGCTAAGATAGACTGGCCACAAGTTCAGTAATTTTTTACCAGTTGCATCAAAAATGACCTGATACAATGGATCAGAGGCACAATTAAGGAACTGTTTGAATTTCAGCTGAGTTAAGATAGAGTGGCCACAAGTTAAGACAATTTTTACCAATTGCGTCACAAATGACCTCACACAATGGTTCCTGAGAGGCTCAAATTATGCTTTCTCTTCTGTGGCTGTTCCGTTGCAAACAAAAATACAAAAAAACAAGAAAAAGTCCAATTTAAAAGAGCTCTTGACACGACATGCTAGATCTCTTGCCTTTGGAAGTAGCAAAGGCTGTATTGCTGCGAGTTAGAACTCCATCAAGATCAAGCGGTTATCGCTGTAATTTTGTATGCAGTTGTCTCTTAAGACTTCCAACACGACAACATAACATAGTTAGCTGATTCTTCAAGGTTAAGAGTTGAGTGGGTTTTAATTGACGACCTCATTAATATAAAATGATCAATCCAAGAGAACTACGAGTTTTAATTTCCTTTATTATATGGCTACAATAGTACGCGCGCTCTGATTGGCTGCTGAGCGGGCATTATTTTCTTGTAAATTAATGACCGGGCATTATGAAAAATTTTCTCGGCTCGGCGGTTTTTATATGGTTTTTTGAGTTGTGAGTAAAAGCTACTAGCGCAATTGCGAGAACGACAATAAATACCGACAAAATGTAACTATTTTTTCAACAACTGAAAGAAAAATATTAGCATACCGATACTTCTTTAGTATGAGCGACGAAGAGAGCCACAGAGAGCGAGAGCGAGTTTCACCTCGGTGTTTTTTAGATATTTCAGTTTAGAATAGCGCTAAAAGGCCATATAATAAATAACTTATTAACCTCGTCCGTTCGGTCATTACAGGGCAATCTCAGATCTCGGTCTGAGATTCCCCTGTAATGACCTAACTCTCGGTTAATAAGTAGTATTTACTGACCCAAATTTTTAAGCAAAATTATAGAAATGAAAAGTGCATTTCGAGTTCGATCAACACTTACAGTTTACGTGTGTAGTAAATGTCGTTGCTTTATTTTGCTGGCAATGCTTCTGGCAGTTTAATTTAACAAGACTTTCAACTCGATATTGAGTTAGTTGGTTCTTTTGGGGTAAATTAGATGTCCATAAGTTGTGGTAATTTTTAGCAATGATGTCATAAATGTGTCCTCTATTACAGCAATTTTGACACACAAAGCTCGCCTTTAAAAATTATCTTTTTTAGGCGGTGACGCCTATATGTTGTCGCCCGTGGACGGGCAATGTTACGATTACTCCAACCGAGTAGCACTGGGAACTATGCACTTTGATTGTTTACGTTTCGGTACGCCATCTTTGATTGTCATGAGTATGAATCAACTTGAGCGTATATCATGCAAAACGCGTTTGATTTCTAAAGTGGAACGGAGGTATGGGGTCAGGAGAGAATGATGTACTGGATAATTGTGAGATCGCTTACAGAACTTTTTAACCGTTGTACGTGTATTCATCAAAATCGGCATACGCGATAAGAATTTGACGAGTAAAAGCCGGTTAGTGTCATAACTTTTGAGACCGTTCCAGTATAAAAAGGCCGGCCAACCGATGACAGTATCTTGATTAGATTGCAAAGGTGAGCTATCTGATCTTTGTTTGTTTTGGCGTGCATTGTTATCGATAATAATGTAAGTTTAGGTTAATGTTATTTCCCCTTGCCTTCGCGACTCGCCATCTTCCTTTTTTTGTTTTAGATAATATTTATCTCAAGCCATTAAAAATAAAACAGTGACGGTATCCGTATTCCTATTTGTATGAGAAGCCAGAATTCTAAAATAATTTCTACCCAATTGCTGATTTAGCTGATCTAAAATGTTTTGTTTGATAAGTTGCATAAATACATGTAAGTGATTCTTGTTAGCGGTGTTGACTTGATTACATTTCAATACGAAAAAATGTCACACAATCTTCAGTATCGACTTTGTGTGGGAATCAATTCTTGGCCTTTCTGTTGCCAAATAATGAAGTTCATAATAATTAAATGTGCTTATTTTATTATACTGTACGTATGTAATGTATTGCAAGTTCGTTTTGTAGTTAAAGCAAATCAAAAATTAAAATAAATAAAAAATGCAATTTCTGGGATCAACATTGTAAAGCGGAAAACAATACTAAATTTTAAAATAATAACGATATAATGGATCTATGAAAAAAGTCATTAGTTGCAACTTTAAAACTGTGGCGATTTGAAAAAAAAAACGTGCTAATTTAGAAGAGACAAACTTAAAAACCCGGTCCAATACTGAGAAAACGTTTGAAAAGCAATGACATTATCATCGTACTTTTGTTTTTTGAAAAATCGTATCCATTGCCTTTTGTGCCTGTTCTATTACCTTTAAAAAGCTTATGCGATTTTTAAGGTGATAATCTTCTGGCTCTATTAAGAACACACTTACCTACTAGGGAGTTTGAAGATCGATCACAATCTCGGCTTCTTTAAGAACAAAACTGCGAACTGAACCCGAGCAAGCACTTGATCGTGAATAATAGTTGCCTTCCAATTATAGCGATCAACTCAACAATTAGTTAATTTTGCAACTGTTTGTTTTTCAGGGCTAAGTCAATTAAATGTTTGTTTTACGACTGGGCTAGGATAGACTGGCCACTGAGTTCAGTAATTTTTTACCAATTACGTCAAAAATGACTCGACACGATGGCTCAGAGGCACAGTTAATTAAATGTTTGTTTTACGACTGGGCTAATATAGACTGGCCACAAGTTCAGTAATTTTTTACCAGTTACGTCAAAAATGACTTCGCACGATGGTTGAGAGGCACAAATTGTGTTTCACGCTTCTGTGGCTGTTCCGTTGTAGATAAAAAAGATAATTGTGTATGTAAAATAGAAAAACGAGTTTAAAATTGATAGCAAGTCAATATCCACTTAAAAACAGCTATTGACCCAACATGCCAGAGCTCTTTCCTTTCGAAGTAGCAAAGGCTGTATTGAAGATCAATTTGGAAAATAGTTTAATACTTTGAGTGCTTGTTAGAGGAACAGAAATACGATTTAAACTTGATCAAGATCAAGCGGTTGTCGCTGTAATTTTGTCTGGGATTGTTTCGTAAGGCTAACAACACGACAACATTGCTTATTCTTCAAGGTTAAAGACTCGTTAAGAGTTGAGTGACTTTTAAACGATGACCGCATTAACATATCATGATCAACGCAATAGGACTACAATTTTTAAAATCAAAGCTGACCTGCATGGGTGAACCTTTTAAGAAGAATAAACATTCAGTGAGAACTCTGAATAGCGGCACATTGAGTGAAAACACGTCTAAAAACTTGGTGAAACTCCATGAAGTTCGAAAGCTAGTCGTTTGTTCTTTTTTCCGCAAAGGTCAGTCTCGAATCACAGCTTTTATATCAATGGGAATGCCTCTGAACGTATGCATCCGGCAGGGCAAATAACAACGCTTTCGCTCCGTGCATCGCGCTAAAAGGGCGTTCTGAGGTACCATGAGTTGATCGACACTAGCATTGTTAGAAGGATAGTAATAATTTCGACCGAAGTGTAGCTGTGCGCCACTGGCTTTTTCATCAGTTAAACGAGACCTTTTTGGGGCCGGGCGGGGGGGGGGGGGCCCGCCCCCCGCCCCCCCCCTCGGCCGGCGCCCCGCCCCCCCCTTCGATTGCCACCTCAAATTTTTATTTTCAGTCTTTCTTCTCTGAAAGATCGGTTTTGTGTATTCATAATTGTACTCCGTTATTCAAAGCGTTCAGCGTTTCCGTAAGAAGATTCAGTTCTGTCCTAAGAAACAATCCTCTTGTGACAAAATTAAAAAGCTTGTCATTTAATTCTTGTACGAGGTGATCGACCAAAGGGAAATACTCGATGTTCGTTTTTGAGTTTAAACCGGCCTTACTCTAAACCAACAAGCCTCCAGTAAGTTGACAGTTGCATTACAACTGAAGCAGCTGATTTTGGTGAATAATTCAAATTCAACCTTTTTATAAACTATTGTACCGTTGAAAAACCTTGTGAGCCTGTGCTTATTTGCTTAAAGACAGGTACGTGCCTGGTAGCGAATTTTGAAAAACTTTATTTTACACGGAATTTCCAGTGTGAATTTTGAACTTCTAAATCTGAACTTCTAGGTACATACTCGACAAAAAATTTTACAAAATAGGCTATGAAATCCCCTTGCAGACTATAAAATTACAAAAAAAATAAAAACGTGTCTTAATTTGTAACATAAACAGCGGGAAAAAATAATACTAAATTTAAAAATGGTAATGTTACAAAAAACTCATAAGGTGTAACTATAAAGCTGTAGCGACTTGTACAAATTAAATCAGGACTCTAAAAGTGATAGCAGCCAAATTTACACAAAATAGCATTGTAAAAAAGGAAGTGATTAAAAATTTTATGAGTCGAGTGCCGGAAAAGATGAAAATCCTCATCTGAAATCATGAGGGCGCCACTCTCTCTCACGCGGGCGCAGCTGTTTGTTTGTTGCAATTAACTGGAAATCCACTTAAAGTGTAGAAAGTGGCCTGCATGGCAATTGTTAAGAGAATGTCTCCTTTAGATCCACAAACTTAATTTGGCTCAGTAAATAGAATTCGCTCAAAATCCCTCCAGTAATTTTTTATTATAAGTAAGTAACAAATATGGAATTAGACTGGAGAAAAATTGTTTTCTTTATGAAATCTGGAGGAAAACCTTTTACACCTTCTGGTGGCCTCGATGGCCATTGGCCGGATTGTGAAATTTGGTAAAGTCCAACCATTCGCTCTAATACAAATATTGCAGCTACATCGCTTAAATACCGATATTTGTAAACAACAAGCCTTGGCCTTTTAAACTGGATGAACCGCATTGAAAAACTTTGATTATCAAGAAAGAGACGAGGATCTAAAGTTTGGCTATTTTGGATGTTAAAGGCCAGCTCAAATTTCCCTTAACTTTATGTAGTAAAATATCAAAAGTGGCTCGTACTCACAAGTTAAACTGCATATCAGCGGCAAGCTCCATCCTTCCGCTCTGAGAATATGTAACAATATTTGGCCGTTCTCTACTCCTTCGGTTGTTGACAAGGGGCGAAACAAGTGCTACTCGGCGGATTTCGCCATGTTGTCATCATAACAATTCGAACCAACTTCAGTACCAAAAAGAGGAGAATTTTGTTCGATCACTAGTACATTTATCTCGCAGCGAAGGAAGAAATCACCTTGCAATCCGCTTTTATCTGAACGGAAATTATCACGTCGAGATAGTCCATTTTACAGCAACTTTTACAGCAACATATCGATCTTCTACTGTCAGCCATCTTGGTTTTAACATCCGCTGACCAGTTTAGTCGGTCAGTATAAAACACCACGGACTTTGCCACGGACTGCGGACTGCGGACTGCGGACTGCGGACTGCGGACTGCGGACTACGGGCTGGGTATAAACACAAATGCGGACTCAAACTGCGGACTGGGTATAGAATACGGACTACGGTATAAAATGCGGACTGAGCATATAAAATGCTTTAAATGCAAACCACGGCTAGAAACAACGACTTTTTTTATCGACGGTTGTTGAAGGCGGTACGAAGAAAAGCACACAAACTGCTCGTCAAGATTCACAGCGAAATCAAAATTTATTTTTTCTTTCACGATAAATACAATTCCAGTGCCGTAGCAAGGGGAGGGGCCGGGGGGGGGGGTCGTGCCCCCCCCCCCCAGTTTTTTTCCCAAAAAGTAAAAACAGACACGTATGAAATGTTGAAAATAAAATTTTATCTCCCAAAAGGTTTGAAACAATAACATTTGTACTTCTTTTCATTTTTTAACGTACGTAGGGTGAGGCACAACAATATTAAACAGCTAAAAAATAAACTAAACGAACTAAACTTTGGGAAGTTTTCAAAAAACGACCTGCCGATGAAGTCTACGTTTGTCTCTAAGGCAACTCAGACAGTTTGATAACTACGAACTCACTATGATGACTCTGAAAAGTGAAACATTTGCTGGTTTCAAGATACAGAGACAGTCGGTTTTCTATTTTGTAATTGACGTTGCAAGTGTTTTACTCTCTTCAATGTGCATTGGTTTGCTGAGACAGTGTAGGAAGAAAATAATTCGCGATTTGCGTAACTCACAAATAGCTCTTGGAGAACGCTGGAAATAGCATTTCCAAGCCTATAGATTTCAAAATTTTCTGGGGGGGGGAGGGGGTGGTGCATTCCCCCACACCCGCTAGCGGCTCGCGCCGCCGGCGCTCGCGTGCCCCCCAGTTATTTTACCCTTGCTACGGCACTGCATTCTCTCAAAAATGCTCTGCTCGGTATCTGTGAAAGAAGAGGCTTACCTTAATTAACGCTCTCATCGTTCTTGAAATTTGACTGGTTCGCCTTCAAAACATTCGTCCGTTCTACTGGATGTTTTCTGAGAAATATACGGTGAAATTCCGAGAATTTACTTGCGAGCTTTCCGCCGCCATATTGGATTTGCGACATATACAAGTGCTTGGTTTTCAAAAGAAGACGCAATGCTCAATCTGCACTCTTTCAACTTGAATTTTTTCTCTGCGTCTAGACAAATAACTACTTCGGATATCTATAGCGTCAATACGTGAGATAACTAAAAAAAATAAAAAATAAAAGAGAAGAAACCTTGAGGGAAATCACCAACGTGAAAAGCTACCTTTTACTGTCGAAAACGTATAGTCAGGTCGCTTAGCGCAAATGTTTGGAGAAATCGTTACATGGTTGATAAAAGCACCAAACTTTGCAGAATGATTCTTTAATGACTATTAAATAATTTTATCCGTGGCTCCACCTGAATTTTTTCTTGCAATTTGCAAAATTTGCTAAACGTTTTTTACCACGAACAAACTCTCAAGCACCGCTACCACGCCATTTTGAATTGATGCAATGACAGTTGGACAGAAGCAAATATTCCTCTACTCCGTAAGTAATTTGCAGTTCTATGCTTAAATGTTGTAAAAATATATATAAATTGAAGACATTGTTGAAGGTTTCGCTAAAATTTCAATTTTTAGATGCAGTAATCTAAAATGTTTATTATGGTAATTATGCGCTTGTAGTTTGTGGCCGCCCAGGGAAGCGGAACATGCTTAAAGAAGCCTTGAAGAAACGAGATTACACAGAGGTCGCATAAGGTTTTGGTCAAGCTACGGCAGCTTCAATAATAAGAAAATACATTTTCAGCAACGAGGCATATAAATTTATGGATCGTTTCCAGAGAATAGTCAAGAAGCGTCATTACCATCTAGCCTCAAAACCTTAATGTTCTTAATTTTCAATGGAGACGGTTTGAAAAAGAAAGATAAGCACGAGTCCAAAGCATGCCTTACCGTTGATCAGCCTATTGTCTACAACACATAGAAAAAAATCAAAGGAATCCGATACAGAAACAAGGCACTTTAGGGAGCGTGAACCGCCTCTGCCTGTCTACATTGACCTGAACATGCATAGATTGACGAGATGCAAGCGGATCATCCAGCATTTACACCAGCTGGAAATTTCTATTTCCTATGTCAGGGTCACACAGCTTGAAGAGTGCGAGCACTTTGACGAGGATGGAGTTGTATCCCTTGCCTGCGAAAGGTCTGTTCACTGTTGCCTTAGACAGCCTTCAAAAAGCGGCTCTTTTCTTGTTACCGGCATCAGTCTCCTCCAGTTTCCAACTGAGAACCAACCAGGTATAAGTACACAACCAGTTACGATTTCTCCATCTGTACCTAGAAAGCTCTCTGCCTTGTTCCACGCTTTGTCTGGTTGTAACATCACATCCAGATTTAAGGGAAAGGGCAGACTTGACAGGCATTTAAAGAGGAAACAGAAACACTTCCCTCTTTAGCCTCCCATGCGATTGAGTCCTTTGATGCCCACTTCCGAAAAACTGAACGGCTGGTTATTATCGTTTATGACAAAGAGAGTTCGTCCTTGTTCCTTAACCAAACTAAGCTTGAACTTTTCTGTCTTAAGAACGTTCATTGAGAAGATGCCACCGACGGACAATGCTTTGCTTTAACTCACAATAGACGGGCGTTCAACCTAGGACACTTGTACTGATACTGAGCAAAATATCCCTTCACCTTATAAACACCTTATTGAGTGTCACTCTCTTTATATTTTTCATGTTTTTCTGTTAATTTTTGGATCAAGGGGGTGTGTACTGTCGTGAATTGTAATAAACGTCGTGAATTGTAATACCTGTCGTAAATTGTAATAACAGTTGTCGTGAATTGTAATAGCTGTCGTAAATTGTAATAACAATTGTCGTGATTTGTAATAACGCACCTATCGCAAATTGTAATAACACATTGCCGTATTTTGTAATACTCCGAGCTGTCGTAAATTGTAATAACACATTGTCTTGTTTTGTAATAATCCTTTAATATGAGAATTAGCAATCATACAGAAATCTGGTTTTCGTTTTCTATAAATGGGGAAAAACAGTTAAAGATTTCGTGGTGTAAATTTATTCCTGCTTTGTATCGTCATAGTTATTCAACATTATTAGCTAACTACTCACCAGAACTGCGACAAATTTGCAGCAAAGCACGTTGTAAGGAAACGTAAAGTTACATTTGTTATTCCTCTAGTCGGTTTTTAACAAGCCATTGGTCTTCATTTTTGTGAGGGAAAAACCATCTAAACATATTTTCATGATATTTAGCTTGTCTTTTAAGTGTTGAGCCACTCCACCCTTTATCTCCCTTCGGTGTCGTCTGACCGACTAGCTTAAATTTTCACGTTAAAAAAAGTAAAACGAGCGATGAGGAAGATAATGACGTAGTCAAACACAACAGATTAACGGCATTTCTTAACACTCAATAGTAATAATGGCGGTTCTTCTTTCTTTTCTCCGTGTTTTCGTTTGATTTTTACAACCACATCGACCTTGTCTTCCTCAGTATTTATTGCCATCATATTGATTTTGTTTCCAGGCTCCACGGCAATGATGTTGTGGTATAAGACCACCCATTGTAATTCCGAACTCTTCCTATTTTTACAGTGATGTTCAATTAAATAATTTTGTTTGGATGGCTTTTTTATTTTATTTTGGCTGAAAGAATTGTCCGGTGAATAACCCTTTTATTAATATCATCGGCAGAGAAAGGTTGAAGCCAGATAACTGAAAAATAAATGTTAAAAAGGTGAAAACTAAGAAACAGCTAAGTTAATTTTTCACACTCCGTGCCAACACTCCTGAGAGTAAGGGGCTGGGCAATGCAATTAAGTACTAATGAGGTACCATTTCTACCCTTTTATTTAGAAAAAAAAAACAAGCTGTGAACTTGAATTTTGTTTTGTATTTTCTTTCTTTTATCAAAATAATGCACATTTCTTTTAAAAAATAATAATAATAATTGCCGGAGCCTCGCACTAATTCCCTTCGATGTACGTCGCCAGAGTTTAGGGGGGTCCTTCTTGGACTGGCACTAGTTACGAGCGCGAAATATTATGTTTTCAACGTAGTTTTTCTCGTTCCATGCAACAAATTCACCATAAAGCATTACCAAACGATCAAAAATGGCCTGCCAGGCTGCCATTAGAAACTGCTCTAGATCTGAAGTTAAGAATAGAGTGTGATAATACTGCTTATTACAAAACACGACAATGTGTTATTACAATTTACGACAGCTCGCAGTATTACCAATTACGGCAATGTGTTATTACAATTTGCGATAGGTGCATTATTACAATTTACGACAACTGTTATTACAATTTACGACAGGTATTACAATTCACGACAACTGTTATTACAATTTACGACAGGTATTACAATTCACGACGTTATTACAATTTACGACAGTACAGGGGTGGCTAGCCACCCAATCTAACGCCACTAGATCCACCCATGTCTAGGATATTACAATTAATTTTTTCAAGCCTTAAACCGCCGCATTTTTTCTTTTGTCAGTAAAAAAGGACTGCGTGGGATGCTAGTTTTAGGGAACCTGGAAATCGGTGACTTTTTCTTCAATTTGCCTTATGGGTAATAAATATTTGATAAAGGCCTGCACAAAATAGCGACGGACAGCCCCTGAAAAATCTAGTTGACCGCTTACGAAAGGGAACATTGCAGAACAACTTTTATGAATTTATGCAAATGAGCTCAAAACGTTTAGTTTTAAATTTCAAGGAAAATAAAAAAAAATCGGGTGGAGCCACGGATAAACTTGAAACAAGAATCGAAAAGAGGCTGCATGCAATACTCTCACAGTGCCTCTCTCCACCCAGGTGTATAAATGGGTACCGGCGAATTTACTGCTGGGGGGTAACCCTGCGGTGGACTAGTATCCCATCCAGGGGGAGTAGCAACACTCCTAGTCGCTTAATGCTACGGAAACCGGGATAAGCTCCGGCTGTATGGGCCACTTGGCTCGGACACGGACTGAAAACGGCAGCTCGATTTTGCGATTCAAAACTCCGGTTCCAAACTCGAATGTTGAGAGGATTATCGTCTGGCTTCACGTGGCAGACACGTACGAATTTTGCCGAATTTTGCTTGCATGTTTTCGCTACACTAACACACGGTTTGTTTTAACGTTTCGCCATTCGCTTATTCAACACCCCTTGGACTTCTGTAATACCAAAAAAGAGGTACGAAATTTCAAGTACTGAAGAAGTTAAAAAATTCTACTGGCAACCCGGTTTTCATTGTCATGCAAATTAGGGTTGTTTGTCAAACTCCCACGTGCCTGCCGCTTGAGGCTGGCCAGATATGCAGTTGAATAACGATAACTAACTCGAACCTTCAAAGGAGATCGAAAAACGTTTTAGATATTGGGAGTTCGAGTTAGCAAGGGTACTAAATTATTAGGGAAAAAACACCTGGAGGATCGGAGAAAGTTCGAGTTTAGCAGGAGGTTCGAGTTATCTGTAATGAAATCGACAACATTATATTAAGTTTTGAGTCGAGTCTCCACTGCAACTCCGATCCAAGAATCAAAGACTAAAGCGAATGAAACAAACACAAATTTTAAGTTCCTCACAATTGGAGGGATTTTAATGTGTTTTGACAGTACTTTGCTGTAATCTACGAGCAGGCTTTCTGTAGGAAAAAGGCTAACTTTATCGAGCTAGGCGAGAAGGTGAGACAACTTTGATGCTCAGTTTATCCAGCCTTGCTTCTAGTTATTTTTAACATCAGGTCACGTTTGGCAGCATTTTGCATGCTTAGTCTGCATTTTATACCGTAGTCCGTGTTTTATACCCAGTCCGTAGTCCGTAGTCCGTAGTCCGCAGTCCATGTTTTATACTGACCGACTAAACTGGTCAGCGGATGTTAAAACCAAGATGGCTGACAGTAGAAGATCGATATGTTGCTGTAAAAGTTGCTGTAAAATGGACTTTCTCGACGTGATAATTTCCGTTCAGATAAAAGCGGATTGCAAGGTGATTTCTTCGTTCACTGCGAGATAAATGTACTAGTGATTTAACAAAATTCTCGTCTTTTTGGTACTGAAGTTGGTTCGAATTGTTAAGATGACAACATGACGAAATCCGCCGAGTAGCACTTGTTTCGCCCCTTGTCAACAACCGAAGGAGTAGAGAACGGCCAAATATTGTTACATATTCTCAGAGCGGAAGGATGGAGCTTGCCGCTGATATGCAGTTTAACTTGTGAGTACGAGCCACTTTTGATATTTTACTACATAAAGTTAAGGGAAATTTGAGCTGGCCTTTAACATCCAAAATAGCCAAACTTTAGATCCTCGTCTCTTCCTTGATAAGCAAAGTTGTTCAATGCGGTTCATCCAGTTTAAAAGGCCAAGGATTGATGTTCACAAGTATCGGTATTTAAGCGATGTAGCTGCAATATTTGTATTAGGGCGAATGGTTGGACTTTACCAAATTTCACGATCCGGCCAATGGCCATCGAGGCCACCAGAAGGTGTAAAAGGTTTTCCTCCAGATTTCATAAAGAAAACAATTTTTCTCCAGTATAATTCCATATTTGTTACTTACTTATAATAAGAAATTACTGGAGGGATTTTGAGCGAATTCTATTTACTGAGCCAAATTAAGTTTGTGGATCTAAAGGAGACATTCTCTTAAAATGCTTTGTACGAGTCATGAAAATTGTTGAACAGTCGTGTGGTCGCGGACTGATAGAAAGGTAGTGGCCTTAAACTTGAAAACGTCGGGCCGACATTTTCAAGTTTGAAACTGTTGACGGTGTTCATTTACGTCTTAGAAAATAAATTTATGCCTTTCCTTTGTTGTTCAAAGGATATTCTGTTAAACAGCAAGTGCCTCTTATAAATCTAGCACAGTTCGTACAAAAACTTAGAAAATTTCTCGTGACACTGTCCCTTTAAATTAGAAGATGATCGCCATATTCCAGATGGTTATTGTAACTGAGAGTGTCCTCCGCTAGGACATTCTTGGAGGATTGCCCTGTAATTTGTTTAACGAGTTAGTTTTTGCTTAGAACAGCGTTAATGCTACGAATGAATGACAAGAGGCTGTAGAAACTTTAAATTTACCCCGTCCAATACTCAGAAAATATTGAGCAGAATTCACTATGGCATTTTTTCTCAAACATCGATCGTGTTGCCTTTGTTGTGCCTGTGCTATTATCTTTTCAAAGAACACACTTACCAGGTCTGGTTGGTGATCGATCATATCTCTATCTCGACTTCGGTTTCTTAATTCGATGAAGAGCTACAACACTTGATTGTATATTTTAGTCGACAACTTTTAATTTGTTATTTTTCACCGCTTCTTTAATTTGTTACTTGTCACCGCTTCGTTAATTAACTGTCTGCTTTACAGGGCTAAGAGAGACTGGCCACAATTTAATTTTTACCAGTAACTTCATAAATTAGAAACAATAACTGACTTCGCACGATAGCTCAGAAGCCTAAGTTTTGTTTGTAAAATAGAAAACCGAGTTTAAAACTGATAGAATATGTCAATATCCAGCGAAATAAAAAGGAGTGACTGAATGCTTTCTCATGCAAAACAATGTATTGAATCAGTTGACGAAGAGCGGGTATTGCCCACTGACTTAAATAATTTAGATTGTTAATGATTCCATTAAAATTTTTTCCCCTCTTGGCAATTGCCAGATAGGATGTTTAAGGTAAAAAATGTTTTTGCCAATTGACTTTGCAACTGATTTTGCCTTAGTATTTTCAGTCCCGCCGGTTATAATTATATGATGGTTGTTAGCAACTGAGAGGTGTCCGCGAAGAAGAGCAACTCAACCTTCCGGTTCAATTCTCGCTCTCAAGATTCCGGAAAACACTTATTTTCACACTTTGTACCTTCTTATATCTGTCAATTTACTGTGAAACTCTGCCTGTCCTGATCTTCTTTTAACTGTCTTTTTATTATTTCTTTTACAGATTTTTTTCTGTAAAAAAGTTCATTTTCTTAGCCAATTTTCTAGTCATGAATGATTTTTTGGCCTACAAAAGCTCACGAAGGTTTAGTAATGATGGTCGTCAATGCGAATACGTCGTCGCATGAACCACATTTTGTCATGCAGAACAATAAACTTTCAAGTTCTTAAACTCTTCATCGCTTCTCAAGGTCGTTCGTGAACACTTTTTCTGTTTATATTTACAAACGAATCTTTTGGTTGGCAAATGCATTATAACAGTTTCCTTTTCAAAATCATATTACTCTTTTGGCTGCGGTGCTTAAGAGCTAACTTACCTTCTAAAGAACGAAAAACACTACTACTTGATCCCTCTGCGCTCGCACGGCAAAGAACTATATAGCTAAACTTCGAGTTGAACTCGATCAAGGGCTACAACACTCTATTGTCTATAGTGGTTGTCCTGCTATTTTGTCTGTGATTCTTCCTCAGTCAAGCTTTTAGCAGAACTCGATACGTAGCTAATAGACTGTGTGACCGTTCCGTGTGAAGAAATTCACTAGCCGTTCGAGCCGTGCAGCCGTTCCGTGTGAAGAAATTTACTAGCCGTTCGAGCCGTGTAGCCGTTCCGTGTGAAGAAATTTACTAGCCGCTCGAGCCGTGTAGCCGTTCCGTGTGAAGAAATTTACTAGCCGTTCAACCTTTCCATACAAAAAAAACTTTTAGCCGCTCGAGCAGCAAAAGCTATCCGTTTAAAAATTCGTCAGCCCTTGAAGCGGCTCAAGCTACACGCTACACATACAAGAAAGTTGACAGACGTTCAAATGGCATGAGCTAAAAACTGCACCTTATTAGTAAATGTGATGTTTACAAACACCTCGTTTTAAACGGACACGGTTTTTTTTTCTGCTCTTGAAATATCTTCGCTTTTATAACATTCGATCATCGATAAAAATTTTATCTAAGACTAAAAATTAAGTTCAAGTCAGTACGAGAAAATGTTTCGTTGCTTGACGGAACGCAAATTTCGAGCGCTTCTGATTTGAGATCTATAGATAAATATTACCTCGTGTTACGTCAAGAGTCAAGGCAATACAGGACACGTTAGCCAAGCCAGAAACTCATAGACACTTGTGTGCTTTAAATTTGCTGAAGCATTTTTTCACTAAGAAAGAACTCGCAGAAAGTAACACAGATGGTAGTCACGAGAAAAAACGCCTCGATGGCAACAAATTAAATTCCCTAAAAATACTGGTATTTAGTAAATTCCCTGTAAGCACGCCAGAAGAAAAGGACAAAGCCTGGAGGATCATCAAGGGGAAGATTAATTCTAAGTGTCGCACAACGCGAAAAATGTCTTTGCCAGAAGCAACTCCACCAAGGTCTTCCTAGTCAATTTCATGTATTTTATTCAATCAATTTCATGTAAAGGTGTTTCTAGGATCATGAATTATTGCTTTTGTTTGTAAGACTGTTTGTTTGTAAAACTTAGTTTGATAATAAAAGTACTCAAATTGCAGAAATGTATAAGAATATTTGTAGTGCCCTGACCAAACAGAATGCTTTGACTTTGAAATGATTTCGCAGCGCGGGACAGTTAAACAATGGCGGCCTTCTTTTACAAAATTTTGTGACGCGCTTAGAAGCATAAAAGCGAAAAACTTAGAGAAAAAAAATCTGCTTGAATGCTTTGACTTTAAAATGATTTCGCAGCGTGGGACAGTTAAACAATGGCGGCCTTCTTTTACAAAGTTTTGTGACGCGCTTAGAAGCATAAAAGCGAAAAACTTAGAGAAAAAACTCTGCTTGAATGCTTTGACTTTGAAATGATTTCGCAGCGCGGGACAGTTAAACAATGGCGGCCTTCTTTTACAAAATTTTGTGACGCGCTTAGAAGCATAAAAGCGAAAAACTTAGAGAAAAAAATATGCTTGGATGCTTTGACGCTTTGACTTTGAAATTATTTCGCAGCGTGGGAGAGTTAAACAATGGCGGCCTTCTTTTACAAAATGTTGTGACGCGCGTAGAAGCATAAAAGCGAAAAACTTAGAGAAAAAAATCTGCTTGAATGCTTTGACTTTGAAATGATTTCGCAGCGCAGGACAGTTAAACAATGGCGGCCTTCTTCTACTAAATTTTGTGACGCGCGTAGAAGCATAAAAGCGAAAAACTTAGAGAAAAAAAATCTGCTTGGATGCTTTGACTTTGAAATGATTTCGCAGCGCGGGACAGGACAGTTGAACAATGGCGGCCTTCTTCTACTAAATTGTGTGACGCGTAGAAGCATAAAAGCGAAAAACTTAGAGAAAAAAAATCTGCTGAGATATTCGATACAGTTTAAGTTTAATTCAAAGTTTTGATTTAGAATGCAGATTAGAAGAACAATTCGATTTTATGTAATCAGTGTTATTGTATTAAGACTGTTTTGCGATAATATTATTCGGAGCAGTTCGAAAGAGGAGTTTTGCTATTTTGTTATGAATGAAGCCGTTTAAACTTTTTTTTATCCGCGCGGCCGTTCGACATCATCCGTGTGAAGGAAATTTACATCCGTGTAGCCGTTCGACTTCATCCGTGTGAAGAAAATTTACATCCGTGTAGCCGTTCGACTTCATCCGTGCGAAAAAAAATTACATCCGTGTAGCCGTTTAACTTCATCCGTGTAACAAAAATTTACATCCGTGTAGCCGTTCTCGGTATCCGTGTAGAACGGCACATCGAGCCGTTTCTCATCCGTTCGCTTGCCGCGCGTTTCGCCGAACACACGGATTCCGTAAGAGGTCGCGTGAGAGGTCATATTTCTCCTTTCTCCAAAATACTAAAAATGTCAGTAAATACTTTATACTAATTTGTGCAAAATAGCGAGAACATCCTGTTGTAGACTAAAAATTCGAATACAAGAAAAACTCGACTTAATTTGTAGAATTAAAAAAAGCGAGACTTAACACATTAAAGTAATAGCAGCCCCGTAATTCACAAAAAAGGGCATTGAAAAAATAATGGTTTAAAAACCTTATCCGGAGTCGAGTGAAATAATTAAAATCCTTAACTTAAATCGTTACCGGCATCCGTAATGAAAAAAGTTATATTATCTTTACAAAGAACACACTTACCAGGACTGGTTGGAGATTAATCTCTATCTTGGCTTCGTTTTTCTTTGGAGAACAAACTTCAAATTTTATTCGATGAAGAGCTACAACACTTGTTCGTGTATTTAAGTCTACAACTTTTAATTTGAAAACTGTGTTATTTTTCACCGCTTCGTTTATTAATTAAAGCGAAGGTTTCACATTAATGCGCATGCGTGACGTAACATATTCCAGATTAATATACAATCTTCGTTCACTGTCCAAAATCCACGCGCGCCATTGATTAAAATCGATCACGTGATTTTCCTTTACCTGTCGTCAGCAAACTCCGACAGTGCAGTATTGACAATAATGCACAAAAATCGTGCATTATTGAAAATGTCTTCAGCTTCAAGGCTTGCAAAAGTGGAAGAAAAAGATATTCCTCAAATTATCAACGATTCAATACCAAAAAATACCAAGAAGAAAACAACCTGGAGTGTTTTCATTTTCAAAGGTAAACTGAAGCTGAATTTTTTGTGTGCGATTGACTTGCTGGCTTGCAATTGTAAAAGCGATCGGCTCACCTTGAACAAGCTTCTCGCTGACTGTATTTATGAACGACTCCAGCTAAAGAACAATTTAATGGACCATTTTGAGCTTTATTTATTTTTCAGCTTATTTTGGATTTCTGTATTATTGATCTTTACAGCCTGCATGTATAATTATGTACTACTCAAATTCTTATTATTATTATTCATTAAAAGTCTAGTTCAAAGTTCGGTGAATCGTGTTTTTCTTGCAGTGTACTCAGATTGTATATTAAAAGGGTTAGAGACTGTTAGTTCGTGTTTTGTTGACAAATACACGCACTTGCTGGCCGCACAATGAACTCGAAATTTTCAATACTGCACTCGGCTACGCCTCGTGCAGTATTGAAAATTTCTCGTTCATTGTGCGGCCAGCGCGTGCGTGTATTTGTCAACAAAACACTCACAACAGTCTCTAACCCATAAATAAATCATGGGTCAACACTAAATTTAAAGCAGCCATCGTTTGTTAAATCCGAATGAATCCGTCGTTAAACATTGTCACCTGTCGTTCCGCTTAGACAAATTGAAGTAAGCTATTTCTCGAGTTCCCGTGAGTGATGTTTTGTCGACTGACTAAGGGCCTGTTTATATGGAGTAGAGTTGTCCCTGGTAGAAGAGTTATCCTCTCCCCTGCGCTATCTTTTACCGAGCGTTTATATGAGAAAGTTGTCCCTGTTGACCGAGTTAAAACTTGGCCGGTTCAAAAGACTGGCGAGAGTTATTTTGAAATAGCTATTATGGCGGCTTTTTCTAAAATCAGGAACGCTGAAACATCGACGTAGACCATTTTGGACAAATTTACCGCCGACTTCGATGTTGTTTTGGCCGATTGCAGCATTTGCGCATGTTCCGTATGTGTCAACTTGTCCCTGGTTAAGTCCCTGGTAGGCGAGGCAAAAATAACCAAACTGTTTATATGGAAAAAAGTTGGCCCGCTCCCCAGGGTCACCCTACCTTCAAAGCGAGTGACCCTCCACTCAGGGTCACCCTGCCCCCCCCCCCCCCCCGAGCCAACTTTGCAATTTCTCATATAAACAGTTCGCAGCTATTTATATTTAACTATAAAGAAACGTATGAAAAGCTCTCTCGCCCGGGGTGGCTCGGTATGGAGGGTAACCCTCCTACCAGGGACAACTCTCCCCCATATAAACAGGCCCTAAGGCGTTTGGGTAGCGAAAAAGCCATTCAATATATAGAGTCTCGTAAACGACATCGTGATCGACCGGCGACAGGACGTTCTCAAGAGTCCTTGGAGACCGAAAAGCTAAACAGATCAATCCGGTGTGGCGCGAGGCGGTCTTGTGTGGCTTACGGAAAGAATCTATCACTTGTGGAAATTCATAATTGTAGAATGTCTGGGTTAGTATGAACATAGTTAGTAGAGGGAGACTATGGTATGAACAGTGTTTTGATGTGGATTGAATAAAATTTATACACTGTTGGTGTGATGTGACAGTGGACGTGATATTTGTGTTCGACGAACGAGAGCGCAAGCCTAATTTTGATTTTGTGTCCTGTGTCTTTTGAGTTGGTATGCCTGTGTACTGTTATGCGGAATGAAACGAGCCGCTTTGCGCGCGCAGATGTATGGACACACATTTAGCCTCCCCCGCTTAATTTTTGCAGAGGCAAATCTCGGCCGGGAAACTGGTAGCCACAGAGGGCCTCGGTTTCATGCAAAACAAGATGGCGTCCCAAACTGAGGGTTTACCTCGGTGTAAGAACCTGTGATATTTTTCTTTGTTTTGGAGCTTTTGTTTTCCTGCCCTGTATTGTTTTTGACAAACAAGGATTGGCTGTTGGAATGTGAGGACTCTTTTCCAGGCAAGCAAACTCGCCCAGCTGGCAAGCGAACTAAGGAGATACGGAATAGCTGTGCTTGGTGTAGCAGAGGTGAGGTGGAATACCTTTGGAGAAATTACCACAACAACAGGAGAAACATTTCTATACTCTGGCAAGGAAAACGAGGAAGATGTTCATGAAAATGGAGTAGGCCTTCTAATTGCAAAGGAGGCAGCAAGAAGTCTTATGGAGTGGGAGCCTATATCCGAACGAATAATTACAGCTCGATTTGCATCCAAGGGACGTAATATTACCATCATACAGTGCTATGCACCAACAAATTTGGCAGGGATAGAGGTTAAAGAGCAATTCTATGAGCAGTTGCAAGGAGCCATTGGAAAGGTTCAGAGAAGAGACATGTTAATACTAATGGGCGATGTCAATGCAAAAGTGGGAGTGGGTAACAGCGGCAGAGAGGACATAATGGAGAAAGAAGCATTAGGAGACATCAACGAGAATGGTGACATGTTCATTGACTTCTGCGCCTTCAATGATTTGTGCATTGGGGGCTCCTTTTTCCAACACAGGAAAATACACAAGGCAACATGGTCCTCCCCTGACCTTCGCACACACAATCAAATCGATCACATTACAGTCTCAAAGAAGTGGAAAAAGACGCTTCTTGATGTTAAAGTCATGAGAGGTGCGGATATTGACTCTGATCATCACCTTGTGATTGCAATTGGGACGTTTAGGATGAAGCTGGCGGCAAAGAGGAAAGTAGGAGTTAGCGGTCGGAAAAGATTTAATACAGCTAAATTGAGGGATATGGGTGTGCGAGAAGAGGTCACTGTGACACTTAGGAACAAGTTTGAAGTTCTTGCTGATATTGATGAAGATGATCAGGATGTTGATAGAATGTGGCAGCACTGCAAGAACATCTTTGCGGACACCTGCAAAGAAGTGCTAGGATACAGGGAGACAACACGAAAGGAATGGATCAGTGAGAATACATGGAAGGGGATTGAAGCCAGGAGGGAAGCAAAGCAAAAGTTGAATAGAGAAACATGCATGGAAAAGAAAAGAGAGTTGCAGAGGGTCTACAAGGGTAAAAGGAGAGAGGTGAGACAGAAAGTAAAGAAAGATAAGAAGAAGTGGATGGATGATCTGGCACAACAAGCTGAGGAAGCTTCTGCAAAACAAAACACCAGAGAGTTGTACAACCTTACAAAAATAATGGCCGGAAAGAAGAATAAAAGCAACTCAATACCAGTGCGGGATAAGGATGGTAAACTGTTGTCAAAGGAAGATGAGCAAATGAAAAGGTGGAAAGAGCATTTTCAAGAGGTGCTGAATAGACCAATTCCAGAGATAGGTCCAGAACTTGCTGATAACGATGAGGAAATCAGTATTAACTGTGGTAGAATATCTAAGAATGAGATTAAGAATGCTATTAAGAAGCTTAAAAATGGGAAGGCAGCAGGAGGAGATAATATCCCTCCTGAGATTTTGAAAGCTGATCCGAGTACCACAGCAGATGTCTTGTATGACCTTTTGAATGCAATTTGGGAGACGGAAGTTATACCAGATGAGTGGAAGCAAGGCCTCTTGATCAAGGTACCTAAAAAGGGTAACCTTAGCCATTGTGGAAATTGGAGAGGTATCATGCTACTATCTGTTTCAAGTAAGATACTGACTCGGATCATATTAGACAGGCTGAAGACTGCACTGGATGTAAAGTTGAGAAACGAGCAAGCTGGCTTTAGATCTGGGAGGTCTTGTGTAGACCAGATAGCAACCCTGAGGATAATTGTGGAGCAATCGATCGAATGGCAAAGCATGTTGTATCTTAATTTTGTGGACTTTGCTAAGGCTTTTGATAGTGTTGATAGGGAGGGGCTTTGGAGACTTCTGCGGCATTATGGAGTACCAACCAAGGTTGTAAATGTTATCAAAGGGACATACAACAACTTTCGAGCACAAGTTGTACACAAAAACAAGCTGTCTGATCCTTTTGAAATTCGAACTGGAGTACGGCAAGGATGTTTATTATCTCCACTTCTTTTTTTGGTGGTAATTGATTGGGTAACACGAGAAGCTGTGAGGAATGAAAGAACTGGGATTCAGTGGACCCTTACTGAACAACTCGAGGATTTAGATTTTGCCGATGATGTGTGTTTAATATCTGCAACGCACAGCCAAATGCAAAGAAAAACAGAAAAGCTCAGTGTAAAGGCCGGTAAATTAGGAATGAATGTCAACATCCCAAAGACCAAAGTATTAAAGATTAATGGTAAAGTGAACAGTCCAATCTCGCTCGGAGGTGAAGATATTGAATCAGTAGAGGAGTTTTGTTATCTGGGCAGTGTCATCAGCACAGATGGTGGAACGGATAAGGATATTAGTGTTAGGATCGGCAAGGCCAGGTATGCATTTAGGGCCTTACAACCAGTTTGGCTCTCAAGGCAGCTCTCTCTAAACACCAAGCTCAGGATATTTTCCACCAATGTCAAGTCCGTTCTTCTTTATGGTTGTGAGACCTGGCGTTCAACTAAGGCCCTTCACAATAAACTGCAAGTTTTTGTCAACAAATGTCTCAGATGCATCTTGGGAGTCCGGTGGCCGAACGTAATTAGCAATGAAGAGCTGCTAAGAAGGACCAACATGGAATCCATTGTAACATCAGTTAAGCGAAGGAAATGGCGCTGGATTGGCCACACTCTCAGAAGAGAATGTAACAATGTGACAAGACAAGCCTTGCACTACCACCCACAGGGAAAGAGGAAAGTTGGACGACCAAGGAACAATTGGAAGCGATCCATGCTGCAGGAGTTGGAAGGAGTTGGCTACTCCTGGGAAAGAGCCAAAGCACTAGCAAAGAACCGTGTACGCTGGAGGAAACTGGTGGACGCCCTATGCTCCCAAGGGGGTGAAAAGGAACAATGATGATGATGATTGTTTTTGACGCTCTTTGTTGCTTTGTTCGTTCTTTGTTTTACGTCACCGGTGAGTTTTACAGGTTCTTACACCGAGGATGAGCCCAAACTGAACTCAAAAACATTGTTTTGCTTGAGAAAAAGGGCTAAAAACGTGTGGCCAAAATGTAATTTTGCCGACAATGTCATGGAGAACATTAGAGGGTTATCATCCAAGGTAGCAGAGTTGTCTTCAGCCACTGAACGTCGTAAAAAGAGTGGAAATCGAGTAAGTTGATGCGTAGTTTCGTACGGAGTTCATTCGTAGCTAAACCAGCGCGTTTTCCTGCAATTATAAGTTGCACAAAACTACAATTGAATTGTTAGATTTACATGCATCGAGAGTGGGTATAATACGGATCAAAATTGTTTTATCACTTCTTTGAATTTGTGATATATCGTTGTTCCTAGAATCACTAGACGTTTTGACGGGGAGATCTTTGTACATTGAATGTTACATGCGTGTAGTGGATTACTGTGTGAATCATGTCTGTATTTTCTAAGTACTTTGTGGAATTTTAAATCGAAGGGAAACTATTTCCAGAAGTTTGTGGAAGTTTAAATCTCGTTTAGTGCCAAACGATAACAAGTCAAGTGAAATAAATAATTATTTTTGTATACATGATATTTCATTCATTCTATGTTCTTTTGGCTCGTCACACAATCTTTCTCACACTTATCCTCCTCGCGTTTAGGGAGGTATAGGCATAGTAACTAACTTTGGTATAAGGCATACTACTAGTAGGCCGACCACATCATTTTTTGCCGCTGCCTGCCTACCTTGGGTCTATTTTACCTATAGGTCGAACGCACTCCCCTAATCTCTGATTACTACTAGTATAGACCACAAAGTTCTCTTGCAAAACAAGATTAAGCGGTAGTTTGTCGATACCACATAGAAAATAGCTGCAAGGAGTTATACTTCTTTTAGATCACGGTATAAGCTTAAGTTGAAAAATCCCACGTCCACAGCGATCTTTTCACGATTGTATTCACGCACCGGCACAAAATTCAGTCGATTTATCTTCACAGCAACTGCATGCATTTGAGAGACGTCTACAAGCTTTAAAGAATAAAGAAAAATAGAAATCCTATCTCGTTCTGACGTCGTTATCAGCAATCATTCCATATAAACAAAGCAATGCAAAATTGGCCTGCGTGTTTTGCAAGGACGTACATTCGATTTGTTCCAGTCTTTCCTTGAGCACACACTATAAACACTGGCAGTTAAATAATTTGTCAGATGCTGGCAACATTGTTAGCATGAGCTTTGAAATTGTGAAGAGATTCGATTGAACGAGTCGATCGACCAGCTGACGCGAAAGTTCCACAACACGGACAAATTACGCGCTCGATTTGTATATTTACATATCACTTCCGATTGGTCTAACAACAATAGAAGTGATTTTGCTTCCGTCATAGCTTGTACATGGGCCGAACCGTGAAACGGTCCCTTTTACTGTCTGCTATGAAGGGCAAAGATAGACTGGCCACATGTTCAGTAATTCATTTTTACCAGTTACTTGAAAAATTAGAAACAATAACTTCGCACGATAGCTCGGAAGCTCAAATTGTGTTTTACGCCTCTGTGGCCGGCCCGTTGAAGACAAAAGTACATTGAATATCGATTTTATTTTGCAAAATGGTCCGAAATAGTTGCTTATTTGTGTACGATAACGCTTTACGAGTATTCTTTGTTTCTAATTGGCCAACAAGCAGGTCTTTGCGGGCGATGCTTATATTTTAATGATGTTGTTTGCGACTGAAAGTGTCCGCAAAAAAGAGCAACTCAGGCTACGTTTACACGGACACGGTTATCAATCAACACGGTTTCATGACCTCGAAACCGCATCGAAAACGACACGGTTTCGCAGTGTTTACACGGAACCTAACTAACCATTTTCCGACTGTTTTCAAATGTGATTGTATAAGCAAGCGCTGCTCTCTATGCGTGTTTCACCATGTTTACCCTTCGTGAGCCAGCCAATTTGTGCCAAAATACGTTGCCGTTTTCAAATCGATGCGTTTTCGTCGTTTTTGACCGTTTACACGTCCAACGAAACCGTATCGTTTTGAAAACGCTCCACTTTTGACAGCGTTTTCAAAACGACCCGATTTCAGTAGTGGTCTCGATCGGCGCCGTGTAAACGAAAGGCGTAACCGCATCGAAAGCGATGCGGTTACAAATGAAACCGTGTCCGTGTAAACAGTTCCTGAACCTTCCCGTTCTTGCTCTCTTCCGGTTCACGATCTTATTTTCTTGTTGAATTCTATTTAAGAATAGATACGATACTTAATATAAAGCTTGAAAAAGTCTAGTTTTTATATATCTATATATCACGGATAATCACCATTCACTGTCATGAGAAAGTTCTGCAGTTGCAATTTTGTCTTTTTACACTTGTTCAACCTGCGAAAACAACATAGTCGTCCCCGTACTTTACACCCCGGCGCTATGTTATCAAGAATTGGTTTGTGCTTTTAGCTAGTCCTTTAGCTAGAGATGTTTTATGTCCGTTGTGCCTGTTTATTTTTTCAGTCGTTTTGTAAGGAAAGTTTAGGTGAGTTCATGAATGGGATAAACGTAAAGGGAGGAATATAAAACATGTGGAAGTTTAAGATTTATACATCACCAAACAGATGTAGTTTATTTTAATTTGGTGACTATCTACTGATTTTAAACTAAAATTTTCAATTTCAATTCTGCTAACCCCATAGCCGTTTCTTTTCATTGATCAAAAAATCTTTCCGATATACGGTTATATAGCTACCACTTCAAGAAATTGCAAATAAATAGAGGTTAGGAAAGATGGACGTTTCAGTTCGTTTGTCTCACGATAGAATCGCTTTTAGTTGTTGATCGCGATGTTTCGACTGCAATACTACTAGTCTTCATCAGGTGAGGAGGTCGATTGTTTACGTGTCGCTATTTGTAGCACGTTAGTTCGCTGCTTTTAGTGCGTTTCACTCCTCGTTATTATTCCGACTAGCTATTAGATGCTGTTTCCTCATAGGTCCGCTTTGATGTTGTCCGGCTCTTGTGCGTTTTGATCGTAGGTGTCCAAGCTTCGGGAATTTCGATTCCACTATCTCTATTGATGTTATTAGGATTACCGTTTTTCTCAAATAAACGCCCCCGGCGTTTATTTCAAACTCGACTTAGTGAACCCGGCGTTTATTTGAAGCCGGCGTTTAATCGGGGCCCGGCGTTTATTAACAGACAGCAATTTTCTGCCAATTTTTCAGATTGATTTATTGTTACCGATCTTCGAGACCAAGGGGCATTTTGTCAAGGCGGGACAATTTTTCTCTTCGTTCTGCCACGAAAAAGTGTCCCTGGGTATCCAAAGGTGATTATTTCCCAAAGGTGCACTATTACGGATTGGATAGTTTATGTTGCAATCGAGATTTGTGACAAACAGAATATATTTACTTGTTAGTTTGACCTCAAATAAACGCCGGGACCTCGAACAAACCCCCCGGCGTTTATTTAAAAAACTAGCAATTTTGACCCGGCGTTTATACGAGGCCGGCGTTTAATCGGGATCGAGAAAATACGGTAAGTCATATATATGGATAGCCTCTTTGACCCTGCGTTTGTACCAGTGAGGGGCACGGTCAATAAACCTAACTTCGTTCCATAAAGGAAGGTGCCCCGTTTCGTTAGCGTACTCCGAAACTGCGAAGGTTTGTGTATTAGCAAGCTGTGTACCACTATCGTGTTCTTTCTTTCATCGCTCTCCCTGTTTCCCCGATATAGACTTTACTGCATTCACATGGAATCTAGACGACACCGTCTTGTTAATTTGGCTCAAGTGCGTCTTTTGGTCGCACTTAGTGTGACTACGGTGTCTGACTTTAAGACGGTACTTACTGACCTTGTTGTTGTAGCTAGGCAGCGGCGAAGAACATCTGATACACCTTTAATGTAGGGTAAAACCTAGTACAGATATATTGTCTTCGTGTTCATTTGTACAAATGTTTGAAACAAGTATTGGTGATAAATTTTGTCTTTTCTTCAGAGATAACTGATGCTTCAGTGTTTTGTGACGTGTTTGGCTTGGTTGTATAGACACTGTTTCACTGATTGAGGATGGTGTGAATCATAGGCTAGGTATTGGTCAGTGTGTGCGTGGGCTTTCTACACACACTGGTGGCGAGAATACCGTCTGAAATCCCTTGAAACTGATGTTTCGAGAAAGGGAATAGTGTTATCTTTCTGGATTCTCATGGTAAAACGAATAGTAGGCTGTTGACTGTTTAGAAGTTGTAAAAAGCCGTCTACAATAGTCTTTCTCTAAGATTGTGAAAGTGTCATCTACATATCGCTTCCAGATCTTAGGTTTACAGGTCGCTGTTGCAATGGCCCGTTCCTCAAACTCTTCCATGTAAAGGTTAGCAATAACCGCGGAGTCAGGGCTTCCCATAACTGCTCCGTCTTTTTGTTCGTAAATCAGATCGACCCGTTGCACTGGAAATACGTGGACTTGTGACGAAGTTTAAAAGGTCGGCAATTTGTGTAGGTGTAAGGTTTGTGCAGTCGGCAAGACCGTGGGTCATTCTCAAGTTTGCGTAAAGCGGCCTTCTCACGGCAGCTTCATTCGGCACGTTTGTAAATAACGATTCTACATCGAATGATACCATGACTTCGTTTTCTTGTGTTCGTGCATGGCTCATGGAAGACACAAAATGAGTAGAGTTGGCAGCTGTTTTTTTGTGTATTATTTTATTTTTATATTATTTTTAATGTGTAAGTAGTTAAGATAGCATTTTTCTTTTTTTCCATATATATTTATAACTTGTTAATTTCTTGAAGAAATTAGCTAATTTTAGCTATAGCAAAATTCGAGTTTAAATTAAAGGTTTTTGTGTCCTGTTAACGGGGACAGGATGTCAGCTAAGAGAGCCGACACTGTGAGGATCATTTCATTCATTTCATCATATATCCGCAGTTCACATATACATATATGTCCTTCATATATTCACTTTGTTAAAATGTTTTATGTTAGGCAAAATGTCCAGTCGCAGAATATCAAGAACTCTCTACTACTGTGTCTGTATTGGATCGCAGTTACTTTTATTCCAACTCTAGGATCTTTCACTCACAAAATATGTGAGACCCTTACGCCTGGCTATTCCATGCTGATGAGCCCTAAAGAGGACGAAACAGCTGTCCATGGCTGCCACTCCACGGGTAATAGGCTGTGCGCATGCGTACTGGTCTTGGCCAGGCCGTGGAGATGTGCCGTGTGACCATTGCATGCAGTGGTTTATTTTCACTCACAAGCTTGTGTCTGGAAAAAGAAAATATCGATTGGCTTGGATGAATTAAGGAAAACGTGTTAACTTTTTGCATACAAAACTGTGTACAAACCCTGTTTTATGGTAGCCTGCAGGCTACCACAAAACAGGCAGCCCAACAAGCCAGCAGCCCAACCAGCTGGCCACTAGATAAAGTGCCGCTCCTATGACTAGCATTCCTGGCAACGCAGACACAAGCACCCGTGCAAGTCCTCTTGGCACCCGTCACACTGAAAAAACAGTGGAGAAGGGAAAAGGGGAAGGGAGTGAGGGAAGATGATAAACAAAACTGCAAACTACAGTACTAGAGCTCAACAGACTCAAACAAATGCCGCGATCTAAGTTCTGCACAAATGCAGGCAAAATGTCTCTTTAGAGCATGCGCGACTGATAACACCGACCGCTGACTGCTAGACAGCAAGCATACCACTCGCGAAGTGCGCGAGGTTTAAAAATACAATGCATTTTTTTTGTATTGCAAGACACAAAACATGTTTACATAATTAAACTACTAACGATACTTATAATTTTTATATTGTAGGACGATTATTATAATACCCAACGAGGCTCAGAAAACCGCGTGTTTTTAGAGAAATAAAGGGAATCTAGGCGTAGTTTTTTTTTTAAAAAGTGTTTTGGAACACCGACTGTTTTGAAACTGTTTTAGGAAAATCGTCCGTCATTCCGGTTTGTTTGTCTAAGTTCTGTCGTGACGTCACTCGCGTGCTTCCCTATTCAGTGCCTGATCGAGAGCTTTACTTGCCGGGTAGCCTGCAAAGCAGGCGTCTGTGTAGTTTTTGGGAATGTGAAAGGCGCAAGATTGCGAGACGTCTCGCGTCTTTCGCATTTCCCAAATACACGCCCAAAAAAACACAGGCGCAGGCTACTTGCCGGGTCGCGAAAAAAATATAAATATATCCGTTCACACAGACCAAACGAATTTATCTTATCGGCAGGAACTGCATCCACTTACTAATGAGATGCAATTTCCAGATCGACAGCAAAATCGAAATATCTCTTCTTGAGTCGAACCTAGTCGGCAGTTCAAATTGGACATGGATCAGGGATTCGCTTATCCATATCCTTTTGTACGTATGCAAAAAAGCTATGGCGTACGTATCATACAAGTATTTTACCTTGACTAAAAAAAAACATCTAAGTCTGCCCCTGAAAAAAATGTCTGCGTCCAACTTATAATGAGGGCAAGCAAGAAATCTGCACTTTTTATTCTACGAGCGAGAAGGTGTCAAGACTCGTGATGGGAGACATCAATTGTCTGAAGGCTTTTTTTTTTTCATAACTGCCTTGGTAACGTCACTTCTACCCCCTGAGCGACCATGTCATTTTTCGAGAACGTTTTTTCTATGGCACGGCGTAAACCAACAACTCGGGTTATAACTCGGGTTATTGTCATTTTTTTTTTTTTTTTTTTATCAATTGTATTTAAATTAGGTTATCTTAGGTTTTTTTATCTATTTATATTTTAAATCGGGTTTTTTTTTTTTTTTTTTTTATTTTAAATTTAAAACCATAGAAATTTTTAAAAGGGGGAAAAAAATTTTTTTTTTTTTTTTTTTTTTTTTTTTTTTTTTTTTTTTTTTTTTTTTTTTTTTTTTTTTTTTTTTTTTTTTTTTTTTTTTTTTTTTTTTTTTTATTTTAAGTGTTGGGGCACTTAGCACAATTTAGAGAAATTGACTACTGGCCCCCCTTTCTCCCAAACAATGTTGAGAATTAACGAATCCCACACACCAAGATTAGGACATGATATGTTTCTCAGCATTGCTTGGGGGAAAGGAGGGTGGAAGGGGACTGTTAAGAGATCATCAAAAAGCATTGAAAACCATTCTTTTACAAGGAGAGTTGTACCAAAAAAACTTTTTTCTTTGATTTCAAGGTCGCTGTAACAAGTGTCCCAACTTGGTTTAATCTGCATTGAAGGGATCAGTTAACCGGGACATGTACTCGAGGGTAGAAAGCAAGCTCTGTGGAACACGCAAATTAGAGAAAGAAGAAGAACAAAAAGGGCACCTGACTTGGTTCCAACAGTAGTTTATTCATATTGGGCTTTTGCAATCAAGATCAGAGTAACCTTTAAAATTTGAACAACTTGAAATTGCTCTTACAAGTTGCTGACTTATAAACCATTACGACTTTACAAGTTTATATTGTTTAAGTTTAAAGATGTAGCAAATACCACAGTGTGTGGAATTAATAAATACTACCATAAATACTATGCTTAAAAGTACTATTCTATACTTAAATATTCTGCTTATTGTTTATTAATAGGCTTGAAAGAATTGTTGTGCCTCAAAATTATTTATATCTGAGACTGTTTTGGTGTGGTAAGTTATGGCATGGAATAGACCTGTATTAATAATTCGTGATCAAAAAGGGAAGTTTCCCGTGCTTTTAAAGTGTGAAGGACTACTGCTGGCTTTTAAATTTTTTTTTTGGAATTAAAAATGCTGATTATATTAATGGAAATGATTATAGAAATAATTGATATACGTTTAATCCTCTAAATACTCATCTCTTTAAATATAAGGTTTCATTGAGTTTTTCTTACTTTAAGAGGGTTTTTCACCTGTGTTTAGAAATTATTTCGCGTTATTTTTCACTTCACTTTTTCATCCAACCAAAAGAAAAATGCGAACCAATCGTGACTCCGCTTAAACACGTTCATCGGCGCTTCGCACCGGTAACATGTATTAGGCTGGAGTTTTGATTGGCTCGCTGGAGTGCCTGTGACATTTGTGATTGGCCAGTGTGTTTAACTCACTGTTTAGTGGGTGGCCTGGATATAATTTTAAGTTTACGAGTTAGAGCGGTGTTCACTTGAGTGTCGAAAGTAATTAGCGTTTGCATTGGTTTTGCATTGCTACGCTTAGTGATTGGTTAAAAAAACTCGCGCCACTTTCTCAGGAAATCAGAAGTAAAACCAAAACCAATCGTGAATCGCTCGCGCACGTTTTCCCCCGCTTCGCACCGGCTACATGCATTTGCTTCGAGTTTACATTGGTTCACTGGATTGTCGGTTTGCTTCGTGATTGGCCAGATTAATTACTTTGGTTTTGCTTTTACGACACTCAATTGAAAACTGCTCTATAGTTTTATATAGAGTATGAGTAACTTACTTTTACTTACTTGGGGTTTCCAAAGTCGTCGTTAAACTTGAGAGAACTGAAACGGGTCTGGTATTTGGATATCATTTTGCCGCGTATATAGGAGTTATAATCGTCATTTTTGTATTTCATAACTGAGGAGTATTATACCATCCGTGAGAAACTGAAAAGCCGTGATGAAATATTTGCTTGAGAAATTGACTGATTGATTGGTTTTTTTTGGATGTTTATATGGATATGGATATATTTTTTGATATTCTGTCGACGTACAATTGGACTTCTCATTTTTGCTTTTAATTATTATTCCTTTTCTGTAACTGCATTAGATTGTAAAACTGAATAATATATCATAATTAATAAAATTAATTAAACAGTGAATAATCATCAACTGCATAATTATATCATTCAATGCAGATACATTATTAAGCCCTCAGTAGCCTTTCCAGGCACTGACGTCGGTCACAAGGGAAGCCAGTGCCTTGTTGTAGTCGTTGATTTTGTCATTCATCTTTGATAGACAGGTTGGGGGGATTGGCGCTTGAATATCAAGAACCGCATGGTCGCACCCGAATTGTAGCAAAAAGGACTTCACATCTTCAATATCACTAGGAATCTCTTTCTTTCCTCTCCTTTTAAATGCAAGCCACATTGACATCGCGTGTTCAGGGTCACTGAATTGTTCTCCAAAGCGCACCACTCCCTTCAGTCTGGCTTCGGTTGGAAGACGGGCACGGACCAACCTCATCGCGTTGAACACTCTCCACATGTACTTGCTCATCTTGAGGAAGCACTTCACCAGAGGTGCTTCTTTGCAGTGGTTGTACTCTTTGTTTGACTCTCCCCAGTTTTCAATCATGGACACCCACAGGTCGTTAACTGAAAGTGGAGTCCTGGGACTTAGGTCAATCACCTTCATTTGTTGTCCTCCCACTACATGCCTTATGGCTCCTCGGGTGTGATAAGCCTCTGCCGCGTAGATAAGGGCCCCTGCAAGTTTACCTTAGGGGTACAATGAATAAAACGTTTTGTTAGCAGTCACATACTTTGGCAAATTAAAAATCCAAATTCGATGGGATTTTTTTAGTCATGCACTCAATGCAAGACCAAGACTTTACTAAAACAGATGTCTCCAGGATTGGTTTCAATTGATGTTAGAAATAGCACGTACTACCACGCACGTTCTTTATGATGTATGACAAAGTGTCCTCATTGACAAACGTTCACCAAGAGCCATAATTCTTTCAAATGTGAAGAAATTTGAAAATGACACATATTCCGTTCAATCCAAGGGACATATAAGTCGCTTAGAATCGGAGGCTGTAAACTACAAAGTGTTTGTAAGAGCTGTTACAATCCCACTATCCCCCCACCCCCTTTTCCTTCCATTGTTAGAATAGCTGGAGCTTTTGTCAAAGTGCAAACACCTTGAAAGAGTTCTCACCTCCCCGCCCTTCTTTCCCTGTTAAATGGTCTGAAAATTTTGTAATAGTGCAATACCTAACAAATCTGCGCTATATCCGCCTTTTTCTGACATCTCTTTAACGCGCTTTTGGTACTCAGCGTTATGGGAAAGCCTCAGTCGTGCGGGCGAGGGAAAATCTTCAACTCTCATCTTAACCACATTATTCATAGCCGCGAACTTTCCTAGCCATGTATTGAGAGCGGTCTTGGCTTTAGGGGCCGTTGTCGGGTCCATGGCTCCTTCAGCTGCGGTTTTCAACGCTTCAAAGAAACCATTGTTGTACTTGAAAACCTTGAAGTAAGCACTGGCCAATTCCTGCATTTTAAAGTTGTACATTTGTTCGTTTCTCACTACATTCTCAGCAAAAGAAACTGGAAGCTTGTCAAAATAAAATGGCATGGCGTATTCCAGTGTGAAAGCGTAAACATTGGTGTCAAAAACAAGCTCCGAGGGTTTGTCAAATCCACCGACACCTTGAAAATAGGCGTTAAACCTCTCTGTCACAATCCCAGAATTCTTTCCAACGAGCCCGACATCGTAGTCCGAGGTACAAGTAGCACTCCCATAAGGTGCAGGAAAGCACACTCCAGAATCAGGAATCACGATTTGCTTGCCGTCTGCTGTTTTTGCGCAAGGAATCAACTTATTGCTGCTTTGTTCATAAAGAACTTGAGTCACTAGCAGGTATCTAGCAGCTGTGATGTAGAGGAGGTCAGTACAAATGTCATTTCCATTTTCCTTTCTACTGAATTTCGTTTTCGTAGTTTCCCAATCGGGGTTCCTGTCAAAGATACCCTTCACATAGTCTGAAGTGGTTTTGAATTCCGGGGTTCCAAGAACACCTTCGAAGGTGGGTTGAGTCTTCCATACATCTTTGTCAGGAAATTTCACAAACCCGTATTTTTTTACAATGTTTGTATCTATCCATATGATGTCGGGATCAGCTCTAGAAAATAGAAAGTGTAACTCAGTATTAATAAAGTATTGTATGTTCGTGTACATCGAGGTTTTTTTACGGGGAGGCTCCGCCGCCAGGTCCAGGCCCTTGCCCCTTTCACCATATTTTTTAACGGAAAATGTAACTCTATCATATACTTTCCATAGAAAAAAGTATTTCTTACACATAGCTTTAACATTGTTCAACATCTCTTTTGGACGAAGCCCAAGGCGAGATCTGGTGAAGGTCGAATTATTCTTTTCTGTTTTTGAATTAACTGATTAATCTACCTTATGTACAGTACTTTTTGCGCTTTAAGGTGGGATATTTTCAAACATGGTGCAGTTACCGCGGAAATTCTCAGCAGAAAGGCAACTTAAATTGTGAACAATGACAAATTAACGATCAAGTCGCGTCTTTAAACAAATGAAGAAAGCCAATTTAATGAAGATATACCGTCCACACTAATCCGGATAAATTTGAAAAAGGAGTTTTCGCCCCGTAAACGGATGAAATGTTATCCGTCCATACTATCGTTTTCAGAAGCTCCAAAACGCTATTTAAGGTGGCTCCATAGGGTTTCTTGACCGCGCGAAGAATGGGTACGAAAGAGCGAGCTTGAAATGCCGGCAAATCAAAACAAATATGGCGGCTTCACGCGAGCGTGAAATTTTCGGCGATAAAACGCGAAACTTGCTTCCTGCCAATGAAACAACACCAGTGCTTTCCTGTGTTGGGCAGGTAAAAGAGTTTACAACACCCTAAAAAGGTGTTTACAACGTCCGCGGTGCTTCTGGCCACTTTTGTAAAGTTAGTACGATCGAAAGCAAAAGAGAAAATAAAGAATAGTCTCCGCGATTGTGAGATACTTCGAGCAGAATTTCAGAGATTCTGCTACATAAAGGATTAAGGTATTTCTCTAACTAACCTTTGGGTTAACAGATATTCGCACAAAAACCAACAACAACGGGGAACTCTCGTCTTTACACATCAACTCGTATGGTTCGAAAGTTCGCGCATGCTCAAATAGCGATCTTGGACAATTTCTATTCTGATGACGTAATTGTTATTCGGGCGAAAATAGAAATTTTCCTCTGGGATTTACTAGAGTTTCCTTCGGTGAAATTCCTTAAAATTTGGCATAGATGTGATACCTTTTTAACTGCCCTTTTTGCCGTTTTTTTAAAAAAATTTGTAAGCCAATTTTTTTGCTTTGTCAAAAAAACACAAAATAACCAAAAACGCAAAAACGACCTGGACAACCCCTACTTTTTTTGTTTTTAAAAGTTACTTCTCATCAGATTCAATCCGTTGGGAGAATTTCAAAAATTTTCACCGAAGAAAATTAAAGAAATTTAAGATCAAAGCCATAAAAACACCAAAAAATAGGACTTTTTGAGTTGATGTAGCTCAAAAACAAAGGCCGTTATTTTAAAAAAGGATAATGCACGATATATTTTAGTCCTTGTTTTTTAATATTTCGGCAGCTTTTATTTAACTAGTTTAAAAAATAACGCGAACATGATCTCTTGATGGATATCACTTGTGCGCGCGCCGTAATATCTCAAAACTCTATGGAGCCACCTTAAGGCATTTTGGTAAAATCTTTTACACTATCATAGATACATACACACTTATTAATGGTAACAATTATTCAGAGTGACCCTGCTCCCTAACATCCCCCCACCCTCTACAATCAAAATGAACGGGAAAGAGTGCAGGGTTCATAATACATACGGCACATATGATCTTTCAATGTCGTCATCATAGAACCCTTCCGGCTGGTTCCCGGTAATGCCTCTCAATACTGATATTGGGTAGACTTCGTCACACACCTAACATTAAAACACACAACATAGTTTGAATGAGTGAGTAATTGCAGTAGTTTGGTAGCTGGCTGGTGTAAGATAAGTGAAAAGTCAAGATGACTGACAAGTAAAATGTGTTTATTCCTCGTTCTCGATCAGCACATAATGACTAGCTAGAGAGGGGAGAGTCTAACTTGACACATTTAAAACACATCCAGGTCTGTCCGGGAATGTCCAGGTCTCGCTTCTATGGGAACTTTCGTTTTCGCGGCTGGCCATCCATTTTTCACTATATAGTGTATATATAGTAGCTATGGGTCTCTCTTGGTCTCATTCTGGAATTCTTTATATCTTTCATCCGAAACTGACAGGACCACATTTATTTCTCAGAATTCTTTATAAGCTTTGCCGTCATCATCCTGCACAGATGTTCGACTCAAGTTGGCTGCCAGGACTTGTTTACAACCAGGGATGTAGGGTATATCCACATCATACCCTTGCACATTGAGGATCGTTCTCTGAAGTCTCAGCGGTACTTCTGACAAAGGTTTGGTACTTATAGCCTGTAGAGGTGTGCGATCCGTCTGAACTACCAAACTTCTGCCAAACGTCTGTACTGATGGAACTTGCTGCAGGAAAAGACCAATGCTAATATTTCAGATTTAATTGGTGTATACCTCTTCTCTGCGTCAGGTGCACCAGATGCATAACACATGGTACGTTTTTTGTCTTTTAACAACACTGCTCCAAGCTCTTTTCCGCTTGCATCGTACTGAATGGTTACTGGCTTTGCGATACAAGTTCCTTGATCTTCTTAAAGCTCTCTTTCTGCTGGGATGATCCCAGTAGAATAATACATCTGACTTCTCGAGCTTTCTTTAAAGGAGCATCCACTGTGGATAACCCGGGTAGATACCGGCTCAGAAACTGTATAAAGCTAAGAAGCCGTTTCACACTTTCCTTGCTATGCGGTTCTGGCATTTCCTGGATTGCTTTGATCTCTTTGGGATCAATCGTCAGGCCCTCTGCAGAAAGGAGATGTCACATATGGTACTAGTGGTACTCTTTGTTTAGCTTTAAACCTATCTGATGCTCTTATTTTTGTGTAATCGCTCATCATGTGTGGACTCATCTCCGTTAATAATTACATCATCCATAATAGCTTCAACACCATCCTGGTCTTCTACCATTTGGCCTATGGTCCTTTGGAAGATATCTATGGCACATTTCACATCAAAGGGTAGTCTTGTGAACCTGTATCGACCAATTGGGGTGTTAAGGTGCAAAGACGTGAAGACTCTTCAACTAGCTTCAACTGCCAAAAGCCACTTTTTGCATCTGGAATGCTGAAGGTATTGGCACCTTGAAGACGGGTGGCTGCTTCTTTGACTGTCTCCGTTGGGTAGTGGGACCTGGTCACGGCAGCATTTAGATCTCTAGGATCAGCACACAGTCTAACTGCACCGTTGGGCTTCTGAACTACTACAAGCGAGTTGACCCATTCGGTTGGTTCTTCTTGCCGCACAATATATAACTCCCAGCTTTTCCATCCTTTTTAGTTCTTCAATGACTTTCTCTTTCTTTGGCACTGGTACCTTCCTCGAAGGATATACAACAGGGGAAGCACCAGCAGCCAGTTGGATGTGATACGTTCTAGGGAAGCATCCTAAGCCTTTGAACGATTCTCTTCTCGGTGGTTTTGGGGTTGTCAAGTGATGAACTCTCTTCAGCAGGCCAAGTTTCACGCCGGTGTTTTCGTTAGGAACTGACTCCACTTCACGGTCTACAACAAAGAACTTGGCATCTTCGACCCTATCTTTGTATCGTGTTTTTAAAACCACTTATGCTTCTCCACAAGGATTTAGCTTGTGCTTGAAAAGGAGATTAGCACTGTGTTTGTTTTCTCCAGGCGTGGAAGGGGTTTATGCTTGAGGCTGCTGACAGTCAGTGACATGGCATTGGCTTTTACGCCACTGACCAAGTGGAAGCGAACTCGAGCATCCTCTACTTCAACCACTTCGTGAAATTGCTCGTCTTCGGTAACACAGCTTGAATCAACCGAGTACACAAACAGATCAAGAGATGGACCCTCTTCGCTTCCTCCTTGGTCTAAGTCCTCTTCTGTTTCTTGCTCCGAATCTACTACTTCTTGTAGGTTGTGAACTTGTTTTGCCATACAGAATTTTGAATAATGATTCATCTTCTTGCCATATCCGCAATGCTGCCCCATTGCTGAACATTTCTTGTGAGCTTTGTCATAACCACAACGTCCGCATTTATTTGTCGGTTTCCCGGGTTTCAATTCGCAGTCCTTCGGGTCATCGACCTCCTCTGTAGGTGGCTTCCTTTTGTTTTTATTGGAGCGCTGTCGACGATTCCATGGTGGGTGTTTGCGTTTGAGTGCATTTACGGTTGGGTCTTCGTCGCTGGCGGGCTTTTTCAGACTGCTGAGATTCGTTTCGTAGTTTCGACCGACTACAATGGCTTTTTTGCATGTCATCGCGTTAGCTAAGTCGAGGAACTTCTCACGCACTTTGGGATGTTTACAACGGAAGAAAGTAAACGCGATTCATTTTTGGGCACTCGAGTGAAAATCGCTCTAAAATATAATGAACCAATTAAAAGCCTCTCACCGCACATCCTTGAACCAAAATGAAAACGAAGACACTCAAAATAGTCATCATCATTTTTGAAGTACCTGCAAATTTAAATTCACAAGAAATGTGTGTTTAGTTACCAGGATTGCAGATCGATTCTGGGACACGCCGCTGGGTTAAGATAGAATGGCTACAAGTTCAGTAATGTTTTACCAATTACGTCAACAATGACTTCACATAATGGTTCACGGAGGCTAAAATTGTGTGTTAAGCTTTAATTTGTGGTCGTTCCCTTGCACACAAAAATACAAAGGAAAACGATTTTGTTTGTTTCTGCAAAAGAAAAACGAAAAGAGGTCATCTATAATGCAGGATAATATCTGGACGAAGAGCGGTCTTAGTCAGAGGTGTAAAAATCAAAGAGCTCTTCGAGACACGACTATGGTGGCCCATCAGTGCCATAGTATTTTATGCTGTATTTTACACATTTTTTTCTTTTTTCATATATATTTTTCTTATTTTATATTTTTATTCTCTTATTCTTTTTTTAGTTATATTTTTTAGCTTAATTTATTTTGATTATTCGTTTAATTTTAATTTTTTTATTTTCCTTCTTGTTTTTTTTATTTTTATTTTTTATCTCACTTTTATTTCATTTCATATTTTATTTTTATAATTGATCAGCCCACGAGTGCCATAGCAAAAAAAGAAGAAAAAAAACGGCCGTGGCCCACGAGTGCCATTAGCAAAAACAAAAAAACGGCCGTGGCCCACGAGTAGGCCTTTCTGGATTATGCGAGCATTTTTTTCGGCATTTTTTGGAAAAACGAGCATTTTTTTCGTTTTTTCTTGAAAAATAATTGCTAGCATTTTCTGTCATTTTTCATGACTGTGATCCAGATTTCAGCACTCAGAACTCAGAAGGATAAATAATCCTAAAGTTTCACAGTTTTGATTACTTAATTTGATTGTTTTCTGTCTGTTTCGACTGTTTGTGCGTTGTGTTACTTGTGTACTTGTGTTGTGTTACTTACGTGTTTGTTTTTATTATTATTATTTTTTTTTTTAATTTAATATTTTTTCTATTTTTTATTTTTATAAACAAACAATTATTAAGTATCACCTGTTGTTGATTTGAGTATATAATGTAAGAGTTCGTACATTTTGTTTGAAAAAAAGCAAAGCATTCTTTGGAATTCAAGTGGCATTTTTTAAAGAAATCAGCCATTATTTTAGCATTTTTTTTGGCTTTATGCGAGAATTTATAGTAGCATTAAATGCCAGTTTTACTAGCATAATCGAGAAAGGCCTACCCACGAGTGCCATTAGCCCATGATGCATTGAGAAGGAGTAGTTAAGCAACAGGGCAGCTCGAACAAGAAAAGATACCTGGAAAGAAGATGAAGAACTTACGCAGGATTTTGGGGAATACCTAAAACAGGGGCTGAAAAGTAATGACAGTTTGGCATAGAAAAAGCAGGTGACAGGCCGACACAGAATACTTCATTCGTGACATTTGTACATTTGCCGTTCTGTAGTGGATTTGGTCGGCCAATTTATTTTTTGCTCCTCACTTGTTTAGATAGGGCAATGTATATACGCCCAGCAAATGTGCAAAATCGTATTGCCTTTACGACTGACCTATTACCTTTATGAAGAACACACTTTCCTAGAAGGTTGAAGATCGATCTTTATCTTAGCTTGTTTGAAGAACAAAACTGTGAACCATCCTCGATCGTGGGTTCCCTTGCTAATTTGTCAGGGATTGTTCTCTAAGCTTTGAGCTCAACTCGACAATTAGTTAATTTTAAAAATATTTGCCCTCATAGCTTAGTTATACTAAATGTTTTTTTTTTTGCAGCTGGGCTAACTTACACTGGCCACAAGTTCAGTAACTTTTTACTAATTGCGTCAAAAATAACCACACAAAAATGCAGACAAAAATACAAAAAAACTGACTTTGTTCGTAAACTAGGAAAGTTGAAAATTAGTAGGATGTCATGAACATCAAGCGAAAGTGAATACTTTGAGGCCATCTCATGCAAAACAGTGTCTTGACCAAGAGCGATTATAAATGTCAATCGACATTAACAGTTTAGGCTTTTTAGTGTTCCATTGAAAATTTGATCGCCTAATTAAAGTTGCACTTCGTTGATTATCAACTGAAAGTGATAGATAGAGAAATAAACCGCCCTTAAGGCGCCAGGGGCGTTCCTAGACATTTTGAGACTGTAAGCCTGCCATTAAATGGTTTTAAGTATCATTGTTAGTGTGCTGAAGGGCCCTTATCTCGGGTTGGGGCACGCGTGCACGTGATTTGAAGTTAAGGTTAAAGTCTACGGATGGATTACTACTAGGTCGAGCAGCCGAGCTTTGTGATTTGTTCTACTACAACTTTTTTTATAATTATTGTCGGAATGACTTGTGAGCCCTGCTTATTTGCTTAAAGGCAGGTACGCTCTTGGTAGCGAATTTTAAAATGATGACGTTTAAATATTCAACGAAGTGCCGTTTACTTGCCTGTCGAGTGTGGACGCAGCACAACAGTGTTAGACGAACAAAACAGCGAGTCAGTGAACTGAATTAAAGAGACACTGTCACCAGTTTCACTTCCAAAACTTGCGAGCCTAAAGACATATGGAAACTACGAATAGTGGTTCAGTTTTGTAAAATATAAAATCACCATGCAAGTGTACTGAAGCGATAAACAAGTGATATTCTTGTAATGCCATCAGGAACTTTAGATCTCAACTTGAAAACATCGATTTTCTAAAATACACCTATAAATTTTATAGCTCCCTTCTTTCTTCAACAACAATTTACTTTATATCTCCATTTTGATGTACTAGGATTCATGTACGAGAAGACCTATTCGCCAATTTTAGTACTTTTTTACCGAAAAGCATTAAAATCTCCGAAGTTAACAATGCTCGTGTATATGGCGGTTTAAGTCTACCAAATCGTCAATTTAGTTCGCTTTAGTTTAGTTTGGGGTTTCATAGTTAACACTTGATCATGAGTCGTTTAAACGATGACCTCATTAATATTTTATGAAGCAATGCAATAGAGCTTCAATTTTTTTGTGAGCCAATTTTATTTTACACAAATTAAGGAAATAATAAGTCAGTTCCCTGTTCGATAAACATTTAGTAGTGATTGTCGTTACCTTAATTTTGCCGGGGATAGTTTTGACAGTTTAACAAGAAGTTCAACTCGACAATGAGTTTGCTGGTTCTTGTAAAGTAAAAGAGACTAGCCACAAGTTGAGTGATTCTGAAGTAACTTTGAATCACTTGCGAATCTCGCCTTTGTTATCCCTTTTAAAAGTTTTTCTTGAAAAAAAATTGAACTTTTAGGTTAATAGCTTATAATTGAATGTTAACGTTTTGGCCAAAGTAGGCGATGACGTTTCGTTGAAGACTATTTTAAATACTAAAGCAGGAAAAGCGTAAGTAAATTTGTAAAATAAAAAGCGGGAATAAAAAATAATACTAAAACGGATATGAATCGGTTCTACGAAAAGAAATCATTAGTTGTAACTCGCTTTTAAACTGTGGCGACTTGAAAAAAACCTAGGACCAGGACTTTTAATTAAGTGCATTACGCGATAGCAGCCCAACTCATGCAAAAGGACATTGATAAAAATAAGTGTTTAAAAAATTATGAGTCGTGTGAATAAAGAAGGGAAATTCTTATCCGAAATCCTTACTGGCATCCGTGATAAAGCAGTTATACAGGGTCTCTCTCGTGGGACTGTATTTACCGTATTTCTGATGGTGATAGCAATTGAGAGTGTCCTTCGCTAGGACATTCCAAGAGGACTGACCTGTTATTCGTTTTACGGGCTTAGTGTTCGTTTAGAATTGCATTTGTGCTATTGATAGAATGAAAAAATAGCTGTGCAAACTTTACCCGGTCTAATTCTCAAAAACGTTTGGAGAAGTAATAACATCATATCATAGTTTTTTTTTAAAAAAATCGTCTTTCCTTTGCGCTTGGTCTTTTACCCGAAGAACACACTTACCTAAGAATTTTGAGGATTGATCTCTATCTTGGCTTGTTTGCAGAACAAAACTGCGAACTGAAGTCGATCAAGAGCTACAGCACTTGACTGTGTATAGCGTTTCCTTATGCTTTCGACTCAAGTTGACAACTTTTAATTTTAAAATTGTGTTTATTTTTCACCGCTTTGTTGATTAAATGTTTGTTTTTCAGGGCTAAGATAGCCTGGCCACAAGTTCAGTTGATTATCAAGCTCGTCTTTGTTATCCCCAGGGGGGAAAGGTGACTCTTTTGTTTACAGTTGTTTATGCGTGACCGACTCATCACTGCCAGTATCACGTCATATGGCAACGAGTAAGCGCTTCCCTCGGCTTGGTCAGATGAGCGGGATTGAGCGTGGGTACGCCACAACAGAGGTCAAGAAAGACTTATTAAGTCTAGCTAATGCCTATATCGCTATTGTTTGCTAAATTCTTTGCAAATGTTTACGCTTTGATGTCCTAACTGTCTGTTTATATGGTCTGTTTCTTGTTTGGTGCGCCAGTAACGGGACAAAACGCGTGACTGCTATTTTGCTTTAAGGACAAGCGAAGTCCATCTTAAACATCCACCTTTTCACCCAAACAGTTCCCTTAAATCAGCTTCATAATAGGTGGTTTTACTCCTTGTTTATTACAACATGAGTTGAGTTAGCTGGTTCTTGTAAAGTAAAATAGACTAGCCACAAGTTTTGTGATTTTTGAAACAATTTTGAAGAAAATGCGAAGCTAATTGCCGTTGTTATCCCTTTTCCCGGTCCCTTTTAATAGTTTCTCCTTCTTTAAAAAATTTGAACTTTTTAGTTAATACTTAATATTAATTATTTTGAGCAAAATAGGCGGTGGCATTCCGTTGAAGACTAAACAATACGAAAACAATAAAAACGTGACCTAAATTTGTAAAATAAAAAGCGGGAAACTCCAAGACGATTGACCTGAAATTTGTTTAACGGGCTAAGTTTTTGTTCAGAAAAAGCGTTTGTGCTATTAATGGATTGAAAAAAAAAGCTGTACAAACTTGACTCGGTCTTATTCTCAAAAACAATTGGAGCAATAATAACATCATAGTATTTTTTGTTTTTTCAAAATCGTCTTTCCTTTGCGCCTCTTTTGTTACCCTAAGAACACACTTACCTAGGAAGTTTGAAGATCAGTCTCTCTGTCGGCTTGTTTGAAGAGCAAAACTGCGAACTGAACTCGATCAAGGCGGCTACAGCACTTGATTGTTTATAGCGTTTCCTTAAGCTTTCAACTCAAGTTGGAAACTTTTAATTTTAAAATTGTGTCTATTTTTTATCGCTTACTTGATTAAATGTTTGTTTTTCAGGGCTAAGATAGCCTGGCCACAAGTTCAGTTGATTATCAAGCTCGTCTTTGTTTTACCCAGGGGGGAAAGGTGACTCTACTGTTTCCAGTTTTTTATGCGTGACCGGTATGACGACATATGGCAACGAGAGAGCGCTTCCCTCTGCTTGGTGAGAATGATAATGGTAATGAAAATCAATTTATAAAGCGCATTTTTCATATGTAATGTTCAAATGCGCTGTACACATACTGTAATTTACTACACAAAGGCCAGACAACAACACCAGGAACTTCATGCCCTACTCTTTGCGAATAGTGTGTGGGTTCTTTAATGTCCCCTGTTATAAGACTGAAGATACAGGAGACGGGACCTACGGTTTATCGTCCTTTTTCCGAGAAGACTAGAATGTCTAACCATTTGCAGATGTAATTACAAAGGCAGCACATTCTCCTCAGAGAAGAACGGGACTGAGCGTGGGTACGCCACAACAGAGGTCCACAAAGGTTTAAGTTTAGTGGTTATATCGCTTTTGTTTTCTAATTCCTTGCAAGGGGTTTACGCTTTCATGATGTCTTTACTGTCTTTGTGCATGATCTGTTTTTGTTTTGTGCGTCCGTTATCCTGTAATTTAGTTAACTTTTGAACCGGGCAAAAGGCGGGACGGCCATTTTCCTTTCGAGACCAGGAAAGTCCATCTAAAACATCTACTTTTTCACCCAAACATCCTAAAAATTTCCCTAAAATCATCTTTGAGTGCAAGGGTATTAGTTTTATCCAAAATTTGTCTACAACTCGTTCGTTGCTTCGAGATCTCAGGTGGAAATTCTTTTCCTTATATTTTTGTTTCGCTTTCACTGGCCTATAATGATATATTTTTGTTGGTATCTGTGCAGTTCTGTTGTATTTTTTCTTGGAGTGTTGGCTCTTAAATTTCATTGATTGCACAGCCTATTAAATGAAAGAAAGAGGAGCTTACAACACGGGGTATTTCCGGTTGTGCACCCAGACAAACGTTTATAGCCCCGCTCAGCAGGCCTTAACGTCGGCCAGTTTGAATTGAGCAAGCGCTTTTTGTTGTTGTGCGAAATAGACATGAGTTCAAAATTTGTTGCCACAACTTCCGACTCGAAAGGAAATAAAACAACAGCATTTTACTATAATACCCAATGAAAGCCCAGGCTCCGACCTGGGGTAATACTTGGATGGATAGCCAACTGGGAATAACCCGTGCAGCAACGTTTTCGCCTTGGTTGCTCCGACGTTCACCTTTGAGGGGATTGTTATGAAGATCGACAAATGCTGAAAGTCTGATACTTCACGCATATCAAGAACCGTATATCCTGGGCCAAACTTGCTTGGTTGATGGGCCTGTCCCGCTTGTGCTCGGCAACTTTTAGCAACTTTTCTGAGCAACTTTTTCCTTTCGCGCCTGACTCGTCCCCAGTCGTCTCTTATGCGCAAACTGCAATACATGAAGGATGATGGGATGATTACATCTGTGTATAATTTCATTCAGTCTCCCTAGACTCAAGATAGGGGACGAGACAGCTTTCGAGCAACTTTTTGGAATTTCTAGACCAAAGATTTTCGAAGATTGTCCGAACGTTGTTCGAAGGTGATACGAACGTTCCTAGCATTCTTAAACTTTTCTTAAGATTAACAAAATTTGCCGAAGATTTCTGAGGAAGCTCTGTAGATGCTTTAACTTTCAGATCATTCTGCATAAAAAACGCGTCAGCAAACATGTCGTTGGGTATCTTCACGACTGTTCTTTGTAAAAGAAATATTTTAATTCAACAAATTTTGGCCTTTAATTGTTATTTAGATATTTCCGTTGCAGTTACATTGCAACAAAATGCCTATAAGTCTTACCCTCTAAGGGAAATTAGCTATATATTTGGGGAATTTTCTTATTTGAAAGCAACGTTTTGGATTCTTTGGAGTAACGTTCGAGCAATTTTTTGGATTTCGGAGCACTTTTTTAGCATCATTTTGGCATCCCAGTGCAAGTAATCAAATTGGCGCGAATTCTAGTTTTTCACCACCAAAATAGTGTTTTTATCTTCTTTAAGCGGAGATTTGAGAGAAAGATGTGCCCGAGCACTTGTGTTCCTGCTGGACCTTCAAAAAGACAAAAACAGTTGACGTGACACGAGATGACGTGACGCGAAACAGAAACGTGCTGCGTGGATGTCGTGTTTTTCAGCTGGCAGAAACGTTAACTTTCTAGACTTTTCTGTCAGCACGTTTACCGATTAATGCATAAACTAGTTGCCGTTTGATATCAGAATGGAGTGAGTGGGCGAGTGAGTGAGAGAATTCGAGGTCCATAAGAAAACCTCGTTACCATTCGGTAACAAGCTCTGTGGAGCAAGTAAATTAGAGAAAGACGAACAATAAAGAGGACACCTGACTTGGTTCCAACAGTATTTTTTTTCATGTCTGGCATTGCAATCAAGATGTTATATTTAATATGTGAACAAATTGCTCTTACAAGTTGCTGACTTATAAGCCATCGCCCTTTTACAAGTTTATATTGTTAAAGTTTCAAATACCACCGTGCGTGGAAAATAATACTACCATAAAATATTATTTTTGAAAGCATTGTGTTATACCTGAATATTATGCTTAATGTTTATTATGCTTGAAAGGATTGTTGTACCTTAAAATTATTTATATCTGAGACTGTCTTGGTGTGGTAGGTAATGACAGTAAGAGACACCACGCCATCAAAAAGGGAAGTTTGCTGTGCTTTCAGAAATTAAATGTGAATGACTACTGCTGGCTTTTAAAATAGTTTTTGGGATTAAAATGCTGAATGCAAATAATTACGGAAATGACTGATATATGGTAAATACTCTTATTTCTTTGAATATAAGCCTTTAAATGAGTTTTGCTTACATTAAGAGCGGTTTTCACTTGAGTGTCGAAAGTAATTCGCATTTGCTTTAATTTGTACTTTTTCATCCAATCAAAAGAAAACCTCAAACCAATCGTGACTGACACACGTTTCCCCGCGCTTTGCACCGGTTACATGTACGTACTTGGCTCGAGTTTTGATTGGTTCACTGGACTGCTTGTGTCGTTTGCGATTGGCCAGTGTGATTACTTCGGTTTTGGTTTTGCGATACTCAATTGAAAGCTGCCCTAGTAAGTTTTTGTTTTATTTTGTTATATTGAGTATGGATATTTGTTACTTAGTGTTTCGAAAATCGTCGTAAAACATGAGAAAACTGAAACGGGTCTTGTATTTCGTTCTCATTTGCTGCGTATAATGGAGTTACAATCGTCGTCATTTTTTATTTCACAAGGAATATACCATCCGTGAAAAATTTAAAAGCCGTGATTAAATATTTGCTTGAGTGGTTGACTATATGTTTTTTTGGATATTTATACGGATATGTATATATTTTTGGATATTTTTGTCGTAGATTTGGACTTCTCATTTCAGTTGCTTTAAAATTTGTATTATTATTCCTTTTCTGTAACTGAATAGTATATCATAATTAATATAGTATATCATAATTAATATAATTAATTAAACAATGAATTATCATCAACTGCATAATTATATCATTGCATGCAGTTACATTATTGAGCTCTTAGTAGCCTTTCCAGGAAGTGGCGTCGGTCACAAGGGAAGCCAGTGCCTTGTTGTAGGCGTTGATTTTGTCATTCATCTTTATCAGACAGGCCTCGGGGATTGGTAGTTGCACATTTTGAACTGCTTGGTTACACTCGAATTGTTTCAAAAAGGACTTCACATCTTCAATATCAGAAGGAATCTCTTTCTTTCCTCTCCTTTTGAATGCGAGCCACATTGACATTGCTTTTTCAGGGTCACCGAATTGTTCTCCAAAGCGCACCACTCCCTTCAGTCTTTCTTCGGTTGGAAGACGGGAACGGACCATTCTCATCGCGTTGAACACTCTCCACATGTACTTGCTCATCTTGAGGAAGCACTTCACCAGAGGGTCTGCTTTGCAGTGGTTGTACTCTTTGTTTGCCTCGCCCCAGTTTTCAATCATGGATACCCAAAGGTCGTTAACTGAAAGTGGAGTCCTGGGGCTTAATTCAATCACTCTCATCTGTGTGCCTCCCACTACGTGCCTTATGGCTCCTCGGGTGTGATAAGCCTCTGCCGCGTATATTAGGGCCTTTGCAAGAGTACCTAAATGGCACAACGTATAAAAATCCATTGTTAGCCGTCACTTTTAACCTTTTAGTTAGAGTTTAAAATCCGAACTGGGTGGGGTTTCTGCAGTCACTGAATACCAATTTCAACCTTTTTCACTGTTTATTCTGACGTCTCAGTGCATTACACTCATTGTTAGAAATAGCACAGTACTGTAAGGTATGTCCACGATGAATGCAAATGTTGCCTGTTCCTTACAGGCATCACACAAATATAAAGTAATGTGAAAATGACAAAAAACCCAGCCAAGTTGTGTTCAGTTCTAGACTTAAAACTCCCTGGTCGGATGGAAAAAGTTTTTAATCCCCCTCCCTTTCCCCTCCACGTTAAAAGAAGCTGGGACTTGGTTGGTCTAAAAACGTTTGTCAGAACAAAAATACCTTGGGATGCAAACTACAAAATGTGGTAGTTGTCATCGCCCCTTCTCCCTCCCCTCCTTCCCCGTAAAATAGCTGGGGAGTGGCTGCTCTAAAAATTCCTTCGCAGAGCGCAAGTTACCTAACAAGTCTGGGTTATATCCGCCTTGTTCTGACATCGCTTTAACAAGCTCTTGGTACTTAGCATTATGAGCAAGCCTCAGTTGTGGTCGGGTGAGTTTTGAAAATCTTCAATTCTCATCTTTACAGTCGTACTCAAAGCACTGTAGATTCCCAACCAGTAACTGAGCGCCTTCTTGGCTAGAGGGGCCGTTGTCTGGTCCAATGCATCTGCAGCTGTGGTTTTCAACTTTTCAAAGAAACCTTGGTTGTACTTGTAGACCTTGTAGAGAGCACCGGCCAATTCCTGCATTTTAAAGTTGTGCGTTTGTTCTTTCTTCTCTACCTCGCCAGGAAATGAAACATCCTTTGGAAGCATCTCAAAGTTAAACGGCATGGCATACTCCAGTGTAAAAGCATAGACATTGGTGTCGAAAACATGCTCCGAGGGTTTTCCATATCCATTGACACCTTGAAAAAAGTTGTTAAACTTCTCTGTAAGAAATCCAGCATCCTTTCCAACGAGCCCGACGTCGTAGTCTGAGGTACAAGTAGCACTCCCAATAGGTGGTGCCGGATAGCACACTCCAGAAACAGGAATCACAATGTTCTTGCCATCCACTGTTTTCGCACACGGAATTAACTTATAGCTGCTTTGTTCATAAAGAAACTGAGTCACTAACAGGTATCTAGCAGCTGTGATGTAGAGGAGGTCAGTACATCCACCCGCTGTGCTGTATTTCATTTTCGTAGCTTCCCAATCGGGGTTCCGTGTAAAGAATTTCTTCACATAATCTGAAGCTGTTTTGAATGCCGGGGTTCCAAGAACACCTGCGAAGGTGGGTTGCGTCTTCCACGCATCTTTGTCAGGAAATTTCACAAACCCGTATTTTTCTACAATGTTTGTGTATATCCATTTAATGTCAGGATCAGATCTAGAAAATACAAAACAAACTCAGTATTACTAGCGGAGCACCAGAACTATGAAAAAAGGACAATTATAATAATAATAATAATAATAATAATAATAATAATAAATAATATTTTAAGAGGAGGCCTCCAATCACCTAGGGGGTGGTTTTCAGGAGGGTCCTCTGAGAAAAAAAATGTTAAACATTAAAATACATTAAAATCTAAAATACAATAAAAAGACAAAACCCATGTTGTATGCTAACTAAGATTAAAAACTAGGACAAGAATTAAGATACTACTAACTAAGGTTAAAAATGGGAAATAAAAAAGTATTAAAATCTAAAAGTAAGTACAAATGTCACAGATCTAAAATATAAAATAACTACCTACTGTCCTAAAAAAAACAATTACAAATAGTTATCTATTAACATTATATAACATTGTGCAACTAAAAATATTTAACAATTATTCGCCGAAGGCGAAGTGATTATTGTTGAATAATCCCCGAGACGAAGTCGAGGGGATTATTCAACAATAATCACTGAGCCTGAGGTGAATAATTGTTTTAGTATAATTTTCAGAGGTGAATATCAACAACTGCAAAATAACAATAGAAAACACGAAAACAACAAACACAAGTGCTCGCTTGCATACGTGTAAACCAGTTTAATTCATCGATTGAAACCGTTATTTACACTAAAGTTTTAGCAATAAAACGGAACAAAACGAACACTACGAAAAAGATAGATATCTGGTACCTTTGTTTAATCGTTGGTGACTTCTGAGCAATTGTGTGAATCCTCTCGGAATTACTAGCTCCGGTGAGAAGAGAACTAAATAATGTTTTGACAGTTCATCTGACTGAGTACATGGCCGCCGTGCGATCTCCAAAACCATCATGTTTACACTTTACGATCAATTCTAATGCCTTGAAAACCATCTCTTGAAAGTATTTTCGGTCCAAAAGGCTTGGTAGTTACTTTGAAAAATTCCCAATGGTTCAAATATCCAGGACTTGGAGGGATTTCTTTTAAATGAGAGAAATTTTCATTCAGCAAATGCCGCCATGTTCACTGGCCTGGATGGCAAACGTGGCATGGCTTAGTAGCCAAACCTTCAGATGCAATATTCACCGCCTAGCGCGGTGAATATTGCGACATAGTCCGAGCTTCTCGACCAATCAGAATTGAATTTACCTCTGCAAATTATACTAATTGTTCATAGTCTAAAATGTTTATCCAGTAAGAACTTTGTAAGGGTTTTCTTAAAAATCTCGCATGGCATCGGCTTTCTTAAAAATTCTGGAAGAGACAACCAGTCATTTGTAAAGCGGAAGTAGGATACTCTCTTTCCGCTTTCCGTTTTAGGTTTAGGCAGTCTAGGTAGGTATCCATGTCTAGTGTTGTAGCCATGTAAACTTCTTAATGTCGATTTAAAACTTTCAAAATGTTGCGGAATGTCTCCTTTGATTGCATTTTGTACGGCTGTGCATCGGTGAGAAAGACGTCTTCCAGCCAGAGGGAGCCAATTCAGTGACTTCAGAGCTTCTGAAGAAGACATTTTGCCTAATTTAATTTTTTTCGCAAATTTGTTCTGGAAACTTTGCATTTTTTCCATTTCTGATTTTAGACCGGGTTGATCTCCCCATACTGTGTCGGCATAGTCTAGGTGTGGCAGCACTAGCCCATTGTAGAAGGCTATGCGAGTTCTATTGTCTAACATATGAAATATGCGATTAAACAGAGAAAGTCGATGACCTAGTTTCTTATTGGAAAACGACGCATCTGAGTTTTCATGGTCATCAAGGATAGCAACAAGGATCGCAGGGCGGGAGAAGGCTTTTTCCCGCACTGGTACACGTACGACTGAATCGCTCAAACATGGCGGCCATACTCCAGGAATAGGTTTACGTCCGCTTGCATCTTTGATCCGGGACATCCATATTATGATCAACTGACAGCTGTCAAATCAAGGTATCCGCTGACCATAATCACATTACCATATCGCGGGCTCAGGTGTACAACTCGTCGAAGTCGCGTTTTTTTAATTGACCTCTGATCAGTAATGGTTTTGCCAATTGATGTCGGACTCAAGTTCTACTTTTCCCCCTCTATGGTAAATCGATTTAAATTTACATGAAGGGCAATGATAATAACCGGGAAGCCTGGCTTTGCTTGGCTTAATTTGTATGTTCATATATACAAAATTGAAGAAAAGTTGGCCCTTTTGAAAAGCATAAATCATGAATGATAAGACTAATTGGGATTCTAGATAGTCAACATTGGTAAGCTGAGTAATATTCGATTTATTGATAATCAAGATATTTTCTTCTTTTGCGGCCTAAAGGTGGTAAGGTACCCTAAAGGGAATGTATGAGAATCAGCAGTTTTGCTCAAAACTAGAGAGGGGAGAGGGGGGTTTAAAAGCTGACTCGTCCCCAGTCGTCTTTTGAGTCCGTCTTGAGTCGACTGCTCAACACGGAGGGAATCATGGGAAGGAAGAGAAGAAGCGAAGGAGACGACTGGCAGATCGTGAGTCGAAAAGTGTGTTCAAAAGTCGAAAAGTGTGCACTGGCCGTTTTTTCGGGTATATTTTTGGCTAGATACATTTAGGGTCCCTAATTGTCGTACCAGGTAAAATTTCAGAGGTATTTGGCGGCTAGAAAGCTACCTTTAACGGCTTTTCTTGATCGCACTGAGATGGCGTCAAGCGTCCGTCAGAACAAAAGCCAAGGAAGGTTTCAGGACGGTAGAAGGCGGCTTCAATTGATTTACGAGAAGAAATATATTGCATCGCTCAAACATCACTCAGTTTTGTTCAACAGTTGTAGCGATTTGTGCTTTCATATCGGCTTGTACGCGTTTGCCGCTGATTTGAACCGCTCCAGGAAACCGCTCTAAATTGTCGCTATGTTGACATCTACTGGATGGTATACCTGCAGAAACATTGGAAAACATTCGAATATTCGAAGAGAGGAAAAATCACAAGTATCATTTTGTAATCATTGCAAGGTATGGATCCCTGTAATTCTGGATTACAATGTTGATGTGTTTTCGTTTGTGAGTCAATAAAATTCTCTCTGCATGAGTTTAGAAATTACAACATGATCATATGCATGCTGCGAATGCCGTGACCATTTATTCCCGTGTTTTATTCCATGAAAAAATCGAGTACCTTGTTTTCAGAATAAATTGGGCCAACAAAGCTTTAAACCATTTTCCTCAATTCATAAAACAAGGATTTTTTCAGCTTTGACTGGAAATAAAAGTAACAACTGAAAACAGATTTAGCCATGACCCCTTGACCCAAACAAACACTTTCAACAGGAAACTGTCAGACATAAATATTTTTCAGTTTAAGTTTGACTTTCTCGCCAAAAAAAGAAATGAAGAAAAGTCTGTTGACGCTTACCGGTATTTCAATTAGACTGATAGCGTTTTAGTTAAATTGAGGTCTCTATATTACCCCGGCCGCGGCGGGAAAGATTAATTACACTGTAGTTGGGCAATCGTACGCGTCGAGTGGTGTGATGGGCGAGTACTAGTCGTGTCATATGGATAAACAACATCTCCGATTGTTAGATATATCGTGGAAGAGCAGTTTGTGGCGTTTTAAAGCGCCCGAAAGCGTTCTAACTAATAGTGCCTATTTTTATCTCAACACCGCCATTAATCCGTCCGCCATCTTGGAAACAGGATCTGCCAGTCGTCTCTCGCCTTTCCTCCTTCCCATCATCCTTCGCTTCTTGCAATTTTCGCATAAGAGACGACTGGGGACGAGTCAGGTTTAAAAGCGCTGTTTTCGCCAAACGTTTTGATTGAGGGACTAGGTCTTGCATGTAATTTAATGTCTGATGACAGCACGTCACGTGACCATACTTGGCTGATTTGAGTTTATTTTCTGTTCGGCAGAAACTTGGGAAAAATTAATGTAATTTGGGGCAAAAAGTGCCCCAAATTACATTGTTTTGGGACATTTACTGGTACCGGAGCTCATCATCAAGGGCTGAGATGGCTTAAACCTTGCCAATTCCAAAGAACTGTTTATTGGCACTGTTAATGTGACAAACTTCGACCAGCTGCTCGATTCCAGCTACTGACAGTTTGTAGTTCATGGACAAGGGGCCGCAGAGCAAATGAAACTTGTCTCACCACTCACCAGGCTTCAAGTGGCAAATATGGAAGTGACTGGAAAACATTTATTGCATTATGAAAGCCTGGTCAGAGACTTTTAAAAATATCAAATTGGTTGGAGATAGGTGTTTCCCGCTCAAATAACGTCCAAATGTCCCAGAATGCAATGCCGTAAGATTCCTGCTGGTTGGCTTCTTGGTTGAGGTTACTGTCAAAAAAAGAGCTATTTAAGCTCTTGCTTGACGTTTTTGGCCAAACTTTTCATTTGAGTTAGAAGCAGAAGAGTTCTTTTGTAATGTTTTTTCTGAGATTAAACGACTGAGTTGAAGAAAGATGCGTTTAGACTGTCACACAATCAACACTGATCTATACCACGTTGACAAGTGGTATACCGACAATGGTATGAAAAGAAACCATTCCAAGTACCAAGCGATTGTGATGGGTAAAACGCAGAACAAACCATTATTTCGCTGTGAAAATGCAGTTATTCCAATTGCCGAGGATTTTGATCTACTTGGTGTAACTGTACGTGGACGACAAACTCAAGTTTGACAGGCATGTCACTAAAGTCTGTAGGAAAGTGTCTCAACAAGTTGCAGTATTAAAGCGTATGAAGAAAATGCTACCGTACGAAATAAGAAAGACAATCTATACGTCTTTTATTGCTCCGCATTTTAATTACTGCGCAGAGACATGGCACTTCTGCAGCAAAACCTCTGCAACAAAGCTAGAGAAGGTTAACGAAAGGGCCATTCGCTTTGTTTTCAAGGACAAGAACACCCCTTGCAGGGACCTTCTACAAGCCCTTGGCCTGCCAACCTTGGCCGGGCAACGAGTATACAAAATTGCTAGCACGATTTTTAAAACAATAAACGGTCCTAGCCCTCTCTGCTTGCGTGAGCTGATACAACCTAGAAACTCTTCCTACAACTTAAGAGGACAAAATATTCTCAATCTACCTAAAGTGCAAACCACCAAGCACGGACTCAAATCTTGGCGATATTTCGCCCCCAAATTATAGAATAGCCTCTCAGACACTGCCAGAACTTCAATATGCTATAAAACCTTTAGAAGGGCGTTAAATGCTGTAGATATTAGTCGTCATCTTTAATTTTTAACTAAATAATTGTATATATTTTATAACTTTTAGCTCATTTTTAATCAGGAAATGCGTCGCACATATTTAAAGCTTTAGAATTGTATTCACTTTATTTTATTTATTTTTTTTTTTTTCATTGTGGCTTACCTGTAAACTAGCTGGTGCGTTCCCGCTGATTTTGCTAACCATATCTGCGGGACGCATCGAAACCATAGCTAAGTGTAATGACCACATTTGTATTGTATTGCTTGCGAGGTTAGATTTGCATGAAATTTTTTCACTGGCTACTTTCTCTAACTTTTCTTAGAAAAAGCATAGTGCTGCCATCTATTTTCCTTTGTTGTTTTACTGCAAAACAAAGGCTTCTGCACTAGAATTTCTTACAGAAATAATAAGACCTAGCTCAAGGATTTTTTTTCTCAGCCCTATGCAGGATTGAATGTTCACACTTGCATGGAAAAGGTAAATACTAGCATTTCTATTTTTCTATGTTTTTAACTTTTCTAGCTTTATCTGGGCTTAGACTGAAGGGTAATAAACCTTTAATGGAATGAACCAAAAATATTGCCTATCTGGTGAATTTTTCTTGCACAGCAGGCAAAACACTGGTGCCGCCCGGAATTGGCCAAAAATGCCTGATTTTGTAAATTTCAACTTTTTAGATTTTTTTTCTCTGCCATTTTAGGTTCATTCAGGAGCCCATTATAAACATGATCTGTAAAAAATAGTTTCTTGCCTGAGTGACTTGGTGTTTTTTCTTAGTTATCGTTATAAGAAAAGCACCCTCTGGGACCAAAGCTTGTACCATTGCCATGACAACAGAGACCCAAACTTCATTATGTTGGCGGCTATCATTCATGGCAACAAGTTGCATGATGGTGATTGCTTCTGATTAAGTTTGATTCTGAGCAAAAGTTGTATCTTGGGTACCATACCACCTTAATAGCATGATTTATGCAAGCTGTCTTATTATAATGTTCCTTCTGTCGCAAACGACGATTACTTTTGTCAGATTTCCCAGTAAGCATTTGGGTAGCATCGTTTATGGTTTATGCTTTTTATTGGTCAACGTTTCTTCAATCAGGTGCATACAACGAGGCTTTTTACGGGGAGGCTCCGCCCTTATTACCGAAAGATAGTTTACCCTTTTAAATATCTTTCATAGAAAATAGTACCCTTTCACATAAACCGGAGGGCATGCTCTCACGGGAAAATTTAAGTTATCAGAAGGCATTCCGGATAACACTATTATAGATACCATCAATACACTTAATGGTAGTAATTATTTAGAGTGACCCCCTCTTGTCTATTTCACAATTTCATGATCCAATTCGTCACAGGCGCCAACACCGTTCATTACTTGGATAAACAATTTGTGTATAGCGCGTTCTATTTCGACAAGGAAAGTTAAGCCGTTTGTCATTTGGCAAGTTCGATTTCTTTATTAACTATACCATCCTGCGGCTGATCCCTAGACCATTTCTATGGCTGCTGATCTACTTGAAATCCTTGTATTTTTGGTGGCGACGGCCGCCCATACCTCTCCCTTCCCTTCCCTCCCCCTCCTCCCCCCCTCCCCCGATCAAAATGAAAGGTATATTACGGGAAAAAATACAGTCTTCGTAATACATACGGCACATATGATTTTCCTTGAAGAGGTTCAATGTCTTTATCAAAGGACTCTTCCGGCTGGTTCCCGTTATTGCCAGTCAATACTGATATTGGGTAAAGTTCGTCACACACCTAACATTAAAACACACAACATAGTTTGAATTAGTGAGTGATTGCAGTAGTTTTGATAGCTGGCTGGCTTGTACAAGTGCGTTGTTTTTGTATGTTCTAAGAGGCTGAGATAACTAAAAAACAGTCAGTGGAACCCAGTGGTCGTAGTGAGTGCACCAATTGCAGATGTCATGACGTGCCTGAAATTCAACTAGCGAATTAACGACAATTTGTGGCGAACATTGGCATAGCCAGCTTTTTAAAAAGTTGCAGGCCTGGCAAACGGGAAGGTTTTGAGATCAAGACCAAAGGAAACTTCTCCTTCCAACTTTTTGGTGATTTTGTGTGCATTTCGACAGATCCTAAATTCTAACGTTTAATAACAAGGAAGTGTGCCAACTTTAATTTGCTAGTGTGTAAATAAACGCACTTTTCTTCAACAGCACATTCCGCTGTGCGTTTGGATATCAAACCAAAGCAGACGCGAAATATTTTTGGGCACACAATTGAAAATCGCTCTAAAATATAATGAACTTATTAAAAGCCCTCTCACCGCACATCCTTGAACCAAAATAAAAACGAAGACACTCAAATACTAGCATTTCTATTTTTCTATGTTTTTAACTTTTCTAGCTTTATCTGGGCTTAGACTGAAGGGTAATAAACCTTTAATGGAATGAACCAAAAATATTGCCTATCTGGTGAATTTTTCTTGCACAGCAGGCAAAACACTGGTGCCGCCCGGAATTGGCCAAAAATGCCTGATTTTGTAAATTTCAACTTTTTAGATTTTTTTTCTCTGCCATTTTAGGTTCATTCAGGAGCCCATTATAAACATGATCTGTAAAAAATAGTTTCTTGCCTGAGTGACTTGGTGTTTTTTCTTAGTTATCGTTATAAGAAAAGCACCCTCTGGGACCAAAGCTTGTACCATTGCCATGGCAACAGAGACCCAAACTTCATTATGTTGGCGGCTATCATTCATGGCAACAAGTTGCATGATGGTGATTGCTTCTGATTAAGTTTGATTCTGAGCAAAAGTTGTATCTTGGGTACCATACCACCTTAATAGCATGATTTATGCAAGCTGTCTTATTATAATGTTCCTTCTGTCGCAAACGACGATTACTTTTGTCAGATTTCCCAGTAAGCATTTGGGTAGCATCGTTTATGGTTTATGCTTTTTATTGGTCAACGTTTCTTCAATCAGGTGCATACAACGAGGCTTTTTACGGGGAGGCTCCGCCCTTATTACCGAAAGATAGTTTACCCTTTTAAATATCTTTCATAGAAAATAGTACCCTTTCACATAAACCGGAGGGCATGCTCTCACGGGAAAATTTAAGTTATCAGAAGGCATTCCGGATAACACTATTATAGATACCATCAATACACTTAATGGTAGTAATTATTTAGAGTGACCCCCTCTTGTCTATTTCACAATTTCATGATCCAATTCGTCACAGGCGCCAACACCGTTCATTACTTGGATAAACAATTTGTGTATAGCGCGTTCTATTTCGACAAGGAAAGTTAAGCCGTTTGTCATTTGGCAAGTTCGATTTCTTTATTAACTATACCATCCTGCGGCTGATCCCTAGACCATTTCTATGGCTGCTGATCTACTTGAAATCCTTGTATTTTTGGTGGCGACGGCCGCCCATACCTCTCCCTTCCCTTCCCTCCCCCTCCTCCCCCCTCCCCCGATCAAAATGAAAGGTATATTACGGGAAAAAATACAGTCTTCGTAATACATACGGCACATATGATTTTCCTTGAAGAGGTTCAATGTCTTTATCAAAGGACTCTTCCGGCTGGTTCCCGTTATTGCCAGTCAATACTGATATTGGGTAAAGTTCGTCACACACCTAACATTAAAACACACAACATAGTTTGAATTAGTGAGTGATTGCAGTAGTTTTGATAGCTGGCTGGCTTGTACAAGTGCGTTGTTTTTGTATGTTCTAAGAGGCTGAGATAACTAAAAAACAGTCAGTGGAACCCAGTGGTCGTAGTGAGTGCACCAATTGCAGATGTCATGACGTGCCTGAAATTCAACTAGCGAATTAACGACAATTTGTGGCGAACATTGGCATAGCCAGCTTTTTAAAAAGTTGCAGGCCTGGCAAACGGGAAGGTTTTGAGATCAAGACCAAAGGAAACTTCTCCTTCCAACTTTTTGGTGATTTTGTGTGCATTTCGACAGATCCTAAATTCTAACGTTTAATAACAAGGAAGTGTGCCAACTTTAATTTGCTAGTGTGTAAATAAACGCACTTTTCTTCAACAGCACATTCCGCTGTGCGTTTGGATATCAAACCAAAGCAGACGCGAAATATTTTTGGGCACACAATTGAAAATCGCTCTAAAATATAATGAACTTATTAAAAGCCCTCTCACCGCACATCCTTGAACCAAAATAAAAACGAAGACACTCAAAATAGTCATCATCATTTTCGAAATACCTGCAAAGTTAAGACATTTGCGTTTAGCTACCATGATTCTGGGACATGAATCGGAGTTAAATTATATAATTATAAGAACCAGCCAAAGTTGGCTACCAGGGGAGTGCGCGAGGGGTCACTACATATGGCGCCAATAGGGAAGCCCCATTTACACGACAGAAAATATTTGGCACAGTTTGGGTAAAAATGGTGCGCGTACCGAAAAAAATGGTTCGGCACGGATAAATTTTGTCGTGTAAACGACTTTGCCTCACCCGTGCCGAGCCAAAATTTAACCCGTGCTCGGACCTATTCGCGAGGTAGTCCGAGCACGAATATAATTGGTACGCGTTCCTGGAAATCTAACCCGGCTCGAATAAAATGGGTTGTGTAAACGATTAATTAGCCGCGCTGAACCAACTCTTTTCTTATGAATTTGCAATAAATTTGCAAAAAATTCCACTCGATCGACATGGCGGAGTGTTAGACGTGTATTTTAAGAAAAGCAGTTGCCAAGAAAATCTCATGAACATTCGTGGAAGAACCTAGCTTGACTTTCAGCAATCTTCTTTGGTCGCTTTCTCCTGAGTTCGTGATCGTTAGTGTCCAGAGTCGAAAGCTGAAAATTCTGCCTTGGAAGAGCATGATGTAAGGAGTTGATACAAATATGCGAGGAGAATAAAATAATAACACAAAGCAATTATCGTCGTCGTTAATAGGGGAGGTGCAAGCCATCACTGCTGCCATTTACCGCTGCTATTTGAACAATAATCATCTACCTTCACCCTTCGTGACGTTTAAATGAAATAGCGGCTGCTCACTAATTCAGAATCGCGTACGCTGGCCAAGGTTTTGAGCCTTTTACCCGCACTAAAACATTATTTAACGCAGTTTAGCACGGTAGAAAAAGGTACATGTAACAGGGTATCAGTGCTATTTTATTTGGTACCAGTACCAATTTTATCCGAGCCGTGCCGGCAAACGTTTTCTGCCGTGCAAATGGGGCTCATTCTGCCTTTCAGGGATTCAAAAGTGGCTTTTGGTTCCACTGAGGGCTTTTCACTAAAATAGAACCTGAGTCCATAGCAGTAAATTTCAGCACCGTTGGTTTTTATGACCTTTAAAAGATGCATACCATATCAGCGATTTCCCGATGTTGATAGCGATAAAAAGTGTTATTTCTGTTGATTTGCGGTAAAAGCGCGAAGAGCTGACTTACCTTCTGAAGAACGAACGATACTATCGAAGCTTGTGGATTGATCCCTTTATGCTCGCCTGAAAAACCAAACTTCCAGTTGAACTCGTCTAAGAGCTACAACTCTCTGTCGAGTAGTTGTTGTTGTCTCTTTTGTATGTGATTGTTCAATAAATTAGCTATAAACTGTTTGTTTAACAGGGCTTTTTAAGTAAATTTTTCCGCTGGGTAAAGATAGACTGGCCACAAGTTCATTAATTTTTTACCAATTAACGTCAAAAATGACTTCACACAAAGGTTCGCGGAGGCTAAAATTATCGGTGTTACGCTTTGTGGTTATTCTCTTGCAGATAGAAATGAAAAATGAGTTAAAAATTGAAAGCAAGTCAGTTTCGGCCAAAAGAAAACGAAAAGAGGTCATCTAATGCAAGACAATATCTGGACAAATAGCGCTTCTAGTCAGTTTACATTTATAATTTAGGCTGTTCATTTGTTTTCGTTTAAAAATTTTAGCCTTTTTGCAATTGAGGTTAAGATATGATTTTTTCAGTTGAAATTTTGTACCATTTGTCACTTTTGATTTATTATTTTTTCTGTTTTTCATTTATCAGTTAGCATTATCCAGCATAACCAAAATCAAATGGACCTGACGTCTGATTTGGCCAATGGCCAAATGACCCATGGCCAACTTGCCATGCAGAAAATATTTCAAAACATTATACAGTTGCCTTTTCTCAGTGTTAAAAAGCATTAGAAAACAGCTATGGATTTCTTGCCTTTTGAAGTAGCAAAGGCTTACGTGTTGAGGATATATAAAATTGAGAAAATAGTTTTTGAGTCTAATGCTTGCGTGCGCTTTGCGCATGCGCATTAGACTCTTTGTTATATGAAAAAAGCTGTTAGCAATCCCAAGGGAATGGTTCGGGATCGATAATCGTTCGCTGTAATGTAGAAAACAATGATCAGCTGCAAGAACGGACTCCGTACGGACACGCACGATTAGTTTCAATTAAAAACAGCCAATCAGCGACACGTGTTCCCACGCATAATTAAAAGTTCTTTCTCAAGTCACGATTATTCAACACTTGAACAGGACGAAATAATTTTCCAGTTAAGACATTTGTAAGCTTTTTGTGAAAATAAATCTTCGTTTTCAGTTCAGTTAAGCACTTGTGTTTTCGTCTTGCTTAAAAAGCAAGACGTCTTTGAGAAAAAATATTTCGACGGCGACTCGCGTTTATTTACACAATGCGACCAAATATTTATTTTGTTTTAAAAAATAGAAAACTTTACCTCGGTTTTTGTATTTAAGTCATTCGAATTTTGACCAATTTTTTCTTTACAGTGCAAACAAAAACCTTCAAAAATAAAAGATGTACATGGATAAATGTAAAACAAGTTACGCGACTAAATCAAAATGCGTTTGTTTGGCCGCTTTGCAGTATTACACAGTCCCGGCCTTTGCCATACACTGAAATCGAATTTCATGCTTTTACGACTCTCAGAGATCTTAAGTTCTTCTTACAGCTAGAAAAATCATAAAATGGTTACATTGATATGGAAGTGATGATTCGCGAAATTTGTACATCATGATAAACAGTCTTCGCTCCTGTGTATGGTAGCTCGATAATAATTGCCTAGTTTCCAGCGTTCAAAAGGTCATCATTATATTGACGTGAGCATTTACACCCGTTTTTAGGAAAATCTGTCACTAAGTGCTTACAGTACATTACAATGGAGTAACAGTCACTATTTCAAGTGCTTTTATTGCAAAATCTGTTTCAAGAGTCATCATCAAAATGGTGAAAAATCTGAAAGAAAACGATGTGAAGTTCTTCAACCCTTGTTGTAATGAACATGCTTTTTGTAAATCGTCACGCAATCTTGTCCAAATGTTTAATCGTTTCTGCTTTTACGGACAATACGGAAGAAGTAACATCAACTCCTGTTCATACTTTAAATTTTGTGAAGCATATAACATTTATGACTGTTTCGTTTTCATCCATAATCATCCACGATGCCCCTAGCTTGCTATAAGCATTTTAAATTAAACTCCCGAACACAAACCTCTAACCAATTTTAACCGGCTTACGAAAACCGCGCAATCTGTATCACTATGCCATACGGCATTAGACTCATGTCACCCTTGGTGACCTATTTTTTAAATGCCTGTTAGAGGAACGGAACTGTGAGTTAAACTCGATCAAGAAACTGTTTCAATGGTCGTGTCCCAACGGTTTGTCTCTGTTATTTTATCTGGGATTGTTTTTAAAAGAGCTACGTCGCGGGCATTTCGCAGATTTTGGGACTAAACTGTTTTGAAATTAGTGGTAGGCAACTTAAACCATCTTTGAACATCTAAAGGAAGTCTGCGGATAGAAATCAAACTTCGGCTATATATATATATATATATATATATATATATATATATATATATATATATATATATATATATATATATATATATATATATATATATATATATATTGATTTTTTTTAAGAAGCGCGGAAACAACTTGAAAAGTTAAGCCTTAATTTTTCAAGTTGCAATCCATTTCCATCCTAGCCATCCCCAGCCAAATACGCTTGCTAACAGTGTCAATGCTCTAATATAGCAATTGTTTTTAAAAATGGACCGTTATTTTTTGGTTTCCCACGGCACAAATGTAAATTTTGGCTGTTACAAAAATCTGTCAACATCCGCGACAAAGCCCCTTTTAAAAGAATTCCAATTTGACAACATAGTTAAATGGTTCTTCAAGGCTAAGAGTTGAGTGTTTTTAAATGATGACCTCGTTAATATAGCATGATCAACGCACTACAACTACAAGTAAGTGACCCAAATGTTTTACACAAATTTAAGGAAGTAAAAAGTGAACTCCGAGCTCGATCAACATTTATAATTTACGTGTGTATTGTATGTCCTTGCTCTTTTTAGCGGCGGTCGTTCCCACACTAAACAAGCCGGTTCTTGTGGGGTAAAATAGATCTAGAGTAGCCACAAGTTGTGTGATCTTTGTCTACAGAAATATGTCTTTGTCTGCAGTAATTTTCAAAAATGCCGGTTTGTTTTCGATCGCTTTTAAAAATTTCTCCTTCCTCTAAAAAAAAGATCCTTTTAGTAAATACTGAATACCATTTTGGACAAAGCAGGCGATGGCATTCCTTTGTGGACTAAAGAATTCGAAACAAGAAAAATATAACTTAACTTGTAAAATGAAAAACGAGAAAAGACTAAGGTATGTGATGAATCCACGAAAATAGCCATTACTTGTAACGTTTAAACTTAGTGGCAACTGGTAAAAAAAAAAATCCGCGGGACTTCAAAAGCAATAGCAAGACATCTCATGCGTAAGGCTTTGAAAATAGGTGGTGTTAAAAAAATGAGCTTCAGAGTAACGAAATGAACTCAGTGACATTATATGAAACCATTGCTGCTTCTGTAATAAAGAGGTTTACACAGGATGTCTCACTGTGGGCGCCACTGTTTAAATGTATGACCATAGAAGATGCTTATCGTATCCGTGATGGTGATAAAAACTCCACCCGGCCAAGCATTAAAAAAATATTGGAGCAGCAATAGCATAGCATCAATATAGTTTTTTTTCTTTCAAAATCGTACTGACTTTGCGAACACACTTACCCAGGAAGTTTGGAGATCGATCACAATCTCGGCTTCTTTAAATAACAAAACTACGAACTGAATCCCATAAAACACTTGATCTTGGATAGCAGTTGCCTTCCTATTTTCTCTGATTGTTCTTCAAGCTTTTAGCTTAACTTGACAATTTTGTAACTGTCTGTTTTCAGGGCTAAGTAAATTAAATGTTTGTTTTACGGATGGGTTTAAATAGACTGGCCACAAGTTCAGGAATGTTTTACCAATTACGTCACAAATGACTTGACACGATGACTCAGAAGCACAGTTAATTAAATGTTTGTTTTACGGCTGGGATAAGATAGACTGGCCACAAGCTCAGAAATGTTTGAACAATTAGGTCAAAAATGACTTCACACAATGGCTCAGAGGCTTAAATGGTGTTTTACACTTCTGTGGTGGTCCGTTGCTAACAAAAGCACAAAAAGAGAGTTTGTTTGCAAAACTGAAAAGCGAGTTTGAAATTGATAGAATGTCCGGCAATACTGAGCGAAAGGAAAACGAATGGTGTAATATAAAAACTAGCAATGGTATATTGTAATTCCCGCGTTTTGATTGGTTGACAGCCAATGGTATATGAGCTCATATACCATTGACCACAAATATGGTAGCCGATACGCGTCAACGAAAATAGCTGAGGAGCTCAAATATGGCAATTCTTTGGGCGTTTTTAATAAAACAATTATTCCACTCTCGCTTGTTGGATATGAGATCGTTATAGCCAACTCGGCGCTATGCGCCTCGTTGACTATCTACCATCTCATATCCAACGCGCGCTCGTGGAATAATTGTTAAATAATATTTTGGGCAAACGTAGGCGACGACGTTTCGTTACAGATTAAGAGATACGAAAACGAGGAAAACGTGACTTATTTTGTAAAAAGCGATAAATTGAAAATAACATATAATGAGTCATTACTTGTAATGTTAAAACATATGTCGACTCTTAAAATTAGGATCAGGACTTTAATAAAAGTGATCAGCAACCCCTCTTACGCCAAAGTGTCGAGTTAAAAAATGGAAATTCCCATCTAAAATCATTACCGGCAATTGTAATAAAGGGGCTATACAAGATAATCTCACGCGTGGCACCGCGTATTTTACGAACTAAATTTAGAAGATGCATGATTACCGTTTTCCTGATGGTGGTGGCAACTGAGACTGTCCTTCGCTAAGACACTCCTGGAGAATTTTCCTCAAATCTGTTTAAGGGGTTCCTCCTGTTCGTCTGTGCTATGAATAAAATGAAAAAGAGCTGTACAAGCTCAAAAGATCCTCTCTTGACAAACTTTTTCCGGATAAATACTCAGAAAATATTAGAAAAGCAATAATATCATCATAGTATTTTTTTGTTAAAAAAATCGTTTTGCATTTTCGCCTTTTCTATTACTTTTATAAAGAACGCACTTACCTAGGAAGTTTGAAGATGATCTCTATCTCGCTTAAATACTCAGAATGTCCTTTAGAAGATATTGGAAAAGCAATAACGTCACCTTCGTATTTTTTGAAAAAAAAAAACTTCATTTTGCCTTTTCATTTATTATATTACCTTTATAAAGAACACACTTACCTAGGAAGTTTAAAGATCGACCTCTATCTCGGCTTCTTTAAAGAACAAAACAGCGAACTGAATCCGATCAAACACTTGATCGTGGTTAACAGTTGCCTTTCTATTTTGTCTGTGATTGTCCCCTAAGCTTTTAGCTTAACTCGACAATTAGTTATAAACTGTTTGTTTTTCAAGGCTTAGTTAATTAACTGTTCGTTTTACAGCTGGGCTAAGATAGACTGGCCACAAGCTCAGTAATTTTTACCCTTTACGTCAAAAATGACTTGATACGATGGCTCAGAGGCACAGTTAATTAACTGTTCGTTTTACAGCTGGGCTAAGATAAACTGGCCACAAGTTCAGACATTTTTTTAGCAATTGCAATTTAGGCTAAGTGTTTAGTATTTTCATTTAAAATTTTAGCCTTTGGCAATTGGCAATTGGGTAAAACGTGTTTTCCAATTAAATTTGCACTAATTTGACTATCATCTGGAAGTTGAGTTGAGCGTTCCTAGGCATTTTAGGCTGTCCTGTCCTGATTTTTGTGAGTGTCATTCAATTAGTGCGCGGAAAAGCCATCATCTGTGAGTTCGGGACATGCGTGATTTGAAGATAAAAACCCAGTTTCTTTACTTATTTTTTATCGCTTAATCAAAAAAACTGGCCTGCATGAGTAAACCTTTTAAGAATAACAAGCAGACGGTGAAAACTCTGACTAGCAACACGCTCGTTGCGTTGAAATCTTAGTGAAAATCAAAGAAATTCGAAAGCTAATCGTTTGTTCTTTTTTCCGCAAAATTCAGTAGTGAATCACAGCTTCTACATCAATGGGCATGCTTCTGTACGCATGCATCCGGCAGGGCAAATAAATTCCTCTTCGCTCTAGATCTGTGCATCGTGCTAAAAGAGCGTTCCGGGCTATCAGTTGATCCACACTGGCATTATCAGGGGGAGAATAATAATTTTGACCGAAGTTTCTCTGTGATTGCCACAGGCTTTTTCATAGTTACATGAGGTCTCGATTGCCACCTCAAAATGTCATAATCAGTCTTTCTTCTCTGAAATATCGGTTTTTAAGGTTTCATAATTTTACTACGCTATTCAAAGCGTTCAGCTTTTCCGTTAGAAGATATGATACTGTCCTAAGAAACAATCATCTTGTGACAGAAGCCTGTCATTTAGTTTTTGTACGAGGTGATCAACCAAAGGAAAATCAGGAAAATACCCCAACTCGCTGTTTGTTTTTGGGTCTACACTAAGTCTACAGGTGGATTACAACTGAGTGGAGCAACCGAGTTTTGCGAATCGTTCTAATACAATTGTTTTGCTTTCGTTTTTCTAAGTTGTACCAACGGAGCAACTCGTGAGCCGGTGCTTATTTGCTTAAAGGCAGGTACGCGCCTGGTAGCAAAGTTTTAAAAAACTGACATTTCGAACGTTGACCCTTTGTCGGAGAAACTTCCAGTTGATAAACAAGCTCGCCTTTGTTATACCTCTTGAAAATTTCACATTCCTCGAAAAAATCTGAATTTTCAAATAAATACTTAAAAATATTTGGGCAAGGCGATCACATTTCGTTGCAAACTTTGAAAAAAAAAAACAACAACAAGTAAATGGTCTTAATTTTTAAAATAAAAAGCGGAGAAAAAATAATACTAAATTAACGTATTGTGAATCCACGAAAAAAGTCGAAAGATAATAAGATCAGGGCTTAAAAGGTGATAACAGCCCAACTCAGTCACACAAAAGGGCATCGACAAAAAAAATAGTTAAAAAATATATGAGACGAGTGAAAAAATGGAAATCCTCATCTGAAATCACTACCGGCATCCGTTATGAAGCAGTTTTACAAGGTACATGTATCTCACGCTGGCGCTTAAAGACACTTAAATTAGAAGGCGATTGCCGTATTTCTGATGATGGTAGAAACTGAGACTTTCCTCCGCTAGGACACTACTGAGGCCTGGAGGATTGTAGTGAAATTTATTTAACGGGTTTAGTTTCTGTTTAGAATAGCGTTTGTGCTATGAATAGAATGAAAAAAGAGTTGTACATACTTGACCCCGTCCAAAACTCGGATAATAACATTATCATCAAACATTATCTTTTTTTTTCCTTTTTTTTAAATCGTATTGCCTATACGTCTATATATTCTATTACCGTTAACAAAGAACACACTTACCTTGGAAGTTTGAAGATCGAACTCTATCTCGGTTTTTTTGAAGAAAAAAACTTCAAACCGTGAACTCGATCAAACTTAAGAGCTACAACACTTGACCGTGAAGCGGTTCCTTAAGCTTTCAACTCAAGTCGAAATTTTTTAATTTGAAAACTGTCATTTTCAGCGCTTAGTTTATTAACTCAGTGTTTGTTCTTAATGAGTAAGATATACTGGCCACAAGTTAAGTAATTAATATTTAGCAAAAACGTCAAAATGACTTCACATAATGGCTAGCGCTCAGAGGCTCAAATTGTGCTTTACGCTTCTGTGGGCGGTCCATTGCAGACAAAAACACAAAAAGAAAAAAAAAATGTTTTCGAAATAAAATAGCAAGTTTAAAATTGATAGTATTTCATTATTCAGCAAAATAAACTGAATAGAATAGATGCCCGACCATCTCGTGAAAAACGATGTCTCGACGAAGATAGAGCGGTTGTGGTCAGCTGACATTAATAATTTAGGCTGTTTAGTGTTTTAATTTAGAATTTTAGCCTTTTTTGCAATTCCCAGTAAGGATATTAGGGTATTTGCCAATTGACTTTGTAGCCTATTTGTCAGTTGTGAGTCAGTATTTGTTCCGTTATCCAATAGCATCATCAGTTAACTCTATAATATCCCCAAAATTGAACAGCAGCTGAAAAGGGTATCTGGTAAGTCGAAAGGATGTGTTTAATTAATTTTTTCTTGCAATATCTCACACGCAGTCTGGGGAATAAGTGCCAGTTAGTTTTGGGCAAGTTTTCGTCACTCTCGAAGAGTTCCCAAATTATTGCAACCAATCAAAAACTAGCGCGAGCACTCACGAGTTCTCCGAAAGCAATCGCGCGAGAAAATACGTCGTGTTGCTTACAACTTCCAACGAAAACCGCGGGCTCAGTCCCGGAGGAATGATGTTTAGCTGACAGTTAACCAACTCTCGGCTTTCAGATAGACCCCATCCAGGCCCTTGTAGTACTTGGAGTTTCGCACTTGAGCGTTAGGCCCGGATCATACGTCGCATTTCTGCCGTGTCGAATTTAAACTCGCCAGAAGTTCAACGTCAGAATCGGCTGTCGAATTTTTGCCGCACGTTCGACTAGACTAGTCGCATTATCCGACAGAAATGCGACACCGACTCAAAAGTTGCATTTCTGCCGTGTCGAATCTAATAAAAACTTACACATATCTTGCGTTTAGATATATAGTCCGGCTAGCTAGTAAACACATCTTGCAGTTTAACCTCCAAATTAAGTGCGACGTATGAATCAACAGTCGCATTTCTGCCGCACTAAATTGAATTAAATTCGACACGACAGAAATGCGACGTATGAACCGGGCCTAATTACTTCGTAATTCTTTCGAATTATAGATTTCAAAAACTTTCTCGAGTCAGTTTAATTTACACCAGGCTCTGTAAACAAGAAGCTGCAATTTTCTACTTCTTTATAGTGCTTACTAAGAATTTACAATAAGCTTCTCGCCCTCTTTTGCTAGGAGTGATAGTCACCACCTCAGCCGCGTCTCCAAACCGGGATTACTAGCCTGTGAACAGCCTTTCCGGAGATTTCTGGAGAGCACTTGGACGGCGCGAAGCGCCGCTCCATTTTTGTCCCGCCGGCCAAGCGCTCTCCACAAAGCCTGTTCGCAGGCTAGGGAGTACGGGAAGGCTTCGCGCCCAAGTCCAAAGCCTTACCTTTTTATTTACCATTTTTAACAGAAAAAATAACCCTTTCCTACCTTCGATAGTCCACTAAAGGCTGGTTTTCATATGTCGGCAAAATCCCACATGATCGGGGATTTTACCGTTTCCCGACCATCCCAGATTTTGCCGTATATCGGCAAAATCTGGGATCAGAGACGCCTTGATCGGCAATAACAGACGCCATTTTTAGTTGTGAGGGGCGGTGAGAGACTGGAGCTAAGCAATTAAAAGATTGGAAACGAACTAAAACTATCGCCGACGTCCCCGACACTAAGAATTGAAGTTTTCATATATCTTGAACGATCGCCGACCATCACAGAAATCTGGGACCCGTCGAGAAAATAGAAACGCTCCCGATTCTCCAGATTTGTCCCCGACCATCCCAGACGATCGGGGATATTTACGATTTCGAGTTTTCATTAGTCGGCAAAGTCTGGGACGGTCGGGAAACAGTGAAATCCCCGATCGTCTGGGATTTTCCCGACATATGAAAACCAGCCTTAAAGGGAGTACCCCAGCTCCCCGACGGGTTCATTATTCGTTCATAGAAAACTCGGAATCGTACAGTCGTAGTCTAATTGTTAAAAAAACATGACCGCGCGTGCGTTGCCAAGATAATGAAAATGGTTCTCTGTTTCTTTCCTTAAAATACTTACTGATTGAATCTCGGTGTTCGCTATTCTTTATATATAGTTATAATTGCTGCTAAAACAAATACTCGCACATATTTTCTTTGAGCGATAAAGGAGGGTCTTTAATAATTGGGGGGTCCACATGACGGTAGTCGGTTAAAATTTCATTACTTTGTCGGTTCCCGGTTAAAATTTTCGACCTTTGTCGGTTTTCGGTAAATCTTAGTTTATGATTAAAAATGGAAGTTAATTATTCATATTTGTTATTCAATTTACCCGAGGGTGGGGGGGGGGGGGGACTTCCCATATGACCTATACAGGGAAGTGCCGCTGGATAGGGTATGGTTTTAGACCCCTCCAGCCCTATTTGAGCGAGCAATTTTAACCCTAGCGCGCGCGTCCCAAGCAAGTATAATAACTCCACACTCCTCGTTTCTTAACGAGGAGTGTGGAACGTTAAGTGTTCGGAACGTTAATTGTTTAAAATCCAAGTTTTTTTTCCGACAAGCGTTGTCTTGTCATGTTTGCCACCCCACTGTGTTTTTTATTTTTTAAAAATTCCAGTTCCAGATTCCCACTTTATCCGTATTCCAGATTCCAAAGTTGCGCATTAGTTCCCAACTCCTCTTTGTTTCTCAAAAAGCGCGGTTACTTTGAATTGTATTTTTGCACAGCCTCGCCAACAACAACAACAATATCAAAGGCTTCTGCCTGGTCTTATGGTTTTAAATTGAAGCAAACAGCAGTCAGGCAGTGGTAAGCTATCAGCTGAAACAAAAGGCCTCGAAAGGTAAGAACATGTAAGTTTGCTGTAGCCTTAGGGACTCAGTGAACCTTCCTGCATGGTCTTCGTGAATGCCTTGTTTGCCTGCAAATGTGCTGCTCTCTATAAAATTATTTGGCCATGGGAATTCTTTCCTGCTGTGGCGGTAAACGAAACAAAAACCGAACACAGAAATAAAAGACCATTTACACTTTACAGGGAAAACAACGTTTTTCACCTAAAGTAAATACAATGTTTTTCCGCTTGTTGACCGGAACCAGCGAATCCTTAATTCTGTTTATTAAAACCTCTGATTGTCCAGAGTAGATACCTGCCACTGCAGGCCTGAATTTAAGCTTATCCATGATTCACTCTTAATTTTTTTATAAGCAATCTTTTGTCTCATTTCTTTTTATCAAATGTTCAATGCAAAATTGAAACTTAAAATTTATAGCATTGAACTGGCTAATTGAAACGACTGAAATGAGAACATCTTTTTATTTGTCTAAAGTTACTGATTTAAAAAGAGCGATACTGTCTGATACGTTGATAAAGTTTCGTTTGCACATTTTGCACAAGAATGGAGCAAATTTGTCTTGAGTCGGTTTGGTGACGGTTACAGCTATGTTGGGGTAGGGGGTCGGGCAGTATGATTTGGTAGGGGGCATCTTAACTTGAGAATTACAAGAAGATGGTCAATTCTTAGTTTTAATACGGACAGTTCTGTAAAACTATTTGACAAAAACTATATTTTATTTTTTTAGTCTTTACATAATTAAAAAAGCTTGAATGTGCTCAGAATATGCAGGGGCAGATCCAGGATTTTTCAGAGGGGGGGGGGTAGCTGTTAGCAAATATTCTGTTTACTATTTCATGTTAGTTCCAGGTATTTTGCAGAGAAGTGGGGGCATAGGTGTTGGCATAAGTCGACTCAGTATCATATACATGTAGCCTGCGAACACAAAAGTATTTTGCTGGCTTCCCACCTGTCCTTATTTTATAAATTAAGTGCTTATTTGGGTTTCAAGTTCATTGGCATAAGTAAATGTTTAGCAGAGCAGGTTCCAGGTCCCCGGTTTGACCTAGCCTCATTCTCACCTTGAGAATGACTCCTCAGGTGGCATATCACCTGGTGCAATCGTCGCCAGTTTGCTACCATCTTGCCAAGTTGTTAGTTGTTTTGGTCCGCAAAGTTTTGCTCCCCCTTCCCTCTTCTCTATTCTTTCTCTTCCCATGGGATGGGGTCATCTTTCTTACTTCACTGATATTTCAGTGTGACTCAGTGTAAAGTGCTCTCGCTATGGTTGGTTTTCATAGCAACCGTCCAACTGTGAATCAGTGATAGACTATTGCTGGTGACATGGAAAGTTGGAAAGTTGCCTGCATTAGGGGTGATGAATGGTCCTTTAAAAAATGCGTGTCTCGCAAAATTTTAGCCAAATTTCAAGGGTCTTGCATTGCAGACAGACATGTCACAGATTGCTAAGAAGGCAATATTATGAAATAAAAACAGTGCTATCAGATACTGTCTGTGCTTTAAAATGCTATCTTTCAGGGGTCAATAAAAGCTGGAGCAACAAAAAAATTAAACCCCTTAAAAGGGATTTAATTCAAATTTGCTGTGGGGCTCAGAATCCCCTCATACTCCACCCCCAGATCTGCCCAAGAACACAATGCAATGATCTTAGCCAGTGCTAAAACCTGGGTAACTCAATGGATACAGAATTCAATGTGCTTCCAGCCATTTGTTCATACCCACACAGCATGACTTGTATACTACAGTATCTGAATTTTATTATCCATTGTCTTGAATGTAGAGAAAGTGTACATACCGGTAGTGGCATTAATGAGCTCAGTGGAAACAACTCTACACTTTTTTCCGAATGCTCCCTGAGTGAATGTTCTCAATATTTATATATGTTGCTTCTGTATTTAAGTGTAATCAATCATATATTTGTGCATTTATGCCGGCATTATTTACTATCCTGATTTCCTTTCCTTTTGCTCAGTTCTTGGATTTTTAGAAATTAAATAGGCTAACTTTAATAGCTCAAAATAAAGTCAGTTTGCACTAATTTTTAGGGTTATGAAACAAAAAAGGACTATTCTTTTATTGCAGTAAGTTTTAATATTAAAATATGTCTATTACATGTGTAAAAATTAGTCCACAGAAAGAAAATACTTAATGTACATGTACTATAACACAAATTTAGGATCAATATCACAGCATTCCACGTAAAAGACACATTCAAAGGGGGCTTTCTTACAAAAAGGATATGTACTACTACATGTACTTCATTATGATAAAAAATCCATACAATATTACAAAATTATTGAGTATATATTGGGCTATAAGGGACCGTTCATTTTTTATGGGGTAGGGGGGGGGGGCTGGTGGGATTTGACAGACAGTCACTGTTATATATTATGACCCCCCCTTCTTCATCGGAATTTTTTCCTGCCCCCCCCCTCGAAATCCAATTTTCTTTCCGATGACCCCCCCCCCAAAAAAAAACAATTATTAAGTGAAATTTAAATTTATCAAGCGTTATGACTAAAGAATGTATTAGTTGTTCAGTCATACTAACAGACAAACTGCATTCCTCCATAAAGCTGACTGACATTGGCTTGACTGTTTATTGTGGATGCCGTTTAAAAAGTATGGTTTGACTGCATTTGTAACCAATATGCTGTTGGGTTGAGTTAATATGAAAGTAGGGGTACATAGCAAAGTAGGGGGGGTCCGGGGGCATGCTCCCCCGGGAAAATTTGAATTTTCAGAACCACAGGAGTGTTATTTTGGGCATTCTGGCAAGAGTTTTAACTATTACAGAAGCCCTTATTACAGCACTTAAAAGTATAATTATTTTCAGTGACCCCCCTTACTGACCATATTTTTTCGCATGACCCCCCCTCGAATCCCACCAGCCCCCCTTTCTCATAAAAAATGAACGGTCCCTAAAATTAGCTGTTTTAGTTAACGGTGATGTGAAATAAATTGATAAAAACAAGATACAGATCAAGGTTGTGAATAGGATTTTCGTTTGGTTGTCCCCTTACGGGAGCTTAAAAACATTTAGGAAAAGGCCAAGTCGTGATCTCTGAAAGTGTCTGCGACCGCTTACAAGAATGTAAAAATACAGAGTTTGTATAGCAGATAAAACAGGGTTTCAAACAAGGTGGCAGTAAGTAAAGCTGTCCGCTTACAAGAGTGTCTGTAAAGGAAGCTTCGACTGTATCTTATTTAAAATCTGCTTAGTAAAACCTAATTAAAAATTGAAATGTTAGATCAGCACACTCCAATAAAAATGCTTGTATGACTCAGTAGTATTGGATGGCACCACATTTTGTGTGTTTTTGTAAGCATTCATGATTACCAAAACTGAAAGTGGTGCCAAGCTCAACACAAGTACATGCAGAAAAATAGAGGAAGAAAGTTGACTTGTAAGCCTTGGAAGCCAGCACTCAATACTGAAGTTTGATCTGCCAGGAGCTCGATCTCCGTGAGGGCAGGGACTCTCAAATGAAAGGTATAAGAATGTGGGTTGGAAAATTTAAATTTTAATTTAAATTTTCCAAAAACCCCAAAAAGGAGACCAATCTGGGTGTGGTTCAAACTTTCTTTGGCCCCCTTAAGAACATTTTTCATGCCAAATCGGTCTAGACCACCAAGACAGTGTGACAGTGTTTTTTTCTGGTATTATTTTGTCAGTGATCTGATTGCTCAATTGTTGATCTAGGGATTTTTAAGGGGGTTATAGTTGAAATCCCAAGGGTTTTTTTTTTGGGACTTAATTTTTGCCCGAATCAATTTGAAATTCTAAGTACGCCCCCCCCCCTCCCCCCTCCCAACGCCCAGGTCAAAATTGTAACATACCAATTAAATTGAGAGTGGTTGACTTCTTGAACATGTAAACTTACATGTGCAAATTGATGATAAAGTAAGAACTGAAACCAATTACCGATATCGTAGATAACAAAAACTAACTATCCATGAACGTTCATCGTCCTTCTCCAACATTTCATCTGTAAGTCATCTAATGAGATCTCAAAGTTTGACTTAAATTGTAAGTCTTAAGTTGCAATGGAAAATAATATTTCAGGAAATTGCCCATATGAAAGGCAAGTTCCATTACCAATATTCTCATCACCGGTAAATGTAAAGGTTACTCCAGAACAAACAACAGTGCTAATACCATCAATTCCATCCCAAGATGGCGGACCAGATATTAAAGCTTGGATTTGGTATTTAGTGTTCTTTTTGCATGCAACTGCAGAGTTAAACAAAACTTCAAATCCATAGTAGTCGCCATTTGCATATTCCAACAGCTCAGAATAATATGTTCCTGCTTGATACTTTATAGCTGGATTATATTTTTCACCTTCCTTTAACTTTACAAATACTGAGTAATCGTTGTTTGCACTTCCAAACAAGCACAGCCCATGCAAGAAGATGTCTTCGTCCACAACAAAATCAATACAATCATTCTTATTTTCTTCATAATGCCATCCTCCATCTGGCAAGACTACATCTTCCACAGATCCAAATCTACTGCAGCGGTGAATGGTATGATCCCTTATTGGACCAGATCGTCTAGACTCAAAACAGTCTAGTGGGAATTTTTCAGCTGAACTATAATGTTTGGAAATGGTGTTGACTTCTTCTGGTTTTAGAATGTTACTATCAGTGACAACATTGGCAAATTCAGTTTGTTTCATCACTGAAAACCGTATTCCTTTTACCACCGGTTCTCCAAGAATTCTTCTTTTGATTTCACCATCTGCTGTTAAACCTTGTCTCTCACATTCCTTTGTTGCCCATAGATTGACCGCTTTGAACAAATTCACCTCTTTTATATTCAGAGTGTCCCTTTCAACAACAGCCTCAAGTAAGGACCTCTCAATTGTCGCAAATCCATCAGATTTCACAGCATCTTCTGTCCGTCTGTCGATCACTTTCCAGCATCGATCCACCAGGTCTTCCTCGTCATATTTTTGAGCAAAGGGCAAGATGCTAAAAACATTTGTTGGAGCTATATAATCTTCGAGATATCGAATGCATTCATCAGCTAGTGAAGGCACTATGTATTTGTTTGCCAAATACAACACTCCCATTACATTATTTCCACTCAAGTTCACTTCATCGCTGTACATGTAACGAAACAACTCCAACAGGCTCTCGTACTCACAGTCAGGCAGTTCAATAGACTCTCCAGTCTCTGCTAGCTTACCGTAAAACATTGCTTCAAACACAGGACTGCTAATCGACAGCACGAACTTGTGAGCTGGAATCACTTGTTTTCTACGTTTACTTTCATTTTCGCTATTGGCACTCCGGACGACAAACTTCACATCGCTAAAAAGTTCGTTGTTAAACATAAACTTACTTCTCTCACTGATGGTTAGTTTGGTTGTTTGCCACTTTTGCTCGGCGATAGACATTGCTCTAGCCTCTTTAGAAACAACGGCGAGATCCGGCGAGATTTTCTTGTCTCTCGGCGTTGCAGAATTTAGAATTTGGATTGACCCTTTTGGACAGCGGTCGTTAAACAAGTTTTGCAGCTCGCGTTACAACAAGAGCGTTACAAACACCCGTCACGCGTCACCCGTACCCGTGATTCTCACAGTCTCACTAGACGGGTTGAATCAGGTCAGCTTTATGCTACTTCGCTTCAGCATCTTGATAAAATATTTCTTCATGATTTCATTGCTTATTTCCCAAGGGGGGAAGGGGGGGAAGGGAGGGGGGAATACTGTAATATATCTAATATATAAGTATAAAGGTGTGCTGCTGTGAGGGGTATGGTTTTCAAGCAGTTTAGTTTGGGATGGGGTATAGAAATCAGAGAGTTTTGGTCTAACATATAGGGTATCATTTGCCGAGAAACTGATTAGTGGTACAGGGATTTTTTTTAGGATCAACATCACTGCACTCCATGTAAAAAGTGGTCCCAAGCTCAATGGGAGTACATGCAGAAAAATCAGGGATAAAAGTTGACAGGCCTTGGAAGCCAGCAATCAGTACTGAAGTCTGATCTTCCAGGAGCTCGACTCCTGAGCCCCAAGAGAGGTACGAGAATGCTCGTTGGATAATTTGAATTAAATTCATTCAATTTATTGAATACAGAATTTTCAGTTTATTATTTAGTTTAGCCCTCTTGCCACCATTTGCATTGATACGCAATTTCAGAAATCAAAACACCTGCAGAAACATTTCCAAGATTTCTGTCAATTTAACAATTGACCTCAGTTTTTGATGCACCTGCCCTCTTATTGATGATAAACTGCGTCATAACATTTTCCACAAGCCCCAGGCAAGTGGATCCATAGCACTTTGACAATGTTATGATGCAATTATCAGCAATAGGAGGACAGAGGCATAAAAAGCTGACATCAATTTCTTTTTTATGATAACAAATTGAAAAAAAGGTCAAATACACAGTTATGAGAAAACACATCATTGATCGAGTATACTTAAAAGCTTTTCATCTACATCTACATCTACATTTTAAGTCGGTAAAAGTCCATTCGGATATCACACCAACGTCTTAACATAATTACAGTGATTAAAAAGAGTTTTATTCAAGCTGACGCAATGAGGGCCTTGTCCTTCTCCAGTGTTTCAACTGCAAATTGTCTGATGAGATCTCCAGTGAGATCTCCAAGTTTTAGTTTGACCTGAAATTTAAGTCTTACTTGCTAGGTTGCAATGGAAAACAGTACTTCAGGAAATTGCCCAAATAAAATACAAGTTCCATTACCAGTAGTATCTTCACCGGAAAATGTAAAGGTTACCTCAGAACAAACAACAGTGCTAATACCTCCATTTCCAACCCAAGATGGCGGACCAGATATTAAAGCTTCAATTTGGTATTTAGTGTTCTTTTTGCATTCAACTACAGTGTCAAACAAAACTTCAAATCCATAAAAGTCTCCGTTTGTGTTTTCCAACAACTCGGAATAAAATATTCCAGTTTTAATAGACACTACGGCTGGATTATTCTCGCCTTCCTTCAGCGTTAAGGTTACTGAGTAATCGTTGTTTTCACTTCCAAACAAGCGCAGTACATGCAAGAAGATGTCTTTGTCCACAACAAAATCAATATACCGGTAATCACTTATTTCACAGTCATAATCCCATCCTCTATCTGATGTATCCTCTACAAATTCAAATCTACTGCAGCCGTGAATGTTGTGATCACCGATCGGACCAGATCGTTTGGACTCAAAACAGTCCAGTGGAAAATTTTCCGCTGAACTGTAATATTTGAAAATAGTGTTGACTTCTTCTGGTGTCAGAATGTTACTATCAGTGACAACAATGGCAAATTCAGTTTGTTTCATCACTGAAAAACGTATTCCCTTTACCACCGGTTCTCCAAGAATTCTTCTTTTGTTTTCACCAGTTACTGTTAAGCCTAGTCTCTCACATTCTTTTGTTGCCCATAGATTGACCGCTTTAAATAAATTTACCTCCTCTATACTTAAAGTATCCCTTTCAACTACTGCTTCAAGTAAGGATCTCTCGATTGTCGCAAATTCGTCTGATTTCACAGCCTCTTCTGTCTGCCTATCGATCACTTTCCAGCATTGATCCACCAGGTTTTTCTCTTCATATTTCTGAGCAGTGGGCAGGATACTGAAAACATTCAATGGATCTAAGTTCTCCTGCAGATATTCCGTGCATTTATCAGCCAGTGCAGGCACTATGTATTTCTCCGCCAAATACAACACTCCCATCACATTACTTCCGCTTAAGTTCACTTCATCGCTGTACATGAAACGGAACAATTCCAACAGACTCTCGTACTCACAGTCAGGCAGTTCAACATAGTCTTCAGTCTCCGCCAGCTCACCGTAAAACATGGCTTCAAACACAGGACTGCTAATCGACAGCACGAACTTGTGAGCTGGAATCACTTGTTTGCTGCGTTTGCTTTCATTTTCGCCATTGGAGTCGCTGACAACAAATTTCACATCGCTGAAGAGATCGTTGTTGAACACAAACTTGCTTCTTTCCTTGATAGTCGGTCTTGTTGTTTGCCACCTTTCCTTGGCGATAGACATAGACATTGCCCTTTCGGGCAATAACGCCGAGATATTCAGCTCTCTCGGCGTTGTTATCGATTGTTAGACTTTTTCAACTCTGAAAACTAAATAAATTGAATTGACCTTTTTGGACAGCGGTAGTTGAACAAGTTTTGCATCTTATGTTACCAACCCGTCACGCATCACGCTATCGTAATTATCAAGTCTCGCAGAGGTCCTCTTTACACGACCCCGGGCTGGTTGCTAACCCGACTTGAATCACCGCAACGGGTAGTTTGGAACCTGAATGATCAGGCGACCTTTTTGTCATTTTTGCGCGGAACGGCTTTATCCAAAAGCCCTTATTATGAGGATCTCCCCGCGTTATTCCCTCCCACATGAAACGCTCAGCTCGCTTCGCTCGCAGATTTTCGTGTTTTCGCCCTTTACCCCACTGGGGACCCTGTTCGCAGGCTATATTCCAGCTCATTCTGTTTACAAGCAATTTTGCTTCTCGCATCAATTTACTTCTACATCTAGTGTTCCACTCTCTTTATTAACTCCTCTTTGAGGTCATGAAACATTCCTGCTCTTGCCTCCCTTATGCGGTTCACATTCTTACAATTAATCCAGCTTAGTTTTATTTCCGTTATATTTACAGTTATTACTGTATATCTCAATGACAAAGCTTCAATGATCAATATTTTGTAACAATGTGGCAACTATTGAAAAATTAAAAAATCTCGGGATCCCTTGTATCAGGCTATGCCTATTCGTCGGTCACAAGGCCAGCCAGCTTCACATTGTAGGCGTTGACTTTGTCATTCATCTTTGACATACAACGTTTCGGTTTCGAGAATAGCTTACCAAAAACTGCCTCGTTGCAGTGAAATTGCCGCAAGAATTTGTTAACATTAGCATTGTGTTTGGGAATCGCGGTCTTTCCTAGCTGTTTGCAGGCTTGCCACATCTTCATTGCGAATTCAGCATTGGCGTATTCGTCTCCACCAAAATGTATCAATCCAACTCGTGCTTTGGGTGGAAGGCGTTCCCGGATCAATCGCATTGCGTTGAACATTCTCCACATGTACTTGCTCATGTTCAAGAAGCACTCCTCCAGAGGGTCGTCTTTGCAGTGGTTGTACTCTTTGTTTGCCTCGCCCCAGTTTTCAATCATGGACACCCACAGGTCGTTGGTTGTTAGTGACGTGGCTGTGTCCATCACTTTCATCTGTGTACCTCCCACTACATGCCGTATGGCGCCTCTGGTGTGATAAGCCTCTGCCGCATAGATTTCGGCCTTGACGAGAACACCTTTAAGAGAAAAAGTAAAATATGTTTAGTTGGCCATTTGATGCTGTTAAAGAGAACCTGATTTACAAATAAAGCGGGGGGGGGCCGGGGGCGATGGGGTAAGAAGGCGCAAGTTGTAAACTGTCACTTTTTTGGGGAATCAACGTTCAAATTTTTAAATGAATACTGAGAAGCTTTTAACATTTTTTTCTAATTTTGAAAAGAAGCGTACTTTCATGGCAGTAATTCATTTCCGAACGCATGCAAATTGTACATTTTCACCTCCATGTCACGTCAAAAGACAACAATGCAGGTTTCTGCAGGTTGATTTGCTCTTTGCCTGATTCCACATGCAAGTCACGTGCTTGTAATCTTCACAATTACGGTGTATGAAACCAGTTTTGCAAAGTACAAGGTTACTATATAAAATCGAAATAAACCGCAAAATAATGCATTTCTTAGTAAAGTAGATAACCAAAGAGGTAAAAATAAGCGAAGGGGAGCAAGAGCAGTGAAGATTGGAAACGATTGAGAGACTGATTTTCCTGCGAACTTGAAAAGTTAGGCTAATGTTTTCAAGATGCTGGGAGGCGCTGTTGCCCAATAATTAGCACGCTGGACCCCGGATCGAGCGGTCCATGAGGTTCGAGCCCTGGCTCAGGACACTGCGTTGTTTTTTTGGACAAGACACTTTACTATCATAGTGCCTCTCCCCACCCATGCTACAGAAACTGGGATACGCTCCGGTATTAATGAACAAATTGGCTCGTCATCAGACTTTACCTTAATACTTTTCAAGACGCACTATCGGCTAACGTTTTCAAGGTGCGCTATCTGCGTAATATGGTAAAGCCTTTAAGCTTAACTGGCTCAATTATATCTCGGGGCTTAACTCCGGTTTCGGTAGTATGAAGCGGCTATGGGTATTGCTTCTCCTCCTTGGATGGGATGCTAGTCCATCGCAAGGTTACCCCCCAGCATCAAAGTTGCCGGTACCCATTTATACACCTGGGTGTAGAGTGGCAACCTGAGAGTAAAGTGTCTTGCCCAAGAACACAACACAGTGACCCCGGCTTCATTATACCACCACGTCTTCCACCAATCCGTGACGTGGCGCCGTCAAATTGTGGGCTTTTGTCATCTACGACGTCCTTGCAAAAATAAAAATATATATTATATAAAGTGTAATTACCTAGGAATTTTGGCTGATATCCGCCTCCATCTGAGATCGTTTTCACCAGCTTTTGATACTCATCATTATGGGCTGTTCTTAAGGCATCAGAGGAGTTCAGCGAGTCTCCGAGTTTCATTGGTACTTCATCATTCAATCTACTAAAGGAATTTAGCCAAATTTCCAGTTTACGCTTGGATTTGGCAGCAGTCATCGCTTCCCAGGCCCCCGTCACCATCGTTTCAAAGAACTTTTCGTTGTACTTGTAAACCTTGCAGTAAGCACTGGCCAATTCCTGCATTTTAAAGAATGCCGTTTGTTCAAGTTTCGTTACACTTTTGGCAAAGTTAACTGGAAGCTTGGTAAACAAAAATGGCATGGAGTATTCCAGTGTGAAAGCGTAGACATTGGTGTCAAAAACAAGCTCCGAGGGTTTCTTAAATCCATTGGCACCTTGAAAATAGGCGTTAAACTTCTCTGTAAGAAAGCCAGCATCCTTTCCAATGAGCCCGACGTCGTAGTCCGAGGTACAAGAGGCACTCCCATATGGGGCAGGATAGCACACCCCAGATTCAGGGATGACAATTTTGTTGTCATCTGTTCTTGCACAAGCAATCAACTTTCTGCCGCTTTCTTCATAAAGAATGTGGGTCACTAAGAGATATCTAGCAGCTGTGATGTAGAGGAGGTTAGTACAGCTATCCTTTGTGCGAAATGTTGGGCTCTTTTTTGTTTTCTTCCAATCACTGTTTCGGTCAAAGAACTTCTTTACTCGATTTGCAGCGTGAGAACTCAGAGGTCCCGAGATCTTCTTTGAAGTGAGGTAGCTTGATCCATACATCTCTTGTGGGGTCTTTTACAAATTTGTAATGGTCTACGATGTTAGTTTTTATCCAAACGAGGTCTTCTTGGTCCTCGGGGTTACTCAGACTTGAGGCTGGAAATCTTTAAAAAAAGAGAAAAGGAAACTTCAGAATTTGTTTTAAAGCACTCCACGAGATATTTCTTGTCCCTACAATACAAATCGCAAAAATCCATTTATTAATATCTTATTTGAAAGCTTCTTGGCTCGCGATTTAATTGGTTTAAACCGACATAATTACAAAAATAAATTTAATGCCGTCTAGTAGGAGGAAAAAGTCGTATTCTTTCGTTTTCGTTGACCAATGAAAATACAAATGCTTCGTAAATCTTTATGTGATTTTAATAAATAAATCACTCTGAGTATCGGAGTATTTAGCTTACGCAGCTAATTGTGGTCACTCTTTCAAGCTTTAACATTGCATTATATACGTACGCCTCATCAAACAGTTTTCCCTTTAGAGGTTCAATGTAGTCATCTGAGGACCATTCCGGCTGGTTCTGGGCTGCAATGTTTCTGAATACCGATATCGGGTACAGTTCGTCGCACATCTAATATAAAACCAGATAATCAGCATTATTTTTTTTATTTTTAAGGAACAAATTGGCGCCAATTTTCTATGCGTCAAATATTAGCACTGCCAAATTCAAATATTTATCTTTAGATTATGATATGCTCTACTTTCAAGCCCAAACTTTTGCCGTTCGGTAAAAGTAGTTAAAGTGTATATGACAGATTTTTTTTATTTGCCTGATCAAATCTACGTAGTATGCTGATGCGAACATCGAAAAAAGAAATTCGAAATCTCGTTTTTTTTCACCGCGTTTTCGACCTAAAAACGCAATATTTTCACTTCCGGTTGGATCCAAAACCGCGCACAGTGGGGAGCTGGGTCTATTCTGCTTTTGACGTCATGGCCGGTCTAGACCCAGCTCCCCACTGGGCGCCGTGACGTCAAACAAGTGATACACTCAAGAACCAAACAAACTGAACAGGGAATTTCAAAGGAAGATTGCGGCTGGGTTGCCGGAAAACCGAAAAAAAGCTAAGGTAAAGGCTTGGAAGTTTATAAATGATCTGAAGTCTAGAGGGATACTAGTGTAATGATAGTTTTTTTTAGAAAAGCCGATGGAAATAGCGTGTGAAAATAAAGCTATCATATATCATATCAGCAAACATACAGGTAAGTAAAATAAAAAGGCGGTTTTTAATCTTGACGTATTAGGCTCAAAACGAATTTAGAAGTAGCGCACGTGTTGTTGTGATTTTAGCGATTTTAAATCTATGCCGTCGCAGCTTTAAAATTCCATGTTCAATTATTTGGCTGTTTGGTTATTGAGTGTATCACTGAGCGCATTCTTGTTTGACGTCACGGCGCATAGTGGGGAGCTGGGTCTAGACTGGCCATGACGTCAAAAGCAGAATAGACCTAGCTCCCCAATGTGCGCGGTTTTGGACCCAACCGGAAGTGAAATTTCACGATTTTATAGCGCGAAAACGCGGTGAAAAAAAGAGATTTCGAATTTCTTTATTTAGATGTTCCCATCAGCATCCCACGTACATTCGATCAGGCAAATAAAAAAAACTGTGTCATATACACTTTAAGGATTTTACGCTGAATATGAATAGGCATAGAGCGTTGTTAGTATCAGTTTTCTAGCCAAGTATTTTAGTCTGTCCTTGTAAAAAGCTCCGTAACTTTGTCGTTGAACTGTCATACATATTACGCTTCAACCCCTTTTAAAATTCCATCTTCTTTCCCAGGGCCATCTCCCTGCAAAATTCAGGGCAAGGGCATAACGATTAGTAATCATAATGCTTTTTGATTGGATGCGTTAATAATCAGTGATTATAGATACGATATGATTTATCATGAAAAGGGTATACATGTTTCATAAGTACAATTAGTCTTTAATGCATTATATACTTCTGGTAAAATAAAGATATTTTTCATCGTTGATACATTATGTTTACCCCCGGTGTATGTAACTAAGTTCTATGCGGGGATGCTCCGCCCCGAGGACCAAACCCTAACCCACTGATATACCATTTTTAATCATTTTTCATTCTTCATCGTTATAGAATTCTAACGTTCCGCGATCAATTTAATCCTCTGTTGCCACAAGATACGAATAAAATTTAAATAAAGAAAATCGCATATGTTACCGCTTGTCGATGAACCAAAATGAAAACCAAGAAACTCGTAATAATCATCATATTTCAAGTACCTGCAAATGCACATTAAAGTTGAGTTTAGTCAAGAGGAATGAAGAGCGCGATTCTGGACTAGTTGTTATTGACCAAGTGTGAGGTTTACATTACGATCAAACGAGCTTAATGTTATCATCATTATCATCATCATCATCGTCGTCGTCAATTATTCGTTATTATTTTTGAAATAACATAAAAAACTTCACTTGAAAAGGTAACTTGGAATGCGTTAGCGGTAGGTTTTGGGAAAAAAAGCCGCTCGAGAACCAATCAAAATGCACGACTCAGTTCATCAGGATCGCGCGCGACGGAGCTTTAAAAAAAAACAAAGACGTCCAGTTTAATAAAAAGGCACGCTTCACAAGGGTTTTAACTAAGTACCAATACAGGCTATAGGGAAATGGAGCAAGTTGGAATCTTCAGTTTTCGTGTATGAAGATGTTATTAATCCTTTCTTTCAATAATATAATAGCCTCAAATTGTTTAAGCGCATTAAAACTTATGATTTGGGAAGGAGTTAGTAAACGCCTTTTAAACCTTTTCAAGCAGCTTGTGGGAATGTTTGATGATGGCGGGTATTTGACGGTTTATATTGTCACATTTTGACGGTACTGAGACGATTGAATAATGACGGTTGAAAGTTATTAAGAACTTAGACGAGTAATCCGTTTCTAGTTTCAAAATTTTGCTTACAGTAATCAAAGCATGAATCTGGTCTCAATGCACTTTCAGTCAAAATCTGACAAATTCGAAAAATATTACGAGATAGTGTACTTCTTATAAAAATGAATGGGAAATATGTCCATATGCGACTGAGGCGGAAGCTACGTTCATGAGAAGTGTGTCTACTACTAGATACCAAAATCGAAATACAAAAAAACAGAAAACAGAACTAGCTGTTTACATAAATTTTAGTTAACGTTATGTTTCAGATGTTTTCTTCTGGGAGGAACAATAATCCTAAACAACAAAAGTGATGCCGTAACAGTTACAGCACCATCCATATTTTCCTTAATTTTTTTAAATATTGTTATTTTTTATACCACGTAATATAAATCCCACTCACATTCGGATGTGGCTAACCCTCTGTCGTCGACGAACGGTTTTGCTGAAGTGGATACCAAAACTATCTTTTATCTGCGAGTAAAAAATAACGAAACTTGAGTTCGACCAGATCAAGGTACAGTACGCTGATGTTTCAGTGTTCTAGACAGTTATAAAGACAGTCAAAGATCATGTTTGCTTTTCAACAAGCGTTTAGGTCATAAATATGTCATCGATTCAAAATACATTAGCGTCAGCTAAGGTCTCCTTTAGAGATCCACATTCCTTCTTTGGACAACCCAGAAAAAACGGCGATTCCTTGTTCGATTAAGGTCCACAATATTCCTTTAAAGTGCATTACGTTGCTATTTTTTCTACGATAGTACCTGCATTGAACGGTTTTTAAGTAAATAAGGCGGATAACTCAACAAACAATTTGCTGGTTCTCTAGCGTAAGATACTCGCCACAAGCTGGTCACGAGTGTTTCTTAACCAAGCAAAGACCTTAAAAATATAACGGTAGATACACAAAGAGGAAATGCCAACTTGATTTTGTTTTGTGATTATCGCGCAATGAAAATTAAGTCCAGGACTCAGTCGGATGCTGGTTCTTGTCTCCTGCATCAAGTCGCGGGAACAACTCACTTTGATTGAACTACCCATTTTCATCAAAATTTTCTTGTCACAGGACAGAAATTTTGTCCCGCGGCATACCGCTTAAGTCAAACTGGTTTGAATCGAACTGAAGCACCAAGATCCGCAAGTTGTCTCCTCACAGCTAATTCGAGAAAGGTTGTCGAAAAAAACACAAAAGTGCACGAGACAAGACCGAAAGGTGGTCTGGGTATTCACTCTAATTTTGCATAGTGGCCTAAAGGAAATGTACAAGTTTGTATTTTTGAACGTGAAGATTTTGTTTTTCCTCTCAGGAGGCCTTTTTCTGTAGCTTTACTTTTACTTTCGCATGTTTTGAGTTTTGAAAATTTTTTTATAATTGGTGTATTTTTTCTTTTTTAAAAAAATTTTTTTCTCTTTTTTAGTCGCCCCCTTCTACCCATATTCCTTTCGGTCTTGTCGCGTCTTTTTCCTTTTTCCGACAACCTCTCTCGAATTAGCTGTATACAGCTCGGCACACACGATGCGAATTTTACATCACGTACAAACATGTTTTCGCGACATAATTACACAAATTTTTCATACAAGTTACGATTTTTTTGACCTCTTAAAGATACCATTTTTCTTGCCTGATCGGTCTAGGTTGCCAACACGGTATAATAATGACGTTTTTCACACGTGAGATAAAGGAGAGCATGATGACTTAAAATACAGCTATTTCAGGGTTGTAACCAGGTATATAGGATCAGGGATCACAGCCTCGGGATCCGGATCATGGACCCGGGTTCCCGGTTAACAAGTCATGGCATGTTATGGGATCCGAATCGGCCAATCAGATGGGATCAGAATGGAATCAGGGATCAAATGTTGCCACATTTAGGGGATCAGGAATCAAAATTAAGAGCTAAAATTTGGGATCAGCGATGAAACATATACCTGGTTACGACCCTGGCTATTTTGAGCATCCCCAGACCCTTTCAAATGGGAATCCCCCCCCCCTCCCCCTCCCAAGCGTACATACTTGCTCAATATGGTGCCAACTGAGCTCAGCGCGTGCTGGAAAATGGGACGGAAAAGTTGTGCTGGAGGTCTATAGTGGGAATTGGAAGTCGTCACGTACTCTCGGAAAAAAAAGAAGTGAGAGCGTAAAGCTGATAGCTCTCTAGACTGAGATGCCCAGTCCTTGAAATGACGTGTGAAGTGGGCATTCTGCAGGAAATGATTGATATGGAAGCCTTGTTGTGAGTATTTTCTTTTTCTGTTTTCGCAAGAAGCCAACGGGACACTTGGTGTAATAAGGGAATTTAAGCAAACCACAATGGCAGCGTAAAAAGCGAAGCCTCGAGCCAAGTGGTCCATACTCTGCCGGAGCTTATTCCGGTTTCTGTAGCATTAAGCGGCTAGGTATATTTCTACTCCCCCTGAATGGGATGCTATTCCATCGCAGGGTACCCCCCAGCATTTCGTCGCCGGTACCCATTTATACACCTGTGTTTGTTGTTCATCGTGGTGTAAGATAGGAAGGATGAACGTTTATTCGTTTGGCCCACGATGGAATCGGTGATAGACACAAGTCAATAATAAGTCACAATTCCATCGTGAGACGAATAAACGTTCATCTTTTTTAGTTTCCTTTATTGTAAACTTAACATGAAATGACCAAACGCTTACACGACGTGAACCACGACGGCCAATTTTTCATGTTTCCAAAAAAAGCACGCCGTCTGTAAGTACTTAGCTGGTGGAGAGTTCTAACACCGATCGACAGAATAAATGGACTTGGATAATCACGAGATTCTCAAGTAAAATACAATTGTATAATCTGGATTGACGTCTTTCGTCTAGTAGCGCTGGTTGGTGAAAATTCGTGTTGTTACAGATGCAACCACAACAAGGCCAAAGAAAGGCATCACTTGTTTTGCCATCAGTCTACCAGGGCTTCTAAGTTTTGTTTTCACGCCGCGTTTACCAGACGAACTCGCGTTAAAATTAGTGTAAATAAGAAAATACTCTCAGCCTTCTTTATAGTTTACTGATACGTTTAATTCCAATGGTTATTTTTGTGTTATTTTGAAGTTACTCTAATTCTAATGGCAAATCTTCATTGAACAATCATAATGTTAGGTTAATTTACCCAATATCTTGGAATAATAGGTCAACTATCGATTTTTTGTCTAAGTTTTCTTAATTTAGAAGTTTGGCAGTTTCGTTGAGTTTTCATGATCAGTTCTTGTTTCCTTTGTAACAGCGTATTACAATGACATCATTGAGATAAGTTCTCAGGGGCGCCAGGGTTGCTTTCCAGGCTCGTCGGTCACAAGGCCAGCCAGCTTCACATTGTAGGCATTGACTTTGTCATTCGTATTTGATACACAATCCGACGAGAGAGGACTGCCTGCAACTACATTCTTGCACCCAAACTGCCGCAAAAACTCCTCAACTTTTTTCTGCTGTCTAGGAATCGCTGTCTTCCCTTGCTTTTTTGTAGTCGAGCCACATTTCCATCGCAAATAGAGGATCGGCATATTTTCCTTCAAAATGCAGCAATCCAGCTCTTTCTGAGGCTGAAATTCGGTCACGGACCAATTTCATAGCACTGAACAACCTCCACATGTACTTGCTCATCTTCAGGAAGCACTCCTCCAGAGCAGCGGCTCTGCAGTGGTTGTACTCTTTGTTTGACTCTCCCCAGTTTTCAATCATGGACACCCACAGTTCCATTGTTGTCATTTCTGTCTTTATGTCTATCACCTTCATCTGTGTGCCTCCCACTACAAACCGTATGGCCCCTAGGGTGTGATATGCTTCTGCCGCGTAGATTAGTGCCTTGGAGAGAGTACCTTCAGGAAACGAAGTAAAAACAAATTATTTAGCGATGCTATATGAACATTCTTTGTTTAAAGCAGCAATCATGTTTTAAAAAAATCTTGAAACAAAAACTAACGTTTTGCTTTCCAGATTTGTTTGACGCGCGAAAAAGTTAAACTCAGTGAAAAGCAAAGTCAAATCGAAAGCTAGAAGAGACGGTCAAGGATAACTTGCATGCTAACAAAGTGAATATGTAGCTAGCGAATTCAGGAAGACCAGACAGCCCTGGACACTCTAAAGTTAACCCTATTACACTAACCACTAAGAAAATAAACTAATCGTACGTTTAACCGCTAACAATATTGTATAAAGATTACTAAATATAGCGTTGTCATTTGAGCAAACAATCTGCCGAGAAGTTAAGTAGTTCACAAGGTTATGCGTTTTAAATCTTTAATTCTGCGTTCTGGGTCCTACTACTGAGACTAACAGTATATGTAAGTCTGATACTGAGTCTCATAATAAACCGATTACTACGGGAATAGTTAAAGTTGGAGATGATTAAGATAGATTAAGAGCGACAAACTGGAAAACGAAGGCTGATTTTTATCTTTCATCTTAACTCTTGTCATCTTTGATGTTAATATAAAATAAAGACTGTATGTTTGTAGTTACCTAGAAAGTTAGCGTTGTATCCCTTTTTCTCTGACATTTTTTCCACGAAGTTTTGGTACTCTTTGTTATGGTCTGTTCTGAAAGCGAGCAGCGAGCCTGTTTGTCTCATCGGTACTTCAGTATTCATATCATCGAAGGTCTCCAGCCAGTAGTCTAACTTAGCTTTGGATTTGTGACAGCTAGTCTCAGGAGATTTGGATTTGTCATTTTTCTTACGCATTGCGTCCGTGGCCTCTTTTTTCATCTTGTCAAAAAACTCTTCATTGAACTTAAAGACCTTGTAGTAAGCACTGGCCAGTTCCCGCATGTTATAATCTATCTTTTGATCATTGTTCATTTTTTGTACATTTACACCATTGGTAAAGCTGGTTGAAAGTTTGGTAAACAAAGTGGCATGGCGTATTCCAGTGTAAAAGCATAGACATTGGTGTCAAAAACAAGCTCCGAAGGTTTCCTAAATCCTTTGCTTCCTTGAAAATAGTCGTTGAACTTCTTTGTTATAAACCCAGCATCCTTTCCAATGAGCCCGACGTCGTAGTCTGAGGTACAAGTAGCACTTCCATAAGGTGCAGGGTAGCATATTCCAGAATCAGGAATCGCAATTTTGCCTCCTGTTCTCGTACAAGGAACCAACTTCTTACCGCTTTCTACATAAAGAATGTGGGTCACTAACAGGTATCTAGCAGCTGTGATGTAGAGGAGGTTAGTACAGCTAGCCTCTGTGCGGAAGTCAGGGTTCTTTTTTGTTTTCTCCCAGTCATTGTTTCGGTCAAAGAACGCCTTTACTCGATCTGCCGCCTTGATGAACTCAGAGGACCCAAGATCTGTTTTGAAATCGGGTTGTTTGGTCCATATATCTCTTGTGCGATCTTTCTCAAACCTGTAGCGGTCCACAATGTTAGTTTTTATCCAGGCGAGGTCTTGTTGGTTTGTATAGTCACTCTGAGGCAAATTTAAGGCTGGAATCCTTAAAATAAAGTGAGGAAAAACATTTTCGGATTTGTTGTGTATAAAGCACTATGTGAGATTTTTTTATTTGTTACATGTAATTATCTCTCTTGCAATCTCATTGGGTTAATTCAGATACAATTACCAATCTGTCTTGATTTGACAAAACGTGGACTCCGGGATCCGTGTTTAAAGGCCGACGAACAAGGGAGTGGGAAGGGGGCTTCGGCAAAGACACTTGAGGTAGGTGGCCCAGGCTATGACCTTACAACCCTAGCGAGCCCTGTGTCAGCTGTTAAATTGAAGGCTGGCTGGAGGGATGGGTAAAGTCAGCTTTTTTCCTTGTTTCGGCAAAGACTTTGCTTTGAAATATGGCCTAGACTGGTTCCGGCTTTATATTAATGGCGGCTGGACTCAGTAGCCTTGACACAACTTGAGGCGTCTGATAGGTTGACTTTGTAGAATTCGTGGTTTTCACGTGACGTCATCAAAATTCTAAAACCCAGAATCGCAAGACCCCTGAGTTTTTATCCTTCACTGGCTATTAGATGTTCTTAATATATATCTTGTTAAAGGTTTCTAGCTCAAACGCTTTTTGAATTTCGGAGTTTCGCGCCACACAAGATCAAAGATGGCTGCGAGAAGGCTGTCTCGTATGCTGATAAAAATGCCTCATCCTGCAATTCTTAACAATCTGTACAGTTGAGGTTTAGCGAGAAGTGTTTATGTGAATGCTTACTTGTTCGTGAGAGTGATCTGACCGCTTTTTGTCAAAGCAGAATTTAATGCCAGATGTTTTCATCGATTTCCGGCCGCCATGTTGGAGACCAAGCATTTGGGCTCCAACATGGCGTTTCCATACTGTGCTCTCTAAATTTCGTGAAACATTTTGACGGATAACTCGAGTACGGAAAAACGTACAGACCTGAGACTTGGAGAAGTAGTTTGTATAGTAGTTTTCTTAAACCTGTTAAATTGTTGATGTTTTGACTCAATAGTTTTGGATTTATTTTTTAGCGGCATGGGCGTGACAGTGAAAACCACATATTGCCCCTGGGATCTCCTAAAACCCACAGGACGAGGAAAGGGTAAGGTCGAGGGTGTTGTTGGCCTTTGGCAGTTTCCTTGTTATATTTGGTTAAATGAGAATAGAAATGTAGCTAAATGTATTGCTTCCTTTTATCGCATCATTTCGTCGGCGAACCAATCAAAATACAAGAATTTCGTAAATTTTTATGTTATGTATGAAAAAGTGATACAAACGTCTCATCTTTTCTTTTTCCTTGTACAAGGTCAATGTAGTTATCTGAGGACCACTTGGGCTAGTTCTGGGCAATGTCCTCGACTACCGATATTGGGTACAGTTCGTCGCACACCTAAAAACACACAATTACAAAAATCAACATCAGACATCGCGTAGGCTTGAAAACGCCAACTTGCAGCACTGCAACCCACAAAAAAGTCAGACGCACTCGCTTTTGGAATTCTTCACAAGAAATACTACTTTTTGCGTCATAGTTTTGATTGGAGAGAAGCACAAACACTGGAGGGAAAAACTTCGTGCAAGCTCTATGACGTCACAGCAGTCAAATCTTGGAACGAGTGTGATGGACTGGGTTTCTGGAAGGCAACCACTGACGTATCAAACCTATTCTCCAGGCCTCCACGGCTCCTTTGACTGAAATTAGGGCTAATGCATCTTTGGACGCCATAAATAAAGTCAGATTGTGCTTTTTAACACAAAATTAGACAAATAGTCAGTCGAAAATCCAAAATAATGCTAGCAGTGCTTTTTGGGATAAAATGTGAAAAAAAATGCTCGCGAAGCCAAATAATGCCAAAAAAAGTGCTAGCACTTTCGGTAAGAGCCTATTTGTAAATCTTCTTTTTTTAAGGCAAAGATTAGCACGTGTACTGAAAAGTAAGCTTTTGTGCACGGAATGTACATGGAGGTTTTAATTATTTCTTATTAACCGAGCACGAGGGCCGCTTACTAAGAGAATGTCGCCCGAGGTTTTTCCGGTTCGGACCGAGGGAAGCAAGATCCGTACAAGGACGACCCAGGGGAATATATCCCAGTGCGGTCCCGAGCTAGTGCGAGTTAATAAGAAGTTTTGTGCACGGAATGTACATGGAGGTTTTAATTATTTCTTATTAACCGAGCGGGAGGGCAGGGCCGTAACAAGACCTTTGCCATAGACGAGGCAAGATCTTGCTACGGGTTCTGGGGGCACGACTTTCAAAAAAGACTGAAATTTAGCAGCTCTGGAATTCTTTTAGATACATTTTTCATGAAATATTTCTTGAGGAAATCAATCTTGTTCAACTGGGGATAATTTTCACAAGACATTTATTTTTTCAATTTTGGGTTTAAATCTAGACGAGACAAGTGCCTCGTCTTGCTAGTTGCGACCTTGGAGGGCTGCTTACTGGGAGAATGTCGCCCGAGGTTTTCCGGTTCGGACCGAGGGAAGCGAGATCCATGGCGTTTTCCGTTTTCAAATATCTGTATTAGTTCCGGAGTTATTTAAACTTTAAAAAAAGATATTTAAATACACTCAACCCTTTTTTATATTAAGTATATGTAACTGCATTTATGAAAATGTGGTCAGCAAAAAGTGACCTGAGTATTTTTGCCCACGTACATGACACTGCGATATGGCTAAAAACATGCCGAAAAAAAAAAATGAACAACAGCGCTGCAAGGTTAGGATAAGAGAGAGAGAGAGAGAGAGAGAGGAGGAGAGAAAAACAGACTGACATACACTTTAGTTTTTATATCGTCCACTTTGGAGAGTTTCTGGCGAGAAAAAAACGCGCTTAGAGCGATTTGCTCTTAAAACGGTGAAAATTTCATTAACCTGGTTTTGATAAATCCAGTCATATATAAATATGGAGTTCTCGCTCAATTTGCTGTAGAGACCATTGGACCTTGGTAGACTAATAGTTCTACTGGCGACACACGGTTACTTACGGTTACAACAAAAAAATTGTTTCCAAGACAAATCACTCTTTCCAATCCCCAACCCATTTACCCTTTTTTAGTGAATTTCGAGAAAAATTAAACCAGGCCAAGAAGTCTACCTTTATTCACATTTATATGCTTGCTAGATCATGCAGATGAGGCATCATTTGCAAATATCAAAATTGAACGCCAAAAATATCCAGACAAGCCTTCAACATCAGGGAGGTCTGGCAACCAGTTATTACCATGGTAACAAAATTGTTAGAGAAACGATGTAGATATGTATCGCAGGAACAACACGTTTCATTTGATAGAACGCTAACGTTCTGCGATCCAGTTAATCTCCCGCTATCGCAAACAAGATTCGAATTAAAAAAAAAAAAAATCAGAAATGTCTTACCGCACGGCCATGAACCAACATGAAAACCAAGAAACTCAAAATGGCTATCATTGTTTGGAAACCTGCAAGTGAACATGAAAGTTGTGTTCAGTCGAGAAATGTAGACCCCATTTCAGGGTTGAGAAAAAAAATAAATGTTTTTTAGTAACGGTTCGTCGAGGTTTACTTGAGAGAAAATTAAAGAACGTTTTTTTTCTTCCTGTGGACAAATACTCAATACTTATTTGACCAGTACTGGTCAATACTTATATTTAATTACAGCGATTTCTCGAACCTCCAAGGGAAACAAAAACTGATTCGAGAAATCGGTGGTAAGATTTCAGTGTTCGACTTAGAGAGAGAAATGACTTTTGGTTCGATTTATCCGGAGGTTGGAAAAAAACGGGAATCTACTGTATTTCAGTTGACATAGAAAACGCCACTTAAGATGGTTAACTTGCACGAGTAATCGAAAACAATTAGTTCTCGAACAACCAATCAAATTGCACGATTCCATTCGTCTAAAGTACCCAAACAGGTCTACTCTCCCACGCAGTTTTCTTTAGGGGCGATCTTGTTTCACTATTTCCCCTAAAAACGACTGCGTGGGAGGCTAAAACAGGTCATGCAGAGAAGCATTTTAAGTGGCGATGTCCTTTAAAGCGGACCATCGCATTTCGGGTCGGAAGGACGTTTTCCTTCAAACTTTGCCCAGTGAACTATCTTGGTTTATAAGTAAATGTAACGGCATTAGTTTTTTGAAATACGTTAAAATGTTTTTTTCAGAGCCTATAACAGCCAAGGCGACTAAAAGGCTAAATTTTGATGGTCGCTACAACGAAAAACTGCACAAGTTGACGAGCTCGGCACACAAAAACCGCCGACCGCAACAGAAAACTATTATAATCCCATGAAAGGTGGTCCTTAAAGGGTTGTGAAATCATGTTTGTTTTAATATTTTTTAAATTTTCAGGTTTGGAAAAATTTATGTCTCAACATCCGTCAGATCGCTTTTTATAAACATGCCAATATACCCTGACTTTGCTGGCCTTTAATTTCCAAGTCCAGACCAGACCATTCTAAATTCCACCTGAATTCTACTAAATGGATGCCAGGGAGCACAGTAATCTAAAAATACCTTGCACTTCTTACCTTCTTTCGTCACGGTGACTTCCAACTTTTCGTGTTTTAAGCGAATTTTTCACACACATTATGCAAATGAGGCTGTAAACCGAGCAACGGTTGTTTTTAACAAAAACAGTTTAATCGTTGACTTACAGCATTGCAAGTCAAAAATTCAAGTCATTTCACAGAACGATCACTTGCAAACGTTTTAAGCGGTTAAAAACGGCGAATTATTCGTCCTGGAACTTTGAATTTGTTACGAATTAATTATGCAGTTTCGCTGTCTGCTAAACTTGGTCAGGTAAACTTACTAGTTGGATTGTGTACTCTTAGGTTTTGCTGATTTCTATTGTTGAGTTAACAGTTTTGTTACTTTTGGAATCTGAACATTTTCTCAGTATGTAATAAGTTCAATTTTAGCCACCACACATTGAAATCTAGGATTCCTTTATTTTAATTTAATTACTGACATCAATGTACGAAATTAAAAAAAATAATTTATTCTGTTACCGTAGCTGAGGACGGTACTTTGTGGCCCTTATTGCCTTTCTTCCTAATGAATTTCGTTTTTAACTTCTTTGTTACATACACAGATATCAGTAAATTTTAGTATTACTCTGTGTATCAGTAAGTTATTTTAACACAAAAGCTCGCTCGTGCGAACTTAATTTTATTTACATACATCTTATACTCACAAACCCGTGGATATCGACGTTTAATTATCATCCCACTGCTCGAGATATATTCTCCTCCGTAAAAGGAAATAAAAATACTGCCTCATTGCAAATAAAATTCCTTTCATAGAAATACTCTACTGAAAAAAATACTTTCAAGTCTGTTTCCTGGACTCAAACTTTATAGATCACTGGGGGCGACTTTAACCGTGACAAAACGGAAACTGACGTGACACGGCCAGTAATTTATACCTAATCTGTTCAGAACTAATCGCGATCGCGTGGTTCTTTATCTAGGTTCGTTCGACTTTTTTGCTTATCCATTTGATTTTCATGTTTAGATGTGCTACCACACCTTATACAAATTTCAGTTTGCACAACTACCTCTAAGCTTATAACAAGAACGTGTCTGATCCCTGTTGCCACTACACGGTACAATTTACTACACCTTGAGACTATGTCATTCTTTTCCAAAAAAAAAAAAAAGAAAAAAAAACTACTAGTTTCTTTCGACTTTTTTGCATATCCATTCAGTTTTCATTTTTAGATGTGCTACCACGCCTTAAACAAATTTCAGTTTGCACAACTACCTCTAAGATTATAACCAGAAACGTCTCTGACCCCCCCCCCCCCGCCCTCAGGAGGGAGGGGTTACCCCCATAATGGCCTAAACGGGGAGGCACCGTCCGAAAGGGGTACCATTTTCATGCTTTAGGTATATAAGAGTAGGAATCTCACAAGTTTAGGTAAATGAAAGCGAAGGGATATTGGTTATTTAGGTATTTAAAAGGAGGTTCAAGTTTAAATATTTCGAACAAACGTACCTTATGGCTTTTCGGTATTTTTAAACAAATTTAGCTTCTTGGAGCCAAAATAAAGTTGTCCCGGGTAGGTGAGTTATCCCTAGCAGAGCGTTTACAAGGCACTAGGGTAACCTAAGCGCTCAGCTAGGGTAACCCTAGCTGCCTTGTAAACACGTCGATGAAAAAAAAGATGAAATGTGGGAACGCTAGGGTAACCCTCCTGCCTGGGAAACCCTAGCACTAGGGTTACCCTACCTGCTTGTAAACAGACACTAAGTAGAAATAGTAAGTACTAAGTACACTTAGTAGAGATAAGGGACAATAGGAACCGAATAGTCTGATGTGTCAAGGCTGATAGCCTAAGGACTGTTAGATTTTTTATAGGGCTGGGGGATGGAGGAGGGGGCATGAATTTTAGATGCTCGTTTTTTTTTTTTTTTATTTTCTTACAGCCTAACAAGATATTTTTTGGTGCTCGCTAGAATTTTTTTCGGGTCTTTGCTTTCTTTTGCGATTTACACCCTCCCCCATAAATCATCTTATGCTCCACCCCTAATTGCAAAGGCAAAAAAACCTAAGAAAGGGACGGAGGGGTTTCAACAGTTATAAAAACAACCTTCCCTTATTAACTTCGTAATTCTTAAATAATTTATTTTACATGTATTTGTCTGAACAGCATTCAAAACAAGCTATCTAACAATGACGTCTTATTGCGCAATTATAGAATTTGAACCAACCGCGTAACCTGTAAGTACCGACAAAGGCTTGAGAAGAATTTAGCGCCGGGGTGCAAATAACGGCACGCGAGCGCCGGAGACGCGAGCCGCTAGGGGGGTGTGGGAGCATGCCCTCCCAGAAAATTTTGAAATCTAGAGGCTTCAAAATGCTATTTCCAGCGCTCTCCAAAAGCTATCTGGGATTTACGCATATTGCGAATTTGTGACATTTTTGAGATATTTTTTACATTGTTGTCACGATTTCTGGTTTGTTTTAGTTTTTGGCTGTTTAATATTGTTGTGCATCACCCTACATACCTTAAAAAAAATGAAAAGAAGTACAAATGTTTATTGTTTCAAACCTCTCGGGAGATAAAATTGTATTTTCAACATTTTATACAGGTTTGTTTTACTTTTTGGGAAAGAAACTGGGGGGGCACGCCCCCTTCCCGGCCCCTCCCCTTGCTACGGCACTGTATGGTAGTCTCTACGCACCGGATCCGACTTGAACGAAAACACCGTACATCTTCTGAATAGCCTTTGACATTTCCAGATTTACGGAATATCGGCTCTTTGCCCCCTACTGGTTTCTTCGTGGACGTCCTTGGTGCGCTGGATATAGGCAAGCTGTTCTTGGGCGCCAGAACTTTCCAAATGTGTGCCTATGCTTGGCGCACACGGTCATTTTTGCGACAACCGACTCCTCTAAATCGAAAAAGCCAGCTCTGGCCAAGATAATTTGCCATTCTGTGATGTCCTCTCGCGATAAATGTATAATAGCGAGGTGGCTGTCTATCGATTCATCGCACTGAAGCAAGCAGAAAAGACCTGAAACGCCTCGTGAATCGCCACACTTTCCCGTTTGCGACAAAAAGCTCGACATCTTGTTTTGAAATTTTATTTTTGGAGCCAATTACAAAACTTTAGCTCAAACTAATTACATTATCACAGTGACAATACTTACCCGAGAACTGTCTCTAACATTTATTTAAAAATTCGTGCCATTATACCACACTATACACTATGAATAAAACTAGTTACAGAATGACAATTTCAAATGTCTTTGGACATCCTTACAGCTGGTAACGTGAATTGTGGCAATAGAATTTTGACGGTACGAACCGTCGGGTTTTGCCGACGCAAATCTTGTTTGCATGAAACACGAAAAGTCACGCAAATAAAGTTGTAAAGCGCTATGGAAGCTTAAGGAAGAAAGTGATCATAAAGACCGCGGGAATTCTGGCTAGGAAAAATGATTGCTGCTTTATGCAAAACAAGTTTATGAAAGTGACTTTGAACAGCAGATTAACTAACTAAAACTGCAACTTTATAAAGTGGCAACAAAACATGTCAACTGAAATACAAGGTCACAAATTGTTTATTTCAAGAGTTACATCCCTCCAACTTGTTAGACCTGAAGTTAAAACTGAAGGAATTTTCAAATATTACACCTTGAACGCTTTCAGATTTAGTAAGAACTTATTTGTTCTTCCCTTTTTAAATGAAAAACAGCGAGTTCCAAAAAGTTAGAACGGTTTGTTTGAAAACATCGGTCAAAGTTCAGCAGACAACACATTTTGCAAATCAATTGTGACATTTGTCGTAAAAGCATACAAAGTTCAAGACAACTTAATTCGTCAAGTTTTCTTTCTATAAAACTCCTTGTATTTTTCACCTACAATGTCGAAATTTTACAATTTAACCGTTTTTGTTGAAAACAACCGTAGTTGGGTTTACAACCTCATTTGCATAATGTGTGTGAAAAATTCGCTTAAAACACAAAAAGTTAGAAGTCGCTGTGACGAAAGAAGGTAAGAAGTGCAAGGTATTTTTAGATTTCTGTGCTCCCTGGCATCCATTTAGTAGAATTCAGGTGGAATTTAGAATGGACTGGTCTGGACTTGGAAATTAAAGGCCAGCAAAGTCAGGGTACATTGGCATGTTCATTTATTAATGAATTTTTCGTTCTGTATATATTTTTACATTTGTAATTTATTTTCTCGCATATTAGCATATGTTTTGCTAGGGGCCTAGCCAGCCCCCGTCAGCTCCGAGGGTAAATAAATTTTATTGATTGATTGATTGATGTTTATAAAAAGCGATCTGACGGATGTTGAGACATAAATTTTTCCAAACCTGAAAATTTAAAAAATATTAAAACAAACATGATTTCACAACCCTTTAAGGACCACCTTTCATGGGATTATAATAGTTTTCTGTTGCGGTCGGCGGTTTTTGTGTGCCGAGCTCGTCAACTTGTGCAGTTTTTCGTTGTAGCGACCATCAAAATTTAGCCTTTTAGTCGCCTTGGCTGTTATAGGCTCTGAAAAAAACATTTTAACGTATTTCAAAAAACTAATGCCGTTGCATTTACTTATAAACCAAGATAGTTCACTGGGCAAAGTTTGAAGGAAAACTTCCTTCCGACCCAAAATGCGATGGTCCGCTTTAAAGGACATCGCCACTTAAGTTATGTGCTTACAAGGAAAACGAAAATTGATTCGAGAAATCGGGTGAAAAATTTCAACTTTAGACTATTTGACGATTGACAATCATTGGGAAAAATCTTTTCTATCATTTTTTTTTTTTTAAGATAAATGGTTTAATTTTGGACTATTTGACGATTGACAATCATTGGGAAAAAAATCTTTTGTTTTTGGTTTGGGCTGTTAGTAGTTCACCCTCGTTTATTTCCGTGCACATTCTTCTAATTCGTTGTGAAAGAACCGTCTAAAATATTTTCGGGGCAGAATGAGGCAGAAATGTCACGCTTTTAAGATGTCTTGACTGAGTACAGAAACAGGTCATGTTGAGAAGCGCCTAAAGCTTTTAGCTTATCATGAATGGAAATGTTATTTAGCATCGGTGTCCTCGGTTGAAACATAATAATGGCCTCGAGCTGTTTACGTGCTTTTTTTATTCGTGATTTGGGTCAACGTAAGTAAACAGCTATTATTACTTCTCTAATTGTTGTCTCTCTTTATAATCAACTTTACATGGAATGACCAAACCATTCGTTTCTTACACGACGTTAACCACGACAGCTATTCAGTTAGCTGGTGGAGAGTTCTAACACCGATCGACAAAATAAATGGACTTGGACAATCACGAGATTCTCAAGTAAAATTTACTGATTGTCTAATCTGGATTGACGTCTATCGCCTAGTAGTGCTAGTTGGTGAAATTTTGTGTTGTCACGGATGCAACCACAAGGCCAAAGAGTGGCATCACTGGTTTTGCCATCAGTCTGCCAGGGCTTCTAGTTTTTTTTTTTTTTAGACGCCGCGTTTACCAGACGAACTCGCGTTAAAATTAGTGTAAATAAGAAAATACTCTCCGCCTTCTTTATATATAGTTTATACATTTAATTCAGCTTAATTTTCAATGGTTATTTTTGTGTTATTTTGAAGTAACTCTAATTCTAATGGAAAATCTTCATTGACCAATCACAATGTGAGGTTAATTTACCCAATATCTTAGAATAATGGGGTAACTATCGTTTTGTTTGTCAAAGTTTTCTTAAGTTAGGAGTTTGGCAGTTCTGTTGAGTTTTCAGGATCAGTTCTTGTTTTCTTTGTAACAGCGTATTACAGATACGCTGTCGATATCATTGAGATTAGTTCTCAGATGCGCCAAGGTGTCTTCGCCGGCTCGTCGGTCAGAAGGCCAGCCAGCTTCACGTTGTAGGCATTGACCTTGTCATTCATATTTGATACACAACCCGACGAGAGAGGCCTGCGTACAACTTCATTCTTGCACCCAAACTGCCGCAAAAACTCCTCAACATTTTTCTGCTGTCTAGGAATCGCGGTCTTTCCTTGCTTTTTGTAGTCGAGCCACATTTCCATCGCGAATATAGGATCGGCATATTTTCCTTCAAAATGCAGCAATCCAGCTCTTTCTGAGGCTGGAATTCGGTCACGGACCAATTTCATAGCACTGAACAACCTCCACATGTACTTGCTCATCTTCAGGAAGCACTCCTCCAGAGGAGCTTCTCTGCAGTGGTTGTACTCTTTGTTCGACTCTCCCCAGTTTTCAATCATAGACACCCACAGTTCCATTGTTGTCATTTCTGTCTTTATGTCTATCACCTTCATCTGTGTGCCTCCCACTACAAACCGTATGGCCCCTAGGGTGTGATATGCCTCTGCCGCGTAGATTAGTGCCTTGGAAAGAGTACCTTCAGGAAACAAAGTAAAAACAAATTATTTAGCGAAGCTATATATAAACATTCTTTGTTTAAAGCAGCAATCATGTTTTAAAAAAAAATTGAAACAAAAACTAAGGTTTGTTTGACGCGCGAAAAAGTTAAACTCAGTGAAAAGCAAAGTCAAATCGAAAGCTAGCTAGAAGAGACAGTCAAGGTTTACTTGCATGCTAACAAAGTGAATATGGAGCTAGCGAATTCAGGAAGACCAGACAGCCCTGGACACTCTAAAGTTAACCCTATTACACTAACCACTAAGAAAATAAACTAATCGTACGTTTAACCGCTAACAATATTGTATAAAGATTACTAAATATAGCGTTGTCATTTGAGCAAACAATCTGCCGAGAAGTTAAGTAGTTCACAAGGTTATGCGTTTTTAAAGCTTTAATTCTGCGTTCTGAGTCCTACTACTGAGACTAACAGTATATGTAAGTCTGATACTGAGTCTCATAATAAACCGATTCCTACGGCAATAGTTAAAGTTGGAGATGATTAAGATAGATTAAGAGCGACAAACTGGAAATCGAAGGCTGATTTTTATCTTTCATCTAAACTCTTGTCATCTTAGATGTTAATATAAAATAAAGACTGTATGTTTGTAGTTACCTAGAAAGTTAGCGTTGTATCCCTTTTTCTCTGACATTTTTTCCACGAAGTTTTGGTACTCTTTGTTATGGTCTGTTCTGAAAGCGAGCAGCGAGCCTGTTTGTCTCATCGGTACTTCAGTATTCATATCATCGAAGGTCTCCAGCCAGTAGTCTAACTTAGCTTTGGATTTGTGACAGCTAGTCTCAGGAGATTTGGATTTTTCATTTTTCTTACGCATTGCGTACGTGGCCTCTTTTTTCATCTTTTCAAAAAACTTTTCATTGTACTTGTAAACCTTGTAGTAAGCACTGGCCAGTTCCCGCATGTTATAATCTATCTTTTGATCATTGTTCATTTTTTGTACATTTACACCATTGGTAAAGCTGGTTGAAAGTTTGGTAAACAAAAGTGGCATGGCGTATTCCAGTGTAAAAGCATAGACATTGGTGTCAAAAACAAGCTCCGAAGGTTTCCTAAATCCTTTGCTTCCTTGAAAATAGTCGTTGAAATTCTTTGTTATAAACCCAGCATCCTTTCCAATGAGCCCGACGTCGTAGTCTGAGGTACAAGTAGCACTTCCATAAGGTGCAGGGTAGCATATTCCAGAATCAGGAATCGCAATTTTGCCCCCTGTTCTCGTACAAGGAACCAACTTCTTACCGCTTTCTACATAAAGAATGTGGGTCACTAACAGGTATCTAGCAGCTGTGATGTAGAGGAGGTTAGTACAGCTAGCCTCTGTGCGGAATTCAGGGTTCTTTTTTGTTTTCTCCCAGTCATTGTTTCGGTCAAAAAACGCCTTTACTCGATCTGCCGCCTTGATGAACTCAGAGGACCCAAGATCTGTTTTGAAATCGGGTTGTTTGGTCCATATATCTCTTGTGCGATCTTTCTCAAATCTGTAGCGGTCCACAATATTAGTTTTTATCCAGGCGAGGTCTTGTTGGTTTGTATAGTCACTCTGAGGCAAATTTGAGGCTGGAATCCTTAAAATAAAGTGAGGAAAAACATTTTCGGATTTGTTGTGTATAAAGCACTATGTGAGATTTTTTTATTTGTTACATGTAATTATCTCTCTTGCAATCTCATTGGGTTAATTCAGATACAATTACCAATCTGTCTTGATTTGACAAAACGTGGACTCCGGGATCCGTGCTTAAAGGCCGACGAACAAGGGAGTGGGAAGAGGGCTTCGGCAAAGACACCTGAGGGGGTAGGTGGTCCAGGCTATGACCTTACAACCCTAGCGAGCCCTGTGTCAGCTGTTAAATTGAAGGCTGGCTGGAGGGATGGGTAAAGTCAGCTTTTTTCCTTGTTTCAGCAAAGACTTTGCTTTGAAATATGGCCCACACTGGTTCCGGCTTTATATTAATGGCGGCTGGACTCAGTAGCCTTGACACAACTTGAGGCGCCTGATTGGTTGGCTTTGTAGAATTCGTGGTTTTCACGTGACGTCATCAAAGTTCTAAAACCCAGAATCGCAAGACCCCTGAGTTTTTATCCTTCACTGGCTATTAGATGTCCTTAATATATATCTTGTTAAAGGTTTCTAGCTCAAACGCTTTCGCCATCTTTAAGATAGAGTATTTTGAATTTCGGAGTTTCGCGCCACACAAGATCAAAGATGGCTGCGAGAAGGTTGTCTCGTATGCTGTTAAAAATGCCTCATCCTGCAATTCTTAAAAATCTCTACAGTTGAGGTTTTACGAGAAGTGTTTATGTGAATGCTTACTTGTTCGTGAGAGTGATCTGACCGCTTTTTGTCAAAGCAGAATTTAATGCCAGATGTTTTCATCGATTTCCGGCCGCCATGTTGGAGCCCAAGCATTTGGGCTCCAACATGGCGTTTCCATACTGTGCTCTCTAAATTTCGTGAACCATTTTAACGGATAACTAGAGTACGGAAAAACGTACAGACCTGAGACTTAGAGAAGTAGTTTGTATAGTAGTTTTCTTACACCTGTTAAATTGTTGATGTTTTGACTCAATAGTTTTGGATTTATTTTTTAGCGGCATGGGCGTGACAGTGAAAACCACCTATTGCCCCTGGGATCTCTTAAAACCCACAGGGCGAGGAAAGGGTAAGGTCGAGGGTGTTGTTGGCCTTTGTCAGTTTCCTTGTTATATTTGATTAAATGAGAACAGAAATGTAGCTAAATGTATTGCTTCCTTTTATCGCATCATTTCGTCGGCGAACCAATCAAAATACAAGAATTTCGTAAATCTTTATGTTATGTATGAAAAAGTGATACAAACGTCTCATCTTTTCTTTTTCCTTGTAGAAGGTCAATGTAGTTATCTGAGGACCACTTGGGCTGGTTCTGGGCAATGTCCTCGACTACCGATATTGGGTACAATTCGTCGCACACCTAAAGACAGACAATAACAAAAAACAACATTTGACATTGCGTAAGGCTTAAAAACGCCAACTTGCAAAACTGCAGCTCACATTATAGTCAGACGCACGCCCCTTATGTAATTCCTTCACAAGAGATGCTAGTTTTTTGCGTCATAGTTTTGATTTGAGACAAACACAAACATGGAGAGAAAAAAACTTCGTGCAATCTCTATGACGTCACAGCTGTCAAATGCACGGAGCGTCTGCAGTTCCCGCCATTCAAAACTGACGCTACCGAAAGCGCGCAAATACAGCCTTCGACGAGTTTATAAATCTTCTCTTTTAAGGCAAAAATTAACACGTACTGTACTGAAAAGTAAGCTTTTGTGCCCGGAATGTACATGGAGGTTTTAATTATTTCTTATTAACCGAGCGCGAGGATCTCTTACTGGGAGAATATCTCCCGAGGTTTTTCCCGTTGGGACCGAGGGAAGCAAGATCTGTACAAGGAAGGCCAAGAGGAATATATCCCAGTACGGTACCGTGCAAGTGCGAGTTTATAAAAAAAAATTGTTGTTCGTTTCTCCTTAAAGTGCTTCTATGACCAGGTTTCTACCCTTGGGTATCAAAGAGAACTTCAGAGGTATCAAAGAAAATTTCACGAAAGATGCAAAAATGGCGTTTTCCGTTTTCAAATATCTGTACGTATTAGTTCCGGAGATAAATTTGTAAAATATGCAAATAAGAAGTCTGAAGCATCATTGACAACTATCAAAATTGAACGCCAAAAATATCCAGACAAACCTTCAACATCAGGGAGGTCTGGCAACTAGTATATTACCATGGTAACAAAATTGTTAAAGAAACGATGTAGAGATGTATCGCAGGAACAACACGTTTCATTTGATAGAATACTAACTCCTGCGATCCAGTTAATCCACCGCTATCGCAAACAAGGTTCGAATTAATTTTAAAAAAAGAAATCGGAAATGTCTTACCGCACGGCCATGAACCAACATGAAAACCAAGAAACTCACAATGGTTATCATTGTTTAGAAACCTGCAAGTGAACATGAAAGTTATGTTCAGTTGAGAAATGTAGACCCCATTTCTGGGTTGAGAAAACAAATAGTTGTTTTTGAGTAAAGGTTCGTCGAGGTTCACATGAGAGAAAATTAAAGAACGAGAACATTAACAATATTTATTCCTTTGGACCCAACGAACTTGGTCAATACTTATTTTTAATTACAGCGAAGTCCCGATTTCTCGAACCTCCAAGGGAAACGAAAACGGATTCGAGAAATCGGTGGTAAAATTTCAGTGTTCGACTTAGAGAGAGAAATGACTTTCGGTTCGATTTATCCGGAGATTGGAGAAATCGGGATTCTACTGTATTTTTTAACAAAGAAAACGCCACTTAAAGTGTATATGACACGATTTTTTTTCTTTGCCTCTTTTTCTTGCCTTATATATGTAAAAACAAAATACCGATTTAAAAATTAGGGAAAGTTAGTTCTTCCATGATTTTTAGCGGCCGAAAAACTCTCAATTTCCCCACAAATTTGTCCTGGAGACTGGGGCGAGAAATTTTGTTTGTGACGTTAGCTGGTTTGATCGAACAGTCCATTCTCGTCCCCATAGCCCTTTCATTTCTTTTAGCCGGCTTGGCACGAGAAAACGAAGGGCTCTCGAGACATAGGATTTTTGAATTAATTCTGAATTATTTTGATTGGCTGTTTGGAACAAAGAATTCCTAAACGGAAGTCGAAAACGTAACGACTCTCTCATACATTCTTTTGATACGTCATGACTACATACATGAAGACCGGAAGTCCTAGAATCTAGGACTGGAAATCCTGTGTCCCCAGAGCCCTTCGTTTTCTCGTGCCAAGGCTCAGCCGGCTAAGAGAAACGAAAGGGCTATGGGGACGAGAATGCGAACAGTCGCCATAATTGATTTTCAGTCAAACTTGTTGGACCTGCAGCTTTGAGTTTGTGTGATTTGTTCTCGTTTTAAACTTGTTTTGTTTAATTTGAGGAATGTCTAGCGATTCAGAAACCGCCCATTCTTTGTCTGTTGCGAAAAACTAAGATGAAAGTAAAGATTTTGAGGAAGGATTGGTGGGTTAACTTGCACGAGTGATCAAAAACAATTAACGCTCAAACAACCAATCAAATTGCACGATTCCATTTGTCTAAAGTAGCCAAACAGGTCTACTCTCCCACGCAGTCGTTTTTAGGGGCGATCGTGTTTCACTATCGCCCCTAAAAACGACTGCGTGGGAGGCTAAAACAGGTCATGCAGAGAAGCATTTAAAGTTATGTGCTTACAAGGAAAACGAAAATTGATTTGAGAAATCGGGTATAAAACTTCAATTTTAGCTTATGATGGAAATGTAATTTGGCCTCGGTGTCCCCGGTTGGAACAAAAATAATGGCCTCGAGCTGTTTTCGTGCTTTTTGATTTATGATTTGGGTCAACTTTAGCAAACTGTTTTTATTACTTATCTAATTGCTTGTCTTTAGTGATGGGAAATCTAAATTTTTTACGATAAATTGATCTTAGACTATTTGACGATTGACGATCATTGGGAAAAAATCTTTTGTTTTGTTTTTGGTCTTTTAGTGGTTTATACCCGCGTTTACTCCATATCTTGAGCACATTCTACTAATTTATTGTAAACATGAAAAAATGTCTAAAACATTGAGGAGGCAGAGTGAGGTAGAAATGTCACGCTTCATGAGATTACTAAGGGCGCTTTCCTTTTGTATGAACTGGCCGGCCGGGCCGGTAGCTTTGAGTTTAAAATGGGCCTTTTCCACGAGATTTTCCCAAAAATCCACCATAACAATGTATAATACTTATACATTGACTGATTTGACAGGACAAATCTGACTAACATCCGAATTCTGTTGTCGTATACACAGGTCTGGACGGCCAGTTTAGTGACAATTATGGAAAGCGCTTTAAGTACCGTAACAGGTCATGTTGTGAAGCTTCTAAAGCTTTTAACTTATAATAGAAATGTTATTTAGCATCGGTGTCCTCGATTGGAACAAAATAAGCCTTCAAACTGTTTTCATGCTTTTTGAATTTACTGATGATTTGGGTCGAGGTTAGTAAACTGCTGTTATTTGTTATCTTACCGCTTGTTTAATGGGTTGGGTGATGGGGTTTTTGACAGCTGTTAAAATGGTCAAGTTTTTAAGTTGACTAGTTGACGGTCATTGACAAAAAATCGTTGGCTTGTTTTTGGGCTTTTAGTGCTTCACCCTTTCATTCGAAGATCGTTCGCTTCGTATTCTGAGCGCATTCTATTTACTTTAGTGTCAAAAAAACACCTCTTAAACATTTTGGGGGCATTGAAATTAAGACGATACTCATCAGGAACAAGTTGAATATCAATTATCCTAAATGTTAAAAAAATAAAAATAAAAAAAATTAAAGCGCGGGAGTGAGTTTCTTTTGTATGACTGGGCAATGAATAGAAAATTAAAAAGTAGATTTAGGACTGCAGTATTTATCACAGTATATATGTATGACGGCCGAAGTCCATTATGGCCCTTGTTATCTCAAGGAAAATGGCATAATTTGATTGGGTTTGTAGTTTTAAAGTTGTACTAAATTTTGCTTTCGGCAGTTACAGCTTAGAATAAGGTTACAACTACACTGCTCTAAAATCACATAATTGCTTATTTTCTTTGGGGGAAAAGGGATGTTATTTGCAGCTGAGGCCGAACCTATCTACGTTATTTAAAAGTGCGATGCTTAAAATGAATCCAAGTTGATTTTGGCAAATTTTCAAAAGAAAAAGCATTACTAGTATTTTACAATTGTTACTATGATATTATGTTACATATTTTTTCTTCGATTTCTGGGAGGAAATATAATCCCAAAGATTGAAAGTGTTTTGCTTATATCTTTAAAATAATGCTGACTTACCTTCTAAGGCGGCAACGCTTTATCAAAGTCGATCCCCTTTATTACTCAGCTGATTTCAGAGCAAAACTTCGCGATGAGCCGTTCGATTGGACCAAGGTCTTTTAAAAATTGCTCTACTTTGATGTTTTGTTTGCGATAAATAGACGGTACAGTGACGGTGGTTAAGGTTTAATAAAGGCGGTCGAGGATTATCTCATAAATATGTCATCGAGGTAAAATGCATAAGCTCTAGCGAGAAATCTTTCAGTGGGCCACATTTCGCACTTAGGAAACCGAGTAAAATGGCGATTGCTTGCGCGATTGAGGTATCAGTGCGTTTTCTTGTAATTGTGTTTCATACCAAACTCGACCAAAAAGTTAGCTAGTTACTAGCGCAAAGATAGAATCGCCACAAGCTGAACATTGATCTTGTATTGTAAGTAGTCTTTTTTTGTGTGTGTTGCAAAAAAAATGAAGAAGATTGTCACCAAAAAAAAACCTGAAAAAAAAAGAAAAAAAAAGTGCTTTCTGAACAAGCTATAGCCTCAAAGATGCCACGGTGGCGAATTATATAACAACTCCACCAGCTGGCTTTAACTGCAGCACCTGTAAGAGAGCTTGAGTCTGTCATTTTAGGACGTCTAAGCGCAGTTATCCCCTGGCGCAAACCTATTCTCTCTCGAATCACGGTGAATAGATGAATAAAATCTTTAGACAAACACTGTGAAAGTATCTTTATGAGATTTAAAAAATCTTTACCTGTTTTACATGGCTGTTGTTCATGCACCCCGTATTGGGGCAAAATTTTTCCGCAACAGAAGGGCCCTCAACTATAAATATACCTTTGTGGGCAGTTTACATCAAGCACACAGAAGACATGCCATCTATACTAAATTTTGTTTTTATGATTATCGCGCGGCAAAATTAGCAAATCACGTGAAAAATGAAAGTTATCGCGCGAAAAGTTTTTAGTGCGATTTGATACTCACGCTACTGAGCTAGCTAGAGCGTGTGGCATCAATGTAACAATAGTTGCGAGGGTTCTTTCGCGGTATGCTTGTCAACTGTTGTTACTTTTGGGACTCAATACTACGTTATGATAACTAGTTAGTGACTAATTCCTCTAAGACGTGACCAGAGGCAAAGAGTGTAGTTAATTAACTATATATTTAACAAATCTATTCCATGTTTTTTTCAATAACGCTTTAGAGCACAGAACAATATCAGCAGTACATGTAGGCGGTTGCAAGTAGGTGCAATTTCTAATCTTGTTTCACTATTTTTATGTGTGCTGGAGGCGCAGTGGACTAATGGTTATAGTGCGCCGGACTCTGGATCGGACTCCGGGTTCGAGTCCTGGCCGGAGCACTGCCGGTTGTTTTCTTAGGTAAGACACTTTACTCTGCTCGACAGCAGGCTTTACCTAACTATTTTTGTGTGTAACAGCAAGTTGGGATGCAGCGCACCAATCGAACCGGTTTTTGATTGATTTGGTTGAGGTATCCAGCCCAGTATGAATCTTTTCCAACCGTTTTCGGTCGAAAAGGACAATATATAGTTCTTAGGTTGTGTTGTATTGGGAAAAATCGGTGTTGGTTCATTTAGTTGAAGGATTGTTGAAAAGTGTTCCATTTGAATACTTTTAATCAAGTCAACCATTTTAATCAAGTTTGATGTCTGTTAAAAACATTCTTTCTTTGGACAACCCAGTAAAACGGTGATTCCTTGTTCGATTAACTGAAGGTCCGCAATATTCCTTTAAAGTGCATTACGTTGCTATTTTCTCTACGATAGTACCTGTATTGAACGGTTTAAAGTAAATAAGGCAGATAACTCGACAAACAAGTTGCTGGTTCTCTAGCGCTAAGACACTCGCTACAAGGTGGTCATGAGCGCTTTTTAAACATGGAAAGACCTTGAAAATGATGGTAGATGCACAAAGAGTAGACGCCAACTAAGATTTTGTTTTGTGATTTTCGCGCGAAGAAAACTAAGGCCGGGACTCAGTGACGCTGGTTCTTGTCTCCTGCATCAAGTCGCGGGAACAACTCACTTTGATTGAACTACCCATTTCTATCAAAATTTCTTGTCACAGTAAAGAAATTTTGTCTCTGCGACATACTGCAAAAGTCAAACTGGTTTAAGTCGAACTGAAGCGACAAGACACGCAATTGGTCTACTCCAATACAGCTCGGCACACACGATGCGGATTTTACGCCTTGTGCCAATAATGTTTTGCGGCATAAATCCAGAAATTTATTCCACACTGTCACACTAGCCTGAGCTGTGTCATCAACGCCATGTCATCATTCATGCCCGATTTAGGCCGCCAACACACTACGGCGACGTTTTCTTTATTGTGCAATAGACGAGACCTCGATGGCTTAAAATACAGTTGTTTTGTCCTGAACACCCTAAGTGAGACCAAAATTCGTAATTTGCACCCCTAAGTAAGACGAACATCCCCGCCCTTTCATATGGGAGTACCCCCCACCCCCCCCCCCCCCCCGCCAATCCCGCCCGGCAAAGATAGCGCTTGGTGGTTAATATATTCGGTCTTACTTTTTGGGGTACAATCGGACCCCACTGTCTACAACTCCTAATTAAAGGAGATGAAAGAAAGAAAGAAAGTTCGAGATGTAATGGTTGGGGTTCGAAATGACGGGGGTGACATAATTTTGGGGAAAAATTAATGTAGTAAAGTATATTAGTGACAATTTTTGGTGTCCCTGCCTATGTGAACGTAAATGACTCTTAAAATAGGTAAATATTCTGTAGAATATTTAAGTTAAAATCGCAGAGTTCGAATACAAGTATATCAAATAACGAAGTTCACGTAGTCTCTACTAGTGCGCCAGCATTGACTATGACAGTTTCTAATCATTTTTTTTTTTTATCATTATTATTTTTAATTTGCAGGATTTTCAATAAAGCTTTAGGGTACAGGACACTTACTAAAAAAAAATAAGCGACCACCTGACACCACGTGTAAATCACAGATATCTTGGACATAGATATGTTAAAGTTAACACCACAGTGTGTTTTCCTTGGAATTGTGCATTAATGGGGGCATACTTTGGATGCCCCATTGTTAATTTCTTAGGGTTTTATATTTTTAAACCGCGTGTCAAAGGACTTTGAGAAAGTCTATATTTTAAATTTCACGTGTCTTTTTCACAGAAATAGGTCAATTTTGATATTCCGTCCTTCAGAAAGAAACTGCTGACATATTACTGTGTGTCGTGACCTTTATGTAGTTTTCACTGCATATCGTGGAAAGGACGCATTCAAACGGTGCACTGCTTAGAAGACGGCACTAAACAGAATCATTACGGTATAAAAAAAAAATTAGACATAATCATTAGATAAATTGGGTAAAATAGTATTGGAATTTAAAATTCTCTTGGGGGATTCAGTTATAATGGTAAATGGATGGTACTTTATCGCAGTTTAAGGCGATGACGTCGCAATGACGTCATATCCTCGTTTGGGGGTTGTCCATGCGATCGTCGTTTAGTTGATTAACTCCCGTGTTTTGAGAACATTTGTAAGCAGAGTTTAGCGATAACCCTAGTGAAAACTGAATGCAATGACCTGTCGTTCGCACTGACAGGTCAGCTTTGGCCTTGGTGTCAAGATATGTTCGTCACTGTGACGCAGATTAACATGGAGGCTGCGCAAGTTTGCAAGCGTGCGCGCTTGCCCAAAATGGTGCCAAGCCCGGGAAGGGGACTCCCATATGAAAGGGGCGGGGATGTTTGTTGGAAATTTCGAAAAGAACCCGTAAAGGAGACCAATCTGGGTGTGGCTCAAGCTTTTTTGGCCTCTAAAAGATACTCAAATACTAAAAATAGAAGAAGCCATCGGTACACTTGATTTTGCTAAGGAATTTAAGCAAACCACAATTTGACGTAACGAGTCAGAACCTCTCTGACAAAAACTGATCATGAGTAGTGCAGTAGCTCTGCACGTGAGTTGCACATCTTGGTACACTTCTTAGTTTGTTCCTTTGATGTGTTTGTTGTTCATCGTGGTGTAAGATAGGAAGGATGAACATTTATTCTTTTGTCTCACGATGGAATCGGTGATAGACACAACTCAATAATAAGTCACAATTCCATCGTGAGACGAATAAACGTTCATCTTTTTTAGTTTCCTTTCTTGTAAAACTTAACATGAAATGACCAAACCTTTCGTATCTTACACGACGTGAACCACGACCGCCCATTTTTCATGTTTCAAAAAAAACACGCAGTCTGTAGATACTTAGCTGGTGGACAGTTCTAACACCGATCGACAGAATAAATAGACTTGGATAATTACGAGATTCTCAAGTAAAATAATATTGTATAATCTGAAATGACGCCTTTCGTCTAGTAGCGCTGGTTGGTGAAATTTCGTGTTGTTACAGATGCAACCACAACAAGGCCAAAGAACGGCATCACTTGTTTTGCCATCAGTCTACCAGGGCTTCTAGGTTTTGCTTTTGACGCCGCGTTTTCCTAACGAACTCGCGTTAAAATTAGTTTAAATAAGAAAATACTCTCCGCCTTCTTCATATATTGTATACATTTAATTCAGCTTAATTTTCAATCCTTATTGTTATTTTTGTGTTATTTTGAAGTTACTCTAATTCTAATGACAAATCTTCATTGACCAATCATAATGTTAGGTTAATTTACCCAATATCTTGGAATACTGGGACAACTATCGATTTTTTGTCTAAGGTTTCTTAATTTAGGAGTTTGGCAGTTTTGTTGAGTTTTCATGATCAGTTCTTGTTTCCTTTGTAACAGCGTATTACAATGACATCATTGAGATAAGTTCTCAGGGGCGCCAGGGTGGCTTTCACAGGCTCGTCGGTCACAAGGCCAGCCAGCTTCACATTGTAGGCATTGACCTTGTCATTCATATTTGATACACAACCCGACGTGAGAGGCCTGCCTGCAACTTCATTCTTGCACCCAAACTGCCGCAAGAACTCCTTAACATTTTTCTCCTGTCTAGGAATCGCGGTCTTTCCTTGCTTTTTGTAGTCGAGCCACATTTCCATCGCAAATAGAGGATCGGCATATTTTCCTTCAAAATACAGCAATCCAGCTCTTTCTGAGGCTGGAATTCGGTCACGGACCAATTTCATAGCACTGAACAACCTCCACATGTACTTGCTCATCTTCAGGAAGCACTCCTCCAGAGAAGCTTCTCTGTAGTGGTTGTACTCTTTGTTCGACTCTCCCCAGTTTTCAATCATGGACACCCACAGTTCCATTGTTGTCATTTCTGTCTTTATGTCTATCACCTTCATCTGTGTGCCTCCCACTACAAACCGTATTGCGCCTAGGGTGTGATATGCTTCTGCCGCGTAGATTAGTGCCTTGGAGAGAGTACCTTCAGGAAACAAAGTAAAAATAAATAATTTAGCGAAGCTATATGAATATTCTTTGTTTAAAGCAGCAATCATGTTTTAAAAAAATCTTGAAACAAAAACTAAGGTCTTGCTTTCCAGATTTGTTTGACGCGCGAAAAAGTTAAACTCAGTGAAAAGCAAAGTCAAATCGAAAGCTAGTCCAGTCCCTGGACTCTCTCTGCGGCACCCAATATAGGGATTAAACCCAGGCGCGAGAAGAGACAGTCTAGGAATAACTTTCATGCTAACAAAGTGAATATGTAGCTAGCGAATTCAGGAAGACCAGACAGCCCTGAACACTCTAAAGTTAACCCTATTACACTAACCACTAAAAACATAAACTAATCGTACATTTAATCGCTAACAATAGTATAAAGATTACTAAATATGGAGTTGTCATTTGAGCAAGCAATCTGCTGAGGAGTTCAGTAGTACACAAGGTTATGGGTTTAAGCCTCAATTGTGTGTTCTGGGTCATACTATTAAGACTTACAGTATATGTAAGTCTGATACGGAGTCTCATAATAAACAAATTTCTACAGGAATAGTTAAGGTTGGAGATGATTAATATAGATTACGAGCGACAAACTGGAAAACTAAGGCTGTTTTTTATCTTTCATCTAAATCCTTGTCATCCTCGATGTTCATATAAAATAAAGACTGTATGTCTGCAGTTACCTAGAAAGTCTGCGTTGTATCCCTTGTTATCTGACATTTGTTCCACGAAGGTTTGGTACTCATTGTTATGGGCTGTTCTGAAAGCGAGCAGCGAGCCTGTTTGTCTTATCGGTACTCTAGTATTCAAATCATTGAAGGTCCTCAGCCAATTGTTTAACTGAGCCATGGATTTGCGACTGCTAGTCGCAGGAGATTTGGATTTGGCATCTGTCATTTGCATTTTGTTTATGGCCCCATCTTTCATCTTATTAAAAAAGGCTTCATTGTACTTGTAAACCTTGTAGTAAGAACTGGCCAGTTCCCGCATGTTATAGTCTATCTTTTGATCATTGTTCATTTTTTGTACATTTACACCGTTGGTAAAGCTGGTTGAAAGTTTGGTAAACAATAGTGGCATGGCGTATTCCAGTGTAAAAGCATAGACATTGGTGTCAAAAACAAGCTCCGAAGGTTTCCTAAATCCTTTGCTTCCTTGAAAATAGTCGTTGAACTTCTTTGTTATAAACCCAGCATCCTTTCCAATGAGCCCGACGTCGTAGTCTGAGGTACAAGTAGCACTTCCATAAGGTGCAGGGTAGCATATTCCAGAATCAGGAATCGCAATTTTGCCTCCTGTTCTCGTACAAGGAACCAACTTCTTACCGCTTTCTACATAAAGAATGTGGGTCACTAACAGGTATCTAGCAGCTGTGATGTAGAGGAGGTTAGTACAGCTAGCCTCTGTGCGGAATTCAGGGTTCTTTTTTGTTTTCTCCCAGTCATTGTTTCGGTCAAAAAACGCCTTTACTCGATCTGCCGCCTTGATAAACTCAGAGGACCCAAGATCTGTTTTGAAATCGGGTTGTTTGGTCCATATATCTCTTGTGCGATCTTTCTCAAATCTGTAGCGGTCCACAATGTCAGTTTTCATCCAGGCGAGGTCTTGTTGGTTTGTATAGTCACTCTGAGGCAAATTTGAGGCTGGAACCCTTAAAATAAAGTGAGGAAAAACATTTTCGGATTTGTTGTGTATAGAGCACTTTGTGAGATTTTTTATTTGTTACATGTAATTATCTCTCTTGCAATCTCATTGGGTTAATTCAGATACAATTACCAATCTGTCTTGATTTGACAAAACGTGGACTCCGGGATCCGTGCTTAAAGGCCGACGAACAAGGGAGTGGGAAGGGGGCTTCGGCAAAGACACTTGAGGTAGGTGGCCCAGGCTATGACCTTACAACCCTAGCAAGCCCTGTGTCAGCTGTTTAATTGAAGGCTGGCTGGAGGGATGGGTAAAGTCAGCTTTTTTCCTTGTTTCAGCAAAGACTTTGCTTTGAAATATGGCCTAGACTGGTTCCGGCTTTATATTAATGGCGGCTGGACTCAGTAGCCTTGACACAACTTGAGGCGTCTGATAGGTTGGCTTTGTAGAATTCGTGGTTTTCACGTGACGTCATCAAAATTCTAAAACCCAGAATCGCAAGACCCCTGAGTTTTTATCCTTCACTGGCTATTAGATGTCCTTAATATATATCTTGTTAAAGGTTTCTAGCTCAAACGCTTTCGCCATCTTTAAGATAGAGCATTTTGAATTTCGGAGTTTCGCGCCACACAAGATCAAAGATGGCTGCGAGAAGGCTGTCTCGTATGCTGATAAAAATGCCTCATCCTGCAATTCTTAACAATCTGTACAGTTGAGGTTTTGCGAGAAGTGTTTATGTGAATGCTTACTTGTTCGTGAGAGTCATCTGACCGCTTTTTGTCAAAGCAGAATTTAATGCCAGATATTTTCATCGATTTCCGGCCGCCATGTTGGAGCCCAAGCATTTGGGCTCCAACATGGCGTTTCCATACTGTGCTCTCTAAATTTCGTGAAACATTTTGACGGATAACTCGAGTACGGAAAAACGTACAGACCTGAGACTTGGAGAAGTAGTTTGTATAGTAGTTTTCTTAAACCTGTTAAATTGTTGATGTTTTGACTCAATAGTTTTGGATTTATTTTTTAGCGGCATGGGCGTGACAGTGAAAACCACCTATTGCCCCTGGGAGCTCCTAAAACCCACAGGACGAGGAAAGGGTAAGGTCGAGGGTGTTGTTGGCCTTTGGCAGTTTCCTTGTTATATTTGGTTAAATGAGAACAGAAATGTAGCTAAATGTATTGCTTCCTTTTATCGCATCATTTCGTCGGCGAACCAATCAAAATACAAGAATTTCGTAAATCTTTATGTTATGTATGAAAAAGTGATACAAACGTCTCATCTTTTCTTTTTCCTTGTAGAAGGTCAATATAGTTATCTGAGGACCACTTGGGCTGGTTCTGGGCAATGTCCTCGACTACCGATATTGGGTACAATTCGTCGCACACCTAAAAACACACAATAACAACAATCAACATCAGACATCGCGTAGGCTTGAAAACGCCACTTTGCAGCACTGCAACCACTAATAAAATCAGACGCACGCGCCTTTGCAATTCTTCACAAGAAATGCTACTTTTGGCGTCATAGTTTCGATTGGAGACAAGCACAAACACTGGAGGGAAAAACTTCGTGTAAGCTCTATGACGTCACAGCGGTCAAATGCAAGGAGCGTCTGCAGTTCCCGCCATGCAAAACTGACGCTACCGAAAGCGCGCAAATACAGCTTTCGACGAGTTTCTAAATCTTCTCTTTCAAGGCAAAGATTAACACGTACTGTACTGAAAAGTAAGCTTTGTGCACGGAATGTACATGGAGATTTTAATTGTTTCTTATTAACCGAGCGCGAGGGCCGCTTAGCGCTTACTGGGAGAATGTCGCCCGAGGTTTTTCCGGTTCGGACCGAGGGAAGCAAGATCCGTACAAGGAAGACCAAGGGCAATATATCCCAGTACCGTCCCGAGCTAGTGAGAGTTTATAAGAAGTTTGTTATTTGTTTCTCCTTAAAGTGCTTCTATGACCAGGTTTCTACTCTTGGGTATCAAACAGAACTTCGGGGGCATCAAAGAGAATTTCGCGAAAGATTCAAAATGGCGTTTTCCGTTTTCAAATATCTGTACTCACTTACGTATTAGTTCCGGAGAAAATTTTGTAAAATATGCAAATAAGAAGACTCATGACGTCAAACACTCAACCCAGTTGTATATCAAGTATATAAATATAGAGCTCTCGCTCAATTTGTGGTAGAGACCATTAGACTAGTAGTTCTATTGGCGACACACGGTTACAATAAAAAAATTGTTCCCATGGCAACTCACTCTTTCAAATCCCCAACCTATTTTCATTTTTTAGTGAATTGCGGGAAAAATTAATACAGACCAAGAAGTCTACCTAACACATTTATATGCTTGCTAGATCGTGCAGATGAGGCATCATTGGCAAATACCAAAATGGAACGTCAAAAATATCCAGACAAGCCTTCAACATCAGGGTGGGTCTGGCAACCAGTATGTTACCATGGTAACAGAAAATGTAGATATGTATCGCAGGTACAATACGTTTCTCTTAACTGAACACTAACACTCCGCTATCCAGTATCAACCCCTTTGCAAGCAAGATACGATTGAATTTAAAAAAAAATAATGTCTTACCGCTCGTCCATGAACCAACATGAAAACCAAGAAACTCACAATGATCATCATTGTTTAAGAACCTGCAAATGCGTATAAAAGTTGTGTTTAGTCAAGAAGAATATAATGTAGACCACATTTCTGGGTCGAGAAATAAATTGATTGTTTTCAAGCAAGGTTCGTCGAGGTTCACATAAAAGAAAATAAAAGAACAAAACACTTACTTCCTTTCGACCCAACGAACTTGGTCAATACTTATTTTTTAATTACAGCAAAGTCCCGATTTTTCGAACCTCCAAGGGAAACGAAAACTGATTCGAGAAATCGGGGGCAAAATTTCAGTGTTCGCCTTGAAGAAGGAAATAACTTTTGGTTCGATTTATCCTTATGTTTGAGAAATCGAGGTTTCTTTTTGGCCTCTTTTTCTTGCCTTATATATATGTCTGAATTTATCAAAACCGGTTCAAAGAAAAGTGACGTCAGTATAACTGCGCGAATTGGCTTAAAACGCCACAAGAAAGGGGAAAAAAGGAAGAAATACAGCGCTGAAAGGTAAAGAAGAGAGAGGAGAAGAGAAAAAAAAAAGGCTGACATTCCCTTTAGTTTTTATATCATCGAGTTTGGAGAGTTCACTGAGCGAATTGCGCTTAAGACGGTGAAAATCTCCTTTGCCTGGTTTTGATAAATTCAGGCATATTTGTAATAACAAAATACCAATTTAAAAATTAGGGAAAGTTAGTTCTTTTGTGATTTTTAGCGGCCGAAAAACTCTCAATTTCCCCACAAATTTGTCCTGGAGACTGGGTCTCAAAATTTTGTCTGTGACGTTAGCTGGTTTGATCGAACAGTCGCCATAATTGATTTTCAGTCAAACTTGTTGGACCTGCTGCTTTGAGTTTGTGTGATTTGTCCTCGTTTTAAACTTGTTTTGTTTAATTTGAGGAATGTCTAGCGATTCAGAAACCGTCAATTCTTTGTCTGTTGCGAAAAACTTAGGTGAAAGTAAAGATTTCGAGGATTGGTGGGTTAACTTGCATGAGTGATCAAAAACAATTAACGCTCAACAACCAATCAAATTGCACGTTTCCATTCGTCTAAAGTAGCCAAACAGGTGTACTCTCCCACGCAGTTTTCTTTACGGGCGATCGTCTTTCACTATCACCCCTAAAAACGACTGCGTGGAAGGCTAAAACAGGTCATGCAGAGAAGCATTTAAAGTTATGTGCTTACAAGGAAAACGAAAATTGATTCGGGTGTAAAATTTCAACTTAAGACTATTTGACAAATGACAATCATTTGCATGGGAAAAAATCTTTTTTTTTTTTTTTTGGCCTTTAAGTGGTTTACACCCTCGTTTATTTCATATCCTGAGCACATTCCACTAATTTATTGTAAAAAAAAACTGTCTAAAACATTTTCGGGGCAGAGTGAGGCAGAAATGTCACGCTTCAAAGATGTGTTGACTGAGTACAGAAACAGGTCATGTTGAGAAGCGCCTAAAGCTTTTAGCTTATAATGCATGGACATGTTATTTAGCCTCGGTGTCCTCTGTTGGAACAAAATGATGGCCTCGAGCTGTTTTCGTGAGTTTTGATTTATGATTTGGGTCAACTTTAGTAAACGTCTATTATTACTTATCTAACTTCTTGTCTTTAGTGATCGGGATCTTTAAAAGGCTGTTAAAATCCAAAATTTTTACGATAAATGGTTTAATTTTAGACTTTTTGACGATCGAGTTTTGGTCTTATAGTGGTTTACCCTTGACTATTTCATATTCTAATAATTTATTGTGACAAAACTGTCTATAACATTTTGGGGGCAGAGTGAGGCAGAAATGTCCCGCTTCATGAGTTAACTAAGGGCTCTTTCCATTTGTCAATTTGTCTTTCCATTTGTCAGGCAAGCTGGGCCAGTAGTTTTGAATTTAAAATGGGCCTTTTCCACGAGATTTTTCCACAAATCCACCATAACAATGTATAATACCTATGCATTGACTGATTTGACAGTACAAATCTGACTGACAACGAATTCTGTTGTCGTATACACAGGTCTGGCCGGCCAGTTCAGTGACAAATGAAAAGCTCCTTAAGTACCGAAACAGGTCATGTTGAGAAGCGTCTAAACCTTTTAGCTTATAATAGAAAGATTATTTAGCATCGGTGTCCTCGGTTAGAACAAAATAACGGCCTCGAGCCTTTTTTTTTTTTGTTCTTTTAATTTATGATTTGGGTCGAGGTTAGAGAACTGCTATTATTACGTATCCGAGTGCTTGTTATAATGGGTTAGTGATGGGGTTTTTACAGAAGACGCGGTTAAAGTTGACTAGTTGACGGTCATTGACAAAAAATCAAAAATCTCTGGCTTGTTTTTGGGCTATCAGTGCTTCACCCTTTTACTTGAAGATCGTTCGTTTCGTATTCTGAGCGCATTCGATTAATTTATTGTCAAAAAACCGTCTAAAACATTTTGGGAGTATTGAATTTTAAACGGGTACTCATTAGGAACTGAACAAGTTGAATATCGATTGTTAAAAAAGTTTAAAAAAATTAAAGCGCGAGAGTGAGATTCTTTTGTATGACTGGGCAATGAATAGGAAAATTAAAAAGGAGATTTCGGACTGCTCAATTTATCCTAGTATATATGTATGACGGCCGAAGGCCATAATGGGCCTTGTTATCTCGAGAAAGAATGGCATATTTTAATTGCAATGCAAGGGTTTGTAATGATTAAGTTGTACTAAATTTTGCTTTCGGCAGTTACAGCTTAGAATAAGGTTACAACTACACTGCTCTAAAATCAAATATTGCTAATTTTCTTGAAAAAAAAAATAATGTTATTTGCCACTAAAGCCGAAACTATCTCACGCAGTTAGTGAAAACTATGATGCTAAAAATGAATTCAAGTAGATTTTGGCAAATTTTCAAAAGGCAAAGCATTACTAGTTTTTTTACAATTGTTACTGTCGATATTATGTTACATATTTTCTTCTTCTGGGAGGAAATATAACCCCAAGGATTAATAGTGATCTGCTTTAAGCTTTTATCTTTAAATGCTGACTTACCTTCTAAGGCGGCAACGCTTTATCAAAGTCGATCCCCTTATTACTCAGCTAATATCAGAGCAAAACTGCGCGATGAGTTCGATTGGACCAAGGTCTTTTAAAAAGTGCTAAACTTCGATGTTATGTTTGCGATAAATAGACGGTACAGTGACGGTGATCAAAGTTTAATAAAGGCGGTCGAAGATTACCTCATAAATATGTCATCGAAGTAAAATGCATAAGCTCTATAGCGAGAAATATTTCAGTAGATAACACTTCTCACTTAGGAAACGAGTAAATAGGCGATTGCTTGTGAGATTAAGGTCCGCTGTATTTTTCTTGTAATTGTGTTATGTAGCAAACTCAACAAAGATTTAGTAGCTAGCAAAGATAGAATCGCCACAAGCTGAACATAAGTGCTTTCTAAACAAGCTATAACCCCATAGATACTACGGTGGCTAGTTGTATAACAGCTCCACCAGCTGGCTTTAACTGCAGCACCCGTAAGAGAGCTTGAGTCTGTCATTCTAAGAGTGGGCTCGACAGGCATTCTAAGCGCTCTTTTCCCCTGGCGCAAACCTATTCTCTCTCAAGACAAAGTGAATAGATGAATAAAATTTTTAGACATAATTCCGTGAAAGCACCATTATGTTATTAAAAAATCTTTCAAACTGTTTTAAATTGCTGCCGTGTGGGAATCCGATTTTTCGGGTATTTTGTTCATCTTCAGTTTGACTTGCCAAATTTATGAATTTAATATCCTGCACCCCTTAATTCTTGAGGCTCATTATTTCACAGAAGGGGCCTACTATAACTAAACCTTCGTGAGCAGTATACATGAAGCACACAGAAGACTTGCCATCAATACTACATTTTTGTTTTCGTGATTATCGCGCGACAAAATTAGCAAATCGCGTGGAAAATGAAAGTTATCGCGCGAAATGCTTTTCGCGCGATAGCATCATTTGATAATCACGCTAGCAAGAGCGTGTGGCATGAATGTAACGATAGTTGCGAATATGGTTCTTTCGCGGTGTGCTTGGGGACTGTTTTCACTTTTGGGATTCAATACCACATTATAATAACCAGTTAGTGATTAATTGTTCTGAGCTGTGACAAGAGGCAAAGAGACATGCCACTTAAATTTAACCAAAACACTTTTAAAAAAATCAGTTGTCAGTTAACTTTTTAACAAATCCATTTTTTTAAAATACAGGGCTTTCAATAACGCTTTAGAGTACAGAGCACTAACTTTCAGAAGTACGTGTAGGCGGTTGCAAACAGGTACAATTTCTAATCTTGTTTAATTTAATCCTGTATCAGTAGTCTTATCCCGATTTTTCGAAACCCCCAATTGCATTGGATCGTACTTCTCTGTTATTTTACCCGCGATTTCTCAAGCAATTTCGTTTCCCCTGGAGATTTGAGAAATCGAGATTCTACAAAAAACAAGGAAATGCATTTTCAGATTTTTTTTTTTTTTATATATTTCAACGGCTCACTCAAACCAGTTCAGGTCGGTTGAGGTTTTTCGCCGGTTTTACTGGGAAAAATATTAACACTCGATTGCTTTGGGTAATTAACTTTTTCAACAGGCATCGAACTCGGTTGAAACGGTTGATTTGGTAAAAAGTTTGGGAGGTATAAAATCCTATTTCCAGGACCAAATTTTTCCCACTGAATGCCATTTCCCAGCCTTTTGTCTTCCCGACGTTCCAAGTACCGGTTGGTCCCAGTTCTGTTGATTTGCTTTTGATTCTTAGTCCCTGTGACCCAAATGCCATTTTCCCAGTGAAAATTTGCCTAAAACCAAGTTCTCATTTTACACCTCACGGCCCCTCAGTTATAACGACCGTCTCGACCGATAATGGTTGGAAGGTTTATATTAGGCTAGACACTTAACTAAATTAACTAAAACCGGCTGTGGTTGAGATGGTTGATCCCATAAATGAGCTTAGATTTCCGTTTATGAGCAATTTTAAGAAGTGATCGAATAAACGAGTAAGTAACATGAATTCTCTGAGTCTCAACTTGTCGTTACACATAAAAAACAGTGGCAATTTCCTTGTCTTAAAAGCTGAGGAGCTGATATTATCTTGTGTAAAAATAATATCTTTAAACAATCCGTAAAAATAAATACAAAACCACATATGTTAGTATAACCAAAATATTTTATTGTCTGACTAACACAGGTTGTTTTACTTGGACTTGATCGATCATGACAACTGGAGGCAATCCACCAGTTGCAAGCTTCTATTAACAATTTTGACCACAGTGTACATCGCAGATAATAGGGATAAAGGTACGGTATAGTTAAAACGACACTAACTCTGTCCCTGCTTTTTCACTGAGAAAATTAAGCTTCCATTACCGTCAGGTATTTTTCTTGGCTACCCTGCAGTGCCAATTTCTATGTGTCACAATGGTCAGTTATTAGGAGGTTCGTAAGTTCATGCTTCAGTTTAGGATCAACTTCGGTAAAATGAGACCCTATGGATAAGGTGATTGGCTGGGAACAATTGAAACTGCTATTGCTTGTGTAAGAACAAGGTGCAAGCGCATCACACTTATATAATTTCCTTGAGATACCCATTGCATCACTTTGATTTGGCTAGTTTCTTTACTACATGTTTACGTGTGACCAGTGTGTGGGCACTTGAAAAACCCAGTGTTTGTGACCAAAAAGCGGTCACAAGACACAAAAATTTCTCAAAAAGTTATTAACAAAGAAACTTCATATTGTTTCTTTGTGAAAGGTTGTGTTTGCCCCCAGTCTCTCTAAAGCCACACGGAAGGGCAAAATACCTGGTGAACAGATTTCAATAACTTTTTATTTTGAACACAAAGAGTATATAAACACGGTTCAATAAACAAAGGAAAGTCTTTACCGACGAGAAAGACTCCACATTTTATTAAGCTCACACTTTAAGATTTTCAGTAGCACGTTTTCAAAGGTTAATGACAGATTTAGTCAATAGCCTGACAATCTTCAATCTAGCATGCAACTACAATAAAACTTTAAAATAAAAATAACTAACTCTAGACTTTTAGACCTGTTCCCGGGACTCCGTTCTGTCCTAATCACACTTGTTGCAGCTTTTTTTACAATGTAGACTCATCCACGCAACATATTTGTTGTCACAATATCCACTTTCAGTATATTGACCACATTTGGTGTGTTTGTCATGGCAGTCTGTTAGTAAACAAAAAATAAAATGGTTACATCCAGCCAGGGAGCAGTCGCTTCACAGTTAACAAAACAACTCTCTTGGAAATGATCATCGTTTTGTTGCTAGCAATTGAATTACTAGTAACAATTTTTTATATAGCTCATAAGGGTAAGGTAAAGCCTGCTGTTGAGCCAAGTGGCTGATCAGGCCGGAGCTTATCCCGGTTTCTGTAGCATTAAGCAGCTAAGAGTACTGTCGTAGTCCATCGTAGTAGACGTCCATCGTAGACAACGTAAAGTTACCATCCCAGCAATAAATTCGCCGGCCGGTACCCATTTATACACCTGGGTGGAAAGATGCACTATGAGAGTAAAGTGCCCTGTTGCCTAAGAACACAACGCAGTGCTATGGCCAACCCGGACCGCTCGATCCGGAATCTGGCGCACTAACCATTAGGCCACCGTGCCTCTCATATAGTTCATAAATTGTTAATTATTAATTTAGTGAAAATCTCTATTATTTGAATGAAAATAAATGAGAAACTTAAAGGGCGGGCTAGATAAAAGCTCATGCCATGTGCCTTTATAAATATTTCCTTTCATATGCCATAAAAGTTTTTTTAAGCTCTACCAAAAAAATTGTCGAGTTCTGTCACGTACATTATAGGACTACAAAAATGTCTACCTGTAATTTCGGGTATAAATTACCAGAAGTTCCACTTCATTTGACTCACCACACACAAGACAGCTCCTTGGGCAATTTACCTCCATCCACGAACGATTTTTCTTGCATTCTTCGTTTTGAGCCCATCGTTTACAGTCTGCAGTGTTATACACATCTTGGCATGCTATAAAAAGTTATAGCAATAGTATTTTAATCAACTATATCATTGTTGGTTCCATTGTTCGTTATACGTTCTCTGGCTGTATTCTGTGTGTTTTCCAGTTCCCAATATCATTTATACAGCTGGGTGTATATCAAAAACACCGTAGGTGTTCGATGCCCCCATCCCCTTCCCCCATGAGGAGGACGATACTCTCAAGCCCGGGATGGGATATACTTTTTGGCTCCAATTTTGGTTCAATTTTCAATCCTAAATTTGGCGTTTATATGTTGTAATGTTTGTAAATATATGATAACATGTGTTACTTACCGGCTGTCTTTAGTATGCATGACATTGATACCAAATAGTGTGGATGGCATAGTACAGGACATGTATTTTAAACCTCTTTAAAGGAACATTTTATTAAGTTTTGCCAAATACTCACTATAAACTTAATGTTTTCAAAGAAATCACTGCTATGGATCTAAATGACAAACCATAGTTTTGTGCAACCATCTCCCGGCCGTTATAATTTAAAGTTTCAAGCAAACGAGATTAACTTTGAAAGCTGTTAAGCCCAACAATATTTCAAAAATTCATATTGCAATCTGTTTCAATCTCTGTCGCTTTTTGCCATCCGAACCTTCTTTTATATTTCACCAAATATGATGGTCATTTCCGATGCCTAAATTTGGCTAAAATTCGTGACACAGCCCCTTTAATACGGAAACCAAAGAACCAGAGGTAAATGTCCATATTAAAAAGGAAGAGATTATATGAATTCTGGCTTCTCTGGGACCAAGTCAGTGAACTACCAGTCTTATATAGGTGTCCGCAGTATGGAAGTATCCAAGTCAGTGAACTGTCTGTTATCAGTATAGTGTCCGTAAGTAATAAGAGGTTTGAGTTGTGTTACCAATGCAGCATAACCCGTTAAAAAAAGAAGAAAGAAAAATTAACTCTTACCACAAGCACCACAGCTTTTCAAGCAGTTCTTTCTCATCCAGTCATAGTATTTTGAACTTTTCTTACAAAGTCCATTGTTTACCCAAACCTCACACTGCTTAGGTGAACGGTATTCGTCCTTGCATTCTGTGGAATAAATCGTGAATGTCCGTTTTATATTAATTTACTTTAAATTGCTTCAATGATAGCTTATAGTTATTAAATTGTCCGTTACGTTAATGGATGTCCAAAGATACTATCCAAATTGTTAATCAAAACCAAACCCAAAGAGGTATACAGTTTGGGCAGCTTTAACTAGTAATAACTTTAGCCGATCGAATCTTTAAAATCTTAACTTTACTTTTAAAATGTTCTGGGTGTGGCAGGACTGTCTCTTTCTTTATAACAAAACCACCACTCAAATTAATGCTTCTAGAGGAAATAATAGAATCGTCCATCCACTCCCCTTATTTGGTTACAACAATTATAATTTATAGTACGAAACCCTAGTTATTACTTTTCTAAGTTCCAGGATTTTGTGAAAATAGTTAGTTATTTTTTAACTAATATGAGAACATATCTTCCTTCACACGCTTTTCTGTGCCAGACTTCAAGAGGGCGACACGACACTGTGAATTTCAGTGCGGTCCTATTATGTTGGTAAATGATTAATTGGCACAGGTTAAAGTCCCCGGAGCATATTAGAACGAGTTCCGTTGATTCCCATCTAAACTGTCTCTTCAAATACTAACTGAATGTCGTAAATTTAACAATTAAATACTGAAGACTAGCGTTTTTGCATACCTTCCCCTGTTGATGGGGTAGCTACTGGTCTGGCAGTGACTTTTGGGGTGGTTCTCATGGGTGCTGTAGGCTTTGGTTTTGGTTTTGGCATCAGATCTGAAAAAGTAGAAAAGGGAAATTGGGGAAAATGTATTGTCTTGTGATACTAGGGGTTTTGGAGAGAACAAAATGGAACAGAAATTGAATTTGGATCGCTATTTAGGGATTAGAGCTTAGCATACCACAAACACATGTCTTGATGCAGTCCAGCTTCATATAGCCCCTAGAGCATGGGTGACCGTTCTGTACCCGCCATTTGCACGTTGATGTTCCCACTTTGTCATAACACCGTTCTGCGATAGGAAAATACAAGCGTCATTTTCTAAGACTTTGAGCATGTCCTTTGTCCCTTGTGAATCACGATTTTTGACAACAACGAGTCGTTATGCATAATAAAAAGTTCATCTCGTATGTCTTCACTTTCCGATGGAAAATATAATTAAGGTTCCTGTGGTAACCTGTCTCCAACGCCTCTATCGAAGCAGTATTGAAGCAGACTGACATTGTTGTACGATACCCAGTTCAAGTCTTAATCGAGACGGAGGAGAATATGTGTATAATAAAAAAGAGGGCATGGCACAAAGAGAGAGAATCCTTGTGACTCCCAAAGTATTCAGTTTCACTGATTTATATTTCGAACATTCTGAGCATTATTGCCCCGTTAAAAACTTTAATGCCCATTTGTTTTTTTTACTGGAGTCATGAACCGATGGGCCAACCGTTATAACTTGATGGCCATATTGCAACGCAGGAGACCTTACATTATTCTGCTGCTAAAGAACCTGAAGCCCTGAAAACGTTTACTGCGAAGCCGAAGGCACTGTTTTGTTTTTTATCGATTGTTTGTTTGTTTGTTTGTCTGTTTGTTTGAGGGGGGGAGCCCTGACACCCCGTCCGGAGCCCTTAGCCCATTTGGCACCCCATTATATAGCGGTGAAATAAAAAGAAAATAAATACTAATTTTCTTACTTTCACAGTTCTCTCCATACCATCCTTGGTCACATATTTTCTCTGAAGACAAAGAATACTTGAGTTAAAGCTGTTCTTGTATATATATCCGGCATATTTAACTTTTATAACGACTTTGATTGGAAATCGTTTAGTGAATTATCACTTGAGATCCAAATTATGAGCTTCAATTTTTAAAATGAGTCTTCACTCTCGACTCGTTTTATAAGGGGTGGTGTTAAGCACTGTGTCCAGTGAGCCCCTCAAAGGCAGTCTGAATTGGCCAGAATAGGTTAGAATATATTGTGTTTTGCAACTAGCCGGGACCCACGCAACCTATGTGTGCCACATACAAAATCTAAGGCATACAAGAACGTGCTAAAAGCAACTGAAACACCAAATGTTGAATACATCTGTTATTCTATTTTATTACCTGAGCAATCTGCGCCTTTCCACTTGCCATAGCATGTACAAGTGCAGGTTTTCCGATCGACTTGTCCGCCGTTCTTGCACTGCAAAGGACATCCTGCAAACAGAGAAATTATATGGAACAAACTGAGAAAATAACCACAGCATAAACAGCTTGTGTTATGTCCCAATCCCCCTAACCACCGGGTGAAAAGTCATATAGATACGTGCGGCGCCTAAGAGTATGGTTTTCAAGTTGATTTGGTCTAAAATAGAGTATAGATTTGACTATTTTGGTCTGAAAAGGAGTATAGTCTGTTGGTTAGCAGTTAGGCTTAATTCTTGGAACAAATCACATTTAAATATAGTAAGGATTTCAGAAAGCGCTCCGCACACTCACACCGAATTTTTTGGGGGAGTACCCCCGGGCGCGATAGCCTACAAACCTAACTAACTGGTTATAGTAACTGACTAACTAACTAACTAACTAACTAACTAACTAACTGACTGACTGGTTATGCTAACTGACTGGTTATAGTAATTGCAACGAAGCAAAGACAGATGGTATGTGGGACCTTACTCGCAAGTTTTAAAGCAGTTACTACTCAATAATATTTCTACGCGCGCCTAAACCATTAATTAAACCGCACGTGACTGTACCTAAGTACTTCGTCACCATACTCTTCTTGTTGGTAGTCCCTGCCCATCGCTCCCTTCGCGCACGAAGCACATCACTAGATTCCAATCTATCCTCAAGATACTGGAATGCCCAGATTATTCATGTTTTTATTTCGGCAGGAACGGTGGCCTTAGCTATGGGAACGTTTATTGTCACAGATTTAAATTACTCACGGCAAAGGTTGCACATTTGTGGGCAGTGCTTTTCCATCAAGTCTCTTTGTGAAAGGCACATGCTTTTCGTGTACGTCCTTCCACATTTTGGGCTGAAATTCTTGCACTCTCCTGAAGCGAACATACAAACGAACAGAATAGTTAGCGCTTTATGTCCAGAAGGATATTATTCTTCCGATCCCTTACTTTATAAAACTTTTTATTTTCGTCAACTTGAGGATGTATAAATATATAGCTGATATTGTTAGCAGAAATTGGATTTGATCACTTTTAAGAATGACCTTCCTAACAACTTGTCTCAGATCAATTATTCGTTAAGACAGATTCAGAGAACAACATCAAACTTATCTGTCTGAGATAATGCAACTCAGTTCCCCCGGGGGTGAAGAGACTCCCATGTGAAAGTACGGGGATGCTCGCAGTCTAACTTAAGGACGTAGATTACGTATTCTCATCTCTCTTTGGGTGTTCAGGATAGAACCCCAAAAGTTTTAGCAGACAAGGAAAAGAAAAAAAAATAAAAGAAAAAATGCCTTCGTGCTGTGTTGTGGTCTGAACCCATCAGGCTTGAAAAATGATATCTTTTGGGGGTGAAAAAAAGGGCTGGAGCCACACCAAGATTGGTTTCCTTTAGGGGTTTAATTAGAATAATGTAATGAGCATCCCCGTCCCGTTCATATGGAAGACAATAGTTTGTTGTAGATTCAGTCGCCTGCGGCTCGTGGATCCACAACACTTTAACAATGTTGTGACGCAATTTATCATCAATAAGAGGACAGATGCAAAAATAACTGACGTCAATTTGTTAATTTAATTCTCCTTTTCTCTATATACATTGCCCTTTTTTCCTAACATTCAGTTTACGCTTATACTCACTACAAAGGTTTTTGTAACACCATCCTTGTCCACTGGCGCACTTTGTACACGGGGGACCGGGTGTGTAGGGACGCTGTCCGACCACGTTACCGCTGCAAAAGGAAATTTAACCATTCAGTAAAAATATCAAATACCGAGTACGTCACGGACATACTCACTGTTGACCACAATACAGCATGTAAGGTAAAGCCTGCATTCAAGCCAAGTGGCTCATCAGGCCGGAGATTATCCCGGTTTCTGTAGCATTAAGCGACTAGGAGTATTTCTTCTCCCTCCTGGATGGGATGCTAGTCCATTGCAGGGTTTCCCCCAGCAGTAAATTCGCCGGAACCCACATGGGGCAGAATGCATGGACATCATTAAATATTCATTATCAGCGAAGCGGCAAATTTGAATGCGAGAGCGCTCACAATAAGAGAAGAAAGCGTCAAAATTGGCCCAGTAGCGTTGATTAAACTTGGTTTTCTGGTTTCAAAAAGTAAAAATCTACCAACCCACGCGCGGCTTTTTGAAGAGGAATGCTATATCAACATTTTAAGGCTCAAATAAACAAAATTGAACAAGTGTAATGACTGTTCTTTTGCACTTGAAAATACAGCAAAATTGGCCTATTTTTGTATGGAGGCTGTTTTCAAAAGGAAATTTCTAAAAAGTTCTGCTGATTTTCGCCAACCCACGAACGGCAAATGTAAGTAAATGTCCCGAGAACAATAGGCATTCTACGCCATGTTTATACACCTAGTTGTAGAGAGGCACTATGAGAGTAAAGTGTCTTGCCTAAGAACACAACGGAGAGCCCCGGTCAGGTCTCGAACCTGGACCGCTCGATCCAGAGTCCGGCGCACTAACCATTAGGCCACTGCGCCTCCCATATAATACAGTAGAATCCCAATTTTTCTAATCCTCGGTTTCTTGAAACTCCCGAATTCTCGAATTTTTCGATTTTTCGAAGTAATTTTCGTTTCGCTTAGAGGTTCAAGAAAACGGGATTCTACTGTACATTGGCAGTAAGCAAAGGACTAATTTTAGCCGTCTACCGAAGCGTTACAGTGTAAATGTCTCCAGACAACGTTCACGTCTCCAGCATAAAAAATAAAAAAATAAGAACCGCCATTTTCTATATATATCTTACTAGATATCTTGATATCAATCTGCTTCCAAAAGCAATCAAATTATACCCAGTCGACGACGTCACCGAAATCTACTCAAAGTCGAATATATGGTCATCATGAACCGTTTCAATGTGAGCAAAGGTGAACGAGGATACACTTTTGTACTTGACAAATTTAACAATAATAATCGATGCATAATCGTATTGTGGCTTAGTGGACTTCTCACTTACCTTGGGTAGTAGTCACAGGTCACAACAGTCTCCCCAGGAACCCAGGGGTGAGGCATATCGAAGTATTTGTCGCACCACTTAAAAGCACAGCCAACTTGTTTGCTTTTTGCCCACACAACCTTCATGAAGAAAAGAAACAAAACTACTCCAACAAAAGTAAATTGCTCCGGGTTAACAAATTTCTTGTTCAGATCGCTCCAGTAATTGACTGCTATAGTCAAATCTCTATTTAGCGGTCACCCTCGGGCAGGTCCGATGATTTGAGTCAATGAGTCAACCTAGGCTTTTTTCTTTTACACAAAGTAGGTTATTTTCTATTGAACCACGGTTTCCCTTTTTACAAGTAATCTCAGAAGCACATTACTCTGCTTGCGGTTAGTTCTACTCTGGTTTGCTTGCGGCTAGTTCCACTTCAGTTTGCTTGTGGTTGACTCATGACTCATTACTCATTTGACTAATAAAAACTTTACTCATCTCCAATCGGCAAATGGCCAACTGACCGCTTAATAGACAAATTGCGAAATAACTCGAAAACATGGTGTACTGAAAAAAACAAAAACAAATTGCAGTGCCTCTTTATGACATGCATTTCAGCGGCGGGATAAACATTTTACTAACAGACCCGTGTATATTACCAGGCCATAAGTCCTATGATGGACTTTTGATATTACACACCTGCGTGTAATGCCCGCACGGCTTTTTACGGCACATCCAGGAAGGCATCGGGTACGCAAACTTTCCGAACGTGTAATAATCCTTTTCAATGAACCATCTACGCACGGAGTCCTCCGGACCGGCTTCTTTCTTCTCCATCCACTTTCCCCACTCACGCGCCAAGTTTTGACCTACAAAAATTATAGTTATCAATACACACTTACTTAACTACAAATTCAGTCCTGCACTACCTTCTTTCCATCTAAATAAGAATACGAAAACCAACATGTACACATTGATATGAGCTAAATTAAATTTTTATTATTATTTTTGTTATTGCACACGTACAAAATGGGGATTGGCTTACAGAGCCATTTTCGACTGATTGCCGAAGGTATTCCGTAATTACTTTGATTTCGTATACCCTTGTTTTACTGCCCTAAATCAGATGCAGAACCAAACCCAATCGCGACCCAATCGCGGTCGTAGAGCTATATTTACTTAATTATTAAAAGTAATTCACGTTTGCTTTGGTTTTGCATTACTTCGTTTTGTGATTGGTTTAAAAAACTCGCGCCACATTCTCGACCAATCAGAAGTGAAATTAATCGTTACTCGCGCTCGCGCAAGCTAAGTGTTCCTGCGTTTCCCGCCATCTACAAGTATTTACTTCTAGTTTTGATTGGTGTAATGGACTGTCTGTGTGTTTTGTGATTGGCCAGTGTGATTTTGGTTTTACAAAACTCAAATGAAAACCGTTCTATGCGTTTTCCCGCGCTTGGTGCCAGGCTACTTTGTTATTGCTTCGAGTTCTAACTGGTTCTCAGTAGAAACTTATCCGTGTTCTATTGGAAAACCGCGAATCTGATTGGTTTTTCTACCGTTTCCTATTCGCCGACATGTTAGAACATGATCGCGCGCGTTGCTCTTAAAAGGAAAAAATAATTTGTATCAATATAAACACATGAACTTGTAGGTTTTGGACAGTGTCCGACTAAAACGATTAGACTTCTCACCCTCTTTTTCTATGAGTTATAGTCAACTTGGCTGCGATTCGTTGACTATTCGCTCTTATAGTTCACCACTAAATTTTCTCCGATTCTGATTGGTTTGGATTGAACACGTGACGCGATAGTGCCCGTCCGCCGGAGGGCACTATCAGCCCATAGTGCCCTCCCGTGAAAAATGCCCGGATCGATAGTGCCCGCCCGTGACTGTTTTTTGTAAACAAGCTGCCTGCAGACAAAAAAACCCAACCAAATTCACTGCATTTAGTGGCTTTCTCGTCTGGTTTTGTTTCGTTTGTTAAATTTTGGCTTTCAATTGAGTTTTTTATCCTCAAAAGTAAAAATAATTCACGATGCCTGTTTTTGTATGTGCGCGCGGAAGAAAATTTAGTGGTGAACAATAAAGACAATAGAGTGTTTCTGTCTCGGAACTATCGGTCTGATAGTTGCCCCTTGGAAATTTGATGTTCTTAAAACTAGCATATTTGCCCTCGAAGCTTCGCTTCTCGGGCTAATATTTGTTTTAAGAACATCAAATTTCCGCGGGGCAACTATCAGCCGATAGTTCCTCGACAGAAACACTCTATTGTTAGAATAGAACACTCGGGCTAGTAGTCTACTTGTTTTAAAATTACTTCATAAATGTAACTTATAATACGCTCGTTCTGATTGGTTCTAGTAATTGCTTTAGTTTCGCTTTAACAACACTCAACTGAAAACCGCTACAGTTATATTTTAATAATGACTGAAAACAAAATGTCTTACACCGAACTGACAACAAACAAAAGGCTCGAGTTTTTAATTTGCAATTACTGTCTTAACTTCAGGATATCTTGTAAGATCTTCCAATACTGCTAACAAACAAATTGAATAATTTTAGGTGACAACGTAAGTTTATGTCTACTCTCGGCTTTTATTCGGAATAATTTTAGACGCCGTTCTTTTCCCGGCCCGTTGTAACTGCATTTCTCTTACCTGCAGACTTGCTTCGAAACAGTTGATTTGGGTACCAGTCCCCAAACTTGGTAAAGCCATGCATCCATTCGCACTTATCCGACCACATTTGGGCTAGGTTACCAAGATCATCACTCCATTCCTACATTAAAGCAAAGTAAGAACTCAGTGAAATATTTATATACCACAAAGATCAATTCCTTTGTTGATTTGATTAATTACACTTAAGTATTTAAAATGGGAAAATCGCCAACTGGTTATTTTGCTCTAAACCGTTCACTTCATCTCTTAAGAGCAAAGATTTGACACTGTGATAAAAATAATTAATGTCACTCCGCATCCTCCTCTACACATTTTACGTTAGACTGATTTAATCCCCGGAGAAAATAACAAGAAATTAGATGTTGGTTACTCTTTGGGTTCATTCAAAAGCCGGATACCGTATTTTCTCGATTAAACGCCGGATCCCGTATTTTCTCGATTAAACGCCGGATCCCGTTTAAACGCCGGCCTCGTTTAAATGCCGGGTCAAAACTGGGGCGTTTGATCGAGGTCCCGGCGTTTGTTCAAGGTCCAGGCGTTTCCGTTTATGAACTTAAAACTCTGTATCCGTAACATTTACTTGTTCCCATGTTGTTCATATATCGTTTCGGTTCTATTTGTCACAAATCTTGATTGCAACGTGCCGTATGCAATACTGTAACTCTTGGTAATAATCCTGACTCGGAGACCCAGGGACAGTTTGTCGGGGCGGGATGAAGGAAAAAAGCGTTCCGCTTTGACAAACTGGCCCTAGGTATCGGAAGATGGGTTATAATAAATCAACATGGAAAATGACAGAAAGTTTCACTTCGTTAATAAACGCCGGACCCGATTAAACGCCGGCTTTAAATAAACGCCGGGTACACCAGGCAAAGTTTGAAATAAACGCCGGGGCGTTTAATTGAGAAAATACGGTATGATAAGAAACATTTTGGCGCCAAAATCATAGGCAACCCAATCTCTGAATTTGAGCTGAATTACGCTGCATTACATGCGACAGTCACTTCTCACAGCTTACTTGCGTCAAAAATATACTCTTCCATTCAAATATCAGCCAACGCGAAATAAACAAAACACGATCTACCGAAAAGAATGGTAAGGTGGCACAACTCACCAAGTACTCCATGTCCGCTGCACTGGGCTGTACCTCTCCACGGAACTTGTTGTGAAAGTCCACAAACTGCTCTCTCAGGTCGTCACTCAACCGGCACTGAGCAAAATCGCTCGGCCGAGGGGTCGTGGGACCCATTCGACTGCCAGTGCTCGTATGTAGGGTAAAGAGCCAGATCAAGGCACACACCAAGGAAGTCATGTTTCGTTCAGACTAAACAGTTCTGTACCACTTCGTAAAATTAAAAAAAAAAACTAGTTATATGATAAGAACGTGCATCCAGCCTTCCTTAAGCTAATTTTAAATACAACTTGGGTGATTGCCTCAGGGAAAAGCGATCGTAGAGCTGGACTGCTAATTCGGGCCAAAGGTTGTTTCCAATTCAAATTGTTGTTTTCATTCAAAAATTGGTTAAAAACCGTTAACTCGCCAATAAAGATATTTTTTACGGTTCAGTGGACTAAATTTAACTGTCAAACCACAAATTTTTAATGAGGTGGTTGGTAATATTTGCCACCAACCGTCAAAAGAGATTCTCAATGGTCTTAATCCTCCCAATATAATATAATGGATTACATTTTATTTTTAAACCACACAGTAATGAGGGTATTGTTGCTACAAACCGTCGATATAGCGTCACAATAGGAATTAAGTATGACTGCCTTAAGCGTCAAATGAATGGAAAATTCAAAATTTTAACCGTTGACCTACAAAATGCTTTCTTTTTTTGCTCAAGAGGTTCGTGTAGAATGTTGTAGTTAAATATGAGACAAGGCCAGATTTTGATCGAACATTACAAGTTGCTGGTCTCCTTTTTACGAAATTCTGTAGCCTGCTCTGGGGCTGTCATGCAGTTTGCTGTCAAAGTAAACAGCGCATTTTGACTAAATTTATTCGTCTTCTATCGTCCCAGTCTGATTGCTTCACTCCAAGCTCAAATTCCTAAAATCTTAAAATACAAAATCTCCCTGACCAGTACCAAGAAGTGGTCACCATCTTTACCCGGCCACAATCCTAATTAAATCAAGAATGACTTGTGTTGAGCGACTGATACAATGTGTTGAACCCAATTGGAGGGAAAGAGACAGAGAGAAGGACATTGGAGCAGAGTGCTCCACACTTACCATCTAAGTGCAAGTATATTGGCCAATTTTATCCTTGAAATAATTTTTCCGGACTTAACAGAACTACTTTTATCAAAACTGCATTAAAAAATAGGGCTGATAATCAGTCCTTGTGTTATTTGCAAGATGGTTTTAAAAGGCCGACTTACCTTACTTTCTTCAGAATATTTTGCCTTCGAGCTTCGGATATGCTTGCACGTAGACCTTGCCAACTGGCAATGTTTTCTCTAGCTCGAAGCCCACGCAATATATAATGTTCAAAATGATTATTCTGCATACTCAGTCAACGGTCAGCTTATGCTAATCCTGTCTCTTGGGTTAGACTGTTTACCTTAAGAATGATTGTATGCATGGTTATAATTTGTTTTGACTTTTTTTCAACGCAGTCGACAGAGATAAAGTAATATCGAAACCATAGTTCCAAAATCATTGAGCGTGAAGTTTGAAAAATGGAACATGAAAGAGTTGTTAACAGATAATCTCACGGACACATGTTCACAGGCAAAACTTACAAGAGGCGTCCGTTATAAGACATTATTTTTTTGTGACTCAGGATGACTGTCTGACGTTAAAGTAAACTTTAAGGATTGTTTTAGCTCCGCCTGACTGGTTTAAAGAATTATGCCCTGCTCCAATTTGAAACGCATGGCTGCCGTGCATTGTTTTGAATTTTATCTGTTGTGTTGCGATTAATATTTTCAGCAGGCCGTTATACAAACAGTCAGGCATGTATTAGAAAAAAAAAAGTCACGGAAGTACATCTTTGACGGTAATACTAACCTTGCAAAATCTTGGCCCAGTAATTTGCTCACAGTTTGCTTTTAAAAAAATACTGATATAAAACTATTTGCAAATATTTGCTTAGTTTGCAGTTTGTCGTCGACTTATTACAGCTAATTTGCATAGATCAGCGCCTTTCAAGGTTTTACCGTTACACGGCAAAATTTTAAACTTTCAGCAGCTCAAGGATCTTGTTTTTTACTGGCTAGAGTCAATTTTAGAGGATAACCTTTAAGCCCGTTGTGAATAGAGATACGAGAGGGAAATTAAACAGTTTTTAAGAATCTTTTGAGCCAGGTCAAACGGTCCCGACGATCAACTGACTCATGCTGAACAGCAGTCCTGAAGATGTTGTGCTGTATGCTGTGGGCGAAAAGATTTTTTGTTTTACGTTTGAGAGGAGGGGTAGATGTACTTCTTCCGGGGGGGCGGGGGGGGGGGCACTGCTAAGTGCGGCCTATATGGGGAAGATCCGCCCGAACGTGGTACCTTTTTTAGGCTGTGGGTGTATATATAAAGGGTGGGTATTTCACGACTTGGAGTATAGCAAAGAGTAGAGGCCAAGGCAACTGTGAACTATTAAAACAATCGCCGTTTTGCTGCAAAAGTACGTTATCATGGCGCAAAATAACACTGTTATCCCAGCGTAATAAGTTTGTTTTAAATTTTGGATCATGTTAAACCAAAGGTTTATCTCAAATCAAATTTTTGTGTTTTGATCAGGTGTTTTAACTGTTCCAGCATTTTCACCCACAATGTTCATGCAGGGATCAAACGTTAAGGCCGGAGTTTTATGTCGGTAAGGAGCATAACGAAAAAAAGATGGGCGTTCAATACAACGTTCACTGCCTCCCTGTTAGGTTTATTGGCATGACGTGAACGTTGTCATAACAAGACAACATAGTGGGAGCTTGTTTCTTTTTTTTTTCTTTCTTTTTTTTCTTATAACTTCGGTTTAACTATACCTTTTTAAGTTGGGGTGACCAGGCTTAAAGTTACAACAACAAAAACAACATGATTTTTCAGTCCACTTTTCGACTTTATTATAAATGTTTCAAAGTGAATCTTTTTTACAGGACTTCTCATCATTATTATTGATATTATTATTTTGCTTTCCCTCGAATTTCTTCGAAGTTTGTTTCGCAGGTCTAGCTATAGTCCTTTGCCCTCGGGTTCTACTTTCCGCTATAGCTTTTCTGCCCCCAATCATCAGTTCTAATGTAAATATTTAGTTTCATTGTAAAATTATCGAAAATTCATTGTTATGTACTCAAACAAATAATCATATATTTATATTTTTCTTCATGATTTCTGCTGCTGCACTCTTAAATTAAATCAAATCCCGCGGCTGCAGCGATCGAAGGCTATACAATACATTCTGCAATCGGATTGCTGACATTCCATCAAGTTGGGGAGACTGGAGGCTACCATTAATAATCTGAAAGATAAGGGAAGGTTTTCGAGTCAAGATTTGACTTACAAGATGTAATCTAAACATGTTGCAGTGAGAGAGCTTTCTACATGTGCGATATGGTGTGATGAATTTCATTTTATCTTAAAGGAGTTATTTCTAGAGAGGCACATCGTGGGAAATTTAGCCTGATTTTTTTTCAAGTTTGTCATTCGTATTCCGTCTAAATTTTTCTTTATTCTTGACTATCTTGCGAAACTCCCTTATGAAAAGGATGGGAATGCTCATTCAGTTGCTTGGGGGTGTAAGTTACGTATTTTGTTCTCACTTGGTGTGTTCAAGACAGAACGTCAAAATTTTTAGCGGTCGATTTCTCATTTAGGGTTGCATTCGGAGAATTAAAAACTGATGTACTGTGTTGAAGGTCATGTATAAAAAACGGTATCTTTCCGGGGTCAAAAAAGCTTCAGAAACGCCGAGATTGGTCTCCTTGAAAGAGAAAAATTCAGTTCGACGAGCATTCCCTCGCATATGGGAGTACAGTCAACTCTCTCTAAGACGGACACCGTCGGGACCGGCCCCAACTGTCCGTCTTAGAGAGGTGTCCGCGTTATAGAGAGTCGAGGTAACGTGACACCAGAAATTTTGAGACGATAAAGCTAAACGGCTATGCACAACGAATACACGTCTGTTTTGAGTCGCTTACGTTAGCAAAACCTATAAAGTGGAACAAAAATAATGTCAGAAATTCGCCTTGTTTTTTAATAACAAACAGTAATACTGTAAGTAGAAAACTAAATCTATGGTGCCCATATACCTAAGCAGAGAAGTGATACGTTTTAGCGGATTGTTTTGGGTAAGTTTGGTATTCTAAAGGCGCTGACGTAATATGTTATATGTCGATAACAAGTTTTAAAGTATTGTTCACTAAAAAAAATAACTTTTTGTGCTGTCCGTTGGCGGTTTCAAAGTGTCCGTTGTCCGTCTTAGAGAGGTGTCCGTCTTACAGAGAGTTTTCTTACAGTAAAATGACTGAAAAACGGCAGGGACCATGACCAGGTGTCCGTCATATGGAGGTGTCCGTCTTATAGAGGTGTCCGTTAGGAGAGAGTTGACTGTATCCCTCCCCCCCCCCCCCCCCCCCCCCACTGGACCCTGAATTTGAAGGTTACTTTGTGATCTTTAAATTTGTACATGACATAAATAGGCCCCTTGCATAATGTAATGTAGTGCAATGTAAAACTTATGCGAAGGTCCATTACTCAATGTACCGTGACATAGCTCTTTCAACTTACGTTTGTTCAATTCAAAGTCGGTTCCAGTCCTGCATTTTGATCCTCTGTCCTTTCATCGTTACTTTCCTTTTTGGCGTACACTTGCGGCAAGTGACGGGGCAGTGAAGCTCCATGAACGCTTTATTTTCCTCTTTCTTTGACTTGCAGAATTTCTGGAATCTTTTGCACAAATTAAGGTGATCCTTGCATTCTACACACCAAGGGGAAAAAAGATTTCAAGTTGTTGACGACTTCGGTGCAAGGGTGTTATGGCAAATCTAATTGTAACTGTAAACCCTTCTAGATTGGTTTGTGATTTCTTTCCCGCCAAAACTGACCTTTGACTTAACTTATTTCTACCGCTCATATCATTTGATTGGGATCTTTATATCAGGTGTAAAGACGGTTAAGTGGCCTGTATTTTACCCATCAATAAACTGAGAAATGAAGACATCATTTCTCGAATTAATTTTATAATTTCAAACGACAAATTAAGTTTATTTGTATTTTAGACGACATAGAAGACCGTTAATAACAAATGAGTTAATTTTTACCGCCAAACCATCAAGAGAAAAACTCTCAATAGCATCAACCTTTTAAACCCCTTTTGGTTTGTATGCTTGGTTCTTCTTTCTTGGCTTTTAAATTTCAGAGCCTGTCACGCGTGACAAGAGAGATCATTGAAATTGTACATTTGCAGCCACATGAGAGCGGCATGAGAGACCCACTTGCGGACCCACAAAAAAAGGGCTCAAGTTTCTTACGTTTTCTTCTTAACTTTTTTGTACATTTGCCTGTTTATTTATTTCTGTTTTACTTGTTTTCTTACCCGGGCAACCTGTTTTGCCGTAGATATCCCCTCTGGGCGTGTAAACATCCCAACAGCAGCCATACTGACTTGTTCTGCAGCCTTGCTGAGGTTTTCCACCTGAACAAAACAGTGTGAATTGATGTCAATATACCAATTCTCCTATCTGGTGCCGTATACATTGCTGTCGCACTACTTGAGAGAATATCAATTAAATTATTTTTTAGTGATCAGTGCCGTATTCTCATAAGCTGCATATTTGACCTTGTATTGATTTTGTAAGGAGAAATAAGATGTAGATCACGCAAAAATACAGTTTTACAAGATTTCTGAGCCAGAGGTTTTAAGACGGAATCCACTAGGAAGTCGAGTAATATTTATTAAAGTTGGACAAAAATTAATTTCCAGAATAATTTAAATCCTATTGCGTTATTTCCTACCCTTAATAAAAGGTAAAGATGTAAGTAATCATCCGTGATAACACCAACAACAATTTCTTATCAGAGTCTGAGAAAATGAATTTCAAAGTTCACAAGGTATGGGCAAAATCTCACGTGTAGCCATTTTGTAAATTCGTCTTAAGCGATTCAGTGGAATTCAGCGGAACTTCAAAATGTGTTTTCGATGTGTGGTGTTGTTAGAAAAGATTTCTTTTGATAAGATATTTGAAGCAGTAACAAAAAAGTTTGCAATAAGGTGGAAATAACTCTGGTACAACAATTTCTTATCAGAGTCTGAGAAAATGATATTTAAAGTTCACAAGCTATGGGCAAAAGCTCACATCTTTTAAGCGATTCAGTGGAATTCAGCGGAACTTCAAAATGTGTTTTCGATGTGTGGTGTTGTTAGAAAAGATTTCTTTCGATAAGATATTTGAAGTAGTAACATAAAAGCTTGCAATCAGGTGTAAAAGTTTTGGTACATAATTTTGTCCAATAACTACTCGAAGTCCTGGCGGATTTCCTCTTAATTCAATTTCCATTCTCGTCCCCAGAGCCGCTTGACCCTCTTAGCCGGCTGAGCCTGTGCACGAGAAACAAGTAGCTCTGGGCACATATGATTTGATTGGCTGAATGTTAACAAAAGGAACAGCCAATCAACGGTTGCTAGATTTGGAACTCCCTTCGTTAAAGAAAAATTTTCTCTTGTTAAAATCTAGCCACTTGTTTCGCAGGCTCCGCCGGCTAAGAAGAACAAGTGGCTATGGGGACGAGAATGTTTAATTCCTTGATCAGTAAGGCAGTTTGTTTAGTTCCCGTTTTCCCAGAGCTTGATAGGTTAAGAGAATCGAGTGGCTTGAAGTACAGACAGTCAGGCGAGCTATAACGTAATATTGGTCCCATCCATGTAGAGGACAAAAATTAATTACACTTTTCACTGGGTACAATACAATTCTCACTGATTTTTAAGTAGTAGATAAATATTCGCGTCCGATCTGTATGGGCGTATGGGAAATGAAAACAATAAATTGAATGCAAAGTATTGTTATGCGAATCAGTAGAGATCTGTATCAAAAGTTAATGAATACTAATTAGCTGAGCAGGAGTTTGTATCAAAAGTTAATTCTATTGTTTGGTTTGTATTGGGGTTTACAGTTGCGTACATGTGATCTTAATACTGTGCTGGGATTGGTTTGCACCCTCATGAATACATGTAGTTAATGAATTTTACAAAGACACTGATAAAATGGAAAGAAACCAATTTTTATAACATCTCTATACCTGGGATGTACCTCAAAAGCTTGTCCTTCTATCACCGGACTACTGGTGCGCTTGTCTCCAGTGATCCACCTTGTGTACCACAAGTGTTGGATCACTGAGGTGGAAGAAATAAGAACTTTTTTCCCATTACCACCATGTCTGACGCAGTGCTGACGAGTCCCAAAGAGGACAAAACAGCTCTCCACTGCTAGGCTAGTGTGTTACCTCAGTCTAGAGATGAGCAAACAACCTCGTTCCCAGGGTGAGAGAGACCCTTGGAACGAGGTTGATGCGCAAAGTGCACAAACCTGAGTGCAGTGAGTCCAGTTTACTAATAAACGTAATTGTATCATTTTTGTGCTTGTGCTTGTGCTTGCCGGAACCTATAGTATACAAATTGCGTGACTGTCTGAGTTGCGTTACTTACAGTAGTGGCAAGTCTGTGCGCAGCTTCTCTCCAGCTTGGCTTTCAGTTGATCAATTTCCGTGTGACACACTCCAAATCCAAGCTCTTTGACAACTTTCACACAGATTTCGTGTGACCCTTCTTCGTCCTTGCACTCTGAAATTTTAGAAAGGCGTGTAGTTAACAAATCCCATCTCAAATGGCCAAAAACTACCTTTGCAATGTTACCCGAACACGTGGAAGGGAAGACCGTGGCAAAAGGTCGGTTTCGTTCGTTGTTATTGTTGTTTTTGTTTTCACTGACACCAAAGGGATAAGTCTATGTATGTATTTCTAAGTGACTGTGCTCTGTTTTTCATTGTTATTTTTTCACATTGCATGCATTTATCTTTATTGTAAAATTTTTCTGTCGTTATTTGTGTGTCCGTATTAAATAGGGTTCTCAGACCCATTATATATGGTTTTCTGGTTTTATACTTATACCTAATCGTACCTTTTTGGTACGCTTCGGTAGCATATCAGGCGAGTTTGGTCGAGCCATGGTTCGTATTTTGGCGAGACGCAGTCGAGCCAAAATACCCATGGCGAGACCAAACGAGCCTGATATGCAGCCGAAGCGTACCAAAAAGGTACGATTAGGTATTTACCGTACCCAAATTCAGCCAAAACTCCAGTTATACTTATCGCTCTGTTGAAGCCATGCTTGCAAGGTACGTACTGCAAATTGTTTTGACTTGGTCTTCAACACTTTTACGAAGTTCCTCCTCTGCCTTTTTTCCACTCGTTTTTTTAGAGTTTCATTCTCTAAATTTTTAAAATCAAAATTAAGCGACAAAATTGGAAATTCTGACTCTATTTTTTCAGTTTGAATGTCTCAGACCTCGTCGGCAAACATCGCGCAATTGGCGAGCGCGCTCAAGTTTAGTTTTGGCGGGAAAGTTTTTCTCTTTTTACGACCGCTAAACACCGCTAAATTTAAATTACGAGGTTCTGTTTTATTGGTAAAACCCCTTTTCAATTCATCGTACAGTAACACTACTTTACTTCAAAGTGACCGTGATATGGGGGCATATCAGGTCAGTGACTTGATATCGTAGGATATCAGGACAGTAGATCGCGCTTCTGAATTTGGGTACGGTAAGTATAGTAAACAATCGATTGATTTTAGAACTGGGGGGGCACGTGAACAGAGAAAATTTGTCCGCTTCTTCTTTACTATTCCATTTTTTCCATGACTTTGTTTTTTCTTCATGTCTTCAATAGTCTCTGAATTTTTGGTTGCTTTTCATTTTCACTCGAGAATTGCACCACTTGATGGGGTTTTTTATTATTATTATTATTTTAATTGACACTGGGTGTCAAAATCAAAACGGAGAGTGAAAAACAGCCTTAGAAGTTCAACGTTTACACTGCCGAAAATCTACATGAAGGGCACAGTTCGTCAAAGGTTATTTACGTTAGGGTGTCTATTTTCGGTCCAATAAATGGAGAGCGGTTTCGGCTTCAAAGCAAATACTATCTCTACGGATGCTTGTTTAAAGCTCAACGACCGCTTGTTTGTGTTTATCCGCTGGCTTAAGCGGTTTAGGAAAACTTTAATACCTCACTTGGGGATTATACCAGCATGATTTTAAGGCGTGTCCCGAAAACGTTACTGGGATCTTGAAACTAATCAATTTATAATGACGCCATTACTGATTTGTCGACTATTCAAACAATCCAAAATTAGAAAGTGTAAACTAACGTTAAATAAACAAAATTCATTGATATGTAAGGCGGCCTGATACGTTTTTTGAGTGTCGTAAATTGATGTGATAAAAGATGAAGACAGATGAACATGTCTCAACTAGTGCGAAACCTTTGATGGTATCTCTCGCTATTTTTGTGTACTCTGGATACACCATTTTACGCAACAGACAAGCAAGCTACTAATGTTTTCAATAACGTGCATAACCGAACTTGAGACGATGGCCGTAAGACGCAGCTCCTTTAAAAGTTCTTTTAATTTGCTCTGAGAAGAAAACGTTGAATCAACGAGGAGATTGACGTGTTTCACGGAAGGCTGCGCGCGCAGAAGTAAAAGCGAGTTTTTCATTTCCAATATTGCGCGCTATTTTGCACCTTACTATTTTAGGGGTAGACACATACAAATTGGGTCGGAAACAGCATCAAACAAATTTCAGAACAAGGTCTGTCTACGTCACATTTGACACCAGTATCGAAATTCCGATGATTCTTCTTTTAAGCCGAGCACGACATTCTGTTTTCATAGTTGTGTCAAAGAACAAGTATATTTTGACTAACTTGCTTTAAGTAAGATCTGAGTAGTATAAGAAGTTCTTTCTTGCTTAAGTGGGCTTGATTTATAAAAAGAATTATCCACGACTAAACAGTTATTAAGAGGGACAAACCACATTTTCTACACAATGGAAGGGAGGCGTGAACTGTTCGCAATACTTTGACCTTTTTGAGCGACAAAAGGTAACGGATATTATAATTTGATGGTGTACTGAAAATCATAAGTGCGTGTTATGTCAAATATTTCTCTTGCGATGCCGCAATGCTTTTATCACCCTCCAAAACTTGACAGATGCTTTGAAATGCAATTAATAGCACTAACAAACCCTTACAAACTTCACAGAAAACTGGCCTTCTGTAGCTGTGCCTCCGTAATACATGTGTGTTGTTTATGAGCCCGAATTAGTTACATCGCTAGTTAATCAGTTCAAGACTTTGGGGAATTTCGGCAGCGCAGTCGCACATTGCGTGCTTTACGCATGCGCTTTCTTTCCAAAGAAACTTTTATAGCTTTGTTGCAGAACACGGTACATGTAATTTGAACAGGTTAATATAAAGGTTTTAGAGTTTCGCTCACGAAAATGACTACGCACGCAAATCTTACTTTTAGACAGACACCCATAAAGGTATGGTATACAATTGAACCTTTTAAAGAGGCATTGACAAATTAGCACATACTTACGATATTTTACACATCTGTGAGGTCCAATCTATCATCAGGGATGTTGTGAAATACCAAAATTGTAACAGTGGAATGTTTCTTTGATTGCGACAATGTCGCAATTATGTTCTCTCTTTTTCAAACCAAAACAAGATCCTCAGCTTCGAAAGTAATGTTTGCGTGTCTTTTCTAAACATACTTGCACGAATAATGACCCAAGTTCTCGCTTAAAAGTCCGTTTTCACGGCGAGCTAAAAAATATCTAAAACAAGATTTTTGCGCTTTTTTAAGGACAAGGCACAAAACTTTATACGATTTAGAATTCGGGGACTAGATGGTTTTACCCCTGCTTTACATGTGTGAGACAACAAAGGTCTTATCTGCTATGAATAAAAAAAAACACAAAAACAAAGAAATAATGCCCGGCTGGCCTTTCTCTTTCCAATTTTTTAGTTTCTATTAAAGCTCGAAGCGACTCTGTTAACAAAAGACAAACAAATCATTTTGAAAACTCGTGTGCCCGACTCATTTGATCACTCCATGTGAGTTTTAACTCAGTTGTTTTAAAACAACTAGGATACATCTTCATTGTATGTTGAACGTGAAATGCGTTGGAATCTTCTTGAATACAATTGTGGGGATAATAGGTACGATTAGAATAGCCTCAAACAACACGTACCTTCTCCACTTCGCAATCGGTTTCTCGTGACCGGCCTTCTGCTGTTCCTACCAGTCGAACGTTGTGCCAAGACTTCACAGAGTAGAAGAATTGCGACCAGAAGGTGCAGGAAAGAAACCTTCGCTTGAATCGCCATGTTTTGATGTTTGAGCTGATAACCTCTCAGTTGCTTCCACTTGTCTCTTGAAAATAGGAATGTATTAGCGTTTTATATGGTCGGGTGTGGTTTGCAGTGACGTGGGACATGCGACAAGGGATCTAGGAATTTAAGTCGCGCATTTGCACGCATGCCAGATTCATTTTAAGTCGCGTTAATTAAACTGATAAAAATCTCTTAAACTAGAAACAACAGCAGGAAAATCCGCCAGTTATATTATGGGTCAAGACTTGGTTTATTTTCCCATGGGATAAGAGATAACCTACAGTATATTTTTAGTGTAATTCTTTGGGATTTAATATTCGATCACGTACTGACGCACTGCGTTTTCACGCTGTTTCCTAAATTGACTTTTTCGCGCTTTCTTGCGCCATTCTGATAAGGTTTCAAACCCCCCACACGTTGTCTTCTAGGCAATCTTAAGTCGAAATCGTTTCAAATCTCAACCAGCCTTGCTCCTTTTGGTTTATTATCGCTTCTTTAGTGTTTTCTACCTTATTAAACTATTTTTTTGGTTTTCTTTTATTACAAAGGATACCTATTAACTTCGTGACATGGCCTGATTGTCTATATCCATATCGTGATGAGGCTCAACCCACATGCATGAAAGGTTATATTATTTTGCGGGGCCGTAGCCTCCTTCGCAGACGTTCTTTGGGCTCGTCAGCCCAAAGAACGTCTGTGGTGACTCTCTTTACATGTTTTTTTTTTGCACAGCTCGGCAGTATAAAAAATGTTTTTGGGACGGAGGGAGGAAGAGGAAAATGCCCAATCCCTGGCCCTCGAACATAGAATTTTACACACTGAAAAGAGGATGATTATCGTATTGACCCCCAACCAAAATTGCACCAAGGGAAGGCTGAGAAATTTGTCGAATTCAACAGTGAGATCGCCGATTAGGACGTTCTTCAGCATCTTGTACTATAGTCGACGGAACTTAAAAAAATTGGATCAAAAAGCTCTGGTTTCTAAGTGACCCATTTATTGTTATATGATTACATTGCACTTGAATTTTTTTACGGGTTTTTTTTTTTCGCCTTTTTTCGTGACAACGGTAACGTGCGTGTATGCCGTAGCAGGCTCAGAAACACACATTCAATATCTTCCGTTTTGTTAGTGGTGTTTCGTTCATTTATTTTCTTCTCGATAAAGTTTCTTTTCAGCTGGCGAAGACTCAGGATGATTCCATGCCTTAACATGAGGGAAGTGCGTATTTTCCAGTGTCAAAGCTCAAACTGAAAGTAGATTTTTATTAGATGACTGCACTTAAAGCAATTGTGCGTAGCGTAGGTGATCGCAGTAGAACAGCCTATAGGTGCCGCGATAGAACAATAATGATCAGCCTATTTGACTGCAAATCTTTGAGCTACATCTCAGTTCTGTGAATAACAAGTCATCGACACCATTTGATTTCCATGTTCTATTCTGCCTACGACCCGCAGTTGGTAAAAAAACTCGTGCAAAAAAAAAAATCACAAAAAAAATCACAAATCAAGAAAGTGGGATTCCACTGCACTATAAAGTATTATTTAGAATCTCGCATTGTGGGTGTGGCTCGAATTCATTTACTTACCCCAAAGAGTTACCAGTTTTTCTGTCGTACAATCAAAGCTTACTAGCTCCCAGATCCCGATTTTTTTTCAGTTACAGCTCTTTATTCACGCAAACATGTCGAAGATAAGATTAAAAGTTTATGTATATCTCAAATTTGATAAGAAAGCCCGCTATGTAAGATTACATTTAAACCGGAAGGCAATGCACTGCCTACAACAGTGCATTGATTGCTTCATCACGAAACATTTTACCGACCAAAAGTGCTGCGGTGACCTTATCATTGAACATCTTCGCCAAATTTCATAAAAAAATGTTTTATCCCAGATAAGCCTAATATAATCCAGTCAACTTTATTATCATTTTTTACAGAACGTTTGGTTTGAAAATATATTAATTTGATGCAAATAAAGCTAGCTACTGTTACATTTTTTTTTGTCTCGTACAGAACAGCATGGTCACGCAGTTAGTCGGCGTTTGTTTGTTTTTGTTTTTTGTTTTTTTTTTTGTTTTGTTTTTTGTCTCATGCTTCTCCGACATTTCTATTTTTTGTGTGTCAGTGAGTGCGTATGTGCCTTTATGACCGTTAAATGGACCAATAAAATTACCCGGACACATAAACTTGACTGGCTGGTGGATAAGGCCCTGTTTTTCAGTTTGGGAAAAGAGGATAATGATGAAACTTGGCTGGTAACAAAGAAAGCTTTACCCGGTGCTAACTCCAAGAAAAATAACCGTGTCACACTAAACGACGGTGAGGCTTGATTTTATAATAATACGCTAAACAGAATAAAGAACAATCGGTACAAAGAAGCATGTTTGCGAAGCTCATAGAAAATTAAATGATGTACCGAGTGATTCATTCTTCTAAAAAGTACAAAACTATAAAAACAAATGAGAATAAAGTGAAATGACGGGTACTAGGAAATCAATCCTGATAATCGTGCTGTGCTTAAGAGCAAAGGATCTATAGAACAGAGCACAGAGCAGCATGGTCAGTCAGTCGGCGTTTTTGTTCCATGCTTCTCCGACATTTCTCGCTATGTTATACTATTTTTTGTGTCAGTTTGTAGGTTTGTGCCTTTTTGGCTGTTAAATGGACCAATAAAATCACCAGATACATAAACACGGCTGGCTAGTTGTTAAGGCCCAATTTCTCAGTAAGGGAAAGGGGATACTGAGAGACGCTGGGAACGAGGTTGGAGCTTACTCTGAGAATAATGATGCTTTCTATTTGTGTCACACTAAACGACGGCGAGGCTTGATTTTATAATAAAACGCTAAACAGAATAAAGAGCAATCGGTACAAAGAACATGTTTTCGAAGCTCATAGAAAATCAAATAGAAAATCAAATGCTATTTCGAGTGATTCGTTGTTCTTAAAAGTACAAACTATAAAAACAAATGAGAATAAAGTGTAATAACGGGTAGAAAATCGATCCTGAAAATCGTGCTTTAAGAGCAAAGGATCTTTAGTAGACCTCCTTGATTACATATCAATCGTCTTTGAACCAGAAAACGAACTAATTTTCTATGCTTTGCAAAACCTTTAATAATGAAATCAAACGATGTATTACTTAATGTTCTTGCCTTTTAATTAGTAAAAAATAACGGTCTTGAACAAACTAGAAGTAGTAGCATAGCAGGACGAAAAGCGTATTGTTATCAAAGTTGAAACGCATTTCTTGATACGCGAAATGTAAGTTTTTTTCAACTAAAAGTCGTTCAAGTCAAGTGCTGCTCACTAGTGTAGAAATAGTCTTACTGGGACTAGCTATCGAGCAGGATATTGAAGCAAATTGTTAATACACTTACCAAGATGTGTGTCCTAGTCAAAGCTATAGCGCGACAGCAAAGCAAGCACGTAACACTAATTCGACACGCGACGAACACGTCCCCAGTAGTGAGCCTGCGCGTTCCTTTACGCCGATGCCCCGGAACCGAGATTGATTGCGCGGGAAAACGTTCATTCGTTCCCAAGCTTCTGAACGCTTCGTCACTCATCAGTGAAGAAAATAGCCCTGTTGTGATAACATGCCAATTAACGATCAACTGTAATGAGACCAACAGTATGCCGTAAAATTGCGCTTAAAGGGACTATGTCACAGCTAAGTTAATCTTATGTTATTAAATTTTGCCAAATATTGGCTATGAAACTAAACGTTTGCAAAGAAATTAATTCTTTGATACTAAAAATTACAAAACCATAGCTTCATTGCAGCCAAATGTGTCTCCCGGGCGTCATAAATTAAAGTTACAAGCAGACAAGATTAACTTTGAAAACTGTTCCGCCGGACCATATTTCAAAAGCCCACATCGCAATCCGTTTCAATCTTCGACACTTTTGGCCATCCGTACCTCGGCTTTTGCATTTGGTGTGTTAATTAAATATTCCCTCACTGTTTTAAGAGGTTATATTATACATTTAAACAAATTTGATGGTCATTTCCTATGCCTAAGCTTGGCTAAAATCCGTGACACGGTCCCTTTAATATATAACTTAGAAAGGGTTTTGGGTGGACTTATAAATGGGGGGGGGGGGGCTTTTAGGCGGAATGAAAAATCTTTCAAGAGGAAGCTACCGCAGTGTTGATCGAAATACGTTTTTCATTACTGGTTTTGAATTTAGCTTAAAAACATCAAAATAAATCAAATTCATTTTACAGTCAACTCTCGCCTTGCGGACACCCCGCTATTGCGGACACTCGCTATTACGGACAAAATCCAGATCCCCGACGAATAAGGTTTGACTGGAAATGACTCCCGCTATAACGGACTCTCGCTATAGCGGACAATAAACGACGCCCCGAGCGTGTCCGCTATAACGAGAGTTGACTGTAATAATTATTTGGAACAATATTGGGAGACGGGGGCTTATATCCGGATGTATTTTTTCTATACAGGTAGATGGGCCTTAGCCGCTTATAATTGGGATTTTACGGTATGTGAATACGCCCTTTGCAGGATCCTGTCACGTTACTACGTCAACAGAAAAAGAAAAGTAACTAAATTGTTGTGGACCAGGGGGGGGGGGGGGGAAGAAACTTCCTTTGTTACACGACTCAAAAAGTAATCATAGCGGTGCCGGGCAACCGAGACTACGCAGTAGCTATCGAATGGTTGCTAAGGGCGTAGTGAATAGCTCGACAAAGTTCATTGTTTAGTTCGCATGATTTGGTCTTGACCGTGCACAAAACACAATAGCTATTTACATTTTGATTGCTTCTTTGAAGTCTTCCGGACATCAAAACAACAAACAGTAGCTAACAGTGATAACGGTGACCAGTCTGGCAAAAGTAAGGCTTGTGAATTATACTAATTAAAAATAACTCCAATGGTTCTGAAATTATTTCCCATTTTTTGGTTGTCAAATTTCAACCGTGACAAATTTTTCGCTTGTTATTCCAGGCCGCCAAAACATTCTCAGTGGCTTGAGACATTAGGTGTAAAACATCAAACGCAAGCACCGCGACTGTTCGCATTTCACACGCACGCAGTCATTGATATTTAAATCTTTCTGAGAAAACAAAACTTTGGTGTGACGTCTTTCTTAGCAACGGCTTGATTGACATAGACTCGCACCGTTTCCAGGCACTGCTATGTATTCAAAGAAAAGTGCCGACTTTCTTCCCCCCCCCCCCCCCCTGGTGTGGACAAACCACAAGTCTGACACAATTTCTGAAAACCGACAAATATTTTCTTTGTTGAAGAAAAGAACACTTCGTTTCACACTAGTTGTATGTCCTTTCTCGTAGATGGAAACGCTAATTCGATCTTCTCACTTTTTAACTTTACGTACCGCATTCACACACTTGATAAACTGAGTAAACACACTCCAATTTCTTAAGTCCCAAATCAACGGTGTTTATTCATGAACATTTACGCTGTACTTCAATTTATATATATAAATGTAGAAATTGTTGCTCCTCGAAATTCAAACGAATTTCTCATAAGCTGCCTGTCTGAAATACGCACTGCACTTACAGGCAACACCGAGCATCTACGTAAGTCTAACGTTTAAAGATTATATTCTGATTTTGACAGTCATGATAATAATCAGTTGTGCTATTAAAGGGGTTTTGTCACGTATTTTACCAGATTTACTACGATGCGAAATTATTTTGCGAAGAGCTTAATTCCATGAACTTTGTGCAAGTCTTTTCATCGTCCTGTGTCAACACTGCCTGGTGTGTTTTAAAGAACATTTTACAACAGTGTATCGACAAACATGCGCCGCTCATTGAAAAGAAGGTCAAAGGGAGACTCTGCCCATGGTTGACTCAAGAGGTCAAACGGGAGATGAACTTGAGGGATGGTTTACTTAGGAAAGCTCGCAGGACTAACTGTGAATTGGACTGGTCATCGTACAAGCGACAGCGTAACAGAGTAACAGGCCTTATTAAAAAATGCAAGAGCAAATATCATCAAGATATTCTAAGAGATAGTGTCGACTCTCCTGATAAATTCTGGTGTGCCATTAAAAAGCTGTATCCAACGAAACTACCATCAGAACAAGGATCAGCGTTTCAGATAAATGGAACGAAGTCTACCGATAAGAAATTCATCTCAAATGGTTTTTGAGACTTTTTTACTAACGCTGCCATCAATTTGAAAAGAAAGTCGTTTTTGCTTCGTGACTTTGTTTGGTGCAAACCTAACGGAACGAAACCCCCTCTTAGCAAAGAGAAATTCCTTTTCAGAGCTGTGAAAGAAGCAGATATTCTGAGGGAGCTGAAAAAACTTAAACGAAAGAAAGCAACTGGTCTAGATAATCTGCCCCCTGGATTACTTAAAGATGCCGCAGAAGTCATCACAAAGCCTTTAACTTTTATCATTAACTTATCCCTCGCAACTGGAGTTGTTCCAACCGATTGGAAAGTGGCCAAGGTGATCCCTCTGTTCAAGTCTGGTTCTACGGCAGAAATAGACAACTACAGACCAATTTCAATTCTCCCTACTCTGTCAAAGATTTTGGAGAGAGCTGTTTATAAGCAAGTAGTGACACATCTTGAACGCAACGGCCTTATTTCCGAACACCAGTTTGGTTTTAGATCTAATCGCTCAACTGAATTGGCGGTAACTCTGTTTACAGACTTAATCCGGAAAGAAGCAGATGGCGGGAAAGCTACAGGAGCTGTGTTCATTGACTTAACAAAGGCGTTTGACACCATCAGCCACTCAGTTTTATTAGAAAAACTGTCTTGTTATGGCATACAGGACAATGAACTGAACTGGTTTACGGATTATCTGTTTCTCCGGAAGCAGCTCGTCCAATTTAAAGGAGTGCTGTCTGAACCTAATCCTGTTTTCACAGGTGTTCCCCAAGGAAGTATTCTAGGTCCGCTATTGTTCTTGATTCACTTTAATGACGTCCATCAGCCGCTTCGTTACTCCAAAATTATCACCTACGCAGACGACACAGTTATTTTCACCTCCTCGAAAGACTTGGATGCTATACAACATAATCTCGGTGAAGACATCAAAAGTCTCACTGACTGGTTTAGAGACAATGAACTTATCATCAATCTTAAAAAAGGAAAAACTGAAGTTATGTTGTTTGGAACAGCGAAAAGATTAAATTGTTTCGATGGCAAAGAATTAAACTTGACGGTAAACGGATGCCGCATAAACACGACAACAACCTACAAATACCTCGGCGTTCATCTAGATCCCACACTAAATCTTGACACGCACTTTTTCAAAACGTACAAAAAAGCAGCTGGGAGAGTAAACTTATTACGACGAATCCGTTCTAACATTGATGTCTTTAGCGCTGAACGCATCTACAGGACAATGATCATGCCCATTTTCACTTACTGTGGTCAAAGTACGCTTGGTTGGTCAGAAACACGCAAGCGCAAAATCAGAGACCTGGAACAACGAAGTCACAGGACCATTCTGCCAAATACTACATGTCTCACTTGTGAACTCCGCCTACCCACAGTCGAGAACACTCTAATGAGAAAAGCCTGTAATTTTGTTTTTGACTGCCTACAAGGCAACGTTTGCACCCCTTTTAAAAACTATTTTAATTTTTTAACTCATAATCGTGATACGAGGAACTGTAGAGCCACTGTTGTTCTACCTAAAGTGAAACTTGAATTTGCACGAAAAAGTTTTTATTTCTCTGGTGCAAATATTTTTAATTCTTTACCTTTAAAAACTAGGCAAACTAGCAGCAGGGTTTTATTTAGGCAGTCTTTAAACGAATTACTTTTATAGGTTAGGTAAGCATAATTTAATAGATTTTTAACTTTTTAACTTTTTATTCTTTTATATGATTTATTTTTATATTGTTATATATTTTTCTTTTTACAGGACCCCTTTGATAACAGTACTCATGTACTGAAGGGTCATCCTGTTTAAAAATTCGTATTTTATTATTATTATTATTATTATTATTATTATTTTTATTATTATTTTTGAACCGCCAAAATTTTTTATTGTGTCATAGAAAACCTTAAAATAGTGGTTCATTTTTTAAAAAAGATATTTGCTATATATGAAAAATGAAACTGTGAACAAGCGTCTTTGGCTGCGGAAAACTCGGATGGAAATGGATTGCAATTTGAGAAATTAAGGCTTAACTTTTCAAATTGTTTTCGCGCGTCTTTAAAAAAATTGATATTAATAGCCGTAGCTTTAGATGTTCAAAGATAATGTTTTTCATGGGTAAAGTTGCGTACCACTACTTTCAGAGCACTTAAGACCAAAAATCCGCGAAATCCCCGTGCCGTAGCCCCTTCAAGCACACTACTACACCTTGAACGTTTCAACGAGGGGTATAGATAAGTTAGCATTAACGCACTACTGCACTATTAAATGAAATAACTTGCTGCAAGATCCCGGCTCCTCCGTCTTTCATGACGACACATCTGAAATAGAACAAAAATATATTATTCAACACTTAATATTTATATCATCCATGTCTATAATAAGGGCCTCGCAAAGGGGGAGTGGGGGATCCATGTTTCCTTGCTCCCCAAAAAAATTCCCCTGTGTTCCTTTGTTCCCTGAAACCCCTGGGGGAGCTTCTATAATCGCACCTTTTTGGTACGCTTCGACGGCATATCAGGCAAGTTGGATCGAGAATGTGGGGGTCGACCCATTATGCTCCAAGAATTGAGTGTTTTGCTCCTTGGCGTCGCCCTAAAAAGCGGACTATCCTGCTCCAAATTATTCTCGACAGTAAATGCTCGTAATTATGCTGAAAAAATGCTGCTCCAACCTATCCCCCAGATATGGCCTCCATACCCCTCTTTGAATTGAAGAAAAATGGCCCCTTCATGTTTGATATCTTACATTTAAATTACAGACTCCTATTCTGTATTAAAATTACACAACGCCTAGTATTGGGATTTAGAGCGCATTCATGTGACCTCAATAGAACATATTCACGATAACCGCCATGATGGTTTTCATATTATGCTGCAAATAAGCAACGTTGTCCGCTAATAATAATAATAATAATAAAACTTTATTTAAAGGAGAAGTTCACTCCAGAATGGCCATTTATTTTCTTTACGCCAATAAAAAGTTTACACAAAGATATGTTATTCACCAAAATTTCAGCCTCCAACGTTCGCTATAACCCTGCGAAATCTTTCCCAAAACTCGACAACTGAACGCCGCCATCTTGGAGCTGGTAATATATGCGTGACGTCAAAGAGCTCAGCCTGAAGTTTGACGGGGAAATTTTAATCAGAGTCGAAACTCCTTGTTTTTTGTATTTCTTGGAGCTCTGTTTGAGCAAAATAGAGCTGCACAAAGAGGCATTTTGTCAAACAAAAGCCACTTCGAAGAAACAAGAAGTTTAGAGTATTTAAATTTTCCCACAAAACTTTAGGCTGAGCTCTTTGACGTCACGCATACATTACCAGCTCCAAGATGGCGGCGTCCAGTTGTCGAGTTTTGGATAAGATTTCGTAGGGTTATAGCGCACATTGGGGGCTAAAATTTTGGTGAATAACATATCTTTGTATAAACTGTTTATTGGCGTAAAGAAAATAAATGGCCATTCTGGAGTGAACTTCTCCTTTAACCCTTTCAGTGCTAAATTTATCCAAAAACAGGGTTTTTTTCTACCGTTAAACTGAATTTTTGATGCTACGATCCTGAATTTCCTTTAACTTTGCTTAAAAAGCATTTTTCCACAATGCAGCAAGATTTTGATGAAGATTCCATTAAAAAATGTTTTTTTTTTTTTTTTTTTTTTTTTTTTGCGAAATCGTTTCCATTTTTTTTCTTGCTCCTTTTCCTTTCGTTTCTCTTGGCTTTGTTATTTCCACTTCTTTCTACTGTATCCGTCCTTCCTTTAGACCAAAAAAGTTTTGATTAAAACATTGGTAAACCCTGAAAAGAGGACCTCGATCTTTTACAGGTGTTTTGGCCTGTTTAAGCACCGATTTTGCGCTAAAAAGTGATTGACTTTTTCTCGATTAGCTCTGTCAGGATGCGACCGATACGCAAAATGAATAGTTCTTTGAAAAGGTAAACCTTTTTATCACTAAAATCTGCTGACTTTCAAATTGATGACGTTACAAGTGGTTCATTGACTGCTCCTCCAAATGTCGAGAAAAGTCGACTTTAGCAGTGAAAGAGTTAAACTCGAATTTAGAGTAGCTTGACAAGCTAATATTTCCGAGAACGAAATATTTGATAACAAAAGATTAAAATAAAAATTACTATTTACATATTCAAAATTGACTTATATTAAGGTCGCGGGGGACACCTTAGGCTCATCATTATGCATTTATTTAAAGTGTATGCACGAAGTACAACGACTGACATCGACAACTTTACGAGATATTTATGACTGGACAAAAATATGGGCGCGTGCGTGTGATTTGTAAAAAATCCCTGTTTCTTTGATATTTAACCAATTTAAAGCAACACTTAGCGATATACGTTCATATAGATTGAAGGAAGTCTTTAAGCTTATTTTCATTTAGATTTGAATATTTCTGCAACTCAGAGTAATCACAAAATATTTGGCATAAACAATAGTTCTCACCATAAAAGCGTGGAATATAATTACCATAATTACATCTTTCCTTGGCAAAATGATCGTATTTAGGTCGGGACACCTTCGGAAATCTCAAAGTTTGGACTTTTCCGACAATTTTGTGGCAGAGAATACAGCGCGGATACAAAACTTCATTACTTGCCACTGCAGATAGGTAAACTATGAATACTGTAGTGTGTCATAACAGAAGCGGAATTTTAAAAGAGCGCTTTTAGAAAGAGGTAGAAGACATTGAATTCAAATTTGCGCACCTAAACCGCCATAACGTTCCGCAAACTCTGCCACAAAATCATGTTTTTCCAAATTTGGCACTAACGAGGCTATAACATCGCCGTTAAATGCAATCTACCAAATAAAAGATGACATTCACAATCTTTCGTCATTTCTTTATGTCTCTGTAAAATTTGAGCTTAATCGCACCCATAACAGCTGAGAAATAAGCGTTTTAAAAGATGCAGGTCAAGCAAAATTTTCCTTCATGAATTTATGCATGCAGTTGGTATCCCCCGCGACCTTAACTAATTATAAAAATTGTCATTTACATGCTTCATGAATTGGCTTTGCTGATGTGCCTTTTGAAGTCTGATAAGTTGCACAGCCTTATAAAATTGGGTTGAGAATTCCATTCTTTTGTTGCCAGATAAGTAAAGGAGTGGAGACCAAAAGTTGTAGTTCTACAGTATTCTAGGTTTGGGCATTTCCAGTATATAGTTTCCACGCAGGTTGTATGAAGTAGAACGGAACGAGAACATGTTTCTCATATAGGCTGGATAGTCATTGAAAAATAGACTTTTGTACAAGATAGTAAGGAATTTACAGATGCGTTGATTGATCAAACATTGAGATGATGCCGTTTCTCGGAAAATAGGCTCGTCGAAATAGTGAACTACCTGCGCCAAAATCATATTTGGAAGCCAAGTTCTGGAATAATGATTTTGTTATCGAGGTTAATTTGAAAAAACAACTGGTCGATTACTGCATTTGTCAACTACGCAAGCCGTTTCAAGCCGAAAACAAACATGGCGGCTATCGTGAAGAAGGTCTATATTTCAATTCATTTTGAATAATTAATTAATTTTACGAAGAGTTAATAATATTCATTTTGCTATTTACCCCGTCGTGACCTAAAACACCACACAGTGCCACGCAGACTGTCATCCCAACAACATCCCAATTCTTCACATTCTTCTTTAGTAATCCCTGGCCTACCAAAACCACAATCTCCACGAAACCAATGAGGAAAGTCACAAGAACCTGTCAACAAAATTGACTAGAAGTTAAAAGCCTGGAAATGCTGGAGTTTCTTAAAGGGACAGTGCCACGAGAAGTCTTCTACGTTTTTGTGTAAACTATGCTAGAATTATGAGTGTGCACTTACTGGTCAACAAAAAAAAACCTTGAACAACACCAAATTGGCATAAATTCGTTCTCCAAGATGTAAATAAGCCGCGGGCTCCTGGCCGCGATCAATGGTTTTTAAGCAATTTGTTTCCAATACTAGGGAGGTTAAGCATGACGTTAACGGCAGACGGCAAACGGCAAAGACAAAACAACGCCTAGTATTGGGATTTACAGCGCATTCATGTGACCTGAATAGTTCCTTTGCAGTTTATACATATGCATTCCTTTGAATTAGTGTATTAATTAAATTTACAGAGAGCAATTATATTCATCATCCTGACTTTCAGTACAGCTTCATGGTTATCCGATTTCTAATTATCCATACCAGGAGCCCATGTCCATACCTCAGTTACCTCGATAAAAACACCATGGAGCGTTGGTCCAGGTGACGTTGTCATAGCAACATCCATTAGCTTCACATTCTTCTTTAGTAATTCCTGGCTTACCACAATCTTTTCGATGCGGCTTAATCAAACCGCATTTCTCTGTCAACAAAATTAATAAAGGTGAGGCTGGATAATGATAGAGTTTCCTTATAATTACAGCAAGGCGCCCAAAAGTGTGACCACTTTTAATTTATTCACATTCTTCCATACAGATTTAATCCAATCAGAAGTCAACTGGAACCTGTCCTTGGCTTCTGATTGGATGGTGGTTGCACGAAAGAATGTGAATTAATTAAAGGTGGTCACACTTTTGGGCGCCTTGCTGTAATATGCTGAAATTACTCCAAAAAACACGATTTTTCAACCGTTAAATTGATTGTTTAGCGCTACGGTGCTAAATTTCTCTAAATTTTGCTAGAAGTGCACTTTCTCACACTGCAGTAAGATTTTGATCAAGTTTTCATGTAAAAATGTACAATATTTTACTTTGGCACATACGTTTAAGCCATTTTTGTTTTTGCTGAACCGTTCCGATTTTTTTTCCTTGCTCCGTTTCTTTTCGTTTTTTCCTGCTTTCTTATTCTCTCTACCTTCTACTCTGTCAATCCCTTCTTCTGGCCTGAAAATTTTTGATCTTTATCAATTGGTAAAAGGCTGAAAAGAGGACCATGATCAAGTACGGGTATATTGGCCTGTTTTAACACCATTTTTACACTGAAAACTGGTAAGTTTCTTTCGATTAGCTCTGTCAGAATGTAGTCAATATTCAAAATGGACAGTCCTGTGGAAAGATTTATCCAACCTCTATTAGTTGCACATCACAAAAATCTGCTGACGTGTAAGCTGGTGACGTCACAAATGGTTGAATAGCGATTCCTCCAAATCCCGGAATAATTCGGGCTTAGCATAATAAGGGTTAATAGCACACCATGAGATTAGTAGATCGGTATTCCCCCATTAATTAAAGATGTATCAGGCGAGTGAGTAAAAAGGTATCACGGGGGGGGGGGGGGGGGGGTACTTCCCCCAAATGCCAAAATGGGCCGGGTATGTGCCGCCCAACGGGGTCGAAATTTTGGCTCTCGGTCTAGAACAGAGTATCCATTTTAAAAGACGATTTCTAGAACGAGGTATGATATTTCAACGCACGAAAGTTTCAAATTCTCAGCAGCCAAAACGAGGTGCTAAAAATAACCTTTTTCTTGAGCGGGGTATCATTTTCATTGCAAATTCTTTCTAAAACGGTGTGCTACTTTGAAGACCACGGCGGCACATACCCACCCAAAACCTACGTGAGTATCCCCTCCGGGGGTTATCACCATCACTGGCGTTCATAGATTTGTTGGACATAAAAGCTTTACTGAAGAAGTAAAAAACGCGCCCGAATACATTGTTGAGTTACAAAAGCAAGCTGGAATTTTTAAGAACGCCCTGACGAATGCCTTTTCAATTTACCGGGCGGCAAACGCCCGTGAATTTACAAATTAAAATTTCTTGTTTTGTCCACAAGGCGACTCGTTCGTCCAGCTAGTGAATTTTCCAAACTTGTTTATCTTCGATATCCACAAGTCACGTATTTTAATCTTTTAATGAATTATTCCTTTCCTTGCTCTCTCGTAAGGACCAAATGGCTTTCTTTAGATTAAAGCCAAGCAAGCACCCAAGGACAAGAATGTACTTGTTCAAGCCCGGAGTTTAGTTATTTTGATTGGTAGTAAAAATTTAGTCAGTTGCAGTACCATTCAGAATATTGTATGCAGTTGATTATAATCTCATCTATATCATGACCATTTACGACCAAATAATCAGATTCTTGGAAACGAGACATACCACCTAGGCCTCTCTTAGCTTTTTCCTCGTAACTTCTTCGCGGAACTGACGTCACGGCTACAATTAGGACGGCAAGCACGACAACACAAATGGTCTTCATGACACCAGGGCAAATCTAAAAGATATTTTGAACGGTAATCAGTTATATTGAAAATAAACGATTCAGCTATCCATCTCAGATAAAACATACTTATATATTTATGATTAAGAGGCCGTCTTTCTGAAAGACAACCACTCAAATTCGCGTCAAAAAGTTATTTTGCCTGAAACTCTGGCAACTGAAAGACTTTACCGAGGCTAGAACTAAAACAGATTTGGTTTGATTCAAAATGATTTTCTGACAGCAATAGGAGCCATTAAATATTTTGCCCCTTAGGGCCCGCAGCAACGTCTGAAAAATTAGAAAAATAGGCATTTTTCCAGCCGCTGTCAAATATTTCATTCGCATCGAACACCGACAACTTTGATATCAATTTGTTCATAAACATTTCTAGTTTTCTAAGAAAGTAGCAACTTTTCCCTCGATTTATCTGGAAATGCGAAATCAAGGATATAATGGCCACTACTGATTGGCATCGAACGAAGGTTGAAAAATGATCTTGATTTGAAAGCGAATATTTCAATTTCGGGACCTAGGTGATAACTCTACTCTACACAGTCGAAAAGTGTAGTCCTTTATCTGCTAAAATATGCAAAATCACATGTAGTTCACAAAGTTCACAAAGTTCACAAGAACCATGTGAACTAAAGGTAAAGTCTCACGTGTAGTTATTTTGTAAAATCGTCAGTGGAACTTCAAAATTTGTCGATGCTTGGTGTTGATAGAAATGACTTCTTTTGATAAGATTTTTGAAACAGTAACACAGAAGTTTGCAATAAGATGTAAAAAACTTTGGTACATAATTTTGTCCAATTAATACTCGAAGTCCTGGCAAATTCCGTCTTAAACTATTAAATATTAGTAGAATTCTACTAAAAGTATACAAATGCAAATGCTGCAATCTATTAAACATTAGTAGAATTCTACTTAAAGTTCACAAATGCAAATGCTGCAATCTGATTGGCTATCAGCCATGCATTAGTGTGCAGTGGCTTTAGGTCGTCTACAAAATGGCGACATTTTCTCGTTTCTTCGAAGTTTCGAATGAGCTGGATTCTCTCTATGGGCGCGCGCCTGCAGGGAATCATGGTAGTTGAATTCATCAAACCATGCGCGAGACTTAGCAACGATAAAAATCCCGATAACTCGAACCCTCAATAACTCGAACTTCCCGCTAACTCAAACCTTTTCTTATTCCCCTCGAAACTGTTTTCTTTCTTATTTACCCTCGGTAACTCGAACTCCCAATTACAATATCTCGAACCTTTTTCGATTTCCCTTGAAGGTTCGAGTTCGCGGGATTTAACTGTACCATGATTCCCTGTAGGCGCGCGCCATAGAGGGAATCGGCATTCAATTCCCGAGAACACTAAAGGGAGGACAAAATCGTTACACGAGCTTAAAATGTCAAAATGTCATGCATTGAGAGAGTCTATTTTAAATCATTTGAGCTGTTCGTATTAAAAGATAATGGGACTTTACAAGAATAAAATTAAAGGAAGTAATTAATTCTTCGCGTTGGTAAAAATCAGTGATCTGTTGTCTGAGTTCAGTGATTTTCTAAGAAATCTCTGTTCTGGGTCATAAGTTAACAAGATTGCGTTGTAGAGTTGTGAAAGAAAGCCGACTTTTTTATTGTTTGTCTTTAATTCATGTTTCGTAGACAGACGATGTTTCGAAGACGGATAAATTTATTCAGCGGAGGCATTCTGCTCGAAATTACAATCGCCCAAACAAACGGGCCAACATTTTCTACATGCAACACGCGAAACATAGTAGTTGAAGGCTTAGAAATGAACATATGGAACAGCTATCCGCTTCAGGAGTTAGATAATCGGTTGGTTCGTTCTCCTCTACAGCTTTCTATACGCAAAACAATCAGATTTCTATCATGTTGTATTCTATTCTTTCATGCTTAGTGCACCTGGAGCAGTCAGCAATGAAAACATTTCATAATTTTGTGACTTTGCAAGCAAAGAAACCTGGCAAGCATTATCAATATTGAATAATGCATCGACAAATTGCTAGGGAAATAAAAGCAACTCTTTTCCTTGAATTACATGAGAAGGATAATTAAAATGGGCATCGCAATCGCCCGCAAAATTACAAGCTGAAAACGAGCGAGCACTCATGACACGCAAAAACAACCAAGAACCCCAGACCATGGTTTCATGCGAAAAACTTTGATTGCCAACAACAGCAGATGCTTTATTACCAAAGTTTAAAAAAATACAACTGCTTTTGCAATTGGCACCAAAAAAAAACATGCTTTTCAGTCAGTTGAATTAGTTTCTTTGAGTCATTCTGCATTATTATGCGGGCTTCTTTTCCTCACGCAAAACGAAGAAACTCGTACATTTTGAGCTCCGAAGGCATTTTGGTGCATGGTATTCAATTATTATCGAATTCATTGGAAACAAATCGATCTTTAGCTAAGCAAAGTATGCAGTGACTTGTTTGACATAAACGCCTATCTAAGTTATTAATCGGGCGTGGCCGATTTAAGGTTTACCCTTTGGTCGTCCTAGAGCGTAGTCTCCTGGCGCGGCCAAAAAGACGGGGATAGCTCGGGGTTGCTACAAAACCGCTACGGGTGACGCATACCGCAATGGTTTTCATTTTAGTTTTGACAGGAAATCGTTGCAGGCACACTTGGTCGACTTTTGGGTTAATGTGTAATCAGGTTGTGTTTTTTTGCTTCGGCGGAAGGACAGAGAAAAAAGCTTACGGGGCAAAGTACAGTATGGGGCCCAGTTCTCGGCCACTTTTGACGTAAACTTGTATTTCTTACCTCAGAAGAATCGCAGGAACTTAAAATTTCTCCCAGAGCTAGCTACATTATTCAGCTTTTTGGTGTAAAGCTATCGACCGGTCAAAAATTAATTTGCCCGAGCAATAATAAAAATAAAAGCTCCATTTGTGGGCCCAGTTCTCGGCCACCTTGGCCCAGTTCTCGGCCACTTTTGACGTAAACTTGTATTTCTTACCTCAGAAGAACTGCAGGAACTTGAAATTTCTCCCAGAGCTAGCTACATTATTCAGCTTTTTGTTGTAAAGCTATCGACCGGTCAAAAATTAATTTGCCCGAGCAATAATAAAAATAAAAGCTCCATTTGTGGGCCCAGTTCTCGGCCACCTTGGCCCAGTTCTCGGCCACTTGACGTAAACTTTATTTCTTACCTCAGAAGAACTGCAGGAACTTGAAATTTCTCCCAGAGCTAGCTACATTATTCAGCTTTTGGTGTAAAGCTATCGACCGGTCAAAAATAATTGCCCGAGCAATAATAAAAATAAAAGCTCCATTTTGGGCCCAGTTCTCGGCAACCTTGGCCCAGTTCTCGGCCACTAAAAAGCTTGTCCGTAATTATCTGTAAAAAATGCTCAATTAATTTTCACAGTCATAAAATCACTCTGTAAACCTATTTATACTATATCGATCCCAAATTATTTTTATGATGTTTTTACTTTAGAAAAGAAGGATTTTAACGCGCCTAGTTGCCTATGTGCAGGTTGGCAAAACGATGTGTGACCCGTGCATAATAGGAAAAGTAGAAAGAAAAAAGAGTCAGCAATATTATTTTCTCGACAGAGAAAATTTAAAAACCAAGCGCTAAGCTGTGAAGCGAGCAGGGTGGCGGCGCAGAAAAAAAAAAAGACCAAAAAAACAACGTAAGAATACTAAAAGAAAGTGAATTATTCTACGTTTCACATGCCAATACTCGATGGTGGGGGCGAAAAATACGAAACTACACATTGGAGCCGTAAACAAAAATTTTTTGGGAATGCAAATTCACCTACCTCCGCGTAAACTCGACGTTGAGCTTTCTAACGAATGACGATCAAACTCAAGATACAAACAATGAATCAGTCTACGTTGAAGGAAATACCTTTTTTTTTGATTCAACTGGAGTGTGAAAAAACGCGTTAAACACAAAGTGGCCGAGAACTGGGCCCCAACTGTATGATACACAGGAGCACTATGACAAGTTAAAGTTATTTTTAAATGAAAAAGGTAACTCATGAGTCACGCATTTTTTTTTTTTAGAAAAAGCTTATAGATGGGGTGTATTGTATTTTTGAGCCTGACTCCGCCATTTTTTTAGATGATGATTGTAAGTGTAAAAAAAATTAGTAACGGATTAGATAGAGAAAGTAGAATTTTTTACGAAAAGAAAAAAAAAAAATGTAAAATAAAATTTTTTACGAATGGGGAAAATTAGTAGTATTAGTTCGGCGGCGAGTTGGATACACTATACACGTTAAATAAGACCCACTGAGACACGCCTGAAAGCAAAGGGAGGCGGGGGGGGGAGCGCGGCGGAGAGTCAGGTGAGCGCGGTGTAGCGCTGTACGAAAAATAAACAGAAATGACTTTGTTTTTCGACGTATACTTGAGCATCTAGTTTTTAGCGTGGAAGTTTCATAAGCACATGTCGTTCTGCAAACCCCTACTAAAACAACGGGATGATGCATGATTTGTGCATATTTCTTTCTTCCACTACTTGACGTTGTTGAGTGCAGTCGTTTTTATTGCTCGCACGAGGTAGAACGGGGCCCGTCCAGAAATCAAAGTCAACGTAAATAAGGTGACGGGCCTCACGACCCTACGGAATAATATTGCCGATTTTAATCGATTATGCCTGACTTTTTAGACTTTTAATTTGGGGGAGTATGTAAATAAAGGTGACGGGCCACACGACCCACGACGATGTAAGTATTTTTTGAAAAGAAGAGAGAAAAGTGAAAGTAAGGGGTAGTCGTTTATAGTAGTAGTTAAAGTTAGAGACCCGGAGAAAAAATTTTTAAAAAAAAAAAGATGAATAAATATAAGAACAGACGAAGACATTCCTTAACCTTTTAAGTATATACACCAACAACACCAACAGTGGGAGAAGAAAAAAATGGAACCATCAAGTTGACCCCCATCAAAAACACTAGGATGTCACGGGGTTTGTGTCCGTCTGCCATTTAAATATAATTTTTTCCCACGATTTAAAAGATTTGTTAGTGGTAAAATTCCCAGTAGATAAGCCGTATACATAAGTAAAAAATTCCACAAAAGTTTACATAATAGTTTCCCGTAAAGTTGTGTACTCCCACAAGTGAAGCCTGGAAAAACCGAAAGCGACCTTCAGGAACCGCACCTATATTACCAATACACTGCACTTTAATCTTAAAACGTACTTAATCGTTTTTTTGTTAAAATATTGAAACCATCATTTTAAGTTATGCAACCGACAACGTTCTAATATTATTTATGCACACTACAGCTCATGCAAGCCCTGTGACTTACACACCAGTCGGATGAGTGCTTAACTTAGTAACTGCTTCGTGGTTTCTGCTGTACTGAACCCTGCCTTTCAAGGCAAAGCGCCCGATTTTAAGCTTCTCAAGCTTCTCAATGTTCTTGTTGAGAATAAATTAAAGCGAGATCATTTCTCGACCCTTGCCGCAAAATGTCTCGGACTGTCGTCATCATTGGCTTGCAACTTGCTTTCAAAAGTTAAAAGGTAAATCTGCAAAAAGATTAAAATTTAACCTATATATACCCGGCCTGACCAATCGATGAAAATCCATGATCGGAAATCAATCGATATCAGTCGATGATGGTTAGTTAATTGATATCGATTGGCATCGGCCAATCGATGACCAATCAATAGTCACAAATAAAATTTCCTTAATTACATCGATTGCCATCGATTGTTATCGATATCTTGCGGTGTACTTGGGCATCTGAGGACATTTCTCCAGGATATCCAGAAATAGATTTTAGCAATCCTAAAACGACTGAGCTGACCCGGAGAACTGAGCGTACGAGCGTACGTCATATTGTACCTGCACATAACAGAACAACTTAACAGTATGTCACGCAAATGACAAATGAGGTATTGGTAACTTTTCAGAGCCACTGAGTTGATGTAATAACACCCATATTAAATAAAACCAAAAAAACGATCGATGACAGTCGATGAAAATCGATGAAATTAAAAATCACAAAATTTTCCGTCATCGATTTCCAAAATCAATCGATTAATTGGTATCGATTATCATCGATTATCGGTTTCATCGATTGGTCAGGCCGGGATATATAGCTAAACGGGAATGACTTTTGAGCCTCGACTCATTGAAAAAAAATGTCGTCGAGGCCGGGCAGCACCCAGCACGAGATTATGAAACCAACCGACAACCCGTTTTAACGATTAGACTAAAAACTGAAATGCAAAATTGAAAATAACAAAAAGAGGAAAGGCGTCACCATCATAATACTAATAGTTCAATTTAACGAATTTTAAAACTGAAGCAAGTAACCTACCGTTGTAGATGTGATTGGAAATGTTAACGCTACAAGCTCCTTTGCTTGGTTGCCTTGTTAAATGTTAAGTGATAACACGAGACATTCTTACTTACCGTGCGACTATTTGAAACGGGTCACTTGGAACAAAATTAACCAATCAAAAAGTGAATAGAAAACAAAGAAGGGCGACACGAATTGATTATGCTGAACGAAAGACCTTTTCATTTTAGTGTCAATGGTATTTAGCTTAATAAAACGAATTGGGGACACTATTTATAACACAGACAATAGTCTGTTTTTAAACACAGACAAGTAGTTATCTTTGAATATGCTCCACAGAATGGGATAACTATGCATACTTCCTAAGCAACTAACTGTTCAGCGAATAGACCGCGAAGTTACTACTGAAGACATGTTGCCAAATTGCAGTGTACATTTTTCCAGCAAACTAATAAACAGATCTAGCAGGGTAGCAAAATACACGACCAACTTGTATATTTGTTGGAGAGGACAGTTTAATTAAAGGGTTGAGCTATCTAATAAATATGTATGCATTGAACCATTAAAGTATAAATAATGCGAGGTGTTCTTATGAGCAAGATAATGGGATTGACTTAATAGAGTACGCAATTAATCCTCCCATTGCAAATATCAGTGGTTGTTCGCCTGGATCCAGTTATTTTCTTAACAGCCTGCATTCTAGGTCATGCATTGCTAACATAGGGTTTTAGAGTTGGGAAAGAAAGCGAAAGCCTGCTAGTGATTTTTCCAGACTGTTTTCTCTTTTATGTTTGGTAGACTGGGAAGCCCCAATTAAATCGTTGCTCCGGGGTAAGGCGTTCTTCTGGAATTTTTAATCGATGATTTTCTAAGAAACCTCCGTTCTGGGTCATATAAGTTATCAAGATTGCGTTGTAGAGTTGAGAAAGAACGGCGAAAATGAATTTTCTAGATTGTTTTCTCTTTTATGTTTTTTAGACTGGGAAGCGCCAAGTTAATTGTCTTTTTAGGGTAAACCGTTCTGCTGGAATTTTTATCGCCCGCCAATATAGTGAGAGGGACATGGGCGGGAACCTAGAAATAACGTTGCGCGGGAGAGGAGAGGCGGGATGCAGGATTCTCAAGATGTTGGGAACCGGGGGAAAGGGGGAAAATGTTGCACTATTTCGTAATATATTGCAATAGAAATAGCAAATAGAAGCGGGAAACTGAAAGTATGCAGTGACTTCAGTTGTTTGACATAAAGGCCTACCTAAGTTATTAAGAATAAAAGCGAAATAATTTCTCGACCCTTGCCGCAAAATGTCTCAGACTGTCGTCAACATTGGCTTGCAACTTGCTTTCAAAAGTTAAAAGATAAATCTGCAAAATATTAAAATTTAACCTATATATAGCTAGACGGGAATGACTTTTGAGCGCCTCGACTCATTGAAACAAAATGTCGTCGAGACCGGGCAGCACCCAAATAGCACGAGATCATGAAACCAACCGACAAGCGGTTTTAACGATTAAACTAAAAACTGAAGTGCAAAATTGAAAATAACAAAAAGAGGAAAGGCGTCACCATCATAATATTAGTAGTTCAATTTAATGAATTTTAAAACTGAAGCAAGTAGCTTACCGTTGTAGATGTGATTGGATATGTTAACGCTACAAGCTCCTTTGCTTGGTTGCCTTGTTAAATGTTAAGTGATAACACGAGGCATTCTTACTTACCGTTCGACTATTTGAAACGGTCCACTTGGAACAAAATTAACTGACCAATCAAAAAGTGAATAGAGAACAAAGAAGGGCGACACGAATTAATTATGCTGAACGAAAAACTTTTTTATTTAAGTGTCAATGGTATTTAGCTTAATAAAACTAATTGGGGACACTATTTATAACACAGACAATAGTCTGTTTTTAAACACAGACAAGTAGTTATCTTTGAATATGCTCCACAGAATTGGATAACTATGCATACTTCCAAAGAAACTAACTGTTCAGCGAATAGACCGCAAAGGTGCTACTGAATACATGTTGCCAAATTGCAGTGTACATTTTTCCAGCAAACTAATAAACACATCTAGCAGGGTAGCAAAATACACGACCAACTTGTATATTTGTTGGAGAGGACAGTTTAATTTAAGGGTTGAGCTATCTAATAAATATGTATGCATTGAACCATTAAAGTATAAATAATGCGAGGTGTTCTTATGAGTAAGATATGGGATTGACTTAATAGAGTACGCAATTAATCCTCCCATTGCAAATATCAGTGGTTGTTTGCCTGGATCCAGTTATTTTCTTAACAGCCTGCATTCTAGGTCATGAATTGCTAACATAGGGTTTTAGAGTTGGGAAAGAAAGCCGCGAAAGCCTGCTAATGATTTTTCCAGACTGTTTTCTCTTTTATGTTTGGTAGACTGGGAAGCCCTAATTTAATCGTTGTTCCGGGGTAAGGCGTTCTGCTGCAATTTTTAATCAATGATTTTCTAAGAAACCTCCGTTCTGGGTCATAAAATTTATCAAAATTGCGTTGTAGAGTTGAGAAAGAACGCCGAAAATGAATTTTCTAGATTGTTTTCTCTTTTATGTTTGGTAGACTGGGAAGCGCCAAAATAATTGTCACTCCGGGGTAAGGCGTTCTGCTGGAATTTTCATCGCCCGCCAATATAGTGAGAGGGACAGGGGCGGGAAGCTAGAAATAAGGTTGCGCAGGAGACGAGAGGGCGGGATGCAGGATTATCAAGGTAGCGGGAACCTATATGTATTGCATAGAAGTAAAGCCCCGGCTAAACGATCAAACACTTTCGTCCAACATCGTGTTTGTCGCACACAACATGGAGTGGCTAAACGGGCAAACAATGTTTGATCAAACATCGAACAAAGTGAGCCCACGTAACCACGTATTACCGCTGAAATTATGGCGCGACGTCACATAGATTCGGTTTCTGATTGGTTGCTTTTTCCCGCTTGGTTTTGCTTTGTTTGCAGAGGTGGTTTGATCGTTTAGCTGAGGCTTAAAAGTCCCGGCTAAACGATTGCAAACAAAACAAGCCTAAGCGGGAAAAAGCAACTAATGAGTCCCGTTGAGGTAATCAACTAATAAAGAACCAGCGAATAAGAAACGTATTTTGATCAACACTGCTGAAGCGTACAACGAAACGTAATTTCGTCATACTGCAGGGTTTGAAGACTTTCAAGGAAGTTTCGAAGATGTTTGAACCAACTTACCCTGCGCTCGCGATATTTTCGGCACCAAAACATGGGGGGCTGAGGTCCCTCCCACCCCTCCCCCCGACCCCCCATTTTTTTTAGGGGGGGGGTAACTACCATGCTCTACAAACAAAGACGGGCAACATAAGTACCGTAAAATTCCGGTTATTAGCCCCTCCCCCCCCCCCCCGCTTATAGGCCCATCTACCTGGAAACAACCAAAAAAGATTATACCCCCCCCCCCGGATATAAGCCCCCCTCTGACGGATGACAGTACTGAACAGCTGACTCGTCCCCAGTCGTCTTCATACAGCACGCGGCAAAGATACGCGTGCTATATGAAGACGACTGGGGACGAGTCAGACTGAACAGGGCTAAATGTTGCTTTATTATGCGTTTTGAACTTAAAAACATTTTTCGATCAACACTCCCGATCCCGTGGCCCGTTTCGGAACGGTTTTTTTATTCCGCTTATAAGCCCTCCAGGATATTAGGCCCTCCACTTATAAGCCCACCCAAAAACCCTTATGAAGTTGTATAAGCCCAGGGCTTATAACCGGAATTTTACGAGGGGACCCCACTTTTTTATTTTAATTAAAATTTAAGTCCCCTTGAGGTAATCAACACTGAAGTAGGAAAAGTTTGGTTGAAAATCTATGTTCAGTTCTATTTCGGGGCAATGACCTTAAAGGGTTAATGACAAAATAAATCAGTCACAGTTTATTTCGTGTATTAACCAAAATTTATTACAGCTTTTTATAAATGCAACAAAACAAAACCTCTTATAAATAACGAAATCTCTTATGTTGTCTTGCTCTAAAAAGAGCTTCACATTTTCTTAACATTTTGTAAATTTAAAATTGTTTTTACTTCTTTACAGCGCTTCTTGACGGGTTTCACTTTTCTCTTCTTATTTCAAAGATAATTTTAAAAACATGTATGGTTTGTAATATTATATAAACGACGACGTTATTTATGTGATTTGAATAACAGCAGACTGCTGTCGACTGTAATAAGTGTTAAATAACAGTAGAAGTAAATAACATCAAAACAAAGCTATTTGAAAATCAACACAAAATTATTGAAAATCTACAGTTCTAACTGGAACACGACTCTTTCGTTGCTACAGCTAGTTCGCAGAGTCGAAGCATGCTAAATTACCTTTAATCAAATGGAGAAGCTATTCAAAATCATTCTTTTCATAACAACACTTTCTCGCTATTGGCGATGTTTTTACTTTTCGTTCAAAACTCCGCGATATAGCGACAAGCGTTTACGTAATCTCCAACCTTCTGCCTCAGTCCCGGTCATTGTCAGATGGAAAGATGAATTAAATCTCTGTCGAAATGCTGTTGCAGTGAGCCTCAAAATCTGAAAGTGAAACAACAGTCGCTGATTAAACAAACGTAAAATCTTTATCCCTCAAACGAAAGTGAAAAATGGAATCTTTAGATAGGAGATAATGTCTTTGCTATAAGACGTAAGTGTCTAAAGCTCGAGGTCTAGCCCGAATCTCAACCGTCTTCTTTTGTTGCTTACTAATGATGATGATGATGATGAGAGTGCTAGTATCTCCATGGCAATAACTACTTGTAAGGTAGTTCATGGTGTTGCCTATTGAGAGAGCCGCTAGTATAGGCAACCCTGGGACTACAGGTAACAACACAGACGACATGCAAAATCATAAAAAGAAATTTCCCTGAACTTACTTTTTATCAAATCACAGTTTGCTCCAGTCGCCCATGCTGACCCTCTGTCCTTTTATTTTCACTCTTCTCTTTTCGGTACACTTGCCACAAGTTAACGGGCAGTGCAGTTGCATGAACGCTGTGTTTTCTGACTTTCTTGAATTGCAGAATCGCTTGAATCGGCGGCACAGATGCAGATGATCTTTGCATTCTATAACAGAGGAGGGGACAAATCAAATAAAGCTATAGCTAGGGCCAGATCAAACGGAAGACCGCTACACGATTGGCCACTCGACTCTCGTGCCCGGGGGGGTTGGGATTTTCCTAAAAATTTGGTTGGGTGTTTGATCAGTCCGACCTTGTTACGACTTCCCGGTCATATGCGTTATTGACACTGAGCTTGGGAGAACTATGTTCTATTACTGGATTTAAGATGTCACTGCTCAGTAGCAACAAGTAGTACCGCAAAGCAGGTGCCAAGTTGCAAAGGAACCAAGTTTCAAATTGTAAATTGCTTTTTATAATCTTTCTTTCTTTACATTTTGCTCAGTTAGGGAGATGGTAAAAACTATGGTACTCAGACAGGAACCACCACTCTGCAGAAATACAGGTGGTCTCGTAACTAATGATGTCCCCCCCCCCCCCCCGCCCCCACTCTATCGGGAGGAAAAGCTAAGAAAAAATATTCAAACATCCTTGTGCCATTTATCCAGCAATGCAAGCTTCATTCACACCTAATATAAAAGTCATAACTCAAATTTTGAGGCCAATAATTTTTGTCCATTTGGCTGATCAGACAGGTGGTATCTTGCACAGCCCCCCTCCACCCCACCCCTACACAAGGTGGGGTCGAGTACACTTGTTATGACCACTTCCCTTATTGTGTTGTTATTCTACTGATCTTACCCGGGCAGCCTGTTTTGCCATAGAGATCCCCTCTGGGCGTGTAAACATCCCAACAGCAGCCAAACTGGCTTGTCCTGCAGCCTTGCTGAGGTTCTCCACCTAAACATAATATAGTGAGTTATTGTCAACATACAAATTCTCCTTGCTTTTCTCTATTCATTTCTAAAGCATTCTTAAGCTCCCCTACATAGATGCTCTTTGGGCTGGGTGGAAAGTTTAGATTGTGTGACAAGCCTAAAAGGCGTGACTGAGGTGAATGGAGCAATTGACACAACATCAACATCGAAGAAAGTGCCTGTCCTTAGTAGAATGTTACAAAACAGTGTTCGGACTAAATTTTTAGAATTTAATGATATGATAACTCTCCGCAAATTAAGGTACTATCTTCTTTTAGATGTTCAAAGATGACGTTTTTCATGGGTTAAGGTGCGTAACACTAATTTCAGAACAGTTTAAGCCAAAAATCTGCGAAATCCCCGTGACACAGTCCCTTTAAATTGCGTTACTTACAGTAATGACAAGTCTTGGCGCAGCTTCTCTCAAGCTTGACTCTTAACTCCCCGACGTCAACGTGGCACACTTTTACTCCAAGTTCCTTGACAAGTTTGGCGCAAGTCGCATTTGCCTTTGGTTCGTCTTTGCACTCTGTGAGTATCAAAAAGGAAAATGTTAAATTAGGGAGGTCCTAAAAATATCCATGACCTCCCCGTGGAGGATCATCGAAAAATTCCGAGAGGAAATGGGGCCTTCAGGACCAAAATTTTTTAAGTTAAGTGCGAACCTAAACTAGAATTTCCAGAGGAGAGGAGGGGGAAAACCATTAACAATTCGTTATCCTCCCTCTTCCCTCGACCCAACCTACTACGTTTTTCAATTCCAAGTTGGCGGTCAGGTATGAGAACAAACTTAGCCAGCAATCGCCTACCATAAACGCCTGCACAGCAAGCTACATTCCTTGCCTTTTGCCTTTGCATTTGAAAGTAAATAGGAAATACGAGAAACTTAAGCCTTAAAAGTGTCAATTGGCACATAAATTACTTGGCCAATATTTGTCCAATTGATTTGAAAGTTTGGCATCAATATTGTCTTGAAAAGATCTGCATTTAGAAAGCATACAATTGTTCCTCCCCCTATTTGTGACATGATTGACCACCCCTATAACTTTTGAAACTTTTTTGCCTGATACAATTGTGGTATGCAACATAACTGAAATTAACCACTACACTGAGAACTGCACAATAAGATATAGTTAAAGGGTATACCTAAAATTTACGGAGATAAACAACTTTTTGAATATTTTTCTTTTTAATGTTTTAACTCATTTCTTCCAAAGCTTTAACATTCTCCTTATTTGCAAAAGTGTGTTATGTAATTTACTGATCAACACCTTTCAAATGGTGTCTCATACATGGATATCTGGTTTATAAAAATACCACTTGCCTTAGGGGGGTAAAGGGTTAAAAGACAATTTAACTATGTGGCCTGTTTTATGTCGCATGAGAAGAGTACAATACCTTGATTCTTTTAAGTTATTTTACTCACGTGAATTTTTTTAACGCGCACGAGAGCAAGCAGCGAAGTCGCGACAACGAGTGGCGAAACCGCGAGGGACAACCTCAACAAAACCGCCAGCTACGCAGGATATTCAAGTCTCGATAAAGATCGCAATCATGCTTAACTGCTTCCAATAAATTCTTATCGACGTTTAATATATTTTCTACTTGCTGAAAAGCAAATCGTATTGGACGTCGAAGCGTTTCCTTCAAAGACAATGTCCAGCTCAGAGTATTTTGCGATCTGTTTTGTTTCATGTGCTAAACTGTCAACATATTTCTTCTGTCATCGAAAACAACGCGAATTGCGAAAACGTGGTAACTCTCGTTTCTTTTTTGACCTTCACCTTACAGAAGATTTTCGCTACTTTTTGAACTAAAATCTAATCTAAACTCGGTCGCGTTAGGGCTACAACTCAGTACGGTGAGCCAGGTTGCACACATTTGTGTTTAAGGCAGGAAAGGCCTTCTGAACTCGTAATTATCCCACAAACAAGACAGTGTAAAAACAAACGTACGTCCTTTTATGTCGACGAAATTTTTTTTTTTTTTTTCAAAAATTGTCCCATTTGTTGCCTTCTCGGTGAAAAAAAAACTTTATAGGATATTTGCAAGTAAGTATGGGCTCGTAAATGCACCGAGATCAGTAACATCATGGACATTGGTGCCTGGTGCAAAAGGAACTAGTCTCTAAATGAAAATGTTTCTCATATCACTGCATATCAGCAAACTAAAATGGTACTTTACTAAGATAGCTCATAATTTCAAACTTATCGCTTCTTCGCACTTGAACCAGCACCAAACTTCCACTCTATCGATCAAACTTTGTGCGTAGCAAGCGTTTCAGTGATAAACTTATGTTTGATCTTGTTTTGATTTTAAAGCCTTTTGCCACATTGTTTTATTTCGTTTATACTACAATCTCTCAATTTTCCTCATCTTTTTTTCCTTCCTTGCCCAAAACGATTAAATCACGATTAAACGATTTTCAGTTATACCATGATTATGTAATGCAGTAATTCCGGCCCTTCCCTGCTGGCTTAATAAAAGGTAAGCTAGAACGTGCTAAGGTTTCATAGTTTTAATTCTTGATTCAGGATTTCCCTTGTATTTTTACGACGCTGCGGTGTCTTAATTTATAAGGTCGGTAGAAAGGTCAGTTGCGTAATCAGTGGAACTATTGGTCAAAATTGAGTAAAGAACGCTTTTTTCGAGTCTTTACAACCTGTACAAGACGTCTAATGGGAAGCTATAAGTAGCGTTTTACCGAAGGAGAAAATCGTCATTTTTTTCGTAAACGAGCCACGTACCCAGGCCACATCCCTCAGGGGGTAAAGAGTTAAAAGACAATTTAACTATGTGGCCTGTTTTACATGAGTAGAGTACAATACCTTGGCTCTGAGTTATTTCACTCACGTGAATATTTTTAACGCGCACGAGAGCAAGCGGCGAAGCCGCGACAACGAGTGACAAAACCGCTAGGGGCAACCTTAACAAAACCGCCAGCTACGCAGGGTATTCAAGTCGTAAGTCTCGATAAAGATCTCAATCATGCTTAACTGCATCCAATAAATTTTTATCGACGAAATCTTTTCTACTTGCTGAAAAGCAAATGGTATTGGACGTCAAAGCGTTTCCTTCAAAGACAATGTCCAGCTCAGAGTATTTTGCGGTCTGTTTTGTTTTATGTGCTAAACTGTCAACATACTTCTTTTGTCATCGAAAACAACGCCAAACTGCGAAAACGTGGTAACTTTCGTTTCTTTTTTGACCTTCACCTTATAAAGAATTTCGCTACTTTTTGCACTAAAATCAAATCTAAAATCGATCGCCTTTAATAGGGCTACAACCTTAACTCGATACGGTGAGAGTTTCGAAGGCAGGAAAGGCCCTTGAACTTGTAATTATCCCACAAGCAAGACAGTGTAAAAATACTGAACGTATGTCCTATTACGTCGACGAAATTCTTTTTTTTAAAAACAAAATTGTCCCATTTGTTGCCTTCTCGGTGAAAAAAAAACTTTATAGGATATTTACAAGTCAGTCTAAGCTCGTTTGTGATTTTAATGCGTCGAGATCAGTAAAATCATGAACATTGGTGCAAAAGCAGGCGCAAAAGAGTCAACAGTTACGTACCTTTTCTCATGATCCTTCCGGAGCTGTACCTCGTCGCAGGTCTTCTGTTGTAAGTCCTACGTGAAGAGGACCGTTGTTGTCCAAGAACTTCACAGAGTAACAGAGCTACGACCAAGAGGTGCAGCAAGGATATCTTCATTTGACTCGCCATGCTTCGATCTTTTAAGTTGTTGATTCCTCTGTTGCTTCCACTCGTCTGCTGAAAAACAGAAATCATTAGCGGCTTTATATTGCGTGGAAGGGGGCGTAGGGGAATGATTGGCTCGCAGACGTGACACGGAGCCATTCTACGCGTGTTCAGTTTAGGAATGTTTTGACAGGAGCACGTCTTGCAAAACATGCCAGACGGCTAAATTGACTAAAAATATACCTTTCCCCGCTCGTGCTTAAAAACGGCCGCCAGTTAGGACGTCAAGAGGTCAACTATTTTATTTATTTCATTGCTGAAATTACATAAGAACCTTCGGCAACTTCATTTTTGTTGATTTATGGTATATTCTAGACGTTTGTATTTGTTTGCTTAGCCCTGCTATTTATATGCCTCGGTGCTTACGTTAATATCTTCCGTCGAAGATCGCTTAAATGTTTTGCTCTGTCCAACATGAACTTTCCCACAGTACAGGAATGTTGAAATCGACAGTGATTCATTTTAAGCAAGATTTTTACCGCAGTGTGAATTCCGGCTTTAATTCCCGAACTTCAGCGCCCTTGGAAATTTGTCTGGAAAGTCTTCCAAACAGTCAATCAATCAAGCAGGCTTAAAAAAAAGTCTCGTATTCATTTTTTCTCTATTTATGGTAGTCTTTAAGTGTGATTAACGTCGAGGGCCCTTGTCCTGCTGTGTGTGTGTGTTTGTTTTCCTTTCTTACATATTTTTATTGTTTGTTTATAATAAAACGACCGAACATGCCTGTCACATTTTCGCGGTCATTTCAAATAAAATTTCAAAAATTCTGTCGTTCAAGTCTTTGGGAAATAACAAACTCAGACTGTTGCATGTTGATAAACTTTTCTTCTAGTATTTTCGCCTTATTACCTGTAGTCTGGGAATGGATCGCCTTTTTCGGCAAATCTTGAGTAACTAGGTAAAAGTTTTCTCTTACGTCTTGACGTAATTCGCTTATGACCCTGCACGTAGTAGCCAACGGGTATCGGCCCAACACAAAACGCCCTCCTTTTGCAAAAGTAATCAAGATAAGCAAGCGAATATCAAGCCCTCCTCTCATCGCTGCTCTGATTACTTAAAATCTGCTTTATACAGCAATTGCAATCCATTGATTAAGATTAAAATGTTGGTTATGATGGCTTCTAAATTGATTCTAAAATTTCTTGCAAGGGAAACCTTAGAGTATCCCCATATGGAATGCTTCTTTCGTTTTCGCAGTTCGTTTAAGGCTATACGTCTTTACGATGCGTTATTTGTGACCTTGGATCCCACAAAACGTTTTCAACCATCCAGTGGTTTATTCTCGAACCGCTAATCGTTGCTAATCGAATGAAATTAAACCAGATTAACATCTAAAGTGAGGGTTCCGTTTACTCACTACGTGAAGTCTTTTTCCGACCACAAAAGAATAAGGGGTCGCCTTCTTCGTAAAACAAACATGATAATATTTTAATCCGGCAGTAGTGTTTACGTACGCCACAAAGATCACGAAACTTGGAAACACGCAATGGCATTGGGTTTATGCTTTGTGTTTTCAATTTATTGGTACTAATAGAAAGAAATGTCGTGCGTCGTTATCTAAAATACGTTTCTTCTGTATGCGCTCACAGAAATCTTCAAACTAACAGCTATTTGAGAACAAAAATATCTGAAAACCTCAAGGCAACAGAACTTGACCCGTTTTCCCCTCCCAGAAATAATGCCGATACAATTGGCCTAAGTGTTTTTTTTTTTTTTTTTCAGCATATGCTTTCTTAGCAAAATCTGATAAATTGCCGGAAAATAAATCTATAAAGATAGACGTACAGTGTTCTTGGATGAGAGCCCTGCCTGAATTATCACTCCCACCCCCTTCCCGCCATAGTAGACAAAAGACATCCGTTTTAGTTTAGTAATGTGTTGTGCTGTTTGCAGTAGATGCTTTTTTGGTAGCAAAATCTGATAAATTGAAAGTCAGTCTTTTAATTACTTCATAAAGATCAACGTGAACAATTTTAAAATATAGTGTTTTCTTGAATGATATCCCTTCCTGAGCTAATCGCACAATTTCGTTTGTTGTTATTTGTTCGTTTGTTTCTCTTCAAGCTTTCGATCTGGAGGCAATGTCTTTTCATTTTTTGTTTTCGTCGTTATAACCGCTGGATCATTTTCCATGGTTCATGCATGGCGCCGAATTGCGCGAATACTTGTAATTGAATACTTGCAAATACTTGTGAAGATGTAATAAATCGCCCCTATGATATCTTTCCCAGCAGGATTAGGTGAACCCATCCCACGAAAACTGCTCAGTAGCTTAGACTTTACCCCATATAATAACCTCAAATAACTATATTTTTTAATCCTTTCACTCCCAGAATCAAACCTCAGGAAATCCTGGTATGAAAAGAAAACTTTTCAGGAGTATTTCATAGGGTACTTTTTATTATGCAATATAGTGTGGTTGTAATGATAGTGTGTGTCCATTCAAATCAAAGCTTTTGAACATGCAATACTTTTATGTGATACTGTTACTGTAGTCCTTCAAGGGGGCCTTCCGGGAAACTCTCCCTGTACGCGCTACCACAGGTACCCCAAGCTCTATGGGAGATATAGACCGTGTGACCTTTGTTCAGCGTTGTGTGAGTGTTGTAATTTGAGCGTCAGGGCGCGGGCGGCCGTTGCGTAACAGCGAAATTATAAGGATTTGTATGGGAAATAACGATTCCTGCTTTAATTTTATAATGCGAACTAATTTTTAATTAAAAAACCCTACCTAAAATCCTCTGTCTGTTGTTCTTTCTCCTATGTGGTTTTTGGAGCGATTTAGCGCGATTCCAGTGAGTTTTATAGAGAGAAAGGCAATGGAACTAAAACTCACTGGAATCGCGCTAAATCGCTCCAAAAACAACATAGGAGAAAGAACAACAGACAGAGGACTTTAGGTAGGTTTTTTTTAAATTAAAAATTAGTTCGCAATTTTAAATTAAAGCAGGAATCGTTATTTCCCATAAAAATCCTTATTATTTCGCTGTAACGCAACGGCCGCCCGCGCCCTGACGCTCAAATTACAACACTCACACAACGCTGAACAAAGGTCACACGGTCTATATCTCCCATAGAGCTTGGGGTACCTGTGGCGCTACCTAAATAGAAGTCCCGGGAACCTATATTTCACTGTAAAGCTAATAAAGTGTAGAATCCGAAATCTCTTTTGATCGTTTATGTAACTCATTAGTCGCCATTCAGATGGATGTTTATTAGTGTTTATAGTTGTACTAGGTGGTACAATAGAGGGTGACCATCCCGTTCAGTTTTAAAATAGCTATAATAGACTAAGCCATGTTGCTCAACTGTTGGGTCCGCCATTCCGGTTCCAACTGTTACTTTTAAAGATCAAGTGTATCTAAGTTGTTCCCTATTGATTCTAAATAGTTTTCATTCATCAAAGATAACTGGCATTCTTAATATACTAGTATCCCATCGTGTCGCAACATTATGATAGCTAAGAATTGCATTGTTACCCTTGCCTAACGAAATGATGAATGTACTTGCCTATCATCGCGCACACCTAAGTGTTAGTAAGCGATAAGAGAGAAGTGCTTTACGTTCAATTAGCTCGTTTCTAGACAATTTGTATCAAGTTTTCCGACATTCCGACAACAAAGTGCTTTCATCGGAGACTATAAAGTGCAAATTGCAATATCTTAAGTCGGGTTTATTCCACAAGGGACTGGTCTCTAAATGAAAATGTTTTAAATTTCATATCACTGCATATCAGCAAACTAAAATGATACTCGCACACTTCTTTACTTAGATAGCTCATAATTTCAAACTTATCGCTTCTTCGCACTTGAACCAACACCAGACTTCCACTCTATCGATCAAACTTTATGCACTAGCGAGCGTTTCAGTGATAAACTTGTGTTTGATCTTGTTTTGATTTTAAAGCCTTTTGCCACATTGTTTTATTTTGTTTATACTACAATCTCTCAATTTTCCTCATCTTTTTTCCTTCCTTGCCCCAAAACGTTTAAATCAGATTAATACGATGACTAGTTATGCAATGATTCCGGCCCTTCCTGAAAGGCTGGCTTGAACGTGCTAAGGTTTTATAGTTTTAATTTTGATTCAGGAATTCTCGTAGTATTTTTACGACGCTACGGTGTCTGTAATTAATAAGGGAAGGTACGTTTTCTTTATTGGGGGGGGGGTGGGTCGGGGCCTCAGAGGGGAGGGTCATCAGTAACATTTTTACAAATTGGGGAGGGCTAAACCTGTTTTTTTTTTTTTTTACAGGAAGGGGAGGGTTACACTTTGTTTCGGCATTGAAAAAAAATTAACAAGAAAAAAACATAAATAGTGGCAACAAACATAACATGAACAACGCATGGTTTGAAAAAAGACCCTAAAATGTCTTCTTCGTTTCACAACGCTTTCATTACCCTTCAGTTCGTGAGACAGACCGCCATTTTGTTTCCAAAGCATGTGCTTTTCCATGTAGGCTCTAAAGAAAAAAGGACTAGATCTTGGGCCAGCGTAGCCTGTTCCAGGCGTTCGGTTTATAGTTGGGAAGCGGCGCGAGAAGGACCCCCTCCCCATTTTTTTTGCTCGCCGTTCCTCGCGCCGCTTCCCAACTAACCGAACGCCTGGAACAGGCTAGGACCAGCGCAGAATTCAATACTCACGGTCAGTGGCCGAATTGAACCTAAAGGCTCGCCTTGCTTATGGTTTTCGGGCTTTTCCTCGGTCAACACCTTATATACGCGCGCTTCTTCTTTGAGACTACGTGTTTGACATGTGTTTCTGGCGTTTTCGAATTTACAAACAACATCATAATAACTATAGAAAAAATGTCCGACACCCTAAAAAAAAAAAGGCTCGATGTCAATCAAGCGCCTAGCACCCTGAAGCCACAAACGTTTTTTCCACTCATGAAACTTACTTGTTGCTGAAAAGCGAATGAGAGACGCAAACTGTTTCGCGCATACGTAGATTAAATTTGTCGTTCATTATTACTAGTCAATCGACTGAAAAATGTAGCAGATTAATATAAACGGCTTTTTCGGCTCGAGTGAATAAAAGGTGTTAGAACCACACCTCCGAAATTCGATAATAAATCTTCTCGCACCCTCAATCTCTCGGACCTCCCGATAGCTCGAAGTCGTTTCCCTCGAATTTGCTTCACTAATTCAACCCTACAATTTTTCCCTCGATTTCTGTAACTTCCTATTCTCTCTAACCCTTTTTCGTTTCCTTTGGACGTTCAAGAAGGACTCTCCTGCAAGCCCCGCCACAAGCAAATGTATGGAAAAGATACGTATGACTTCTGAAGGCAGCGTAAGATGGTACGATCTTTCCTTACAAAATGCGCAATGTCAGCGACGAGAACTGTATCGTCTAGATCAAGCCTACATTTTGCTTACGAAATTATATCAGGACCGAAGAAATACGCATGTGATCCAAGTGATGCCGCATGCGGTAAACAACAATCGTGGCATCCATTCTCACGAAGAAAACAAAACGTCTACAGTGTCATAGTCAAACTTACCAAGCAGTACTGAAGTCGATTTTTCTTCGGCTTGCTTCAGGCCTTAAGTTTCCACTGCAAAAATCGTCGTCCTCAGTAGAATGAAAACACCACTTGGCCTGGATATGGTTATGTGTCCTGCGGGTAATGTCACAGATATTTATATTAAGCTGGCGGTGCTATAAACGGAACACAGCTCATTTCCTGGACCCCTAGAGTTGCGATGTTTTTTAAAATGTGACCTGTTCCCAAACTGCGTCCTCTGACTGAGACCGAGCCGGACATCAGCATCGACAGTCTCTGTTTGTTGTTTGCCGTGTCCGTTCTAGAAGAAACTCGTTTATTTTTTAAGCTTCCCCAATCGTATGGGGGGGGGGGGGGGCAAAAAAGATTACGTTGCGGGTCCAAAGAGCGTTGGTGTAAGAGTTTTCCAGTCCTTTCCAGGAAACCCATGAAAAACGTGACCAAATGAAAAATGGTGACAACCAGTTTTCACTACCAGTAAACCTGACCAGTAAACATGTGACTCACGCTAAGTCGATTTTTTTATTTACCTGAATGTAAGCAAAAAGAAACTTCATACCATTGGGCCGCCTTAAACAAATAACATATTAGTTGCTGTTTTATCCTGGGTTTACCAGGAGAGAGCCTTTAGACAGTTAGAAAGCAGCTGCAGTACGTGCCAGAATCTGGTCTGGCTCTGTCAAGAACAGTAAACAGAGGGTGGTCAATTTCAAGTTGTCCGCGTGGGAAAATAGTTGGCTTTTGGATCATGAGATAGCCTCCTACGTAGCCTGCGTGGCCGGCGTTCAAAGGGGAAGGAGAAGGGGAGTTCGAGCGCGAAGCGCGAGGTGCGAGGAGAGAGCGCGCACCTCACGCACCTCACGCTCGAACTCCCCTTCTCCTTCCCCTTTGAACGCAGGCTACCTCCTACGCAGACGTTCTTAGGGCTCGGCACTAAGAACGTCCGAGCCCTAAGAACGTCTGCGTAGGAAGCTAATCATGAGACGGATCGCCGCCGTTGGGGAGGATTGCGTGTAGGGACGGAATAGAGAGAGAAAGAGCAATCGTCTTTGGTTGACGTTGCTTGTTAGGTTTTTAGTTCGCACGAGAATTTCGTTATTCGCGCATTCCACCTCACGCCTACAGAGAGACCAAAGAATATGGATTTAGAACTGGCGTTTGGCCAGGAAATATCCCACTTGCAAAAAAATTTAAACCAGCTGTGATGGGACTATGGTAAACTTGCCTGGAGGTGGCGAGGGGTGAAGTCGGATTGCCAAACCAGATCAAACAAGGCCGGAATGATCCTAAGGTCAAAAGGTGCCGATTGCTATTAAATCTAGTTTCGTGCTGAGTTATTGCTTTGAACACGTTTCTCACCATTTTTTTTTTTCACTGATTTTAAAATAACAGCTGACCCAGGGTGGTAAAGGGATTATGCGTGACGCGTTATTTGGGCAAAAACAAGCCCGGAAAATGTAAAAACAGCTCGAAGTTAACCGTGATGGCCTAGTTAAATTGGCCCTACCAGTCAGTCAACAGCATCGGGCACTTTTGAAGACGATAATAAATTTATCAAACCACAGAAACCTTTTGCACGTTTTGAGTAACTGTCTAAAACTCACACTGTGAGTAACCACTGTTCCAGACAGTTCCAGACTGTAATTTTACTTTGTATACATTTCTATTTTTGTATTTGTAGCTTGGGTATATTTATAGCCCTAAGACTTTAAATTCTCAGTAAACTGTAGATGGCATGAGTCATGCCGAAACATGTCTTTAAAAAGTTGTTTCGTGTTTTTTAAAATAGTTATTAACTTACTAATAGTTCTTTATAAACTTCAGTCGTTATCGTCGTTTCCTTTCAGATCTACAAATTCTTGTTCCTCGCTGATTGAGAAATAGAAAACCTCAGGAAGAACGGCATAAATTTCCTGTTTTAATTAGAACTGCAAGCTTTTTGTCGCGTTGTATTAATGAACAGTTTTAGCTAGTTTTCGTCTTGTGCAAAACACTGACTTGCTTTTATGTAGTAGTTATACGTGAATGGACAACACTTTAATAAAATCTTAGTTTCAGCTGGGTTTTTTTTGTGCTCAGCTGTTACTTTCCACGTTAACCTGCGATCAGGCGTTCTTTTTTTCTTTATGATTTCAGGTTATTTCCACGTCAGACCTCTCGTCCCATCAGTAACTCGTGGACGCAGATGACGGCGAAAGTGGATGCATGTGGTCTTTTCATTCACTTCTTTTCCTCCAGTCACGTAACAATTACTGACGCTCTAGGACACAAATGCAAAGAAAAAACAATTAAAATTATTGAATGATGTTGAAAATAGCTTATGGAGTTACCAATAACCATTTTTCTCGTGGTCGATTGATTTTTGTTGTAAACACTAGAACCGTCAAATTCTCCCACAATGAATAACAGCATAATACGATAGACGATCAAGGAGAATCTCGATGCAGATCTAGACAATCACTGAAAGAAGCAACATATTGATCGAGACCAAAGGTTTCTGTTATGGTTACTTTGAGAGCAATTAACTGTCTGTTATTTTTTGTTACAACTTGAAAAGTCGGTTCAAAAAATCATATCTAGATCATATGAGTATCCTATGAACCAATATAGCCTACGGGATTTGCGACCGAGTGCAAGTGCTGAGTGCTTTGCCCGGGGGGGGGGGACTCGCATATGAAAGTGACGGGGATGCTCGTCGTCTCGCTTAGGGGTGTAAATTTCGGATTTTTGGTCTCGCTTAGCGTGTTCCGGGAAAAACGTCAATATTTTTAGCCATAATGGTCTCGTTTAGGGTTACACACGAAGAAATATACAAATATAAACTCCATTCTTAGTTTTTTGGTATCTTTTAGGGGTCAAGAAAAGCTTGAGCCACACCCAGATTGGTCTCTTTTAGGGGTTCTTTTCAAAATTTCCGACGAGCATCCCCGTCCGTTTCATGTGGGAGTCTCCCCCTCCCCCGGGGTGCTTTGTTTATGGCGAACGGCAGATCGACGTAACCGCGGAGCCGCGAGAAAATTGGGGAGGAGTCGAGTTACTCGCGGTTGCGCCGTGGGTGAGTAACTCCCATGCCAGAATACTGATGTTTTTTTTTGTCCTTATGTATTTCCCACTTTTTTTTTTTGTTTGTACAGTTAACAAGAAAAACCCACTAACGAGACTGATGTCACTTACCATATGCTGAGGCCTTTAGCAATTTTTGTCCCGGTTGACATTTCTTGCACGTCACTGGGCAGCTTACTCTGTACATTTCCACTGTCCGTTTTCCATACCTCAGTGCATCTGATTCACAGAAATCACTCCAATAAATGCACAAGTTTGTATAAAGGTTCCTGCATTCTGGAATGAATAAAAAGAAGAAACCTTAAAAGATTATCTTCAAGCCTTCGTGGTCTCCTTCACTGACTCACAGACATTTTTTAGCTTGTCACGCTTTTCTTTTAGAGAAAAAGAATTCGGGTTTGAAACGATTGCGTGACGAGCCCAAATAGTGTCCGCGTAGCAGGCTACAAAGTGAAGAGAACATGTGCAAAAAAACTTGTGAAAAGCTGAAAACTGACAGATTAATAAGAGGAGCAAAGAAATATTAAAAAATGTAACTTCCAGTGTTAATATAAATAAACATTCTTGGAAACGCTTTGAACCATTTAAAGCCAAGATGTGCAAAAAAACGTGTAGAAAATATTGCTTTGTCCTCTCAAATTCGAGTAGTTGAATGCTTTTTTTATTATTAGTCTGGGAGCAATGGTATTCCCGTGGGAATTTCGTGAAGATTTTTGCCGACTAGTTTAGAAGTGTTAAAGGGAACCTAAGGAACACGATAAATGTTGTCGGCAATCTTGTAACCCGTGCAAAGGCCTTCAGAGGGGAATTGAAAAACATCACCTATTTGGCTTAGCATGAAAACGAGGCTGAATGATGAACTTCAAAAAAATGTGGTATTTATTGGTATTTTAGAATAACTATTAGCAGTTTCGATAGTCTGAGATGTCCAAAAGATTATCTTAACTGATATGGATAGTCTCGATCACGTGACCATGAAATCGAGGCTGCATTTTCTTGTGGTTCATTGAACCTGGAACAGACCTGGAACCATAGTGCCTCCCGTCCCCTCGCCAAACATTTTCCAAGTTATGCCAGTAGGAATCAATGAATATCCCGGCGTTGGGCAATTTAACGAAATTAAAAGGCTTTGCATGGTCTAGTGACGCTAGTAAAAACCGTCTTTTCAATATATGTAATATGTCTACAGACCCTCCCTTCCCCCTCTCAGATTGTAGCAAGTTTTGTGAGTGAACTTTCTACGCATCGCTACAGTCGTCCATTCCTCCTCCCTCTTTTTCCATCTGTAACCATCTGGCTGTGACAACCTAGGACTGCATACTCCGTCGTTGTTAAAAGCGATGATCTGGTAAAGGGCACAGAGAATTGCTTCATAAAGTGCATTCTGCGAACAAATGTAGGTGGTAGCCTGTTCATTTTGCACATCTACCACATGAGGTCTTTATCATCATGAGTCGAGATGTTTGTTCTGAGCTAAAACGTCTGGCAAACATTCTGCTCTATTAGAGCCACTGTCTTCTATTCTGGATACAGCGTCGTTTCAAGACATCCCAAAGCATTAATTACGTCCTTGTCTGTGTATCTGAAGGCTTTTCAGCACGCAGGACTATCAGGAAAAAACCTCCAGTTATATTAGCCTGCGAATACAGCCCCCTTTCATTCGCTCCCGCTACTACGTAGTAGCGGGAGCGAATGAGAGGCTGCTGTATTCGCAGGCTACACATAGCACTGCAATTTTAGCACTGCCAAGAGCGCTAGCAATGGACCCAAGCTCAATTACACGGTGGTTCTGGCCAGCGCCAGTGACTATGAACAGCCTTTGTTACTGTCTGACCTATCAAGGTACTACAGTTCTGCCACAGCGCGTCAACAGCAGGGACTCGCAGTTGCAGTTTAGGCTCTGCTTCCACATTTATTATGTCATCTACGTTATTCTGAGTAGCCGTGTTCATTCTCTGCTGCGATTAACCTCCATGCTTGTAAAGAATTCTCATTAACGAGCTCTTTGCGGAACAATGGAGCATCATACCATAGGGTGCAAACATAGATTTCGGTACCACAGAAAACTTAGATATCGCTGCCTTGATAGCAACCTCAGGTCTGGCTCTTGCATACTATCATTAGTCTTGAAATTCGACCACTTTATCATTGCAAGATACCGGTACTTTGATACCTTTCTGCTTTCTTTCCAAGGAAGACGTTTGCGTTTATTTCTTCTATGACCAGCAGTTCACTATGTTCGAGTGAATTCTGTCTTTAGCAAAGATCTTACAAAGTGCCCTATCTCTCTCACTTTTATGGCAAAGATCAGTCTTCATTGCTTCAGGCATGATCATGACCACTTTGGCTACTACAATTGTAAAGTTCTCTACTCTTTTCTTTAAACGGGTTAGCAAAGTTCCGCATTGTGGTCAACAACCCATCAATAACTATGTCTTCGCGTTGTGAAATAAAAGCTGCATCAGTGAAGACATCCCAGCCATTTGCTTTGCCTTAGGAAAAACTTTGCTCTAGCATTTAGGTTTATAGTGATCCCAATAAGTCCTCCAGCAGCCTTCATGCAACGGTTGATATGAGCGAGAGTAGTATCCCATCCTATCGCGGGCTCTTGTTCACTTCCCTGTAGCCATGAAAAAATTTCTATAGACCTCAAGGCTTCTTTAAGTAATAACAACGGTTTTTTTCTACCATTAATTTTCAACCGGTTTTCACAACGTAGACATAAAAGCAGTCTAGTTTTGAAACGCCTAAGAAACAAAAGTTCAATAAATGATGGATTTTCCTCTTTGTCCACATTCAGAGCCGAAACACTCGCACTTCATTCTATTAGGACATTTTGCAAAATAATGGGTATCTTTGACCTCTTGTTCGGACATTGAGGGAGACCTCTGGCTCGGACATTGAGGGAGACCTCGTCCCACGTATGGACAATAAAATTGTATTGTATTGTATTGTATTATTGTAGTTCACATCCAATAGGTTTCTGTTGCCGCAGTTATTGTTAATTTTAAACTTAACATGTCGTGGTTTTAACAGTTTTAAAACAATAAACGATTATATCATAGTAACTAATATCTAAAAATCTTAATTTGATATTGGAAGTTATCAGTTGTTTCAAAGCTTAGCCAGTCAGAGGAGCTTTTTTTTTAAAAAAAAAACTAGCCCGGCCCCTCAGACCGGGCTTTTTTGGACCTTCTTGGACCGCCCTCGGTCCAAGAAGGACCGAGGGCGACTACGAGTCCCCCTATGTAGCTTCTAGAATAACTTTAAGCAATCACAATGAAGCTAATAGGATGGAAAGTATGTCAGAATATCTATCTTTTGGTATACGTCACGTGGGATGACTACGTGACATCACGTGCAATTACATCACGATGTCAAAACAGCCGCCATATTGGATCCGCCATCTTGGATTTCAAAATTTTTCCAAAACGCAAGAAAGCCACCCAAAATTACTGCAAAGTACTTGAAATCAATAGAACTGTTCTTACCAACCGTAAAACGGTGAAAATATTTGCATTAAAGTTAATTTTCGTTAATAGAAATACGAAAATTACAAATTTGGGAAAACATGCCTGTCAAAATGCCGTTACCATGGTGATGTCAAGTTCCTGACACAACAATCTATCCTACCAAATTATTTTCGGATAAATTTTAGATAAATTCGCACAGTTTGGCAGCGTTTGGTGGAACCCTGAGAAAGTTACAAGTGTTCAAAGTCAGCGCGGGCGTGAAAAGCCCCCTCCCCGGGTCTCAATAGGGCTAAGACCTGTGACCAGTATAATCAGCGCAATCTATAGTATTTTTATCTCATAATTTTAAGGACTAGAAAAACGTCGTCCTAAAATACAAAAAACGGCAATATTTCAACCAATTTAGAGCTTGCGCGAAGCAATTTAGAACTTCAGCCTCGTTTTCATGCTGAGCCACACAAGGCACATTTCAACGCCTCATAGAAACCGTCTGCACGGGTTACAAAAGTGCCGACAACATTTATCGGGTCCCTTAGGCCCTCCACAACACTTTTACACTGGTCGGCAAAAATCTTCACGAAATTCCCACGGAACTTTTTTCAGCGACATTTGCTCCTGGACTATATTACACATGCTTTTTAAACACGAGAATATCCCGCCAGCTGAATAAATTCAGTTGGCTGTAAATTTATGCAAAAACACTTCTTCATCATCCAATCCTAAAAGCGCGGTGAATTTGCACGTGCTTACATCGGACAGTGCACTCATTAGCATTTAACGCTGCCTTCACTGGCGAAACAACTTCGATCGATAAGAATAACTTTCTTTTGCAACGTTGATTGCAGAGAAACAACATATTCGACTCGTTTTCCTCGCCCTGATACTGTGAGCAAAAAAAACGTAAGATACCATTGTGCTTTCCGCTTTTAACGCGATAGTCTTCGAGGACCAGAAGTAGTAAATTAGAGAGTCGACATGGAATTATCCACTGAAAGGTATGGCAAAAGTTCAGTGTATAAGCAAACTTCGCTTTTATGTTTTGAACTTACGACAGTTTTAGAGTGATAGGAAAAGTCTATACCTTGGTAATGATAAATTGCTTGTCGGTTTATTTTCCATTTAGAGCCATTTGACTTCTGTGGTTTTTCGAAAAACTAGCCAAAGGACACGCAAGGGTGACGACATAGGGAAAGATTATTTATGAACACTCGGCGTTTCGGAATAGGTAGGATGGGAATAGTAAGGTGTTACTCGACACAGACAAAGAAAACCGATCAGAGTTAAAAACGATTCCAGATATAACATATGTACCAATTAACTTTACATTTTTTGTGTGTTTAGCGGAGCTTTCACGAAAGGGCTACCGCTTTGATAAGGTACATGATTTGTTCTTACCTCTGCACCCCTCTCCATTTGGTCCCTGCGCTGCTGTTAAGTCCCAACAACAACCGTAAGGAGAATAAACACAATCCGGCACGGCTTGGGCTGCGGCGCGCTCCTCTGAAAAAGGCACACGAACACTTGTCAGTGATCGATATTTACAAAGTGGGTAAAAACTTGATCTAAAGCAATGGAGTTCACAATATTTCCCGCCTTTTTCGTAACATTACGAGTGTGATTCACCCATTTCTAGTGAAGCAGGGCCGTACCTAGGATTTTTTGTCTACGGGGGCAAGTTTTCCTGGCGAGGGCATCTGGGGATCTTTTAGCTTAGTTTTTCTCTTTTTTTCTTTTTCTTTAGTTCCCTTAGTTAGTGGCGGGGTCAACTTCCCCCTGCCCCCCCTCCCCCCCCCCAGGTACGGCCCTGGTAAGTAAAAGGGTTAAGGGCTATGTATTCTAGCAGGTGTCAACCCATGCAAGGTCTTATACATCATGATAGCTTTCAACTTACGGCAAACATCGCAGCTCTTTGGACAGTATTTCTTTCCTTGTACATTACAGGCTCTTGCTTTCGAATATTTTGAGATTCGTCTTCGGCAATAGCTTGGATTACGGTCTTTACACTCTGTTGATGGAACAAAGTTTTTTTAAACAATTTACAACAAAATGTCTCTTATAAATAAATGAACACAAAATGTCGATGCATTCGTATTGCCGATATAGTGATTGTCACGCAACGTTCCATGGCGTTGCGTGACGTTCCAGATCTGCATGTTCTTTTTTGTGTCTCACTTGAAAATCAGTCACAACTTTTCTTAGTGCCAGCAACAATTTATAATATTTACTCACCAGGACAGCCTTCGCCATAATATCCTGTCGCTTCTGTTTTTTTGTCCCAACAACAACCGTATCTGCTGGCAGGAGTAGCACACTTCGGTTTGGGGACTAAAACGAGAAGGTAAAATAAGGGACGGACCATTAGAAAAGTGATGGGGGGATGGGAAAAAAAATCATGCAAGAGAAAATCCCAAGAAAAAAAATTCGGGCAAAGGGAAAGGCAAGAAAAAAAAAGTCATGAGAAAGAAAAGTTCCTGATTAAGCACTTAAAACACCCGTCATTTTACACTTGATGAGATCGACTTTTCGACGAAATATATCAGGAAAAATGCTAAAAATAGCATTTTCGACCCTTGAAATTTCAAAAATTTCCGGGGGAGCATGCCCCCAGAACCCCTACAAACAAACGTCTCCAGGGCTCAACTTCTAGTTTCACTGAAGCAAATTACATTCAGCCTGGCCTCCCGACAAGCAAAACTTTTCTTCCCATACGCAGACAATTTACTTTCTTTTTTTTTTTTTTTTTGAAAAAATTTACTTTCAGGTCTTGCCTTCTATTTGTTGTATAAAAACTTTGACACCAACATTTGTTGGACATTCGATATAAATTGCTGTTGACAAGTGCATAGGGTAAAGAAAACAATCAGTGGTATAAAATCCCAGTGGTATTCTTCAGTAGAAATTGAATATTAAAGTTTCTAATGACGTGGGCAGTTTTCAGATGTATTTCTAGCGATTCCAGAAGGCCCAAATTTAAAAATTTCCCGGGGGAGCATGCCCTCCGGACCCCCCTAGAAGGCTTGTGATCGTATCAACGCTTAGTTGGTGGGCTCTCTCAAGCCGACACTTTTGCAAATGCTCCGGTATACCTTCTACCTTATACACAATACTAATTGACCAGTGCCTAAAGGAATAAATCAATGAATAACAACATTTTGGGGGAAATATTTAAACTATTTAGCAAATGATCATCAAAGCAACATTTGTCAAAAGCATGGTATAAAGTAACAATACATGGTATCAGGTCTAAAAAACTATTTCTCTCAAAAAACCCAAACATTTGCCTAAAAAAAGTTCGAGCAGAGGGTTACACCCGCAAAAAAAATTCCTGCAGAAGCAATGGGCTTAAAAATAAATTCGTGCAAGCCGAAAATCCCCCACCCCCCCCCCCCCATCACTTTTCTAATGGTCCGTCCCTAACTGTTATAAGCCTTCCCAACTATGGTCAACATCTTATTTCTCCCTACAGAATCCAAAAATTGTCACATAGACAGGTAAGAAGAATTAAAAAAAAATCATCAGGCATCAAAATTCTCAGTACGGACAAAGTTTCCCGCCTTTCCTTCTTTCCACCACCTTCTGCGACTTGAAATTTCCTCATAAGAGACTCATTTAGCCAGCCAAGTCAGGCATTACACATGTTACGTGATTCATCTCAATGAAGTGTCTGCTTACCACACTGTTTGCATGTTTGTGCACAGTTATTTTTCATCGACTCCCACTTGCAGCATTCGACGCCCTTGTGGCCATAAACGTTAATGAGATATTTGCACGTGCTAGTCCTCATGCGGTCCTTGCAAACTGTTGACAAAACAAAAAACCAAAATCGTAAATTCCATGTCCCGAAAGTCTGTACGCTTGACCGCCAGTCATCGACACTGTCGGTACTTTTTTGCCGAAAAAATAGATCAAAATCACTGCTGATTTAGCTTACGAACGCTTGTCGCTTTACGCCGTCAAAAAAACGGGAGATAATAAATCCGCCTGCGCTCGTAGGCTTCCATCGCCTCCCCATACAGGAACCGATTAAAACTTGATTTCTAATCCTCATTTTTTTTTCCTCGACAATTACGCATCAGACATGATCATTGGTTTTGACCCTCCACTTAATATTATTTACAAGACATTACTACATGCTGACAAAAGATGAGAAAAAAACAGCAGTGATTTGCCACCGAATTCTCGCGCATTGCTAGTTTTTGTGTTTTGCTGCAGCCGCAATGGCTGCAAGCAAAACACATTGAGAGCTGAAGTTTGTGCCGTAAGTGCCGTAAGGTGTAAGTGCCGTAACAGAGGAGAAATCTGAACTACCGATGTCAATCAAATCCATGAACAAACAAAATCGAAACCAATGAACCGTAGCGCTGATCGCATTCGAAGTTACGGGCCAAAGTATTCGAACGCAAACCACGTTGGACACGTTGGAAAACAGAAAACCGATTTAAAAGTATATCGCATTGGGAAAGAAAACAAACTGTGGCGCGACCACTCCAGTTTTATGAGAAAATTATTCTGCAGTTTTCATCATTTACGAAAAGAGCGAAGACTTGGAACCTCGCCGAAGGTCATAAATATTTTCTCCAAAGGACCGGTTAGTGCACAGTTTGTAAACTTTCGCTTTGAAAATAAACTTACCCTCACCTTGTCTACACTGTCTACAGCATACTAGTACTGTATTAACTCTGAACTTCATATTTTAAAATAAAATGTATGAACGTGTAACTTGTCACGCAAAGACAGCTGGTAGGCTGCACCGCTAATTGTAGCTGTATTCGAGCTATATAAAAGACAGCTAGAAACGAATTAATACTAGTAACATCACAATGGGAAAGAAACTAATTCAGTGGTTCACACCGTCGAAAACAAAGAAATATTAAAGGAAGTTCTCATTCACCAGATTCACTGCATCAGATGCAACATTCGTCAGTTCGTGTTTAAATGCGTGGCGACCAGTTTGTTTACTAGTTATTAAAAAATAATACGGTCTTCATTTAATAAACAGTTCATCCTTAAATTTCAGCTTTTCTACGACTGACAGGTAGGTACTATAGTATAAGCCCCGCTAAAATAGCTGGAAAGGGAAAGTTTTTTGAAAAATGAATTTTTGACTGCCAGACGCGCTGGCGCCACATGTTTATTTTGTGAAGATTAATTAAACGCCGTGAAAAATAGAATTTGATGTCCAGCGAGCCACTGCATCTTCGGCTACGCAGTCCTCAGTGAATCCTCCAACTTCACAAATTTCTAAAACTTTAAGAAAACGAACTTTCGCAGAATCAAAAATTGGTCCTTATCGATCTTCCGATCTTGTTGTGAAGACACTGAAATTCGACGAGTGTTCATGCGTGAAGGGATGACTGACGAATGATAATAATTATTTGTAAACTTTCGCTTTCAAAATGAACTTTGCGTTACGTTCAACGCCGTCTTTCTGTTGTTGTACGCCGGTGCGCGTGCGATTATTTATAATTTCTGAATTTTGATCAGTAAAATTATCAGGATTGAATTAACACAAAGTGACTACAATATAGTGCAATTATTAACCTGCACACAAGTGACAGACAATAAAAGACGTTGGATTTCAATCTCGACTCACTTGTCTTTCATCAACATGTTCCCTAAGACTTTGCTCTAGCAGCAAAACACATGGACCCATTGGGGCCCTATTTTTTAATCAGCTGTAAGTCAGAGTAGTTATATATCCACAAAAACTTGTCAAACATTAACGAATTGGACTCTTTGCAACCACAGAATTTATTTACGCGCAGTTCAACATGTTCAATTGACGTGAACAGGCTTGAGTGGAAATATAAAAAATAGTTCGCATTCATGTTCTTGGCGGAAATTATTTTTTGCATGTCCCGAATTTCAGAGTTCACCTAATTTACATTTATTCTCTTCCAGCATTGTTGACGGTTTCTATTCCCAAGTCGGAAATCAAGATTGGTTGAAAAAGAAAAAGTATCATTGAGTTGATGGACGCTTTTATTTTTATTTTTTATTTTTATTATTATTATTTTATTGTGTGTGGTTAATCATTTTGTTTGTTTTGAGCATTTGAGCAATGAATAGCTTGGATATCTTTAATTTGATAAATACTTCCTGTTATATATTTAGCGTACCTGTCTGTACGTCTGGCTCATCTAAGTCTTGGATTATTCGCATAGTTTACTAAAACTTTTCTAGAATTTTCTTCAATCAGCAACTTTGTGAATAACCTTTGCTCCAAAGAGTCAGTGGTCAGGGAATTTGATTTTTTTTTTCATTGGAACCTGTTGTGTTTTTCTCATTTTGTCTAGTTTTTCTTACTCCAGTGTACATGTGTTACGATGACTTGGCACCACTTATATCTCGGTAGATATCTGATTATATATGCGTGTTTAATAGCACGGCATGTGTTGTACTTTTGTGGTTTGACCGCTTCACAGGCAAGGCAAAAAACTAAATAGTTTACTGTCGTGCATTCAAATTATTTCCTAAAATCCTTACTGACCCATGCGTTATCTCACTACAAATCGCATATTACGCGCGGAACAAGTCTTTTTTTTATTTATTTTTTTTTGGGAACAAGTCTTTTAATAAAGGTATTGCGCTTGAAGCAATAGACTTAAAGTTACGTTCGAAGCGTGAGATTAAAATAACAAGATTCTTTGTGTATACGGCCTTTCACAAAGTATCTACTGCTTTAATAAGGTACATTATTTGTTCTTACCTCTGCACCCCTCTCCATTTGGCCCCTGGGCTGCTGTTAAGTCCCAACAGCAACCGTAAGGAGAATGAACACAATCTGGCACAGCTTGGGCTGCGGCGCGCTCCTCTGAAAAGGCACACGAACACTGGTTAGTAAATGATATTTACAAAGTGGGTACAAACTTGATCTAAAGCAATGGGCCGGAGGTAACCGCAATATTTCCCGCCTTTTTCAGTCTCAATGTTACGTGCCTGATACTACCCTCCCCCACCTCTGGGGAGGCAGGGATTCCTATACTACACTATACGGAAAGGCTCCACACAAAAAGTACCTTTTTTGTAAAAGGGTAGGGACTCGTCATTTTCCACGGAAGATGAACGAGAGGGCTACTTCTTCGGTCAAAAATGGTATATAAAAGGGTACATTTTGGTACCCGTCTCACACTTCATTGAGTACCGCCTCTCCTGGTTATGGGTAATATATTCCAGCAACCTATCGTTTATTTCACCGCCAATAAGCCAATCAAGCGCTCGGATTGCAAATCGTGGATAAACACCCAGTTTTTTTCGGATCTCTTCAATTTTTTTTAGACGCACTGGTTCATTTTATGTTCAACTTACTGCAAACATCGCAGCTCTTTGGACAGTATTTCTCTCCTTGTACATTACAAGCTCTTGCTTCAGAAAATCTTGAGATTCGTCTTTGGCAATAGCTTGGATAACGGTCTTTACACTCTGTTGATGGAACAATTTAAAAAAATAGCATTTTACTACAAAGGAACTCCTGTACAAAGAAATTTCTTGTTCGTTCCAAAATGGCAAAAATATAAATGAACACAACATGTAGATGCATTCGTTTTGCCGCTTAAGTGATTGTCAAGCAACGTTCCATACCGTGCTTTTCTTTCTGTACGTAGATTACATAAAAATCAGTCCGACAACTTTTCTTAGTGCCAGCAACAATTTATAATTTTAACTCACCGGGACAGCCTTCGCCATAATATCCTGTCGCTTCTGTTATCTTGTCCCAGCAACAACCGTATTTGCTGGCACGAGTTGAACACTTCGATTTGGGTTCTGAAACAAGAAGGTGTAATTACTGTTACAGTCAACTCCCGCCTTGCGGACACCGGCTCGCTATAACGAACACCCCGTTAAAACGGACAGAAGTTGAAGACCCGGAGAATAAGAATTACTCACTGAAACCTACTCTCGCTACTGCGGACTTTTTTTATTACGGACTCCAAATTATGGTCCCGAAGGTGTCCTTTATATAGGGAGGTCACTGTACAACCCTTTCCTAATAAAATTTCTCCCTTTAACATTCAATCATTGCCAAGTAGACGGAAAGCAAGAATATAGAAAATCGTCAGCCATCAAAATTCTTAGTACGGACATTTTTGTACAGTTATGATCTGTGTAATCTACATTAGTTCATTGTTTTCCATATCTGTTTTGTACATTCGTTTTCGTACTCGTCCGCTCCGCACTGCCATTCTAAGCGCTGCTAACAAGATCAATATTTTGAATTTTACGTGCGTTGACAGAATCGCCAAAAAAGCACGAGTCGCCCTATTTAAATGTTTTCCCTTATTTTTCTTGATTTTTTTTATTCACACAAATAAGCTCTTCGCCACGCGCAGTTCCGCACTTGAAACTAGTCTAACACCGTCTTCCTTGGGATTGTTTTGATATTTGTATTTATTATTTTATGTTTCATTACACCTAACTTGTCTGCGGGGAATGATGGAAGGGAAGGAGAGAAGGGAGAGAGTCTCCCGTCTTTCTTCCTTCCCGCCATCCTTCGCGTCTTGAAATTTTCTCATAAGAGACGTTTGTGGACAAGTCAGCCGTTACACATGTTACGTGATTGATATCAATGAAATGTCTGCTTACCACACTCTTTACATGTTTGAGCACAGTTTGTTTTCATCGACTTCCACTTGCAACATTCGACGCTTTTTTGGTGATAAACATCAATGAGATATTTGCACAGGCTTGTTCTCAAGCGGTCCTTGCATACTGAGGACAAAACAAAACAAAAACAAAAATCGTAAATTCACCGGGTTTAGCCTGCGAATTACGCCTGTTGTTTAACGCAGTCAAAACAAATGGCGATAAAAATCCGTGGACCTCCGTTGGTTTCGCTGGAAGGATTAAAAACATACCACAACCTTTAAAATAACAGTTAAAGTCCGCTATGCGTACATGTGTGGACTTCCATTATGAATTATTTCACTGTACATGTAAGCACTGAAATCTAAGTTGACAGTCATTTGGAATATCGACTCACGAGTGAACAACTTAGGCCCGGTTCAGACGCCGATCTTTTCATGAGCCGAACCTAATTCCTTGAATTAAGTACATGAAAAGATCGGCGTCTGAATCAAATTAGAACGGCTATTTCAATTTGGAACGGCTCACCCGTTCTTCCCGCCTGGCTTGGCCGAGAATTTCGCCTGTGGAACGCCTTTGGAACGGCTTTGATTCAGACGCCGTACTTTTCATGAGCCGATCCCAATTCATAAATTATTATAATGTATTTTGCCATGTATTTATAATTCATATTTATATTATAATGTATTTTGTATTAGGAACGGCCTCGGAACGGCCAAAAAGTACGGCGTCTGAATCAAGAGGCGTACTTTTGTCAATTTGGGTCGGCCCAAATTCGAATTGAGTTCGTCTCATGAAAAGTACGGCGTCTCAACCGGACCTTAAAGTTTGCAGTCGAATAATTCGAGGCACGAGACGAGAAAACAAAGAACTTATAAATCGATTACATGTAATTTTTCACAAGACTGTTAGAAGAAAACAAGTACCCTTCACTTCGTTTCAAGGAACACCTTAAGTTGCCGTTGCCGTTTTTTGGGATGTCACGCAATGCTCCAACACTAACAAAATTGGCGTTCTGTCCGCCAACAAATTTCAGACGTCTCTCTCTGGTCGCCTGCTCCTGAAATTCAGGCTACCAACACAGGTGAATAAGTCTGCACTGACTTTTAATGATGTTACCCTAAACACGAGAACTTGACGGCTAAAAACATCGGTGTTCTGCAACTAAACACCCTAAATACTATCAAAATCAGTATTCAGAAAAAGACCGTGACTTTCCCGTCCCGTTCATATCCCCCCCCCCCCCCCACCGTCACGTAGTTTACGACAGATGACATTTTTTCATGGAAATAAAATCCCAAAATCCTAAAAAAGCTAGTTTTTGAGACCAAAAGCCTACCCTTACCGCTAACAAGAAAGGATACTTATATTCATTCAAAAACAAATGTTGCGTGCAAGCACGTGAACTGTCTCAGATCGCCTGTGTAAACAACTCATCGATAAACTTATTTTCTTTATTCAATGCGTTGCTGCCGTTTTATAACCTTTCTGGAAAAAGCACGTTTCAATAAGCTTTCACTAATGTATAGTTTCTTAGTAGCTTGCCTAGAAAGGCAGAGTAATATTTTTTTCTTCAAGAAATATTCACTGTTCTTTAATTTTCGAGTCGGTGGTTTGAGGAGCGGCAAAGGACTCAATTTCAACCAACAATTAAATTATTTTGTCGCACAGTTTCAATATGCAAATTTTACGATTTGGTGTTATTTTTATACTTTAAGGACAATGTTTTTGGGCAGTTCTGAATTCGACATCATTCATGACTTGAGAGCCAAATGGAGTATGTAAATTATATTCCGGAGCCCAAGACATGTAAAACAACATGATCATCGAGCTTGTTTTGATGACTCATTGCGCATTCATGCTGTGTGTATTTTCGGCAACCGATGGTGTTTCGCCCTTTTCACATTTGACCCACATTTGAACACGGAGAAATATCCTCCTTCCTGAAAGAGTTTCATCCTTTTAACACGGAGAGTTACCTGTGCCTCTATAAATACGAGTTTCTTCTTTTTCAAATTAAAGGAAATTCACTTCGACTCTTCGCGAACACTCTCTTTTAGGCAGTTGATTCCTTAACTCGCGGCGCCGCTTTTACGAGACAGTCGAGACCTTACACTTGCCACAAGACGACTCTTTTGAGCGACAAAGTCGCTTCTAGATTCAGGAATAAATTGCGACTTACTCGATACTGATCGAATAGTTCACTGCCTTGACTGCTAATTACATCTCACCGAAACTACGGATTCTCCGAACACTATCGAATCCTTCCGTAAGCACTTAATTGAATTACGGAAAGTGACCCCCCAATCGGAAAAAAACTGCATGATAACAATGTGTGGAAATCCACACAAAAACTAGTTGAAGACAATTGTCCTGACCTGCAAGCGGATAAAAATATTTTTGTCCCTCTCTCCCTCTACTCGATGTTGTTACATGAGGTTTGCGGTTCGACAGGCTTTGTTTTGAAAACACAACACTGCAGCATTAACAACATTGAAATGGAGAGAGGGGAATTGCAAAAATGAACTATGTTAGGTAAATTTGTGGAAATTTGCGAAGTGTTTGAACAGTTTTGTCCAAGATTGCAGCTAACCAATCATAACTTGTCTTCTAATCCGAAAATTTATTTCATCTTTCGTCGACGACTATGTATTAGACTCGATCACTGGTGTTGACCCTTCACCTTGTAATATCAAGGAAGCACTACAACAGACACGAACTGAATAAAGAAATCAGCAACTAATTAAGTAGTAATGTGATTTGTTTCCGAATTGTCGTTGTTAACTTTTAATCAGTATTTATATTTTGAACTGTAATTGCACTTGTCAAATATGGCACATTTCCTTCCCATTTCACTTTAGGTCTGTTTAACGTAAACTAGAGTTCAAAAACGCTTTAGGAGTCTTGAAAAACTGTCCGAAACAAAAGGAATACTTGCAGAATCAAAAAATCTACATCCCTAATTCAGCACTTTGTTTACTTTTTACTTAAGACGACTATAAGGAATTAGTCTCTTTGAAACTTTCCTCTTCATAAGCTAGTACATTGATGAAAATTGATTGAAGTTTTAACGAAAAAATACTACTCACTGGTATCACCAAATGTTGTGCAGTAAACAGCGAGGACGAATAAAATTATCAACAACATTGATGTTTTCATCTTCGGTTTGATTGAGACAACGGTATTTCTTGAACTATGCTTCTGTATTTTTTCTTTGTCTGTTTCAAATATGATATTAGTTGATTTAATTCCGACCACTGAATTTATTTACGAGCTGTTCAACACGTTTTATTGACGTAAACAAGCGTGAGCGAAATACGAGACCTATGCCCGGTCGGAATGTTATGCCTGCTTCTTTGTGGTCAGTGTTGCTAGAATTTCTATTTTGAGTGTTTTTTTTTATTCGCCAGTATTAACCGCTTCCCGTTATTTTATTTTTAGGTTCACATTGTTCCGAGAGGCGAAATTATTCATGTTTTTGTATGTTTTCCGAACAGGACAGGACGTATTGAGCGAAGTCATCAAAATTTTGCTGTTTCTATAGGCCTTATCACAGTTTTCGACGCCATCTTGACGAGTACTAGGCAAAGCGGGTAGAAATTGAAGTATTGTATGGGAATCCGACGGCAAATGTCTTTTACAAAAATTGAATTCTGGACAACTTATGAATTGTAAAGTTAAGATACTACGCAAAAGTTTTTATTTGCTGGGTTTGAAGGATGTAGCTGGGCTTTAGAAAGCGTTCAGTTACCTTTTAATTTTTCGTGCATTTGTCAATAATTTTTTCTGCGAACCGCGTCGATCATGCGGAAAAAATACATACAAAAAATAAAAACGTAACTAAACGCTTTCTAGCCCAGCTACATCCTTTAAACTCGATACTAAGTTTTTCAAAGGCTGTTTCGTGGCAAGCTAAGGGCATTAACGATTGTTCCAACATTCTCAGCGAGATCGACTTAAACAAAATCGTTCGGTTCTGCATCTCCTGGCTTCTTAAATGAACCCAGACCCCCTTTTAAAAAGTATTCATTCCCGACCGACCGACCCACCATCACAAGAGACGGGGCGAACGAAACGAAACATTTTATTGGGATGGCCTTAATCCGATTTGATTTGTTTTGAACAATGAATAGCTTGGATATCTTTGATTAATACTTCCTGTTACATATCCAGTGTAGCTGTATGGCTCACTTAAGTGTTTCATTGATTACTCTCACAGTATACCAAAACTTCTCTTGAATGTTCTACAGAAACTTTGTAAATCACTCCTGCTCCTAAGAGTGCATTTGATTTTTTCTTTGAAAAAATTTCTCTGTAACAGTTGTGGTTTCCTCGTTTTCTCTGATTCCAAGCGTGTTATGGTGACTTCGCACTACTCAGTTATTTCGCGAGAGATATCTGCCTAGTTAGCGAGTATATACGTGTGTTTATCGCATGTGCAGTACTTTTGTGGTTTGACCGCTTCACAGACAAAGCAATCAACTAAATAGTTTACTGTCGTGCATTCAAATCATTTCCTAATAAAATCCTTCCTAGTGTTCATGTGTTATCTCACTATAAATAGCATATTAACGTCCGCCCAAGATATTTCGCGGTACAGGACTTTTAATTATACGGTATTGCACTTAAAGCAATGGACTTAATTTAAGTTCGAAGCGTGAGATTAAAATAACAAGATTCCTTCCGTACAATACTGCACCGATTTTCTTTGATCTTGATTAATGTCCATCATTGCTTTTAACCCGGTGGCTAATTCAAAATGATTTCTTTAATGCATGGTTATTCTCTTTAATACGACTGTAGAAACGTGGTTCTGTTCAGTTGTTAGAAATTAATTTGCGTGACAGGAAAGAGCTAGAAGGGCGTGTCAAGGAGTTGACCCTTTTTTCTCAGCTCTAGAAAGATCTTAGAGAGTCATGGTAAAAAAGAACGTAACAAGCACTCTTAACCGTCTACATGAAAAAGTTTGAAAAAGATTAGCTCCAAAGAAAAAAAGGTTTTCCCAATAGTGTTAATTTGAATGGTCTCATTTTCAGATTTCGTTCACAGACTGCAGAAAACAAAAACGTGACAACATGGTGTCATTGCATTTTTTTCGCTTGAACTGCTTCCCTGCAAAGTTTAATCCTAGATCCTTAGTAATCTTTAGCAAACTAATGCTTCTTACCTTCTAAAACCCTCAAATATGTTATGGCATCTTTGGCCGGATATGGTGCGAACATGCGATGTGGTTAAATACTGCTGAGCTTGCTAAGAACGAGACTGTGTGGGCGTACGTGTTGGAAGTCATCAAAAAGACACCTGAATTTCTCGTGCCATGCGTGAGGCTAGATAAAGCCGCAGGCTTCGAAATTTGAACTCCACCTTCTGACTGTGACGATTTGGTTTAATACGTGTAAAGGGCAGCGTTCGTAAGTTTTTACGAAATAAATAATGCACAAGATCAGCTGAAAATTTTTCCAGCTAGTGATAGCAGACCCGCAATTCGTGACATCTTGAGTCAGTATTCTGAGGTTCAATTAAAGATAAAAATATGTAAAAGGCCGCAGACAAGAGAATTTCTTTGGTTAAGCATAAGCAAAAAGAAAGAAAAAAACTGTGATGTTATATAGTTTTCACTAAAGATGCTGAGGAATTGAATTCATCACAGGCTCCTTTTCTGGTTTAGACTAGTTGAGCGTACCGAAAAATAAACAAACTTACCGCGAGGGCTTTTAGAGTTGGCGTTGTGAAGAAGATAATAAACATGGGATTAGAAGGAGCTCGGAGAAGCACCAAAATCAAACACAAACAAATTAATATGAAAATGTACCACGAGGTCAATATGCTGCCCTCAGATAACATGAATTCCATAAGGAACACACCACCAAAGTAAGACATAACAATATGGCACGAGGTCAATATGCTGTCCTCAGATAACATGAGTTCGATAAGGAGCTCACAACCCAAGTTAGACATAACAATCTACCACGAGGCCAATACCCTGGCCTTAGATAACAGGAGTTCCATCAGAAACTCACCAACCAAGTAAGACATAATAGGCTAGAGCGAGGTCAATATTCCGCCCTCAGATAACATGAGTTCCATAAGGAACTCACCAAAAAAATAAGACATAATAATCTACCACGAGGTCAATATGCTGCCCTGAGATAACATAAGTTCCATTAAGAAGTTACGACCAAAGAAAGACATAACAATGTGGCTCCAGGTTAATATGCTGCCCTCAGATAACATGAGTTCCATAAGGAACTCACAACCCAAGCAAGACACAATAATCTACCACGAGGTTACTATGCTGCCCTCACTTGAACATGATTCCCATAAGGAACTCAGCATCCAAGTAAGACATACAGCCTGTAAGACATAGTAATCTACCACGAGGTCAATATGCTGCCCTTAGATAACATGAGTTCCAAATAAAGGCAACGTAAAGGAACTCACCACCCAAGTGAGACGTAATAATCTAGAACGAGGTCAATACACTGCTCTCAGATAACATCAGTTCCATAACTTGAGGAACTCACAACCGAAGTACGACATAATAATCTACCACGAGGTTAATATGCTGCCCTCAGATGATATAAGTTCCATACGAAACTCGCCACCCAAGTAAATCATAATGATCTAGCACGAGGTTAATGTGCTGCCTCCAAATAACATGAGTTCCACAAGAAACTCACTACTCAAGTAAGGCAAAATAATTTAGAACGGGGTAAAAGTGTGGTAAATATGCTGCTCTCAGATAACATAAGTTCCATAACGAACTCACAACCCAAGTTAGACATAATAATCTAGAGCGAGGTCAATATGCTGAGATATTATGAGTTCTATAAGGAACTCACCGCCCAAGTAGAACAAAAAAAATCTACCACGAGGTTAATATGCTGCCCTCAGATAACATGAATTCCATAAGGAACTCACCACCGAAGTAAGACATAATAATCTACCACGATAATAATCTACCCTCTTCCCAACTCCCCCTCCCTCCCCTTTCGACGCCTGCTACGCAGGCTAACGCTTGTGTTAATTAAAGGCTGGTTCTCATATGATCGCCCCGATCGTCTCTGTCGCTTCTGTCGTTTGCAAATTCTGAGGCGATCGTAGGCGATCGAAGCGATTGGAAGCGATCAGGGGGTTCTCATATGATCGCCCCGATCGTCTGGTATATGCAAAATTGGGTTAATCAACTAAGATAATAATTCATGATTTTTCTTTGTTCCCGCATATGAATATTCGATTTTATTCCGATCGACGCACGTGTGTTTTTTCAAAACTCCGATATCGCTTATGGCAGCCTTCGATGCAAAGGCAAAATTCGTGGCCTCCTATCTTCTCATTATTGCAGTTTTACGGCGAAGAAGCAAAAGGGAGGCCAAACGGAAAAATAGTTCTGGGTAATACTGATGCCCCATGGGACAGTTTGGATCGCCTCGATCGTCTCCCTCTGTGGCGGGACGGAGTTGGTGTGGTCTTCTACCGTATCTGTGATGTACACTGCGGTCAAGATTCTCAGTAGAAGCTAACAACTCGTTGATTAAAACTGCTGCAGCGATCTGTGGTCATAGCTTAAAATATAAAAGTGTTTAAAACAGATCTAAAAAATATAAAACGACACTCTAAATTTTTTGATCGCCTTTTGCGGTCTTCTTCAGAGAATGATGGATTTTTTGCAAGGTTCGCAGAATTTTAATAAGCTTCATCGACGTTATTGTTCGTTGCCCCCTGGGGAGCAACTAGCGATGCGTAAACCCTTGGGAAGGGCGCTCTTTCGTTTACTGTGTTTCTGTCTAGAAAAGAATGTAAGGATTCCAGAAACAGTCTTTTGTTCTTACTGGTGGATTGTCTCCAGTTGTCAAGATCGGTCAAGATCCAATGTAAAGCAACCTGTTTTAGTCAGAAAATAAAATATTTTGGTTTCTTACATGTCTGGTTTTGTATTTATTTTTACCTGTTTACCGATCGTTAAAGATATTATTTTTACACAAGATCACATCAGCTCCTCAACTGCTATATTGAAAACAGTTTTAAACAAATGCAATTTTTAAGACAAGGAAATTGCCACATTCAACCTTCAATTGCCACATTTAACAGTACAAAAAACAAGGAAATGCATTTTCAGAGTTTTTTTTTATATTTCAACGGCCCACGCAGACCAGTTCAGGTCGGTTGAGGTTTTTCGCCGGTTTTACTGGGAAAAAATAACACTCGATTGCTTTGGGTAATTAACTTTTTCAACAGGCATCGAACCCGGTTGAAAAGGTTGATTTGGTTAAAGGTTTTTTAGGGGAGGTATAAAGTCCCATTTCCAGGACCAAATTTTTCCCACTGAATAGTATTTTCCAGCCTTTTGTCTTCCCGACGTTCCAAGTACCGGTCGGTCTCAGTTCTATTGTTGACTTGCTTTTGATTGTTAGTCCCTGTGACCCAAATGCCATTTTCCCAGTGAAAACTTGCCTAAAACCAAGTTCTCATTTTACACCTCACGGCCCCTTAGTTATATCAAACGTCTCGACCGAGAATGGTTGGAAGGTTTATATTGGGCTGGACACTTAAGTAAATTAACTGAAACCGGCTGTGGTTAAAATGGTTGGTCCCATAAATGAGCTTAGATTTCCGTTTGTGAGCAATTTTAAGAAGTGATCGAATAAACGAGTAAATAACATGAATTCTCTGAGTCCCAACTTGTCGTTACACATAAAAAACAGTAGAATCTCGATTTCTCAAATTTTTTAGGGGGGAAAAATTGCTTGAGAAATCGGGGGGTAAAATAACAGAGAAGTACGATCCAATGGAAACGAAAATTGCTTGAGAAATCGGGGGTAAAATAACAGAGAAGTACGATCCAATGGAAACGAAAATTGCTTGAGAAATTGGGGGTAAAATAACAGAGAAGTACGATCCAATGGAAACGAAAATTGCTTGAGAAATCGGGGGGTAAAATAACAGAGAAGTACGATCCAATGGAAACGAAAATTGCTTAAGAAATCGGGGGGTAAAATGACAGAGAAGTACGATCCAATGGAAACGAAAATTGCTGGAGAAATCGGGGGTAAAATAACAGAGAAGTACGATCCAATGGAAATAAAAACTGGTTCCAGAAATTGGGGAATTTCGAGAAACGAGGGGTTCGAAAAATCGGGGGGGGGGGGGGGGGGGGGGGATAAGACTACTGATACAGGATTAAATAAAACAAGATTAGAAATTGTACCTGTTTGCAACCGCCTACACGTACTACTAAAAGTTATTGTTCTGTATTCGAAAGCGTTATTGAAAGCCCTGTAAAAAAGGGATTTGTTAAAAAGTTAACTGACAACTTATTTTTTAAAAAAAGTTTTGGTTAAATTGAAGTGACATGTCTCTTTGCCTCTTGTCACAGCTTAGAGCAATTAATCACTAACTAGTTATATATAATGTAGTATTGACTACCAAAAGTAAAAACAGTTCCAAGCAACCGCGAAAGCACCATCTTCGCAACTATCGTTACATTGATGCCACACGCTCTAGCTAGCTAGCTAGCTAGCGTGAGTATCAAATCGCGCAAAAATGTTTCGCGCGATAACTTTCATTTTTCACCTGATTTGCTAATTTTGCCGCGCGATAATCATGAAAACAAAATTTAGTATAGATGGCATGTCTTCTGTGTGCTTCATGTATACTGCCTACGAAGGTTTAGTTATATTTGAGGGCTCTTCTGTGGCGGGAATAATTTGCCCCAATAATAAAAGGGTGCTGGATATAAAATTGGGCAAGTCAAACGAAAAAGGAACAAAATACCCCAAAAATCGGATTCCCACACGGCAGCAATGTAAAACAGTTTGAAAGATTTTTTTAATCACATAATGATGCTTTCACGGTGTTTTTTTTTTTTTAAAGATTTCATTCATTTATTCACCTATTTACGAGATAGAATAAGTTTGCGCCAGCAGATAAAATCGCTTGAAATGCTTGTCGGCCCAGTCCTAGAATGACAGACTCAAGCTTTTTTCACAGGTGCTGCAGTTAAAGCCAGCTGGTGGAGCTGTTATACAATTAGCCACCGTAGTAACTATGAGGTTACATGGCTTCTTCAGAAAGCACTTATGTTCAGCTTGTGGCGATTCTTTCTTTGCGCTATTAACCAGCTACTAACTCTTTGTCGAGTTTGGTATAAAACACAATTACAAGAAAATTGAAACTTTAATCGCAGAATCGCCTATTTAATCGTTTCCTAAGTGAGAAGTGTGACCCACAGAAATATTTATCGCTAGAGCTTATGCATTTTACTTCGATGACATATTTATGAGGTAATCTTCGACCGCCTTTATTAAACTTTAACCACTACCGTCTATTTATCGCAAACAGAACATCGAAGTTTAGCACTTTTTAAAAGACCTTGGTCTTATCGAACTCATCTCGCAGTTTCGCTCTGAAATCAGCTGAGTAATAAGGGGATCGACTTTGATAAAGCGTTGCCGCTTTAGAAGGTAAGTCAGCACTTAAAGACATAGGCCGAGGCAGAACACGTTCAATCTTTGGGATTATATTTCCTCCCAGAAAAGAAAAATATGTAACATAATATCGACAGTAACAATTGTAAAAAACTGGTAATGCTTTGCTTTTTGAAAATTTGCCAAAATCTACTTGGATTCATTTTAAGCATCAAAATTTTCACTAATGGTGTGTGATAGTTTCGGCCTCAGTGGCAAATAACATTCGTTTTTCAAGAATGCGTGAGGAAGATTTGATTTTAGAGCAGTGTAGTTGTAACCTTATTCTAAGCTGTAACTGCCGAAAGCAAAATTTAGTACAACTTCATAATTACAAACCTAATCAAATTATGCCATTTTCCTCGAGATAAAAAGAGCCATGATGGCTTTCGGCCGTCATGCATATATACTAGATAAATTCTGCAGTCTTAATTAAATCTACTTTTTAATTTTCTATTCATTGCCCAGTCATTCAAAAGAAACGCACTCTCGCGCTTTACTTTTTTTTTAACTTTTTTTTACCATTTAGGATAATTGATATTTAACTTGTTCCTGATGAGTACGGTCTTAAATTCAATGCCCCCAAAAACGATTTCGACGTTTTTTGACAATAAATTAATCGAATGCGCTTAGAATACGAAACGAACTATCTTCAAGAAAAAGGGTGAAGCACTGATAGCACAAAAACAAGCACGAGATTTTTTTCTCAATGACATTCATCTAGTCAACTTTAACCGCGTCTTCTGTAAAAACCCCATCACTAACCCATTAAACAAGCACTCGGATAAGTAATAATAGCAGTTCACTAACCTCAACCCAAATCATAAATTAAAAGAACAAAAAAAAGGCTCGAGGCCGTTATTTTGTCTAACCGAGGACACCGATGCTAAATAATTTTTCTATTATATGCTAAAAGCTTTAGACGCTTCTCAACATGACCTGTTTCGGTACATAAGGAGCTTTTCATTTGTCACTGAACTGGCCGGCCAAAATTCCGTTGTCAGTCAGATTTGTTCTGTCAAATCAGTCAATGCATAGGTATTATACATTGTTATGGTGGATTTGTGGAAAAATCTCGTGGAAAAGGCCCATTTTAAATTCAAAACTACTGGCCCGGCTTGCCTGACAAATGGAAAGACAAATTGACAAATGGAAAGAGCCCTTAGTTAACTCATGAAGCGGGACATTTCTGTCTCACTCTGCCCCCAAAATGTTTTAGACAGTTTTGTCACAATAAATTATTAGAATATGAAATAGACAAGGGTAAACCACTATAACACCAAAAGTCGATCGTCAAAAAGTCTAAAATTAAACCATTTATCGTAAAAATGTTGGATTTTAACAGCCTTTTAAAGATCCCAATCAGTAAAACAAGCAGTTAGATAAGTAATAATAGAAGTTTACTAAAGTTGACCCAAATCATAAATCAAAACTCGCAAAAACAGCTCGAGGTCATTATTTTGTTTCAACAGAGGTCATCAGGCTAAATAACATTTCCATTATAAAAGCTAAAAGCTTTATGCGCTTCGCAACACATGACCTGTTTCTGTACTTAGTCAAGACATCTTTGAAGCGTTACATGTTTGTCTCACTCTGTCCCCAAAATGTTTTAGACGGTTTTTTCACAATAAATTAGTACTAGAATGTGCTCAGAATATGAAATAAACGAGAGTAAACGACAAAAAGCCCAAAACCAAAACAAAATATTTTTCGCAATGATTGTCAATCGTCAAATAGTCTAAAAATGAAATTTTACACCCGATTTCTCAAATCAATTTTCATTTTCCTTGTAAGCACATAACTTTAAATGCTTCTCTGCATGACCTGTTTTAGCCTCCCACGCAGTCGTTTTTAGGGGCAATAGTAAAAGACGATCGCCCATAAAGAAAACTGCGTGGGAGAGTACACCTGTTTGGCTACTTTAGACAAATGAAAACGTGCAATTTGATTGGTTTTTCGAGCGTTAATTGTTTTTGATTACTCATGCAAGTTAACCATGTTTCCTATGTTAACTGAAATACAGTAAAATTCCGTTTTTCCCAACCACCGGATAAATCGAACCAAAAGTCATTTCTTACTCTAAGTCGAACACTGAAATTTTGCCACCGATTTCTCGAATCAGTTCGAGAAATCGGGATTTCACTGTAATTAAAAAAATGACCAAGTTCGTTGGGTCCACAGGAATTAATATTGTTCTCGTTTATTTGTTCTCATGTGAGCCTCAACGAACCTTGCTTAAAAACAACTAAGGCTATGTTTACATGGGACCGGTTCCAAACGGACCGGATAGCCCTTCTGTTTACACGGGTCCGTTTTGGAACCGGTCCGGAACGGATCCAAAACTGGACCGACTATTTTGCAGGTCCAGTATTGGATCCGTTCCGGACCGGTTCCAGAACGGTCCCGTGTTAACTCTTGGATCGGTTCCAAACGGTTCCGTGTAAACAGAAGCCGAATTTCTCGACTGAGAATGGCTGTCCACATTCCTCTTGACTAAACACAACTTTCTTCTGCAATTGCAGGTTCTTAAACAATGATAATCATTCTGAGTTTCGTGGTTTTCATGTTGGTTCATGGACGAGCGGTAAGAATTTTTTTTTTTTAATTCTTTCGTATTTTGCTTGCAAAGGGGTTGATTAACTGGTTCACGGATTGTTAATGTTCTATTTTATGAAACGTATTGCACCTGCGATACATATTTAGATTTTTTGTTACCATGGTAGTATACTGGTTGCCAGACCTTCCTGATGTTAAAGCATAAAAGGCTTGTCTGGATATTTTTGGCGTTCCATTTTCATATTTGCCAATGATGCCTCATCTGCATGATCTAGCAAGCATATAAATGTGTCAGGTAGTAGACTTCTTGGCCTGGTTTAATTTTCCCCGAAATTCACTAAAAAAATGAAAATGGGTTGGGGATTGGAAAGAGTGAGTGGCCATGGTAATTTTTTTTTTATTGTAACCGTAAGTGTGTCGCCAACAGAACTATTAGTCTACCAAGGTCCAAAAGGTCTCTACAGCAAATTGAGCAAGAGCTCTATATTTATACTTGATTTAAAACTGGGTTGAGTGTATGACGTCATCAGTCTTCTTATTTGCATATTTTACAAATTGTTCTCCGGAACTAATACGTACACTAGTACAGATATTAATTTTGAAAACGGAAAACGCCATTTTGAATCTTCCGTGAAATTCTCTTTGATACCCCTGAAGTTCTCTTTGATGCCCAAGGGTAGAAACATGGTCATGGAAACACTTTAAGGAGAAACAAATAACAAAATTCTTATAAACTCACACTACTTCGGGACCGCACTGGGATATATTCCTCTTGGCCTTCCTTGTACGGATCTTGCTTCCCTCGGTCCGAACCGGAAAAACCTCGGGAGACATTCTACCAGTAAGCGACCCTCGCGCTCAGTTAATGAGAAACAATTAAAACCTCCATGTACACTCCGTGCACAAAAGCTTACTTTTCAGTACACATGTTTATCTTTGCCTTGAAAGAGAAGATTTATAAACTCGTCGAAAGCTGTATGTGCGCGCTTTCAGTAGCGTCAGTTTTGCATGGCGGGAACTGCAGACGCTCCGTGCATTTGACCGCTGTGACATCATAGAGCTTGCACGAAGTTTTTTCCCTCCAGTGTTTGTGCTTGTTTCCAATCAAAACTACTACGCAAAAAGTAGCATTTCTTGTGAAGAATTAACAAGGCGCGTGCGTCAGACCATGATGTGGGCTGGAGTGTTTCAAGGTGGCGTTTCCAAACATACGCGATGTCTGATGTTGATTTTTGTTATTGTCTGTCTTTAGGTGTGCGACGAATTGTACCCAATATCGGTAGTCGAGGACATTGCCCAGAACCAGCCCAAGTGGTCCTCAGATAACTACATTGACCTTGTACAAGGAAAAAGTTATGATGAGACGTATGTATTACTTTTTCATTCATCACATCAAGATTTACGAAATTCTTGTATTTTGATTTGTTCGCTGGCGAAATAATGCGATGAAAGGAATCAATACATTTCTGTCCTCATTTAACAAAATAAAGCAAGGAAACCGCTTAAGGCCAACAACTCCCTTGACCATACCCTATCCCCCCTGTGGAGTTAAGACGATCCAGGGGCAATTCTACAAAGCTTTCCAATAACCGGTCACAGCCAACCTATCAGACGCCTCAAGTTGAGTCAAGGCTACTGAGCCCAGCCGCCATAAAGCAAAGTTTTGCCTGAATCAAGGATAAAAGCTGACTTTATCCGTCCCTCCAGACAGCCTGCAATTTAACAGCTGACCCAGGGCTCGCTCGGGTTGTAAGGCCATGGCCTGGGCCGGGTGCCCCAGGTGCCTTTGCCGAAGCCCCCCATCTCACTTCCTTGTTCAAATTTCTTGGAAGCCAATGTGCTTAGTAAAGTCTTTATTTAATGAAGGTAACACTAAAATAGCATAAAAACACTAACAAACCAGTGGCCCTCAAGAATTATTTAAAAAATATAAAAATACTCAGAACAATAGAATATTAAAACTATGGAAAACTATGAAATATTACGAATAAAAATAAAGAAATACGAGATAAAATATTAAAAAGGAAAAAAGTAGAAGGTAAAGAAAAATGATTACTCTTTCTTTTCTCTCAGAGAGTCCTAAAAGCTTTGTTGAATTTCGCATAGATAGGGTAGGCTGTTCCATCTACAAGCGGCAGTCTGCCACCATTTTTTACTGGATGAACAATATTAAAGTTGTCTGTGTGAGTCTCGCTAGTAGCAGTAGCTTTCAGCTAGGTGGGACATGCCCTGTACGCTTGTATATAATACAGCACTACTTAGTTTAGCCTGTTCCGTAAATGGTATCCGGCTTGATGGCCGAAGCACGGATCCAGGAGTCCAGGTATCGTCAAATCAAGTCAGATTTGTAATTGCATCAATTTAGCCCAATGAGATTGCAAGAGAGATAATTACATGTAACGAATAAATTAATCTCACAAAGTGCTTCATACAGACCTAAATTGAAAATGTTTTATTTTCTGTTTTGTTTTAAGGTTTTCCACCTCAAATTCGCCTCAGAGTGACGTTGCAAACCAACAAGACCTCGCCTGGATGAAAACTAACATTGTGGACCGCTACAGATTTGTGAAAGATCGCACACGAGATATATGGACTGGGCAACCCGATTTCAAAACAGATCTCGGGACCTCTGAGTTCATCAAAGCGGCGGATCGAGTAAAGAAGTTCTTTGACCGAAACAATGACTGGGAGAAAACAAAAAAGAACTCTGAATTCCGCACAGAGGCTAGCTGTACTAACCTCCTCTACATCACTGCTGCTAGATACCTGTTAGTGACCCACATTCTTTATGTAGAAAGCGGTAAGAAGTTGGTTCCTTGTACGAGAACAGGGGGCAAAATTGCGATTCCTGATTCTGGAGTATGCTACCCTGCACCTTATGGAAGTGCTACTTGTACCTCAGACTACGACGTCGGGCTCATTGGAAAGGATGCTGGGTTTATAACAAAGAAGTTCAACGACTATTTTCAAGGAAGCAGAGGATTTAGGAAACCTTCGGAGCTTGTTTTTGACACCAATGTCTATGCTTTTACACTGGAATACGCCATGCCACTTTTGTTTACCAAACTTTCAACAAGCTTTACCAACGGTGTAAATGTACAAAAAATGAAAAATGATCAAAAGATAGACTATAACATGCGGGAACTGGCCAGTGCTTACTACAAGGTTTACAAGTACAATGTTGACTTTTTTGATAAGATGAAAGATGGGGCCATAAACAAAATGCGTATGACAGATGCCAAATCCAAATCTCCTGCGACTAGCAGTCGAAAATCCTTGGCTCAGTTAAACAATTGGCTGAAGACCTTCAATGATTTGAACACTAGAGTACCGATAAAGCAAACAACTACGCTGCTAGCTTTTAGGACGTCCCACAACAATGAGTACCAAAACTTCGTGGAAGAAATGTCACGTAAGAAGGGATACAACGCAGACTTTCTAGGTAACTACAAACAAACATTCCTTATTTTATATGAACATCGAAGATGACAAGACAGCTCGAGTTTTCTAGTTTGTCGCTCGCAATATATCTTAATCGTCTCCAATCTTAACTATTCTTGTAGAACTCGGTTTATTATATGACTCAGTATGAGACTTATACAGTATGTCCCAGAACGCATAATTAAGGTAAATCTCATATTCTTGATTTGTGTATTCTTATTTCTGGAGGTTTTTTTTTTAAATTTTTTTTATTATATAATTATATTTTTTTTTTGTTTTTTTTTTTTTGGGGGGTTTTTTTATATTTTTTTTTTGTTTTCTCCGGTTGAATCCTTATATAGGGTGCGGAAGAGAAAGTTCAGGGACTGGACTAGCTTTTGATTTGATTTTGCTTTTCACTTCAACTTTTTGGCGGCGTCAAATTAATCTAGAAAGCGAATCCTTATTTTTTTTTGTTTCGAGATTTTTTTTTTAAAACACGACTGCTGCTAACGAAGAATGTTTACGTTACTATAGTGAAACAATTTTTTTACTTTGTTTCCTCAAGGTACTCTCTCTAAGGCACTTATCTACGCGGCAGAGGCATATCACACCCTAGGGGCCATAAGGTTTGTAGTGGGAGGTACACAGATGAAGGTGATTGACATAAAGACAGAAATGACTACAATGGAACTGTGGGTGTCTATGATTGAAAACTGGGGAGAGTCAAACAAAGAGTACAACCACTGCAATAGTGAAACCCCACCCCTGCCTCTAGAGGCGTGCTTCCTGAAGATGAGCAAGTACATGTGGAGGATGTTCAGCGCCATGAAATTGGTCCGCGACCGAATTCCAGCTCCAGAAAGAGCTGGATTGCTGCATTTTGAAGGAAAATATGCCGATCCTTTATACGCGATGGAAATGTGGCTAGATTACAAAAAGCAGGGGAAGACCGCGATTCCTAGACAAAAGGCAAACGTTAAGGAGTTTCTGCGGCAATTCCAGTGCGACGAGCCAGTTTTTGGCAGGCCGTTCTCGCCGGCTTGTCTAAAAATAATGAATGACAAGGTCAATGCCTACAATGTGAGACTGGCTGGCTTTGTGACCGACGAGCCTGTGAAGCCACCCTGGCGCCCCTGAGAACTTATCTCAATGATGTCATTGTAATACGCTGTTACAAAGGAAACAAGAACTGATGATGAAAACTCAACGAAACTGCCAAACTCCTAAATTGAGAAAAATAAGACAAAAAATCGATAGTTGTCACATTATTCCAAGATATTGGGTGAATTAACCTCGCAATATGATTGGTCAATGAAGTTTTGTCATTACTGAGAATTAAAGTAACTTCAAAATAACACAAAATAGCCATTGAAAATTAAGCTAAATTAAATGTATAAACTATATAAAGAAGGGGAAGAGTATTTTCTCATTTACACTAATTTTAAAGCGAGTTCGTATGGTAAACGCGGCGTGAAAAACAAAACCTAGAAGCCCTGGTAGACTGATGGCAAAACTAGTGATGCCATTCTTTGGCCTTGTTGTGGCTGCATCTGTAACAACACGAAATTTCACCAACCAGCACAACTAGGCGAAAGACGTCAAACCAGATTTACAATTATATTTTACTTGAGAATCTCATGATTATACAAGTCTATTTATTCTGTCGATCGGTGTTAGAACTGTCCACCAGCTAAGTATTTACAGACGGTGTGCTTTCTTTTCGAAACATGAAAAATTGGCCGTCGTGGTTCACGTCGTGTAAGATACGAAAGGTTTGGTCATTTCATGTTAAGTTGACAATAAAGGAAACTAAAAAAGATGAACGTTTATTCGTCTCTCGATGGAATAATTTTGACTTATTATTGACTTGTGTCTATCACCGATTCCATCGTGAGACGAACGAATAAACGTTCATCCTTCGCTTCTTACATCACGATGAACAACAAACACGGGTGTATAAATGGGTACCGACGACGAAATGCTGGGAGGTACCCTGCGATGGAATAGCATCCCATTCAAGGGGGAGTAGAAATATTCCTAGCCGCTTAATGCTACGGAAACCGGGATAAGCTCCGGCAGAGTATGGGCCACTTAGCTCGAGGCTTCCCTTTTTACGCTGCCATTGTACTTACTTACTTACTTATTCCTCTTCGTCCCTGGTAGGACATAAGGCGGCAACGATCTGCTCCATCGGGACTGATCTTTTCTACAAGTTGTGCCTCGCCCCAAGTCAAGCCCATTGTGGTTTGCTTAAATTCCCTTATTACACTAAGTGTACCGTTGGCTTCTTGCGAGATCTTGCGAAAAAAAGAAAACACTCACAACAAGGCTTCCATATCAATCATTTCCTGCAGAATACCCACTTCACACGTCATTTCAAGGACTGGGCATCTCAGTCTAGAGAGCCATCAGCTTTACGCTCTCACTTCTTCTTTTTCCGAGAATACGTACGTGACGACTTCCAATTCCCACTATAGACCTCCAGCACAAAATTTCCGTCCCATTTTCCAGCACGCGCTGAGCTCAGTTGGCACCATATTGAGCAAGTATGCACGCTTGGGAGGGGAAGAATTCCCATATGAAAGGGACTGGGGATGCTCAAAACAACTGTATTTTAAGTCATCATGTTCTCCTTTATCTCACGTGTAAAAAACGTCATTATTATACCGCGTTGGCAACCTAGACCGCTCAGGCAAGAAAAATGGTATCTTTAAGTGGTCAAAAAAATCGTAGTGTATGAAAAATTTGTGCGATTTTGCCGCGAAAACATGTTTGCACGAGATGTAAAATTCGCATCGTGTGTGCCGAGCTGTATACAGCTAATTCGAGAAAGGTTGTAGGAAAAAAGCACAAAAGTACACGCGACAAGACCGAAATGTAACATGGGTAGAAGTCCAGAAAATTTCTAATCTCGATATAACAGCTAGCCGCAAGCTACCTGAGCAAACTGTAGACTGTTATAAAGGCTATATATTTGGAATGGCTCGCAATTACTGTCGGCGGACCATTAAATATTAAGAGCTGTTGAGCACAAATTTAACGTAGTGCAGGTTGTTTTTCATGATCAAACTTTCGCAAAAACATTTTTCTTATTGGTGAAATTGGCACTCTTGGGAACGAAAAAGTGAAGTAAAGGAAGAAGCCAAAAATCCGGCATCATGTTTTGGGACACATCTAGGGTGCTACCCAAAAGCGTTTCGTACCGGGGGGCCCCCCCCCGAGACCCACCCCCTCCCCCTTTTTTCAAAAAAGTTACCCCTTTCCTATACGTTTTACTGAAGAAGGTACCCCTTTATATACCTAAAAGACATGACATCTGCCTAAATTAGGAAGTCTTCATAGGCGTACGAGGCGGGGGGGGGCGAGGGGGGCTGCAGCCCCCCCCCCAGCGCCGAAATTTTTCGGACAAAATGCTTGGAATTCGGGCAACAAGCGTAGAGAAGAAAAATAGAAAATAAGCTGACAAATATCAACATTACGTTCAAAACGAATTACATCAACAACAAAAAGTTTGTGGTTCAAAAGTCTAACTGATTTTTCATTCACATGTTTTCGTTCCCACTCGCAAATTGCTATAATCACTTTCGATTTTTGTCGCAAATTCTGTGTGACCCTTCAATTTGATTCAGTGGCAATCATTTTTAATTGAGAAAGAAATTGGCGAGGGCGACCAGAAGTTAGGATTCTCCATAGCTTGAGCGTTTGCGCGTGGAGTATCCAGTGCAACCTTGAAACAAAGCTGTTACAAATGCGATGAAGCTAGTGCTTTTGACTAAAATGTTAAGTGTTAAGGGCTAGCTCAAAACTTCCAACTAAATGTTTTAACCCATTTACCCCCGACGCCCTTTTACATAACTTCTAAGTCGAAGGGAAAAGCAATGTAAATTGGTTTCCCAAAAATACATTAAGTTTTGCTGAACTCAGGAGTGGATAAATAAAATATTCCCGAAGAAAAAGGATACAGTGCATTGACATCTTCCAGCAACACCACGAAATTAATTAAAGAATTCGGACTATCGTTTCTTTGAAGCAAGCAGGCAGGTTAAGGTTTGTACACCACTATTTCAATGCACGTTTCGTTGTCAATTTTATATGCCTTTTTATAATTATTCGGCTTTCAATGAATGTCAGTTTTTTCCGGGCAATTAAGTCTCCGCCCCCCTAGTTCCAAAGGTGCCCGAACGCCTATGGAAGTCTTGATGCCATTATTATGTAGCGTTTAGTACATTGAAATTATACAACAATAAGGTGCGTCTGCTTGAATTATTTGAATTGATCTCGAAGGCCCTTGTGTATTCCTAAATGACCTACATCCCTACCCTTTTACATACCTGAAGCATTAGATGGAAACGGTACCCCTTTCGGGCGGAGCCTCCCCATCTAGGCCATTATAGGGTGTACCCCCTCCTTGCGCAATATAAGTTGAAGTTGGAAGGGGGGGGGGCAAAAAATCTTCATACGAAACTAACAAATGTGAAAATTATTAACTAGTTCATTCTCTTTTGCTTTCTTGATTCTCCCTTAAGACAATACAGGGAAGAAACGTTTTGAAATCTTCCGTCTCTCCCAATATCAAAAGCCAGAGGGATTTCCTTGTGCCAAATGTCTTGCGAAACAACTAGATGCTTGTGGTTTCGTTTTGCGCAATATAGATTTCCCTTGTAAACAAATTAATTATTAAGTACTCACACTTTCTGCACTTAGTATGCCACAAATATTCAAATTGTATTAGCTCCGCGAGTACTTTTTCTCTTCACAAGATAGGTGGGCGACAAGTGGCACAAACAAATTTAAGGAGCTTCAACAATATCTGTAGTACATTGTACGTGTGGTTAGCTGATTTTTTTTGTCATCATTGCGCAGCGTTATTTATCAAACTCAGGTATTGCAGTCTGTTTCGAGCGTTTTCAATACCTGAGAGTATGAAAGCTAGCAGCTGTTTTCAAACTTTATTGATGTTGAATAGTTAGGTCAAAGACAATGGTTCAAAGTTGTTATCGATTTTGATAGGAACACGCCTACACTTACAATATCCGGGTCTCTCGGCCTGTTGTTTATATATCTGTCTGTTTCTAAATCCAGTGTTATCAACGTGATCAGCCCCAATTACACCTGTATCTAGTGTTTCACTTGAAACTGAAATACTTCTTTTATAAGCATGCCAACCATGCCTATCAACAAAATTCGGTATTAAACTGTTAAAAAGTGGTTATCGGCGTGGAGTAATCAATGGACCGGATTTAAGTACAAATTGATATCGTCTGTACGAATGCACTGTCATTTCCCACAAAAACAACTTGCTTTTTGCTTTGTAACAACTTATTGACTAAAGGACTTGAATTGCAATCCTCGCGGTTCAATACTTCACTAGAAGTAAAAAAACAGTCATCTTTATTAACTTAGTTAAATGTTGCTTAACAATTTTCGTCTCATGCAGTTAGGCCTTTATACATTTCTGTATAAAAACTTATACCTGGTTTTCACTAGCGACGCAAACACAAGCGCAATCACACAAAAAGACAAATTGTGACCCATGTGCTTGTGCTTACCGCAAGCACAAGCATAAAAATGCAATACGCTTGTGTTTCTGCTGCGTCGAAGCCGTTTTCGCGGTGATATCTCCTGAAGAGCTGTTATCCTTGTGTTGTGCTTGCGTCGCTATTAAAAACCAGCCTTTAAACGTTATTTCGCGAGAAAAACTCAGTAATATGGAAAGCATGGTGTCAGTTTACGATTCGTTCCACTGATATAACAGAGCGTCAGCTGGGCGTTTTCCAGGCGCACCCGCGCACAACACGAAAGGTGTGGTCGGAATGTTTCGGGAATAGCTCCGATTAATAATCGATTTTTCTCCCGCCCGAAAAATGCTTGTCGTATATCCAGATTATTCTGCGCAATTAATATAATAATCGATTTATTATTTGTGAAATATACCCAGACGTTGTGCTATTGATTGACCACAAGAATGCACTTTTGTGTTTAGAATAACATGTTCAACTCAATGAGAAAAGCGTGGGTTTTTGATATTTGTAAAAAACAGTGGCGTCTATCTCGGATCCATTATCAAGCCAGCCATCTTTGAATGGCTAGACGACATTGTGTTATTTAGTGTAAAACTCGCTAAAATTACGAAAGAATTGTTGAAAATATTGCTAATGATATTTATTCTCTAACTGTGAAAGTTTCCATTGACATCGCGTTTCCTTTGCTAACTAGTAACTTAACGATCTGTAAAAGTTGAGGATTGAGGAAATTTGGCGTGTGTCAGAGGTGGTAGTAATCTCTACCGCACTTAGTTGAATTCCTGTATTTTTCCGCTTGCTAAGGAAGCAAATCAATTCTGAACTAGATTAAAAACTGCCTCTCCTTTTATAAATTGTAGAGAAACCAACGCGAAATTTAATTTGCCTTCGGTAAAGGCACGCGCGGCTAGCGAATAAGTTATCTTCTAAGCAATTTGTAAAACGTTTGAGTGTGTGATAACATTTCGTCATTGAAACATGCGGGCCTTCATTCTTAAGGAAAAAGAATAGAAAGGAGTAGGCGATATTGTCATAAAGACAATCGAGTACAGAAGTTGTAGGTCACCGAACAAAGCTACACTTAGATTAATTCCAATAGAAGTAAAACCGTCTACGACAGGAAAAAATTACACGAAACCGGATTTGAAACTATTTAACGCGCGACAAATCGACAAACTCATACAAAACCACAACCTTTGTCAATACCAAATAAGTCACTCCGTTTTTAGACGAAGCCATGTCTAAAATGCAGTCTAGTAAAGAGGATAACAAAATCTTTTTCACTTCCTTCTTATTGAGGTTTTTTAGTTTATCCTGTCAGCCTTCGAGTTTACATTCCTTCGAGAACGTTGCTAGTTGCAGTCTTGAAGACTTTTTTGTCATCCAGTATTCTTTACAAATGACTGTTTCTTTTTTCGATACTGATTTCATCGGTAGACAGTATATGAGTGTATATTTAGGCTTTCGCAACGTTGTTCCTTTAATGAAAATAAAATTTGCTTGTGGTATCGCACGTTTCATAATTATCCGAATGCGGATGTGAAGACTGTCTTAGCCTTGGATAATAAAAACAGACTGATAAAGGCAAGAAAGACTGTTTTTGACATATCGACCGCGTACTTGAGGGATTTAGGAAATCTCTTGGCTTTTAAGATAAGAATTTTAATCATCTTCTGTGTTATAATAGAAACCTTTATTCTCTTTAACGCTCTTTGTTCAACTGCTACACGCAAAAAAACATAAACCCCTGCATTCCCGATTAAATAACACGTGGCAATGAAACTGTTGTGAAAAAATCCTGCGTGGAATGGATATTTCCGTTCCATAATAAGAGAAGGTTCACCTATTTTTGTCCCAAACTAATTCAATAACATTATTTTGTTCAACCGCAAAATTACAATAATTTCTCTAATAATAATAATAATAATGTTCTTTACCCGGAGCCCATCACCAAAGGTGTTATTCAGTGAGGCCCTCAAGTGTTAAAGTAATTAATCCATTATTTTAATTACAAAACTCGGAAAAAACTTTTTGAGTGTTAAAAGTGAGGCTGGAAGGAAGCGAAGGAGCTAAAGTATGCGACAAAAACATTTAAGTAATGAGGGAAGGAAAGAAAATGCGTCTAGAAGAATTGGTATTACTTCGTCAAATCTGTAACTGGCTGGGTAATATTTGGGATTAAACGAAACATACTAGCAGCTGGTTTTTTTTTAACTTTATTGATGTTTTAAAAATAGTCAGGTCGAAGAAAATGGTCCAAGGTTGTAAGCGATTTTGATCGGAACACGCCTACACTTACAATATCCGGGTCCGTCTTTCTCTGTTGTTTGTACATCGATCTGTTTACGCGTCTTTATGTTATGTTGTCTGTCCCGGGTACACCTGTATCTAGTCTTTCAAGTGAAACTGAAATACTCCTTTTAAAAGCATGGCAACCATGCATGCTTATAAACTTGATGCGGTATTTTAAAAGTGGTTATCGGGCGGAATAGTTAATAAACCATATTTAAGTACAAATTGATATCGTCTACACAAATGCACTCTTATTTCCCACAAAGACAACTTGCTTTTTGTTTTGTAACAACTTGACACTGACTAAAAGGAATGGAATTGCAATCCTCGCGGTATTTAAGTTCTGTCTATCGTGAAAGCGGTTCAACTAGACTAGGGACTAGAACAGAATTAAGAAGTAGATAAAATATGAGTGGGAGATCTCTATGGGCGTTTACAATGGCGAGCCGATAGGCGAGCCATTGTAAACGGCCATACAGTTCGGACGCGAATATTTTATTCTGCTTGTGAAATGAAAACAATAAATCGAATGCAAAGTATTGTTATGCGATTCGGTAGAGATCTGCATCAAAAGTTAATGAATACTAATTAGCTGTGCAGAAGTTTGTATCAGAAGTGTATTCTATTGTTTGATTTGTATTAGGTTAACAGTTGTGTACATGTGATCTGAATACTGTGCTGGGATTGGTTTGCACCCTCATGAATAGTTAATGAATTTTTACATCATTTTTAAAATTTGGCAAAATGTTGCTGAACAATTTCCGTTTCAGTCAGGCTAGACCAAAATTTCTGTATAAAACCTTAATTATCATTTCGCAAGAAAAAGTGAGAAACTAAGTTATATGGAAAAACATGGTGTCAGTAAACGATTCGTTCCCCTGAAATAACAGAGCGTCAGCTGGGCGTTTCCCAGGCGCGCCCGTCCACAGCATTCAAGGTGTGGTCAGAATTTGTCGAAAATCTCCCGATAAATAATCGATTCTTCTCTCGCCCAAAATGCTTGTCGTATATCCAGATTATTCCAAGCAATTGAGATATAATAATCAATTTATTATCTGCTTTATATACCCAGACGTTGTGCTATTGACTGACCACAAGAATGCGCTTTTGTGTTTAGAATAACATGTTCAACTCAATGAGAAAAGCGTGGGTTTTTGATATTTGTAAAAAAAGTGGCGTCTATTTCGGATCCATTATTAAGCCAGTAATCTTCGAATGGCTATACATTGCGTTATTAAGTATACAACTCGCTGAAATACGAAAACAATTGCTTATTCTCTAACCGTGAAAGTTCCCATTGACAACTCGTTCACTTTGCTAACAGATCTGTAAGCGTTAAGGATGGAGGAAATTTGGCGTGTGTCAGAAGTAGTACTTCTACCGCACTTAGTCGAGTTCCTGTGTTTTTCCGCTTGTGGGAAAGGAAAACTATTCTAAACTAGATTAAAAACTGCCTTTCCTTTTCCAAATTGTAATGAAACGAACGCGAAATTTGTGTTCGGTGAAGCCACGCGAGGCTAACGTATAGGTTTACTTCGAAGCAATTTGTAAAACGGTTGAGTGCGTGACTATTTTGTCATTAAAACAGCAGCCCTTTATTTTAAGAATAGCCTGCGAATACAGCCGCCTCTCATTCGAATGAGACGCGGCTGTATTCGCAGGCTATTTTAAGAAAAAAAACAAATGGAAAGGAGTGTGCGATATTGTCGTAAAGAAAATCGATACAGAAGTTGTAGGTCACCGAACAAAGCTACACTTAGATTAATTCCAATAGAAGAAATTCTGTGTACAACAGGAAAAAATACATAACACCGGATTTGAAACCATTTAACGCGCGACAAATTCGACAAACTCAAGCGAAACCACAACCTTTGTCAATACCAAATAAGTCACTCAGTTTTGAGTAGAAACCATGTCTAAAATGCAGTCTAGTAAAGAGGATATCAAAATCTTTTTCACTTCCTTCTTATTGAGGTTTTTAAGTTTTTTCTGTCAGCCTTCGAGTTTACATTCCTTCGAGAACGTTGCTAGTTGCAGTCTTGAAAAACTGCTTTTGTCATCCAGTATTCTTTACAAATCACTGTTTCTTTTTTTATTTCATCGGTATATGAGTATATGAGTGTAAATTCAGGCTTGCGCAACGCTGTTCCTCGAAAATAACATATGCGGATGTGAAGACTGTCTTAGGCTTGGAAAATAAAAACAGACTGATAAAGGCAAGAAAGACTGTTTTGATATATCGATCGGGTACTTAAAGGATTCAGGAAATCTTATGGCTTTTAAGATAAGAATGTTAATCATCTTCTGTGTTATGATATAAACCCTTATTCTCTTCCTATACGCTCTTTGTTCTACTGCAACACGCAAAAAAAACATAAACCCCCGCATTGCCTATTAAATAACGCAGGCAATGACAATGAAACTGTTACGAAAAAATCCTGCGTGGAATGATATTTCCGTTTCGTGAGAAAAGGTTCACCTATTTTTGTCCTGAACTAATTCAATTACTGACATTATTTCGTTCAACCGCAAAATTACAAGTGTTAAAGTAATTAATCCGTTATTTTGATTATAAAACTCGGAAAAAACTTTTTGAGTGTGAAAAGTAAGTCTGGAAGGAAGTGAAGGAGCTAAAATATGCGACAAAAACATTTGAGTAATGAGGGAAGGGAAGAAGAAGCGTCTAGAAGAATTGGGATTATTGCATCAAATCTGTAACTGGCTGGGTTTTATTCGCGATTAAACAAATTTTGCGACCTGCTTTTTGGAAAAAATAGACTATTTTAATTTATAGGGTTAATTTTTTTTGTTTAATTCTCCGTGGTTTTTCCACTGTCCCCGAGTTATCACCGAAGGAAAGACATGTTATAAAAACGATGATCGATCGATCACCCACGATTTCCGACCCCGCCATCACTACAGTACGTCGGCGAGGTATTTTTCGACGCCGTGACCTCACCCGTCATTGTCTCCAAACAAAATTCTCAAGTATTTCGCCCGCTGGGTGAGGGCCTTGACCTTTTCGTCAATAAAAAGAGCATCAGAAACTCGTAGTAGTCAATTCAACCAAGAACTACTCAGAGAAGTTAGAGAAACTCACGAAAACTCAAGAAATTTCTATCTACAAAGACAGTTCGACCAGGACCGCAGTTATTCAAAGATGAACACTCAAATCACAAACGTTTTGCTTCTTGTCCTCGCATTTGCTGCTTTTGCAATGGCACAACAACGTAAGTTTTATTTTATTCTATAGTATCTTATCTTTTAACTGATCTTCTTTTGATACTATCGCTCTGATAAGTTGTCAAAATTCTGTTATATAGTTTTCCCTTGTTTCAAGAATTTATGGTAAAGACTCGTATTGATAGACACGACTTCATTCATCACGGAAAATTTTTCTTATTTTTCAAATGAAAACTACTCGTAAGTGAACGGTTGAAAGTTCAAAAATTGATAGTAGATCTATCTTGAAAGTTTCACTTTCTTGTTGTTTAGAAATCGTTTAAAATTGTTATTGTCTTGAATGAGCATAGTTCTAGAATCGCGGCTTTTATAATAATGAAGTATCTTTTTTCTACAGAATGCCAGGACCGAATGGCGACAAGAAGTTGTCAGTATTTTGTCAGAATTTATCGCGAGAAGAACATCGATAGCTGCAAGTGGAAACAGATGATGACCAACTGCGCGCTGACATGCAAAGTTTGTGGTAAGATATCAGTAATTATATCCCGACTTTTAGATCAATAAGTGACGACAAGGTAATATCGCGAACGATTTGTCAAACGAAAAAAAATTCTCAATATTAAAGTTTTATTCATAACTCTTCATAACCCATATTGGCCAAGTTACTTGAAGCTTAATGTATTCCAACACGAACGATGCCTAAGATCCAGTAACAGCATTCAATTAGAGAGGTCCCTAATTAATAATACTTTACAGGACCAAACTGCCAGCCTTTTTAACACATTGCCCAGCAACGTGAGATGCTGCCAAGACTATAATATATTTTGTAAAGACACCAAAAACATTATTTTTAAGAGAGTTTTAGAACATTTGAATTTTTAACTTTTTAGCATGTCTTAAGTATTTTTTTTTGTTTGTTTTTGTTTTATATACTATAATTCACATAATTAGTTCTTATATCGTTTTAATACAATTTTATCATGTTTTCATGTAAATATAAATTCTTAGATATTTTTTAAACTTTTACATCTGTAAATTTAGTTAGGATCGGGCAGACGAAGAGCCACTCTGTGGATATACTGCCCGAAGTGCCATTATTATTATTATTATTATTATAATTATTATTATTCATTATCGATAGAATTTAACACATGGTAACGTCTGACAAATGTAGTCAAGATTTAGCACGACTCTGAATAGCTACTAATTAAATCATTGAGAAAAATATTTGTGCATGTACGTAGCACTATGAGTGCCGTAAAACTTAACACCAAGTTGAGATACTTAACTGCTGTTGCCAAAAAAGTACAATGAACCAATCAGAAGCTGGCTAGAAAACTGCTAACCAGTGAAAACGCGGGAGAAAGTTACGTAAGCCAAACGCGATGATTTCTGGTTTTCAGTATACATGATTGGGCCTAAGTACATTACATGAGAAATAGTTCAAGCATTTGCAAAGAGAAATAGTTCAAGCATTTCCAATTTTAAAGCGAAAGCCGGAGTCAAAAGGTATCAGCAAAGAGTACGTTCTCTTCTTTTTATATTCAATATTTTGCCAGATTGATCACGATCATGAAATGAACTCTTTTTGTCTTTACCTTTACAGAGCCTGTACCAAAATGTGCAACACGAGCAAGTAGATACGGCTGTTGTTGGGATAAAAAAACAGAAGCAAAATCATACGCTGGCGAGGGGTGTCCTGGTAAGAAAAAAATCTTGTTGTTGTTGTTTTGTCGAATTGATGAAATTAAGGTGTTTATTAACGCCTTATGAATCACACGATAGCCTGTTATTTAAAGACACAAAACATTTGAAATTGAATGATTTGTCTGTCTGTGCGGAAATTGATAGTAACGCAACGCCCGGGGTACTTCCTATACTGAACTATACGGGGAGACTGAGCCCGGAAGGGGTACTTTTTTCAGGCTGTAGGTAAATAAGAGGGTAGGGATTTAACTATTTGGAGTATACAAAAGAGTAGGGGAAACTATAATTTGGGTATTTCAAAGGACCTTTTGAAATATCTGGAAAACACACACCGAACTTTAAGCATTTTAAGGGTTTTTTTCAAGTAAAAAAAAGGAAAGGAGATGCTGTATCCCTTCTGTAGGTATGTGAAATGAATATCATTTTCCTATCGAAGGTATAAAAAAGGGTTACTTTTTCTGTAAAAAAAAAAGTATATGTGAGGGTGAGGGTTTGGACCCCCGAGCGGAACCTTCCCGTATAACAAAATGTTTAGTACCCTCCCCCCCCCCCTCCCCCCATTACCCACCGGGAAACGCAAGTCATTTGTTCGCAAGACTATCGAACTGCATTTTTTTATCGTCAATGATGTCACGAAACATATAACTCCCTTAGAATTGAATTTACGCTTAGAGTATTTTACGAACCTGAGTTAATAGGTGAAGGAATTGCATGTACAGTTTGTAATCAACTTTATTCCGTTAACAGAGTGCAAAGATGACTACCCAAGCTACTGCAAACTACGCGTTTCAAAATACACAAAGGAAAAAGCCTGCAATGAACGAGGAAAACAGATGTGTCCAAAAAGCTGTGACGTTTGCAGTAAGTTTTTTTTTGTGATTTCAACATCATTCTTATAGACTTTCAACCGAGACAAAGACTTTTAGCGTAAGAGCACCATGTCTGAAGAACAAATTGAGCCTAATGGCTAGGGGTTTTCCGAGATGGGTCAATTAGGAGCCACAACAACAGGGCGGGAACTGGACTAGTAGCAGGAGTAATACACCATGATTATGAATTACACTTGATGACAGCCCTCTTGAAGTAAAAAATTGATCACTTTATATTTTGTTAATCTACGAGGGGAACTTGATCATTTAACTAAATTAATTGGCCACGTTTACTACAATTTAGACCTTTGTCATCAGTTGGAACAAGAGACTCTTCTTGGAACTTATATAGCTATCAGAGACTATTGAGAATGCTAACAGGGTATTTTTTTAATTGTTTTAGAGATAAAGGCTGCCACTCAAAGGCGGCCTGATTGTCTCGATACTCCATACGGATGTTGTTGGGACCTTACAGCTGCTCAGGGACCAGAAGGACAGGGATGCAGAGGTAAATAAAGACTATGCACCTTAAAAACGTACCTGACAGGTACACCCCGAGTGAGGGAACATAAAGCTATCTTACAGTGAAGTTATTTTTCTATTCCGTTATATACCTTTCAACTTTAAGTTCGTTCCAAACCTTATGCCTAAAGGCTTTGCTTGACGAAAAAAATTGCATCTCTAAGGAGGGGCGGCGGCCTTATGGTTAGTACGCTGGGCTCCGGATCGAGCGGTCCGGGTTCGAGCCCTGGCTGGGGTACTGCGTTGTGTTCTTGGGCAAGACACTTAACTGTTATAGTGCCTCTCTCCACCCAGGTGAAGAAAAGGGTAACGGCGAATTTACTGCTGGGGTTAACCCTGCGATGGGCTAGCATTCTATCCAAGGAGGAGTAGAAATACTTCTATTGGCCTCATGCTACGGAAACCGGGAGAAGCTCTTGACCTGATGGGCCACTGGGCCCGAACACAAACTTGACCTTTTACCAGATTTTTAACGTATATGTTATTTTGTTTTTGTGCAGTTTGCCAGAATCTTTACAATAGGCTGTGTAGTTTGTGGGACGACTACTGCCAGCCAGAAGCCTACAGGTTTGCCAGGGAAAACATTATTGACAGATACAGATACAGCTGTCCTATCACATGCGGAAAATGTTCACAAGGCCAAAAGATGCTGGACGTTTCAGCCTTCAGTAAGTAGATCATCTCTCAGACTCCAGTTTTTCACTCCCATAAAAAAAATGCTACTGAAAAATAATTAAATCCTTCATTTCTACATCTGCATCTACATTTTAATATGTCGGTAAAAAGTCCATACGGATATCACACCAACGTCTAAAGAGTAAGAGTAAATGACAGATTACGTTGCAGTCCACAAAAAGCTAAAACTAAAGCCAATTAATGATATACTGTGTGGTTCAAATATAGTCGGTTAGCAGCTTTGCAGACCAGTGCGTATTTTCAGCTGACCGAAAATAATTTCCTGAAAACCGTAATCTTTGATTTTCAATACCCGATTCCCTCTATAGCACGCGCCTGCAGGGAATCACGGTAGTTGTATTCATCAAACCCTGCGCGAGACTCAGGAACGCACATCGTTGCTGAGTCTCGCGCAGGGTTTGATGAATACAACTACCGTGATTCCCTGCAGGCGCGCGCTATAGAGGGAATCGGGTATTGGTCGTGAAATGATTTGAAATAAATACCTGAAAAGTTATTTTTATTTAAACTCAAACTTCCCACTTGAACAGTTATCTGACACAAATGTAATTGGGAAATTTACTGATAGACCAATGTTTGTTTATTTTCATAGGAAGACTCTAAAATATCCTGAAGTTCACCGACGACTGACCGAAGATGTCAACATATCTTGGAAAAAATGTCCATCGATAGCTGATAAGTCAAGAACACAAATCATCTTATCAGTATATATGCCAAATATCAGATTGTATTGTCCATAATGGAAAAAACAATTGCAAAGAATTGTACAGTTAGTTTTGCTTAACTTTGTTATTTATTTAATATTTATGAGCTTGCTTATGAAAAAATAAAGTTTGTCCACAGTAGGCTCAAACTGAGTTATGGTATTTTTTGTTAATATAATTTTAGTCTAACGAACAAAAATTGCCTAAAAATACCCATACGAGAGAGAGAGGGACACCCTTCCTGAGAATCAATACACCTGCCGTAGTACATAATCGAGGGAAGCACCCTCCTCTCCCCCGGGGAATCAAGTATCTCTGTAATCACACGAAATGAGCTTAGCATCCACCGGGGAACGAGTACCCCTACATATACCCGGTACGAGGGAAACACCCTCCTGGGAATCGAATACCCCTTGTTATAAATTACATGATACAATCGAGACATCCTGCCAGGAAATCGAAAACCACGTCCGTAAAATAACCTACGCGAGGAAAACACCGTCGCATCACTAGATATCAAATAACGTACTCCTGCGTTAATTTATCTATACGAAAGGGAACACCTCCTCGGAAATTAAATCCCTTTGAAGGTTACATTCCGCATTGGGAAAGAAATACCCGGTACACTGTATGGGAAAAATCGGGATTGCCGCTTGTAAGGAAATCGATTTCCGGCTTTCCACCTCTGGAGTTATTGGATTGGAATATACTGATAAGCATAGAGCGTTTTTACTCACGTGGCCAGTAGCTATGCAAATTAACTGGAACACAAACAAGGGTTTACATAAAAAAAGACTTCAAATCCCACAGGGTTGACTTGGTACACCAACATGGCCGCCGTTTCATTGTTTGGAACATCGACATGGCCTCCGTGACGTCATGTAAACGCTCAAAAATTTGCAATGGATGTCACTGTGTCAATTCCTGCCCTGTCCTCAAAAAACGAGACCAGAGGGTCTGTATGAGAGGTATAAATTAAACTGTAAACAAATAAGGGTCTGATTTGATAGTCTTATTTTTAGACAGCTGCTGTCAGTTAAAATTAATGGCTAGTCATATGAGCTTAGCCCAACCATTTCATCTTGTGAGAATTAAATAAAGACTAAATAGCCTAGAATCATGGCGCAGCCCTTCTTTTTTATAGATGACTGTAAAGAGATTCAATTGTTTATAGAATGACATAGTCAAAAGCTAAAAGGTTTAAAAGTCACCGGGAGTAAAATGTTCCTCCAGTGGTTAAAACTAAAATGGAGCTTTGCTTCGAGGATTTTTGTTGCTGTATAAGTAATGTGTTTGGGGTATTACATCACCCCGGAAAGTATCAGCCTCGAAAAGTATTAGATTCGAACTCCGCAAAAGATGTTTAGGGGGGGATCGACCCTTCCCCACCACCAACATAACCAAAAGGGTGTGTCCTTCATATTCAAACTCCACGAAAGGTGTTTTTCTGCGGGTTCTTCACAAAACCAAAATACTTGAGCACATCGAAGGCTGTTCTTCGTTCCTATGGCTAATTATACTGGTTATTCAATCCCCCCCTGTATTGCTCTTCTTTATCCCTATATCCTTGTGAACCCTAAAGTGTGCTTTATATTAGAGGAATGACGTGAATAGTTGTAGTATATACTTAAACAGTAAGATAATATAGCCCGAAAGGAGATCACTATTATTCGAGTTCTCTGTTTGACAATTTTTAATATATATTTGCAATTTTATAAATATTAAATATTTACTGAGGAGAAATAAAGTATTAGAGAAAAAATGTACCATCCTCAGTTGTTCTTATTGTGCAAAATAACGTTAAATGTTTATAAATATTTGAACATGCATTTGTCTTCTTGTCTCTTTAGTCACGCTGCTTTCATCGTCATTTTCAGCCATTCGTCGGTGACATCAAACTTTTAACGTTATTTCAATGTCTTCCTATGAAAACAAACCAGAAACGTACATCAGTAAACAACTCAGACATGTTTGTGTCCAAAAAGTGCTAATTTATTTCATAAAACATCATTTGAAAAACAGAAAAAGGCGAAATCGCCTTTTGTGTTAGGAACCCAGTACAAGTTTACAGTGAAATGGAAATTCCTGACTGGCTACTGAGATTTTTCACCGAAATATATAGTTCCAATAATGAAACAGAAAGTTGGCTGGGTTTCGGCGATTTAATAAGTTTTAATTTGAAGTTAATATTTGTGTTTTTTTTTTTTTTTTTTTGATAAACACGACCACTCACTTAAATTATCGGCAAATAAAAATATATATATATTTAATTAAACACGTTCATCGGAAACACAAATTTAAGAAATGAACTAATTATTGTGCTTTCTAAAGTGATGTCCAATTAAGCTGCTAATATTGAGAGTTGAAAAATAAGGAAGTCCAGTCGACTACATGTTAAATGTTTTTCTTCACACGATCTCAAAAATAAAGCATTAAAAAAACACTAACATACTTACTGTAAACAGAAATGTCCAACATTCTTTGGCCTGGTGTACATGTTCCACAGGTTTTTGGGCAACTCTTCCTGTATCTGTCAATCACATGTTTCTTGGCCATCTTGTAGGCTTCTTCTTTGCAATAACCACTAAATAAACTGCAAAGCCTGTGATAATGATCTCTGCAAACTGCACAAAAGAAAAGAGACACTTTGGTTAGATCTCTTTTGAGAAGACTGTCAGGTTTTTTAATCCAAGTAGAGCCAAAGACCTTTATGTAACTACACATTAGAAAAGGGAACACAGTCGTCGATTCTGGAGATGCACTTTATCCCATCAAGAAACTTGACTTTGCTTAAGCCAAACATATTACGTTCTTTACAATAACAACAACAACAGCAAACACTTTAAGTGTCAGAGTATTTAGCACTGCTGTGCTAATTGAGGACGATATAAGTAAACAAACAAATATCGTAAAAAGAACAGAAACTTGTCCTGAATTATCTTCTGGGATCCCAAAAAGGATGATGGCAATTTCTTCCGGAATTGAAAAGGAAATGGGCCTTAATTGTTGTATAGGTTTTATGTTCCCTCGTTCACAGCTGCTAAAGCACATAATCATTATTCACCTCTGCATCCCTTTCCTCTTGACCCCTGAGCAGCTGTAAGATCCCAGCAACAGCCATATGGAGAATTAAGGCAGTCGGGCAGCGCTTGAGCAAGGGCTTGGACTCCTAAAATAGAACAATGGCATGGTATCAGCAAATAGGTGATAGGAATTAAGAAAACCATCAACCTGCCTTCAGCTGATGTACTGACAAATTCTCAGGACTTCACTAAAAGAAATTTGTGACAGTAAGTAATGAGAATTCATATTTTGAACATGGAACTAAATGGAATAGAAGTGACGAAGCCTTTCTCTCTCAAAACAAGTCTTAACATTGTGGATGGCCTAGCTCATCAGAGTCTCTCCGTAGCTCAGTGGTTATATTGTCCAACCGGTATCTGGGTTGTCATGAGCTCGAATCCTGTCGGGGACTCAGAGTTTTTCTTTGTCGAACACTCGTGACAAATGATCATTTCATCTTTATTAAGTATTGTCGCTCGTAATCTAAATAGCGTTTTTTTTTTTCAAATGTCGAAGCTGTTTGTAGATGAAATGTAACAAAAAATCCTTATATTGTCGATCTCGTTTAATACACTTACTGCAAACTCCACAGCTTTTTGGGCACATTTTCTTTCCTTGTTCATTGCAGGCTTTTCCTTTGGTGAATCGTGAAATTCTTTGTCTGCAGTAACTTGGATGGCTGTCCTTACACTCTGTTGATAGAATAATGTGACTCCATTACATGTAACCGTTAGCCGGAAGCACAAGCATGAAACAGGGATCCAGCCGAATAGAAAACTCATTAGTCATCCTAGCTTCTTAATCTTGTTGATCTTTGACTATTCACACTCATAGCTTCCTAGAATCTCCCTGATGTTTTCCTTTTCTATTTTTTCTGACCACCGCTGAGTTTAATTTTCGTACGAGTTTAAGACAATTTTTTGTTACACTGCGACGCGTGTAACATCACTTTACTTAAGCTTTTCTTCTAGTCTGACTCCAACTTACTAGATAATTAAAGAAGTTTAAAAGATATCACAAACAAAATATCTTGATTTACAGCGTTACATTACAGACACATTCGCCGTTTTGCAAGAAACTGGAAGTCCAATATTGTTTTGTACTATCCTTGTTTGACAAATTCTTAGCAAAGACTAATCAAGCAATTAGTTACCTGGACAGCCCTCGCCAGCATATGATTTCGCTTCTGTTTTGTTATCCCAACAACAGCCGTATCTACTGGCTACTGTTGCACATCTTGGAGTTGGTACTATAATAAGGGAACGTTCATATTTAAAACCTTGTTTATTAGTCATTCTACCTAATAGAGAGGTTTTAAATTAAGTGTCGTGAAACAAAACCCAAAGTAATCACACTGCATGGCCAAGCATAAAAGACATACGTTTTCCCGCGCTTCTTGCTTGGTACATGTATTTGCTTCGAGTTTTGATTGGTTCACTTGATTGTCCGCGTCCTTTGTGATTGGTCAGAGTGGTTACTTTGGTTTTGGTTTTGAACACTCAATCGAAAATTGCTCTAGCCAAACAGCTTATGTACATGTTTATGTGTACGTGCTCTAGTATTCTACTAAAAAGGCTTTTTCTGAATGCAAAACATAATTTATTTTTTGTGTCTAATTCTAGTGTCGTAAAGTCAGTATATGATTTATCACTGATATCTTACCACAAACTTTGCACGTCAACGCGCAGTTTGTCATCATCTGTTTCCACTTGCAGCTATCAATGTTCTTCTCGCGATACATTTTTACAAAATACTGACATGTTTTTGTCGCCATGCGGTCCTGGCATTCTAGAGGAGAAAAAATACTTCATTTTATCATCCGTTAATCTAGAACATGAATCGTAAGTTAACACACCTTTTATGAGCTTTAATTTGATGTAGGGTTTAAGGTATCTACAAGGTATACGGTAGCCTTAAGAAAGTTGAACTTTTAAAATCCTTTTTTTCTTCAGTGAACCGCTTCGTAGAACACCCCGTAGAAGCACCTATCACGTTCTACTTTAAAGTTCAGTTTACTTCGCCTTCATCTGACCAATAAACAATGATACAGAACTATCAATGCTACACTAAGTTATGAAAAAGGACGGACAGATAAACTACATAAATGGCAGTATAGTTTTGTCAGCCAGTTGTCGAATTTTGAAAAAAAGTCCGCAAGTTACTTCTCTAAAGTTTTAAAAACCTTCCTTTCAGCAAGCTAATGAAAATTCAATCTACTTTCTACTTATGAAAAGATTTTAAAACTCTTCAAATTTAGGTTAAAAGACTAAAAAACTTACGTCGCGCCGTCGAATAAACAGCTAACGTGACAAGAAGCAAAGTTTTTGTGATCGGTGAGTTCATCTTTGGAAACTGCTGTCCTCCGTGGTACCTTCTTTGTTGCCGTTTCTTTCGAATTTCTTTGACTTCTTGAATTTAGTCTCCGTCGAATTGACTTCCACGAGTTTGCGATGCTCTTTTTATTGACGAACAGATCAAAAGGTTCAACGTGCGGGCGATTATCAGTTTAGATGGAGTTACGGGGCGGTAGGCGTTACGCTGCCGAAATCGCCGACATGCTACGATGATGGTGCGGTCGGAACATGTGGGCGATCGTTTATCGCCTCGGGATCTCGTCTTCCTCCGACGAAACATTGTTTCCTTTTCAGTTACTCATAGTAAGTGGGACACTAATGAAAAATTAAACGCTAAAAAAGAATAACTGTGATTTTTTTTACAGACCAACGACAAAAAAAGCCAAGAAAACGGGCTATAAGCTCGCAGAAATCGTGACGTTGTAAACTGAGCTGCAAAATGTGCGCTTGTGTCATAATACTAAAATTAAAGTTTGCTGTATTTTCCTCATAACCCAAATTATATCGGTTACTTATTTCTGAGCTTTCTTCCCTTTCTCTTAATTATTAGATCCGATATTTAAGTTCCCCTCCGTAGTTAATCCTTTCTCATATATGTCGATTATCCTCTTATGCAAGATCATAGTAACTATACCCAAATTCCGTGGGTGAAAAAAAAATAAAAAGAAATAGGTTAAGTTTTTCAAGCAATACTTCATAAATGAAAGAAAATCAGATATCCCATTCATATTGATTTGTCGGTCTGTCATGTAATTGTCAACATGGGTTGGTTGCAGATGCGACTGTGAAAAACTGAACGCGAGATTTTTTTTATTCATATGCATAACAGTAGGCAAGGGCTTAATTTACTCCTTTCGATTGGGAAATGGAAATTTTGTTTTAATCTCAAGTTCAGTAGTATTTTTATGTCCTTCAGAGATGTGCGATAACACTTGTACATAGAGTACTCTGCAATTATACAATTTACTGTTAACAAGGGTCGTGGGTTCGTTATCAGGTTTCACTGGGTGTTCTAGAAGATGCGAGAGGGGGCAGAATTTTACATGTTTATGTTGTACCAACTCGCTGAGTTCACGCTGCATGCTGTGCACCTTATATGAGGCCTTCCCCGGCAAAAATACACTGCAGACAGACTGTAGTGTATCACTGCCAGTGATCTACAAACGTAGGCTAACCGGCACTTTCTGATCGGGTCTAAGTTTAGAAAGTTGTTTCACAGTAATTTATATGTTGTGCCAACTTGTTGACCTTCAAATTTCACGCAATCTTGGGCCGTGCGTCATTGAAAAAAATTGGAAGGCTTTTGGCCAGCCTTCGTGCTAATGTCTGCTAAAACCCTCTTAATTAGAAACGAACGCAAATTTTCCTAAAGAAGTTTGATCAGTGTGTTTTCAAATACATGTTAGACATGCTAGCAACTTTATTTCTTTTCTGGACGTGACATTGCTCGGTTTCGCCGCATGCAGTGGATCGGAACTCAGAAACCCTCGCAATTTAAAAACGTTTATTTAGAGTTTCCACCTACGCGCTCCTCCTTAATTAATTGTTTTAACTCGGGTGTTTATCTCAGAGTTCATCTAGCTTTCTTGTTGCGCATGCTGCACAAACGAAACTTGAATGACACATTTCCTTTTCTAAGGATAGTTCCCGGGATAGTTCTTTCACTTTATCATGACTTATACAATGTAATTCCTGAAGCGTGCAAAACCTCACGTCCTTCATCAGCAATTTTGTTCCAATGAAACCTGGCAGAAAATTACTGAAAAATAATTGTTTTGTAACTATTTAGCCAAAATCAATATTCCGGTTTCCAAAGAGTCTCAGTTAAAGCCAACATGTGTTTTTGTCAGACCTTGCTTTTTCACTTCTTCTTTGCACTGTATCATTGAAGGACACTTTGACAACGCTGGCCACGTAAAGCCGGTTTGAGTAGTCAAAAAGTAGAAAGAAACGAATAGAAGGTCAAAATCTGTAAAAGGTTTAGTGAAGTCCTAGTAAATGTGGACGCCATTTTTTTAAAAAAAATCGCTAACCCTAAGAGGATTAATTTAGCTGGGGGGTCACGTTATAGCCACCCAATCATAAACATAAAACCCTCTTCAAACCTCTCACTCACAAGAGTGCCCAAGTTCACATCTGATATCGAACCTAACATATCACTTTGCAAAATTCTAAAAAAAATAGTTAGTAGCACTCAGTAGCTCTCATTTGAATGGTCACAAACAGAGATGTCATCTACACAAACGTAAAAGTTAGAACCACCTTAGAAAGTGAAGTTGCTTCAGCACATAAAATGGCACCGCATGAAAGTACTGTAGCTGTAGTAGCTTTCATTTGAATGGTCACACACTAGGGCATCATCGACAGACGTAAACGTCAGGACCACATTAAGCACAAAATTTGATGCTTAGATTATGCATAGTTACTACTAACTATGGATTAAGAAAGAATAAATTAAACTTAAGGATTTCATGATTGCTTTTACTTTCTTTAAAAGTTTTCTTGCTGGGGCTCGTGCAAGGAACTTGCCTCCTTATTTGGCATCGACTCTTAGAAGTGGTTTTACCAAGCACTTAGTCGAGAAGTGTTTTTAAGCTCTATGGTATTCTATGAATTAAAGCATTCATATTTTTCGCTAGCTGTGTGGTTTCTCGCGCTTAACGCTTTCCGGCTTAAAAAAAATACAGGAACCCACAAGAGGCGATTAGTTGGGTTATGGCGAAGTAAACTGACGGTTTTAAATTCTGTTGTTCAATTTTTCATGGTCAGAGAAATTTCTAGCAAGATAATGTTTATTCGTAATCGATTGAAGTATTTCTTTAGTAACTTTTAACTGACTTTCCTTGCTCTCAGTAAAGTTAAGTCACTACTTTAGTCTTCTTCGTACACGGATTCAATATTCAATTTTTAGATATACAAAAAATCAAAGCAAAAAAGAACTTTTCAGTCTAGCTTGAAATGTTACGCAAGTTTTGGTTTGTTGGCTTACACGGTAACTGCTTGGTAATTTGCTTTCCTCAAATGCCGCGTCGTCAACGTACAAATTCTCTTTACTAGTTTTAACACATTTCTAACAGAACTAGTTGGGAGAATTTCTTTACTTGACAAGACGAAACTCCTATGTGTCTAAAAGAATTAGGCTACGAGCTCAAGGTGAACTATTTTCTGCTAGCTCGCAAAAAGCATGTTGTATAACTGAAGAAAATGAGAGAACATTTGCAAGATTTAATTTTCAGTTCTGTTTGCGCGTGCTCTGTCCCTCGTTTTTGTGTAGCCACACGGGTTTCTAGCTTGCTGATAAAGTAAGTAGCAAAATATGCCCAAAACTAGGGCGTAAAATTCCATCTTTATTTTACCAAATGAGCGCATTTCATTTTCAAGGGTGTACCTTTCTTTCATTAAGCAATTAAAATTGGCTTTTCACATTTGTCAAGATAAGCAAGTATGACAAATGACTGCAGCTTGCCACTCCATAATCCCCCTCAATCAAGGGCAAATACCTTCGCTTATCAGATTGAACCTTAATTAATATGGATGCACGTTAAGTTAATGTGCTTCAAATCGTCTCTTTATCTGACGTCCGCCAGTAACAACAGAAGTACACGTACACGGTCTCACCTCCAAAAACATCTCGATCAAAAATATCTGTAGTGTTAAGAAGTGAAATTCCAAAATTGTCGCTTCAAGCCTTGATCTCATTTTCCTTTTGTACACATACATGTTATTTTTTGCACCCATCTAGAGGGTATATCTTTTGATTCGATGTCGCGAAACGCACATTTTTAATAAAAATACTTTCACGTACCAGGCCAATGTTTTCACGCCACTCCCTTAGTAAATTCCTGATGCCTTGTTATCTCGAAAATTAAAGAATAACCCTTGCCTTCTGAAATGTTGTTAAGCTGTGCACTGCATGTGTCGGCGCAGCTAGCTAGAATCTGCGGAGCAGATGACTGACTCAATATAAAACTCCTTTTGGCCTGCCATTTGCTTAGGGCATGAGGGTGTCTGATTTTATCGATACAGATAATCAAAGTGCAGAATAGCAGCATAAAAGTCACGGAGATGTAGGAGCCGGGAATATAGGTACAAGTCGAACCTCTCCTACGCCTTTGTATTACGGACAATTTCCGATGTCCCAACAAAATTAACTATTCTCACATATTTTCTTTCAAAAAAAATGCAGACTTTCTCTAATACGGACAACGGACATCATCTTTAACCTCTTTATTACGGACACTTTGGTGATCAGGTGATGATAGTTAAAAGGCGAGTGTGGGCCTGTTTTGAGTTACTGAACACTTCAGACCGTTTGAAGAGTCATAAACTGAGTGACGTCATCGTGGTGGCCTCTATAATATGGACACTTCTCTAATACGGACACTTTACACTGTCCCTTCGGTTTCCGTACTAGAGAGGTTCAACTGGAAACAAAATACAAACAGTACCACTTGAAAGTTACACAGGGATACATCCACAAAGTTAGAACTATAATGTATGTCTAAAAGCGAGCGGTAAACACTAACCCTTCGTAATCTTTTGAGTGAATTCTTCGTTGTTTCACGAAGGTCTGCCAAGAAATTGTCTTCAAAACTTTAAGTGGTGTCCATAGAGATTGCTTAGCGAGTTAGCGAGCGTTTATCGTCCTTCCATTCTTTCCAAACGCCAGGGAATTGGGAGGGGACGGGAAGTGATTATGTGCGCTACTGACCTTGAGTTTGGTGGGAGGGCTGCGTGAAAAAGTGAAAATGTAATGCGGTACTCCCTCATGACTATTGGCCATTTTGGATGGGATAAAGTGTAGAGAAATGCAATCCACACTTTTCCTCTCTTGGTTACGGAAACGCCATTAAGCCTATTGTTTTTTCTTTCTCTACAGCCAGCTCGGCATCTGAGCAATTCTTAACAATTATTACTTAAATATTTCCAACATTCAATTTTTATTTATTATCAATGTACAACAATTAAACACGGCTAAAACTGCTTTCATACCACATAACAGTTACACAGTATTACTTTCATGCATCACATGCATCATGTTATATTTACAAGTTTTCTTTTTTAACTTTACAAGGCGAGAATAGTTTAAACAATTTGTTAACAGCTATTTACAAAGCACTTCGAAGTTTCTTCCCACAAGAAAATATGAATACTTTTCCGCTTTCGTTTAAAATCCTGAAAAGAAAAAAAGGAGCAAGTATTAGTGGAAAATTTCTTTGATACCCAGGATGAAATAGTAAAATTTTGGACAAGTTCTCTTCTACTGAGTAAAAGAAAACGTTTTAAATTAAATCTTAATCAACGGAGACGCAAGTGGTCGCAAGTTAAACTTAAGTACAGACTTCCGTTGGGTGGGCAAAAGGACTCGTAATTGTTCACTCGTAAGTGCACGCAGGATACGAAAAGGCCATTTCAACGCTACGGGCTCGTGCGCGGTCAAAAAGGAAAAACACAAATGGCATGCGATCAACTTGCGCTGACTCGATCAGTGGCCAAAACTAAAGGCAAAAAACTTGCGCCAACTTGTGTGCAAATTTGATTGTGAACGCAAGTCATCGCAACGTTCAACGCAAGTGCACACATTTATTGGCCAATGCAAGCGGAGTCCAAATAACGCAAGTTGCGACTCCGTTTAGCCAGACCTTAAAAGAAGTTGAGTAGCAGAAGCACTGAAATGGTTTACTTTTCGGTTAGATTGTAGACAATACATCCGGTCAAGTTCACTGACCGGACTAAACTGCAATGGACCATACGATCATCGTCTACTTGGAATATATTGATATGTTTTCATCATCATCATCATTATCATTTATTTGCTACTTCAGAATAAATATTAATGCAAATTTAACAGTAAGGTAGGACGAGGAGACCTCTAAGAAGCCACCAGTTATTAAAAATATGTTTATAATTAAGTTGTGAATGTGCGGCCTTGTGATATTGTGAAGAGAAGATGAAGTGTTACCTTAGTAACTATCCGTTGATGACAACCAAATTGCTCTGTTCTTTTTTCGGTTTCAGATGACAGGTGCTGCAGGTTTTGGGGCAAATATCTCTTATTAGTCCTCCAAAGTCGCCTTGTTGCTCACAGTACCCTCCGTATTCCGTACAGAGATCTTCAAACTCGTCTTCGCAATCTAACAAGACAAGAAACAGAACGAAGAAAAGTTGAGTTTGATTGAGTTTTTGTTGTTGTTGATTGATTGATTGTTGTTGTTGTTGTTGTTGTTGTTATTGTATTGTTGTAGCTGAGAGTTTTTTTTTTTTTTTTTTTAGGGGGGGAAAAAGGGGGGGTTGTTGTTGTTGTCGCTCTACACTGGACTACTTTGCAGCGGTTTTGGGACGTCACACGACGTTTTTACCCACTAACCTTTACCTCAAGCATAACGGTCTTTTTAAGTTCTGTAATTGTAAATGTATGCTAGAAAAGAAACGTAAATTGATAAGGATTTTGTTTACGCGGCTAATTTAAAGGACACAGAGGGCATTAAGTAACCTCTATGCTTTACCATAAGTAAAATAAAAGTAAGTTATTTATTTTAGCACCAATCATTCTTGCGTTGTAGTACACTAATTGGAGACACAGCACAAAATAAAAATATCTAAAAAAAAAAGTAGATAAAAAAAACTTTAACCATGATTTGAAAGAATTCCCAAAGCCCGAACGTTTTCTACTACCGCTTTACATTTAGTAAAAAAAATTAAAAAATAACCATTCGTAAAGTCCTAGTTTTTTTAGACAATTTGTGTACAGTTGCAGTCTTTAGACAAGTTTGAATTTATTTCAAAATGTAATTAAGTCTTCTGACACAATTCTCCACCATTGAGAGTGCCCTCAGTATTTGGGTTGAAGCCAAACAAATCGTTTTTCCTTAATCACGAAGTATAAAAGTATTTTGTTCCCATACAACAAGCCTGCTTTAAATTTGCCAAAGAAGAAACCGAAAAACTAACCCTGCAACCCTAAGCTGGAAATAAATTTTTTTTACTTTTAATTCTACATTTTTTAAATGTTAGTTCTGAAAACTTGATGGAAGATCAAGACTAGATACACAAGTTGATGGTTTTATCTATTCTCATCACCTGTATGCTTAACAATGTATCACTAGTGTTAGGAGAAAATAGAAGTTGACTTACCCTGAGTGTTACAGAAACCGCATGTAGCCTGGCAGACACTCTGAACGGCATTCAGTAAAGATTCGTCGTGTGTATTGCACACTCCTGCTCCATAATACTTTATGATCTTGTTGCATAGTCGATGGTTTGCGTCTTCGCAAGATACTGAAGGAAAAAAAAACAGTTTAGGGGCGGACCATTATTTTTTTGGAAGGGGAGGAGAATTCAAACATTTCTGAAATAAATTGTTTGCAAAAGCAAAAAAGCCCAAATAAATTGTTTGCAGTGATCAAAAAACATTGTCTGCAGGAAGATGCAGCCGTAAAAAACTGTTTGCACAGACAACGACCCTGAAAAAAATTGTTTGTCTCGAAAAAATGTTTATTCCCCCCCCCCCCCCCCCTCCCGTCCAAATAATAATAATAATAATGGCACATCGGGCAGTATATCCACAGGGTGGCTCTTCGCCTGCCCAATCCTACCTAAATTTACAGGTTTAATGGTCCGTCCCCTAGAATCAGGAAAAAATTAAAAAAGAAGCAAACAACACAAATATGGTATTACTGCTATGACGTAATCAAGCCGGGAATATTCAACAAATTTATTGTTTCTAAAAATAGCCAAGTTTACTCTGCAGTCCCTGCAGTGCTTTTGCTTAAAAATAGAATTAAAAAAACAATCTATATCAAGGCATGATAAGTTGTTATTGTTTCGCAAAAATAACATAACAAAGTTATAATCTGTTCTGTGATTGGCAGATCACTATGTCTTGTTAACTGGCTTTAAAATTAAGAGAATTGAAGTGAATTCAGCTCTAATTTTCCTCACGTGCTCGCAACTCTCTATTTACTATTTTAACAGCCACTCCCAGCTAGAAGCCGTAAAAGTGGAATCTTTCGTGTATGCCAAAACAATCTTCACTGTTGATGTCCAGAAACTTCAGTGTTTTGTGACCTTTTGTTGGTGTTTGTCTGTATCGTTTCATCAATGGCATACAAATATCATCAACAAATCAAGCCTGGTTTAAGGCAGAATGTGTCTGGTTGTATTTCAAGTTCTCGATTTCCAGAAATTCCCTCCATCATTCTCACATAAACTAATGCTTTTTCTCGTCTATTTTCTCATCTATTGTCTTCTTCGCGTTTTAGGTTTCTACACTGTGCATATCTGCCCCTCGTCTCAACAAAAATTGATGTTTTTCAGTGTAAGGGCTGATAAAAAGAACGGTTTTAAGTAGCCTGCGAGACAACAATGACAAATAAACACTTTTGCTCTTCTGTTTTCTAACTTCGGCGAACATCTGTCGCTTTTGCTGGCTCATTTATCACGCCTACCGGAAAACATTAATTTATCTTTGCGGTTTTTGCTGCTTTGAGATACATACACCGGAATAGAAGAATTTAACTGACTTGGCTTTTTGTTTTGCCCAGTTTCCGCAAAAATTGTCGGTGTATATTAGAATGCTATCCTAACAAAAACAATTTTCGTGATTCCTGCTAATTAGATTAGCTTTTAATCACTATGATTTCCTCTATATGATAATTTGATCTATATTTTTCGCCCTTTTAACCTCGCAAAAATGTATGTTGCAGCCAAGTAAACTGGAAAAAACGATGCCTGAAAAAATTTTCAAAGCAGCATAGCGATTCTTATGACATGTCCATTTTGACATTTTGAACCTTTTATATGATATGAACGATGTATCTCAATGCTGTAATTCTGCGTGGAAAATGCGTCTAAGTATATCATTGATCCCGAGCAGACAAATTTAAGTTCTTTTCGGCAAAAGGAGGAGAAAAACCTATGAGGTAAAACGTGGTATTGTCTTTGATACTTATCCAGCATATTCTGCCTTTGAGGGGGGCAATTTCAACACTTATTTGGCTAAATGTGTCAAAGCCCGTAGCTAATGCGTCAAAATCCGCGAAAATAATGTTGTTAAAGATTCCAGCTAAAAGTGTTAAATCCCAGCTAAATGTAGTTTAAACCCATCCAAATGTGCCAAGTCTAGCCATATGTAGCAAAAACCCATCCATTGCATCAAAACTAGCAACATGTAGCGAAAACCCAGCTAAATGTAGCGAAAACGAGCTAAAATGACACAAAAAAGGAAGCTTAGTAAATGTAGCAAAATCCGGTTGAGCCGAACCCACACGCTGCGAAAGAAAGCACGAACTACAATGTTCTACGTTTGTTCATCATCGTTTCAAAAAAAAATAAAAATAATTTTTAGAAGAATGCGGGATGGATGTTTTTGTCTTGCATGCAAGCAAATTCTAGCTCTAAAAATATGCATGTAATAAGGTTAAAAGTCTTTTTTGATCGAATTACCGACAGAATTGCATTCTTTCACTCACAGATTCCATATTTTGTACAGATGTTTTCAATGACCTTTTTCCAGCATTCTTTTTGCGAGGGGGGCAATTTCAACACAACTTTACCAAGATAAGACCACAAGCATTGATAATAATTAGGTTCTAGAACCATCCTTTTTTATCCTTCCTTTTTCAGTCCAATATAAACAGCCAATCTGTTAAGACTGTATTTTTAGGAAATGTTATCTAAACAGATATTGAAGGGATTTTTTACCATTTAGGGTCTGGATTTTGGGATTTAATGAACTGAGAAACGCCGATGGGCAACAAATTTCATGTATTCAGAATGAATGGTATTTTCATCTAGAAATTGAAATGTCAATTGTTTTGAAACCGGCGCACATACTACAGAGAGACAACATTTCCTTTAGTGCGTGCAAAATTGAATCAAATTCAACACAAACGTGAATAATATCATCTTTTGAGATTTACTGTGATCCCCTGGCAAAACGCGATCTATTTCCATGTGTCATTCATGACAAATTGAATTGCCTGATTTGTTAATTTAAAGACCGTGAATTTTAAAGGGGGATTTTCACTAATATCTAAATTGTCTCCGGTCTGATTCAGACATCGTTTGTCCGCTAATAACTTACGGCCGGATGAGAGTAATCTCGGCCAGAGAAAACTGTACTGTTGTATCTTGAAAATGAAATCACTTAAAGCAGTCTTTAATCAGTAATTTCACGCCGTCTTTTCGCATCCGAAGAAGCTGATACTTCTTGAATTGATTTCAACAAAAATAAAGTTAACTTTCGTCACAAAAGCTCTCCGACTTTAACACTGCACAAGAAATTCCCAACGATTTTTTAATGTGTTTAAGTGTCTCCGTTTTATTTTAGTCTGACATGTAATTTGGAGACTCATGCAAGTTTGTTCCAGACACTGAACACAAATGTTGTCAGTCAAAAGCTCAATGCAAACGCAAGGTAAGCTTCAATACTTTAATCTCAAAACAGATAATCCTCTTAACTGAAACATACGTGCACGATAGTTCAAACCTTACCTTCTGAAAGAACACTCTCCGAAGGTGTCTGCTCAGAGTACGTTCCAGCTTCGTGTCTCCCAACGTAGATACTGGAACTATAAACCGAATTCCAGCCCATCAGAACTTCAACAACCGCCACAACAAAACACACTTTTACGAAGCCCGTTGAAAGCATGTTTAACCAGTGATGATGTAACGTTTGCACGCGATTTGCACTGAAATGGTTTCCTTTGAGTTCCTCTTTCTCTCGGGGTCAAAGAATGTGGATTTTTCCCTTCGATTCGCCTTTTATAGCAAACTCAATACGTCATTGCGAGGCGTGACCTTTTGAAACAGGCAGGCGTGAACGAACTGCAGACAATATATTCGCCCATTCCAAGGATTTCTGTCATTTCTTGGCAAGCTTATGACATTGATCTGCCTTATACGGCAGTCCAAGCAACATCTTGAAGATTTTCAGTGTTATTTAAAGATGACAGGGTAATTTGTGTTCAATGGTTCCTCCCATTTAGACTGATAAACTAAATGACCCCATTGAAAATTAATTTTTCAAGTGTATATATTTGGAATTCCAAAATGATATCATCAAATAAGAATTAGTTTTACACAAAACTCATCAGTGAAGAAAATATTTCTGCGCTTTAAATTTTTCTGGGAGCATTAAGCTTTGTTTTTAACTCTTTACATTTTATTTCTAATTTTCATAGCAAGTATTGTGACATTTCTGTCAGCTTCCCTGCTGCGCAGCTTAGCTCATTGTGATCGGCCACCATCGTGATCAATTTCTTTCACACAAAAAAAAAATGAAAAATAAATACCAAATTGTCTGTCAGATACCTTTTATTTTAAATTGGTTCTTTCTCAGTTAACCGACACGGTTTCAGTTACATTTTAAACCGTCGTACAAGAACTAACTATTTCAGCAGTTTCGTGTCTGGCAAAATTGTAACAAATGCCATCGATTCCGTAAACGTATACACATTACTCCCGGGTCTTGGGTCAAGAGTAAAGTTTACCGGAAGCTTAGAGGTGTAGTTTATAAGGTAATTTACTAATTTGCTTATTTTGTAATAAAATTAGCAACTGAAACTAACATTATTACGTTTTTTTTACTATATAATACCGGTATCTGGGAGGCCATGGGTTCGATCCCGTCGGGGACTCCGATTTTTTTCTTTGTCCCACGCTTGTGTCATGTAGAATAATTTCTTCACTATTTATCACCGAGCTTAAAATCTACCATCTTTATTATTTACTATAAATTAAACAGTTCAAAATGCAAATCAAAACTTTATCGGTTTCTAAAAATGAGTCACGCTATTTATTTTATCTTTACATTTCAGCCTACAAAATTCGTAGGAAAGGAGATATTTGGAAAACGATTTTATCACAACAAATTAAAATAAAAAGATTTTAAAAATTATCTTTTAGCTTTTCATTTTGCGATAAAATCGCCTCCTTACCACGGAATGGTAATGTTACATTCATTCAGCTACATATGTAACAGAAACTACCCTACAGTGTGGTTTTGTGGATGCAGTCTCAGCTGCAATGACCTTTGCCGGATTGGTTTTTAGTATAAAAACAGACCAGACGAGATTTGTTTTTCTCGGGTGACCAACAGTTTTTTGTCCAAGGCCTGCTGTTTTGTTTCTATTTTCATTTTAATGACCACGGAAAGAGTGGACTTTTGTGTTTGTTTTTTTTTTTTTTTTTTTTATGCCTCCTACCAGTTCAAAGTTGCATCATTTTAGCAAAGTGTAATCGCTTCATACTGCTTGTCTCAAATGACAAACAGCACATGTACCGCGCAGCCCTGATGGGCCACTAGGACCGATTGCAGACTCTTTACAATACCTCCAACTTTAAAGGGTCTGTGTTACGGATTTAAGCTAAATTTAGGCAACGGTAATGACCATCAAATTGGGTGAAATATAAAAATAACCCCTTAAAACAGTGAAGGAACATTTCAATAACACACCAAATACAAAAGAAGGTACGGATGGCCAAAAGTGACGAAGATTGAAATGGATGCGATATGGTTTTTGAAATACTGTTGGGCTGAACAGTTTTCAAAGTTGTTTGCTTGTAACTTTAAATTATAACGCCCGTGAGACACATTTGGTTGCAATGAAGCTATGGTTCTGTACTCATTTAGATCCATAGAAGTATTTTTTTGCAAACATTAAGTTTCAAAGCGAGTATTTGGCAAAACTTGATAAAATAAACTTAACTCAGCCGTGACAGTCCCTTTAATTCGTACTTTCCAAGTGGCCTTTCCTGTGATACCTACAAGCTGTCTGGTCTTTTAGTTTTTTGTGTGTGTCTGTTGAATTGGGGATGTGTGTATCTAAAATATTTCTGCCATTTTGCTTTTTCCTGTGTGAACTTTCTCTTCCGTTAGGTCACACAAAAAGGGCGTGGTCGAAACGGAATTTGCTCGCCACCCACCTTGAATCTTGACTCTTAAGTAAAAAAAAGCTCTAAAGAAGCTGTGTTACGTGGATTAAAGGGCCTTTGTCACGGATTTTAACAGATTTTTAAACAGCCCCAATTCATATTTGTGTCACAGGAAACCTCAGTTAAAAATATTAGTTCTTTTTCATTAAAAATTGCTATATTGGAGCACTAAAACTGTTAACACGCTACGCGCCTTTGGCTGCAAATGACTCGGATGAAAATGGATTGCAACTTGCAAATTAAGGCTTAATTTCTTATTAAAGTTGTATCTTCCTTTAGATTTTCAAAGGTAATGTTTTACATGGGTTAAGTTGCCTACCACTAATTTCAGAACAGTTTAGACCAAATGTGTGAAATCGTCGAGACGCAGCTCCTTTAATTCCGATTTTTTTTCCGATGTACAAAATGCCTTATAAATTGAAGAAATCATCAAAATTATACCTTTCTAAGATTACGAAAGATCAAAGAACAAATAATAAACCAAAACTTGTAAACAAGAATGGTTACTGACTGAGGGAGATTAAAAATGGCCAGTATTTCCAAGATACTCTTGCGTCACCTAAATCCCTAAAGGTTAAATTTAAAGCTTGTAAACTTTAAATTTAAGTCTGTGGATAAAACCCTGGTGTGTGTTCATTCTAATGAAAGCTATTATGCAGTACTTTTATGATGCGGTTTGGTATTCTTTTATTATGCTAAATTACGTAGTTCTAGCTTTAAAATCAGCGGGCGAAACGCTAGTTCATATCAGTGGTACTGTTTATAATGCTGTACAGGCTGGTTCTAATCTTTACGTCTAGAAACGAATCCCTTATATGTGTGACCATTCAAGTGAAAGCTACTGAGCAGTATTTTCATGTGGCGCTGTTTGTTTTTCCTCGTTTTGCAAACTAATTCCAGGATTTCTTTTTGTCTTGACTATTCTTAGGACTCAGAGGATTATCTTATCCAAAGTGAGGACACTCCCAATACAATTTCTTCATCTGACATATATCTCGTCTAAACAGCCTCTTCTACAAAGATGTTTGTTTCACACATCAGAGATGGACACCTTTGTGGATTCAACTTTGACGGGCTTTTCAGCCACAACACTTCAACTCCTTCGATTTCGAATTTTTACGCCTAAGCTTGTTTCTCAGACAGTGCAGAAACATTTCTCCGGTATTTACTCTGTGTACTCAATTTAAAAATCATGAAATCAGCACTGAGAAAACTGATAACTAGTAACTATACTTATTGTCTAGTAGTACGTAACTTTAAAACGCACAGGAATGTTGTTCCAGGACCATCCCCCCCCCCCCCCCAACCTTATCCTTTCAAGCTTATTTTGGAATTAAATTAGACTAAGTAGAAGCTCTCTAACTTACATCGGGTTATAAACAGGAATTTTTTGTCAGTTATCAAAAAAAGTTTACCCTGAAGATAATGAAAACAAAATAGTACGTGCATTGACAGGAACGTCGAGGAATGCTCGAGCGTCCCTAAGTCACATACGCATGAAATCAGTCTCGTACAGTTTAGCTGGCACGAGTACTTGTAGCTATCGCGTTGAGTGCTGCATCAGTCTCTCTATGTAATATTTTATTGGCAAACGTAAACAACTGCGTATCATTGCATGAAACTATACACCTTTTTCAAGTATCTTTGTTGCCCCAATGTATAATTCTCTTAAAAGATACTGTTTTTTAATCGAGACGTGATTAGGGGAGAAAAAGCTCTTGAATTGACTCTTGACACTCTCTTGTTATCAAACAAGAGCAGAAGAGCTTTACAGTGTACTGAGTAATAAAAATATATCAGGTTTTTAAAAAAGCAGTGAATGGAAGGAAATTAGTTAAAATGATCAAACACAATAACAAACTCTTTTTATATAAATATTTGTTTTTGATTTGTGGAAAACAACGAAAGTAGAGTCAAATGGGTGGTATAGAGTAAACCGTCGACGGATTAAAATCAAAGTGTCAACTTCATGGTGTAGAATTGGGCACTCGTGATTGCTCGAGTTAGATGACATTAAGAAGATTTCTTCTTTGTTTTTAAGTTCAACGTAAGTTATATCCCAGATTACGCTGGCGCGATAGCTAACCTACTTGGCAGACTAAGAGAAATTACAAGTCATATAATTAAAAACTCAGTGCAGGCCGACATACCGTATGTTATATCTAGATGTTTATTAAAAGATTCAAGATCAGAAGAAACATAATCACGGATTACAAGACTTACAAGTGAGCTGTCCTTGTAAGCTTCATCTCTCAGAAAGATTTTAACGTCTCGACACGCAAACTATACACTGTTATGCATGGAGAACTAGCGTTCTTGAAAAATAATTGTGCCTACTGCGTGCTGGAAAAAAATATATCCCTCGATCCCTGCACTTGTATACCTTTCCCCGCATTGCAGTATGGGATAGCATTCCAATCCTTCTTGTTTTCAGCTCGGACCACCAGAATGCTGGGAGTTTGTAGAAGTTTTATTTCTAGTATAAACATTACGCTGATACCTGACAGAAAAATTCGATGCAAAGTGTTTAACAGCCAACCTATTCAATGACACTAAAATTGCAGTTACATGGCTAAAATTGAAAACCTTAGAAATCATTAATAGAGCAACACTTCAATGACACACAATACTAGAATAATTATCACGTTAAACCTGCAGTCCCCGTTGTGTAATATCTGGCTGGTATAAAAGCAAATCTAAGCAACTGGTTATTATTACATGACATAATCCACTGTCATTTTCACTATTTTTGTTGGCCCATAGCGCAAACGTGTCTTAAAGGATTTCATGGTTTGTGATAGGGAAGTGATTGGGGTAGGGGGAGCTTTTGGTTCCCTGATTAAAATAGGGTAAACGAGATATAAAGTGCACTGAGCTAGCTAATATATTTGAAAAGCACCAATACTGTACAGAAGGGAATTGTTCACGCTGATCAATGACAACCTTTTTTATGCTTTCATCTGCGACTTCAGAAGTGAAATTAAAATATGTGGTGCAAAAACCATCAAAGGATTAAATGTGTCAACAACGGTTCGAGTTTGTTTGGATAACAAGACTTAGATTTCTTCTTCTTCTTCGATTTTTAGCAATCCCAGATCTCGCCGGCGTGATAGCTAACCCGCTGATTAGAGAAACTAGAAATGTCTTGTCATGAGATAAAACACTGCTCGAGTGCAGACCGACGAGTTAAACATTCATATAAGAAAATGATCTAACTTACTTAATTTGGCAAAATCAGAAAATTTAACAAGGTTAAAAAAATTGATTTGTTTTCATATGTTTTGAAAACTCTTGAAGAGAAAATAATCGAACTCGGCACGCAAACCGTGATTCATATTGTAATGAAGATCAGTCTCGTGTGCTTAAGAGTGGACTAAACGTAAAAGCCATTTTTCCGCCGCTTAGTAGGGGTTTATCCCCAGGGGGGGGGGGTACTCCGGCTTGTAAATGACGGGGATGATCGAAGGATTTTTTGGGGTTTGAAATTTTCGATTACGGGATTTTTTGGGTTGGAAAATCTGGCAAGTATTTTTTTGGGTGACTTGATTAATATAGGGGTTTTTTGGTTATAAAAACGAACTAAAGTGCCCTGGCACGGCCTTGGCGTTTTTATGGTATGATGAATAAACAAACACGAGCGTTCAATTTTTATGGTTTTCTTTGCGTTAGATTACCGCCCCTCCTGGCAATTTAGGGGTAATTTGACAAGGGATTTTTGGCGGGTTATTTTTGGTCCAGGGATTTTTTTGGGTAATGTCGGAAGACCCAGGGATTTTTTGGGTAATGTCGGAAGACCCAGGGATTTTTTTAGGTCCTGAGTTTTGCCTCCATTCGATCATCCCCGTCATTTACAAGCCGGAGTACCCCCCCCCCCCCCTGGGGGTTTATCTCGCTCGCGTTTCAAGCAATGCGAAAACCCTATGCTCATCCCATAAAGCTATGTTTTGGGGTGTTTTGTAAATTTTTGGGTGATTTTTAAAAGATGTTTGGGAGGAAACAGTTTTTCCTTAAAGGATTTGTAAAATTTGGAGAACTAAGAAATACTGAAGATTTGATGTAGTTTTAAAATTAGAATTTAACAGAATTAGTAAATGGCACCAAACAGTCTCCTGACAACCTGGGGTGCTTTTGCGTGGGGGTCAGCTGTGTTGGTAACTGAGGTTTCAACAACTTGAGCGGAAGTCATCTTCAGAGTCAAGTGAAACGTTGTTGTCAGTCGATCACAATATGAAGTCTGGTCCGTTGAACTGATTGGTCAGTTTTCATCATCAACATCATCATCGTCATCATTCATGTAGCACCACCTGGTGGTCCATAAAGCCGCATGTCAACTCCTTCCACCTTGCACGACCCTTCGCCACTCCTGCCGTCAGTTTTACCGCGATGTTATTGGCTGTAAGACTCGCCAGACTTGTCAGTCACCAAAAAACAGTTCTTTTCAGAACTACTCCCGCCAGAACGATCACACTATACGAATTTATTTACTGATACTTCTGGGTTCAAACCATTTACCAACAGTAAAAAAGTGCTTACACAAGAGCACAAGACACGAACCACTTCCAACTTCCAGCCTACAATTATTATACATTTATTTACCGACCTTAGAAATATCATATCTCTTTCTCTGTTTCCACACCCATACGGTCGGATGTTCGAACTAATGATTAGTTCGAACATCCGACCGTATGGGGATTCAGTTTTTTTCTCCCTCCCCCCCCCCCCCCCCCAACCCACACTCGTAATGAAAGAACTTACATCTTTCTTATTATTCGTCATTTTCGCCCAATTTAGTGAGCTAATAATATCGCATGCAATGTTGTGTTTGTCTGAAACATAACCGCCAGACACCGTAGTAAGTGTACGCTCTTACGTGAAGGCGTTTTACTGTCCCACCCGACATCGAATATAGTTTTGCGTGGATACACAACTCAAACGGGCGTTTTAGCCTTAATTGAAAGCTCGCCGCCGTTCCTATCTCTCTCATTGCGTCAAAACATTATATTGCAACGGCAACAACTGACCTTGAACTTCATTCGATAATTAATTGTGTAACCCTTAACATACCACTCCGTAAAATCTGAAAATAACTCCCCCCCCCCCCCCGGGCCCAAAAACTGAAATAAATAAGACCCTAATATCTCAGACACAAAAATCCTCCCGAAGTAAGCCCTCCCGAATTTTAACCCATGAGCTTATATTTATTTAGTTTAAGCTCTTAAAGGAAGATATATCTTCTTGATAATAAGCACCTATTAGTTTTAGCTAGTTTTTGTAGTGGTTTTCTTTTTTGGTTTTTATGATGTTAGAGAACGCTCGGGGGTATAGATTATGTATTCTTGCAAATACGCCCACCTGAAAGAGACGCTTAGCAAATATAAGCCCACGGCTAATTTTAGGGATTCTAAAGTGGTCTTATGAAGTGTTTTATTTTTTACTTACCAAGAATTTGGCAAGACGCATAACACTGTTTTATAGGACAACTCATTGGAAATTCCGGATACTTGCTCTTAGCTCAGCATCACCATAGATGCTTGTCCAGATGAGAGGGATAGGAAATACGACACTCAAGTGAGTGCTTTCTTTAAAATGTTTCGTATTTTTTTAAAAAGCCAGTATCAAAATTAATTTTACTTTGAACCGTGTTGTTGGTCGGCTCAAAGGAGGCACTCTGGGCTAGGCTTTTATAGATTGTGCTAGCATAATTTTTGGCATAATTGGAGCTAAAAAGCATAATTTGTGAAACGAGCACTGCCACGGCATAATTAGCAATTTTTAGCACTTTTTGGAGCATAAATTCATAAAATGTAGTAAATATGGTGTACTTTCTACAGAAATAAATGAAATTTAGGTAGTTTGTTCTTGCAATGCGTGTTTTAGCTATACAATTGTGATTGTTAAGTCGTTGGAGGCATTTTACAAACGGTTTAGAGATGCGAGCAGCTAATTTGGACAGCTGACGGCCGTGATAAACTGCCATAAACACAAATAAATTTACAACAACAGTTTATTTAAAAAACATCATAATTTGGTGTCGTTATTGCGCACCTCTATGTATAGAATCTACGTCATTTTGTGAGCATAATTTCGGAAATCAGAAGCATAATTTGGGAATTCTGGCATAATTTTTGCATAATTTGGCAAAATTTTGAGCACTGCTAGTAGCATAATATGCCACTTTTAGGAGCACAATCTATAAAAGCCTACTCTGGGCCTGCAATACATGAAATACCTGATGATCAGTAGTCTTCAGTCAAGTGAAGAACTTGTGATGAAATGTCACTTTCTCCCTCGACTAACAAGAACTTTTAAAATAGTCTGGACTCAGCCCAACTGGCCTAAACCGCCTGAGTTTTATACGCCCAGCAACCCAAGCCAGGAACTCTTTCAATAGAATACCCATGCATGTCCTTCATGGGATGCTAGCACCTTGCTGGTTACTTCTCAACCTCGTCCCCAGAGTCTTCTCCGCTTTTCAAAATGGCGGGGGGAGGAGAAGACCCTGGCAAAGGCTGGGTTGTGATACAAAATCTCCAGAAATCTTGGAGATTTTTATCACGTGACTTTACGGAGAAGCCAAAACAACATGGCGGCCGAAGTTGAATTGGGTTTACGCTACGACGGTGTAAACGTTAGGTGATTGGACAGCGAAAAAGGCTAAATAAATTTTATTGCCAAATATTTCGGCTTGACAAATCTAACCTTCTTCAGGGGCTGAAAAAGCTAACTAAAAATGGAAATGGACGGTTACAATATTTGCAAATTAAAAAGATGAAATATGATTGGTTGACAAACGTTATGTGACTTCGTAGAACATAATATATTATTTTCGCCGGGTGTTTGGAAGCAGATCGCGCGGTTTAAGAATCTAGAACGCTACAGTACATAAAATTAAAACCATAAATGTAACCGTTTGCCCGCCATTTTGATAAGTAGAGAAGACTCTGGGGATGAGGTTGCACAACACAGTGATCCCAGGCTACGCCTCAAAACTGGGGTCTATTGATCTGTAGTTAACATTTTTTGGTCTGAAACATGGTACAGGTTTTGGAACCAGTGCATTCGATCCAAAATTCCAATAATCTGCGTGTTAACGTACCTTCGAGCTTCAGTTCCTGAGATATCGTATAGAACACGTCATTTACGCGCGCTTTTATTGCACAGTTCTACCAGAAAGGTTTTACATTTTGTTAAAACTGTTCGTTTTTATCAAGTTTTGTATATACCGTCTACAATTCATTGGTAACAGGACGGAGTAGAGTCAAATTCAATCTGTTATTATTCTTGCGCTCAGTAAATAAATCGGACACGTATGATTTTAAAACTTAATTGGGTTCCACTCAGTCTACATGTATAACCGGATTTTATCGAACGGCTTTCTAATTACGCGGTTGTTCTTTATGAATCAAGCTGTGCCTATCGCTTTGGGAGTCTTTAAAGGCGACAGAGGCAAAAATATATTTCCATATTAATTTTTCAAGGTGATTAACAAAGAAATGTGTACAAAATCCCTGTGCAAGTTTTGGCAATAAAACTGCGATGAGGTAGTGAGGTACACATTCGTTCTAATATAAAAGTTTACTGACGTAAAGCAGGAATTATATTTGGGTAGAGACAAAAAAGTCGCGCAAAAAAAATCAGCTTATTAGATGCCAGGAAAAGCCTTTTTACAGTGAGAACTGGGCTCATGTGGACTAACTATATGAGATTTAAGATTAAACCAGCATTTGTTGCATTTAGATAAACTAAACGAGTGTGCTTTATGCATATGACAATATTTCAAGATGGCGTGGCGTGGTCTGGGTGGGTTTAACTTATAGCAGCTGAACTATTTATGAGTCGACTGACTTGCAGCATTATCTGACTTTGTTCCAAAGATTTTTTAGGGGACCAAATAAGGAATTTTTTTTGGACAAAAACAATTTTCAACGTTGTTTAACAAAGTGCACTGAAAATGGCGAAAAACTAATGTACACTTAATTTCAAAGTTGTCGAACTCGTTTTTTTGCAAAATTCTTGTTAATTACGCTGAAAGCTTAAGGAATAAATCTAACCATATGTGGCAAGTGGCCTTAAATATTTATATTTACAAGAATGGCATGTATTGTTAGGAAAAAGATCGAGGATACTGTTTTAAGTTTTCTATTTTTTTTCCAAATTGTGCATTGTCTTTTATAATTTTTATTTTTTTTTAAAAGCAATTCAGGATGGATGTATAATCTTTGTATGTTATCCCAAAAGACTTGCGTACTGTGTGTGAAGTAACAGCTGTTTCAAGGCCTTTTCATTTGCACGTTCATGATAAAAGCCGTAAAACACATAATGCGTTAAAAGGCGACAAATTTCCCTTAATGGTGTGTACAAAGTTTAAACAAAATTAACATCAAACAAAACCGCGGATGAATAAGAAATCCCGATAATTTTCTCGAACCGCCTAGGGAAACGAAAATTGGTTAAAAAAATTGGGAGTGCGAGAAATGGGGGTTAAAGTTGCAGTATTTGACCGGCCGAGTGAAGCGAAGCTCCTTTCTTCTTTTTTTTTTTTGGCAGAAAAAATTTCTACCCTTATGGTTTGAATTACTGGAAGGGTCGAGAAATCGAGATTCAACTGTAGTTTGACAGTGGTTGCCCCTTTATCTTGGGCAGAAATGGATCGAATATCAGATCTTTAAAGATCAATTTGCAGTCTTGTAGAATATTAAGGGTGTTTACTATAAGGGCGGAATGCGTTGCTAAGATACGAACTTCCTTCGTTTCAGCTGTTAAAACATCCATTGTCATTCACGAGTATTAAATTGGTTGTTTTGTGAAAATTGTCTTTCTAGTTTTATTAATGATTTTTTTCTTTTAAAACAAAAACGCGATTCCCACGAATGACCGCTAAACGCAAAATAATTAAAAAATAGTTAGGTTACTCCGTTAACCATTTGAAATCTTATCTGATCGCCATTACAATTCTAAACGTGACCAGAATTCAAACCCGAAGAATGTTAATATGTAAAAGTAAAGTAAAATTAAGTCAAGTAAAGTATAGCAAAGTAAAGTAAAGTAAAGTGAAGGAAGATAAAATAAATTGAAGTAAAAACTTGCTTAACATTTAATTAGATATCATAAAAGCTCTATAGACCCATGAAGGGAGTTATTTTTTTTCTTTCAAAGCTCAGTTTTGAAAGGTTGGAGGAGGCTGGAGGGCAGTTAACTTGGTGTTCCGCCAGACCTCCAAAAAAAGGCCAAAGTCATCAATAAATGGAAACCCCACCTGTAATCCTAATAGGAGCCCGGCATTACCAAACGTGTGGATCCCAGTTTTGTTGGCCCGTTAACCTTTTCGTGAAAGTTGAAAGAACGAAAATAGGAAAGTATGAAGCAAAAAGTTGTATATATAACAATTAACATCCCATTAGCCCGCAGTGCAGCCTTTTTTGGTGCGCGAGCGTTTGAATTCAGCAACGCGAGGGAAAAAAAGCGGGAAACAGTCTAACTCTCTCTCCCTTGCCGTCTCGACCCTTGTCCGTATTTTTCACTCGCCCCAACCCTCAAAACACTTGATGGAATATCACAGCGCTTGCTAATTCAAAATACGCCAGCACTGCAAGCTACATGCTACGAAGTCGATAAATTTTCACAAAAAAAAGTAAAAACGTAATTTTTTTTTTTTCATTTGAAGAAAATTCTCTTGCCATTCTTGAAATCCGATATAGTAAGTTTTTATTGTGCACAATCTTAACTCCCCTCCCCCCCCCCCCCACTTTATTGAATCTATACTTCATCGTCCTTGTCTTCCTTTATTATAAAAATTAATCAATTCACTCATTTTTCTTGTGAAACATAGCTGAACAAATCTGGGGTCCACATAAGGACGCTAGACATGTAGTTCTGTACTGCATAAATGCCTTTTTGCTCGACTGATCGTCAATTTTTATCAAATGTTTTTTGCCGCGCAAATCTAAGGGTAATGACACCCGCCCGCGATACAAGCCCTTAAGACCTTACTCCTCCCAACTTATCTCCTCTCAGAACATTGTACTCAAGTAGAAAATAGGTAATGAATCCGTTTGCAAGTCTGAGAGTGCAGATCTTGCAATATATCGGGCATCAGACATTTCCTGTCGGATCACTCCCAAACGGCTTTTTTTCTACCGATCATAGCCCCCTCCCCCTCCCCCGATATAAGCTCCCCTAGCTATAAGCTTCACAAATGCCGAAGGAGAATCTTGAAAGCCCATTGGCCCATGCGTGTGTCCAATGATGAAATTCGGAGAAAAGCAGGAATCGAAAAGATCAGTTCACAAGTACGACGCAGGCGATGGAAGTGGATAGGTCATATTCTGCGTATGGCACCAAACCGAAACCCACACGTGGCATTATCCTGGGCACCAAGCGGGAAAAGAAGCAGAGGACGGCCAAGGGAAACATGACGGAGAACGGTGGAGAAGGAACGCGCTGAGCTGGGACTAACATCGTGGGCTGCAGCAGCAGCTGTGGCCAAGAATAGGGACAGATGGCAAGCATTGATGTCCGGCCCTATCCCCCACCCGGGGGCAAGGAACTAAGAGAGTTATAAGCCCACCCAAACCCACTTACGACTGCATGGAAGTTTTATTAAACCAGAATTAATTATAACTGACATTAATGAAGCTGGTATTATTTTTTATTGTAATCAGTAAAAGCTTAACCTAGTAATCAGTGCGGAGGATATTAACTTTGGGAGACACAGTGTTGTTTTGGTAAACATCCGTATATTGATGTACGATTAAAAACATAACTCGAATACAATAAATTTTTGAAATCTTTAGTAAAATAGAATTAATATAGTGGGTATTGTGGTTTACTTTGCGGGCTAAAATAGGAAATGGCTAACATGTATTTTTTACCGGCTGTCTGGTAGTCTAACATCAGCCAATTAAATTCAAGGGAAGCCAACATAGTGCAGAGCGCCTAAGGTTGTTGTTTTTTTCAAAGTGTTTTCGTAGTTTGCCAATATACTCGAAAAATAAAACAGTATAAACAGAAAGAAACAAAGGTTATTGCAGTAAATTGCAACTGGCAATAAATATAGTGATTAAGAAAAATTAAATTAAGGTATACTTTCTACACCAGCGTTGATCCTTAAGCCTGGTTCTTATATAATCGCCCCGATCGTTTCTATCGCCTCTGTCACTTTAAAAAGTTTTTTCTTGCGATCGGGGCGATTATATGAGAACAATACATAGACGACCGCTAACGTCTGCGGCGATTAGGCCGATCACGATCGCTTAAATTGGATCGCCCGTGTTCTATCCTTCTAGCTTTTCTTTCCCTTCTTCGCGGTAAAACTGCAATAACTGAGAAGATAGGAGGCCACGAGTTCTACTCTTCCATTGAAGGCTGTCATTGTGTTGGATCTAGGGTTAAAATGATTATTTTTCATAGGTCTTCGCTCATGTACCAGGCGATCGGGAAGATTTAGAAGAAGAAGAATGCCCGGGATTTTGGGGTGTAAGAGGAAAATGGGAAGAGTTTGTTTTGGAGTGAAGAACGTTGTGGTGAAGGAGATCAAGGATGAAACGGTGGAAGAAGCACAAGCTACCCGCAACACGAACAAGACTCGTTTGTTGGGGGAATAGCTAGGCAGAAAAGGGATACGAGGATAAACCGGAGAAGCTGAGTTCGTACAGACGATTTAAGAGACGCCCGTCGAGACTAAAGTGACGCTACAGAGCGCTCGATTATATTAACATTGGCACTGACAAAACTTTATTTAACCACGGTTGAATCATCAGTAAAAAAAATGATAAAAATATCTACACAGAGCTAGCCAACGTCTACACCTGGCTAAGAGCTAACAAAAAGAGTTGACTCCTACAAGTCTTTTGGACCTACAATTGATGAGACCCTCTCCTGGTCCAAGCATATCAATAATACTTCTAAGAAACTTCTTTCAGCGATAGGCGCCTTGAAGCGTGTGAAACCGTTCATTAACATACACTCAGCTGCAAATCTATTCTTTCCTCAGGAAAGATTGAAACAACTACTCTACAAATACGGAACTACGAACAAAGAAGTACTTAATACAAACAGCTGTAGGCTGTATCAGTAAAATGTATAACAGGCCGACAATATCAGAAATATTACGTTATACACATTTTAGATCTGCGAACCAGGGAACGTGAATTTGACTTGTTTAACGATGTTTGCACATACACTCTTGGGAAAACAAACCGACCCGAACCAGCCCGGACGATATTGGCAAAAACATGGTTCGGAGCGGAGAAAATAAACCCGAAGCAAGAACGAGAACGAACAACAAACTCAACCCACCTAACGCCGGCACACTACTGCGCATCCATGCGCTCCCTGCTTAAGGCAAGTGACATCGGTGAACGAACGAAAAGTCCTGATTTACCTGTACGATGGACATCGAATATCCCAGTTTCTCAGTTCTCAAAAACCAACAGAACTTGCCCAATGAAATTATTTTGTTCACTCTCTGTACTAAAGCTGTAACGAATCATCAGGGCTCGTTGGCAGAAGTCTGAGGAGTGAATTTAGTATACAATATCTTGTTCGATTTCTTGATCTCTGCAGCTGATCTGTATGTGCTCATAAAGGGGTGTAGTGGGGGGGGGGGATTAGTCTTTTCATCCTTAAAAGGGGGCGGAGTAAAGATAGCGTTATCTTGTTTGAAAAGGGGGGGAGTGTTGGGGGAGGACGAAAGGGGGAGACCCAGAATCTCTGCTCCCCTTAGTTATATTGGAAAGAAGTTGGAGATCAGTGGAGTATATACATGTCTGCTCTTGATTTGGTAAGGTTAATTCAACGTCTTTATATATGGTTAATTTTAAAAGTTTGTACATGAAGTAAAGTTTGATTCACATGCAAGCTTGTTCGGTTGCATCTAAGCGTTGTAGCCAAACATCGACGGAAACAACGCCTTTTATTGATATCAAATTAAACAGCCATTAAGGCTTATCGAGAATTTCACAAGTGATACCTCTTCTAAAATTTCCGATGATATTTGTAGGCTTTTTACCGCTTTAAGTAGGCTGTGCGACAGATATTCGACTCAGATATTTGTTCAAGTGCTATTTCTGTTGTTAATACTTAAAACTATAAATAAACTCGATACTAGTTGCGCTGTGGCACAGACTACAGTATCATAATTTTTCCACCTAAACTTAGCATCTAAACAGGGTGGGTCAAGTTGCTGGCATCGCTACTAATATACAGATATTTCTATTCAAGAGGTGATCAGTTATCTAGCAAGTAGTGCTCAAGGACTTTAAAGTGGGTCCTCCCTTCGCCGATAAAGGATTTTTCAATGTGTCTGGACGCAACTCCGCTTAAGTATTTCCAAATTGCAAGAAAGTATATTGCTTCTAAATTTCTGCGCCTTCAAACACTAGACTGATTTAAGCTGGCTTCGGAGAGGGCGACAAACCACATAAGTTTTTAAACTAACCTTCAATATTTTAGGTATTTCTGGGCGGAAAGTTGAAGAGTAATCCGCCGCCTTAATTCAATACATTTTTTGAGTTCACTGTAATATTCAAGTCTATGTCAGTGTTTTCAGTCCACAATCTTTTGTAAAATCAGTTTACAAGTGTTTACTAGGGTTGTGCTTTCGCGAACCAGTATCTAAAATGAACTTCAAAATGCCATCAATGCTAAATGTCATTTATGCGTTTCCTGCTCTTAAAGCTTGCCTTATCTTTTATGATTTTAAGATATCGCCTCTGGCTGATTATAGTAATCTGATTAATTTCCTTTTCCTCGCGATGTTTTTTAAATGTGCCGCCGAAGGCAACGGTTTAAACAAATTGATTACACGCAAACGCCGAGGATAAATGAAGCCAGTCAGCATTTTCGATAAGCCTGGGAGGGGGGAGACGAGTGAGCCCCCCCGCCCCTCGGCCCCCGCGCGCCACAGCAGCCGGGAAGCGACTGCTTAGTCTCTTTATTGACCTTATTGTCCGGTTTTCTCCGCCACTTTGCAAAGAGTTTAAACAAAAAGAACCGCAGATATTAAAAATTTTAAAATATGGTTGTATCTGACCTTTAAAAATATAACGGGAACTAACTTCTTTGGAATGGAATACCAGTAAAAATAAAAAAATGTTGAAGGGACAGCAGAGAAGCAGACGGGGGACAAGAAAAGGAAGAGGAGGAGACAGGGGGGACCGAGGAGAACAGGGACGACGAGCAACAGCAGGGAGGACGGCGAAGGGGACCCGGAACCGGCCACCACGAGGCCCACGAAAAAAAGAACTAATTTCCGATAAATAATTTCCGAAAGATTTGAATGATTTCTGAAGTATTTAGTCAGTACTTACTGTATCAGATTCCTAACAAAAACAATTTCGAGGGGAATAAATTTGGAAGCTGCTGTTGTTGTTGTTGTTGTTGTCTTATCGTAAGTTGTTGCTGTTGTTGTTGTTTTGTTGTTTTTGTTCAATTCCCATACATTTGTCTGTAAATTGTACTGATAAAATGTACACTGGGTTGACATCAGTTGAAGAATAGTGCTCAACAAATGCAAGGGTATGACTAACGATGGGCGGTGATAAAAAAATAGACATGAATTAGTATATCCAGAAGTATATCTACTAGGTGATATGCTTCTAGTATATCTAGTTATGAACGTTTTGGTGGTATTTGTTGTTTTTTTGGTGGGGGGGGGTGTGGGAAAAAAAAAAAGGGGGGTTTATTTTTTTTTAATGGGGCGCCCGGGGGGGGGGGCTTTTTTTTTTTTTTTTTTTTTTTTTATAGTAGACATTTTAGTGTGTAGTATCGCTATACTATTTTTACGAGTCTTGCAGTATTTTGGCCAATCATAAGGGCGAGCCAAAATTGCAAAATATACATGACGAGTAAAATGTACAGCACTAAAGTGTCTAATAAAAGATGTGTTATCCAACGTTTTCTCTTTGCCAAAATGCTGACTTTCCACGTTTTTGAATCATTTGCGCGGTCGAGAGGAATACAAAAAGTAGACCTGAAACTGCTAAACCGATAGGGAGTTCAAATATCAGTGAGATATTTGTAGTCAATTCGCGTGTTATTTGTACTCCACGAGGCGGAGTTGGATAATAACACTAAATATCAGCAATCTCAGGCCTGTTTTTTTTTTAACTTTTAAAAAATCTTGATTATGTTGTACTAATATAAGTCTACTTGAGGAAATTGCTTTCACGACGAGTAAGTATTGTATATTCTCATGTTTTTAAATCGAGAACTATTTGTAGTGCACAATTTTGTTATCAGGGGTTCGGTTTTCCAATTTTCTCAAATGTCTTTTTGTTTGATCTTTTGCTCACACTAGCGAAATAATTTACTTATTGATATGTAATCCAAAAATCGTCATAAATCATGCATCCTTTTCGCAAATATATGATTTGAGTGATAGGGACTGATACCCAGTTCTCCCTGAGATCAGACAGCATCACACAAATAAATGCCACAACTCACAGAGTTTGGGTAAAGAACTTCACCAACTGGAATTGGGACTCAAAGAATTCTTGTAATAATAACACAATTCAAGATTTCAGGGGAAAAGAAAGTACATGAAAGTGCAATCAAAGAGAGTGAGCTTAACCCCTCGTTTTACCCCAATATAATTCCCGCAATAACAGATTTCTACCACAGAGTTCATAGAGTTCTGAATGTATCGGATTTTTAGCCTCTGTAGAATTAATAGCCTTTTTCTTTCGCTTATTGGGGGCTTACCATTTAGTTTCGGCGTGTACAATATGTAGGCCAAGATCGTTGTTACAAAATGAAAACGTTTTCAATACATAGAGGATAAAAAAAATTCCCGTTGAAAAGAATTAATATTATATCAAAACAGACCAATATATTGCCTGTGGAGTAAGAGTCAAAACAAATATCATATCGTTTTAACAGCTCGTTTTATCTAGCTTTATCTGCTAATTATTTCCATTTTTTCCTCGATAAAAAGTCAAGTTACGTCGGTGTAAGGTCTACTTTTAGAGGATCTTTACTATCGAAAGGTCGTAGTAATCTTAAGTGAAGTGAAGTTACTTTCGCGATGTGCTAAAAACCGTGAAGTTTTAGGGTAGCTTCTATCGGGGGTCGCCGTTTACTTAATTTGGGAACTTTACAGTATCTCCCCGCCCCCCGATCGACCCGCTTAAGTAAGTGCCCCCGCTCCCCTTCATTCATATCCGGATGACAATTTTGTATATTCTCTTTTGCAAACCCGAGATCACGTCCGAACGCATTTACTTATTTGCCATGAAAGCACTTGACTCACAAGTTGAGAATACAAAAATACCACGCTCACTGCAGACATATTGACTCACGTTTTTTTATCACCCACTTGAACTGTGGTTTGAACTTCGGAGACAAACTTCAAGATTAACCATTAATCTCTTGATTGCCGTGGTAAAAATAGCTACATGGGGTTATCTCGGAGGTTTATCGCTGCTACAATCAGAAATAAGCCACGTTGGGCCGATCTGATGATGTCCCAACGGAAGACAAATACTCTTCACTCTAAGTTCAAGGTTTGACTAAAAAGACAAACAAGTCGAAAAGTGATATTATTTTAGGAATGATAGGAAGACGTGCCTCGTATCATACAAATTATTGTTTAATAAAAAGCGCTAGAACAGTGTAGACATTTAAATTCGCGTGATGTTTAGTGCTTACTCAATCGTGCTGCTCGAGAAAAATCGCATTAAATTTACGTAAGCAAAATCGCCAACGCTTGCTCTATCAATTGAGACTTGCAATATTCGGCATTAGCTCAAACTAAATAGATATAAACACACGCTAAGATCTATAAAGATCTGACATCTGTGCTATCAGTGGTATATGCTCAAAACTTCCGACACACACACAAGAATGCCACCTAAATTTACAGAATATTAACGTTAAAGATGGCGTGTAATAGAACGCATGTTGCAACAAGATTTTCTGCAAGCATTGCAAGTAATTTCGCAGTAGAATGTTCACTACTCCGTTTCCAACCTTGCCCTTAGGCGTACGGGCACCTTCGGACCTGGGGGGGGGGGGCCTTTTTGCCCGAAAAAAAAAAATAGAAGGGGGAAAAAGAAAAAAAAAGAAAAAAAAAAAATGAAAAAAAAAGTGTTTTTTTTATTTTTTAGGAATTTTTTTTTTCGGCGTTTTTTTTTTTTTTTTTTTTTTTTTTTGTTTCCCAAAAAAAGTGGGGATCCCCCCCATCTTGCCATCTTTTGTCATGAAGCGCTAGTCATGTTTAAAGTATCACATTCTCCGCTACACATTCAAACAATTATTGCTCGATTTCCTGCATAAACAAGGTATGTTTAGTTTTTACAGAGGTTGTTGAAACTGTGCCAAAAAGTGGGGGCAACAGAGCCCTTCACTAAAAGAATAACAGCCAAAATAAATAAACTATAGAGTTAAATGGCAGGTTCGAAGAAATGCTGTGAAAAGAATGCACTCGAAGCGTTTTACACCTCTAACCAGTTCGTTCTTTCTTGTTTTAGTTTTCAAACATGTTTTTCAAGGAACTGTGTCGTGGATTTTAGCCAAAAGTAGGCTTGGGAAATGACGACCACTTTCGGTGAAATATAAAAATAACCCTTTAAAACAGCGAAAGATCATTTTAGTGACACAGTAAATACAAAAGAAGGTACGGATGGCCAAAATTGAACGAATTGCGATATGGTTTTTGAAATATTGTTGGGCTGGACAGTTTTTAAATTTAATCTTCTTTGTAACGGTACAACTTCTTTTGCAAACTTTACTGAGTTTCATAGCGAGAGCAAAGTAAACTTAATTCAGTCGTGACGCAGTCCGTTTAGCCAAAAATTTTTTTTTTTTAATTCAACGAATTCTTAACCTTCGCAATTATCCCTCCATTAACATTTTTGGTCTTTTTTCGATTCACAAGTAAATATGTGTAGTCTCAGTGCCCAATTGATCTCATTCTGTGCAGGAGTGAAGAACGAGATAAAAAAAACTTCTGAATGTTACACTCTTATTCTGGGCAAGTCACCATTTGTTTTCTTACTTTTACTTAATTGGGGCAGTTATAAATGTATCCCAAACCTTTACCCAAGGCATTTCGCGCTCGAGACCCAATTTCACGGTAAAACGGAAAAAAATAAAACCGCGTTCTGTTTGGCAAAATATTGAAAAACAATGGCACACATGAAAGTGCTGCTCAATAGCTTTCACTGGAATGGTTACACACACTATAAGTTCGAACAGCTCTAAGTTTCAGAGCCGTAACTAGCAAGAGGCAAGACGAGGCACTTGCCTCGTCTAGATTTTTACCCAAAATAAAAAACAAAATCCCTAGTTGAGCAAGATTGATTTCTCTCAAGAAATACGTCATAAAAACGTCTTTGAAAGAGTTCTAGAGCTTCTAGATTTCAAAATTTTCTGGAGGGCATGCCCCCAGTAGCACTCCCAGTACCCCCTAGCAAGATCTTGCCTCGTCTATGGCAAAGGTCTGGTTACGGCGTTTCGGAAAACTTAGTATGCAGAGTTGTCGTATAATGTATCCTGCAAACCTCTTGTTATTTATTTATTTATTTGCTTATTTATTTATTTACTTACTTATTGTGAGTTGTATATGTATATTAATTTTATTGTTGTTTTTGTTGATGTTGTGGTAGAAAGCGACTTTCTAAAAATCGTTCCTCGCCGTAGATATAAGTGTCTTCTTTTTACTTCAATATGTCAAGAAATTTTCATTCAAACATTTCCATCTCTGTCAGCTAAAACAAATACTGATACAGCAATGATTCTATTTTAAACATAACGAACTGAAACACAAACTGGCCGGAACCATCGCTTTCAAGTTATTGTTGGATATTTTCTGTTCAATTTTCGAAGTCTGATGATTTAATTTGCTGGTGCTTTGGCAAAGTTATTCGCTTCACCTGCTTGCTTGAAACTGGAGTTGCAAAAAGAAAATAGTTACTGATTCATGATTCTTTGAAATTTAAGAAACACGTATTTTTTTTCGATCTCTTCAGTTCAATTGGAAAGAAGTCACGTTCGGTTCTAACAATGTCTGTGGATGTTTATTATGCTGTGCAAGGCAGTGCTAACTTTTACGTCTGTGGATGAACCCCTAACTACAGTGTGTAACCATTCAAATGAAAGCTATTGAGCAGTACTTTCTTGTGATACTGTTTGTTAGTGCTGCACATGGTGGTTCTAACTTTTAAAAAGTCTGTGGATGAAACCCTAATGTGTGGCCATTCAAGTGAAAGCTGAACATTAGACCTATTGAGCAGTGCAGTTTCATGTTAAAATAGTCTACTTTGAATTTTTTGTAGACCTGGAGATGAAACCGCTGGTGTGTAACCATTCAAATGAAAGCCATCAAGCAGTACTTTCTTGTGGTACTAATTTTCTTTTTCGGTGTTTTACAAAATGAAATGCGGGAATATTTTTTAGTGTTAAAAGCAAACCCTGCCTCTAGGGTTTCGTGATGTGTCTAATAACTTGAACATATCACAAGTGTTTGTTTAAAAAAAGATGTCAACATTTTTCCAATTCCGAAGTGTCTCGTTAATCATACAGATTAGAGCTGTATAAACAATACTTTTATTAGTTTTGTAAGAATGTCACAAGCCTTCGTAAATTAACACCCCTTGTTCTGACGGCTTTGATGGTCATTTCCGCTAATTTATTTGGCCAGATATCAGAAAATAAATCTCGTAATTCTTAAATGTCACTAAGGATATCGATGTTATGGCCTCAAGACGGTTTGTTGACACTTCACCGTCTGTCGATTGAAAACTTGAATTAAACAGAAGTATCCCTTCATTTACAATGTCATATGCAATCACTTCGAATCACTGAGGCGGATTTATAAGCTGGGCGTATTTTTTAGGGGCGTTTTGCGCGCCCCTCGCATCTAGCACTAGTCTGTTGCTTCGTCTTTCTCTCTCGTTAAATATTTTGAAAAGCCGTGAACTGCAAAACAAGAAGCGATATATGGTGTTTGCATGTGAATTCCTTGTTAAACAATCTACGTAAAGTCCAATTTGTAAATCACACACTGATCAAATTTATGAGAGTTCTAGATCTTAGTTGAGTGCATTTGCGTTTCCAAATTTCAAACAAACTTTGACGTCAAATCTTCCCTCGCGGACTTGTATAAATATATTTTAAGTCATTTCAGGCCTGAGACTGATACACTGAAGTTTTTCACTAACGATTTATTTTCAAAGCATTATTCTGCTTGTACAACAGAATTATAAGATTTTTTTGACATTACGGCTAACCACAATCGCTCGCATGTGTTGCTAGTTTGTAAAATAAATACTTACCAGTATTTTTTATGTATACACAATACCACTGACATTTTTAATTTTTATGTATTTATTTGCGGTTCGTTTTAATTTAACTGATGTGAGGACGTTAATTTAAATGAGTCGGGTCTTTGAACATTGAAAACTTCATCTAATTATTTTTTTTTATAAACAAGAAAAACTTATCGCAGTTTGCTTGGGTCGGTGTGAGAGAAACCGAGAAACCTCTAAAATATTAATGGCTTCCAACAACACAACAACGCTTTTAAAAGAACCAAAAATTAGCATGTTATAGCTACATTTTTAATCTCTACAGCGCATCTGCAAATATCAGATATTAAAACTCTCTCTTTTAAGATGTCATTTCTAAATTGATTTTTTTTTGCAAATGCCGATAATGAAGGGACAACAGGATTACCAAAACTTGTAAGGAACCGCCGATAAAGTGCGTTTAGGCTTTTTATATTATTTGAATTGACTTTAACGGCAGTCAATTTTTTTTACGATCATGACGATTCTTGTAACATATATTCCTTATTTTCGACACGGAACCAATTATAAAATCAGTGCAATTGCCACCAAACAATGGCCCTGTCTTCGCAGAGCTAGAACATTTCAAAAACTGTAATAATAATTATAACAATTCCAATTCTAATGTCTAGGACAATTAACCAAACAATTTTCGCCTCCGCCAGACCACGGCAAAGAAAGCTTAGCAACCGTAGAGTAGGCTTGAAACATCCGCTTTGTGAAACAAATCGCATTTCATTTGATTTAAATTGTGTCTGCACTTTTTACGCAGTCAATTTGGACTTTTTCATTTACACTAAAATATCATTCACGAATTTTTTTGGCAGCTTGAGCGATCGAGCACTGCAATGCTGTATTTTTCATTGGTTATTTGAAGTGGGTCTCCGACATAAATTGTCTTGACGCACCACAAAAGGACACAAAAGCCTTTGATAAGTATTGAAAGATTCACCAGTACAAAGTTTTCAAAGCTGCAAACGAAACAAAAGCATTTATTAGCGATATCTTGGGGGAAATATCGACTTTTTTAATACAGGTCATACAGTTTGGTACTGTTTCTCAGATAACTAAAATTAAATGCGACAAAGGGCAGATGTGGTCCATAAAACAAGTTATATCAGTTGATACGGGAATTATCAGGACTTCGTGCAGTACTATACGACTGGAGGTATTAACAAAGCTAAACATGACTTAATCCTTGAAGATCTTAAAAGCAAAATTTTTAATTTATCCGCCGGAAGATTAAAGAAATGAAACACTAGAAAGCTTGGTATAATTTTCACGGTTTTAGGCTGCACAATGAATGACATTTTTGCCTCAGCTGGAGTGTGTTTTAAAGGTTTCCGGTGTTCAATTTTCTAATTAACACTGTTTCACAATATATTCAAAGCCGTGTTTCCCGATAACAGACATACGGCATCACATTTTGGCCAGAGATGATGAACTGACGATGGCGGTTTCAACTTTGCTCGAGTCGGCAAACTTGTGGGAAAACAACCTCGTGTCTTTTTAGTGTCGATCAGAAAAGATCTAGACATGATTGTACAACTTTGCGCTCTTAGAGAAATGCTGAACTAATTTGTCCCTTCGTGCATTCTCAGGCAAAGTAGCGCTGAAAACTTTTTTTCTAAACTATTTCTTTCATCAAGGTCGTATATGTTTTCCTCTTTTATCGTAAGAACTCCTCCCTTACGCGACCATCAAATCGCCGATTTATTTTATACATTGCTTGAGCTTGCTACAACATAATTTTCTACCAACCCTCCCCAATTATAAAACGCGATTACAGGCGTTAAAATATTCAATTCAGAGCGACGCACTAATTTTTCTTTTCAGTCGGGCCGTTTCTGAAATGAGTGCACTGAGTTTATCACTTTTATCGAAGGCCTCATCAATCAATTCACCAATGACAAAAGTGAATTGCACTTCACTGCGGAAAATGAACCGGACGAGCTCATTTTCGATGTATTTGCTTTCAACAAACAGAGCTATAAAACAAATTGCAGGACGGCAATATTGTTTTTGTCGATCGCAAACTCATTACATAAAGACTAACAGTCAGGATCGAATTCGAAGTGGATTTACGTGTCGCCTTTGTAGGCGGAGAAAATGGCTTATCCGTGCTTTTGGCTGAGCGGCTTTTATTTTATAATCTACTTTTTCTCCGGCGCGCTAGCCATCGGTTCGTTCAAACTAAATTCTAATAAAAAGAACGAAGTGCTTGTGAAATGTTTGAAGCGTACCTGAGCTTTCCAGGGGTTCTGTAGTATCGCTTGAGATTTTATCAGTAAAGAGATCGGATATGACCATCTTTTTCCGTATAAGCTCTATATGAACGCATTTAGCCCTTGCTTATCTGTTCTTGCCAGTCAAGTAAGTTGGTCTCTTTATCTAAAGCTTACCGCGTAGCCAAAACTAATCGAAAGCGTTGGATTTTGAGGCGGTTCTTAAATAAATATCACCTCCAAAACTGTAATGTGTGATATACATGTTGTAGTTTGGTTTTTAAATATTCATCGTAGCGAAGCCATTTCAGTGTCGGCAGAAATCGATGAGTTTTCAATGAGTCACGCCAAGAATTGCGTCAAGAGAGGCACTATGATTAATATATTTCAAAATGTGACGCTTGTTTGTGTTTGTTTGTGGCCGAACATAAAAATTAATAGCCTTTCGTATAATTACTTGCTGAGTGCCAAACTAAAACTGTTTTGGATTCAAATTGTCTTGCAATTAGCTTTTATGAAACAACATATCCAAGTTTGTCAATTTCAGAGTCCTTGTTTCTTGGAATGGTTTCCGGACTGGAAAAAGAAATTGACTGACAAATTCGAGAGAGATTTTTAGCGCACTTCTAACGACAAGTGCGCAACAGAATTTTCTTTCGGTTTTGAGAGAGCTTTTCCATTGAAGTTCACCGGTACGTTTTCTTTTGTAAAATTTCACCCAAGCTTGTTCCCGAACGGATGTTTAAATAGTTGGTATCTCAGACGAATGACAGATACAAATACAGCTGAGAAGTTGCTTTTAATTAATTGCTCTGCGCTTGCGGACATGGCTTCGAGCAGCCGCGCGTCACGATTTAGTGTCATGGACGTTTTCTGAAAGGGAAATTCGCGATCCTGTAATTTCCATTTTGTCGTAAGTGTGGAAAGGAGACCGGAAAGACAATTTACGAGAAAAAAGTGTCTTTCTTATGACCTTCAAACCGCAAAACTCCGGTCCGTGAAACAAAGGGGGCGGGCTCACCACGGGCTGTCTATCATGCTTGAGGGAAAACCATTTTCTACCCTCAAGGGAGGGCTCTTTATTTTAAATTTGAGCATCAAAATGCTCCACAAATATGCATTATATTTGTTATTATAGAAATCTTTTGAAATTTTGAAACTATGTATCGATCTCAGGGATAAGTAAATAAACCATATCAGCTAATCAACGATAAGAAATTACAGACGTTGTTTTGACGCTGCCTCCCCTTCCAAAATATTTTTTAATAGCACCTTGGTGATATTGTTAACTGCACTCGGCTCAGTTCACTCACTTTCTACTCGTTGACTTGGCTGTATACTCCAGCACACAGCTGACCAGAAGCAAGGAGTTTGGGACGCTTTTCACGACCGCACAAGAGGCTTGAGGGCTTATAATGTAACATTGGAGGTGAAAATGAAAGATGAGGAAGTTAAGAAAGCGACACAGAGCGATGAGGATGCAAACGCCACGGAGAACGGCGAAGTAGTCGGTATGGACGAGGATGACTCGCACGCGGCCATCACCACAAATGGCAAAAGCCGAAATAAAGCTCATCGTAAGCGGCGAGGCTCTACGTCCCCTGAAGAGGATATCATCGACGGATTTGCCATTTCGTCGTATTCCTCATTGGAAGCGTTGGAGGTAGGCAGAAATAATAATTATTTGCGGCCTTCTTTATCAAACTATTAGCAATAACAGGTCGGTGAACGGGCTCTCTCTCTGTCGCGGTGTCACAAACACTTCATCACAGAGCAAAACCGACTTGGTTGAAGGGCATTTTAACGGTGGCAGATGGGCCAAACATGTTTTGGCAGTATTGGGTTTGATTGATACGTTCGGTTGTTTTGAAAATATTCGTCCTTTAGCCATTTTGTGTACAGAGGGCGTCTAGAACGGAGATCGTACAATGTTTACTTTTCGCAACAATTCACTCGAGCTTCAGCCTCAAGAACTTCCTACAGCCATAAATGTCAAATTTTCAATTGATCACTAATGCCGAGCTAAAGCCCTGTTTCCTTCAAGTTTGAGGAAGGACAAGTAATCGCGACCCTTCGGAGGCTATATTCGCTGCAATTTTGCGTACGAGCGAATGCGAGCAACGCTTGTCTTTCAACGACCCCATTCTGTCTTCGTGCCGATTTTGAGAGGTGTTCTTGGAGAGATTTTCAAGGAGATATCAACGCTAAATATATAAAAGCTACGCATGAACAATTTTCTACGTGTTTTAGTCGGCTCGGTATCACTGTTACTAAGTGATATACTTGGGCTTGTAATTTAGCGAGTAAACCTCGAACAGACCACAAATGATTCTCGATTGCCCGAGGAGGCCATTCTCGCGTGTGCCAAGTAAAAATTGTGCCTATAGTACGGGTTGTGTTATCTCCTAAAACATGGACGATCGTTTCTTTCGTTTGGTCTACATGTGTTTTTACCTTCCGGTATTCTTCACAAAGCCACGAAGCCCGTGTCCTTTGCATTTTGTGTTCAAGCTGAGAGAAGCTAACGGGCTTGAATGTTTTGACCACAGTCCGTGGCCTCGAGTAAACCTCATAATTCGACAACGAAATGCGAATGTTTTAATACCGACAAATATCTCGAGAGAGCATTCATTTGGTTACTCATGTGAAAAGTGGCTTTCGAACCCTCTTTAAATTTCAGTATTCGGGTAAAACATCTTGCCATAAACAGTATTAAATATTCAGCGATTAAAGTAGAGCGATCAGAGGCAAACTCTCGCAGATGATTGGATTAAGTTATTAACAAACATTCCACCCTTGTTAGTTGTAGTTTTGTTAGTTTGAACACCGTAGCCATGTTGTTTTTCATGCAGAAGTTGCTTGTACTTGTGGCCTTTTGCCAGGCTCCAAAGTAGAGCCCATTTTTAAAGTGTGATCCGCGCAACTCAAAGCGATAGATATTCCCAAGAGCATTGAAAGACCCATTACATTAAAAATTTTGCCACCTCGTTCGCACTTATTTTCTAACTTTTCCTTCAATATGCCGCTGTATGAAAAATATTTATCGCAATGCAGTTCGATTTTATCTTAGTTTTAATGCCTTGGAAAACCCATTGCTTCCCGATCGTAAAAAGAACTCCGAGTAATAAAGCGAGAGAACCTTTTTATTAATGGTTTGTCGATTCCAACTGCAAATCTCGTCAACAATGTTTTCTCCTTGTTAAATCAGCTTTGTTTAATTTTGTACCTTTTTACCACTTGTGTGTGTTTTAGTGTCCCCGAGGACTTCCCTTGTTTGTAGAACGAACAATATCTTGAGGTTCCAGAGCAATATATCTGTCTTTCCATTGAGAGTTGTCGAGTGTTGGCTTACGGGAGCACAACTTGAAAAGAATTACGACCACACTTCGTTTCTGTGGTAATAAGTTGTGCTATGAAACATGCGAGTGCTTTAAAGCAAAATCAACTTGATATTTGATGCTTTTGTCCAATTGACAAGAGCATGAAGAGTTTACTAAGACATTTTTATTTTGAAACTCGCAAAATGCATCTTTTTTGTCGAAATTTGTGCTCAATATATTTTCAAGTCTGACAAAAAATTAGATACACTATAACATCAAGTGGGTTGATAAGTATAAACTTTCAGTTTTGTATTGTATACTGCCCATTGCTATTTATATCTAACAGTTAAAAATTTCTCTATATTTTCAACTGTCTGTTGTGATCGTATGATGACATATATAACATACTCATGAGCCAAAATGATTGCTTGGTCACCAAATTGTAAAGAGAGACTCATTTTGCTACAACAAGTGAAATTCACTACACATGCATTGCCAACTGCATACTTGGTAAATGTTTTTGTATTTTTTTTTCCTTTTATAGTTCTGTGTGGGCATTAAGCATGCTAGATAGCCTGGGGATTTGTTTTAATGTTGGTCTCCGTATAGGTTTATTCAATATTAATCAACTTCAAATGTATTAAGAGTTATGTCTTCTGCTTGCAAACATGCAGGTTCTGTTTTCATCTGACAATGACATAGATTCATTCTTTGGCTGCATTTTATTTGTCGTGTATAATTTAATAATGATACTGGTCAGTGGAGATGCACATCTTTTTGGGTCAATAATCTCAGCATTATAGCATTTGGAGACACAGTTTGTATCATCTATCTTGAAACTCACTAAATCAAAGATCAAAATTTAAAGCTTCCTAATTTTCAGTGGTTGCTTACTTTAAGATTCCAAGCATCTTGACAAAAAAGTAAAAAAATCTCATAGAATTGCTTTTTTATATTAATATAACTGCATGTTTCTTCTTAGTCACGAGGTCCAAGCAAACCAGACCTACTTGTAGATGGACGGCGATCACACAAAAGTTCCAAGCGAAGTATGGAAAATGGAATAAACGGAAAGAAACGAAAATCTGAGAAACGCCGAGCCAGGGTAAGTTTCCTTTAATTTACACTAAGAAGGAAAACAAGTGTACTCACAGAATTGTGTATTGCCATAAATGATCAAAAACAAGTTTTGACTACTGCAAACTGCAAGGGTGTTGTTATGGGGTGAAAATAATTACTGTGGGAAAGAAAGAGTGTGTTGGACATCTGCTGGTGATTACAGAAATATCATGCTAGGTCTGTCAGCTCAAATAATCAAAGAAACCCGGGTAATTAAACCAGTTAGATCTAAAATTAGTCATACATATTTATGACAGGCTTTCTGGCTGTTTAGGGGGAGGTGATTTTATTGTGATAATATTGTGGAAAGTGGAGGGTGTCTTCCTGAGTCTGGTTGTAAATTTCACCTGTTCCAAGAGGCAAATTTGTGTGGTGTTTGTAAATGTCGAAAGGGACACAAGGGTTTGGTGTTTTGTCTTTCTGTTTTAGAAAACTGTTGTTATTCCTATTAACAGCTGAAACCACAGAAAGTTATACAATGTGGGTTGCCAATTATACTGTTTACCTTTTCGTTTGAATTCAATTTCAAGTGCAGCTAGACCTCTGGTGGCAAAGATGCGAGGAAATAATTTTTTCCAGTTGATTTATCAGTGCAGTCAATCAGTGTACTGAGTGATTGATAAACAGTGCACAGCTTAAACATTTCAAAGATGTGGCGATTTTGTGAAATTCTTTTCTTTATCATTGGGATTCCAAAATGCTGAAAAGGTATTTTAGATCAAACGTTTCATGTTTCATCAGTTAAGAACACACATGTTTGTTTTCTTAAATCAAAGTTTATCCTAATCTTTCTACACTGGTATGCTTATCATTCAGATTAAGGTCATAAAAACATTTTCATATTTTACTGTTGAAAGCAATAATACCATGCTGTCATTGAAATGGCATGACACAATGTCATGATCAAGTGTAGGATTTAGCAACTGCTACTGGCTCACCAGAATATTCTGGTTTTTGGAAGTTTCTTCCTTGTGAATAATGCATATGTAGTAACTTTTCACATAGCATGTGGTTTATTTGATTACAAAGGGAAGCCTAAACACCCTAAGGCATCAGTCTGGTCACCACAAATTAAATGGCTGTATCAGTGATATTTCAGTACATTTGTCTACCCTACACTTGCTCACCCTGAGAAGGTACACATCAAAACTAACATATCTGACATTGATTCATCTGGAGTTAGTTGTAAAGTTTTTTTTTCCCTTAGGCTTGTACTGTAGACTTAAAAATATTCTTCTCAGGCCATCAGGATCCAGTTTTTGGAGTACAATTAGGCATAATGACTTGATCATGTCAAGCTTTCCCACCCCCACCCCCCTTGAGCATTTGTTGGTTTCCAGGATGGGTTGTTTGCCAACGAAGGTCAACCCGTGGAGGGGGGGGGGGGTATGCCCAAGTAATGTTAGAGTAGGAAATTTTATTTTCAAAGCAATGCCAGGCTGCTTTATTTTGCATTGTAAGAGTAGGTTGCTAAAAAAAGTAAATCCTCTTAATGCTGCAACGAGAATATCGATACTTGAACAACATATTGTGATGTTGCAATACAATCAAATATTTTTCATCTACATTCAGATATAACTGTCTTTAATGACTCCTAACCCAAGTCCAAGCCACTTTATAGCGACTTATTAAAGAGAGGAACAAGAAAGTTCCATCCTTGCTTCATATCACTTTGCATGCTTCCAATCACATATTTTTCAAGATGGCGACACAAAGGCGTTCGTAGCTCAAATTAGTTGTCAGCTGATGCTGTCTTGTGTTTCACGAGCAAAATCACTTGAATTATCGTATTGTGGTGCTTGTACCAAGATATGTATAGTATCGTGACAAAATGTATCGTTGCAGCCTTAAATCCTCTTTGAGCTATAGAGTAGGAAATTTTATTTTCAAAGCAATGCCAGGCCGCTTTATTTTGCATTGTAAGTGTAGCTTGCTAAAAAAAGAAAATCCTCTTAATGCTGCAACGATGCACCAGTGTCGCGACACGAATATCGATACTTGAACAACATATTGTGATGTTGTAATACAATAAAATATTTTTCATCGACATTCAGAAATAAGTGTCTTTAATGACTCCTAACCCAAGTCCAAGCCACTTTATAGCGACTTATTAAAAAGAGGAACAAGAAAGTTCCATCCTTGCTTCATATCACTTTACATGCTTCCAATCACATATTTTTCAAGATGGCGACACAAAGGCGTTCGTAGCTCAAATTAGTTGTCAGCTGATGCTGTCTTGTGTTTCACGAGCAAAATCACTTGAATTATCGTATTGTGGTGCTTGTACCAAGATATGTATAGTATCGTGACAAAATGTATCGTTGCAGCCTTAAATCCTCTTTGAGCTATAGAGTAGGAAATTTTATTTTCAAAGCAATGCCAGGCCGCTTTATTTTGCATTGTAAGTGTAGCTTGCTAAAAAAAGTAAATCCTCTTAATGCTGCAATGATGCACCAGTGTCACGACACGAATATCGATACTTGAACAACATATTGTGATGTTGCAATACAATCAAATATTTTTCATCGACATTCAGAAATAACTGTCTTTAATGACTCCTAACCCAAGTCCAAGCCACTTTATAGTGACTTATAAATAGAGGGACGAGAAAGTTCCATCCTTGCCTCATATCACTTTACATGCTTCCAATCATGTATTTTTCAAGATGGGGACACAAGGCGTTCGTAGCTCAAATTAGTTGTCAGCTGATGCTGTCTTGTGTTTCACGAGCAAAATCACTTGAAGTTTTGTATTGTGGTGCTTGTATTAAGACATGTATAGTATCGTGAGAATATGTATCGTTGCAGCCTTAATCCACTTTAAGTTACAGTATGCTTATATATTCCATATTATTCTACTCAACTCTGCAAAGTGCAAAGAATGTGTGAACATTACACAATATTTGTGCTCTAGAAGTATGGTTTAAGTGGTTATCTGAAGGGCTTTTATTTCTTCTGGTCTACTCCAGCTTTCACCCTCTGTGTGACTGTGTGATAGCAAGAGGGCTAGAACTGGACTACTTCTGACTGCGCAAGGGAACAAAACACAATTTAGAATCTGGTTCAAATGTATTTATAAATACATTTGAATCCTGATAACTTGAACCTTCAAGGAAAATGGTAAACGGTTTAGTAAGAAAATGACCTTGAGGGGAATTGAAAAGGTTTGAGTTAGCAGGAGGTTTGAGTTATTGAGGGTTCAAGCTATCAAGCGGATCCAACTGTACACCATATTTATTTTTTTTAGCAGACAAATGGGCCTATGGCCAATGTGGCTTGTAAATGGGGGGGGGGGGGGTATTTTGTACTACATGTCCCTGGGGGGTGGGGGGGGGGATGGACAGACATAGTGTATATTTTGATTTTAGTTTTATACCTTTTGAACAGTGAGGGTTCTTTTGTTTTAATTGCAATGCAAACAAGGTCGAAATCTTGCTAATTTTTTTTTCATTTTCTTTGCATTCTAGTAAAACACAAACAAAAAAACATAATGAAAGCACATAATTCCATTGTGTGGTTCCAGAAATTAAATATCCATACCCCCACCACGAAGGGAATTGGAAATTCCAGAGGGGTGGGGGGGTCAAGGGCCCAGGAAATTCCAAAGAGGAGGGGGGGGGGGGGTTGCCAGTGGAATTATGTTTCCAGACAGTCAAGTTTGATGCAGTGCAAACTAGTTTCAAAAATCGTTTCTTACCTACTCTACAAATGTTTTACATAGCAAAAATAGCACTCTGGGTTCTTGATTCACAATCGCTTTACACTTAAAACGGGTTTTCTTTCTCCTGAAAGCACACTGAAAGCAAATAATTTCACTGAAATCCTCCATGTTCGTTCGTCCGCCATTACTTGTTACCAGTCCCCCGAAACTTGTCACGTGGTTTGACCGAAAGGCACTGGTGTCAAGCGTTGCGATTGTTTCATGTTCGATCGAAGGAAAATCGTCCTTGTTTGTGAAAAGTTTCGTGTTTATTAAGCGATGAAAATAGTGTAATGATGTCAGAAACTCGAGATTAACATGGTTTTGTTATTTCTGGCTATTTGTTTGTAATTTTCCTGTTAAATTTTGCTTTCTCAGCGAGCATTAGCGATTTTGCGATCACATTTACGGTGAATGTTTATGGTTTATATCAACACTTCAAATCCGTGTTCTGATATATTTTAATAGCGGTTTTGTAAAGCGATTGGAATGAAAAGGGATGGATGGTTATACAACAAGGTAATTTGACAAGTGACTACCAGATATTTTGTTTGTTTATTTTTGAGGAAATTTCTTATTTTGTCTTCAGCAGTACATGTAATGTATGTATCATTTTAACATATCTTCTGATCGATCAGTTATACACTGTAACTGTTTACAAGAGAGGCGGCCTAAAATTTAGAGCATTGTACAATTTATCTTTTTTTCCAGAGGGGCTAGGGGGTACGCAATATACTTTTGGAAATTCCGGAGGGGTGGGGGGTTTATTTTTCTTAACAAAAACGGAAATTCCAGAGAGGAGGGGGGTCTTACGTGAAATTCCCTCCGTGGTGGGGGTATGGATATTTTCTGGAACCACACATTTATACTTGATGCCATTCTTCATTTCTCAGTATTACTAAATCCTTACAAATGTACAATGTTGATACAGGTTATAGGTGTTGCTATGGGCAGCTCACTGTGATAGGCTCCTTGTGTAGGCTCTGGTCATGGAGAATTGAGCTGCAGGCTCTCCATTTCCAAGCTGATCTCTTCTTCTTCTTTTTCTTCTTCTTCTTCTTCTGCTGCTGCTACTACTGTTTTTAGACCTCTCACCATGAGTTCCCGTTTGACAGTCTTATCTTCCTCCAAGTTTTCCTGTGGCCAAACCTGTTTCCTCTTGCCTTTTGGAACCCATGTGAGAGCTGTGCGTGGATGAGAGTGGTGGTCTGTTCTAAGGATATGGCCTATCCATTGCCATCTTCTCCTTTCCACTTGCTTGTTTACCGTCTCCATCCCTGCTCTTCTTCTGATCTCATCATTTGTTATTAGCCAGTAAATCCTTAATATCTGTTGGAGTCTCTTGTATAGGAATGTGTCCAGCTTTTTTTTATCTTTTGTGTCATGTACTCCAAGTTTCATGTCTGTATAATAACACCGAGATGACATTGGAGTTCAAGATGTTTATCTTGGTCCAGTTGGTGAACTAAGTGTTTTGCGTAGAGTCTAGGCCTATTTATTTTGTCTTGATTAATTTGTTTTGGCCAGGTCAGGTGATGTGGGTGAAAAAGTGAACTCTAGACAAAAAGGCAGCAAGTCAGACGCCATGTTTTACTCTTTATGGAGTCAATTTTATAGCACTTTGGGCAGTGTTTTTTCTTTTTCTGTTGGTATTTCTGAGAAAATGAGAGAGGCATTTTGTGAATTTTTTTGGCCCTTGAAACAAAGCATGATATTCAATATTTTGATCAAAACGTGCATACATGTGTCGTGTGAGCACATGTGATGCTCATGTTAAAAGAAAAAATAGGTTACTGACCAAACATGAGGTCAAGATGGCATGATATTTACCAGGTGATATTGGTATGAAAGTTTATTTGAGTGTTTATTGTTCAAGTTAATGTGGAGGTCTTTAAACACGCAAAAAGGCTAAGGCCATTCTTGTTACCCACCCAGTCTGTTAACAGTTTTGTGCTGCATCAATCTGAATCACGTGAATTAAAAACTTTTATCACGTGGACAACATATCTAGTCATTCCCAAAGCTAACACAAAGCTTTGTGAGTTTCAGATACTCGCTGCTGCAAAACAGTGTGGAACCTGCTTATCTTTTAGGCAGAATACATCCTCGGTTTCTGATCCTTTTGTCTCAACAACGCCATTATTGTTCATACAAACTATGGCAAAAAATGATGTTTGCATGAGGATGCTTGCAAATGCAAACCCCCCGGGGGGGGGGGGGGACTCGCATATGAAAGTGACGGGGATGTTGTCGTCTCGCTTAGGGGTGTAAATTTCGGATTTATGGTCTCGCTTAGGGTGTTCCGGGCAAAACGCCAATATTGTTAGCCATAATGGTCTCGTTTAGGGTTACACACCAAGAAATATACAAATATTAATTCTATTCTTAGTTTTTTGCAAGAGAAAATAAGGGGACCTTCATTTTCTCTTGTTTTTTTGGTATCTTTTAGGGGTTCTTATCAAAATTTCCGATGAGCATCCCCATCCGTTTCATATAGGAGCCTTCCAACCCCCCCCCCCCCCCGGGTGCGAACCATGTGACTATTTTTTGAGATCACTTACAAGTTAAGAATTGCGCTGCTTCAAACTCAAATTTTTAGCAGCAGTTTTACCACTCTTAGTGGTTGTGATAGTAATAGCCCTGTTGTCTGTTTCCTGAGCTGAGGTTCAGTTTATTCCGTTTGTTAGTCACTTCACGAGCTCTGGAAGTCATGCCAAAGGTGAATTAGCATGTACGGTTTCATTTTTACCCTAAGAGAGCTTGCTCGTGCACTTGATATACAATATACATGCAATGTAGCCAGTTAGTCAGTCTGAAGCTGTGGCATTTTGATCCTATCTTAATATTTTAGATGTCTCACTAAGTGTCAGAGTGACTGAGTTTATTATAGGTAGTTTGTAGAATTTTATAGGAGTTTGTGTTCATGACAAAACCCCAAAGTAAGTTAGTGACTATACATTCAGAGATCATGAGTTGCATAATATTAATGAACCCTTTTTCATCATTATTCCAATTTTTATGTGAGGTATTTGCAAAAACAATCCAGTTGAAGGGCTTTAAAAACAGATATCTTGAACGCCATGGCATTGGTGTGATATGTTTTTGTTGTCAAGCTGGGCAGTTTAATTATTGGTATACGTTCATTTTGATTACTAAACATATTAATATTCTTTCAGAAAATACAGTTATTTAACTCAAATCTGTGTTCATGTTATTGTGAAAACATTTTTTTTTTGACAGCTGTGGAAGTAACTTGTTTTGTACAAGTTTTGTCAGCTAACTGAAACATACTTTTCAATTATCAAGTTTTGCTTGCAAATATGTATACCCATTGTGTGACAAGTCGAGAATAAAAATACCTAACCAAGCAATTTTGGGCAGTTTGGCATTCAGTTAAAGAAAAAGTAAACCTTGGATTGAAATAAATCAATTGGTGACGAGCATTTAATATGAAATATCAAATACTTTCACCTTGTTTTTCTGATTTGATCTCTAACTTTGAAACATCACAAGACTGAGGTTGAATAATAGGGCGATAAAAATTATGTAACATTGTGTGTTGATGTACATACATGTACAGAATGCCAGTGAAGACAATGATTGGCATTTTGCACTATATACATGTAGAAATCCAGTCACGACAATAAATGACATCAGATTTCAAACTTTTTTCAAGGAAATATTGTTAGCGGTTGAAAAGAAATGGTTACCTTGTAACACATGCTTTTTTATTGACTGCCTAGTAGAGTAGATGCTTTGCATGATGCTATGACATATGTGACATATGTAGGCCTTGTTTTTGTTTTACAAACCTCTTTATAATTTAAAGCTTTCACTGGCATTGCTTTATCATTCTGTCTTCAAGAAAGGAAATTGTTACCCAGATGGGTTGTGTTTGTGCAAACTTCCAAATTCTCCCCTGCAATCTTGCTCTTATCTTTGCAAGAAGATAAATATGTTTTTTTTGCTACTAAAATAAGGTCCATCTTTTGCTAAAAAGGAAAAGACTGTTTTCAAGTTAGTGCTAGTCTGTTCAGCTGTCGATAAACATCTAACTTCCCTAAGTAACTGTTTTTGTGCACTTTCTAAAATATTTCTTTGGAAAAATTTGTTTCTGGAACAGGTATTTTCATAAACTGTCTGCTTGAATTTGATTTGAGAGGATACGGGAAAGTTGGGGATTAAAAAGTGCTGGTAGGGTAGACTACTAATGGTTAAATGGACTACGGATTTTAGCCAAATTTAGGCCCTCGAAATAACAATCAAATTTGGTGAAATATAAATTAAAATAAACTTTTAAAACAGTAAAGGAACATTTCAATAATTATAATTATAACCTGTGGGAGACACATTTGGTTGCAATGAAGCTATTGTTTTGTCATTTGGATCCATATGAGTGATTTCTTTGCAAACATTAAGTTTCATAGCAAGTATTTGGCAAAACTTAAAAAAATAAACTTAAAAAAATAAACTCAGCCGTGGTCTCTTGATTGTGCGCTGTTTTGCACTCAAGTGTTTTGCCAGCATGAAGCTTGTTTTTTAAACAAGTTTTAAAGTCCCTGCAGTCACTGCAAGGCAAGACTGTGGAACAGCTGGCAACCACACTTTGTAGAGATGAATGCAATGCAATATACAGGAATGACTTTGAGCAAATTTGCAGTTACTCATATTCTCTGGGTGTAGTAGGCCACAGGGAGACCACTTCTCTTGACATCCCAAGTTCTCAATATGCTTCAGACGTCAAATTTCATGTATCAGAAGGTTAAGTATCAAATGATCAGTCCACTTTGAGTTCTGGAGCGACCATAGAAATGTATGACAGCATTATTTTAAAACCATAAGATACCTACATGTATTATTAATTAGTATACGTAATTGGACTACATGCTGTCCAATTTGGAAATAATTTGATGAAAAAAATTCCGAGGGCAGCCAAAATTGGACGAGGCCGTAGGCCGAGTCCAATTTGGCTGTCAGAGGAATTTTTTGAATCTAATTATTTCCAAAATTGGACAAGCATGTAGTCCGGTTACATATTAATTATATAGCTTGTAGTCATTCAATCCAGCATAAACAATAAACTTATGTCCAGAACGGGAAAAGCATTCAACAATAGTAGGCATAACACAGCACATGCAACTCACTCAGAGCAGTGTCTTCACAAATAAAACTTAAACAAAACAGTGCAATTTTATTCACCTGAGTTTGCGAAGCTTGCTACAAAGTGAGTGAAAACACTGCATCAATCAATGAAAGTCGTAAACAAAGTGTCCGAAGAGCTTTACAACTTCTTGAATCTGACATACTCCTTTCCACTATCTCGTTCGTACTTCATCGCCGTCTTTTCTTTTCGAATTTCAGCAAAAAACGACAAAGAATTGCATCTAGCTCATGCCTCATGGCGATGAATATCTGACAGATTTCTTGCTTCGCTTCGCTGCATTTACGTTTACCCAAGTTTTGTACTATTGGAGATGTTTTGCTCTTGGTTTTTGCTTCTTAGTGTAGCAAGCTCCTCTTCTGACAACGTAGAAAATTTCTCTTTGTTGTTTCTATTGCTGAAAAGCTCAAAAGGAATAGAAAAACGTAGCAAACTTGCTCCATAAAATTCCGCCATTGTCGACTCACAATGCGACCAGTTTACAGCGCTGACGCTATGCTTTGTGCTAATTGGCTAATATCCATCACATGTTGTGTTTTCTTCGATTTGATTGGCCGAGACGAAACTGTCCAATTTATCTTAAATTGGACAGATTGTGAATTTTACCAAAAAATCCTAATTGAAACTATCCAAATTTAATCCCAAATTGGACAGTTCCCAGAAATTAAGGAAAAATAGCTGTGCTGACAATATAGGATTTACTGACGGCTATATAATTAACAGTTAAATAGTGTACCATAGTGAGGTGTAGTATGTGTATCACTAGTATGATACAAAAATGGCGAAGAAAAATTTCAATGAGCAGTTTAATAACTTTGCACATGCATTAGCCATCTTGGTACATTTCTTAGCTCTCATCTTTAAAACAGCGATGTGAAATCACCAAATTCTACATAGTCTGGAGAATGTGAACCATGATGGAAATTGTTTCGGGGTTGGAATTAACAATGCAATCACATATTCAGCTGAAAGTTAATTTGAACACTGACAGGCACAGCCAACAGTTTTATATAGTTTGGAGATTAGTAAAATACATTAATTAATACAGTTTTTTACACAATGTTGTTGTCAGGGTCACTGTCATGGCTGCATTAGGTCCCTACTAGTTTTACCAAGTAACACCACACAATATTGGTGGATTTCAACCACCAAAAACGTTGGTGTAAGATTGAATTTTTGAGATAAAAGAATTCCTGAACTTACCCAAAACTTTATCTCTTTTAGATGCATCATGATCCTAAACCTAAAGACACTGATTCAGAGGATGACGCTACTGTGGAGAGGAAGAAACCCGAGGGATCTTGGTTCCCTCCTCAGCGAGAAAAAGGACTGAACACAAGTGAAGTAAGTTGTGCAAGCTTAGGGCACATATTTGTCCACCATTTAATAAAAATAGATTGTGCCGTTTGATTATTCCAGTAATGGCTGAATCCTTTGCTTTGAAAATTAGAAATGTAGATGGTATAGGGCAGTGCTGGACACTAACTTTTTTAGATATTAGGCAATTGGCTAGTGGGTACAAATAATCACTAGCCCACAAGGACAAGTCACTAGCCCCCCCCCCCCCCCCCTTTAAAAAAAAATAAAAACAGCCAAGTTTGAATCAGCTAATCTCTTAGCACTTTATTTGTTTGAGTCCACACAAGTACATCTTACCTTCACTGAGATGCAGCAACGATGGTATCATCCAACTCGGTTGAGAATTTCTTGACCGTGGATCACACTTCTTTTTCTCTTCATGCTGTGTGTGGTCCTCTGGTGAACAATGTAAATCTGGCTCACAATTATCGGCCCTTAAAGGCGGTTTTCTTGTAGGTAAAGTGTTACAAAAGCTTGAAATCATGCTCGCGCGAAAACCCCAAGATGGCCGACTTATTATGGCTCTCTCCCAGGTCCCTTTTGGGTGTCATGGAAGCGAGGACAGAGGGTCTTTTCCAAGATGGCGTCAGGTTTGCGAGTTGATCGTACGATATAAATCTGTATGCGATGTGGTATAAATTACTCAAGCTATGGAAACTAGATCCTGATGAAGGTTTCTGGGAGAAAAACTTCCCAAGTTATAGAGTTGTAGTTGATTTATTCTTCCACGAACTTTACTAGTCGATGGGCTAGTAGGAGAGTACTTTTACTAGCCAAGCATGAAATTTTACTAGTCCTGGGCTAGTGTACTAGCGTTAGTGTCGAGCACTGTAGGGTGACCTTTGTTGACATCATGTTTATCTTTTGATTTTTTTTAAAAAAAAACCAAAGCCCATTCTGCTCCCTTTGACCTCCTATATTGACCCCGTAATTTGTAGTTTTGATTTTAAGACTTAATGCCTTCTAACCCCGTTACATTCTTCAAACTTGGTGAATAAAAACTTTTGCCTAGTATCTTAACTTTACAATTCATAAGTTGTCCAGAATTCAATTTTTGTAATTTTAAGATATTTGCCGTCGGATTCCCATACAAACACTGTAATTTCTACCTGCTTTGCCTACTCGTCAAGATGGTGTTGAAAACCGTGATAAGGCCTACCGTAATGATTCGATTTAGCGGCCGGGCACATATTTACTTGGCACCTCAAGGGAGGGTGCTTATTCAAGACAGGGTGCTTATTCAGGACAGGGCACTTATTTAATGTTTTGATAAACAACCAAAAGTTCAAAACAAAACTTCAATAAATATTAAAATAACTTATTATAACAGTAACTACAATTGTAACAATTTGTTGAAAGTTTAGTTTCTTTTAAAAGAATTGTTCATTTTAGCAGTAAATATATACATTTATACCATGCCATAGAAAATACAGCCAATCAGAATACAGGAAAGCCGTTGTATATTCGACGGTATTCAACCCAACCTTCCCATCGTGCGCTGCGATTGTATTCTCGACGAAATTTAGTAAGCGTATTTTCTATGGCATGGTATAAAATAGTTATACAACACTTTCTCGTGGTATACTATGGAATATCCCACTTGTCACTTGTATTTTCTCGGTATACACACTCGCCTAAAGGCTCGTGTGTATACCGAGAAAATACAAGTGACTCGTGGGATATTCCATAGTATACCACTCGAAAGCGTTGCATAACTAGTATGTACGGTACGGTGAATGTTCTGAGTTTATCTATTCAACGTCGATGACTACAGTAGGGGCAGTTATCGACAATAGGGATGCTTATTAGAATAGGGACGCTTATAAAAATGGGGGCGCTTATTAGAATGGGGGCGCTTATTGGAATAGGGGTGCTTATTGACAAAAACACATTCAAAGGGGGGCGCTTATTCCGAAGGGGGTGCTTATTGGAAGGAGGGCGCTAAATCGAATCATTACGGTATTCAAGCATTTCTTGGCATTGTTATGACCTATTAAAGCTACATTCTGTAGTTTTGCTAAATATTTTCTATAACACACCTGAGTACTCTCTACTGCTGTTCATTGTTTTGACTACTTGCAATGCCATTAAGTTCTGAAAGCAACAATTCCTTGTCACTGGATTAAGGGGATCAGTTTGGTACTACAGTACTTATCTCTACAGTTTGGTGTTAAAGTGGAAACCCGATTTCTTGAACTTTTAAGAGAAACGAAAATTGGTTATAAAAATTCAGGAGTTTGAGAAATCGGAGGTAGAATTGCAGTGTTTGACCGAGGAAAGCAAATCCAAGGGAAATTTGGTTTGAGTTATCGGAAGGGTCAGGAAATCAAGGGTGCGAGAAATTGGGATTATACTGCATTTCCAACAAGTCAAGTTACATCAGGGTTCGTACAGGTCATGGAAAACCTGGAAAGTCATGGAATTTTTCAATTTCACTTTCCAGGCCTGGAAAGTCATGAAATTTAAGTGTGGGTCATGGAATGTCGTGGAAAATTGTATTGATTGGACAAAATAAATTAAACAGGTTATTTCTTGTGAAGAAAAGGGTAAAAACGTACCCGAAATTTATATAAAATGTTTGAAAATTTCCAAGAAAAATGGTCAAATTTAGGTCATGGAAAACTTTGGAAAGTCATGGAATCGGCCATGGAAAGTCATGGAATTTCAAAAGCTCAAAAGAGTACGAACCCTGCACATTTGAGATGGCTAATTTTGGAGTGGTGTTACTTCGGGAGGGTTATTACTTCCAGGATTTGCTAACAACTATGAATTTATTTTTATCACTACTTTTGCAAAGTAGTAAGTAAGTTTATTACTGAAAATAACATACTTTCTCATTTAGTTTCATTCTGATTTTTTACTTATCTATTAACAGGACAATTCAGACTCTGCAAGTTCAGACAAAGGATACTGGGTAAAGCTGCTTTATTTGACTAGTATACAATTTGTAAATGGTCATATACATTTACAGGTTTTTATCCAAAATACTTAAAGTTTAAGTTGCATTAAGTGAGTTAGTTATTTCATTGAATTTGGTAGCATGTGTAAAAGAGTTTATAAGTAAATTAGTAAAAATAATAGGGTGCTTACAATTGACATCATCTACAATGCAGTTATTGAATTCAAGTCTCATTGTTATTGTTATTTCTGTTTTTTTCCAGTGCGACACTGAGAGTGAAGGTGAAAGGGTAAGTTGAACCCTGCTTAAAACTTTTATTCAATTTTGTTTTTAGTGTCTTGGGATCAAGAATCGCCTCTAGAAAAAAGTTATGTAAAGGAAAAGAAGCATTGTCAGTTTTTGTTTTGGAGGAGGGAGGGGGAAGGGGAGTTCCCTAACTGGCTAAAGTTGTCCCTAAGCTCGGTGTTGGCACCTAACAAAAATGCTGGTTGCAAAACAAATTTTGCAGCTCTGTTTTGAAAGGAAATTTTGAAAAATAAATAACATTTTATGCATAAATCATCCAGCAGCAGCTGTCAAACCTTGAGAGCTAAGTTATGACTTTTATGTTTCATGTAAACAGTTTAATAACTTAAAAAAGCAAGGTTACAAGGTTATAAAATTCTGAAAATAAGCTCCCCGCCCCCTAAAAATAAGTCTGCCTCATTTTCAAAGACCTGTTATTTTCATTCAATGAGTGACTCTGTGAGACTTCATATTGGAATCCTCAGAGAGTTTTATTTGATATTCTTTTATCCACCTAAACATTTTGAGATGTAAAATGTAAACAAACTTAATTTTTTTGGTAATTATTTCATTTGCATTTACAGTTGTCAGATAATGAATCCACTACTACAACAACCGCACCAAGCAGTAAGTGGTTTGCTAAATGTTGTCATTGAAATTTTAAACCCAAATTAGAGCCTTGCATTTCTATTTCATTGTATAAAGCATTTTATAAGAAATATCAATGCAAAAACATGATGTTTGGGCGTCATCCTGTTGCCATTATCAAATGCAAAATTGTGGCGACAGGATGGCGCCAAAACATCATGTTCTTGTGTTGATATTTCTTATTAAATGTGTTTCAATTGCTTCTTTAATCTAAAGCTTTAAAGTTTCTGAAAGCTTTAAATTTTGATTATCTTGACCCCTCAAGTCTGCAGCCTCCCTAATCCTCTGTCACTAATACTATCACTCCACTCTTCTGCCTCCATTGTACCGAAGGGTTTGTGAGCCTGAATCGGCCTCATTAGTCACCTTTGTACCTTAACAATGTAACTTTTATTTTAAGACTAGTCCTCTGCTCAGGGGTTTGCCACCTAAGCAGAGGCGGTCAATGTTGCGGAAGACAGGGTAGAGTGGAGGGAACCGATCAAAGGCCCTATTCTCCCAGAGGAGAAATAAGGAAGCAGATGATGATGATGATGACTTAATTGAGAGTTATTTTTTACCAAACTTGGAAATGTTCAAATAAATTTGCAGAAATACACCTAACTTACTTAAATGTTGTTCCCAGACCCTCATAGGAGGGTGGAGTCAGGCCTTATAGATATTTTTGGATGCATGCACACTTTTCAAATCCTGGCTAAAAGCCTGGTTGTCCTCATTCATGAAGGGTAAACACACACACTCAAATACGGTAAATATAGAAATTTTTGTGCACCCTACCAGTCATGATGGACATCATCTGCTTCCTTATGTCTCCTCTGGGAGAATAGGGCCTTTCATGATGGACATAGTTTAATATAATAATGATGTATGCTATGTTTATTTTGTAAATCATGTGATACCTGATCATTGTTTGTGTCTCGTAGGCTCGTTGTTGGCTGCTAAGACATCAGTTTCCACAGCCAAAGTCAGCACTGCTGAAACTTCTGATAAAGAAGTGGAGAAGACTACATCAAAGCCGTCAGAATGGCCGAGGTAGTGACCTGATAATATGTGTAATAATATTAATAACCATCTTGACTCGTAGTGTAAACTGTTAGTCACATAATTAATTTACTGGATGATTTCCAATTATGGCTTCCTCTCATGCATAATGCCAGGATAAGTTGCTGTTAATCTTATCTTGGCATTCCCATAGCACCAGAGAAAACATTTGGTCCTACTACCACAACACAGTCTTTTGCTGGGATTGAATTAGATTTCAGTTCCTTTCGAGGCTCCTTATCTACTGGACAAATCAGTGTCTTACTCGCATGAAGGTTACGCTGAAAGATATTCAGTCTTAAACAGGCATGCTTAATTTTGCTTGATCTGTAGTTGTCCCAGGTAGAGCCTTTATGCAAAGGCTGAGTCTTATTATTTACTGTGTATAACTAATAATCATCTGAAAAACATCTGTAAATGAACTCAGACTTCGAGTCCTCCTCAAACGTTGACATTGTTATTCGCTTCAATCCTCGCCTCTTTTAACATATGGCTCTTTGATTGCATTTTTCTACCTTATAGAGTTTTCTTCATTGACCAAAGTTTCCCATTTTCGCAAAATGACTAAAACACGTCTTGCTGCGGTGCTTTTAGACCGAGCGTATGAGTATAGTAAAGAGGGTGCCACATTATTCATTGTATCTACCTTGTGTTTCAGTTCATCAACTGTAACATCTCAGCGCCCCAGCAGCCATGGATCAAGCTCCTCAACAGGCCTGCACCTGGCACTGAGTACCACCACCACCATGAGTCACCCCATGACGCCCACATTTGGACACGCCCGTCACGGCAGCCTGTTTCCGCACTTCCCCTCATTCCACCCCCCACCCGGGTGCATTGGGGTATCCTCACGGACCGGCTGGCGAGTCACCTTTTCCTTATCCAAGTAATGCACCAGGATTCAGACACGGGCTCCACATCACCGCACACCACCCCCCTTGTTGAATGAAGGGCAACTGGACTGAGGAGGGGTGGGGTTTGGTGTGGATGCTAGTGCTGAATCAAGCACCTTTTAAGCAGATCAGGCAGCACTCTTACACTGCACTAGTTAGAGTTTTTGGGTGGTTAAAGAGTTGTGTGTAGTATGCAACTAAGCGAGAGTGTGAATGAAAGAATGGGGCTCAAATTTATTTGAAGGAGTTTTGGTCTGCTCTTCTGCCCTCCCAGTGAACCAAAAACCCAAGAAGTGTTTCGCCTAAATGGTCGTGGGATCGAACAGAGCGGTGCTAGCTTATTCCTGTCATATTGATGCATGATGAAGCAGCCGCATCAGAGTTTGAAATACTCAGAAGATGACGAAAAATATCTCTAGTAAAATTACGTTCTCCTTGTCCGTAGGCAGATAGTTAGAGGTTGGATCGGTAGTGTCTGAATTTTAGACAAATGCCAACCTAGAAGTCTCACATTCACTTCAATATGTTATCACATAAGTTGCGGATAATTCAAATGCACCCTGTTGAAGACAAGGATCTAATCAATTAACATTTCTTTTCTTGCAGCTCCCGAATTCCTACGCCACGAGCTGAACAATCGTTTCCTCCAGTCGCAAGCCGACAGAGTCCCTCCTGGTATGAGCGCGTCACAACTCATGCACTACGAGAGTCATCAACATCATCACCAACACCTACACCAGCACCAGCATCAACACCAGCACTTCCACAGCAACGGTACACCGCTGCCATCTCCACAGGTACCCCAGTCTGTGGTGAGTTCTGCTGCAGTTGAACCGAGTGTCACAGTAACGCACTTGTCAGATTTCGTGTTTGTTTACCAGTTGTCTTCGTGAGTCTTCTCTTGTAAAGAATCTGGGCTGCAAACCAGGGAGGGGGTGGGTGGGAAGGGGTACTTAGAGAGGGAGGGGTAAGAGGTCGGGGAGGGGGTGGGGCTGGATGAAGTCCATTGAAATTGAGATTAACCAACTGGTTCCAAGACGAGATCGTTGTTTGGGGATCGTTTTCAAAAGTATTGTCCGGCAAAAAGACAGTTAGATTACACCAGGATTAATATTTAATAGCCTTTTTAGCTTGATTTTGAGAAAATAAAAAAAAACGTCTACACGATAAGAAACCCGAAGTAAGGGTTTGTTTTTGTAGAACAGTACTCAACAAATATTTGGAACGTATTTGGAAGCGAGGAGGAAAATGGATTACAATACACGTATGAATACATGTGAAAACAAACTTGAAAAATTAGGGCTCAGTTTAAAGATCTTGACGTCTGAGGAAACTGTTGACATTTCAAGCTAATTGGAAGCATTCCTTTGAAATTTTTTAAAAATCCCGTTAAAAACGAAACTACTTGCTTTAAAGCTTGTGACCATTTAGCTAGATTTCATAACGTTTTTATTTTATGTGTCAGACAAAAGTGCTTCTTGAGTAAGTTATTATTTTTGTATTTGTGTTTCGCCAGCGTGGAGTCCGGCCTGCTGGTTCATTATTTGCACCCCACAGTCCAGCACCGCCCCCTCTCATACAAAAGGTACTGTTGTTCTGTTGTGTTAAATGTCATCACTAATCTATGGCAAAGAATCAGATAATGCCACAGTTACCACACAGCCAGTCACTGGCCGCAAAAAGCGCGGGAAAATTGGTGCGCGCAACGCTTCAACGTGTATAAAACAAGCGCGGCTGGTCATCCAGCTAGTCACTGACTGTAAAAAGGGCGGGAAAATTGGTGTAAGCAACGCTTCAACGTGTATAAAATAAGCGCGGCTGGTCATCCAGCTAGTCACTGGCTGTAAAAAGCGCGGGAAAATTCACGTAAGCCTCGCTTCAACGTGAATGAAACAAGCGCGGCTGTTCACGCAGCCAGTCACTGGCTGTAAAAAGCGCGGGAAAATTCACGTAAGCCTCGCTTCAACGTGTATGAAACAAGCGCGGCTGTTCACGCAGCCAGTCACTGGCTGTCAAAAGCGCGGAAATTCACGTAAGCCACGCTTCAACGTGTATTAAACAAGCGTGGCTGTTCACGCAGCCAGTCACTGGCTGTAAAAAGCGCGGGAAAATTCACGTAAGCCACGCTTCAACGTGTATGAAACCAGCGCGGCTGTTCACCTTTCTTCGATTGGTTACAGTACGTAGCATGAGTTTCTTAGAACCCATCAAAACGTTGAACTGCTAAAACGAAACGAAACCGCTGTACTACTAAGAAATAGATTCCACGAATGAGAGGTAACACACTCTCCACTTTGTTCCCAGCTAAACAAACATCTGCATTTTCTTTTTGGACAGAAATTGTTTTCCCTTATTTTGGTTTGAGTGTTCATATGTACTGTAATAAACGGCCGTGATTCTTTTATCTTGTACGCAGAAACCTGGAAAATGGTGTGCAACACATGTTCAGATCGCGTGGCAAATATACTATCATCAACAGAAGGTAAGATTCCGTCTTCTTTATTCTTTTCAATTAGTTGTGACTATCGTTTGTCGTTTCCATCCCCCAAACAAGTGCCTCTCTAGACTCCCAAAGAAAGCGCTGAGAAGTGGCGAACTAGGCGGTTCTCTCAGTCTGTTAGAGCCAACGGGTTATGCAAGATTGTGGCCATGAACAAACTAAGAAAAGTATTAACTTCACAGTGAAATAAAATTACTGAGTCCTAACAACAAGTGAATTGTTTATTTCCTCACCGTTATACAGTTGAGTTGGACGGACACTTTGCACGAGCGACTTATCACGGAGGCAGAATTCGTCAATTGTTTTGATGAAAATTAAAAATACAGTTCTCAAAAAAGCAATATTGATTGATGACCTGCACTGTCAAAGAAAACACGAAATGAAACCAACTGAATAAGTGTTTTTCTACATTTTTCCAATTCAGGTGCAGGCAGAGTTGCACAAAGACCCTCATGTAAAACCAGACCAAGTGTCCATCAGCAGATCAGGCGCTTGTCTCTCGTTACACACTCGTCCCAGTACTCACGACGCGCCCTATCACGTGCACGGTCCTGGGTCCGCGAGCCCAGTCCCCACGCCCTCTATTCCTACCGGTAAGTAACGTTTGACTTTTTGTTGTAGTTCGGGAACTCCCATAACATATCCTTGTATTTAAATCGCGTACCAAGTATTAGGAGTAGCGGTTAGTAAGGGTAGTCTTAGCCTCCTTCGCAGACGTTCTTTGGGCTAGTCACGCGTTTTTCCCCCACGCCTTTCTCACTGCATTATTTTGATCGATCGTTTTGTCACACTAGAGCGTGATGTTCAGATCTTTGATCGTAGAGGTCAAAGTCCCACTTTCCAGAAATTGGAAGGTGAGCTATGATTGGCTAACCGCCGGCGAACGGGAGTGGCAGCTTGGTAAGCAGACGTTCGTGGGGGAGAAACGCGTGACGAGCCCAAAGAACGTCTGCGAAGGAGGCTAGGGTAGTCCTTAAGAAGATTGTTATTTGGAAGTCATCTTCGGTGTGAATTTGTCTAAACCTCAATCACCAAAACATAGTTACTTCTAAAGACTGTTTGTACTTGGATAGCCACACTTGGAACTCAAATACTTAACAATTATCCTGCGAAATCGCGCGGAATATCGCCTGATACTTAGCCGACGAGGCCGTAGGCCGAGTTGGCTAAAATCAGACGATATTCCGCAAGATTGAGCAGGATAATTGTTTTATTATTCAACAAATTGTCAACGAAACACATTTTGCAGAAAGAGAAACTGTAATTATGCAGCGCTTTACAAGATTTCGGACGAATCTTCGCAACCTACGTATATCGCAGGATATCTGTTATGTACGGATGACAGATATCGTTAACATTTTGACCATATATGGGCAGCGCGCGCATGTGTTGAATAAAAATATCTTCAAGTTCCCTTTGGAATGATGTAGCTGGTTAACAACAAATCTTCCAGATTTTTAGGAAACAAAATGTCGGTGGCCATTACTGCTTCAAAACTTCTGTTTATCATTACCTCTGATGTTGAAATACGCTGGTTTTGTGCGGAAATGTGTTGTATCATGTTAGTGCTACTAAACCACATTTGTATAAAATTTCATTGAATCAGCATTACACCGAGCGCCAATAATTCAGTCCTCTTACCTTGGCAGAGTCTTGAACATGTCAATGCAACATCATGAAGCTGAAGAGTTTGTTTTCATTGTTGCATGCTAATTTGCTCTATTTGTTCCTTTACCTTTGCAGCTGGCTCATTCTTGCCAGGAACTCCTATCCCTGCTGCCCATGGTAGCAACCACGGGCTGACACCCTTTGGAGGAGGATCCGTGGGACTCTCAGGAGGCCCTCCGAGCATGATGGGATTGGGCAGTAGCCCCGTCGGAGGACTGAGATCGGGTCTTGGAGCCTCATTATCCAGTTCTTTCCGAAGTACTACGAACAGTAGTTTAAGCGGAGGACTGGGCAGCTCTTTAGGCCTGGGATCAAGTTTCAGTGGTGCGCATGGATTAAATCGAGAGTGGGGTCGAATGTCGAGCAGTCCCGCATCTTATCATTCCTGGCTGAGCCGTGAAACGGAACGAGAAAAAGAACGGGAGCTTGAACGTGGGAGGGAACGTGAACGCGAGCGTGAGCGGGATCGTGAACGTGAACGTGATCGAAGTCGAGATCGCGACCAAGATCGAGATAAGGAGAGAGGGAGAATGGATTCCAGTGACAGAGTTAGTAGCATACTTCCGGTTAAACTCTCCGAGAGGGAGCGAGGAACAGTTCACATTTCTGACGAGGAAGGCGATAGTAATCTGAGGCCACGCGACAGGGATAAGCCCTTGGAAGGGCGCAGATCACCCGGCAGACCTTCTCACTCCACAGGTTTTAATATCGCCAATCTGACCAACACGGATCCCAAACCGGAAACGTCATCTTCCCAGGAAATGCGCAGCTCGTTCGAGCGCAGTTCATCGACTTCTGCCTCCGTCAGCAGTGTTCTTTCAAGCGGTAGGCGGGAAGAACCCAAGTTACCCGGCGACAGGAGATCGTCTGATGATCACGATCTTGTTATTTTGTCAAGTGACAGACATAGCGTCGGCCATGCTCATGGCGTGTTGGCGAGTTACATGGACAAACGGAACCTTTACGACGACAGAGAAAGACCTCGCGAGCCATACGACCTCGCACGGCTTTCCGTCCGACCTCCGGTCCCACATCGTATCGGTGGGTACCCTCCTCCCCACGTACACCCTCATGCGTACGCCCTCTCCCATAGCCACACTCATCCTCACCACATTGCGCCGCCCTCCATCTTTGCCCATGGAGGGTCCTTGGCTAACCCGTACCTAAGTGGGGCCGCCATGTCCGCGGTTACACACCCGCCAGGTATACCGGGATTTCTTCCACCGCGTGGAATGCTGGGACTGCCTCTGCCTGGCTTGGGACCACGGAGTAGAAGTCCAGGCGATGGCGTCGCTGCTGAGCACGCGCGAACTGCAGCAGACATTCTATTGGCTACACCCGAAGGAAGGCCGTAAGGCACACAGTGTACATAAATTTGCGTTGCTGTGGTCTGATCGGGGCCTGTTTATTTATAACAGCTCCTGGTCTATGTATTACGTAGGATTTGCCGGTTTAGGTTAGTTTTATTCATGTAACATAACACTTGCTGATGCGGCAAAACCTGCGGTCCTACGCTTAGCTTCGAATTTGATGGTCAAAGTTCCTTCGCTATATACACTTGCTCAGTAAAGCAAAGTTTTAGTAAGAATAGTAACTAAACATATTTTGCTGCCATTGGCACACAAGTGAAAGCGTTTAGTTTATTATCATGTTTGGTGTAACAGCTTACATTTTGATTGTTGTTCCTTCGTCAGAAATATTATTAAGGGACAGCGCTCAAAACGTCGAAAGCTTAATCGTTTTAAGGCGGTTCGTTTACCGTATTATTTGATAATAATCTAGAAGCTTGTTTTCACTTGATATGCTTTACATAACATACTGTAACATGAGGTTTTCTTTATCATTCCTATGCTAAAATTTATTGGGGATTTAAGAGACCCTCCCTTCCTCCCTGCATTTGTACATATTGTTCCTTGCGTTTGGCACTCGATAACGAAGACGCGGCGTTCCGTTGTTATGTTGTTGTTTTGAATAAATTAACGAACTAACGAAGTTCATCATTTGGGGAAACGAGTCGGTTTGCGAGTCGGAACCGAAGACGCGAGGTGTCCGCGGTTTTTGGCGGGAACATTGTTTAGTTGTGACATATCCCGATGACGACAAGCTGGCGAGGTAGTTTTCGGGGAGTGCTCGGGCTTAATTCCGATCGGACAATACGGATCGGGAAGATTCTAGTGCTTTGACGAAAATTTAACCGGCACTCGTTTTCCCGACTGTTGTGACTTCGCTGTTACGGAAAAACAGTAAGATAAGAAAACTAATGAAAAATAAATATAACGGGTTTTGGTGGATCAGCAACAATTCAAGCCGCTATTTTCCGCAATGTTGTTTTGTGCCATTTGAAGGTTTTTGACTGTAGCACAGAGGTCATTTTAACGCGTTGAGTCCGGTTACATTGCTGCGGTATTTGTGCACCATTTGCATAATATTATCCATTTTTGCTGTAGAAATTTTTCTCGTGGAACATTCATTGCGTCCGTTGCGCAGACTGTGTACATTTTGATAAATGTAGGACACGATACGATTATTTGTATTTTCCTCCAAAGTTCTATGAGAGAGAAAGAGAAATATAGAGGAAATCGATTTAAGTTTAAACAATTCCTATATTTACAAGCGAGGAATTAAATTATTTGCCCTCCAACACGAACCGCGTGAAGTGTCGTTTTTTCTAGTTTAATGTACATGTAATCCCTGTTAAATGATCTGCCTCGAACGTTGGTGTTAAGTCCGAGCGCAAAAGATCAAGGGCGCAAAGTATCAAGGGAAGGCTCAACAGGCGTCGGAAACCCTTCCCATGTTCCCTTGCGCCTCCGAAAATTACCGCGTAGAACCTTGGGTACAGGGCAGATGTTTGACAGTATGAAGAAGATACCTGGGTGGGGTAGGTTATCCATGGGCGCTTTCCATTAGTCGGAACTGGCTGGCCGGTCCGGTGGTTTTGAATGTGAAATGGGCCTTTTCCACGAGATTTTCCCACGAGATTTTCCCACAAATCCACACAGCAGTGTATAGTACACCAGTCTGGCCGGCCAGTTCTGACTAATAAAAAGCGCCCTAAGAGTTGGGAAATGTAGAGTTACTATTCTCGTCTTTCTCCCGTTGAAGAACACCAGAAGCCCTTTACCTAGGCTCATGTCAGCCGACATCGGATGCACAACTAATAGACCCTTTGCATAAATGGCGTCTTCATTTGAATAACAATACATATACATCCTTAGCCTCACGTTCACGTAAAAAATCCTTTGTCTAAAAACACCCACACGAGGCTAAGGATGTACATAGTATTGTTATTCAAATTTGGGCGCCATTTATGCAAAGAGAGTCGAATTCCCCACCCCTGGGCACCAGTGAATGTCAAATTTTCCATATCTCCTCTTACGGGACTGGGTCGAGGCATGCGGAGGCTGTAGACGTGTTTCAAACTGCTCCGCGTAACTTCGTCAATTAATGATGTTTTTAGGCCTTAAACTCTTATGAATCCCAAGCGAACTAGAGAAAGCAGTAATTCGAGCGCGTCTGGTGCATCGCCCGTGGAAAAACGAGCAAGAGAGTTTAACTCGGGTACCTCGCCCGAGCGATCTACTGAGGTCTTCGAAATGTCGGCGGACGCCTTGGAGACGAAATTAGATCTTATCTTAAAAAGATTAGAGATCATGGACAATAAACTTGAGGAGATAAACACTAAGGTGTCCAACCTGGAGACCAAATTCAACTCATTAGAAGGCAGGGTGGAAAAATTAGAAGATGCTCATTCGACCACGAGGACGGCCGTACAAGAGTTACAAAATGGCCTCCAGGAATTCAATACGCAAGTCAACGAAGCGACAGCGGCCCGAGAAAAGGCGAGCGAGTTCTGTGAGAACAGGTACAAAGAATTGGAAAACAAACTGTTGTATGCTGAAGTGTATCAAAGGCGAGAAAATTTGCGTTTCTACGGCATTAGCGAGGAAGAAGAAGGCGGAGACTGTCGCATGGTGCTTAATTCTTTCCTGGAACAGCAATGTGGTGTCCAAACAATGGGTATCGAATTTCAAAGGGTCCACAGGATCGGAAAGCCTCATGATGATGGAAGCCCTAGAGCAATAATCGCTCGGTTTCTTAGATATAGCGACAGAGAAGCAGTTTTCTCAAAAGGAAAGTCGTTGAAAGATTCCGGGTATAGGATCGCTGCAGACCTGCCAAAAGAAATAGTTAACCGAAGGAAGCTCCAGTCGAAGAAGCTGGTCGATGCAAGAAAAGCGGGTAAGATCGCGTATTTCAGCCGCGCTGAACCTGATAAATTGTATATCGATGGACACTTAAACCCATTTTAATTATTGACGTTTACTTTTTTGTTTGGATTGTTTGATGCCTATATTTAGGCACAGCTTGAACTTATATTGAACGCGAATTTGTAACTAGATAAGCTTGCCTCAGTCGTAAATGGCCTTGCTTTCTCCTTATTATGATTTAATAGACGAAGTTATGGGGAACAAATAACCGTTGTAATCATCATTTCCCCTCTCCGCTTAGTTTTCGTATTTAGTTTGTGTTTATTTTTATGTTGTTTTTTGTTTCAATCAATTTCCTCGAGTCGTTCTACGGTGGCACAACAGTGTTTCTGGTCACCTTTTATGTTCTGTCGTTTTCGTTATTCGTTAGTGTCTTGTAGGGTGTTAATTGCAAATGCAATAAGGGAGAGTGTTAATTTTTTTTTTTTTTTTTTTCCGCAAACAAACGCCTGCTTTACGCAATATTTTTCTTCACAACTTTTGTATGGAAATGAATTCAGGTAACACTTTTTGTTATTCCATTGACAGCTGCATTGGTGGCCTTTTACAAATTCTAAAAGTTGTGGTAAAATCATGACAGCAAGCAACTTTGCATTTAAACTATTATCCTTAAATGCTCGTGGGATTCGTTCTTTTGAAAAACGGAAAGCAGTATTTGGATGGGTAATGAGACAACAAGTCGACATTTGCTTTATTCAGGAAACCTATAGTACTAAGGAAGTTGAAAATGTTTGGAAAAAGCAGTGGAAGGGTGAGATGTATTTCTCGCATGGTTCTGTACATAGCAGAGGCGTGCTTGTTTTAATTAAAAATAATTTGGAATTCCAAATCAAGTCCATGCGGCAGGACAAAGAGGGTCGTTTTATTTTTCTCGAGGCGCTGGTGCAAGATCAAAAGTTTTTATTAGTAAACATCTATGCTCCAAACAAAACGAGTGAGCAAACTCACTTTTTCGACAAAATCAAGGAGGAATTGGATAACATTGATATAGATGACGACTGTAGAATAATCATTGGGGGAGATTTTAATGTTATTTTAGACCCCAACCTTGATGGTTGTGGGGGCAAACCAAAATTAAAGGAATCAGCTAAGCAGATTGAGAATATTTGCTTACTGTACGATCTAGTAGACATTTGGCGACTTAGGAACCCAGGAATAAGACGTTTTACTTGGACACAGAAAACTCCTGTGATCCAAAGGAGGCTTGATTTTTGGTTAACCGATAATGCCTTGCAGGAGGAGATCGATCAGGTGAGCATTATTCCTTCCATAAAGTCTGATCACTCAGCCATTCTGTTGTCAGTTAATGGAATAGAAGAAAAATCACACGGTCCTTCCTTCTGGAAGTTCAATGCAAGTTTATTAGATGACAATGACTATGTAGCTCTAATAAACGATAGATACCAGGTTTGGGTTGACGAATTTAGGGATATACAAGATCCCAGATTGCTTTGGGATCTCATTAAATTCAAAATTAGACAGGAGACAATTTCATACAAGTAGTAAAGACCGCTTAAATTCGGAAGCAACCAATCACAGAGCAGCATTTCTGCGCATGCGTAAAGGGAAAACCGCGTGACTTAGAGGGGTGATGACGTCATAGGAGTCGGTCCCAGGGTGTCCGAGTGTGTGGGTTCCAGGCCCCGACGGCCAAAAAGCGCTCGCCCCAGTCCCCCAGCGGAAATTTGGGGTGGGAAAATCGGGCAAGGGGAAAAAAGTCACGTGACTCCAAGGCGAGGACGTCACAACAGGGACCCAACCCTCTGCGCGTGCGCGCGCCAGCTCAAAACCAACCACAACGACGCGGGTAGTATAACAAATTTTTTTTAATGACACATTTTTTCTATTATGATTAGGTTACATGTTATTCGCTGACAAGTTCAACATGGGTTGGCTCAAACAACACGGATGGGAAAAGATGCGTATTGAAGATCAAAAACACAGGGGTTATAGAAGCCTCCAAGTTTTTCCAAAACAAATGGTAAAACAAATGGGCAAAACAAATGGCAATCTTATGAGCCACCTTATGATGATGGCAAGCTTATGCAAGGTTTTAAGAAAATGGTTACAAATACAAGGAAATGCTGCAAATAGGTAATCACCGCAAAGGATGAAGCAACGAAATGCAAAAAAAGGGTTCTGGTGGAAGGAGTGGAGAGACCAGCGGGTCCAATCGGAGAACGACTTCACACAGCGGGTCCAATCGGAGAGCGACTTCACACGGGTGGTAACAGTTTTTTATATATTGTTTTTTGTTATTATGGAGAACTACCAATTTGACTTCCAAAAGGAACTGATGGCGTATTGTAAATCCGACGTAAAAGTAAAGCTTTCCAACTACTTCAAGGCGGCGTCAAGGGCATCCTGGAGAACAAACGATGTGTGTCCGTGTTTGTCAATGGCACAAGCCCGGATGCAAGAACCAATGGGTTGTAGATGAATGGAAAACGCTTGCGCAAGTCAGTCCTGAAAAGACCAAAAGAAAAGCCAACGGAACCTCTTTGCTGGAGACTTTGCAAGCAATGGAGAAAAAAGATCCCTTCCATTTATAGGACAGTCACATCCAATGGTAGCGAAAAGAACATGGAGAAAATCCACCACAGGCCAACAAGTTGGTTCAGAAGTCAGCAAATGGTGAAAGCACTGTAACCAAGGCGAGGAAGAGGTGACGGCGACGGTTGTTACACCAAGAAAGGGTTACACCAGAAATTCTACCCAAGAGGCGATTGGAAGGCGGTCTTGGTAACCGCGGTGGAAGGCGGTCTTGGTAACAAGCGCTTCGTCGTGGACTTTGTGAAACACAGGGTGGACACAGCTGACAGAGGGTGGTGGAGACCCAAAGTCGTTTTTTTCCAATTTGTACGCCTATGGTTACTGCAGCGCGTAGTACTCCCATTTGTCCTCAGGCTTCTTGAGTGACTCGAAAGAAGTTCTTAAAGCCAGGGGTTTTTAAGAACAGTCCAGGATTATTTCTGTTATGGAGATTCCAAAGCACCCAAGACGTTGTTTGAAGCAAGTTACTGCTAAGTAGCACTGGACGAGGGCATCGGCAAGTCCAACCAAAAAAAAGAAGAGCCAAAAAAGGGGGTCTTGGGAAAAAGTTGTACCGGATGACAAGTGGTTGCGTGGGAAATCTGGCAGCAAACCAAGTGCATTTAACTGGGGGGAAGTGCTCATTGGGGAGGACCATTCTTCCAGAACCAAATGCAACAGGTGAACAGAAGACTCCCGTGTATCAAAGGTAAAAATGGGAACCACGGAACTGTTTGTTGCACCAGGAGCTGAAGCACGGGTGGAACTTGCAAGTGAAGAAGAGGTCAACCAGTAACTGTACGAACTTCGCAAGGCACGGACACGAACTTCGCAAGGCATGGGTGGACACTACTCGGCTGTAGTAGTGGGGAGCACAGCTTTCTGGCAACGCTGTAATGACGTCAGGAAGTAAAGGAGGTGCTACAACTTACAAGGTCTTGCATGACGCAGACGACAAACAGAAGCCATCGGTTTGGAGATAAGAGAATACAATGGAGTAGTCTTATGGGTTAACATAGATCCTAAAACCTCGCTTTCATGTTGCATATATAATGAGGGATGACGTCATCCGAGTTGGACCGGAAGTGAAAAGACCGGAAGTAACCTAATTTGCATAAAATGCGCGAAAAGGGTATCGGCAGTAGCCAATCAGATTGCAGGATTATGGCAGTGAACCAATCACAGGTCCGGATATAGACCACGTGATCCCTTAGGGACCCACGTGACCAACCCCTCCTACGTCATCACTTAATGAATTCAAGATGGCGGCTTTACTTTTAATTTATTCAACATGGTGAGCCCGGATATGGGTCACGTGGTCCCTTAGGGACCCACGTGACCAAACCCTCCTACGTCATCACTTAATGTATTCAAGATGGCGGCTTTACTTTTAATTTATTCAACATGGTGAGCCCGGATATCGACCACGTGGTCCCTTAGGGACCCACGTGACCAAACCCTCCTACGTCATCACTTAATGTATTCAAGATGGCGGCTTTACTTTTAATTTATTCAACATGGTGAACCCAGATATCGACCACGTGGTCCCTTAGGGACCTAAGTCATCAAAGCCCTCCGATATTCGATACTCGATACTCGATACTCGACATTCGATACTCGATACTCGATACTCGATACTCGATATTCGATTTTCGATATTCGATATTCGATTTTCGATATTCGATATTCGCGATACACTCACACTTCATAGTGAGTTAGCAAGACCACCATCCATTATATATTGTCCACAAATTGCCATGTTTTTCAAAGAACTTGGGTCGGCGATTCTGAGAAAACGTAAAGCTATTTTTTTAAAAAAATCACGTGAGGGAGGGGGGATGGGGGTATCCCCTTTTCTCGGGTGTTCTGGGAACGAGTCGGCGATCGAATGCGATGTACACCATGTAAACGTTCAACCTGTTCTTTAATGTGTTCAAAGTTACAACATTAAAGTTTCAACATTTTCTTGGCTTGCATGATTCGTTTGACGATGCGTTCCGTCGTGGTTTTACTTCCAGGTAATTTGTTGATGGCTTTAATCATTTTCTCGTCGGCTTTCCACTTGTCCCTTAGATTCTTGGCGTGACTGTAATCGATGTCGTGCTGTTTGGCGATCTTGTCCAATCGATTGATGCCCGAGTCCCCGCGTTTCAATCGCTTTGCCAATTTGGTTCCGGGACCCATGTACTGATAACCGGGCCAGTGAAATTCGATTCCAGTCTTGCCGAGCCACTTCTGAATGTCGATCCCACGTCCGCGTTGTCGTCGCCGTGTCGTCTTTTTTTCAGTCCTCTTCTTCTTGGTCTTCGTCATACTCCAATTTTCGTCTCAACTTTTTGCCTTTGGCCCAATCTTCCCAACCGGGTAATGGTTTCAGTTTCTCGGCTTCCGTTTTCCGCACAGCTGGCTTTTTCCTCGTCTTTAGTTTCTCTTCTAAACTCTTGAATCTCTCTGCCAATGTCGGTTTGCCCGCAGGTGCCGTTTTTGCTTTCTTTGTCGCCTTCGGGGTGACTGTGGGAGGTGATTTCTTGGCACTCCCTTTTATGAGTTGTTTCAACATGGTCTCCACGGGTCCCGTCACCAAACCTACATTCTCCAACTCCTCCTCCTCCTCCTCCTCCGCTTCTTCGCCCGGCCGTCTGGCTGTTACTCCTCCCATGGGAAATTGACGTATCCGTTTGGTCAAACGAGCCCGTTCGCGAGCGAGAGGTTTCACTCGTGCCACGGCGATACCGTCGGGAACGGATTTATCTTTTAACAGCAAGTGACTTTCGGCTGCTATGCGAGCCGCTTTGTTCAACAATGCATTGTCCGTGATTTCGCCTTTGTAATATTGCACCAAACGATTCAAGTCTTTAGCGGGAACCATCACGACTTCCTCGGTCATCTTTGAAGTATTCTTCTAACAAGCTTTCGTAACACCCTTGCCAGTAACGAACTTCCTCTTCTAACTTGTCTATGCACCTTTTCAAGTCGCTTCTCGATGTACACTTGTCGCTACACTCCTTGCACAGTACTAGGGTCTTTCCTTCCGGAGTCTCTTGCCTCTCTCGAATGCAATCTTCGCACTCTGCGTCGTATTTTAAAGCCAAATAGTCATGATTGACGCGGGCGTAGGCTTTGTGCCAATGGTCTGCTCTTTTTTCCCACTCTGCTTCTCTGTCCACCGATTCGCGTAACATTTTCATCATTGTCTGGAGGGTGTTTTGCAGAGACATGCTTGGTAGATCTGTTGCAGTCCTTTCCAAAACCCGCTACCCTTCTGTGACAAGAGACCTTCTCGCCTTCTCTTCAACGAGTTTCTGCGCTTACCCAGTTCGCGCAAGACCTTCTTATATCGTCGCAGCTTGGCGGTGATCGGTGGACTGAGCGGAATGCGGTTCTTGAGCAAATTCAATACCATCTCACTCACGGCGTTGATCTGATCGGCGTTGGCGTGCTGTAACATCTCTTCTCGCTTGAACCGATTGGCTTCTCTCAGAATGCTCTCCAAGAACGGACGCTGTCGACGTAATCGATTCATACTTCCCACGGGGCTGGACGTCGGTTGTAACTACCGGTGACGCCCTTTGCCCCCATCCTCTTATAGCGTTTGTCCTTTCCCAATTTATAACCCAACTTGCCGGCAAACTTGAGTATGTCCAATAAACCCTCTCCTCTCCACACGGGTCCTCTTTTAGGTTGTTTTCGTCTTCTCCTTACTATCTTTCTTCCTCGCACCATCTTGTCACAGAATGCAGTCTGTTGTAACTACCGGTGACGCCCAATGCCCCCATCCTCTTATAGTGTTTTTATCTCTTTTTCTTTCGAGTGGCTGCATCCAAGGCTTTCTTTGCACCCCAACCTGCAGCACCCGATGCAGCACCCAAAGCGATTGCTTTTCCACCCGCGATCAAAGCTGGTATCAAGGCTGCTAAGGGTAAAATACCGCCCTTCTGTCCTATTCTTCTCCTGCCAGCACGTCTCCGCCTTTGCGTCACACGTTTCTTTCTCCTCATGGTCCTATCGTCGTCGCGGTCTACGTCTATAATGATTTACATTATCCATTATCCCTTTAAATCCTTGACTGGCCAATTTACCACCCAACGTGAAGAATGTGGGTGAAGGACCCGAGAGAAACATGCTGGCCCCCTCGGCTATCTTGTCCACCAAACGATGTTTACGTCTCGCGAGAGCCCCACCTCGCTGCCTCCTTTTTCTGGCCTTACGTTTCGTTCTTCCCATCCTACCATAACTGTCACTTCAGACGGGGGTACCTTCGGATTTATCGTGTTGTCGTTCGTACGCTTGCACGTACTTGTCGGCCACGGGCGGCGTGAAATCGGTGATCGTGTCATCTAGAGTTTGCATCTTGATCAAGAATCCTTCTAGTTCGTCCATCGGAAGACCGCGCGCGTACGTTCTCAATTCGATCAACGTCTTGTCGTAGCTGGTGTAGGCAAAACGACATACGTCCACTTTGAACGAATATTTCTTGAAATCGTTCCAGCCCTTGACGACAGTCCCAGCTGAAGTTAGGCAAGCCACAATAACACTATTTTCTGTAAGGGAACCCGCAATGATACCCGCTGCCACGATGAATAAAGCCAAAGCATTCAATGAAGCATGACACCACTTAAAATGGTAAAACATTTGACGATGACACCACCACTTTTTGTGGTAAAAGGTATACAATCCGTCCAATCTGTGTAACAGGTCTGGATCCAAGTTCGTCTTTGAACCGTTTAGTAGGGACATCTTTAATGGCTCACTCTCGTCGAGGTACGACGAACGGTCGGTCGTCCCCCGTCTTTATAGGTCGTAGTGATGGTGTTTGTCGTGGTGATGCCTGCGATGCGACGTCCAGCCGCCACTTGACGTTGATCATTTAACAGCATTTGCAATTGACGTTGCATGTCGTCTTGATTCAATTGGTGTGGACCACCCGTTAGCGTTCCTTGACCTGCAGGTACGTTGGACCTCGAGGAAGCAGGTCTCAAAGTCCCCGTACCCACTGCAGGAGACGGTAATTGATCCAAGTACCGTCTTAGGACTATGGGGTCGATTCGATCCAATGTCTGTTCCAATCCCCCTCGGTTGACGTTGACGATCGGAATGGTACTAGGACTGGTTCCTACTCCTGCTGGCGAATGTCTTGACATGTCTTTCTAGCTCTCTCTTCTAATGTCTGGATCAATTCGCTGAAGTAAGTCTCGTTATATTCTCTCACGAATTTCCACATCTGGCGCTTTTCGGCCAAATGTAGCACGGTTCGCATGGCCTCGTAGTCCATGTCCTCTTCTCTCATACGCTCGAAATGACGACTGCACAGGTCCAAGAACGCACGCCACACGTGATCGTTACGTACGAACATCTCGAACGAATCTGTAACATCTCATGCATCCCTCGTCTTTTAAGAGGTGGCTAAAAATCCGTCTGTCGTCGCCACTGGCAGGGTGTAGATCCAATACCATGTAACCAAAGGGTCTTTCCGTCGTCTTGGTGTAGACGTCGATCACATCTTGCCATCGGGAGGGAAACGCTTGTAACAGTAAATTCCTCATGCCCAATTGATCGCGAGGGTTCTTGAAAGCCACGATGTAATGCGCATTTCGAGAAATGCTCTTGGCGTATTTTCCCGGCGGAAACATGTCTTGACACAAGTACAGGACGGTGATGTTCCTGTGGTGGGAAAGTTTGGTGAACAGATCCAATACTCTCTTGTCGTTTCCTCCTTCTTCCATCAGATCGTCCAATACCATCACCCCTCCACGGGGAAACCATTTGGTCAAATCTACTTCTTCGGGAATCCCTTCGTGAAATTTCACGCCTCGCTTTTTCATGTTCGCGAAACCGTCTTGCCAAGCCCCAAAACAGTAATGAATGGTCTCAGGGGGTGTACTAAACAACTCTTTTGAGTGATTCAAAAGTACCGACTCGGTAAAACAAGTCTTTCCGCAGCTAGAGGGGCCCACGATCAAAATGCTAGAGGGCATCCGAAAGCTAAAGGCTTCACCGCGCTCCATGGCGAAATGACATTCGTCAAAAAACGAGCAATGATATAAGCATGTTGCAGAAAAAAAGTCTGCAACGAATCCCGATCTCCCGAGCGACAGACGACACACACCTTATTCATTTCCACGTTTTTTATTTGTCATCTTACAACAACAAGTGTCTTACACCGCAGAGAGACGGTTCACAATCCTGATGGTATTCCATCTTACAAATTTTGTGCCACGACCTTTCCTTCAAGATCAATGTCTTCAACATTTGCCCAACTTTATGATCATTGTACACGTAATCGTGTTTCTTGAATCTCGCTTCGAATTGACTCATGCTACGTCCTTCGGCCCTATCGATGAGATACATCAACGCGTAATCGCCGCAGCTCTGACTGTACAACGATTGTAGACTCTGTCCATTGCGCTCCACATACTTCCAATGAGCGTCCAACCAATTTTGCAACGGTTGCGCCGTCTGGTACACTTCTAGGGGTAAGGCGTAACTGTCCAACACTTCGCACACGTTTCCATTCGTCCACAGCGCGATCCAATGCCGACCGCGCATGTAGTGGGGATCGGTGTTGACGATGTACCCGCGGGCTTCCGTCTTGAGTGGTTTGCGAGGTAATCGATTGCAGGCCACTGTCCCGTAAAAGTAAGGTTTCAACCAAGGGTGATGTCTGGCCAACTGATCCAACTGCACGTTATTCAAAGTCACTTTTTCCATCACTAACGCTGGTACACGTCGTACAACACGGCTTTGTTCTTGTCTATCTCCAAGAGATTCTCAAACTCTCCGTACACGATGATGGTCAAGTTCACAGCTGGGTTGGCTCCAAAGTTCAGCTCTATTAGTAGATTTCCGGCTTGCTTGGGGTTCATCCTGTAACTGTCCACGCATCCGTTGGCCACGTTGTCGAACACGAACAACGTGCAATTCTTTCCTTGTCCCCAATCGTCACCTCTCACCATGTTTCCTTGCTGCTTGCACAGGCAACCGGTGGCTTGCAAGAAACGGTGGTACCCTCTGAGATCTTTGGTGCCATCGTTGTGGACCAACTCTAGCGTCTCGTAAGGATACTCTTCTCCTCCCACGAGTTGTTTTATGCTGCTCATTCCAAACTTCTGAAAACAGAAGGGATCGTTGACCACGTTCCCGGTGAAGGCTGTGGACAGTACCATACCCACGATCACGCGGTTGGGAATTCTTCCTTGGAACAAGTTGGTGCATTCGTACCGTCGTTGATCTCCCTGCATGTTGAAGGTCCGAATCTCGCTTCTCACGGTCGGGTAACTCACCACTTGACTCTTGGTGGTCATCTCATCCATCAGTCTCCTGTACGTCGTGGGATTGAGACGCACTTGACACAGGTACATTCGAACTTTGACTTCCTCGGCCGTCAACTTTCCTGCCAGACCCACTCCGTTCAAGAACACGTCGGGAGAATTGAAGTACATCTGTATTCCTATCTGCACTCTGGGTACCAACAACTTGCTCAGATGAAACACTTCGATGAGGGGTTTGAAACGCAACACGTGTCGCTTGCCTTCCGTGTAATTGGCTTGTTCTGCTTTAGAGTTCTTGAGAGCCTCCTTGTGATTGGCGGTCAGGGCTACATAGTCTGCGTGTCCAGCTCCAGCGTTGGCTGCAGTGTTCGTGTTATTGTCCGTCCACGTGGCTGGGAGATCGATATGATTGTACCATCCTTGAGGTTTCAAGATGGTTTCTCCATCACGTCTGTCGTAATTCAGCAACGTTTCCAAGAAGGCTCTGTAATGGTACGTGTCCGTCTGGGGACTGATGAGAGTACCGTTGAGACGCACGCTGATTTGCTTGAACAGAGAATGGGCTAGATTGTTGACGGGCCACAGCTTGTCGGCAGCTGCCACGTTCTCATCGTTGTCTTTCTTCAGTTGCAATTCTACCTCGAAAAAGCTACGGCTGAGATCGATGTAATCTTCTTGGGGGTCGATCTGAAACTCCACCGGATTGATGCCTGTGGTGTAGGTCTGAACGGGGACCATCCGATACGACGAGACGCTGACGTCTGTCGGTGGTACGGCGAATAGATCCAATCGAGGATTGGCCTCGCGTCTCGACTGCGGGTAGGCGCTCGAGATGGTTTCGGTCATCGTCTTCTCTTCCTTCTTCCACTGCGCTTCCGTAAGGTCTGTATCCAGTCGTAGCCAGGAGGCTTTCTGACCTCGGGACCTATCCACCCGCCCTTTTGTACTTTTCGTCGTCGCCTCTTTTGTCCCAACAAGGCCTGGTTCAAAAGTGCCAGTGAGAATCCTTCTCCCCGCTGTCTGACGGGGGCGCGTTTGGATCGGACCAGTCTGGACGATCGCGAGTAAACGGGATTCATTTTTCGCCAAAGATGTCGTTCAGTTTTCTCTTGACGTTTCGTTCTATGACGTTTTTCAGTTTGCGTTTCACGACTCGTTTAGGACCACTCTTGGCTCCTTGACCCGCTTTACGAATGCGGTCCGCGACGCCGCGCCCACTCTTAAATCCTCTCACGGCTCCACCGAGAGACTCTCTCACGATGTCGGCCAAAAATCCGTTCCCCTCTTGAGGTGGAGGATCCGGTGTGAAACGCGTCAGGGCACCGCCTCTCATGTTCGCTTGATATGTAAGGTCACGATCGTGTTGCCTTCTCCAAAATCCACCAGTTTACCTGTAGTCTCGCTCACTTGCGTTTCAATAATGTCCACGATCTGGTTGCGGAGTGGAATATATTGTATGTGGAGAGGTTCAAAGTACTTGATCCCTTTTCCTTCACGTTGAAAGTGAATTTCCCGCAACAGATCCGTGACTTGATTTCCCACAACGGAACTACCACCCACATCTGAGTAAACGAAAAGCGTACGCGATGCGTCTCCAATCACTTTTTGGAAGGCTCTGTTGAGTTTCACAAAGCGCCAGTTGCAATAGCAACTCAAGAAAAGCTGTCCATTCTCAACAACCCAGAAATTTTTCTTGCCCTCTCCAAAATCATCCACGTCTATGGGATCGGGTATCGTAGCGTGGTGGCATTCCGGCTTCAGGTTCGGCCCGAGAAACACGTTTTCTTTCTCGTCCTTTTTTACCCATCCCATGTCAAAGGCCAAATCCTCGTTGAAAGACATGTAATATGGGACGCCTTCAGTTTTCACTTCCGAGACGTCCAAGTTCGAGTTGTCGAGGACTAGTTCTTCACCTTCCCACTTGAACGTATATTCCCACTGCTTTCCATTATCTGGCGACTTGGTCAAGTCTCCCACGATACGCTTGTATTCTTTGACTTGATCGAACTTGAAGACCAGGGCTTTCATGAAACTGAGGCCATCCACGATGTTGTCGTCATATAGAATGTCCTGGAACGTCAGATCGGTGGTCACCGACTTGCTTTGCACGCGACCCTCGTTGTCTTTGCGCTTGAGCATCCACTGAGCACTCAAGAGAGGAAACTTGAACGACTTAAAGCGAGTTAAGTCGATGCTGGCATCTGGCACGGAAATGCTACTCAATCCCACTTTCCAACCGGTTCCTTCCAATCGTAGCGGGTGAGGTAATCGCACCTTGAAAGAGTTTGCTCTATTCTCTGGAAACTCGGTTCCGCTGCTGTGACTGGGTAACGTGACGTAAAATCCTTCCTCGTGGCTCATGATTTTTTTAGAGCCGTCTTCTCGATCCAGCTGTCGTACTTGTCTGGCCAGCCTTTCCAGTGCACCAAGACTTTATTTCCTTTTCGTTTGACGATCTTGTCCACCCTGAAGACATCGTCGTCGGACACTGCGACTTTTTGTAGATCTTCCTTGTAAAACGTACCGCGAAGGGGGGTGTCGTCCAACTCTTGGATCTTGTAAGTCGTGACGGGTGGTCCCCGACGCACCTCTCGTATCACAAACACTTCTTCGGTCCAGCCGGGTAAATACCCTTTCTCGAACGTGCGAAATTTCTTGTTCAATCTCACGCGTTCTCCTACTTTTAGCGGGGTTTTTCGTTCTCTTTTACCCGACGACAATCTCTTCGCGTACAGACGTTCCCACACTTTTCCTTCGTTGCTCGCATTCACTTTCTCGGGGCTGGTGCCGATGCTACGATGGTGGGATCCGTTGTAACCTCTCACCAAGGCCTGGAGTACAGGTAGGTAACTGAGCGTGTTCTTGGCGGTAAAGTATCGGTACATGCGTTCCTTGAGAGTGCGGTTGAAGCGTTCCACGATGCTGGCTTTGGTATCTCCGGCCGTGGAAAAGTGATGGATGCCTTCCCGTTTCATCAACGCGGCAAACGTCTTGTTGTAAAATTCTTTCCCGTCGTCGGTCTGTAGGTTCTGAGGTTTGCGTCCATCGGCTCGTTTCAAAATCTTGGCAAAGGCGTCCGACACCGTTTTTCCCGTCTTGTCTTTTAAGGGTTCCACCCAGGCATATTTAGACAAGACGTCGATCACGTTGAGTAGATATCTGTGACCCTTGTTGTATTTGGACAACGGTTGCGTTTCCACTAAATCTGCTACCCACTGTTGGTCGACATTAAACACCAGGACCGGTAACGTGGCGAAACGACGTCTGCGCGGTTTGTGAAGGGTATAACCCAAATCGCGCTCCAATACTTTTTTGGCTGTGTCGACAGATATCTTGTGCGTTTTGGCGAATCTTGTTATCCCGCCCAAGCTACCCGGTTGACTGGGATCGTGGTAGTCCAAAAGTATCTTCTCATCCTTTTTCAGCTTCTTTGGCATGTCGACGACGCTCTGACCACCCTCATATAAGTGACGTGTAATTTATGAGCTGCCTCTTCGATCGTGGTCGGATGAAGTTTGTAAATAGAAGCAAACAGCTCGGCTGGATCCTTGAAATGTCTCAACCATAATATAAACGGTATCAATCTGAAATAGTTTTGTTCTATGTGGGTGGCTTCGAACACTCTCAAGGGGGAGTCACTCGTATCTTCCGGTATATCTATACCCCTCCCAAATTCAGCATACGCTTTCTCGCACAATCTTTTCAACCACTCCCACTTTCCATACAGATCCATGACAAATGAACTTTTATTTATACAACGTCAATTTAAATAGCCTGCATCAATAAATATGTTATCAAAAGATTTTGTACAAGTTTCGCAACTTCTAGGTCTCCACAGTTTGGCTTTTTGGTAGTCGTCGCCCAGGTAAGCTTCATCTTTATCCATGGCGCAACGGTTGCAGAGATCTCTGTCTAACAATCTATCCGCTATTTCTTGCCAGCGATTGCTTTCTAGGCGTTGCAATTTTACTTGAGTTGCCAGTTGGTTGCACAGTTCTTCGTACGTGTTTGCGTCGACCGTGATAGGTTGTTTCAAGTAGGCAGACAATGTCTGGCTTAGGGCTACACTCGCTCTCAACGGTGCGATGAGATCGTCTAAACCACTCCGGTCGTCAAAGTCGCAGACGTTCGCGTTCAACCAGAACGAGACGCCGATGCCAATGGGCGGCGGTTTGCGAGACGTCACGAAGAAAAAGGCTCGCTGCAATGGCACGTAGACAAATTCATTCCAATGTCTATCCCAGAGATAACCGTGCCCAATGTCTTTGATGGTCGCCATCACGGCTCCCTTCCAGTGAGGGTTCTCTTTGAGCCATTCACTTTCGGTGACGCGGTTCTTGGCACACCCGCGCTCTTTCACCATGTCCTCGAAGACATAGACTCTCCTTGGAATGTTTTCGGGTATGGTGGTGGGATAGTCTAACGACAACGTACTCATTCCCGTGTCGGTCTGGATCTTTTTTTCTAGCTTTGTACAATTGGTGTAGAAGAGTCGTTGTTCCAGGTCCATCCAGTTTTCTCTCGTACCCATGTCACTGCTCTTGGCTTGCTTCGGCCGAACCTTTGTATAATGCACTCTCCAGATCGCACATCCAATGCTCTTGACACTGCATAAACGTGTAGCCTGCTTCCATGCCACGTTTCGCGCGCTCCAATAGGTACTCTTCGTCTGATTGATAATCGTCCCTTTTTAGATCCCTATAGTAAGGCAATGGTTCCCAGTCCTTGGGATCTCCTTGTACAAAGACACCGTTGACTTGTTGGGTTTGAGTTTGAGTTTGGCTGGAATCGCTCTCTGTGCTTTCCATCGCTACAACTGAGTCGACAAATCGACGCGCAGCTCTTTTTATACGTTGGATGACGTCACCTGGGTCATTGCCGGTTGGTCGGAAGAGGTCACGTGTTACTTCTCCGTGGTTGGTTCGTGCGTATTGACGTCATCCGAGAGTAGAGTATAAAAGCGCCGTGTTGTCTCCTGTTAGTCCTCAGTTGGAGCATTGAGAGCACCATGGACTACCAAGAACCCAAAAAAAAGCGACAGAGAAGAGGGACTGGAAACCCCAAGAAACCCAAAGTTCCCCGTAAAGAGAGACATCCTACAAAGAAAAAGATGGAGTTCAAAGTGAAAGAGGAAGTGTTGGAGGAGGGTGAAATTTTCGACCCCGACCAGTTCCTACAACAGACCTTTGACGACACGGAGCGCGACCCGGTTTGCCCCGTCCACAAAGAACCGCTGACCAAGAGAATGACTGACGGGGGATGGGAGTTCTACTTTTGCCCCCACACGAGCGAAGGCACCATCTGTTTTATTTGCACCGGTAGCGCCCACATTGACCAGTACGTGGTGGCGGTCAATCAACAATTACCGGCTTACTATTATTGGAACATGGATAAGATGAAATGTTACTGCAACGAGAGTCTCATTCTGAGCATGTCGAAATCAGAGAGCAACCCGGACAGGATCTACCTCAAGTGCAGAAAAGGGAAATGCCGGTTCTTCCAATGGGCAGACAGTCTTCCGTTTGGCAAGATCAAAGCCTGGCTGGAAGGAAAGGAATATGTGGGAAACGAGGACCCCCTCTACTCGAGAAGGTCTGGACTGGACTCTAGGGACGAATTTGGATACCCCAGAAGAGGACAAGACGTGGTGGATAGACCGCAGCGAATTTTGGATGGGAGACCCGCCTTCAAAGTACAACACTACCCACCCCCGGTCAAGGATTGGATTGGTGATCTTCCCTTGGACGAGTCATTGGTCAAACAGTGTCAAGAGCAAAAGTTTTGGGTGGATGGAGAAGGGAAAATTATTCTTCCCCCGGAATTGGCTGGCGTGAAGTACGACTCGGATGAAGAGAAAATGCTGAGAAATCAACTGTATCTGAGATGCATTTCCCAGAAACAATATCCTAATTTGGATCATTGACCCCTTGGCTTAAGAGATTTACAGGTTAAACATTTTCATATATTTTCTACGTCAAGCATCAGAGTGCAGTTGGCTCTGGCATGACTCCGGAAAACGTGTGCATGATCTTGGACTTGGAAGGTTACTTTGTGGAGAAGACGTTTCGAGTACGCGAGTTGGGTTATTACACTTGGCAAGAAAAGTTCGGACGCCAGGCTTTCTACATGAGGATGTCGTGGTGCAACTTATCTTCCAGAGACAGAAAAACCGTGTCTTACGTCAAATACAACGTGCACGGACTGACGTATCAACCCAGAAAGGAAGAAAAGGCCTACGAGTATTACAGGGTGGAGGAGGTGATGTGGGATTTGTACGAGGAGACCAAAACCCCCGAGAGAACCGTGGTGGCTTACAAGGGAGGACACGTAGAAAGAGACTTGTTGAACAAACTGAACATTCCTAGCGTGAATTTAGAACTGTACGGATGTCCGAAATACGACGTGTTGAAAGAGACAATTGTAGAACCTTTACCTAGTTGCGGTTTTCATCTATACGAAGGACATTGTCCAATGACCGAATGTCATGCTTTCTGGTTATGGTATCACACTTTTGTTGTTAAATAAATTTAAGAATTGCTCCATGCCGAAACTGAACGATAGATTCAATCGCCTAAACAACAACAACAATCCTCTACACCCTTGAGTGTTTTTTTTTTCGACCAGCCATATTGTTGGGAGTCAACATCTTCGGTTTAGAAGCTAGTTTAATTTTTGTCCTTTCATTTCAGGGCCGCAAAAAAAACAAACAAACAAACGCATTTGAACAACAACAAATACCGCACGCTAAATTATATTTTTTCGCGAACGGTGAAAATCACAACAAAGTCGATGACACTTGTGTTTAGAGTCTAAAAAATGCGAAAGAGTCGGCTCAATAACTTACATCGAAATAATATCTTTCATGGTTGGACATCCCCTTGATATAAGGGTCGAAACAAAAATTTTTCTTCGAGAAAAAACATTTGAACAACGGCCGAATGAAAAATTATATTTTTTAGCGACCGATGAAAAATCACAACAAACTCGATGACACACTTGTTTAGAGTCTAAAAATGTGAAAGAGTCGGCTCAATGACTTGCTTTGCGTTTTACTAAATTAATACCATTCATGGTTGGACATTTCTTTGATTTAAGGGCCGCAAAAACATTTTTTCTCGAGAAAAATGCATTTGAACAACGGCCAAATAAACTGCACGCTAAAATTATATTTTTTTTGCGACCGGTGAAAAATCACAACAAAGTCGTTGACACCCTTGTTAAGAGTCTAAAAATGTGAAAGATTCGGCTCAATGGCTTGCTTTGAGTTTCACTGAACTGATATCGTTCATGGTTGGACGTCCCTTTTGATTTAAGGGCTGCGAAAAAATTCTTCTTCGAGACAAATGCATTTGAACAACGGCCAAATGAACCGCTCGCTAAAATTACATTTTTCTCCAAACGGTAAAATCACAACGGAGGCGGTGACACATTTGTTTAGGTTTTTTAAAAAACGTTAAAGCTTCACTTCTAGGTGGCTAGATTTTTAATAATATTCTGAATCATAGTGGGATGTTCCTTCGATTTTGGGACCGCGAAAAGATGAAGGCGTTTGAAGTTGTTGTTTACGAAAGACATGCAACGAAAACTGCGAGAGCAATTTCGCTAAAAAGAATAATTCAGTCCACCAAAAACGACTTGTTCATTCGTAAAGTTCGGTTTCTTTTTCTTTTTTGACCATAAACACAACTAGACCAAAAAACCTTGAACGAAATGAACGGGTCTAAAACCTTCTTCGTCTCTACTATCCTCGGTTCATGATGGCCGCACGAACAAAAACAAACCACTCGTCAAGATTTACAACGTAACCAAATTTATTTTTCGCAGTAAATACAATTTATCAAACGCTCTTCGTCTTGTACAGTAGAGTATGGAGACATTAGCTCACCTTAAAGCTTATATCCTTCTTAAAAAGAGCTGTAATCCGACAACAAAACTTCGTCCGTTTTACTGTACTTTTCCGAGAATGAACACACGCGGGTTCCTAGAATTTCGAGAAAGATTCTCCACGCGCGTGCGTCGGGATTTTTTCCCTTGGGGGGAAATCCCAGGATTTTACCCTTGTGGGAAAATCCCGTCAGCTTGGAATTTTACCCTTGTGGGGAAAATCCCGTCAGCTTGGGATTTTACCCTTGCGGGGAAAATCCCGTCACCTTGGGTGACATTGATCATGAGATCTCATTGGTTCATTCTGTATCAGGTCACCTCGATTGACCAATGGGAATACTAGAGCCCAGTTCTTCTGGGATGGGAAAGTTGTATAAAAGGAGCTACTTTGCTCATTTATTCACTCGCAAACATAGTTTGCTCTTGAGCGCTCAAAGAAGAAGATGGAAGCCAATGAGAGGCTAGAAAGTGACGAAGAGGTGCTGAGAGAAGTCTTAGCCCTCGAGGATAAGATAGAAGAAGAAGATGGTTGACGAGAACTCGAGCTCTTTTTATTCACGTGCGTTTTTTTTATTAATAACATGTTTTGGTCATCGCAGGGTGCAAGCACAAGTGGTGAACAGCGCGGTATTCAAAGTCAAGAAGACTCCGAGGAAGAGGTAACTAGTTATTAGAGTAGAGTGAATTCGTGTAACCCGTTTTTCATATGGTAATATGTTGTGTAATATTCTAATGAGCTGTACAGTAAAACAGAAAATTACGGACATTCATTACCTTGTTTCCTTTGTTTCAAGATGGATGTTCCTTTTGAATTTCAACTGAGAGCCCATGTAGATCGACGAGTCAGGAGATTTGGTCTCCACATCAGAAACTTTACCGGACGATTTGTGCAGACAGGTGGTGGCGCCGGAGTAGAATCCGCGCCCCTAGGACCGCGCCCCGTACTCGTGCAACAGATTGCCAGAGCCCTGCAGAGAGCCGTGCAGCAACATATCTTGGATGATGGAGCCGTTGGAGATGACGATCACTTGTTGATCAACATCAACAGTAACAGAATTCAAAATGCTTTTCATTCCAGACGGCTGACAGTGGGAGAGTGGAGAGAAAACACCATCGCTGCCAGACAGTTGTTAAAACAAATCAGTGACATGCTGAACAGTAATCAGACTTTTCAAGTGGACGACACGTTCAACCTAAACGTGTCTCACATACAAAATCCAGGCCGAGGTGGTGATCGTCAAAAATATAAACCCGGAATCTAAGGGACAAGTGGCAAGCCGACGAGAAAATGATTAAAGCCATCAACAAATTACCTGGAAGTAAAACCACGACGGAACGCATCGTCAAACGAATCATGCAAGCCAAGAAAATGTTGAAACTTTAATGTTGTAACTTTGAACACATTAAAGAACAGGTTGAACGTTTACATGGTGTACATCGCATTCGATCGCCGACTCGTTCCCAGAACACCCGAGAAAAGGGGATACCCCCATCCCCCCTCCCTCACGTGATTTTTTTAAAAAAATAGCTTTACGTTTTCTCAGAATCGCCGACCCAAATTCTTTGAAAAACATGGCAATTTGTGGACAATATATAATGGATGGTGGTCTTGCTAACTCACTATGAAGTGTGAGTGTATCGCGAATATCGAATATCGAAAATCGAATATCGAATATCGAAAATCGAATATCGAGTATCGAGTATCGAGTATCGAGTATCGAATGTCGAGTATCGAGTATCGAGTATCGAATATCGGAGGGCTTTGATGACTTAGGTCCCTAAGGGACCACGTGGTCGATATCTGGGTTCACCATGTTGAATAAATTAAAAGTAAAGCCGCCATCTTGAATACATTAAGTGATGACGTAGGAGGGTTTGGTCACGTGGGTCCCTAAGGGACCACGTGGTCGATATCCGGGCTCACCATGTTGAATAAATTAAAAGTAAAGCCGCCATCTTGAATACATTAAGTGATGACGTAGGAGGGTTTGGTCACGTGGGTCCCTAAGGGACCACGTGACCCATATCCGGGCTCACCATGTTGAATAAATTAAAAGTAAAGCCGCCATCTTGAATTCATTAAGTGATGACGTAGGAGGGGTTGGTCACGTGGGTCCCTAAGGGATCACGTGGTCTATATCCGGACCTGTGATTGGTTCACTGCCATAATCCTGCAATCTGATTGGCTACTGCCGATACCCTTTTCGCGCATTTTATGCAAATTAGGTTACTTCCGGTCTTTTCACTTCCGGTCCAACTCGGATGACGTCATCCCTCATTATATATGCAACATGAAAGCGAGGTTTTAGGATCTATGTTAACCCATAAGACTACTCCATTGTATTCTCTTATCTCCAAACCGATGGCTTCTGTTTGTCGTCTGCGTCATGCAAGACCTTGTAAGTTGTAGCACCTCCTTTACTTTCCTGACGTCATTACAGCGTTGCCAGAAAGCTGTGCTCCCCACTACTACAGCCGAGTAGTGTCCACCCATGCCTTGCGAAGTTCGTGTCCGTGCCTTGCGAAGTTCGTACAGTTACTGGTTGACCTCTTCTTCACTTGCAAGTTCCACCCGTGCTTCAGCTCCTGGTGCAACAAACAGTTCCGTGGTTCCCATTTTTACCTTTGATACACGGGAGTCTTCTGTTCACCTGTTGCATTTGGTTCAGGAGGAATGGTCCATCCCCGAATGCAGGCACTTCCCCCCAGTTAAATGCACTTGGTTTGCTGCCAGATTTCCCACGCAACCACTTGTCATCCGGTACAACTTTTTCCCAAGACCCCCTTTTTTGGCTCTTCTTTTTTTTGGTTGGACTTGCCGATGCCCTCGTCCAGTGCTACTTAGCAGTAACTTGCTTCAAACAACGTCTTGGGTGCTTTGGAATCTCCATAACAGAAATAATCCTGGACTGTTCTTAAAAACCCCTGGCTTTAAGAACTTCTTTCGAGTCACTCAAGAAGCCTGAGGACAAATGGGAGTACTACGCGCTGCAGTAACCATAGGCGTAAAAACGAAAAAAACGACTTTGGGTCTCCACCACCCTCTGTCAGCTGTGTCCACCCTGTGTTTCACAAAGTCCACGACGAAGCGCTTTCGCCCCTGGTTACCAAGACCGCCTTCCAATCGCCTCTTGGGTAGAATTTCTGGTGTAACAACCTTTCTTGGTGTAAACCGTCGCCGTCACCTCTTCCTCGCCTTGGTTACAGTGCTTTCACCATTTGCTGACTTCTGAACCAACTTGTTGGCCTGTGGTGGATTTTCTCCATGTTCTTTTCGCTACCATTGGATGTGACTGTCCTATAAATGGAAGGGATCTTTTTCTCCATTGCTTGCAAAGTCTCCAGCAAAGAGGTTCCGTTGGCTTTTCTTTTGGTCTTTTCAGGACTGACTTGCGCAAGCGTTTTCCATTCATCTACAACCCATTGGTTCTTGCATCCGGGCTTGTGCCATTGACAAACACGGACACACATCGTTTGTTCTCCAGGATGCCCTTGACGCCGCCTTGAAGTAGTTGGAAAGCTTTACTTTTACGTCGGATTTACAATACGCCATCAGTTCCTTTTGGAAGTCAAATTGGTAGTTCTCCATAATAACAAAAAACAATATATAAAAAACTGTTACCACCCGTGTGAAGTCGCTCTCCGATTGGACCCGCTGTGTGAAGTCGTTCTCCGATTGGACCCGCTGGTCTCTCCACTCCTTCCACCAGAACCCTTTTTTTGCATTTCGTTGCTTCATCCTTTGCGGTGATTACCTATTTGCAGCATTTCCTTGTATTTGTAACCATTTTCTTAAAACCTTGCATAAGCTTGCCATCATCATAAGGTGGCTCATAAGATTGCCATTTGTTTTGCCCATTTGTTTTGCCATTTGTTTTGGAAAAACTTGGAGGCTTCTATAACCCCTGTGTTTTTGATCTTCAATACGCATCTTTTCCCATCCGTGTTGTTTGAGCCAACCCATGTTGAACTTGTCAGCGAATAACATGTAACCTAATCATAATAGAAAAAATGTGTCATTAAAAAAAATTTGTTATACTACCCGCGTCGTTGTGGTTGGTTTTGAGCTGGCGCGCGCACGCGCAGAGGGTTGTCACGTCCTCGCCTTGGAGTCACGTGACTTTTTTCCCCTTGCCCGATTTTCCCACCCCAAATTTCCGCTGGGGGACTGGGGCGAGCGCTTTTTGGCCGTCGGGGCCTGGAACCCACACACTCGGACACCCTGGGACCGACTCCTATGACGTCATCACCCCTCTAAGTCACGCGGTTTTCCCTTTACGCATGCGCAGAAATGCTGCTCTGTGATTGGTTGCTTCCGAATTTAAGCGGTCTTTACTACTCATACAGTAAACGCAAAGCGAGGGAAAGGAAGGCGAAATTGACATCTCTAGAGGAAAAATTGACAATCCTTCAAGAGCTTTGTGACCAGGATCCATCTACGGATAATCTGAATAGGCTAGAGATTTTGAAAACCGAGTATGACCTTCAATATGAATACATTGCACAAGGCGCTATAATCCGTTCAAGGGCAAGATGGTACGAGCAAGGAGAGAAAAGCAACAAGTATTTTTTGAACTTGGAGAGCTCTAGGGGTAAAAAGAGCACAATCCGAAAGATTCTTAAGGAGGATCAATCTCTGACAACGAATCCCAAAGAAATAATGGCCGAACTTAGAAGTTTCTACTCAAATCTTTACCAAGTGAACTCTACTGGAGAAAGTGAAGCCTCATTAGACGCATTTCTTAACAGCGTATCCTTACCCACACTGTCTGAAATACAGAAAGAGAAGTGTGAGGTAGAATTGACTATCGGTGAATGTTTCAACATCTTGAATGGTTTTCGAAAGAACAAAACACCTGGTAACGACGGCCTTACAACGGAATTTTACTTAGCCTTTTGGCCTATTCTTGGAAACATTTGGTAGCTTGTCTCAATTATGCACATAATCACGGAGAGTTATCTAACTCTCAGAAACAAGCGGTGATCACTTTATTAGAAAAGAAAGGAAAAGATAAAAGGCTGATCAAAAATTGGAGACCGATTTCCTTAATTAATGTGGACACCAAAATAGCCTCCAAAGCGCTAGCTAAACGATTAGAGAATATACTTCCTGACTTGATTCATTACAACCAAAACGCTTATGTGAAAGGAAGATCAATATTTGACGCCGTCAGGACCATTGATGATGTATTAGAATATACAAAATGTAGTGATCAGTCGGGTATCCTTGTAACAATTGATTTTGAGAAAGCGTTCGATTCTTTGGACCATAGATTCTTATTGAAGGTCCTTCGCACATTCAATTTCGGACCATCTTTTATTCAGTGGATTCGCACCTTTTACTCAAACGTGTCTAGTTGCGTAATAAATAATGGATTTGCGACAAGTTACTTTAATGTTGACCGTGGTGTGAGACAAGGGGATCCGTTATCCCCTCTCTTGTTCATTCTTAGTTTAGAAGTTCTAGCTTGCAGTATTCGACAAAATGACAAGATTCAAGGGATCAAAATTGAGGATGAAGTTGTGAAAATCTCTCTTTTCGCGGATGACATGACATGTTTTTTGAGGAATAAGTCTTCGTATGAGAACCTGATTGTTAATTTAGATCTGTTTTCGAGATTCTCAGGTTTAAAATTAAATGAGGAAAAAACAGAATTTTTTTGCTTAGGGGTCCAAAATTTGTCTAAATCACCTTCCTATGAATTTAAACGCTCAATTAAGATTTTAGGCGTACACTTTGATTATGATCAACTTTCTAGGAAAAAGGATAATTTCGAGGCAATTATAAAGTCTATTAAAAAAACATTAGGCATGTGGAAATGGAGGGGACTCACACTTATAGGAAAGATACAAATCGTTAAATCTTTTGCTATTCCGAAATTTATGTCGAAAGCGTCGCTTATTCATGTGTCTAAAGATCTCATACAGGCAGTCAATAAAGAACTTTACAGCTTTATTTGGAAAGGAAAGGATAAGGTTAAACGGTTAGCTTTGATTAATTGCATTGAAAATGGAGGGCTTAAGATGCTGGATATAGAATCTATGGTTCTAGCGCAAAGAATAATGTGCGTGAAGAAGTATATTGAGGACTATGTTAGTCCCTGGAAGATCTTCTTAAACCACTATTTGAAAAAACTAGGCGGAAAGTTCATTTTGCAGTGTCATTTTGATTGCCCAAAATTGCCCATATTTTTACCCGAGTTTTACAAAGATTGTCTTGCTGCGTGGTCAACTCTTTCAAGTAAAGAAGTGGTTTCGTACGGGGATGTTATGAACCAATACTTGTGGAATAATAAAAACATTCTATGTGAAGGTAAATCTTTATATCATGCCTTTTTCCGCATAAACTGTGGGATAAGCAAAATCGGAGATTTAGTCTCTAAAGACAATACGTTTCTGGAAAGTGATAAAGTTCTCAGGTCAAAACTATCACCTAGTCAATTTTTCCTTTTAATGGGAGTAGTCAGTGCCATTCCAAAGGAATGGCGCTCCATTATCAAGGGTGAGAGTATATACCGTGAACCATACTCCTGCCCTGCAAATTCTTTTGAAGTGCCAATAAAGGGGGAAATGTTGGATATTTCTTACATTCCCTCCAAAATAGTTTATGAAGAGTTTCTTTCTCGTAAAGTAATTCCTCCTACTGCCCAAAAGAAATTTAAAAATGACTATCCAAATCTCTCCGTCGATTGGAAGAAAATCTATTCTCTAGCGTTTAGTGTTACTTTGGATACAAAGTTAAGAGCTTTTCAGTACAAATTACTAAACCATATTGTGTATACAAATGACAGACTTTATAAATTTAAGATTGTAGACTCGCCATTATGTGCTTTCTGTTACTCTGAAGATGAATCCCTCGAGCATTTATTGTTTCTTTGTAAAGCAAGCGAGGTATTCTGGAAAGAGGTATTGTCGTGGTTGGCCATCCATAAGAATGAAGTTTTAAATTTTTCTCTCACCGATGTTTTGTTTGGTAAGTTTGATATCGATACAGACTCTATGGTAGTTAACCATATTCTTCTTCTTGGAAAATATTTTATTTATAGGTGTAAGCTTGATAAGATTAAACCCTCTTTACCAGTTTTTAAGGCTAAATTAAGAGCTACTCTTAAATTAGAATTTTACATTGCCAGGAAAAAAGGTACACTTGCTCAACATTACATAAAATGGAATATCTTTATTCCTGTATTAAGTTAGACTATTTCCTTTTTCCACTCTACCTTTTAAAAAAACTCCACCGAAAATATTTTAGGTCACTCTATTTTTTCGAAACCTGCTTTTTGACCTTTTGTTTAGAAAGCTGGTGTTTGCTTTGCATGTCTCTTTTTTCTTCTGCTCTCCATAGCATAATATACCTTGTTTATTTTTTAACGTGCTTTGTTTGTAGTAAGTAATGTTAAGCTTGTAATAATTTATTGTTGTAGTGTAAGTAAGTATTGTATTAGTGTAAGTAAGTAGCGTTAGGACTGTAAGTAATGTTTAAATTGTAAGTAGTGTTTCTTTTTTCTTTGTATTTTTGTACTGTATGTTTGTATGGCAAGAAATTAAAAATATTAAAAAAAAAAAAAAAAAAAAAAAAAAAATATCTCCTCTTACATTTCTAACCCAGCGGACCGTTTTAGATGTCAAAATCCCTACCCTGGGAGAGCTTCACGTGTCAAATTCCCGGGGGTTGCCCGCCCCCACTATGGCTTTCCACAAGTTGCTTGGCAACTTTTTGGCAACTTTTCATATTTCAAGCAACTTTTTCCCCTTCGAGCAACTTTTTTCCTCTCGAGCAACTTGTTGCATTTTGAGCAATTTCCAGACCGAAGATCTCCGAAGATTATCCGAGTGTTGTTCAAAGGCCATACGAACGTTTCCGAAGATTTACGAAGTTTGCCGAAGATTTTAAAGGAACATCTGAAGACGTTTAAACTTTTGGCTCATTCTGCCTAAAACATTACAAAACTCGTCCGGAGACATGACGTCATCGATATCTTCACGGTTGTTCTCAGTTATAATAATAATAATAATAATAATAATAATAATAATAATAAAGACTTTATTTAAAATGAGGGTAACACTAAATAGCAAAGCTAACAAACCTGTGGCCCTCCCTAAAAATTACACTAGAATATTAAAAAAACACTATATACATTGAAAATTGAATACGAATATGCATAATAGTAAACGATATATGAAGCTAAAAAGTTAAAACTATACAATAAAATGATGTAAAAGCTGCTGCTCCGAAAACACCCGATCTCTGAGAGATTCTTTAAAGGGCTTCGGCTGTTCGAAGAAAACCTGTTCGAAGAAAACCTTGTTATTTAACACATTTCCCCTTAGTATGTTATTTAGATACTTCTTTTGCTGTAAAATTGCTGTAAAATTGCTGTAAAATTACTGTAAAATTGCTTAGAAATCTAACCCTTAAAGGAAAATTAGCACATATTTAGAGAAATGCTCTTGATTAGATGCAGCGTTTTGGTTTTTTGGAGCAACTTTCGAGCAACTTTTGTTATCAGAAGCAACTTTTTGGGATTCTTGGAGCAACTTTTGAGCAACTTTTTGAGAAATTACGGGCAACTTTTTGGGAAATCTCGAGCAACTTGTGGAAAGCCCTAGCCCCCACCCCCACCCTGGGGCTTTACATTGACAGGTGCATAATGGTACTTCAGGCCGTCTCCTTGTTCGTCGGGAAAGGAAAGATTGTGTGACGAGTCAAATGATGCGTAAATGAGGCTGTAAGGGCAAAAGAACTAATAGCCCGAGTAAGCCTGAATTTTAGCCTTTGATCGCTCCTACCTAGATCAAGCGACCAGACGTGGTGGCTGAAACTTTGGCTAGAAAACTATCCACGCTAAGTTGTTGGAACTGGAAATAGGATTCAGACGACAAGATTTCGATGTTATTTTTCACACGTTTTCTGATATGGGTAGAAGCACGAAATTTACCACAATTCCTGTCAACCCAATATCAGCAACATCTAGAACCTCAGTCAGTTAGAATCCGAAGTGCACTAAAGCATCATAAATCCGGCCCCATGCCGGATTTATGATGTGTAGTACCACCCCACTCTCGGGTAAAGAAAGAAGTCCCAGGATAGTTATCACAGGTAGCCCAAGCTCCTTGTTGAGAGCCACGAATTACCGACTTAGTAAATGGCATTGCGTAACAGCCTACTGACATAAGAGTTTGTATTGGTAATGTTACGATCGTACACAGGAATTCGAAATGTGGAAAAGAAATTCAACAAAAAAAGTCTTATATACTTCTCCGGCTTCTGTGTGCTACTCGCGGTTGCCATGGCGCTTTGTGGCAGATTGAAAGCGATTCAAGCGAGTTTTGGTTGCACTATTTTGATCAACCTTGATCTAAGGTGAAGATCAACCCTAATCTTGACCTTGATCTCCTTAAGGAGATCAAAACATTGAAGCTAAAACTCGCTAGAATCGCTTTGAAACGGTCACAAAACGCCATGGAAGCACAAGCAACACACACAAGAGAAGTAAGTCGTTGTCATTAAATTTCTTTTCCATACAGTAAAAACCCGCGAGTAAGAAACTAATTTTTAAGAACATGATAGGCTAAAATTTGCCAGTAAGACACCCTCTTTATATTTAAAAACCTCTATAGCCTAAAATTTGGAAATGGTTCGTATTATCTTAAATCGATAAAATATGTTTACTATTAGGGAAAATTAATAACTAACGATAAGTCGACATTCTGGATCCTCTTTGAAGACACCTAGGAGTCTTATCACTCCAGTTGCAAAGTAAATGCCAATGTTGAAATCATGAAATATTATGATTGACGGAAACCACGAAATATAAATGAAATGGTATGCAAATTTCCTAACAGGAAAAGGCTGATTACCACAAAAACTAGTATTAACAAATATGTATTTTTTTCAGAAAATAAGAACTAGTTAAGAACCTAAATACCTAAATTTGTGCTAATTACAATTTATATAAGAACCTGTTAAGGCTAACTTGGGAAAATGCAGGTTCTTACTCGCGGGTTTTAACTGTATTTCCTGTGTACGATCGGTTATCATTTAGGCTGTCACGCAATGCCATCTACTTAGTCGCGGCTCTTGAGGAGCTTGGGCTACCTGTCACGGTTATTTCAAAGCTAATTAATGGTTATTACATTTGTTTGCAATATTTCGGCAGGCCAGACCACCCTTTTAAGGTTCTAGATGTTGCTGATATTGGGTTGGCAGGAATTGTGGTTAATTTCGTCCCCCCGTTCCCATGTACCCATATCAGAAAAACAAGTGTAAAAAATTACATGAAAATCCTGTCTTTCCAACAGGGAGTTCTTTCAAGCGAAAGTTTTCGAAGTGTAAAAGAAGAGAACTACAAGTTTCAACCAACAAATGAAGTTTTTCTTAAAAGAGGCCTGGAAATTCAGGGCATGATAAAGAAATTGTTTTTACATTTTCAATTTGTTGCGCATGAAGGTTTTCATGATCACTCTCTTCAGTGTTTATTCGCCCGCACGTTTTCAAGCACTTTTCCTTAATGCGGCAAGCGCCCCTTTAGAAGTAAAAAGTTTAAACAGGGAAAAAATTCTTTACAAAAGCTTATAAAGAGCGTTAATTCTCTTCACTTGTTTGTTTACATGTGCTATATTCGTTTTAATGAATAAATTTTGTAATGAGTGAACAAATAAAAACTTGATTGATCGCGCAGAGCAGAGCATTCTTGAATGACGTCATTTAATTGGTCATGATAAAAATATTTCCGGCGATTATCAACCCAAAGCTTGATTCGATTTTCACAGGTCAATGAATTTTAACAAAGAACAGAAGAAGTCAAAATTTTCGTGGCTCGTTTCGCCCACGTGTATAGGTGCATACCGCAAATACCGTAACCAGAAAACTTGAGTTCCGATAGCGTGACATTTCAATTGCGTGATCGAAAGTTCGACACGTCTTTATACATACATAGGAAATGTGCGCTTATACGAAACAGCCTGAAAACCTTTCATCTTATAAAAATAAATGCTTGGTCTCATTTCATTTACGGTGTTTCATAACTTTTATCTGACAAAATAAGCTTGTTAAAGAGAATATTCGAGAAGGAGGGAATTCGTGACAAAAATCTCGTCACGCAATTCTTGCAGTATCTTGTGGACACGTGACTACATTTTTCAGTCCCCGGATTCATGAATTAAAAATTTGGCGGCCATTTGTGTTATAAATATAGTTGTTCCTGAAAGTAAACTACCATCGGTACTACAGGAGTAATCTATCACAATGTTTTCCTTCAAGAAGAAGGACAAGGACAAGACGATCGAGACGAAGGAAGAACGGAGGGAAAGAAGAAAAAAAGAGAAGGAGAAAGACAAACACAAAGCCGAACGTAAGGCTCATGGCGAACTTGGTAACATAGTTGCTGGCTCTGATAACGAAGACCAGAAGAAAGGACGATTTAGTTTTAGAAAAGCAGATAAACGAAGATACGACGTCGAGCACGATTACGATGCAAGAAACCCTTCACCTGGCGTCGAACATTCAGATTTCACCGATAGAAAAGGCCGTTCAGGTAGTACGGATACGAACGATAGTTCAGCGAGCGGTTCGGTACCGTTTGGGTCTTCTGCTAGCGTTTCTTCAAACGCTGTTTCGTCCGATGCGGTGCCACAGGCAGGGTATAGAGCTGGAGACGACGAAAAGCGATATCAAAATGAGGTTTCGGCAGATGGCAAACCCGTACCGAAACCTCGAGTCAAGCGAAAGAAGAGTTCTAGTATCGAAATCAAGTTGCAGAGTCCGAGACCAGCTTACGACTCTTACGACAACAAACCGAGCGATAGCAACGATCAGAAACGTGCTTACCCTGGCGAAATGAATGGCACTTCAGAAATTAATGTCAGGTCTTCTGATGAGCCTATATCTGCTTCACCGATGAACGATAAACATGTTTCTCCAGAAAGCGCTCCGCCTAAACCTCCACGAATACTGGCTGATCGGACTGGTGTCGTGGAGTTTGAAGTCAAACTAATCAACGTAGGCTCCGAAGGCCATCAAAACAAGGCTAATTCTAGGCAGCCCATGGATGTAGATGGACCTATTACAGCTACAAGTACAGTACAGTCTTTCACTGGGGCGCCCCTTGATTTCAGCGAACCAAAAATAGTTTTGCCGCCTCGAGATGCAAGCAATTCGCAAGAGTCGCTTCTCTCTCCATCCGAGAAGACATTAGAGGAAATGGGAGTTGATTTGAAACTACCGGAAGTTCAGCCTGCGATTTCAGGAGTCGCTAGGGTTATAAAGCTGAAAAGGCGATCTAGCGGCGATTTTGGATTTGCTCTGAGGCGAGCTAACGCTCCAGGTAGCGGGAAAACCGTGCATTTTGTTGAACCTGTTGGAGCGAATGGCACTGCAGGTTTGCTCCCTGGCGATCGCCTTGTGGAAGTCAATGGAGTCAACGTGGAAAATGAGCCGAGAGAGAAAATAATCGAGATGATTGTTATGTCGGGAGATGAGGTAGTGATCAAAGTTATCCCTGTACCGGAGCTTTCGGAGTTGAGCGTTAGAAGCGGTCTTGATGGGTCAACAGTCCAACTTGATGAATCGAATCTAAAGGCTGGAACTCTTGCTCGCAGTGGAAGCAAAAGAATTAAAAAGAAAGTGAGTTCCTTTACGAGGTGTTAAATAATAATAAACCGTACTAATAGAGTTAATAGTATCTATCTTATCCAAATTCACTTGCGTATTTCGGTTGCGTACACAATTTTAATTGTTGTCTCTCTCATGTTCAGCTAAGGTCGTTGAACACTTGGAATTTACCTGTGTCATAATTAACATTTTCGTTTTGGGAACAAAGAAACGCAGTGGTCGATCTGTTAAGTCTTTTGCCCGAAATCATATTTAATCATTTAAGACAAGCTCTGTTTCATTTGTGGTATTCGTTGATGATTTCGTTAATGTTTGTAATGGTCCAGCGCTCCTAATTTGCATTAGAATGGGTTTTCTTGTTAGAATTTTATTGTGGCTAATTACAGAATAGTGTAGAATGTCTATCACATAGTTCATTTCACAAAGAATCACATAAAAACAAGTCTACTGGCTTTGTTCCACGTTTTAGAGAACATGCCACTTAAAAATTGAAAGAACTCCAGCATGTCAAAACATAGCAACAGATCTTTGATGCAATGATATATATAATATATATCAGTGATCGTTGTATAAAAGATTGAGTTTCTGTTTGCAGGAGACCTGATAGGAATGTCAAAATATAAATATACATCTATGCTAATTATAAATTATGCGTGTGAAAATTTACTTTAATTAAAATTTAGGCAAGGCTGAGGTACAAAGGTTTTTATTTTCTGTATGTTTTTGTAGCTGCTTGCTGGTTTCAGCCTGTTGTTACAGTCAATATTTTCAGTATTTTTACAAGACAATGGTTTGACGTGAAGATTGCTCTGTGATGAAATTCAGGAAATGTTTGTTTTCTTCATTTATGGATCATTGACACAAAAGTGGATTAGGAATTAGAAACCTACTTCTACGTTTAACTGCGTTCTCTGGGTTTTGATAGGAAGCGTGACAATTACAATTTGCTTAATGCTCTGGTAATAGGTGCCATAACAGAAATATTTTGCACAGGAAGAAATTGAAAGATACTTAGATTTGTAGGAGTGAAATACAATAGATACTGTTGATAGCATTACTAAGTGTATTTATCCCACTCGAAAGTCTGAGCAGAGATTTGACCCAGGACAAAATTTCATCTGTTTTGTTTGCCTTCTAAACTTATATTTTTATTATGGCTGAGCAAAACCGGCAAAGCATATAAATATTTCACGGATTAAGATTTTGAGTGATTTGGTTTATTTATGATGCACAACATACGATGCAGAACTATTACATTTCTTATGGAGCCTCTGATGAAATTTGAGGTTTGTTTGAATTATGATTGTAATCTTCAATGTAATTTGTAACATTATTTAGGTATTTGGGATCTAGTTACTAGCTTATTTAGTAAACTTAAGGTACAGCAGATGAAATTTAAAATCCTCATTATTTTTTTTATTCTGTTCAAAAATGTGCTAATGACCCGATAAGTAAATTATTTTGGATGTGATTTTTATCTCCGTGTTTCATTTTGAAAAGTGCTTGTGTCTGTCTAATTCTATCTTTGGGTAAAAATGGATGCTAATATTGGATTTTTACATTGCAACTGTGGATGTTTTTATTCATGTTTTCAGGTTAATGATTTGTTTTATATTTACGGCAAAAAATTGGTAGCCTTACAGTATGATTTTAATGCGTTGTTGTCTATATCACTGTTTCAAAGCAGTGTTTTGTTGTTGTATTTTGATACCAAATATTAACAAGATGCCAAAACAAAAATTCAATTGCAGACTGTACTGCTATTTATTATTTTTTTCATTGTTTTTGTATGTACAGGTTTGTAATATTTAACACTTGTTTCACAATTATATGCCTAATGCTCATTCAGAGCATATAACGGTCACTGATGTCACCTCACCATGTCCAACTGTAGGCGATTTTTGCTAGTTCTTTACATGAAATTCTTAGGTCCTGTTATATCATGATGGCTTTACTTGAACAATAAATAGCATTTTAAATGCAGGGCTTTTAATAAGACTGGGCACCCACCAGAGTGCTGGTGGGTGTTCTTCAGTTGTTTAATCACCAGCTAAATTTCACGCAGTCTGGTATAAATGTTGAGGTGCTTTCATCTTCTTACATGCAAATTGCTCTTTGACCGGTGTCATGTGTACGAGGGCAGCCACCTACTTCAATCGTATTGAAGCCCTGTTTATAGACGGTCTGGGCTAGTTGATGGTCACACAATCCTTGTGAGTCTTGTATAATTTGTTTGTCAAATGTTTTGGCCCATATTAACCAATTTAACTCTGTTGTTGTTGTTTTATTTAATGAAAGCTTTGTGTAGTTACCAGTATTTGACTGGTCACTAAGTGTGCAAAGTAAGAGCAAGCAGCATTTTTGGAATTTAATTTCGCAGATGAAGTAACTTAAGGCAATTTTTAAAGAGCCTTTGTACAAGCATGATGACTCCAACTTGCGTCAAAGGCAACCTGGAAAATACATTTCTTTGCAGCCTGTAACAGTAGAGAGTAGTTACTTAACTCGGAACACGTTTATAATGTCATAAAGGAAAAAAAACTAAATTAATTCAGGGAGAATTGTAGACGTTTTAAGAGTTATAGTTGAATACTGCTTATCTTGACACCAGAAGGGAGACACAAAAAGCTTGATTTTTTCACAAAATTTTGTCACTCTAACATTTTTATGTTCTTGTATTCCAGGCCAAATCGGAGGAGGAGGTAAACTCTCAGAAGGCATGGCTAGATGCAGAAAAAGTGTGGGTTGTACACAAAGCAGGGTTTTCTGGTGGAAGGGTTCAGAAGAACAAGACTGTGAGAGAAGAAGATGAGACTCCTATGTGTAAAGTGAAACTGGATCATGGTGGAGAGATTATTACTATTGAGGAGGACAGTGTTGAAAAGGTTTGTCAGCAGAAAACTGATTACCGTAAAAACCCGCAGATAAGCTGCACCTTTTTTCCAAACATTTTCGCTCGAAAGCGGGGGTGCGGCTTATCTGCGGGAACATTCGGAAAAGGTGCCGTAAATTTTCGTTAACTGATGCTAATTTATGGAAAATTATGTAAATAAAAATAACATAAAACTACAAGAGAGTACCGGTCATTGCTTTTGCAAGTTTGTTTGCAGTGTCGACAATGGCCTATAACTTTAACAGTAATATTGATACTTTAACGAGCGAGAAAATACCACGAGTAAGATGGCCAATTGTTTCTTTCTCATTTTGCACTTTGATGGAAAAATTGTCGAACTGATTACGAAACTCTCTTTAAACAAGTTTATCTCCAATAGATGGCTCCCAAATCTCTTTAATTTGTCGATATGATAGCCACGAAACCCGAACGCCTCCATCGCCATCTTGTTTTGCTTTACGTTCTCGCCCTAGTCCCATATTTCGCGTCCGATCAAATGCCTGGTTACTAAGCTACGAACGTTCTGCAAACGCGTGTTCTTGTTGTTGTGACACAAATATCTATGGAAAAACTGCGTTGAATGAAGAAATACCTGTCAACAAATGCCAGAAAAAGATCACCCATAATATGTCAAAGTTGGTTTTCATTGTATTAAAGAGCTCTAATTGTGGGTAAGACTGAAGTATTTTCTGTTTCAATGTTCATTGAGTTTACGATCGATCCTAAAGACTCAACTTTGGATTTTTGACTCGACTTTGGATTTTCTTTGATTTACTTTTAAAAAACTTTTTTTTCAACATTTGAGTTGTTAAACTCGGGGTGCGGCTTATCTGCGGGTGCGGCTTATACGCGGGTGTTTACGGTACTAATTTTAAAAAAATATTAATTTAATTCAATCAGTTTTGTGTGTGTCTGTTCTGTTGTGAATGACAAGTTAGATAAGATGGCCTCTTGTATTATTAGGATACATGGAAGCACATACAACTCTGACATCAATTTTGAAAATAATTACTTTACTAGTAAGCATACTCACAACTCCTGAAAAACATGACTGTGCTGTTTTCCTCTTATTACGTTGTAATGATACAGTACCCTTCACATGCATTGCAGCATTCAGGGGTTTCACTGAGGGCCAGCCACTGAGCAAAATGACTGCCTGTAAACACAACTTTGCTAGGCTGTTTTTAACATCTGAACCAACTTCAGTTTGCCAAAGAGGGAAGGGGCTTGCTGATACTTTTCACGGCTGGAAAACCCTAATGCCCTCCTGCTTCAAACCTTAATGAATCTCTTGAGCATTACCCATGCATAAAATGCGTGTATTACCGGTACCCACACAGCACATTACATGTATATAAGTTGAGAATGATTTGTTTTGTAAGTTTAAAATTAATTTCATTCATATGAGCAGATTTAAACCAAGTGTTCAGTTTGTAGCTTGGGTACTTCAGAGACGTCAAGGGAAAAAAGTTATTAAAATAAAAGAAGTGGCCCATCTCGACCATCTCGAAGTAAGCACCTTCCTTTCCACTGCCAAAATTTTTATGGTGCATTTTGCAGAACATTTTACTGAGCTTTTTATGCTAACTTTATTCTTCATTTTAGGCCAACCCTCCACAGTATGACAGAGCAGAAGATCTTGCTTCTTTGCGCTACCTTAATGAGTCCAGTTGCCTCCACACTTTGCGACAGCGGATTGGAAGTAACCTTATTCACACATATGCTGGACCTAACTTGATAGTCATCAATCCTCAACAACAGCTTGCAATCTACACTGATAAAGTGAGTAGTTACAGCAACCCTCCAAGTTAAGACCATTTTAGTCGCCATGGCGACTAAAATTTTGGAGCTGGCGACTAAATTTGAACCAAGGTCGCCAGCCTGGCGACTTAAATTGGGAGGAATGATTGAAAGCATCAGCTTAATTTGGTGACTAAAATTTTTCACTGGCGACCAAACTTGAGAAGTTGGTGGCCAAATGGCCACTAAGGAAAAAAATAAACTTGGAGGGTTGTACAGAAATCCAATCCCTAGATATTCTTACATTTCTTCAATACACTTTTTCTATAGACAACTGGAGACTTCTGCCCTTGTAAGTACCTTATTACATAAAGTTTTTGCGACATGTTAATTTCGCAATTCCAAAAAAATCATAAAATTAAAGTGATGCAAACAATAAGTGTCGCGAACATAACATGACGCAAAAATTAAGTGACTCACATTATCTCAATAAATATTATCAAGAAAGAATATTAAGTTTAGTACCACTGAAGGAAGGAATTATCAATCTAAATTGATGTTGTCGTCAATTGACTCAAGAACAATAACTCATGCACGCACAAGCATAACCTTACTTGTAGACATTGTTAGAACTGCTCTGTTGTTGCTATTGCTAATGTTGTTAATATTGCCAAGGAAACGCTAATTGTGTCTTACTCAAAAACACGAAATTAAAGTGATTCAGAATACAACATTTTTGCGAAATTGTGAAATTTAAGTGTCGCAAAATATGCATACCTCAAAATCACGAAATAAACGTGTTGCAAAAATTTTACATAACAAGGTAACCCCATCACCAGCAAATCTTATTTTCAGCACTTTTCAAGGTTCCCCATAGTTAAAATTATTTATCTGCACTTTCTAAATTCTTCTATGCAAGCTGTTACTGCAAAGGACAGCTCTACTGTAAAGGTGCAAACTATGCAGCCTTGAGATTCTTGCTAATAGGTTTTCCTAACAGTACATGTATGTGAGAGTCCTCATAAGCTACCCACTTCAAGTTTATCAATACTTGTGGTGACCACACATTTGAGGAATAATAAAGTCTAGATCTTTTCACATGCCTGGGGTCATTTACTAGCTGGGTGTGATGTATAATCCAGACACATTTGGGAGTCATAGTGGCCTAATGGTTAGTGCGCTGGCCCCTGGTTTGAGCGGTTCGGGCTAGCCCAGGGGCACTGTGTTGAATTCTTAGGCAAGACACTTTCCTTTCATAGTGCCTCTCTCCACTGAGGTGTTTAAATGAGTACCGGCAAATTTACTGCTGGGGTGGGGGTGGGGGGGGGGGTTTAACCCTGCGACGGACTAGCATCCCACACGTATCCCATCAAGGGGGGAGTAGAAATACTCCCAGCCACTTAATGCTACAGAAACAGGGATAAGCTCCAGCCTGATGAGACACTTTCCTTGACAGAAGGCTTGACCTTTAGTTATCTTTTACGTGTATACATGTAAGAAGTTTGTTACTTTTGACCCTACATAAATACGTGCAACAACATGGCTACCTGTACCTCCCACAAGTCTCCTGTAGCTTAGTAAAGCATCCAATCGCTGCACAGAAGGTGCAGGTAATAGGTTTAAATACTACTTCAAGTCCTGTTAGATGTAATATATCAAACACAAGAGACAGTGTTTCATTGGGATATCCAAACACCGAGAAGAGAGTTTTAAATATAATGTGCAGCAGAGTATTTATGACGAAATTTGAGGTGTTTGGATAGCTGATGAAACGCTGTCTCAAGTGTTTAATAAATCTTCTTAATCAAAACAAATACTTTGGAGAAAGAAATCTATGTCAATTAAGACCGGGTATCCAAACCACCTTCAAGGTTATTATTTTCTTTGTTTTATCTTGATGAGAAATGTTCCTCAGAGTACATGTAGCTTGTGTAACTGGCTGATTAATATCTTTCGTTATCTTTCTACCCAGCTAAATGTACATGTATACCATTCATTTCTTTTCACAGGTGATTCAGATGTTCCGTGGCTGTAAACAAGAGGACATGCCGCCTCACATATTTGCCTCTGCACAGTCAGCCTATAGGAACATGCTGGCGACTCGGATGGATCAGTCTATAGTGTTGATGGGACACACTGGATCTGGAAAAACCATCAATTCCCGGCATATCATGCATTATTTAGCTGCTGCAGCCAGTTCACAGCATTCTGCACTCACAGGTGGGAAAACTGATTTATTAAAAGGGGCTTTGTCGCAGGTTTTACCAGATTTTTGAACAGCCAAAATTTATATTTGTGTCATAGGAAACCTAAAAATAATGGTAGATCTTTATTAAAAACTGCCATCATATAATATTAGAGCACTGAAACTTTTAACAAGTGTCTTTGGCTGTGGATGGCTCAATTTTGTTTGATGACCACATTTTTTGTGACTTTATAATGAAACTGGTGACTAGGGGAAAACTCAAATATGTGGTCATTATTGTTATGATGAACAGGCCAATAACTTTTCCAAAAATGCATAAGAACATGAACTTTATATTTTTGGTTCTTTTTCTTTTTCAGTTGTGTACATCTCTGCTTGAAGTGGTTACCCCAATAAAATTTAACCCCTCCTCCAATCCCCCCAAAATTGAAAACACATGCTCAGTGCCTTGTTATGTTTGGATAAATTTTAGCTTTTTATAGTTTTTTATTGTAAATATTCTAAATGTGTTGTAGCGTAGTAAAGTAAGGTATGTTAGAAAAAGAAGAGCCACTCTGTGAAAGCGCAGCTTCTAATAAAGTCATTGTTATTATTATCATAATTTTTATTATTATTATGGCAGTGCTAAAAATTCCAGCTGTAAATAAAAAAAATCTATTGTGATCTTCACTGGTAAGATTTTTCTGCCTTCATATATTCACAATCAACTTTTTTATTTCTTTACCAGATCAAAAACTTGAAGCGATTTATGCTCTGTTAGAAGCCTTTGGCAATGTGTCCACTCCCATGAATCACAGTGCGTCAAGGTTTACCCTGCTATTTAGCATGGATTTTGACACAGCAGGACTTCTGACAAGCGCTTCAGTACAGGTCAGTTAGTGCAGGTGATACTAATTCAGTTAAAATAACAAAACAAGTTATTTTGTGCACAGAAAGAAAAACTTAATGAAATTTTGGGGAAAGCTGGTGGAAAGATCTTATATCATATTAGCTACTGTAGCTTGAAAGAGTTGAAACCATGAGATGTGCTTGCTCCATGGGCTATTGAAGATTCAATTTTGCTGTATGTCGGAAAGGAAAAATGACCCATCTCCTTGACTCACTTTTTCAACACCTTGCATAGGAATGTGATTTAGGCTTAATATTGTGAAAAACACATAGGGGAGAATGGTTGATTGTGTCAAACTATGAAAGGTTACCGCCCCTCCCCCCCCCCCAAATTCATCGGCAATCCCTCTTTTTTCATAGTCTGTCAAACATGAAGTAAAAAAAGTGCCCAAATGGAAAAATGGCTGGGAGAAATAAGAGGGACTGCTCTAAATTATTTAACAAGGTTGTCTTCAAGGGATTCACGGTTTGGATCAGGTGGGCATCAGGGTTTTGCACCCGGGCAAAGTATCAGCAAGGCCTGCCTTTTCTGTAAACTCAAGTCGGTTCAGGTGCTGAAAACAGCCGGGGAAAGTGTTCACAGCCAGTCAATTTGCCTGGTGCCTGGCCCTTAATGAAACCCATGTGTCTTACATGTAATTGTAATTCTGTTTTAGACCTTCCTTCTGGAAAAGTCCAAAGTTGTCAGGCAGTCAGAAGGAGAAAGTACATTTAAGATATTCCACTATTTGTTAGCAGGATGCGATCCTAAGCTGAGGTTAGTATCACTATTTAAACCTGTTCAGTGTAACAGCAATTTCAAGGTTGTTACATCTACTTATTTTCTCGGGACTTTATTTTAGTTTTTACGTTTTTTATTGTAATTTTTATGCTCATTATGTATTTTTGGCCAAATTGCGAAAATTAAGTCAGGACTGTGAAATATGCCAGTTCCATTTTTGTGAAATTAAGTTCCCGCGAAAATAAGTAACAATAAGGTAGTGATCATTGGAAAAGCCGTATGCTCCGGCAGTTATCAAAGCTTATGCGTTCTGCAAAACCCCTTTCTCTATTAAGCTCCCCTCTCCCTCTATTTAACCCCTCCCCCCCTCAAAAGTTCCCAAAAAGAAATAAGTCCTCAGGGGCTTAATAAAGCTTGTATGGTCTCTAGTTTCTGATGCTTAAGCAACTAAGAGCTACTGGGGATACTAGTCCACTGGGGTCAGGTACATGTGACAGCTCTAACGAGGTCTCACTTGAATGTCCTGCTACCCTTTAAAAGAACAACAGAACAACAACAACAACAAATGCCTACAATGCTCCTAGCCCCCCAAAACAATAGCACCCGCAACACTAGGTCCTGACTAGTTGCATTAAAAGCTTATGAGAGCTGCTAAGCTTCTGGTTCATTTCTGATTATGTTCGTCATTCAAACTTTTGTCAGGCTTCCCAGATTTTCACTGGTATACCCATTTGTGGGGGTCTGTACTGAATACACCTTGTATTGCTTCAATCCCTGGAAACTATTCCACCTCTTTCAAATACAAATAAATATTTATAATGAAACACCATGCCTTACAACCACCTCTTTAGTATGGCCACTTGACAAACCAACATAAATTTATTACAAGAATGTAAGAGAAGGTTGAGGAATTAGTAAATAAATGTTATTATTAATCACTGCTTGGAATCAGGGCTAAAATGGAGGTGGTTTTGTAGAAAAGTCAGAATATAATCCAATCTATTGATCAATGTGTTTTCTTCTTGCAGAAAAGAGTTGCAGTTGGAGGCCAAAATGAGTGAGACCAATGAGTTCATGCTATCATTTGACCCCAAGGTGCATTAACCTGTTTAATAAGTTTATTTCTAACTATTTGTATTTGATTATTTTTCACACCACGTTCCAAGTTTAAAAATAACTATTTGAAACTAGCATACAACTTTGTTTGTTGTTGGTTCTGTCTTCCTTCTACAAGAGTTTGCCTCCAGGTTCTTCAGCCCCCCCCCCCCCTCCCCCCATCCTATAAAAAACGTCACTTTCTTACTTTGTCAAATGTGCTGGGTACATTGTGTACAAAATTTTTCCCTCTCTCAACAGTCACCAGATAGCCAGTTGCTCTCTGATAAATGGACAGAGATAGAGTTTGCACTCCAAATGCTGGGCATCTCTGAAGAGGAAACCAAAGGCATCTGGGCAATCTTAGCTGCAATTTGTCATCTGGGATGTGCTGGGGTGGCCGTAGGTAAATACAACATTTATTAACCTTATTTACATGTAGTTACATGTAAGCCTGGTTCACATGTGTGGCACAAATGCAAATGCAAACACAAGAAAAACATGTGGGAACTAGCACAATGCTAGTACAAGGAAAGAAAAAAATTCTCAATTTTCTTGCACCTGCATGGTTTGCACTTGTTCCATGTGTGAACATTGCTCACGCAAGTGCAGACAAAAGCAAGTGAAGTCATGAAAATGTACCTTACCTTGATTGCTCTTGTATCGCCTTTCATGCATCTGTTCTTCAGGGTTCGTACACATCTTGAAAACCCTTGAAAACGCTTGAATTTCAGGAGTTCGATTTCAAGGCCTTGAAAGTACTTGAAAATGGTTTTCGGTCCTTGAAAGTCCTTGATTTTTTTATTGAACGTCAAAAGGCTTAAAGGCAGTGAGGAAACTGCTAAAAGCGATTTTTTTAGTTCTTCAAGAAACACATCAACGGCGCAACAGACTGGAAATTGTTGATTTGTGGTAAAAAAAAAATTAGTTAGTAATCATCTGAACAGGCTAGTAGAATTTTCCCATCATTGGCCTATTGGACATTAAAAACAAAATGAGTAAACAAAGAAACCAACAAACAAACAAATAACTAGTGAGAAGGTTTGTTTCAATTAAGAGTTACCTTACTTCAGACCATCAAAGATCACTTCTGGGCTAATACAACTCTAACTTACTACCATCCTGCCTAGCGTCAGTCTTACATCACAGCCTGTGTCTATCCAAGATTTGTTTAATCTCTTTGACATTTGTTTAAAGGTGCAGACAACAAGCCCTACTTTGCCAACCCTGCTGCAGTCCAAAGAGCTGCAGCAGTTCTCGGCACCACACAGGAAGAGATCTCCGAGATCATCTTTGCACCTCCAGTTGTCAATCAGTTTACCATAAGAATGCGCCGTCAGAGCCAGTCTAAAAGTGATCTGAGTCCTACCAGTTCAGCAGACAATACCCCAGAGAGAAAAGCCAAAGCTACCGCAGTGCAGTACATCGAGGCCTTGGAAGGGTTTGCCATGGGACTTTATCAGGAAGCATTTGCTGCTCTGGTTAGGTTTATCAACAGGTAAGAGTTAGAAGATAAAGTAATGTTTTTTGTATACAGTCAAAGCTCTTTAATATGGACGCCAAAAGAACAGGGATGAGTGTTGGTATTATGAAAGTGTTAGTAATTTACAGAGGTAGAGTTTATATCAATTTTTTGATCTAATTCAGACCAAGACAGTGAACGGTCCATAATACAGTGGAACCCTGATATAACGATCCTCGATATATATAGATTACTTCATAGAAAGTGCGACGTACGGATTTTTATTCACGAGTTGCAAAACTTTGTAAAACGAACGAGTGAGCGTAGCGAAGATGAGTTTTTAAAGTTTTGAAACAGTGAATAAAAATCCGTACAAACACTTCTATGCTTAATTTTTTATTATATATATAACGAGAATTAAACATATTCTGCAAATCATTTATTTTTTGTCTACACCATAAGCTTACATACGTAAACTGAGCAAACAGTTCAAGACTGATCTAAACGACCGGTTGTAATAAAAACTGACAAGTCCGGCAACAAACGAGATAATAAGCTTAAACATCACTTCACACTTAAATTTCCCATTCAGAAAAAAACTTTAAAATACGGGAAAATTCGCTAATACAAAGAGTAAAATCTCTTAATCACTGTCGGATTCAATAAATAATGGCGGCGCTCGCGCGCAAAGACAAATTTGGACTCTGTTACTTACACTTTTACGGAAATGTTAAATGTCCCTCCTTGAATTTTGCACCTTGGAAAAGAGATAAGGCTCGAGGCGTCTGCTGGTTCCGGAGATAGCTGACCTCCTCGGTTTCTTGTATGGCCAGTGGTCTTGAGGAGAAGTCAGCGCCAAGATAAGATATATCCCGCTGCGTTTCTCCGAGAGTGAATGTATGTGAGCCGAAATTTTTATGCCCAGATTTGCATGTATGAGTGGGAGGAACCTCTTTACGTTCAGCTTTTGAATCATTCGCTTCGGGCACTGTGGTTGGAAAGGTTTTCAGCATTCAAGCCAGCTTTTTCAGCCATTTTCAGAGCGAACTCAATTTTGGAGCCCATCGGCGCTGCTTTGAACCAGGGTTTTGACGAGTTTGCTAGTTTGGTGTGGTTAATGCCAAGTAAACGGCTGTCGTCTGACTCATTTGCTCTGGCCTTGGAAGCAAAGGTGATAGGCTTGAAGAGGATCTTGTACTGCTGGAAAAAATTTTCGGCTTAACTGGGCGAATATCTTTGGGCTCGGCACCGGTTCTTGTCTTTGTTTGTCGCTCGGTGTATTCAAGAAATTCGGCTCCATCTGCATGGTTTTGAGTTGAACGTCGCCCCACTTCATTCTCTATGCTCTGGCATCCTCTCAGACCAAAGTTGTTTTTCAACCATAAAGTTAAAGGACGGAGAAAAGACCAAAAGATTTTGCCGTAAAGAATTGATGTTGTCACTCAGAGCACGGGCAGCTTTGGTCTTTTTCCTTTGCCAGCTTTCTTCAATTCCTTCTGCTTTGCAACGAGTGTTTCTCTGGTTTTTCTAAACTCGTGTCCGTCTATGATGGTTGTAGGATGCCCTTCTCTCGTAAATAGCGGTCAAAGCTGGAAATAAACGACCTCAATGTTGTTGGCTCATATTCTCCTCCGTCCTTTTTCTTTACCTCCACGATGAATGCAGACAGTACTTCGTCAGTTCTTCGCTTCCAAGTTTCATCTTTATCATTTTCCCTTAGACAAGGAACATCGGTTTTTTTACTCAAAGTTTTTTTTGATTGCTCCTCAATAAAATCATCTAACGGCAATTCCAGAGGAACAAACGTGAAGCCGAAGCCATGTTTCCGAAACACAAACTTGCCGCTCGCTGTTCAACTTTGTTGGAAACCATTTGAGTGCGCGCGCTCTGATTGGCTGGGTCGTTCCACTCTAGATGCTGATTGGTTATATTTTTCACATGTGAAGAAAGCTATACGCGAAGCTGATTGGACGTATCGCTTTTCTCACATGTGAAAATATAGCATATAGAAATCTATTTGCAAGGTTTATTGCCCAAAATTCTCGCTATATATGTAATAAAACGATATTCCTGATATAATGATGAGAATTTAGCGAACCGAACGGAAAATCGTCCCTGATATAACAATATTATCAGTACACAGTCACAATTTAAGCAAAACATCGAACTTAATCCAGTAGCATAACAGTAATCGAGTAATATCTAACGTTTCTGATAACAGCTTTGTACGATGGTGTACAAAAATGATACTTTATTCTAAACCTCTGTATCCAGTGAAAAAGTACATGTTAATTTTACCCAGATAAAACAATATTTTCGGCTATTACACGGCCATATCGTTATATCGGGAGTTTCGATATAACGATATATTTTACTGCTCCCTTGGCATATCGTTATATCGGGGCTCTACTGTAGGGAGGTGTTCGTATTATAGAGGTGTCCATAAGGAGAGGTTTGACTGTATTGTGCTCAGGCATGAAATAGTTCATCAAGTTCAATTGAAACCTCTTGCCACCAACCACTAGTTATGAGGCTTATTATACAATGTAAGTGATATACATGTGTGGCATAACTATTTTCAAGACAATACTGCATGTATGTCAAGCAGACCTATCGTCAAACCTTTGTTGAACTGACGATTGTAAAATGTAAAAAATGAAAATTAATCTCCTAGGGTTTTAAATTAAAGGTGAAAAAGTAACCATATCCCTCAAAACAGCAGCAATGACATATGTGAACATGTAGGGCCATTTATTCTTGGTTGTCATGTTACGTCATAAAATTCTGAAATCAAAATTCATTAGGCCTACTAAATTTTCGTTGTCATTAGACGTAAGATAAACTAAAAATATATCTTTTTGCAAATTTCTAGATCGATAGTGACATTCGTTTTTTAAACAGAGCATTTTGAATATTCGAGTTCTCCGTCGTATGTGACATCAAGCTGAGTGCCGTGACAAAGCTGTTTTGTTTGAAAAAAGGCCTTTCCTTTCCATTTTCAACAGATTGAACATTTCAGATATAATAAGTGGTGTTTATGTGAAACTGTACTTATTAGCTCATGAGCCAAAGATTGCCGCTGTTGTAAACAGAATTGAGTTTCAGATGGTTTCTCTGACATCACGGCGGCCATATTTGTGTCCCTCAGAAGTCACAGTTATGGCATCTCCATACTAAGCTTTAAAAATTGCGTGGAAAGGTTTGGCTAATAACTCGCGAACGGTACACTGCACAGACCTGAAACTTGAAGAAATTGTTTATCTATTTATCATCTAATATTTGAAATTCATAGCTTCTGTAGTTGAATGGTTTTGAATTTATTTTTTGATTGCGTGACAGTGAAAACCAGCAATATATTAATTTTGTTAATATGACCAGTTAGTCTTGATTCATAACTTTTACAGTGGAATCCCATATCTCAAACCTCCAAAGGGAAATGAAGGCCACTTTCAGCTCAAGTTATCGCGAGGTTTGAGAAAAATCAAGAATCCAAGAAATTTGGATTTTACTGTAGATTCAAATAATTGATATCTAGAATTTATAGAATAGAAACTCCCCAAAAAGTATTCAAGACATGATACCAGAACTCTGTTTGAGACATGTGATTTATCTGCCATCTTCCCAGGCCTTCATATTTTTACAAAATATTCACTTAAAAGTTGTTATTCCCTGTAGGTCTCTTCAGTGCAATGTAAGAACTGTTTCGTCAATGCACGTGTTGGACCCACCAGGCTTCCAAAACCCAGCATCAGTTGGCAAGACTGAAGGAGCACTGTTTAATGACCTGTGTCATAACTATGAGTATGAAAGACTCCAAAAGTTCTTCCATGACACAGTGTTTACTGCTCAAATGGAAAGATACTCCCAGGTTCTTATTATTTAAATATACAGTATATAACTTGTATCTTGAAAACATTTAGCATAAATATTTCAAGGTTGTTGTTTGTAATCCATATTAGTCTAACCAAATCGTAATCATTCTATCTCCTTCCTGGTTTATTAATACCTCTTTGAATTTTTTTTTCAATATGGTAAGCCATTAGTTTGATTTGATTTTAAGGTAGTATTGTGCATTTAAAAAAAAATAATATGATAAATAATGGCCCATGGTTCCTTCTGAAGAATTGTTGATGTGTCCCAAGGCAAAGAAGGTGGTAGCTGGGTGTCGTGTCTTCTTGTGTGACCATTATTCTAGCATGCTGCAGTGTTATTTTCTTCTTAACTTGATAAGCTCTGTACGTTGGTACTATAAAGTTTATCCAAGATAATTAAGTGTTTTTTGTGTACTTTCCATGGTGGTTTTGTAATAGGGCCTGTGTTCATGTATAGTACAGACATTGGACACTCGTGGCGCAGTTTTGTAATCTTTAAATCTTTGACTATTAAAAGGTGGATTTCCAGTACACGTATTTTAACGTGCGTTTACGTGCGTAAAAAAAAATTAGAGACAGTATGACGACTTGCGTACACGTTTACGTAAGTCGTTCATACGTTGTCTCAAATTTTTTCACGCACGTAAACGCACGTTAAAAATTACGTGTAACTGGAAATCCACCTTAACTGGGTAATTGTGATTGCTTATGGCAAATTTGTTTGAATTCCACAGGAAAACATAGAGTGTAGTTTTGAAAGTGTGGCTACCTCTCCTGATCCTGTTGTGTCTGTCTTTGATCGAGCTGCTCAGGGCGTGGTATGTGTTATTTAATCAGTCACTGCACCTTTAGAGCGGTTTTCACTTGAGTGTCGAAAGTAAATTGCGTTTGCTTTGGTTTTGCATTGCTACGCTTAGTGATTGGCTATAAAAATCTCGTGCCACTTTCTCAGCCAATCAGAAGTAAAACCTTGGTTAATAAACCAATCATGACGCGCTCAAAAAGCGCACTTTTTCCCGCGCTTCGTGTCAGCTACATGTACTTGCTACGGGAATTTTGATTAGTTCACTGGATTGTCTGTGTACTTTGTGATTGGCTAAAGTGATTACTTTGGTTTTAGTTTTACGACACTCATTTGAAAACTGCCTCTATTCAAAGTGTATCGCGTTCAGTCGGAATCCCCTTCGCCAAATATTGGCTGAGGGTTGACATTTGAGTCAAATGTCAAATTAAGAACCAATCAAACGTTGTAACCAGATCGTTAAAAAATTAAATGTAAAAGATCCGTTCCTCTCAATACATTAACATAACTTATGCATTAAATTTACACGCCAGAGTCCAAGCTTGTTACGTTATGCGTAACTGTTGTGTGACGTTGATTCAAACGACAACAGAGAATCACACTGAAGTGAAACTTGACTGTTGTACTGCTAGCGTGACGTTTGAACCAGGCCTACAAAATTCTTTGTTTTGCATTTATGTTTTTTTTAGACACGAGGTTCAACCTTGGACCTGAAGAGTGAACAGAAAGGCTTGTTGTGGATCTTAGACGAAGAATCAATTTTCCCTGGAGCGAATGACAGCAGTTTTCTGGCTCGGCTTTATGTACACCACTGCAACGAGAGTAAGTATTTTCGTTCTTTATAAACGAGTTAATCTCACAATATTTCCGAGATGGCTATGTCAAGAAGTGGGAAATTCGTGGATTTTAGATAAGTACCGCTATACTGCAATGAAGGTACCCTGAGAATGTGGATATTAAGAGTACCGCAAATTTCTTGAAAATGCAGTAACTATACTTTTACAAGTGGAATAAGGTATAAACGGTCACAATTTATTACCATAAAGATACTGTTGTGACATTCGTTATATGGCTGAAATGAAGTGAAAAACTCAGTACAACTGCATTTGCATAACGTAAGTCATTAAAAATCTTATGACATCACACCGACTGTAAAACTAAAAGAATGACGGTAGCTGGCGGTATTGTTGGGTTTTAAAGCGTGCACAAGCAAGCGGCGAAACTGCGACAACAAGCGGCGCAGCCGCGAGAGGTTTGGGGAGGAGGAGTTGAAATACTATCATTTATTTATTGTGTTTATTCGTACAGAGGACACGTGGGTAAAACAGGGACCACTCAAAGACACATTTTATATAAACCACTGTCAGGGTAACTTGCCTGTTCTGTACAATGCACGAGGCTGGCTCAAGGTCGCCAGGGAACACGCCGCTGTCAAACAGGCCCATCCAATCCTGGCAGAGTCCTCCAAGTAAGATTCTACTTTTCTGTGAATCTAAGATCATCTTTATACAGTTACAAGCCTCTGAATCCCTTGACCAGAACTAAGTAATTACCGGTACTTTCTCAGCTTTCTACGGTGTCAGTAGAACAGTACAACACTTTCCTCCTTAGTTAGCCTCTTACGCAAACGTTCTTTTGGCTCGTCACGCAATGTGGGGAAGGAACGATTGCGTGATGAATCAAAAGAACATCTGCGTAGGAGGCTACTTCGTTGATAGCAGCCTTAATTTCAGTTGTCACGCAACGGTTTTCCTCACTGAAGAGGAGCATTGCGTGACGACCCCATAACGGCTGCGAAGGAGACCAGTGGGAAATTAGTAACGCAAAAAACAAACCAGAAAATCAATTTAAATAGAATCTTCTAACACAGACCTGCAGTTGGACAAGGAAAAGTTTCTTTGTAGAGACTTGTAAATAAAGTTATTAGTTTCTAAAACAACTGTTGTGCTGTGTCAGCAGGCTAGTGAAACGCTTATTTGTTTTTCAACTAGTCGATTGATTAATAAACCGCTGTAGCCTAATTGGAAAAGCTGACGTTGGTCGGAGAAACGTAGAGATCTGTTATTATTGACGAGCTTTTCAGAGGGTGGTATTTAAGTGTGCTGTTTTGTTTTCCAGATCGTACCTGAACGAGATGTTTTCACGACATCGTTCAGCTGCCGAGGGCGTGACTCGATCCCGGAGCCTGAAAAAGACGCTTAACACACCCACAGCGATCAAGAAGAACTCACACTGTTTACAACTCATATACCAAGTGGTGAGTACACGTTATATGATGCATCTTGGCTGAGAAATAATTTAATCTCTCAGCCAAGAGGATTATAATGTGATTATCACTGATCAAGCCGGAAAGGCTTTTTTTTATTTGATAAGGTAAAGGTTAAGTCCATGATCTAGCCTTCTGACCCATACTGCCGGCTTATCATATCTCCGGTTTCCCTAGCATGAAGCGACTAGGAGTATTTCTACTTCCCCCGTTGATTGGATGCTAGTCAATTGCAGGGTTACCCCGAGCATTAAATTCGCTGGTACCCATTTATACACGTGGGTGGAGAGAGGCACTGTGAGAGTAAACTGTGTCTTGCCCAAGAACACAACACAGTGACCACGGCCAGGTTTCGAACCCGGACCGCTTGATCCGGAGTTCACGCACTAACCATTACGCCACCGCGCCTCCCACAATTTATTTCAAAACTCCAAAGTTCGCATTTGCGCGTATAAAGACTGTACATCCAAGAACCACCACGTTTTCGCGCGTAATGAATTTCAAAACGTCTTTATATGACACTACAATGTAGCTTAGTTGTGTTGACGTAAAAACTATTTAAAAATATTAAAAAAACTGCCATTGTAGCCGCTCTTTTACCTGACAGCCAGTTATTTCGAGCGTAAAGAAGCCTGTTTGTTTTGTCTTACGCGAGATATTTGTTTGATCTCAGGACACCATTTTAGACGCTATCCGAAAGACCAAGGTCAACTTTGTGCGTTGTATTCTCCCCGTGGAAACCGCTGGACAGTTTGACAGCGTCGATGGTGAGTCCATGAGTAGGACTGGAAAGGAGGTGTCCACCATGAATGTACCGCTGGCCAGACATCAGCTGAGGTCCGCAGAAATGCTGGATGCTGTCAGGATACACCGGCAAGGTGGGCTGACTGTGGCACTTAGACTTTGGCCAAAAGTCAAACTTCTTATGAGCCGAACTAAATCCCAGTTGAGGTCTAAGCTAATTAGTTGATCTCATGAAAAGGTCGGCGTTTGTCCTGAACATACGCTTCAGACGGAAAGAACGTGATTGTTAATCTAATTCGCTATAAATTTAGTTCGATTCATGAGAAGCTTGACGTTCGGAAGGAGCGTTAAATTGAAAAGCTGTGTGAATGCCCTATTACTAGCCGCAGTATACACAGAATCACAGATATCGTTCAAACTTGGGCATTTACGAGTTGTTTTCTACCTCTTCCTCAAAACGAGTCTTTTATTTCACTACCTTATTATTGTGCGCGTTCTAGCATTCTGCAACCATGGACATATTTTTTTAAACAAATGGAAAGAACCTGAAATTATGATCGTAATAACTATTAAAACGTGTTAGTACCCCGTTTCCCCTTTCAATGTTGAAAAATGGTAAAACACACATGTCAGATGAATGTTTTTTTTGTAAACATTGTACAGGGATTCGGAGGGGCAAAATATGTGTAAATAATTGTTTCAACACTTGTGACCATGGTTGTTGCTTAAGGCTCTACAGCTCTCGCGAACTCGTCTATTTTTCTTCTTCCAAAACTGCAGTAATACAACCGCACAGTTTAGATCTCCTTTCCCCACAGGTCTTTAAAGCATTTGTTCAGGAGTATGCATCGTGTTGTGGGCAACTTCCCTGACAAAAACGCCGGTCTAGTCAAAACGAATGTCAGTCCGTGTTTACATGACTATTTGGCGCCTCCTTTCACGGGTTACGAAGCAGTGGGTGTTTGCGTTCGTTTCTGTTACACAAACAACGAATAACTCCGGCTCGGTGAACCGGTCCACGTCCGAGCCACTCCGGAAGAAACCGTCTGGCCGATCCAATTGTTTTTATTTATAGAAATACTAACAATGTGGCGCACGGGCCAGGGCGAATGATTAATAATCCATTTTATCTGTGCTTATCTAGAGCGGTATTTGAGTTTCCTTTTGGAAGTCAGTTTGCTAAGAAGCTGTTGTGATGCGTAGAGGTTGGCTGATTTCCATTTGATTGCCAAAGTACTCCGATTTTGGGCGTTTAAGGGGGAGTTGTAGGTCTGATTTGTGTGGCGTGTGACAATAGTTTTGAGAGAAACGAAGATGGAAAAAATAATACATACCACTTAACTAAATAGACTACCCCTAACAGGAGAGAATTTTGGATTTTATTTTGGTGTTCATCTGTCAATTATTAACTAAAATTTCTAATTAGATCTTCATTAAATCTTCATTTTCCTCATTTATTTCAAAGCCATTGCCTTTCTTCTTTTTAATGTACATCTTAAAGATCATCAAGAAATGCTTACAATTTCCTGGGACCTTCCGCTTCAAACCTATAATGCATGAAACCTCAAAGAGATAACGAGAAAATAGTGTGTTATGAAAACGTATGAAAGACATGCGTTTAACTGCAGTAAAAGCACGAAATCTGGAAAGTTGTTTCTCTTTTTTTTTTTTTTTTTGCAAACAAATGCTAGTTGTAGCATTTCCGAATTTTCCTTAGGATTATATGAAACCAGCATTAAGTTGTGTAGAAATCATTTGGTTGTTCTTCAGCAAAAATTTTAAGTGGTTAACACCGGTGTTGCATGTTTCGCATCCCTTATTGACTTAGCCATCGTTATCTCTTTGCATTTCGCTCTATCAGAAGTTAACGCTTGGAAATAGAGGAAGCCTGTAATGCTTTTCTGTAAAAAGTACTAAAATTGGCGAATAGGTCTTCGCGTACACGAAATATTTCTAGTACATCAAGATTGAGATATAAAATAAATTGTTGTTGAAGGAAGAAGGGAGCCATAATAATTTGTTGGTGTTTTTCCAGTCCATAAGGACAAAACTTGAAAAAATCAGCCTGACATTTTCAAGTTGAGATCTAAGTTCCTGATGGCATCACAAGAATATCACTTGTTTATCACTTCAGTACACTAGCATGGTGATTTTTAATAAAACTGAACCACTATTCGTAGTTTCCATATGTCTTTAGGCTCTTGAGTTTTTGAAGTGAAACTGGTGACAGGGTCCTTTTAAAATTCTTTGCCATTTTAGCTGATTTCGAGCTTAAGGCAGCAGTTACTAGAATCGAGCTAAAAATAGTCGCCCACGCACTTAAGCACGCACTTGTTTATTGCGGATTAGTCCGTGCACGTACAGCGGAAAGGCGGACTCGCCGAAAAGGGAACGAGGTCATTTGAAAACTTTTTACCACTTCAGAAAGGCGGTTCGTTCACGTCTCTTCACTCCCGCTGGTACACAACAAGGTGGTCCAAAACTCCGCTGCTTGAGGTCCTTTAGGTCAAGCTTACGGCGCGGAGAACAAAACGAGATTTCATAAGGGAAACCATCTTTTGTGATTCACGTCACGCAGAGGCTTTGTTAACTTTCGTAAGTACGTTTACAATTTACCATTCGACTCATGCGCCCTTTTGTTCTTAACCGTGATGAAAATCTAGTTTCTCTTTAAAGTTTCAGTACATTGTCAATCTAACATGTGGCGGGAATAGCGAAAATCATCACCTTAGGTAGATAGTCTTGATGCATCTCGAAATTCTTAAAACAAACATTGAAGCAAATGTAAAGCGTTACTTTGGGAGAGTTAAGATCTCAAGTTTAGGCACTAAAAGGAGTTCTACTCAGCTGCGTGATTTTAAAAAAGTTTTGTAATCCTTCTTAGCACCCTTGAGACTTGATTTCGACATGTTTCTTATGTTAACGACATTCAGAACACGATCGAAAACAATACGAGGCTAAATATAATTAAAGGGTAGTTTAAAATGCAAATTAATTATTTCGGTGGCCAAACATGTAAACTCGAATCTCAGCGCCTCAGTACAGCGACTGGAAATTGCCGCACTTCTGGTTTGTGGAAGCGTATCCCGACCAGAGGAAATGAAGAAAAGAAAATCAGTGTCATGTTTGTTCATTTGCAGTCCTTTTATTTTACATGGAGGTATTCAATAGTTTTTTTGTCGTACAACTTTATGGTGTGTAGTGCAAATCTCATTTTGTCTGAGTTCTGTCGGGGTAACTCCACGCGATTTGCGGTGTTTCAAATTCGGTGGAAAACGAGTGCTTTTCAGATTGTGTTTTGACAATTTTCGGTGATTTTAAGGTTGTTTGCGCTCTAATCGAGTATTCATAGCTACCCGTCTGTGACGGAAACCGCAGCGTTCAAGTAGCCTGGATACCTTTCATAGCCGGTAGGAAGTCTTGTCGTTTTATCCAGAAATATTGTTTTCATTCACTGCCTGCACGAAACGACATCGATGCTACGCTGTCCTTAAGATGCCGTCTAGAACTGAAGTTGTTTTTAGAGAGGCTGTTCTCTTAAAATCCAGCGTTCTCAAATTTGAATACGGTATTTAGTTAGCAACTTTAACATTTGCCCCTGCTAAAAGTTGCCATTTTGCGCACCGGTAGGGCGTTGCGGTTTGCGGCATTTGATGTTCATTACCGCCTCAAAAGTCGTCACATTGCCCGATTTTGTTTCTGTTTTGATTATCAATGTTTTTGTTCCACAGGCTTTCCTGAGCATATGCCGTTTGGTGAGTTTAGGCGCCGGTTTGATATCCTCGCAGCAAGTCAGTTCAGGAACTCTGGTCCTGTTTTGGACGAAAAGAAAGTAAGTAGAGTTGAATTTTTTCTGAGACCAGGTGCGCTATCTATAGTAAGTCATAATTTCCTTGAGTGTGTAAGTGCGAGATCTGGTTTGTAAGTCAGTTTACAGTAAATCATGACAAAAGATTTCACGGTCAACTACTTAAAGAAATTTATTCAAATATTGCTACCTAGTTTCTATTGTGAAGTGTTCATTTTTCAGACGATATATTCGATTGTTTTGGCATTAATTTATTTGTTCGTAACCGCAGTAGCGTAGCATATTGACAGATCCTTGAAATGGAAATAAAATAATCCGCTTTAACTTTAAAGCCAGATCATCGCTATTTCCTGACTTCTAAGTTCTAGTTTCATGCATACCTGGAATGTTTCTCTAAGAGCGAAGGGGTAGGGGGTGTCGAATATAGTTGAAAGTAAACAATACTTAAACGAAGTTTGCCGCTAGTTTCTGGTGAGTTATTCACGCGGTGCAGTATTTTATCGTTGTTTGATATTGCCATTGTTTATCAAATGCCTTCAGCGAGCAACAATGTCTACTCGGTGGTAAGTAAGTTATTGTTTAAAATTTCTTTTTTTGTTGCTAGGCGGTTGAGACTCTGTTGGAACACCTTGAACTCGATAAGAGGAGTTATCGTCTGGGGTTGAGCCAGGTAAGACGAAATTGAAGATGCTTTTGTGTTAGGTTAAAGGCGTTAGCTGTAATTAAGCAGCAAACTGTATCTTAAAGAATCTGTATCACGGATTTTAGCCAAATTTAGGCCCGGGAAATGGCCACCAAACTCGGTAAAATATAAAAATAAAATTTTGCTTAAAACAATAACGGAACATTTCGATAACATAACAAATACAAAAGAAGGTACGGATGGCCAAAATTGAAGAAGATTGAAACGGATTTCAATATGGGTTTTTGAAATATTGTTAGGCTGAACAGTTTCCAAAGTTTATCTCGTTTGCTTGCAACCTTTAAATTATAACGCCAGGGAGACCTATTTAGTTCTAATGAAGCTATGGTTTTATCATTTAGACTTCGTAAATATTAGGTTTCATAGCGAGTATTTGGCAAATATTAATAAAATAAACTTAACTCAGCCGTGACACAGTCCGTTTGAGAGAGACTTTTTTCGGACAGTGACATTAGCTACTCGGAAAGAGAAATCGGAGAAAGTTCTTGTGATCAACAGGATTCGAACCTTTGACCTTCCGCGCAGCTGTCGGGCGCTCTACCGCTGAGCTATAAAAGACTCGTGGGAGCTAAGTTTTTTTTAACTGTGACAAAATACATATATTAACATACATCTAATAATATTTTCAAAGTGTATCTTTTTGTCACTCCTACCACCCCTCCCCTACACTCCTGTCCTCCCTTCCCCACCCCTCCCTGCTAATATAGCGCTTAAATGATTTTCAAAGGAACCCGTCGAAGTGCGCAAAACATCAGGAATGCTTCATAGTGGTTAACCGTTAACAAACTGGGCTGAGGTGAAATTTGAAAACAAAATCATGTAATAAGCATGGTTCCACTTAAATTTACATAAAAGACCCCCTAAAAAGCCTTGCAGAACTTGAAAAGAAACGATTTTAAATTTTCAACGTCTTGAAAAGTCATCGGTCATATTTTAAATCGTTAGGATCAAAATCGAAGCCGTTACAAATCGATATTATTTTGAACTTGTTGTATTGTGTATATCAGCGTGGAATCATTGCTTTCCAGCGTGAAATATTGCAATAACATGCCAGGACCCTACATGGGTTTATTCTTCTGCCTGCCACTAATCCTATCTTTGTACGACGCTTTTGTTATTTACAATACGTTAAGTATAGATCAGATTGTGTTATGTGCCTTTGAGCTTGGAAATCTTGCCGACAGCGAGCTTCAAACTCATTTGTCGATTGATGTGTTGTGCGGGACAGCTCGCAGCGTTTGGTTTCATTCCGGCTAAATCAAGAGTTGTAAATTTTGGACAATTAGGTCAACTTCACGACAAAGGTCTGTGGTTACTTGTGATTGTTTGTGTACTGTTGATTTTGTTGACATAATTAAGTTGCTTGATTGCAATTTTGAGCTCATAATTATTTACTTAATTTGAATTCATTTTGGCTTTGATTTCTCGATCGTTTCTAGCGCTTTCGTGGACATTTTATTGTGTCTTTCTGCTTTCTAGTCCTTTTGGCCGTTTCTGAGCTGTTATTGCGTGTATTTGTAACGATTTCGCCGCCTTTTTCAATCTGTTGTTTACAAAAGTTAATCGAATCTGTGGCTATGCACAGGCAATGCATTTAACGATTTTATCGAAGAAAGCATGTAGTTCATGCAGAAATTGAACCCGTATCTACTAGGACGAGCTAGCAAAGAAGTTGGTCTCATAAAAGTTAGCGAAGAGTTAGACAATCATGCTAGATACCCTTGGTTCTTATTGAAATTAATCGGTATCTCTTAACATAACCGATTAATCGACCGTTAAAAGATTCAAGTCCATTATATTTGTGAAATGTTTGTTTATTTGGCGTGTTATAGTGAGTAAATGTCGTGTCAACAGCGCACAAATTTCTGTAGTTGAGGTTTTGATCAGTATGAAAGACCATTGTCTTTAGTTCATCGCAAATCCATCGTCTCGACAATGATTACATTAATGCATATAGCTGCTCGGGTGCTAAGCCTTCTCTGTCATAAAAACTTCTTTAGGCTACGTTGGTATTATATCAGCGATTGAGCAAGCTACGCTATTTTCGACTTGTCTGTACCGAACACCCTTCATCAATGCGTTATCTTTTTTACTAAGCAATAGCTGCTAAGGTTAAATCTCAAGATTTGGTCGGTGTTGTTCTGTCAAAGTTACAGACAATCAGGATTAAAGATTAGAGAGCTTTATTGTTTATACGGACTTTAATTTGAGAAGGTCAATTTAAAAGCAAACAAACAAACATTCAAACGTTGTGTTGTCTGAAGAGACGGCAATGATCGAGCCCTTGGTTTGCCTAGTGAGGTGCCTTCATTCAGATTCCTAAATGACTGAGATAAACCTATTGATTTAGACTAAGAGATTAAATTTTAATTTACTTTTGCCTTTCTTCTATATGCATTAAAAGCCATGTGGAGAGAATGCAAATCTGTTACTGATCTCCAAAAACATTTAGCTTAAATTTTTCTTGTTCGCCATTTTAAGTCTGTTCCAACGCCAAATTTCAAGCATCTTTTTCTTGTTTGGATAATGGCCGTTTTCTCACTAGAGACGGACAAATCGTGTTGACGGACAAATCGTCTGAGACGGACAAATTGTCTTAGTGTGAAAACGGGACGGACACGATTTTGGACAAGTCGTCCGAATTTTTCCGTCGATTTGGCCGTCTGGGGAGACGACTTTTGAGCACGACTTGGTCGTCTGCACTGAAAAGTCGTCTAAAAGCCGTCTTAAATTCACATTAGACGAACAAGTCGTCAGACAACTTGTCCGTCTGGAAGATTTGTTTGTGTTCTAGTGTGAAAACAGCCAATAACAGTGTTTGCTTAAAATTACTTGAGCTCAGGGTTTCAAACATTTGTGAAACGTGTCATAACCAATCAGGAACAAGACCAAAATCGAGTTTGACTTGACGTACGCGCATTTTCCCGCGCTTGGCACGATTCGCATGTTCTGTTTTGTGTTCTTATTGGCCCATTGAGTGCATGACGTTTGTTATGATTGGGCACATGAATACTTCAGTTTTGGATTAGGTGTTACGACAATTATAAGAAAACCAAAAGCACTGCATTCACTTCTGCGTTCTTCTACTAATGTAAATGATACCCCAGAAACGGACTTCAACGGAAGCCATGTTTACTTCCTTATAGCCCTAGGAGCCGCTTCTAGTGACTTAACCATTAGTTGCTGGAAGCTTATTCTTTTTAGCAAATACACGATGATGCCACTTGAGTTCGCTTCAACCTTAAGTGCCATATTTTTTATTTCTTGGGGCTTAGATATTTGCGATTGTTTTTCCAGATCTTCTTCCGTGCTGGAACTCTTGCTCAGTTGGAGGACGCCCGAGACGAGAAGACAACTGACACTATAATTGAACTGCAGGCTTTCTGCCGGGGATTCTTAGCGAGAAGAAACTATAAAAAACTACAGGTAAGCTACAGACATGAGAGCGAACGATATTGCCTTCTTAGCCAATCGGATGCAAACTGACTAAAATAAACCAATCATTATTTGCTTTTCTCGTTTTTTCCCGCGCTTGCCACTGGTTACAAGTTTTCCCGCGCTTGCCACTGGTTGCAAGTTTTCCCGCGCTTGCCACTGGTTACAAGTTTTCCCGCGCTTGCTACCGGTTACATGTTTTCCCGCGCTTGCCACTGGTGACAAGTTTTCCTACGTTTGCCATTGGTTACAAGTTTTCCCGCGTTTTCCACCGGATACAAATTTTCCTGCGTTTTCCACTGGTTACAAGTTTTCCCGCGCTTGCTACTGGTTTCAACTTTTTCTGCGCTTTACACTGGTTACAAGTTTTCCCGCGCTTGCTACTGGTTACATAGATGTAAGACTGCACACCCTCTCTAAAGTGCTATTCATTTCGCGCGTTCAACACGCGATGAAAAATGCGAGGAAATTGAGGGCTCTGTTTTCCACGCTTGTCACTGGTTACATGGTTTTGCAAACTCGACTCGTGAAAGCCGTTCAAAGTAATGATAAAATGTGTTTTTGTTTCTTAGGTTCAGTCCACAGCTATCCGTTGCATTCAAAAGAACATCAGGTTTTTCCTGTCAGTCAACAACTGGCCCTGGTGGAGATTATATACCAAGGTAACACATAAGTGGTTATTTCAGCTTTTTTTTTGGTGTAATACTTCGAATTTATAGCCGGTATATTTGCGGACTGACGTGGATGTATTTTAGTAGTGAAGCAGCTCTCGTAAGCTTGTAGTTTGAATTGTCCTCTAGTGTAGAAGTTGCTATTGTTTTGGGAGCAAGCGGCATTATATTGTTCCTGTTGTTTGTTCTATTGTTCTCTCGAAGAGTAAGCGAGCCATTCATGTGAGACATTTTGAGAGCATTTACGCGACTCATGTCTTCTATTCGGTTAAATTTTATTTTTGGTTAAATTGAGTAAGTATGTTTTCTAATTAATTGTTGAAGTGGGTTGTTAGCTGGAAACCTTTGATCTGCATAATACCTTTTTTAACTGCATAACCTGATTTGTGTATAATCTTGTACAGGTTCTTCCACTGTTGGATGTTCATCGAACCGAAGAAGAACTCAAGAGCAAATCGGTAAGGATGCTGATTTTCCCAAAACAGCGGAAATAAATTACATGTAGTGAAACCAAAAAAAAGCATAATGTAGAACGGCTTAGAAGCGTTGTTTCTTTTTGTTTTGCTTGAGGGTGCAAACGTTTCGCTTCTTTCGTGTAGAGGTTTGAAAAGCAGGGCGAGTTGTACTCCTGACCGAACCAGCAAATTTTGCGTTACATTTGAGTTCGCGTTTGCTGAGCTGTAACTGAACTTATAGTTTTGAGTTCCTATAGAGCACGGCGGCCATGTTGTTTTGCGTTTGACGGAAAAGAAGTCGTTTTCCAGAGAGCCGATATTTCGTTGAGAAAGATGAAATGTTCATTAGTCACGGGCGTGGTACAACTAAATGAAAAAGTCTGAGTCCCAATCGAACCCATGGCCTCCCAGATACCGGTTAGGCGCTATAACCACTGGTTAACTAGGCCATTTACTAAATTTCATTGATATGAGCTTATTGAGAAATTTCATTGTTTGCAAACACAAATGTGGTCGCCGTCCGAAGTCATATAAAACGCTCTACAACTGTTTCATAAAACTCATACCCTGACCAACTGGGTGCAATGCAAAAACCAATTCGTATTAAACTTTGTATACGCGTTGCATGTTTTCCCGCGCTTGGTACGGGTTGCTTGTTTTCCCGCGCTTCGCACGCGTTGCGTGTTTTGTTCGAGTTCTGATTGGCTCATTTCTTATTTAGGCGTGTTCTGATTGGGGCTAGATGGAGTTACTTCGGTTTTGGTTTTACCACAGTCTCAACTCTTGCTGAAGGTGACATAGTGCTACCTTTTAACTGAGTTGATTCTTTTATTTTTTTTCAGGGAGAGGTCGACACTTTGAAGTTAAAATTAGCAAGACTAGAAAGAGAAAAGAAAGAATTAGAAGAAGCGAACGAGAAGCTTCAACAAAAGGTATGAGCACATATAAATATATGCAGTGCTGTGCAGAACCCAGAAAGAACAATCAGTCCTGTCATCAAAAATATTCATGAGTTAAGTTAATCATTTTATCTGAGATTTTATCCTGATACAGGTTTAAGCGAAATCAAGCAATTTTGAATACCTCCTTTAAATCTTAACGGGGAATTTTGACTTTAAAAAGTTTCGTTTTCGTAAAAATTGGCGTATTAATGGATTTGCCAATGGCCAATGGTTTGTTGCCACTGTGTCGCTTCCGAGTACAATTTTTAACGGTGAATCCAAGTCGGCAACATCGTTACTTCATTTTTACGTTTTTTTAATTTATATTTGTCATTTGTCGTGTGGTTAGCGTAAAACCGTGTTGTTAAAATTTTCGTCACCGCCGACTTGAACGCAACAAAACTCGATGTAATTTTAATCAGTTTAGCCCTTTACTCCAAAGGTGGAAATATCAAATTATTACCACACATAACCGCACATTGCTTGTAATAATGTTGTAGATCGAGACATTCCCAAGTTGATTATCTTCTTTATTTTCCCCACATGTCCGTTTGACAATGCATTGAAACTTCAAAGAGATATTACGTTTTCATCAATTTTTGACTTGGATCTTTTTTTTGGAAAGAAACTATCTTCTGGCTTCTTTTTCAAGGTAATCAGAAAGTTCATTTTAAAAATGTCGAAGTTTTTATAAAGGATACGTAGTCCATCGTATTTCAGAGTAGGTTTATCTATGCAATATTTTTTCAGATGAACTTGTTTTCCAGATGTTGCTTATTTAATTGTATTTTTTTTTTTAAAAAAAAGAATAATAATAAAAGAAGTCTTGTTCCCACCCTTCTTATTTTCTTGTTTTGAAAAACAACAAAATCCTTCAATTTGTGTGTAAATATTTTTGACAGCAATGTTATCAGTTTCGAGTAGTTTTTGACGTTTGAAAAGGTCTAAATAAATCATTGTTTTTTCTATCTGTCAAAAGAATTGCTGTCGAAATTTTGAATAGTTTTCGTCTGGCGACTGTCGTTCTGTCAAACATATGTCTACAAGGGTTTAGTGGATTAGCTGAAGCCTTCCTCTTCAGACGAAAAAAAATCTTGAGTAAAGAGGATATGTATCAAGTTAACAGAAAAAAAATAGTACATATCACTTTATGGGGGACTAGGACGCACGGAGGGGGCATCTAGAATTGTTCAACCTAATTGTTTCCAGTTTCATTGGTTGTAATCCTTTTCAATCTTTCTCAATTTCAACCACCCTTGTTTATTTTTGGTTATTATCAATTCTTTGGCGTTTTTCTACCTTAGTTAAGTATTATTTTTGAGATTTTTCTCGGTTTGAAGGTAATTTTGCATATCCAAAAATTTGTCTTGCTCTATCGTGACAAAGTTCCTTTGTAAAAAAGGCATTTATTGTTAAAATTCGTCAAATCTTTAAAATTAATCGATTTTTAATCACGTAATTAATACCCTAGTTTAGTGAACGTCAAATTTCTCCATACAATATCGATTGAATGTCAAACAGAACAGGAATGACTCATGAGAAATAGAGAAAGTCATTAACCCTAAATAATGTCTGATGTTGCAAAAATTTCTCTGAAATTACACGAAAGAAATGTAAAGCAATCAGAAAGCGGGAGTGTTATTTCCAACTTGGAACCGAAAATCGATCATTTGTATTTTTGTATGTGACACATTTGGTTGTATTTGACTTTTGGTCCCCGTCAGTGTTGTGTTTCATTTTCACAGTACATGTTAATAACATGTATATATAGTGCGTTCCTTTTGCGCATTCTTAAAATGCCCCATGCTGCGATGGAAATTAGTCTGCGACAAATAAATCGCGGTCGTTTTGCTTCAATTAGCACAAGGCAAAACTAACTCCAGGGTTTGAGGAGATGTTTTTGAAGACGTAGATTTATCGACGAAACTATGAGGGTCTGTATAGGAAGTTTAATGCGAGGCAAAGCTGTTTGTACAATGCGTTTGATTATATTTGGAATTTTCCGCAGGTTACCGAATTATCAGCGTCTCTCGCCGACGAAAGAGAAACCGCCAGCCATGCCAGTGAATTGCTTGAAAGCGAATCCATGGAGAGAATGAGATTAGAACGACAAATGCAGGAACTCCAGGTTCGTAGCTTCTTATTGTAACGATAAATAAACTCGCTGAGCTGAACTCCACTATGAGTGGAGCAATCGAGCGTAGTTCGGGCAAACGCTGCCTCATAATGATTGTTAAGTCTAAGTAATGTTTATGACAATAATCATATACTTATATGCGCTATAAACACTTGACGGAACTTCCTTTGCGGTGTTCCGCAGAATTGCCGTCTTACCCAAAACATCCAGGCAAGGCTGTTCTCGTTAGAATAATTGAGGGTGCCCGAGGCTCTTCTTAGATCTGTTCTTCTTTTTTTTTTGTTAAGAAAAAAGCGCCCCCGCCGCGCCCCCGGTTGCTTGTCTGAACACTCCCCCGTTCTTTCTCCCGCGAATTGCTTGAATCACGGACGTATTTTATCATCAGACCCCTTGTACCTAGTGTTCTTATCATGTTAAACATACATAGACAGGGTAATGATCTGAAAATGGACCTTGTTCGCTTTCTTTCCATTCCCCATGCAACATTTATCTAACATTTCATCAATAATCCCTTACAACTACCATTTTATTGAATGTCTTTGATGAAAGGAGGCGATCTTCTGATAAAGTGAAGTGATAGATAACAGCATCGGGATTTGGGAGCAGGCACAAGAGATCTGACACCGCATTTTCGATTTCCGTTGTCTCAGAATCCGTACAACTGATACATGCTGTCAATTAGTCTGATGTTTGGCGTGCAGTTTGCAAATTAATTAAATTACTCCCAGGCTTTTTGACCTCAGTTTTTTTATGGCACCATCGATGCGTGCAATGTGTTTTGACTACCTCAGTCACGTCTGCCCTGGAAAACCCTTCTATTGAAGAGGGAAAGCTTGACTTATGGCTCAAAACCTTTTCTAGAAACCAAAAGGAAATCTTTAGTTTTTTGAATGACGTGACTGGTTAAAGACAATCGCGTGACGCGATCGCGTGACATATGATTCTCGAATGCCCTGTCTGGAGCCTGTTATAAGGAGATTACGGTTAACAGAGTTAGCTTCCGGTTCTTTTAAAATAAAGAAGCACTTCAGAAACTCAGTGTTTTTCTATCAAACATGAAAGAAAAATGTAGTTTGTTTAGTATTCATTCGTTGGTCTCCCTGACGTCGAATTTCAGCGGGAGCTATCTCGAGCCAACACTGTTTGAGCGACGTTATTAATTACGTCTTTCCTAAGAAAACAAAATCGGATAACTTTGTGATCTGACCCTGTTAAGATTTCCGGTGTTTTTGTGGATGTTCTTCATAAGTCCATCCAGACCAAAACATGACCGTGAGAACTCAGCTTTGAAATAGAAACAAACACGCAAGCGTTGTGAAGCCCTGGCTGAAAAGAAAATTCTTCGAAAAGTTGGCGTTTGTTCAGTGTAACGAACGGGTGTACGTGCTTGGACTGGCGAGATATCGATCAGAAACACGCGACACTCGCCTGGTCACGCGAGATTATTAGCGAAAAATCTAAAAATCGGCAAGAAGCTGAAGGAATAGAATCTGCCTTGCCATTGGAGATCATAAGTTGCGGATCACATTCGGAAAGAAGAAGGAGTTTATAGGCGATGATTACCGTTTGGAGAGTTCGAAAGGTAAAATCACTTTTCCTCACGCTGTGGTGATTCCGGCATTTAGTTGCAGTGTAATTGCTCAATACGATTTCAGCGTTCACAACCCATCAGCCGTTTTGTGTATGTTTCGATAGAATATGCAAAGAGGTTTTACGATCTGTCACTTATGCTTAATGTCAGTAAGCCCTGTTTCAAATCGGGACGTTAGACGAAGCTAAAGTTCCCTTTGTGGCCGAGAAACGATATTTAACACCATCGACAGATTCGAATCCTGAGGGTCGACTATACAAACTAAACTGTGACCATTGTTTATTTGGATATTCTTATTTTATGTGTAAACACCATCCTTGCTGACTTTACATTTAAAACGACACGAAATTTTAAAAAGTCGTTAAAAGTTTTCAAGTGATCGAGGAATTTGTTGTTTCATCTTGGGTTTTCCGAATTCTTAAGTTTGTGTTATATTACCGAATTCTCCCAAGTTCAACTGTAAGAACTATAAGGAGACACGTATTGAGAATTTGTTTGTTGAGATCAGGGCATTAAGACTCGTGTTTGTGTTTTTACAGGAGTCCCTGGAGGACGTTAAAAAGAGAAAAGATAAGCTGGAAGTTGAACTTCTTGAAGCAAGAGCTTTGAGTGTGTCTGCCACGAGGAATGTGGAGAGACTAGAAAGATACGAAGGCGAAGGAGCTTCCGAAGACGAGGAAGAAGGTAAGTTAAAATCGGGATATCTCGGAATCGCTCGGAACATGTTCGGTTTTGCTCGACTCACACTCGGTTCACAATTGATTTGTCTTTAATCAACTCGTCAAACGCGACTGAAATGAGGCTTTTCTCTTAGAATGTCTAAAAATCAACCCAGGAGTTTTCTCCTTGACACCATGTCCAATCCGTTGCGGGTTTTAGAAAAATTCTCTAAGATTTTTTTTAGCAGTAATTGATTTTTCCACGCGAGTCTCGTTCTCCGGTGATTGGCTGAGCCCACGGCTTTGGTCAGGGGTGTTGCTAAGCAACAATTAAGTATTCTATGGCAACAAAATGAGGTCAACTTAACAGTGAAAAGCCCTAACTGTTAGTTTCAAAAGTCTCCGAAAACTGGAGCTTTTGAAAACACAGCTTTATTGTTTAAGTGTGAATGGTGGGAGAAAACGGAGACTTAAGAATACTAAACAGAATTCTACTTGTGAGTCATCTTGGTTTGTTGTACTTACACGTGTGCGTAATGTCACTCGGACTTCTTTCCTTCCCAGAGCGTGTGAAAATTTTGGTGCGAACGGGGAGAGTTGCTTTAACCAAAGGACAGATTGCTGAAAACAAATCCTTTTAGAACCGAGAAGATCTGTCTTGACAATTTTGTCCAATTTGTAAACGGAACGTAAGTCTGCGAATACAGGCGCCTCTCCACGCCTCGGCCCTTGCTGCGTTTGGAGGGGCAAGCGGCCGGAGCGCGAAGAAGGCGGCTGTATTCGCAGGCAAACGTAACTTAGAAAACGCCTCTCTTCCTTTAAGATCGGCCAAAACCATATTTTTTTCTCCTCGACAAAACAGAAGGAAGTGGAAATATTATTTTGACCCCTTTCATGCGACTTTATCAGTTTTCGGAATTGTAATGTAGAGTGATGTTTATCAATTGTGAGTTTGCCATGAAGGGATGTTTTCAATATTCTGTTCTGCTCTGTTGTTGCTGCAGAATCGTTTTATCGCGAGAGGTACATCCAGGCGTCCAAGGAACATGAACAACTCAGGAAGAAATTACAAAGTCAGGCCGAGCAGGAAATAGAACAACTTGCCAGTCAGAAACGACTGTTGGAAAGAAAGGTAAATACGGAAATTATTTCACGACATGCACACGTCATACTGTAAGCAAACTGGCCCACATTTTGACAGGAACAGGGCTGTCAGGGCTGGACGGCTTTCGATATTACCGGCTCCAGCTGGTTCTGATAAAGCTAGGTAAAATAAGGTCAGTAATGACCATGGGATAACTCAATTATTTACTAGCCGGGAAGGCCGAAGTCCTATATTTTTTCGTTTGGTCCTTTTGTTTTAGGCAAAAAAGAAAAGCACCTGAGGTCTGTTATGCAAGGGAAGGATTAATATAAGAATTGTTTGTGAATGGTGGTTCATGAGCAATTGGGTAAAAAGATAAGATAAGATAAGCTTTATTTAAGTGTCAAAGCCATAGCCTGGAAAATAAAACCATACTAATTAGGGGACACTGCTAAAAACTAAAAGCTACACTAATACTAAATATAAATACAATAAAAATATATATAAGTCATATAAAAAATGTTATTATAATCTATGGTGTAAAAAATGTTAAAATCTTATAATAATGTTTGATTTAGTTAACAGAAGAGAAGGACGAAAAAGAAGAATTACATCGTCAGACAATGAACATGAAGAAGAAGACGTCTCGGGTACAATCAGAAATGGAAGATTTGAAACTTGTGCTAGAAGAAGAACAAAGCAGAAATGCCGAACTGGAGAAAAAGCAGAGAAGGTAGGAATATTCTTTGTTATTTTGTGACTTTGCAACGTAAACATAGTATGACTTATTTGATTCAAATGGCCAGTGTTAAAAGCGACTTTTCTTCCAAGATCGACATGTTACTTGTTCGAAACTCCGTCCACTAAAATACCTGAGCCCGCGGTTTTCAACAGAGGTGTTGCTTAGCAACTTGACGTATTTTTATGACGACAAGCTGACGTGACAATTTTCGGACGCGCGTGCTAGTTCTGACTGGAAGAAAAGAGTCGAAAACTCTTCGGGTCGTTCCGAAGATTTTGCGAACATGGCACTTGCTGCCAAATTTAATTGGTGAAAATTGGATTAACGTTTCGCTTACAAGGGCTAGAAGAAAATTATCGCGAAATAGCCAATTAAATGCGGTTTTTCTGGGAAGAATAGTGCATTGATTGTTTAACGTAACATTACCAATGCTTCTGTTGCATTTTCAGGTTCGACGCGGAAATTCAGCGCGCCAAAGACGAGCTGAATCACGAACGAACACTGAAAGATAAAATCAACAGAGAAAAGGAGAAAGCCCTGACAGAGAAATACCAACTGGAACATGAATTGTCGGTAAGACTATTCAGCATTCCTCTGCAGACAATGCAAGCTATAGTCAAGTTCACTTTTGGAAAGGTCTTCCTTTGCAACCTGTTAGGAATTAGAACATAATTTGTAACTATGATTAGAACCATTTCGCAAGGTCTTTCACGATTACGGGGAATAAACTCAGTTCTCTGTTGATGGTGGCGAAACAGCTGTTTATCTTTTGCCTTGACTAGCCTGCAATGCAGGGGTATTTTAGCGAGCGAGCGCATTTGATCGGGCGAGCGCCATCTTATCCGCCATCTTGGATTCGGACTCGGGAGAGGCTTGGGGAGAGAGGAAAAAATGCGTCCCTGGGTTCCGCGTCCTAGGGCTCATCCAACGTTGCGAGAAATCTACTATATCGCGAGCTAATGCTAATATTGATATCTCGCGCGACCACGGAAAACTACTTTGACTCAATCCTAACGCTCGTGAAACCTATGACAGCATTTAAATAACTTTATCAGTTTTATTGAATAGCAAAAAAACCACAACATTTTCTTTACAAAAGAGTTACTTTCCCAACATTGTTTTTGTGTAACTGTCATCATATTAACCCTGTTACATTTAATCGTTCATTTGTAGGAAACGCAAGAAGAATTGGAGAAGGCGAAAAAGGAACTGGCTAAGATTGAGGGCGATATAAATGATATCACCAAACAGGGGTTACAAGGAGGCGATGTAAGTGAAATTTTAGACATTTGTTGTGTTGCTGTTTAATCATTTGACGATGGTTATAAATAATGTTTAGATGTCAGTACGACTTTCCAATTTCAATCCATTAGTAAATAATGTTTAAGATGTCAGTACGACTTTCCAATTTCAATCCAGTTACGTTCCCAGAGCCCCCACTCCTCCATGTTGCTGACCAGTTGGTACGAGATTGGTGTGAAATGTGATAATCAAAAGCATAAGTTCTAGGTCTGAAAGTCGTACTAGTACTCAACCTCGTTCGCGTACTCCGCTCTTAAGGTCGCTACTGTTTAGTAACATGACCGGGGCCTGAAAATGTAAGGTTGATTTATTCGTCACCCATGTTAGTGATATATGAGGCGTGTTTGCTTCTAGTGTCATTGGCGTGACTAGGCTATGTGTAACGGAAGAAAGTGAAGAGTTAAATAATATGTTGAATTACCTTGTTTGCGTGTCAAACAATGGTTACACGAAGAACTTCCTATTAATTTTTACATACAAAACTCTAGAAAGAAAACCCGACAACTCTCAGTTACGTCAGCATCTTTAACGTCGGGTTTCCTCGGTTTTGTTTGTGACCATTCGTTTTGAAAAGCTGTCGGAGCTTAACATTTACCTTGATTGTTTCCAGGTCGTCGCATTGAAGAAAACCATAAGAGAACTGGAACAGAAAGCTCAGGATCAAGAAGAAGAACTTGACGACCAGGCGGGACAGATCCAACAGCTTGAACAGGTAGTAACGGCATACTTGTTATATAACGCTGACGAGGAATATAACGCGAATTAACTCACGAGTCAATTGTGAATAACCTTTTGAATGACTGAATAATGAATAATACGAGAATTGTTTTGTGCGAGTGTGCATGTAAAGAATAATCGAGGCACTATAGTGCAGACTTTTAGCCAGGAATTAAAAAAGTCGGAGTCCAAAATTATTATAAGGCCTGACTTTGTCCCCATAGGAGGGCCTGAGGAGCATGCAAGGTGTTTTTCTGCAGTTATGAGTGCAAAGGTATCTTAAAATTTCCAAATTTTCTTAAAAACCCTCTTTTCAGTTATTTATATTAATTTTCTCTGAAAAGTGGCCGTCCATAGGACTCCTGGACTCCCACCTGGCTAAAAGCCTGCACTTCTGACTAGTGCAATATTCACTGGTAAACAGTGTACGACATTTTTTATTTGGCGGGAAACTAGAAGTTTTTATGTGCGCAGCATTTTTAAGGCGGGGAAAAACTGGTAGCTGTGACGGACGCAGTAAATTATGGCGGAAAATTGCACTGTTGCATTAGGCTTAGATTAAATAACTTATTAATTTTACTCTTACTGAAATTAGGCCTGTCAAGGCGAATTAAGTTGACATTTTTCCAAGCAGAATCAGCGCTGAATAACAGTCCGAGCACAAGAATTTCGAGAAGTCAGCAAAAGATGCAATTTTTACAGATTTTACGGGCAATACCATGCCAATTTAAAGGCTGAATTTATCCAAGCCTTCGTTGCATTCAACTCGGAAAATATGTTCTATGTAGTTACCCGCCGGTTAGCTCGTTGTAGGCGCGGACTCGTCGGGAGGTCCGGGTCGGTCCCGCCGGCAGGTTTTTTTTCCCCCCTGGGGCCAGTGATAAGTTTTATTACCTTGTTTTTTCAGGCGAAACTTCGTTTAGAGATGGCTGCCGAACATGACAAGCAAATGGTACACAAGGAGTTGGAGGCAAAAGATGAAGAAATGGAACAACTCAGATATAACATGCAGAAAAAGGTTAGCCCCCAATTTCAGCAATTTCTAGCCCATTTGGGGAGCAGGGATAGCGCAGTGGTGAGAGCGCTCGCCTCCCAGCAATATGGCCCGGGTTCGATTCCGGCCCTGTGCCATATGTGGCTTGAGTTTGTTGTTGGTTCTCGTCCTTGCTTCGAGGGTTTTTCTTCGGTTCTTTGGTTGTCCTCCCTCAACAGAAACCAACACTCCAAATTCCAATTCGGTCTTGGATGCACGTAAACGTTTTAACAAGCTCCTAACCTCTTCCGTGTAACATGGGTCAGATAAATTACCTTTACACTTTTTTTCCGAATTTTACCCATTGTTAATGTTGTATGCAATGGTTTAACCGCATTCTGACATCATCGCCTTTTTTTGAAAATTTGTAGATCAAGCAACTCGAAGGTCAGCTAGAAGATGAATACCAAGAAAAAACCGCAGCTGTTAAGGTAAGCGCGGACTATTGCTGTTAATAAAATGGCTTTTCTATTGGACTGCAGTGATTTTCCAACTTCCGCGGGTTTAGTTGAAACATCGAAGATCGCGTGACTGACATAAAAGAAGCGTGACTTACGTGACTTACTTAAAGGAGCTGCGTCATGAAATACTTTAACCGAAAGTTTGTCGTTTGTAATCCATTTAAGTAAAGTATTATTTTAAGATTTCCTTGGATGTCATTATGAAGTTAATGAAGTAACAACTGTATTGTTGTTTTCTGACAGTCCAAGCGAGAAGTGGACAGACGCCTGGAGGAACTCCGTGATCATTACGAACGCGGCGATGCCGAGACCGAGAGGAAACTGAGACGAGAACTGAAGAAGACCAAAGCTCTGTTGAGGGACGCTCAAGCAGTGATTGAAACTCAGGTCAGTTTTCAGCCACACTCCACCCCCCTCTGGTGACTGTTCTTTTCTTAACAAGCTTGTGGCTATCTTCCTTCAACACTGGTGATTTTAAATCGTTATTCAACTTCTAAACTGATGGTGCCTCCTTGTTTTCAGTCTCAAAAACTTCCAAAGGAACGAAATCAGCTGAAGGCTTTAAAGAACCAGGTAAACTGATAATTTGATTTTCATAGACACTAAGACACTCAAAGCTCACTAAAGTTCGTTCGTTCGTTGTTTGTTCGTTCCGTTGTTCGTTCGTCCGTCCGTCCGTTCGTTCGTTCGTTCGTTCGTTCGTTAGGTCGGTCGTTCGTTCGTTCGGTCGTTCGTTCGTTCGTTCATTCGGTCGGTCGGTCGGTCGGCCGGCCGGCCGGCCGGCCGGCCGTTCTTTCGTTCGTTCGCTCGTTCGCTCATAGTGGATGGATGTTATTCGGTTGCTGTCAAGTAGAAACATTAAATGATCTTTCATCGCAGGATGGATCTTGTTTAACAGTTTCTCTTCCCATTTGCAGCTGGAAGACGCAGAATTTGCAGCTCAGTCCGCTCAAAAAAGCAAGAAGAAACTGGAAGAGGACGTGTCTGATCTGCAGAGTCAATTGGACACTTTGTCCAAGTCCAAAAAAGAGGTAACACAATCCTATTAAGTACATAGACCTGTCTGATTTATTAAGATAGTGTGAGTTATTAAAGCAGGGGGCACGGAGAAAAGGAGGAAAAAATATTCTTGAAGGTCAGGCAATTTGATTTTGAGTCAGGAAAAATTTACATTTTGAAGAAAACTCAGGGAAAATTTGTGATCCCAAAGGAGAATTGAGATATAAGGAAAAATTGGGATAATGATTCCACTGAAGGCTGGAAAAAAACATTTCAGGTCAATTTCAGATTTCTTTTTTTTCCTTTTCTAGGACACGACTATATTTCTGTTATATTGTTTTTATTTGGTAAGGGAAATTTCAGGAAATTTTGGAAACAGATGTCTGTGACAAGTGAAATGTTATCGAACGCGAAGTTGCACGCTCGGTTTGTTAATCTTTTTACTGTTTTGTTTTGTAGCTTGAGACTAAGTATATGACCACGCTAAAAGAAAACACTGAACTGCAAAGTAAAGTGGACGAAGATGAAGACGACATCGATTCACTGACGGAGAAGAACAGACAACTTGTTAAACAGGTTTGTGTCAGATGAAAACTCGTTTCTGGAGCATTGCCTCATCGCTCCTCTCCCATTCCGTCGTTCGAACTATCGGTTGTTTTGCTTGTTTGCGAAAATCATTTCTGCTCTGGCTTGACTAGAAATTCTAACCTGTGTATGTTATGTTTTTAAGTCATTTCCAACTCAACGAGGAAGTGAAGAAAAAGTATTTGCAAAGATGAGGAAAACAGTTCATAAATTTCTTCAACTGCAATGTTTTATCACGAACCAAAATCAACAGCGAAACCTGGTGTCGCGCTCTTCTCCTATTGTCACACATTCGTCTTGTTGTCACGCTTAACCCCGTTGATGAGTAAGTTGAAATTTCCATGTTCTGTTTTCAGCTGACCGAGGTTCAGACGACGCTTCGTGACCGCGAGGCTACCATTCAGGAGATGTCAACTCACAACGAAAGCTTGGAAAATAGGGTAAGTCACACAAGACAATGTCACGCAATGTGTTAGGCAGTGTGTAAAAACCGAAGCCTGTCGTAAGCATCTTTTGTTGTCAGTTCTTTGTAAACTCTTGACTTGCTAAATCAGGCACTTAATAAAGCAGCAACTGTTAAAGTCGTTAAACGCTGCTTTAGAAGCGGTAAGGGTAAAATAAAAAAATAATAATAAAACGCTCCTAAACGGTTTTGTAGACTTGGATAACGCCACGGCGCGAAATGTCACGCAGTGCTCACGCACTTATTCATGACATCTTGTCTGCCTTGTTTAGGTTCAGCACATGTCGAATCGTCTTTCTTACTTGGAGGAGTCCACGGTGGAAAAACATCAATTTGAACAAATGGAGAGCAAGGTATTTACTGTCGTTTCAAAGATCGTAGTGTAGTTACCTTATTCTGTGCAATTTCTAGACCGAATTTTATTTTACCTACTTTGTTTTGCAGAGGAGAGAACTTGCCACTCAGTTAGATTTGGAGGGATCATTTAAGAAACGACAAGAGGTACATTTCTTTTGTTTCTTCCTTTAACCGACATATGTATTATTTGGCGTGAAAATTCGTTTTATGCCGTTCCCTTAGCTGTTTGATCTGCGGATCGGGTGTCTCCCATTTCCGAGAGTTGACCTGAGCCCGTGATTTTTCAGCGGGGAAGTTGCCAAGCAACATGACGTACGTCATAGCGTCCGGAGCGCTTGCGGTTATTCGGTCTACTTTCTGATTGGACAAATAACACTCGGCAACTCTTCGTTCGGTAACACGAAGATTTGCCGAAATCGGTACTTGATTGTCCAAACTGTTTTCTTTTCTGTCTGTCTGTGAGTTTTAAGGTCTGTCTTTGTTGACCAGGTTCAAGTCGGCCGGCTAAGGGAGCAAATTCAAAAACTGAATGACGAAAAGGAGGATATTCAGCTGAGAGAAAGCAAACTTACTCAGGAAAATTCCAGGTAAACACCGCCCTTTGTTGCTGAGCTTCTCTTAACCCCCCCCCCCCCCCCACCCCTTAATTCGTGAATGGCAGAAATGATAAAGGGTGGATACCTGCGAGTGCTAGTCTTCGTACATTGTGATTATCAGACTCGTTGCTAGTACAGGCGGGAAATGGGAGGAGGCGTACCTTTTACTACCGGTTGCTGTCTTTTTGTGTCTTCTCCCGCAAAATCAGTATTGCGAAATGTTGTTAAGTTTATATACAGTAGAACTCGGCAACTCGAACTCGAAAGGGAAACGAAAAACAGTTCGAGGGGTTTCGAGTTATCGGGGTCGATTGAATATTCAATTTGCCAAGTTACAGTGAAAATTGTACTTATCTCGTCAGAAACTCTAACACGATCATACGTTCTTATGATAAGAGTGAAAAATGGCTGTAAATACGTGATTTGTTTATTGCTCCAATCAATGGGCAACCGTGGCGAGTATCAAGAACCGGAATTCGAGTTATCGGGATAAATTTGACCCAAATTTTGATCAAGAGAAACGAAATTGAGTTCGAGTTAGCGGGGTTTTCGAGTTATCCAAGTTCGAGTTAACCGAGTAAAAATGACTGAAAAGCGGGGTCAAATCCAAGGGAAATGGAAGTTTGTTTGAGTTAGCGGGGGTGTTCGAGTTATCCGAGTTCGAGTTACCGGGGTTCTACTGTACTTCTCCTTGTTCTTCCCACCATCTTGGGAATCCCGCTTTTGTCCGCCGTTTCTTTTTCATTCCCCTGTAGACTTCCCGCCCCCATTACCACTAGATTTCCCCTTCCTCCCCTCCCCGCTTCCGTTGCCACAGTGATCGTCCGTGTTTAATTTTTCTGCACACCTTTAGACTGGACCGTCAAATGCGAGAGCTAAAGGAGGAGATGTCCTCATTATCAAGACAAGAAGAAGAACACAAGAAAAGAAAGATCGATTCCGTAAGTAACTGTTGCTAGGTTCTCAATTCAACTGTTAATTTTTCCTAACAGTATTTACACTGATGAGTATACAGAAATTTATAAACGAAGAACAGGGTTGCCACAGGTCAGGATGTAGTCAGAGGAAAATAAAATTTTTGAACGTCAGGGAAAAGTCGGGGAATTTTGTTTTGAGTCTGGTAAAATTGACATTTTGAAGAAAAGTCAAGGAATATTGGAATATAATACCGCTGATTTCATACAGTTGAAGGCTGGAGGAAAGAAAGATTTCAGGTCAATGTGATCTCAGCAATGTTTTTTTTTTTGGAAGCAGAGGCTGAATGCTGCTACTATATCTTACATTTTGTATTTATTAAGTCAGGAAAATTTAATTTCCATCAGGGAAAAGTCAGGGAATTTTGAAAGCTGGTGTCTGTGTCAACCATGAAGAAACATTGTCTGTGATGTAACCTAAAATCTTTGAGCTCTTGCTATTGATTTTTGTCCGACCGATTTAGTGCGTTTTTAATTCATTTATTCTGATATCGTTGATCATTCGGGAGAGTAAGTAGTTACCGGCGTTTCCAGTGTCTGCATGTGACTGTCTTGTTCTGGTCAACAGGCAAATTCTTGTTACCACTTAGCATACATTGCTTAAGTGCTGACACTCTAAAATCAGTTGTTGTGATCTTTTAATAAAGAATCACTTGAACCGTGAGTGCATTTGCCTCAATGTTGACTTTTCATGTATTAAGAATGCCCTCTTCTCCCAGAGAACAGCTTTGAATATTCGAGGTATTCAAGATGTCGAATCATTTTATCTTTAAAACGCAACGATACAGTCAGATCTGGGGAAGATCATTGGGCCAATAAGATCACACGTAAAACAAATGATTCAAGCATGCAGAATGGCAGTGTGCCATTGATGTTTTTCCTGCGTTGGTCCTCTGTCACTTGACTCATTCATTTTTTCTCTTATTCACCAGGAAAGAGAAGTTGAGCATCTTGAAGGTGTTGTAGCAAGTTTAAAACAAGAGCTAGGCATGGCAAAGAAACGCGTGAGCGAACTGCAACACGCCTTAGAAGACGACATGCATTACGACTCAGACGGAATGTCCAACGACGAGATGATGACGATGACATTGATATCGATTTGAGCGACGATTCCGACGATGACTTTAAAGACAGCGGTTCACGACCGTCGGAGCCGAGGTCGTATCGATCTCTCGAGGAACTCGACGACGACGATGACCTCAGTGATCGGCTGAAACGAAAACTGAACGATCTCAGTGACGATTTACCTCGTTCCGCAAGAGGATCGCGACCTCCCGCCGATTCCGTAGATTCGGACGTGTTCGAGAGTACTTCTCGGCACGATGGTGACGTCAATGAATCTCGAAAGGCCGGTCGGAGAGGAAGCGGAGAGGCCCGACACCCTCGGAGATCGCGTTCGGGAACCGACGAACATGATACGAGTGTCGAAAAGAGACGAAGGAGAAGCGACGATAAGAGGAGAAAAAGCGTTGAGAAGAGCAGAAGTTTTGAGAAGAAATCCACTTCCACTGACAATTCAATACATTGACGAGATGAGTACACTGTTGTATATGATTTGCGACGTTTATGAACAAAGATTTATCCTTAGCTTGTCATTACGGATGCAGCGACTGCCGAGATTCAGAAACTATTACTTGTCAGATGGGAGCTGAACAGCCAAAGCGTGGCATGGGTTCATTAAGACTTCGAAGAGCTGAAAAAACATACTAAGATCTGTTGAAACTCAACAAGAATTGCTTTGTGTAGAACAGGACTCGATTAATAACAGGAACCCATTAGAAGGTGAGAATGACTAACGATGACGAGGATGGAAATGGATTACAAAATGGACAAACTTGAGAACGCAGGCCGCTCGTTTTCAAGATAAGTTGTTATATCTGAAAATCCTGCAAAAATCCCTATTCTAACATGGAATCACTTTCACGAAATTGAACTTGTTTCTTGGCTTAAGGTAGTGGCCGTAGGGTTTTTAGTTTTGTATTTATTTCCGTTGAAGCAAATACCTAACAACAGAAAGCTCTGATGCTCATGGTTAAATTGTGAAGAATTCGTTGTGTCAAGCAACATTTATAACGAGCAAATTTGTGGAACCGACTATGTACGTTTAAAGGGACTATGTATGGATTTTACAAGATTTTTGAACAGCCAAAATTTATATTTGTGTCGCTGGAAACCTAAAAATATTGTCCATTTTTGCTATATTAGAGCACTGAAACTGTTAACGAGCATCTTTGGCTGTGGACAGCTCGGATGGAAACGGATTGCAACTTGAAAAAGTAAGGCTTACCTTTTCAAGTTGTTTCCGCGCGCCTTCAAAAAATCGGTATTTATAGCCGTAGGTTGATTTCTATCCACAAATTAAAATTATATCTTCCTTTAGATGTTCAAAGATAACGTTTTTATGGGTTACGTTGCGTACCACTAATTTCAGAACAGTTTAGACCAAAGACCCGCGAAATCTCCGTGACATAGCTTCTTTAATATATCGGACCTAGGTTGCAGAGTCTGTACAAATAGCAGACTACAATTACATGTTTTACATTTTTTGTCTGGGATGAACAGGATTCTCTCGGTTGTATTTGGAGCAGAAAGAGGTTTGGATAATTTATGTTGCAGCACATAGTTCAAACATTCCCTTTTGCATGAGCTGATTTGAGAATGAGCTGCTTTTCTTTGCTACCAGAGTAGTTAATATTAGTTTTTGCCGTGAAATCTGTTAAACAACAAACATCGCTGAACGCATACGCTCCCAAAATGAAAGTTAAAAGCCATAGTATTGTTTTTGTTTTCAAAATGCTTGTACGTACCTTAGCGTGACTTCAACAGTGCCCTGGTAAGGAGTAGGTGATTCTTGGATAATGACGGCAGATACGAAAAAAACACTCCGTATGAAAGATATGTTATAGTTAATCTTTATAATTATGCCACGAAAGCAAAATGGTGTGGTTTTGGATGGCCGTTTGAAAGGGGTTATTTGATTGGCTACATTCTATACCCAAATTTGGAATAAACCCATCAGAACGAGTTGATTATGTGCTTCTCTATGCCTAACCGTAATTGGTTAATTGTAGAATCCAAAGTTGGTCACCCTTAATCACAACTTTTCAACTCCAAATTGTTTTGGTGAATGTTTTACGTGTACTTATTAACTCTTTAAGCCCCAGTATCAGTATACAAATTCTCATGTCTGGTCTTCATACAATTTTTACATAACTAGCTAGAAGAATATGTTAAATACTGTTTCGCTTTGGTGATCATTTCGTTCATTCTCGTAACCAATGCTCTTGATTTTGTATTGAAACGTTCTAGTAGAAATTGTATACTTATCTCTGGGGGCTGAGAGCTACCGGTGACTTCACACGGAATTGAGATTAATTATTGTTGCACAAGCCTTGCTCGTATATATAAATCACTTGAATATATTTTATATTAATGTGTAAACAGAGTTAATTTAGTTAGAGTAGTTATTTTTGTATGTTTTCATACGTCGCTATGTTGGCTGTAAATGAGGGATTTGATGGGTGTAAATACAAGTGACAAGCCCTTACAGTTTTTAGTGCTTTTAGTTGTCTCAAGCCTCTTGATTGAACGTTTTTTTCCTGGCCAACGATGCAATTATACCCATCCTTATTTGGATTTATTACAAATACATCACATCTAACTGCTCAACATTTTATCACGTCACTCCTACAGTTTGCAATAACCCATTTATACTAAGTCTCTGAATGCGACAAATCTCGTCCCAAAGGACCCACCCTCAATTGATTCAATTCGAACGACTCAGACCGTCAGAGAATCAAAAGTGGAACCCAGATTCCTTGCGCACATTAGCCACGGAGCCACACCCTTCCAAACGCAAAGAATTGCTGCCTCGAATCCCCAGGCGCCGATTGGCCGGACGTTGAGGCGGTAAGGCGGGAAAACAGGGAGCGCGGGCGAACCGTGCACGTCAGTCCCACAACGCCAAGCGAACCGTGCACGACCAAGGACGAGGACGCCTGGGGGACGAGGCAGAATGTCATAGGATTTTTTAGTTAAAATTGTACGAGAAATCCCCCCTTTCACGGAGATATTCACACATGAATATTGAAACAATAGGAATTTGCTAATGAGTTTAAAACTGCCCTTACGGAGCACTTTCAAAGTGGACCATTTTGCTCATTAACGAATTTTAATTGTTTGAATATTCAGAGGGGATTTTCTCTGCGTATAAAAAAGCTGTGACTTTGACACTTGCACACAATAAACATGGAGCCACACCCTTTCAAACGTGCACACAATTGTCCGGGAAATCCCCCCTTTTGAGAAAGATATTCACGGATGAATATTGAAACAATAGGAAGTTGATAATGAGTTGAAAACTGTCCAAACGAAGCACTTTGAAAGTGGACCATTTTGCTCATTAACAAATTTTGATTGTTTGAATATTCAGATGCGATTTTCTCTGCGGGTAAAAGAGCTGTGACTTTGAAACTTGCACAAAATAAACACGGAGCAACACCTTTCAAACGCACACTCAATTGTCCGGGAAATCCCCCTTTTGACACAGATATTCACGCACGAATATTGAAACAATAGGAATTTGCTAATGAGTTTAAAACTGCGCAAACGGAGCACTTTCAAACAGGACAATTTTGCTCATTAACGAATTTTGATTGTTTGAATATTCACAGGGGATTTTCTCTGCGTGTAAAAGAGCTGTGAGTTTGACACTTGCACACAATTGACTTTGAGCAACTCCCTTTCAAACGTGCACACAATTGTCCGGGAAATCCTCCTTTTGACAGAGATATTCACGCATGAATATTGAAACAATAGGAATTTGCTAATAAGTTAAAAACTGCCAAACGGAGCACTTTCAAACAGGACCATTTTGCTCATTATTGAATTTCTATTATTTCGATATTCAGAGGGGATTTTCTTTGCGTGTAAACAAGCTGTGACTTTGACACTTGCACACAATAAACACGAAGCCACAATCTTTCCAACGCGCGCATAATTGTCCGGGAAATCCCCCTATTGACGGAGATATTCACGCATGAATATTGAAACAATAGGAATTTGCTAATAAGTTAAAAACTGCCAAACGGAGCACTTTCAAACAGGACCATTTTGCTCATTTACGAATTTCTATTGTTTCAATATTCAGAGGGGATTTTCTCTTTGTGTAAAAGAGCTGTGACTTTGACACTTGCACACAATAAACACGAAGCCACACTCTTTTAAACGCGCGCATAATTGTCCGGGAAATCCCCCTTTTGAGAAAGATATTCACGCATGAATATTGAAACAATAGGAAATTGATAATGAGTTGAAAACTGTCCAAACGGAGCACTTTGAAAGTGGACCATTTTGCTCATTAACGAATTTATATTGTTTTAATATTCAGATGGGATTTTCTCTGCATGTAAAAAAGCTGCGACTTTGACATTTGCGCACAATAAACACGAAGCCACACTCTTTCAAACGCGCACACAATTATCCCGAAAATCCCCCTTTTGACGGAGATATTCACGCATGAATATTGAAACAATAGCAATTTGTTAATGAGTCAAAAACTGCCTAAACGGAGCACTTGCAAAGTGGACCATTTTGCTCATTAACGAATTTCTATTGTTTCAATATTCAGAGGGCATTTTTTCTGCGTGTAAAAGAGCCGCCACTTTGCCACTTGCACACAATAAAGATAGAGCCACACCCTTTCAAAAGTGCACAGAATTGTCGGGTAAGTTCCCCTTTTGACAAAGATATCCACCCATGAATATTGGAACAATAGGAATTTATTAATGAGTTTAAAACTGCCAAACAGAGCACTTTCAAACAGGACCATTTTGCTCATTAACAAATTTCTATTGTTTGAATATTCAGATGGGATTTTCTCTTCATGTATAAGAGCTGTAACTTTGATTCTTGCACACAATAAACAAGGAGCCACACCCTTTCAAACGCACACACAAATGTCCGGTATATTCCCCTTTTGAAAAAAAGATATCCACGCATCAATACTGAAACAATAGGAATCTGTTAATGAGTTAAAAGCTGCCCAAACGGAGCACTTTCAAAGTGGACCATGTTGCTCATTAACAAATTTCTATTGTTTGAATATTCAGATGGGATTTTTTCTGCATGTAAAAGAGCTGTGACTTTGACACTTGCACACAATAAACACGGAACCATACCCTTTCAAACGTGCACACAATTGTCCGGGAAATCCCCCTTTTGACGGAGATATTAAGGCATGAATATTCAAACAATAGGAATTTGCTAATGAGTTAAAAAACTGTCTAAACGGAGCACTTTCAAAATGGATCATTTTGCTCATTAACGAATTTCTATTGTTTGAATATCCAGAGTGGATTTTATTTGCATGGAAAATAGCTGTGACTTTGACACTTTCCCACAATAAACATGAAGCCACACCCTTTCAAACGCAATTGTTTGGGAAATGCCCCTTTTCACAGGGATATTTACGCAAGATAATTGAAACAATAGGAATTTGTTAATGAGTGAAAAACTGCCCAGACAGGACTATTTTCAACGGGGACCATTTTTGCTCATTAACAGATTGCTATTGTTTGAATATTCAAAAAAGGATTTTCTCTGCATGTAAAAGAGGTGTGACTTCGACGCTTGCACACAATAGACATGGAGCCACACCCTTTCAAACACGCACACAAAATGTATGTTTTTTATGTATGTATGTATGTATGTATGTATGTATGTATGTATGTATGTATGTATGTATGTATGTATGTATGTATGTATGTATGTATGTATGTATGTATGTATGTATGTATGTATGTATGTATGTATGTATGTATGTATGTATGTATGTATGTATGTATGTATGTATGTATGTATGTATGTATGTATGTATGTATGTATGTATGTATGTATGTATGTATGTATGTATGTATGTATGTATGTATGTATGTATGTATGTATGTATGTATGTATGTATGTATGTATGTATGTATGTATGTATGTATGTATGTATGTATGTATGTATGTATGTATGTATGTATGTATGTATGTATGTATGTATGTATGTATGTATGTATGTATGTATGTATGTATGTATGTATGTATGTATGTATGTATGTATGTATGTATGTATGTATGTATGTATGTATGTATGTATGTATGTATGTATGTATGTATGTATGTATGTATGTATGTATGTAGGTTTGTATATGGTACCATCCACCCTACACCACACCCAGGGAAAAATCAATTACATATGTAAACAAAAACAATTAGGCCTGGCTGACTTTGGTCCTTTAATGTCAGTAATAATGTCAAAATATCATACAGTGTACATGACAGGAATGCAACAGAAGTTAAAATAATTAAATTAGTATGACAACTGGCTTGTACAAATTTATGCAGTCAATGCTCTATTAGTGCTCCTATTAACTTTTAAATTAAAGTACTGTTTCACGTAATCGATCTGCATCTATGTCAATTAAGAAGATGGATAACCTGTCGCTCTTGTGGTATTGTGTGTATTTGACAACTAGCAAAAAAGAAACTAAAAAATGGAGATGACGATATAATTGGTTGTGCAGGGAGTTGTTTTCAAGGAAGCTCTTTGCAAAATGTTTGGTTTTAGAAAAAGTCCATACTCCCCCCACAGAAGGGATTGGAAATTCCTGGGAGTGGGAGGGGTCGCAATGGCCAAAAACTTAAAGGAAATGTATGAAGCTTTATAATAATTTCCAAGGGGGTGGGGTTCTTTGGAAAAATCCCTTCTGTGGGGGAGGTATGGATAATTTATGGAACTTATTCACTGTTTAAAAGCCACGAAAATCACAGAACTTAAGAACCTTCTCAAATTCTGTGCCTTTTAGCTATACTGTACCCTATCATCTTGTCGAATAGCACAATAAATTTAATATTATTGATGATTTTTAATTTAAAACCTTTTTTTCCCTTACTTTGTTATTAAATAGTGTACTACTGAAAGAAATAGCGCAACTTTATAATTAAGTTAAACTACTCATCCGTTTATCAATAAATGATACTAAGTGTTTTGAAATGCTGCTTAAGAAACACACAGCACTTTGGTTTTATTATACCATGCTGGTTTTCCACTTCAATAACAGTACAGTACATGCAGCTTTCATAATGGACTTAAGGTACACATAGGCATCAGTCCTTGTGAATGCAGGGCCACTGTCAAGAAAAACAATTTAAATTCTTGATTTTAATTGGCTCAATCTGCACACACTTGTTTGTCATATTTTTGTAAACTTGGCGTGCAATCTGCACCTGGAAAACAATGGACACCCAGGTCACTCACGCATCAATCATATGCACATAAATGGGTTCTTTCTTGCTGTTTTCCTACTCTTTGTAAAACTGATCCAATGCATATAACCTTGACTTTTTCATATGAAATATTTCATAATTAATTTATGATCATCACATGTGCCTCAACCAAATACGAAAACATCCAAAAACAAGTTTTTCTTTGATGTTTTAAATTTAAGTGCTCACAAGACCTAAAGCAACACAGCAGTCAGCTCCAGCTGTGACTTCCATGTTGTTTCAGCCAGCACGTCACCTCAGATGACACCATGACTGCAAATGTTTTTACAACCTTTCACGGGTCTTACACAGGTTCACAGGTCTGGCTGTCACCCTAGAAAATGAATATAATTATTCATTAGAATTATGGATTAAGAATACAGTGGTATATATCAACAAATTATGTTATATTTACATCTTCTTAACTCATTTTATTTTTAAAACTTTTTTCCATGAGGCATCGATGCCACATGGTGTAAAACCTCCTGAGAGTACTTACAAGTACAAAGAAAAACCCAACAGCAAGGGAAAATATATGGAAACTCATTAACTTAATGGTAACTGTTAAAATACAAGACGACAGTCCTGAAGGGGTAAAATAGGAACTAGGTACGGTTGGGGCAAGTTTTCATTGGGAAAATGAGATTTGGATAAATAGGACTGGGATTTGGTCACTGGGAATGGGACCCGGCGGGAGGGGGACTCCTACATGAAACGGACGGGGATGCTCGTCGGAAATTTTGAAAAGAACCCCTAAAAGAGACCAATCTGGGTGTGGCTCAAGCTTTTCTTGAGCCCTAAAAGAAAAACTAAGAATATAATTTATATTTGAATATTTCTTCATTTGTAACCTTAAAAAAGACCATCATGGCTAAAAATATTTGTGTTTTGCCCGGAACACCCTAAGCAAGACTAGAAATCCGAAATTTACAGCCCTAAGCGAGACGACGAGTATCCCCGTCACGTTCATAGGCGAGTCCCTTCCCCCCCCTGGGGGGGGGGGAATGGGATAGACTGCAACACAGGCTAAGAATGGGAATCACAGACAGAAAAACAAGAGAACTCACTAGGATTTTGAAAATTTGTGAAAACTCAAGGCTGGGAGATGGGATTTGAGCTGGCCCAAGAAAATGGGATTTATACCCCTTCCCCCCTCCTCCCTTTTTTAGGACCCCCCAAATTCCATGTTACGTTTTTTTGTGAAAATGTGTTACTAATCAGCACCAAAACGTTAAAAGTCCACTTTATTTCTTTAATATAAATATCTATATCAAAAATAAGCTCCTCTCTTCAATAAGCCGCATCCCCACCTGCACCCCTCTCAAGAGGTCTTGAAAAGAAGTAGGCCCCCCTGGGGAGTCAAAGTTTGCATAGGGTTTGGCACTGAAGCGTGAACAGTGCTAATGAACTGTTTTATGTCTTTTATCGAGGCTCGATAAAAATGAAAGTCATCTGTGCAGGATTGAGCAAAACTGGTACGCAGTCCCTTGCAAAAGCTCTACGAATACTGGGGCATACAGTTCGTGATTATCAACATCACAAGTACACAGATACAGATGAGTGGATCGGTCTTTACTACGACGGGAAAGAACCAGATTATGCTTCTATGTACGAACATGTTGATGCAGTGATCGGCCTGCCGACTTCATTTTGGTACGAAGAAATCTTGAAAGTTTTCCCAGAGGCAAAAGTTATTCTTACTGTACGCTGGGACGGTGAAGATGGCTGGGTTAAGAGCTGGGCAAGTGACACCGCACTTTTGTTTAATCCCGGCTTTTTAAAGCGATTGTTTGCCCGCTCGAGGCACCCCAAGCGATGGATGTTTATGGACGCCATGTGTTTTTCAACATACGGCACAGTTACTTCAACCAGCACAGTTCTTGCTAAGAAGAAATATCGGGAACACAATGAGCGAGTACAAGCTGTTATCCCAAAGGAAAAGTTGCTGGTTTATAACGTGAAACAAGGCTGGAAACCTTTGTGTGAATTTCTTGGCTGCGAGATACCTGACCAAGAGTTTCCAAGAGCAAATGTTGGCTCATCTGTTAACCATCAGCTGATGGCAAGTCAGTTTCCCGTAAATGTGAACTTGCTATTAACAATTCTTGCTGTTTTAGCTTTACTTGGTAGCATATTTCTGTACAAATTATGGTATTTGTAAAATAATTTATACCATGAGGACATTCGGCAGATTTGTTTGCAATACTTGAAACAGTTGGATTAGTTTGACCCCCTTGAAGAGGGGATAGAGAGGGGGGTGGGGGGGGGGGGGGAGGGATTCCGAAATGAATGGGACAAGTATGCTCATTTAAAAATTTGAATTAAACCTCTAAAGATGACTAATCTGGGCATGACGCTCAAGCTTTTTTGATTCTTCAAAGATACAATTTTTCGTGTCAGATCCGTCTAGACGGCCAGTGCCATGGTTTATTCCTTGTGCATGCCATGCCGAAGTTACGCCAAGGCCCTAAATCCATACCGAAGATCTTCGGCATAACCTACTGGAACTTAAAAATATATGCAGCCTGGCCTAAGTGAGACCAAACCCATTATTTACACCCCTAAGTGAGAAGGTAAGCAACCCCATCTCCTGTCCCTTCTATATAAGTCCTCCCCCATATCCATTCCCCTTCCCCATAAAAAAAGTTAAATTTGCACCTTGGTCCCTAAACAACCCTGTTGGTCCAAAACAATTACAGTTAAAAAAATTTGGAGCCGATGTTTACAGTAAGGGTTCCTTTCCTAGACAAAATTTAATTTTACTTGTCAAATAAGAGGGTCTATTAAAGGGGGGTCATACAGTCTGCAAAACACCCTGTTTTGTTCTTCCCATCCTGCGAGCAGAGCCTCTTTTAACTTCCCTTCGGTTGAGAATTGGGAAGTAAAAAGAGGCTCTGCGTAAATCGTGTCATTTCTTTGAAGTCACCGCAGCCCCAAAGATTGTGCTGGTCAGCCTGGATTAAACCAGTTTTTGCTGCATGGGCAAACATTTTTGGGAGAAACTGAGGGTCAAGACAGAGCCCACAGTACGCTCTCGAAAGCACAAAAGCTGACGAATGTTCTTGCCATCTGCTACCATTTGTGCGCATGTGTAGCTTTTGGATCATTTAAGATCTTGGTTTCTCGCAAACCAAGAAAAAGTTCTAAAATCGCACATCTCTTCCATAAATTCACTAATAATACCTCAAGAGGTACTTGATGTGTTTTTACTGAAGGAATGCTCCTTGAAAAAAAGAACTTGCAAAAGAAACACTTTGTTCATGCTGTTGTGTGCGATCCGTCATGCCATTCCGCGCGCGCATGCCAAGATTAAGTCGCCCTCGCGCAAGCCCGCGCAAGCTATACGCGCAAGCATCACGAAAACCTCTCAGATGCTCAACAAAGATTTTACAGGGTGTGTTCTTCCTAGACTGCAAATTGGCTTTGTTTTCTCCTAAAGAGCGAATCGGCCATAATTTCTTGACTGCTAACTGCCAGATAAATAAATTATGAATTACCGGTACTTGCAAACCAACACTCAAATTGGCTTAAACCGCAAAACCGCCAGAGTATAATAGGCCCTCTATGCGAATAATTGTAACCTGGGGGGGGGGGGGCACTCAAGAAAGTTTTATTCGGGGGAGGCTCCGCCCCAAGGTCCAACCCCTTACCCTTTTATATACCATTTTGACAGAAAAAGCACCCCTTTCATGTACCTTTTATAGAAAAAAGGTACCCCTTTCATATACCTACACGACACAAAATATACTTAAAACAGGACGTTTTCTTGACATTTTTATGTAGCGCTTAATAAATAAAGACGATACAGCCATAAGTTGCGTCTGTTTAAAATAATTAGTTTAAAGCCCGTTTTAAATATTTCAAGGAAAGATTTCCCTACCCTTTCATATATTTTAACTTGTGAAATCCCTACCCTTTGATATACCTGATGCCTGAAAAAGGTACCCCTTTTGGGCGGAGCCTCCCCGTATAGGTCAGTATATGGAGTACCCCCCCCCCCCCGGAATTGTAATTACTGAATAAGCCATGCAAAAGCATAATGGATACAAAGTTTTCAAGGTGCTTTCAACTCGTGACTTTACAAACTGTACCTGAAATGAAAATGGCCTGTGAAATAAAAGGTGAAAGTCATTGAGTTGTGAATGTTAAAATTGTGCTCAGTTACCGACCTGATATTAATTTTTTCACATAAGCAGCATTTACCATTACCTCTAAATTAGGAAAGGCATAGAAAATAATACTAAAAGGTTACCTTAGACTATTACTGTTCTGTGAAATTAATTTAAAAAAATAAAATTATTTGATTGTATTTTTTTTTATAAAATGCTATCCAGTATTTTTTTTGAGGCTATTATATGGTTGTTACATAATTTTTCTTGCATATATGTCAACCTGCAATCAGGTTTTATTTCTTTGCATTTTCAGAAAAAAAAGAACAAAATGAAATAAATGCCTGATCACAAGTTATAAATATATTTAGGGGGCAACAACCCTGGGTTTGATCTGGGTGAACTTAAAAGACCTTGATGTTTTTTAGACTTCTTCACCACTCTGGAGTTATTGTTTGCAGTAGGCTATGCAAAATGTGTGAATTTTTTATATTTCTATATCATTTACTGATTGTTAAGATGTTAAATATCACAATTTGGTCTTAGATAGTTGTACAATATTTACACTTTAGACAGTTTACAACAATTAACAATAATTATTTATGCTAATGCTTTTGTGCTTTGATGGCCCTTTGTTGGTTGGTGGTAAAACAGTGTAATGGTACAAAACAAGTACCCAATCATCGAACTTGTGACAATCGTTTACTTGATGCCACATTACCATAGCAATGGCAAAACCTGGCAAAAACACCTTTATTTTGGCTTTAAGTTATAACTTGAATCCAAGCTTGGTAACTCCCATAATTTAACTATTATTTATCATCTTGTCTTTCTGTAAAGTTAAAAAGTTGGGGATGGGGTTCAGAGCCACCTTAAATTTTTCTCTTTTTGCTCCTTGCCTTCCACCCCACTCAGAAGCGGATCCAGGATTTCTCCTAGGAGGGGGTGCACCACTAAGGAATGGCGTAACTGACTGGTGACGTAAACAAATTTTAAAAATAAAAGGCCGCAGGTCCTCTCAGGGAGGAGTGTGCACCCCCTGTACCCTTCCCCTTAGATCCGCCCCTGCCACTGTTCTTCTACTTTTGTGCTCGCAACTAGTTGTCACATGTTTCTTTTCACACGATCAATTGGTGTATAAAAATAATGGAAATGAAAAGAATATTTAGGACAGTGATCTCATATTTTGTGTACGACTTCCTTTGTCATGGATGTTTATGAATCCTTTGAAGAGTTTCTTTGTGAAACAGACAAGGATTTTGTACTTGGAGAACTTCGTAAGTCGTCAAAGGTGATTGAATTAGATGAGGGAATGACCTGACTTACTTGATAACTACCATCTTCCGTGATGAGTGGAAATCTGCTAGGGTTACCCCACTGTATAAAATTATGCAAAACGCAAAGATCCGACACATTACTGGACTATATCAGTAATCCCTGTAGTGGCAAACGTTTTCAAACGAGCAGTCTGATAAACTGCATCACCATCTTCTCTTGCGCTTATTTTCCCTTTTCCAATAAGGCATTCGTTCTATTCACGCTACTGTGACTGTATGGCATAGTTAGGCAAGAGATGATCAAGTAAGATCATCTCTAGATCCCCCCCCCCCCCCCCGCACTATGACAGCTTTATAAATTCTAGTTAAAGCTTTGCACCACATGGTCGTGCGACCAATGATCCTAGTGGATCAGATGTCTTGGTGAATACTGTATTTTCTCGCCGTCGGGTCGTATCCCTAACCAAATGGTTTCAAACCCTAGCCAGAAATGCGTGACCATGTTTTTCAGCGTGGTTTTAAATGTCAAACATTTTCAGAGCTCCCCTTCCCATTTCCAATGTTATACCCATCGTTGATGAAGATTGATTGTTTGTGCAACATGCCAGGCTAAACTGGGAAACATTGTTGCGGACGGAAATGTTTTCCAGTTTAGCCACGCGGAAAACATTTGTTGTGGTAACTGAAATTTTGCTTCGCGGAAACAAAAAATGTTTCTGCCTCAAGTCAAAAACATTTTTGCTTCCCGGGCACAAATTTTGCTTGAAACCAGACTGGCTTGAAACATACCGGTATGTTGCCCAGTTTAGCCACCATGGAAGCAACATGCGTGACACTTTGTCCCCGGAACGTTTTATAGCCACTCGGGCAGCAAAACATTATCCTTGCTTCCCGCTAATTAATTGTAGCCACCCAGGGAACATGACAAGGAACAATGTTTCCGGAACAATGTTTTTAACATTGAAACGGGGAGGGATAGGAAAGGACGAAATTTAGTAACCTTGCCAACATTTTTGTCGAGGGTTGCAAAATACTGTGATGAATTGTATGGCGAATTTAAGTCAAAGAAGATGACGGCGTGAACAAAACCACGAAAAGATACACTATTTATATCACCAACAGAGCTTCTCCGGTTTCTTGGGTTATCACGGGCTTTAAAAATATATATGAAGGCTTTGTTTTGTAGGTTGCAGATTTAAACACAGCTTAAAATCACAAACAGCAAAAGAAAATAAGCTTAGCAGTAAGATGTTACCTTCGCTTTCACTTTCTCGTCTCTGTTAACTAGAGGTGCTAGAGGAGTCCTCGCTACTTTCAGCTCCTTTTTTTTCTTGAATGTTTATTGCGCTCGGAATTCAGTCATGCGACATTGATAAAGTTAAGGCGTAAGGTATCTGCATTTGTATCGTCTTTAGGTATATATATATATATATACCTAAACAAATGAAGACAAGAGCACATCTTTGAGACAAGAGATGAGTACATCTTTGACAAGAGAAGAGTACATCTTTGAGTACATCTTTGAGACAAGAGTACATCTTTGATAGCTTTCTTGAAAATGTTCCATTAATAGCATTTCGGAAACCTAAAAGCCTTGGTGATTATTTGGTGAGAGCAAGAGTGAATAATCGTGAACGTGGAGATTACAGGCCAGGCACATGTAAATGTACATTCAGAAGATGTGAAGTTTGCAAATACATGGATGAGAACGGTCGTTTTAAGAGCTCGCAAGACAATTAACAATTATTGGATGAGGTTGAGCATGATAGCGATAATTATCAAGGCCAAAGTTTCTGTTATCTGCCGAAGCCGAAGGCTGAGGCGGATAACAGAAACTGAGGCCTTGATAATTATCGCTATCATGCGAAAACCGAATCCAATAATTGTTTTATTATGCACATTCCTGAGCTGCACTTGTAAAGACAAGAGCGCGCACAAACTTTATTGTTTATATACTTTTATAAGCTTACAACCTTTCGTCACTTCTGCATGCATAAAACTATTGTCTGTAGGTATGACGTCACTTCTACATATGTAAAATCTAATGTCTGTAGGTATGACGTAAGAGAAACAGCAAGCACGAATTAGCTGCGTGCTTATAGCCAATCAAAATCAAGCTGGTAACACCAATGTATAATAATAGAAGTTATTCGATCAATTACAACCTTAATTGTAACTCTAGTTATGTAGTTTACTTAATTACGTGTAAGAAATGTTCGTTGCAGTATGTGGGCTCCACAACAACGAAATTTAGACTTAGGTTTAATAACCACAAGTCTAGAGTTAGGCGACACGAAATGTTGACGCAGGCCGAGAAAAGGGCTGATGATCTTTTGTACAGACATTTTTGTAGTGAAGGACATAATGGACTAAGCGACATTAAGATTCAATTGATAGACCGGGTTAATGGAGAACAACAGTTGCGAGAAAAGGAGGGTCAGTGGGCTTATAGACTGAAAACTCTAGATCCGAATGGATTGAATGATAATGATTTTTTCTTTGTACAAAATAGGCGCTCGAGACGTACGTAGATTTATGTAAAGTTAGTTAGCGCGCGCATGCGGGGGAGTAAACGAATTATTGTAGCGCGCGCGCGTGGTTGCTCAATTTGAAACTTGTTAATGTAGTATGGCGCGTGCAGGGCAACGGTTATTTACCCTGAAGAAGACGCCTATAAGGCGTCGAAATATAGGTAAAAAAATGGAAAAAAAATGTCTTCATTTGTGATAAAGTTATCACAAATGAAGACATTTTTTTTCATTTTTTTTACCTATATTTCGACGCCTTATAGGCGTCTTCTTCAGGGTAAATTACCGTTGCCCTGCACGCGCCATACTACATTAACAAGTTTCAAATTGAGCATCCACGCGCGCGCGCTACAATAATTCGTTTACTCCCCGCATGCGCGCGCTAACTAACTTTACATAAATCTACGTACGTCTTGAGCGCTTATTTTGTACAAAGAAAAAATCATTATCATTCAAACCATTCGGATCTAGAGTTTTCAGTCTATAGGCCCACTGACCCTCCTTTTCTCGCAACTGTTGTTCTCCATTAACCCGGTCTATCAATTGAATCTTAATGTCGCTTAGTCCATTATGTCCTTCACTACAAAAATGTCTGTACAAAAGATCATCAGCCCTTTTCTCGGCCTGCGTCAACATTTCGTGTCGCCTAATTCTAGACTTGTGGTTATTAAACCTAAGTCTAAATTTCGTTGTTGTGGAGCCCACATACTGCAACGAATATTTCTTACACGTAATTAAGTAAACTACATAACTAGAGTTACAATTAAGGTTGTAATTGATCGAATAACTTCTATTGTCTTGCGAGCTCTTAAAACGACCGTTCTCATCCATGTATTTGCAAACTTCACATCTACTAGATGTACATTTACATGTGCCGGGCCTGTAATCTCCACGTTCACGATTATTCACTCTTGCTCTCACCAAATAATCACCAAGGCTTTTAGGTTTCCGAAATGCTATTAATGGAACATCTTTGATAGCTTTCTTGCATCTGTTAGATGACTGCAACACTGGATGTATGAAAATGTTTGCGACAAAAAAAAAAAAAAAAAAAAAAATATATATATATATATATATATATATATATATATATATATATATATATATATATATATATATTGTAATGCTAGAAATGTTGTGTATCTAATTAATTGCAAGGTTTGTGGTTTGCAGTATGTCGGCTCCACTACCTCTAAGTTTAGGCTAAGATTTAATAATCATAAGAGCCGGCTTAAAGCTCACTCCAAGATGTCACCTGCCAATAAGGAAACCGATGACCTTATTTATAAACATTTTTTTAGCAACGGACATCAGGGACTACAAGATCTTAATGTACAACTGATAGATAGGGTAAACAGAAAGGAAAATCTAATAGACAAGGAAGGACAGTGGGCGTATCGGCTTCGCTCCTTGAGACCCAGCGGTCTCAATGAGAGCGACTTCTTCTACAGCCAGAATCGCGGAGAACGTTTACGTAATTAGAATTCTTTTTAGTGAATTTCTTTATAATTAACTCTCTATATGCGCGCGAGCTCAATGTTTTCGCGCGGGTTTAATGTTAGCGCGCGCAAATTGCTTAATTCAAATTTGTAGCCGTTACTGTGTATTTAGCGCGTGCTATGTATATAGTTTAAATTTGTAACGTTACTTGTAGAATGGCGTGTAACGCTATGTAGTTACATTCCTCAACTTCGACTCCACTCCTTTGTTTGCTCGTTCCCCACACAGCGGTCAAACGCAAAAAATGACATCTCTTCCTGTCTTCGCCGCCTCGAACTTTTTACTCGAAAGTGGACAAACTTTTGTAAGAAATTGTTAAAGAAATAGTACTATGAAAGAAAATTTCACGCTGGGAAACTCAGTGGAGATGAATTATAAAATTTCCAATCCATAAGCGGCGTATAAACCTTAACTTTCCAGGGACGGTGTTAACTTTTGGCTTTAAAGCGAAAGCTTTCGGAAAATTAAAGACTTTGTATGGCAAATTTTGGCGGGAATTACACAGGAACTGTTCACGCGCGCTGCGTTTGACCGCTGTGTGCGTTCCCAGAGCCAACGAGCTCCTCGGTCAGTGGTGTGCGGTCCCTGGCAACCACACCGCTGACCGTGGACTCTGGGAACGATTGGGGTCGCCTCAAGGGCACACAGCGGTCAAACGCAAAAATGACTTTACCTCCGGTTTTCGGCGCCTCGAACTTTTCTAGTAAGAATTTGACTCGAAAGTGTGCAACTTTTGTAGGAAATTGTTATAGACTGAAATAGTACGGTGAAGGTAACTCAGTGGAGATCAATTATAAGATTTCCCATCCATAAGCAGCATATAAACCTTAACTTTCCAGGGACGGCGTTAAACGTTTGACCGCTGTGTGACTCTTCCCGGAGTGGCACAAGCGCCTCACCTAAGACACTTACTCCATCCCCAAAGCGGCAACTTCAAGAAACAATTCTTGTTTCCCTGAGAGGTTCGAGAATACGTAGAGAAAACGGGGTTCCACTGCTTTTGTTTGTTGTTTGAATGGCAAAATCACCCTAAAACCCCCAAAATGCCTAAAATAATTACAGAAAATGGACCAGATGAGTTAATTTACTTCATTTTATTGAAATTTAATTTTACGAATAGACGTTTACACAATTTTGAACTCCATACATTGCTTCATAGAGCGCTAAAAGACCTCAAATTCTCAACCGTCGACACCCCGGGCGTCGACACCTATATAGCTGGGGTGTACTCCCATATAAGGGCTATACAGGTATGTGCCGCTCAACAGGGTATGCTTTTTGTCTCTCTGAATAAAAAAATCACCCTTTTGACTCTGGAACAGGGTCTATTTTTTTCCCAGAATCCTGATTAAACACGATCAAGTTTAGCTATGAAACTCCGCTCCTCTCATCGCTTTTCTCTGGGCAAAAGACAATTATTATTCCAAGTAACGCGTCACGCGAAGAATGCATGATTTAATCGAGCACGCGGTGTACCCGTCGGTGAACTCGCTATGTTGTTAATGTTGTAAGGAATCATTCGTTTTGCCGTGGTTTATCTGTGATACTGATCACAGTAAATCTTCTCAAAACCAACGCCTGAACAACGTCGGCCAAATGTAGTTTCCAATCTTCTATGTGACAGAAGCCTTGATCTTATGTGACAAACTGTTGAGATTGACTTATGTTTCGCATCGTTCTTGAAGAACAGATTTTCAACTTCCGGTGTTTCGAAAAACTGTTGTGATTGACACATTTTTCGCATTCTGATCGTTCTTGGTGGAAGAACAAAATTTTCAACTTCCGCTTTGCAACTAGTCTTTTATAAACGTGGCGCGCAGGCGTTATACGCAATCCGCTGGTCACTGTCAAGATTAGGGTTGCGGGCCCCTCTTGGGCCCGCAAAAAGAGGGCTTCCAAGGGGGGGGGGAGGGTAGCCGTGTCACAATGTCGCATGTTTCTGAGAACCCAAGTCGCCAAGCCAACAGCTGTAAATGTCGGTGTCATTTTCCCGCTTTTGTGTCGCTGTCGCATTTCTGTGCCGTAATGTCGCTTATCGCGGTTAAAAAGTTCCTGTGTCGCCAGTATTTAGGGTCATGTCGCTTGTCGCTTTTACCCCTCCCCCTTGGAAGCCGAGTTCTCGAGAAATTCCGGCATTGTAAGTACAATGTTAAAACACTTGGTTAATTATTGACACCGTTCGAGCTTGCTTGCGTACTTGTTACAGCTTGTAAGTTTCGTTGTATCGCTACGTTTATTAACATAACACCGCTTTCTCGTGACAGTCACGTTCTGCTCATTCATAAACTCCAACATTAATAACAATATTTATACACAGGCCTGTGGTGATTCAGGATCACATTGTGTTTACCATGCCACCAAAACCCCCAGGGGGGGTACTCCGGGATCAAAGTGACGGGGATGATCGAATGGAGGCAAAACTCAGGACCCAAAAAAATCCCTGAGTCTTCCGACATTGCCCAAAAAAATCCCTGGACCAAAAAAAAACGCCCAAAAAAATCCCTAGTCAAATTACCCCTAAATTGCCAAGGCCGCGCTAAGGCACTTTAGTTTGATTTTAATACCCAAAAAAGTCCCCTTCCTATTTAAATCAAGTCACCCAAAAAAATACCTGCCAAATTCTCCTACCCAAAAAAATCCCGGAATCGAAAATTTCGACCCCAAAAAAATCCTTCGCACATTCCCGTCACTTGGACCCCGGAGTACCCCCCCTGGGCCAAAACCTACTCCTGAGAAAGCAGCCGCGCAGTTGGCAAACATAGCCACAAAGAAGTTGAGAAGGAAATAGAGCAGCTTCCTGATGACTTAAAAAAGCTGTTGTCCATGAGGAAGTTTAAAGAATTCCTTGAGAAAGCCTTAAACAAGCTCGAAGCTGGTGGCCACGAGGAGGAGGAGGAGGAGGAGGAGGAGGAGGAGGAGGAGAAGAAGCTGTCAGACAGTCTTTTGGTCATTTTGCCATCCTTAGCACTCTCTGACGACAAGGAGGTACATAAACTGATACAAGATTTCTATGAAACTTACTACACGGACGAGGATTTTGACAATTTTACAATGTCCAGGTATGAGTACATCGGTAACGTAGTTGGAACGGAAACATCAAAATTTGTCCCTCGCGAGTGGATCGAAGAATTTTTCCCGGAGGACTTGAACGAAGAAATCTTGACAGATGAAAGGAATTCAAATGCAAAACGTTTAACTAATGCTAGGGGAAATTTAACTGATTTCCCGATAGAAGATGCTAATGTTAGAGCAGAACTCACATTCAACGTAGAAGCAAGCTTTGCCAACAAGTGTCGTGAAACACCAGCACCTCCAGAAGGATCCATATTACTTAAAATAGCAGCAGCGTTTGTGAATAGGTTGTGCACGTCGAAGCGCTTTTTCAAGCTGAACAGTAGCTTTCCTAAGTGCCCTGGTGTCTATTTTCTATATTATTTTGGTGAAAGGGAACTGTATAAAAAAAGTCAAATTTTTGGCTCATTATATCAGCCAGTTTATGTAGGAATGTCTACAACTGATATTTCAGGACGCCTTACAGACCACCGGAGTAAAATTGTGGCAGCAAAAGATCTGAATGTTGCTGACTTTGCAGTGAATTTCATGCTTGTTGACAATAGACACTATGCTCTTTGCATAGAGGGGATGCTGATTGAACATTTTAAACCTATTTGGAACAAAGAGACAATAGGACTGTGTTTTGGCACTGGAAAAAGTTTGTGGAAAAAATTCCATATAGACCAGGATGTTGACAGCATCAATAGACTTTTGGGTCTGCTTGAGATTGTGGGTTTATCTGATGATAAAGACGATGATGATGATGATGATGATGATGATGATGATGCTGCTGCTAGCTCTGCTGCTGCAACTGCTGCTGCTGGTGATGATGACGACGACGATGACAATGATTTGTATCAGTAGGTCCATACTGTCAAGCTTGCTTATCTTGAACTCCCTGCGATCTTGATCATAAATTTGCTTTGCATTTTTTTGTATAAGGTTTAATTTTCTGTAAAAATAACCCAGCTATCTCAACTACCTGCCGTCTCAAGCAGATTCAATTTCCCTTGAGCTATTTTTACCCTAATTTAGTCCTGCTGTCTTGAACTGTCTTATCATTGAATTAAAAATTGTAAATGTTTCATTTCAAACAAAAGCAATCACAGTCTACAGTTACTACTGCTGTACTGTACTAGTGAACTTTTTTTTTGTTACATTTCTATTTGAGCTCTGAAAGTTTGCAAAACCAATTCTACTAGCAAGTGTAAAATATCAGTTCACATAGGCAGGAATTAAACAAAATTAAGTTAGCCCTCGTTTAAAAATATTAACACCCATGTAGGGTGTTAATTAAAAAAAATATATGCCAGCCCCATAGCATAACCAGTGTATTTTGCACCCCAGCTACATTATTGTATGTCAGACAATTTTTTTCATTTCCCTTAAATTGATATCAAAGTCCTACTGATTATATTCTATGTATTGAAGTAAGAGGTAGATTTTGTCTTTGATCAATCCCATTATTGATTTCACAAAAAAGACTCTAAGGGTTGTTATTAATTTATTAAGTCCTAAGAGTGATTAACATTGACTTTCTCCCTACAATGACAATATACATAATCATGCAGTCAAACATTTAAAAAAAACATTCAAAATGAAATGGTGATGACATGTAAACAAATTAAATTCTCCCAACAAGTTTTGTATGAACTGTATGCCTGGGGAGGGGGTCTATAATATTTTAATTTTCGTGTGCGCTCATTGGACAAAAGGCATCACATAGTACAAAATTTATTGGATGATGGGTATCAGGAAATATACCCTGTCTGATTTGATATCTGTTGCCCGATTTTATAGACAATTACAAAACAAATGTGCAAAGTCACCTTCTTAGATATAACTTTTTAATCAAATCACAGTTTTAAAAAATCACATAAAACAGTCAACTTGCATTTGTTTCAACTACAGTTATGCCGGATGTATCACTGTAGGTTTTTTCCTATTTACCGACGATAAAACTCGTTGTAGAAATTAATCAAAGGGTTATAAAAAATAAACCCCTTTCTGGCTTGCTGCAGGTTTATTAGAGGATAATGCTGAGGCTGAAAGATTTGTCCTCAAAATTTCACAGTTGCCCTTGAAAATTCGCTTCTCCAACTGTTCATTTTTTTGGACAATCATTCAGACTGGGGCATGATCCTCCAATATATTAGCCACCTGGAGGGGTTTACTTACTAATTAATTATGTTGGTTTTTTTTTAGGGGAGCTAGAGGAGGGGGGATGTTCAATCATGGTTTCATTGATTTTGTACCTTGCTACAATTAATTTCCTTAACTAGCCTCTGGTGTTAACTGAAGAGAGAAGTATAAGCTTACATTTTCCAGATGGCTTGACAATCTGCATAAATGATTGGAATCTTATCCACTGTTCTACTGAACTGAAAGGAACAAACACATGATATGTTATGGTGGGATAAAAAAATTCAAATTAGCACCATATTACAGTTCCACTGACACTTTCATGTAAGTGAAAGTTTTTTGTATCATTTTGATGATTAAAACTGTTATTTTACACAAAAATAATTATTATGATAGAATAAGGCACACGGAATGTCACTGGAAATTCTGAGGGTTTGGGATCTCAAAAGCCGGGGTCATTGTGTTGTGTTCTTTAGCTTGGGCAAGACACTTTACTCTCATAGTGCCTCTCTCCACCCAGGTGTATAAATGGGTACCGGCGACATAATGCTGGGGGGTACCTCTGCAATGGACTAGCATCCCATTCAGGGGGGAGTAGAAATATTCCTAGCTGCTTAACGCTATCGAAACCGGGATAAGCTCCGGCAGTATGGGCCACTTGGCTCGAGGCTTCCCTTAAAACACGCAACACCACAGAACATTACAGTGAGCAAAACAAAACAAAAAACAATTATAAATTAGAATATTGAGGATAAATAAAAATTTTAAAAGGAAACTAGGGAGTTAAAGAGGAATTTCTGGACTGATATGGAAGGTTCAACCAAAACATCTTTTGTAGAGGGGTGTATGAATATTTTCTGGAAAAACAAATTGGATCGATATGTATCTTTACAAACAACTTGATCTTTACAGATCTGAGTACCAGTCACTTGAGCCATTCCTATTTCTAGTGACCAAATAAAAATACAGTAGTCCAACACAACTATTTAAAATACAACTGCAAGCTCAAGGTTTCTATCGGCTAACATTTTGCCCCTCACAAACTATGAAAGTTGATAGAAACTGACAGCCAGCAGTCAAATAAACCGTAAGATTCCGGTTATAAGCCCTGGGCTTATACAACTTCATAAGGGGTTTTGTGTGGGCTTATAAACGGAGGGGCTTATATCTGGGAGGGCTTATAAGCGGAATAAAAAATGTTTCGAAACAAGTCACGGGACTGTTGATCGAAATACGTTTTTAAGTTGAAAATGTATAATAAAGCAACATTTAGCCCTTTTCAGTACTGTCACCCAACAGAGGGGGGCTTATAATCGGATGTATTTTTTTGTTTCCAGGTAGATGGGCCTATAATTGGGGGGGGGGGGGGGGCTTATTAACCGGAATTTTAAGGTATAGATAGCATAACCACGTGGCTGTTCTATTAAACATTGAAATTATATCGATAAAAATGATTCATTGACAGTTTTGTTCAAAACTTTTCAGTCTCAATGCCTCGATCAGGAATGATTTTATACTGGCAAATCGAGCCAGCCACAATATCGTGCTCAAAGAGTTTTCTTTAGATTGACAGTAGGTGTCTGTGTAGCCAATCAGATTGTGAGTTTTCCAAATGTTGGACACAGGCCAGGTTATGCCTATGACAGCACTGTAGATGTTCTTGTAAGAACTGTATCTCGTCTTGTATGCATAACAAATAAATTATACAATGAACTAATAACAGAGTATGTACAGTCAGGAACTTCATTAGTCCAGTGGATTACACCCTACCAAAATCAGTTTCCACTAACATAATAAGGCATGCATAAATTTTTGTTAAAACTAAAATAAATCATAAGGTGCAGTCACAGTAATAATAGGGATCGAGCTTAAGCAGCGACGCTGGCAACATCGACGACAATGTCTGGTGAAAAATGAATTTATAGTTTACTTTAGAATGTCTCAATTTTCTGGACGTATTCTGCTTATTTATTGCTTTAAGAATTAGCTCCGCTGAATATTCAAAGAGAGTGTTCAACCCCAAATAGAAAAATCGCAAATTAGCCATCGTGGCTGACGTTGACCAAAATACGTAGAATTTGGTCATTTCACATTGTTTTTCTGCAGAAAACGGCTATGAAATGTACCAAGATTCAAAATGCATGTGCAGAGTTATTATTCTGCTCATTAAGCCTAATGTTCAGTGACTTTCTCATAGCCATTGCAGTTTGCTTATTAAGCTCTCTAATATAATGTGGGCATAAGAAGAGGTTCTCTGGAGCTCTTCCAGAGAAAGGGGGGGGGGGGTCCTGTGTTGTTGCCTTAATTTTTAAATACATTAGCCGCCATTTTAGTTAATAAAGATTGTAGAAAGAATGTTGTTTGGTTACTGCTTGGCCAGGCCTTGTCACTTACAGGAATTTATACATCAGTTTCTTTTATTTCAAGTAGCTTAGTTTTTTCCCTTCAAGCAACTTTTTGCATTTTGAGCGACTTCTACCCATTCTGACAATGTTTATGTTAGGCTGTGTTCACACTTAGTTCCCGAGCACTGGTACCTGGGCACCAGCAAAAAATAGCATTGTGTTCACTCACAGAAAACCAAAGTACCAACCTTGTACTCGAGCACTTGCACTGTGCCCGAAGTATGGCGTGTCTGCAATGCAAAACATAGTATGTTCTCATTAGTGCCCAATGAGAATCGTACTCGGGCACGAGTATATAGTTTCCGGTAAGCTTTTTAAAGGATTTTAACGAAAGACCACATGAAACATTTTGGCTCCAATAAATTTTCAATGTGCGCCTGCTGAAACTGCTGCAGTGTGAACTTTAAAAACAAAAGAAAAAGAGGGGGAAAACGGGATATCGATTATAGATAAGCTGTGTCATTGTATGAAATTCAAATTTGTAACCCTCAGAAACGTTTTCCACATAAACATAGGTTGCCTTAAACAAAACAATGAAAAAACAACTTTACCTGAATGAAAATCCCAGAACATGGTCTTTTTATTTTTCCCGCGCGCTGGTCTTGCGCACTGAATATTACTTCATGTACGAATCCCTGATGTCACGAAAGGTCAAGTTTCAGTTTTTTGTCACGATTGACAAGATGAAGGTATTTGTTATCTGTGCTGGATTGAGCAAAACGGGAACTAAATCCTTGGCAAGTGCTTTGCGGATACTTGGATTCGAAATCTACGATTTTCCCGAGCACATAGACATACACCTTAAAAGTGGATATGATATATACTGTGAGGGAAAATCGCCTGTCTCTGACCTTCAGGACCTTTCAGCAGCGTATTGGTACGACGGACGGCGCGCGCCTGGAGGAAATTTTTGCTAATCTCGTTTTCCCAAACCGAAAGTGATACTAACTGTACGGGAAAATGATGATGTCTGGGTACAAAGCTGGTCGAAGCACCTTCACATGACTCGAGATTTAGGCAGTGTTCTTGAAGCTAGCTAGCTTAGGCCATCCCAATAAAATGTTTCGTTTCCCATCGCCCCGTCTCTTGTGATAGTGGGTCGGTCGGTCGGGCAAAAAAAAAAAAAAAGAATGAACACTTGAAGGATTCTGGCTGCAGGGTTCCAGAAAAGGCCGGGCTGCTAAGTAAGAAAGAATGATTACAAAGTCAACACCGAAACGTGGTCTTTTCGTTCGTTATTCCTTAACAGTATTTAAATAACGTAGTATCGATGTTTATTAAAGACAAATACTTTACATCATACCAATTGTTGTTAATAAAACAAGTTCATGTGCTTGTAAATTGAAGTACTTGCTTCTTTGATTAGTGAATCTGGAATTTTTTTTTTTTTTTTTTTACTTTTCGAAAAAAATGGGTCGGTCGGGCGATGGGAAACGAAACATTTTATTGGGATGGCCTTACCTAAAATGATCTAATAAACGCCCGGGGGCGTCTATTAAATTTTAGGGGTCCTTTAACTGAAACAAATGTCAACAAAACAAATAAGACACGAAGTTTGCTCGCGAAGTAAAGTAGAACACAGAGTTTGTGACTAGGAGTCTAATCTATTCTGCCCTGATGCAAAAGCCTGTACTGTAGATGTCGTTCATATTTCGATATCGATGTTTTCATCGACATCGGGGTCAACCATGTTGGTATCGTTGGCCTCTTTAATGTCTGGGTCATGCAAGAAACTAAATAAATTGCGTGATTGTACTCTATGGAGCGTTACCTTGGTTTTTGAGGTGATTCTTGGTGGGGGCGTCTATTAGACATGGGGCGTTTATTAGAGGGGGGCGTCTAAGACAAACTTTACAACTCCGGGGGAGCGTTAATTTATTAGATAGGGGGCGTTTGAGAGTGGGCGTTTATAAGATCATTTACGGTAACTCGCTTGGCCAAAACCTCGTAAACTACTGGATCTCTTCAATGCAGAAGATACGGCAGTCTATGGCAGTGTAAACCCCGATTCAACGGTCTTGTTCAAAAAGAGGTACAAGGAACATAACGAGAGAGTACAAGCTGTTATACCCGCTTCAAAACTCTTAGTATAGTTTACAACGTCAAACAAGGGTGGGGACCCTTGTGTCAATTTCTTGGACTGGACGTACCTTCGGTAGAATTCCCTCGCGAAAACGTTGGTGGTTTCAGGCAAACACGGATCCATCGCCGAACACATCAAGGAACTTAAGCATCAAATTATGTATTTTATAATTCCTTCGTTGCCGATTTTATTGAGCGCCGTTATATACTCATTTTAGTTACGAATGTAAAATAAGTAGGGATGGGGAGGGGGCAAGTCATTCCTCTTGGGGCTGGGAGAGTAGGAGGTGGGGGAACGGGAGCTCTATAGACCTTGGGAATGAGGTTGAGGCCGGGGAGTGGGATTCCCAAAGTGGGAGAACCGGCAAAAATAGGGAAGAAATTTTAGGGGTTAGGATTTTGGATGGGCTTATAAACGGGACGGCTTATATCCAGTGGGGCTTATAGGTGGAATCAGGAGCCCTTATCCGGAGCATGCAACTTCCATACCGCGTCTGTGAAACGGCGTTTTCACGAGTAAAGTTTTTCTTAGATAAGATTTTCCCGCGAATTGCTTTCGGATAGCCAATAACAAGCGATTTCGTAATAGAGGACCTTGTCCACTGGGTACCTGCTAGGAAACTTTTTCGGAGTGTTCTGGCAGCATTTCAAGCGATGATTTCAGTAATTTCCTCGCAAAGTTACGAAAGCCGAAGAGGGACATCAGATTTCAGACTTCGGACTTCGGAATTCAGACTTCAGACTTCAGACTTCAGACTTCAGACTTCGGACTTTTTACTTCAGACTTCGGACTTCGGACTTCAGACTTCAGTCTTCAGACTTCAGACTTCAGACTTCAGACTTCAGACTTCGGACTTCGGATATCGGACTTCGGACTTCTTACGGCGTGTTTACATGGTGGGAGGGTGCACCGGTTAACCGAGTTACCCCGCTAGAAGGGATGAAACATAGCCCGCCTTAACATGCAGAATTCACAGTACTTCTACCCGAGTTGAGACAGCGTCATTGAAGCGTGTCACAGCGTGGGAAAACCATGTAGCTCCAAATGATTGAAGAAAAATATGACTTTTTTTACTGAATAATCAAGGCTAGCTGTCATCAAACCTATTTTACTTGGATGTGCAAGCTCTTAGAAATTTACTGCGTCCATTTCAGTTTTGTTGGGGGGGGGGGGGGGGAATTCAATCGAAATTCAACAGTCATTGGCTGCCAAATTGAAATTAAATTTGTTGTTTCGTAAATTAGCTAGGATGATCATACCTACGAAAATTTCGAATTACATGCATACATAAACATACATAAACTTTGTTAAAGTGTCAGAGTGTTTAGCTAATTAATTAATTAATTAATTAATTAATTAATTAATGACTGATTGATTAGCTGTTCCTAAAAGAAGTATTTTCCAGCCTACAGTTAAAACTTATTTGTTCTAATTTTGGTCAAATAGCACTGTTTAAATTTGGATTCAGAATTTATACATTTTATGCCATTAACTTCAAATTTAATTTAAAAACACGCGTTCACATGGCAAAAAGCTATCCCACCTAGAAGGATGTCCCGGGCAAGTTGACCGAGTGCCCCGACAAGGCGAGGTTTCCCGTATAGTATGTAACGCTCCAGTGCGTTTTCTAAAGAAACGTATGAAAAGTTGGCTCTCCCAGGGTAACTCGGTTAGCCGGGTCACCCGCCTTCCATGTTTACAGGCCCTTACTCTCGACGTCTCCCGACGTCGGACATCGGACTTCGGATCCATGACTAGTCACAATAGAACTTTTCAAAAGAACTGAACTGTAGCACTGTTCATGTAGGAAAGAAATTTGACAACCGTGACTCGATAATTTTGTGATTAAATATTAATTAGAGATTGTGTGACAAAGGTCACGCTATGACAATTGTTACGCGAATTGGATAGATTTCATGATATAAGATTGCACAATTTGTAAACAAAGTCCTTTAGAGTTTTTTATACTGTGTGAGCTAATGTAACTGAATTTTTTTATTAAATTAAGCTACGTAGTATATATAAGGAAAAAACTTAACTTAATTATATAACTTAATTAAAGTACATTGCAATATTGTAAGCTTTGGAATTTACTGGACATGTGATTTACGGAAAATAACTACTTGAGGAAAAGAAAAAACTCAATTATGCTTAGAATATATTTTATATTTATATTGAATCACAAAATAATCGAATCGCGCTTGTCAAATTTCTTTCCTAAAATGTCCAGAAAATATATCAATAAAATGTGAGGAAATTAAAGGCAGGTTCTTAATCATGCACCGACCCTTCCTCAAGCATCTTACCATATGTTGTAGCCCAAATCATCTTTAAAGATACTTAATTATATCTGTCAAAACGAACTCCGTCTCGACTAGTGATTTAAAGTGGATAATTCGACTGGAAGTATTATCCATCTGTTTGCCTGTATTTATAAAAAGACCGTAGTTTCTAGATACACTAATTATTCGTGTGTAATAATGTATAAATGGAACAATTGGGAAAAGCAGTGGATGTGTTGACGTAACTCGAGAAATGAATTTTTATAGGATTGAAAATAAGATGTCAAACTGGCAAAATGTTCTTTGAACTATTTAGTCCTGTTATGTGCCGTCGGAACTGTTGTGTAATTTTACTAGTGTTGCGCGAAAAAGTGTTCGTAAGTCTTGAATCGAAGAATCCGAAGTCCATGTCTGAAGTCCGAAGTCTGAAGTCCGAAGTCCGAAGTCCGAAGTCCGAAGTCCGAAGTCCGAAGTCTGAAGTCTGAAGTCCGAAGTCCGAAGTCCGAAGTCCGAAGTTTGAAGTCTGAACTCTGAAGTCTGAAGTCTGAAGTAAAAAGTCCGAAGTGTGAAAACTGATGTCCCTCCTCAGCCTTCGTAGCAAAGTAGTAGCTGACTTCATTGGAAGCAGCAATTTTTGCGGGAAAGGCTTAGCTTAAAATAACTTTTATTGTGAAACACCATTGCACAAATATATGGAAGTTGCACACCCCAGGTAACAGGCTCCTGGGTAAAAAATACATTTTCTTTAACTGGTTTTGCAATTGCATTAATTAAGCTTGAAAAAAATTGATTAAAATTGATTTCAGTGTTTGGAACGATATTGGGAAAGGGGGGATTTATAATTGGACGTATTTTTTGTCTACAGGTAGATGGGCCTATAATTGGGAGGTTATAAGGGGGGGGGGGGGGGGCTTATAAGCGGAATTTTAGAAAAAGCACCAAGAGGTGGGAACCACGAAGGAAGGGGCGGAAAAATAAGACGTAAGATAAGGGAAGCACCCCTCCCCCATCTGCTAGCAGAGCCACTCCAATCGTTCCTAGAAATACTGAGAAAATCGCCTGAGCTCCTTCCCAATTTTTTTTTAGAAAAGATCAAAGCAGCCCTGCATGGTTGCAGTTTCTATGGTATGTATAGACAATATCTTGTGTCCAGAACCATTAGGTTTGGGTTGTCATGCAATGCCATCAGTCCTCGCGAGTGGAAACCACAGTGCCACTCAGTCCACAGTTTGTATAGAGCAATATTTTTAGTAATTCTCTGAAAAAATTATATTAGGTTTTTTACCCTGCAATAGAAATCGCTCAAATCTTGTTCAATTACCGTAGAATGTTAAGAAAATAACACCAAGAAGTGTTTCATAATCTTTTTTCAGTGATTACGAATACATCGATTGATTCCCCGGGATTGATACAAATTCTTACATTTTGCTTGGTTCTTCTGTGGCGAAAACGAATGTTGCGTGACAGGAATATCCATGCCCGTGCGAACGGAAACGAGCGTCGCGTGCGATAGCATTCCATACCAAACAGAATAAACCTGGCCTTTGGAAGCAGATATATTAAAACAGAAGAAACATGAAAGTTATCTGTGCAGGATTAAGCAAAACTGGCACGAAATCCATTGCAAAAGCCTTGCGAATCCTTGGATTTTCAGTCTTCGACTTCGTGGAACATGTTACTATCCATCATGATGAGTGGGCCTCCATTTATCGTCGCGGGAAGCAACCTGATTTCTTGTCTATGTACAAAGATGTCGATGCAGTAACCGATCTTCCAGCTGCAATTTGGTACGAAGAAATCTACCAAACCTTTCCTGATGCAAAGATTATTCTCTCCGTACGAGATAGCGAGGATGTCTGGATTAAGAGCTGGACTAATCAGTCCGCTGTTTTTCGCAATGCCGGATTTCTCAATAAGATGATTATGTGGTACATTATACCGTATACCCAAGGCATAGATGTTCCTCTCTTTGATGAAATAGCTATGTCCGCTTACGGAACTTTGCGTCCTGAATTCACAGTCCTCCATAAAAAGAAATACCGGGAGCACAATGAGAGAGTTCAAGCTGTTATCCCAAAGGAGAAGTTGCTGATTTACAACGTGAAACAAGGCTGGAAACCCTTGTGTGAATTTCTTGGGTGCGAGATACCCAACCAGGAGTTTCCAAGAGCAAATGTGGCTGGTGCTGAAGATTCCGCAGTAAATAAAGGGACCTCTATCATAAACGACGTTAGAAATAAGCTTTTTATTATCTTCGCAGTTTTGGCTTTTCTTGCAAGTGCCCTTTATGTGATGAGCCAGTCTTTCTAAATGTAGTGCATGTAGCGTAGGGGCTCAGATCACGGGGCCGTCTTTTTTTTTTGGCCAACATCCCCCCCCCCCCCCTTTTGATGCAAGAAGGGGCCACCTTCACTTCCCCCTTACCCCCGCTTCGATACTACAGACTTTTACCTTAATTTCTACCCCCTTACCTAGATGGTAAATCATTACAATTTATGAACGAGGAAAACAAGGCAACTTTACACTTTGGGTATTCACCCACCAGATTTACATATTATTGTTCCAATCGATGGGTTTTGAACTTTTTATGACGTCATATACAGTGCACCAAACACGAACGTTGCGTGACTTCTATGTCCGTGACTTTTAAAACCGCACGTCGGCCTGGCCTTCGGGAGCAGATATATTTAAACAGAAGAAACATGAAAGTTATCTGTGCAGGATTAAGCAAAACGGGCACGAAATCCATTGCAAAAGCCTTGCAAATCCTTGGATTTTCAGTCTTTGACTTCAAGGAACACATTACTATCCATCATGATGAGTGGGCCTCTATTTATCGTCGCGGAAAGCAACCTGATTTCTTGTCAATGTACCAAGATGTCGATGCAGTAACCGATCTTCCAGCTGCAGTTTGGTACGAAGAAATCTACCAAGCCTTTCCTGATGCTAAGGTTATTCTCTCCGTACGAGATAGCGAGGAAGTCTGGGTTCAAAGCTGGGCTAATCAGACCGCTCTTTTTCTCAATGCTGGATTTCTTAGGACGATAATCATGAGCTATATTTTACCATATATTATAGGCATAGATGTGCCTTTATTTGAGGAAATAGGTGTTGCTGCCTACGGAACTTTGCGTCCTAAATCCACTGTCCTCTACAAGAAGAAATATCGCGAGCACAATGAGAGGGTGCAAGCTGTTATTCCAAAGGAGAAGTTGTTGGTTTTTAACGTGAAACAAGGCTGGAAACCTTTGTGTGAATTTCTTGGGTGCGAGAAACCCGACCAAGAGTTTCCAAGAGAAAATGTAACAGGTTCCAAAGGTTCCGTAGGAAATGAAGGGACATCTATCATAAACAATGCTAGAAATAAGCTTTTTGTTATCTTCGCAGTTTTTGGTATTCTTGCGAGTGTCTTTTATCTGACGTACTCTTTCTAATGCACCTATCAATGTTAATTAAGCTGCAGGGGGGGGGGGGGGTTGCCAGGCATAGGAGGGGCATTTCAACTTGTTCAAATGCCCCACCGCAGGGCATTTGTGGATGGTCAAATAAGTCATAAAACGTTAATAAAATTCTGTTAAAGTCCATTAAAACAGTCAAAAGTCCCCCACCAAGGGCAGACAGTTGCTGTCAAATCCCCTGCCTATCCCTGCCCCTCCCTACGGCTTAACCTTTGATTAGTGCATAAATAAAGTGCATGATGTTGCATAGGGGCTTAGGGGGCTTGATTGCCCCCTTTTTTGGCCAAAAAATCTCCACCCTATTGGTACAAGAAAGGACCCCACCTACACTCCCCCCCACCTTTTGAGGACCTCACTGTCACAGGATCCTATATAAGCTTTCTTGTTACCTACTTGTAATAGTTTTCACTAGTTTGCCCCCCGCCCCCCTTTACATGGTGTAATTTTATTAACTAGCAGTAATCAAAAATAAGTTGAGTATATTACTGGCTGTGGACAAAGTAATATACATACCTCCCCCACGGAAGGGATTTCTTATAAGGACCCCCCACCCCTCTGGAAATTCCAGTTTAATTCCATACATTTCTTTAAAATTTTCGGTCTTTGAGAACCCCCCACCCCCCAGGAATTTCCAATCCCTTCTGTGAGGGAGTATGGATATTTTTTGGAACTACACAATACTGCAGTAAAAAAAGTTTGCTGTGGAATTTCCTTGTTGCATGACATGGCTTCATGTCAAAAAAAAAAATCAAAAGTCATATACATATAACTTCTATTAATGCATTCAAACTTTGCATTCCTTATAGTTATGTAAGTATTGTAAGAAAAGTATAGAATTAAAAGTTTTTAAGTATTCCGGTACTGTTAAGGGTTAATTAGTAATTAGGTCACTGCAGGTTGTAATTGTTTTTTTGTTAATTACATTATAACAAAATATAGTCATTGCACTATTTAGAGGCCAGCAAGAATAAAATATACCAAGTTTGTCTTTCTTTTCAACAAGCTCGGACAGACAAGAGTCTAAAATAGAATACGTGACATTTAATTGATAAAATCATTCAAACACAAGTTTGTTGTCGTTTTCATGTGCTTCTGTGATTCCTTTTCACGCTTTTTTGCATTGAAATAAATGTGACCTTTGTAAAATGTTTCATGCTAATTTTCGACAAACCCCTATTAAGCGGCCAACCTTTATTAAGGCCGGCCACTTGCTATTTCCCTGAGGGTGTATGCAAGCCAGCCAGGCATGCGAGCCATGCCTGCCAGAAATCCCAAATCCCAATATATTAAGGCTAACCGCAAGCTACCTAAACTAACTGTAGGCTAACCAGAGTACTATTTAGGCTAACCGGAGTGCTATGTGGGCTAACCAATGTGCTATTTAGGCTAACCTGAATGGCTCGCATGACTTGCATGACTCGCGAGCCATGTGAGCCATGCAAGCCAGAAATCCCTAATCCCAATAAAAGGCTAACCGCAAGCCGGGGCTACCTAAGCTAACTGTAGGCTAACCTGAGTGCTATTTAGGCTAACCTAGGGACCTCTATCATAAACGACGTTAGAAATAAGCTTTTTATTATCTTCGCAGTTTTGGCTTTTCTTGCAAGTGCCCTTTATGGTTCTTTATGTGATGAGCCAGTCTTTCTAAATGTAGTGCATGTAGCCCATGTAGCGTAGGGGCTCAGATCACGGGGCCGCCCTTTTTTTTGGCCAACATCCCCCCCCCCTCTTTGATGCAAGAAGGGGCCACCTTCACTTCCCCCTTACCCCCGCTTCGCTACTACAGACTTTTACCTTAATTTCTACCCCCTTACCTAGATGGTAAATCATTACAATTTATGAACGAGGAAAACAAGGCAACTTTACACTTTGGGTATTCACCCACCAGATTTACATATTATTGTTCCAATCGATGGGTTTTGAACTTTTTATGACGTCATGTACAGTGCACCAAACACGAGCGTTGCGTGACTTCTATGTCCGTGACTTTTAAGAAAAATTTAATTGCGTGCAGTTTATGTAAAACTGCACGTCGGCCTGGCCTTCGGAAGCAGACAGAGCTGATATAAACAGGAGAAACATGAAAGTTATCTGTGCGGGATTAAGCAAAACTGGCACGACATCCATTGCAAAAGCCTTGCGAATCCTTGGATATGAAGTCTACGACTTCATGGAGCATATTACTATCCATCATGATGAGTGGTCCTCCATTTATCGTCTCGGCAAGCAACCTGATTTCTTGTCTATGTACAAAGATGTCGATGCAGTAACCGACCTTCCAACTGCAGTTTGGTACGAAGAAATCTACCAAGCCTTTCCTGATGCGAAGGTTATTCTCTCCGTACGAGATAGCGAGGAAGTCTGGGTTGAGAGCCGGGCTAAGATGAGGGCTGCTTTATACCATGCCGGATTTCTTAAGAAGATGGTTTTTTACCATATTATACCGTATACCAAAGGCCTAGATCCTTCTCTCGCTGATGAAATGGCTATGTCTGCTTACGGACCTTTACGCCCCGAATCCACAGTTCTCCATAAAAAGAAATATCGCGAGCACAATGAGAGAGTACAAGCTGTTATCCCAAAGGAGAAGTTGTTGGTTTTCAACGTGAAACAAGGCTGGAAACCTCTCTGTGAATTTCTTGGCTGCGAGATACCTGACCAGGAGTTTCCAAGAGCAAATGTGGCAGGCGCTAAAGATTCCACAGTAAATAGATTCACCTCTATTATAAACGACGTTAGAAATAAGTTTTTTATTATCTTCGCAGTTTTCGCTTTTCTTGCAAGTGCCCTTTATGTGATGAGCCAGTCTTTCTAAATGTAGTGCATGTAGCGTAGGGGCTCAGAACACGGGGCCGCCCTTTTTTTTGGCCAACATCCCCCCCCTCCCTTTTGATGCAAGAAGGGGCCACCTTCATTTTCCCATTACCCCCGCTTCGCTACTATAGACTTTTACCTTTTTCTACCACTTCACTTAGATGGTAAATCATTACAATTTATGAACGAGGAAAACAAGGCAACTTTACACTTTAGATATTCACCCACCAGATTTACATATTATTGTCCACTTGACGAGTTTTGAACATTTTATGACGTCATTTCCAGTACAGCAGAGCAAAAACGAGCGTTGCGTGACTTCCACGTCCGTGGAAACGAGCGTTGCGTGACTTTTAGTATTATGGTTACTCCTGGAAGCAACCTGATTTCTTGTCTATGTACAAAGATGTCGATGCAGTAACCGATCTTCCAGCTGCATTTTGGTACGAAGAAATCCACCAAACCTTTCCTGATGCGAAGGTTATTCTCTCCGTACGAGATAGCGAGGAAGTCTGGGTTCAGAGCTGGGCTAAGATGAGCGCTATAATTCGCAGTGCCGGATTTCCGAAGAATTTGATTATACGGTATATTGTACCGTATACTACCGGCTTCGATTTCTCTCTCTTTGAAGAAGTAGATATGGCTGTTTACGGAACTTTGCGTCCTGAATCGACGTTCCTCCAAAAGAAGAAATATCGGGAGCACAATGAGCGAGTGCGAGGTGTTATCCCAAAGGAGAAGTTGTTGGTTTTCAACGTGAAACAAGGCTGGAAACCTCTGTGTGAATTTCTTGGGTGCGAGATACCTGACCAAGAGTTTCCAAGAGCAAATGTAGCAGGCGCTGAAGATTCAATAGGTTCAATGGGGATCTCTATGATAAAGGATGCTAGAAATTTTCTCTTTGTCATCTTCGCAGTTTTTGCTTTTCTAGCAAGTGTGCTTTATTTTATGTACTCTTTCTAAATTTACTGCATCAAATGTAAGGTCTCAAAGGTCTTGCCCCCCTCCATCTCCCTTTTTTATACGGCAAAAAATCTCCCCCGGGCAACCTATTGGGGGGGGGGGGCAGGAGGGTCCGAACCTCCCGCTTCCCGTACCTTTTACTCCCGCTTCCCGTACCCTTTACTCCCGCCTCCTGCCCCTTTCCGTAGCTTTTCTCTCCTGTTAGTTCTATGTCTATTGCGAAATATAACGAAATGTTACGAAATTTCACTCGTTTTCTCCCCGGTTCCCGCCACCTTAAGAATCCCACTTCCCGGCCTCTCTCCTCCCGCTTCCCGCCCCTTTTCTCCCGGGCTCCCGCCTCCCTGTCCCCCTCCACTATTGGTGCAAGCCCACAGCTGTCAATACATTTTAATACAACAAAACTGTGAATCCTTGATCAGAAAATTGCTCTATATAACTAAAAAATTTAGCCATTCAGCTAAGTAGTGAGATACAGTCAATCCATCAATAAAATTAATTTACCCTTGGAGCTGAGGGGGACTGACTAGGCCCCTAGCAAAATGCTAATACTGTCTTTATTGGATTAAGCGCCCTGGGCGCTCATTAAATTTTTGGACCTTGAGAGTGGGCACTTATTCGAGGCTGGGCGCTAAATAAATTTTCAACGTTTTTAGCAAGTAGTACGCTTATTTTGAGAGAAAACAGTAAATAATAACAAAATGTGAAGATGTACCAAAGCTGAATTTTTTTTAACTGTTCATTGAACGTTTCTGTAAATTACTAAGAAAGCTCAGTCTTCGGGGTAGTCTCTTGGTAGTACTTAGTCAATTTCACTCCTCTCATGAATTTCATTTTTTTAGGGAGTGGGAGTGGGCGCTTATTCGAGGCTGGGTGCTTATTAACTTTTCCTACCTACAGGGTGGGCGCTTATTCGAGGTGAGCCCTTTTTCAAGCTAGGGCACTAAATCGAATAAATACGGTATGCCGAGAAAGTAAACCATAAATATATGTAAAAAGAAGAATTAAATAAGTGAATAAGTACATTGTATTAAATTGATTAAAAGAGACTATCTTTTGTAGCTCTGCACAGCATTGTGAAAGGCCTGTAGTGTTACAATTGTTCTAACAGGTCTGGCAGTTGATTCCAGGCGTGTTCACCCCCCAGCATCTTATGAAGAATGTTCTCATTTTGCCTAGGTAGAAGTTAAAAGAGGAAAATTGTCAATTTTTTTTTGTCATTTCCTTCCAGCATGTCTTGATCTATGCAAATGCAAACAAATACCCTGGGGAAAAAGCAGGCTTGGAATTGATAGCAACATTATATACTACCCAGGTTGACAAGCAGTTTCTTAGGTTGTTAAGCCACAAAAATAAAAAAAAGTGGGAGCCACAAAGTGGCCAGAAACAAGATAACATCTACAGTAGAACCCCGGTAACTCGAAATTGTTCTCTAAAGGAAAACAAAAAACAGTTTGAGTAAGCGGGATTTCAAGTTATTAGGGTCGACTGAAGAAGACTGACAGGTGGGTTCAAATCCAAGGGAAATGGAAGTTGTTCGAGTTATCTGAGTTCGAGTTACCGGGGTTCTACTGTATTTACTTTAAGTCAACCACATTAATTTTCATGTCTTAACTTACTTTTTTTAATGAAACTTCATATGTTATTATCATATTATTTTTACTTTTTTGGTTCCCATGCCATTGACGTAAGAAATAGTATAATATATATTGTATTGGACGATGAATTGTTACGCAATTTCATTCATGTGTTTTTAATTATAGCTATTTTGACTTGTTTAGTCATGCTCATAATCTAGCCTATTGCAAGTGCAACATGTATGCAATTCTATAAATCATGAACATGTCGGGCAATTATGAAAAACGAGCCCAGAATAATAATAATAAATCATACTTTTCCTTCCTGAGTGTACTGTATTGTTTTATGTAAGAAAATGATTCCAATGTCAAAATGTCCCAATCCATTTCATGGGAGGGTGCGTATGAGCGCCTCTGGTGCGAAATCTTTAGCGCCACAGGCGTGATAACGTAGGGGGTCTGGGGGTATCTTCCCCCAGGAAATTTTGAAAAATAGGTTATCTGAGACAGCATTTTGTGCGTTTTGATGACGGTTAGGAAAAAGGCAGGTAAAAATGAAGGTAACAAGGATAATAATTCTGGTACATTTTTAAATTCAAATTGTATTTTTTGAAACAAACATAAATCAGCCAGAGTCGGTTTGTTGATCTCTTTGCAGTAGCACTGTGGCAAGCTCCAACCTTCTTGGGTACTTCCGAGCCCAACAAGTACTCAGTCTCCTCTCTTTTTGGTACGCCTGGAAATATTTATAGCGGAGCTCCTAAGCGTAGCACCATAACCATGAAAGAAGGAACACTATCGAAATGAGTTTTCATGGTCAACATGGATAGCGGCATGGTTCGCGGGCGCGTACGTACGGCGTCCGTACGGAGTCGCGCAACATGGCAGCCATAGTGAAGCAAGAAGGCCGTATAAAAGCGGCCGTATAAAGGCGGCCTTTAAAATTTAAAGAGGTTTGAAAAGAAAAACAAGAAGCAATGAAACAAAATGTGGCTGAAAATTACGTGTAGAAAGTAATCGACCGCCAAAAAAGTGGACATTGAGAGCCATAATCGATCGATGACTTTCGTGTCTATCTGTAAAGCCAGCATCGTACATGAAGGAGCATTCGAAAGCTAAATCGGGTTGATAGAATAAACAAACCATTTTATTGCTACGGGGTAAAAAAAAAAAAAGGAAAAAAGAAAAAAAAAACTTGACCCTCTGGGATTTGAACTCACGACCTCCGGATCCGCAGACTGGCACCTTACCGATTGAGCTAATCCGACAGACTACGTAATGCACGTTGAATATATCCTATATCAATGTAATAGATATTGTGGAGTCTACTAAACTGCTGCGAAACTATAACAGGATCGCGAAACTATTTTCAATTGCTAGAAAGCAGATAATTTACTGTACTCTAAAGTAATTTTTCGTGCCATGAGTAATGATTTTGCCCCGCTTTAAGATTATTATTTTTGTCGTACTGCTGACATTCAGTATAACCGCCCGGTATAACCGTGAGCTATTTAAATTTGTGTCGCACCTATAAACCGCCATAAACATTAGTACTTTGGCCGCTTATTCACTAGAATGAAAACATTGTAAGCTCCAGTGAAAATTAAATAAATGGGGAGCTCCGCTTTTAGGCTTGCCTAAATCTATATATTGGCACTTCGAACGGTTCGACAATGAAAATCAATGAAGGACATTAGGTAGAATGTATCGTTGAAATTAACCTAGAATCACACAATTTGTTCCAAAATATACCACGCAAATCTACAAATGGTGGACCTTCAACCCAAAGGACCATATTAAATGTGAATAGTCTCTTAATTTATTTATTTCAATATATGTTTGACAATAAGTGGGCCTCCAAGGCTCGTGGGGGGGAGGGGTGCAGACGCACCCATCGCACCCCCCTTCCCTACGGGCCTGCAGTAGCTACATGTAAACTGGGCTGTCATGCAATGCTTCTTATATTGCATGACCCCAAATAGCAGCTACAAGTCTTCATACATTCAGTATGCTTCCTTGCTTTTCTTTATAGGTGATTTTTGCTTTAGGAAATTTTCACATCACTGTAATAAATGTCCTTTCCTCCTTTCACATTCTCTGAGTCTGCAACAGCTTCCAACAATATTTTTGACATTGAACAAGATTTTATTCCCCATAACTCTTGTGTGAGGATTTGTTTAATGAAGACTGTGTTTGTGCATGTTAATAGAATTGTTCACATTGTTATTTACTGAATGATAAGCGTGCCAGGAATAGTCTTGTTCCAGGCTGTGGGCAAATGAATTGCTGACCATTTTATTACCAGTTAAGTGCAGTCCTTATACTTGCACCACAATTAAAACGTTGATTTTCTTTTCCGTCCTGTGTACTTTGAGTCTGGTCTCACTTCCCTGAAAGCAAAGTAGTAAACTTGACATTAGCTAGGACATTTAAATTTATGAATTCAAGAATGTCACTTTGAGATTTTTTCGTAATTAATTTTTCAATAGGTCAATTTTCATTTAAAATTCTAACTTTGCTCTGAGGCTTTGGAAAATGAAACAAAAGAAATGATTTATTCATCCCTAAACCTCAATGTGACATCTTTTGTTTATTCCTAAGCCTAAGAACAAACTAAAAAGTTAGAATTTTAAAATACTGTGATTGGCCTTTTGGGAAAAATAGAGCCCAATAACTGACCAAAGACGATGCCACATTTGCAATTTTGTTTATATCTCCTTACTTTCCCTGCCGTCTTCTCCTGTCTTTCTTTTCTTTGACCCAGTCTTTGCTCTTTTTTATTGATTTTCCACGTGCCACTCTAGTTCTTTCTCTAAAAGAGAACAATTATGCACAATAAGCCTAAACTGCAATTTATTCTCCTTACTCGTATACTGCATATTTTTCTCCTCAAAATATATTGAACTCCAATAGATAACAAGCAATGACATTTCAACCCTTGTTTTCTATTACCTTTTCCCGCTAAACTGTATGCTATCTTCTACAGATTTTGTATCTTCAGTGCCAAGACCCTAAGAAAATAAAATGAGAAATTTAATTTAACTAGTACAGTATACAACATTCCAGATCATCCCATCTTTGAAAGCAAAACTGATGATTAACACTCGTCTGGTTGTTGCTCCTGCCTCATTTCAATCAATCAATCAATCAATCAATCAATCAGTCACTCATTTGGTCAGTGGGTGGCTCGGTGGGTCGGTCACTCACTCAGTCATTTGGTCGGACCGTTGGTCGGTCCATTTGTTGGTCGTTCACTCACTCACTCACTCACTCACTCACACAGTCATTTGGGCGGCCGGTCAGCCGGTCGGTCAGTCGTTGGGTCCGTCAGTTGGTTGGTCACTCACTCCCATACTCATTCAATCAATCATTCAAAGAGACTGCCCAAATATGGGTAGTAACATGTCATCAGTATGGATTTTTCAGTTTGATTCTCAGATGTCTCCATCACCGAATGGGAGGGGTGGGTTAAAGGTAAAGGTGAAGTCTGTGTCCGAGCCAAGTGGCCCATACAGGAGAGCTTATCCAAGGAGCTTATCCTGGTTTTTGTAGCATTAAGCGACTAGGAGTATTGCTACTCCCCCTTGGGTGGGATGCTAGTCAATCGCAGGGTTACCCCCCAGCAGTAAATTCGCCGGTACCCATTTATTCACCTGGGTGGAGAAAGGCACTGTGAGAGTAAAGTGTCTTGCCCAAGAACACAATGCGGCGCCCTGGCCAGGCCTCAAACCCAGGCCGTTCAACTCAGAGTCGGGCACGCTAACCATTAGTCCACCGCACCACCCACTGGGAAGGGTGGGTGGGTGTAATATTTTCCTTTATTTGTTCCTGACAATGTTAAGTCACAAGCTTTTAAAATAGAATAAATATCATACATAGATCTATGTAGTAAAACAAAAAATATAAAAAAACAACAACAAACCTTTGGAAGTTTGTCTACAACAACACCAGCAAATAGGCACAGGAATATTCTGAAAAAAAGTTGAAATAGAAAATACTGACTTGCCTTTATTTCATGAGCTACTTAATAATATAATGTATATAGTTTAAGTATTTTTTTATCTAGTAAAATTATTGGTAATGCTCCCAGGAATCAAGACTAACTTTTTAACTCACTGGTCTATTGGCTAGTGATATGTCGTATTTTACCAGCCAAAATTAATTTTTCACTAGTCAGATAATTTTTTTATATTCATTTCTATCAAGAACTGTTGACATTTCCAAGTTTTTCACTAGCCAAAGTGGCTGAAAGCAATGCTAAACCAGGTAGCCAAAACCTAAATTTAGCTGCAGTCTTTTGCTAGTTGGCTACCATTAGTCTCTAGCCTTGACTCCCTTACTTTTTAGCTCTAGTACTGTTTGGATAGTCAACAACTAATCCGCCAGTGAATCCAGCTTTCATGGCTTGTGTTGTGATTAATTCAACCTGTGAGTGAAAGATAACCGAACTGGTCAAGATAAGGGAAGCCTCGAGCCAAGTGGCCCATACTGCCGGAGCTTATCCCGGTTTCGATAGCATTAAGCGTCTAATATTTCTATTCCTCCCTGAATGGGATGCTAGTCCATTGCAGGGTACCCCCCAGCATTATGTCGCTGGTACCCATTTATACACCTGGGTGGAGAGAGGCACTATGAGTCAGAGTAAAGTGTCTTGGCCAAGAAAACAACGCAATGACCTCGGCCAGGTCTCGAACCCGGAACGCTCAATCCGGAGTCCAGTGCTCTTACCATTAGTCAAGATGCCAGGTTACAAATTAAAAGACGTACTGTATTTGACTTGAACAGAATTCTGATGTTAAATTTAATGGACAAGTACAGTAAGTTGAACCTCTTACTTATGACCATGTCCAAATTACAGACAGTTTACTTATTCTGACCTAGAGAAACCACGATTTATAAAATCTCTAAAACTAAAATATGGACACCTCCATAATACAACACTCAGCTCTGACTGGCCCTTTGCATCCAAAAAAGGTTCACTGTACATAATTTATGTAACCAAGAAATAATGTAGTTTTCCAAGGGAAGGATATAAACAACAAAGTTCAAAGTGAGACTACTGCTGCCACACTCTTGTAACCAGTTAATTTCTCTAGCCTGGAAAAATATATTTCTACTAGTTTTTGTGTGCCAGGTATATTTCAAAGCCATGAACAATGCCATGGAAAAAAGTAAAACTGTTAACAGTAATAATATGTGTACAAATCATAAAGGTCGGGAAACACTAGGCGACACATCGCGGCGACATGTTGCTGCAACATGTCGCCTCGTGTGACATGCGACATTGTCGCCGCGACGTGTCGCACAAATTCAAACTGGTTTGAATTTGTGCGACACATCGCAGCGACAAAATGAGCAATAGCAGAATTGTCGCAGCGTGTGTACACATCTGCGATAAATTGCTGCGACAAAATATTGATTAACCAATGAGAGCGCGTCATGTATTTTGGCCATATTGAATATGGAAAACTAGTTCGCATTCTCACTCTTCCAAATTCGTTGTTTATGCACCAAACAAACACCTTGTTGCAGCCACCTGTTTGTGAGCAGTACACACAGAGCGACTTGTCGCTCTGACTTGTTGCATAGTGTGTCCCGACCTTAAAGCTTAGTATTACAAACATACAATGGCACTTAGTTTGTAGATGTTGTGGTTTAATTTTATCTTTGGTTTTAAATTTTTCAAACCAGTTTGATTTTTATTTCCCTTTGTTTCAGATTATGATAATGAGCATGAGACAATGTAAATAAAAATAAAACTGGTTTAAAAAAAATTAAACCACAACATATATAATTATTTTAAACGAGCTAGGCCAACACTTGCCACTTCAGTGGACAATATAGAAATGCTTAAGAGTAGATGCGTAGAGTAAAGAGGGGTGGGGGCAACAATTAATGACCCTTTGGCCAAGTCCCTCCCCCACTCCCCTTGGATCTCCCCCTCCCCCTCCTCCAACTTAGATCCACCACAACATGTCCATAGTGAAGATAAAAAACATGCAACATCCAACATGGAGTTTTTGTAGTTCTAACAAAAGAATGCATCCTGCAAATACCTGTTGAGGATTTTCTGGGTAAAACTGAAACACTGCTCTGCTTCCTCTACTCTGTGTAAAATAAACGAACAAAAAAAAATTAAAGCTAAAAATTAAAGATAGAGCCTTATTGATAAAACATTTTCAACCCCTTTTAGACATTAAATATTTAATAAATAACAACAGCCTCACTAATAATGTCACAAATTAATGTTTACAAAACGTTCAACACTGGAGCACTCGTTCTAAAATGTGTCCCAACATTTAACATTTCTGTCAGTAAAACCTTACCATAGCGCTGTACAGTGAACTGAAGAATTTGTAAAGTCTTTTGGCAGGATTGTGTCCTTTCTTGTCAGCATTACATAGCCACTGAAGAGCCGATATGCTTCAGAATCATAAGAAAACAGTGTTACCTTTACCATTTACCATTCCAATGTCAGTAAACACTTTTATTTGGGTGCATTTAGGTAGAAATTTAGGGCCGGTTATTTAAACGAAGTTTAGACTGCGGCTAAGAAAGTCATCGTCTAAATCGGGATTTAGCCTGCGAATCCAATTATTTAAACAACGTTTATCATAACCCGCGTCTAGATGAAGTTTAACCGTTGACTAACAAACAATGGCAAGTTAGACCTGCTCCTGAGTAGGTTTAAACGTCGTTTAACTGTTTATTTTTACTGATTCTAGCCCGTTGCAGTCAACTTGTTTCTTGATTTGTATTTTGTATGCGCTTCCTGAACCTCCGAGCTGGTTTAAAGAGATATTTGATTCTATTTGTTTCATTTCCTTTAAAAAACACAAGTACAATTTCTTGAAAATATTTCCACACAGCTCTATACTACATTATCAATGCAGTCCTTTGATTTAAAGAAAAACAACAGCAAGACAAAAGTGTTCCTTTGGGAGTAGCACGCATGCATGATGTCAAAACAATAGCTACACTCGTTAGACGTCGTCTAAACGTGGTCTTCGTGAACTTCGGCTCATCGGCGTTCAAATAATGCAATTTAGACTCCGGTTAGCCATAGTTTATGGAGTCGTCGTCTAAACCTCGATTTAGCCTTAAACCACGTCTAACTTAGGCTTCGTTTAAATAATCGGCCCTTAATGTTTTTGTCAATATCAAAACAGTTTCTTATACAAAATTAATTCCTACATGTATTATTAAGGTACATGTATGTTCTTTTTTTGTTTATCGATACATTCACCTTGATTTATCAGACCTTAATAATTCTGTACTTGTTGATTACACAGAACTGATTCTTTATCATTAATAATTTATGATTGTAGCCACTCGTAGTTATTTCTATTTCTGATTCATAATCTTGATTATCAAGACAGTTGATTGTTTTCATTGAATTTTTTTGAAGTTCCAACAAGTAGTCACTGTCTGAATACGTGTAAATCCTAAATCAAGAAGAAGTTTCAGGGTTCAAAATAAAATTTCGTTTTTAGCCTGAACTTGTCTGCTTTTTTTTGTCAAGGCTCATTTTTTCCCGGCTGTTAAAAGAGCCATGCATTTTCAAAGGAACAATCCATTTGCAAACATGAGGTACCCATAGGACGTACCCATAGGTTTGCAATGTATTCTGGGGCGATTTCAAACACAGTCAGCCCTTTGCAAGCTTTCCGAAGTGATGGGATGTTTTACAGCATTTCAAAAGAATGGATTGAAGCAATGTGACTTCTTTTTATCTTATTTTGAGTGTTTGAGAAGTAAATAAGATCTTCCAATATACTTTTCTGGAGGGACAAAATACATGAGAAGGTGGGGCAGCCTGTTAGTCATCTTAACACAAAAATGAAGTCGTACATGTAAAACCGTAAAACCAAAAGTTTTAGTTGCCAAAGATGAAATTTTGGTCGCATTAACACAGTGCGTCGCACTTTCTAGCCCTGTAGCTGCTTTATTGTCTGATATGAAATGTTTACTTCAACATTCCAGCAACTTTGATTTTAGTTGGCCGATCAAGGCATGATATTCTATTTCTTCGGTAGTAGCTGGCAAGTGTCGTCAAAGTGCCGGCTACCGCTTGCAGCCGGCTGCTATTTTGAACCCTGAGTTTTACCTTATACATCCATCAAATGTTCCAGGCTTAAAGAAGAGACCCTGCCCAACATCATGAAGAAAGACATCTCCTTCTACTTCTCTTTCAACTGCCACATCTGTAAAACAAATAGTAAGACAGTATTGGTTTTTCGTAAGTGTTGGATTTTGTTAAGGGAAGAAATTGAAGAACCCAGCGAAAAACCCTTGGAGCAAGCATGACAACTAGCAACAAACTCCACCCACATATGCCAGGATTCATACCCAAGCCACACAGGTGGGAGGAAAAATTTACTACACATATTTTTGTGTTGGGGGAGGGGCATCTAAAAAATTTAAGATTTCAGGGGGAGGGGGGGGCAGGGTATAAATTTCTGATGAGGAAAGGGAGAGTCATTGTATAGGACAAGGACTATCTACACTGTAGATCAAATCCCACTAGTCACAGCCCCCCCCCCCCCCCCCACCTCCCACCCTCCTGTACACCATTAAACCCCTTATTGCATGCAAAGATTGAAAACCAAGTAACAACCAATCAAAGACATCATGCAGATCTCTGACGAGCTTTTCTATCATTGCAGAATGCTCTGGGCCCATTAAATCTCAGATCATGTCTCTTGAGTAGGGGAAGAATTCAGTGTATTGGCTATATTGGTAGGTAATTTTGTTATTAAGATATAAGGCCTTTAAATTAAATATTTTCAAACAGATGCAACTTAACTTAATAAAAGGTATACGAAAGGGGTGCCTTTTCTGTCAAAATGATATATAAAAGGGTAAGGGGTTGGACCTCGGGGCGGAGCCTCCTCATATAGAATTTTTTTTAGTTAACCCCCCCATCCCCCACCCCCGCCCATAATGCTCCATCTTAAAGACGGCGAATGGTATCGAGCTAAAAACCTTCAACAAAATATATATTACTTAAGGACGTCTAATAGCCAGTGATGGATAAAATCTCAGGGGTCTTGCGATTCTTGCGAAAACCAAGAATAGAAAGTAAGATGAATTTAATGTTAGCTGACCTTAACAGAAGAAATAGTACATCTGAAAGACACATCAAACAGATGCAGGTAAAATTAATAGTTAATTGATAGTGTGATTATATAAACTAGGATATAAGAGAATTCAAAACAACATACAGTGTAGCATAACCTACCAAGCATGGCCTGACTGATATCAAGACCAATCCAGTGATGTCCCTCATCTGTCAGTACTTCACCACTTAAACCTGATCCACAACTGAAGAAACAAAAGTGAGATTTGAAATGAAACACCCAAACAATATTCTCAACCCCTAAAAGAATGACGGGCACATGTACATGTATCCCTGTCAGTGCTAAATAGTGTTCCAATCTTTAAGGTCCATGTTCACCGGTTTGACTTTGCGGGCTGTGTGTTATTATTATTATTAAAATTACTACCGGTAATTGTTTTGGGGTGACAATCTTGTTTCAAAACAATAAAAAACAGCCGTTAAGCCAAACAGGTGAACATGGGCTTTTAAATCAACCAAGAATTTCAATGGAATAGGCTGAGATCACGTAACAGAGCCATTTGCTTTTAAAGCAACATACAAATAATAGAAACCAGTCAAAATCATTCAGCATAATCTGAGCATTGTTATACAGCTAAAGTTTTTCCCCAGCAGCGCACACTCTCATTGGCTTATTTAATGTTTCCCGAGGCGAAGCTGAGGGAAACATTGAGACTCAAGGGTTAACTGATTTCCAGAGGGATCGGTCATTAAGTGTTTTGTTATAATAAAGCACGACAAAGACTTACAAAAAAAATGATGCTCGTCAGTCAACATTCGTAGGCAACATTGCAATGTTACTCACTGATGTCAGAGATTTTGCATTATTATATAAACTGCAGTGGTATTGTGGGTGGTAGCAAATTGATAAAAATGGTATCACATGTGTGGATAAAAATGATATCGTTACATGTGTGATATCATTTTTGACTAATAAGCATGCAGAGTTTGCCATGTTTCAATACTCAATGAGTCAAAGTTTATTGATATTAAGTCGAAACATCTTCGGATCATTCTCAGCAATCCTCTGTGATCTTTGGAAATCTTCGGAAATTTTCAGAAAATGTTCAGAAACGTTCATACGACCTTCGGACAACAGGGATCCATATTCACGGTCGTCCGGTCGTCCGAGACGACTAAAAAATCGTATGGACGACCAAAAGATTACATAAACTCGTCCGCTGGACGACTTAAGTTTGACTTAATGAAAAAAAAAAAAACAATTATTAAGCTTTCTTATGAGTTACTTGCATTCTGACCACTTGTCATCCATTCATAACTTTTCGAAAACAGAAACAATTTGCAACTTTCTGTCGAGATAAAATCATAAATTTTGGCCGCCATCTTGGCTGATGCGGTATTTTCCATCAATGAAATCACTGCAGGCTCAATTTTCAAGCTGTCAACCGCGAAAACACGAGGCGATCGCATCAGCTGATGTTTTGATCAAAATTTGCCGATATCTTGGTGTGGCACCGCCAGCAAAGAAGAAAAAGCAATGTTAACACTTCAGAAAAACAAACCAAACATGAATAAGAAGAGCAAAAGCGTCCTTTTCATCCGTTGTGGCAGTCGAAGAGGCCCTGGCTTTCATTTGTGCTCGCATCATACGCTTCCGCCAACATCACAAGCCGCTTGGGGGCGTGATGTTTTGTGAAATTTGTAAGCCGGCAGCCAAGGTAGACAATTAAAGAGTCTCGTTAACAAATACTTGTGAATCAAACTTTATTATAACAGATTCGTTGTCTTGTAGATTTCATGTATACACAGTGTTACATACATGTGATAATAACAAAAAAGTCAACTTTTCATTTACTTGTTGTACGGTCGCCATTCTTCACTTTTGAACGGGCAAGTAAAATTTTGTCAGGGCAAGTATGTAATCTTGCATACTTGCCCGGCTGACGACTTGGGAAAAAAACGAATATGGACCCCTGGGACAACATTTTGAAAATCTTTGGAAATCTTCGGAAAATGGTCGGAAATTAGTAAAAAACATTCGTAGGTTTATATAATAAACAGAATAATACATGGTTGCTTGGACATATGAAATTTATTTTCTCTGCGCTCACTCGTGAGCTATCGATTTGAACACTCAGATAAATTTCATATCTCCGCGCAACCATGTATTATTATGTATTATATTCAATCGGAGAAAAAGAAATAAAATCCACTATGTATGCAGACGATACCACCGTTTTTGTAAGCGACCTCAATTCAATAGAACATTTACTACATATGCTAAAGAATTTCGCTTCTACTTCTGGTTTACAGGTTTTATACGTCAAAAACCGAAGCTATGTGGTTGGGCTGTTGGAAAGATAGACAAGATACCCCTTTCAATTTTAACTGGCCACAAGAACCTATTTGCGCGCTTGGTGTTTTCTTCTCGTATGACTCACCTAGAGCAGACAAATTAAACTTTGGCGACAAGATACGCAACATGGAAAAAATTTTGAATGTATGGAAATGCAGAAAACTGACATTAATCGGCAGGATTAACATTGTAAAAACTTTAGCACTGTCAAAACTGATCTTTAACGCCTCCAACCTGTACGTACCACCCCGTGTTGTTGATGAAACCAACAATCTGATTTTCAATTTCATTTGGGAAGGTAAACCTCCGAAAATAAAAAAAGCCACAATTATTGGTGAGAAAAGCAGTGGTGGTCTTAAGATGATAGATTTTAGTATAATGGAATCTGCCCTAAAAATCGCATGGATTCCAAGGATACAACAAAACTCTGATGCTGGCTGGAAAGCCATACCAGAATTTTTGCTGAGCCAAGTAGGTGGCCTTTCCTTTTTATCACAATGCCGGTATGACTTAAAGTTACTCCAGTTACACAACCTGCCTCCTTTTTATTGCTCGGTACTGAAGTACTGGCAAGACTACAGATCAGATCTTATTGATGACAATACACAGATCCATAATGAAATAATTTGGAACAATAGCAATATAATAATAGACAAAAGAACAATCTTCTTCAAACACTGGTTTCAAAACGGAATCTTACGCCTGCACGACCTTCTTGATGTTGACTCTACTTTTTTATCCATTGACAAACTTCAGCAAAAACTTTTGATGCATGTTCCCTTTACTGTATATTTTGGACTAATAAATTCCATCCCCGCTAGTTGGCGGCGCAAACTTAAATTAACAGATCCCCCCAACCATAATCCAGTTGACATGCTTGAACCCCCCACCCAAAATATCACTACTCACTCTGCTTACGCAGCCATCCTAGACCATTTCTTCCAACCACCTACAGCTGAGACTAAAATTTTACGTTATGGCTTTACTAAAGAAAGCCTGAAAAATGTCTATATGATGCCTTTCTTAACAACGCGAGAAGTTAAATTACAAATGTTCCAGTATAAAATTATACAAAACATCCTTCCAACGAGAATATTCCTGTTTCGCGCGAGGTTGTCTGAGTCCGATCTCTGCCGCGCTTGCCAGGCTGTGCCAGAAACGCTTCCGCATATGCTCTTCCTGTGTAATGTAGTCTCCGCTTTCTGGAATGCTTTCAAAGTTTGGTGGTGTGAAAAAACTAATCAGACTTTCGAACTCAATGAACGTAATATACTATACGGTTGGCACAACAACACTAAGTACAAAGATCTCCTAAATTACGCTACACTTGTCGCTAAATACTTTATATTCTGCTGCTTTCAAGACTAAACTAATATAAATTTTGACAGCTTTCCCCCTTTCTTCGGTATCAGGATTGATACCATTAGGCAAATTGCCATAAAAAATAAACAACTCGAAGAATTTAATAAGCAGTGGAAGAATTTCCTTTAACTTTTAAGTATTTACGTTTAGATATCCTTGAATCTCGTTTTCTTTTTTTTTTTCCTTTTCCTTTTAGCCGATACATTAATATATGTGACCTTGCACGGGAAAACGTACTTTAACGCTTTTTCGTTAAACGACTTAAATCGTTTGTTAGTCGTTAGATTACCGTTAGGACGATTAAGAAAATCGTTAGAAGCGTTAGAATGGTCGTTAGAAAAAATTTCTTTGTCGTTTGAAGCGTTAGAAAAATCGTTAAAAAAGATCATGCACGTCGTTAGATGTTTCAAGAAAGGTCGTTCATATCGTTAGTAAAAATCGTTAGAATCTCCGTTCATTAAGTCGTTTGAAACTTTGGAAAATCAGTTAGAATTACCTTCCAAGTAGTTTTGAACGCTAAAGGAAGTAATACTTGTTAGATTATCGCTCTGTTATCGTTTAAATCGTTATGTTAGCCCAATTGTTTTATAAACGCACCTCAAACGTATCAGTGTATTCGACTTGTGTTTAGGAGAAATGCGAACACGAAGGCTGTAAAGCAAGCAAACAAGAAATAGTTTTGTCCCCCTGAAGAAGGCAGCGTTGCCGAAACGTCGGGAATCCAGAGAAGAGTTTCCGTAAATAAAACCGGTTCTTAAATTTGACTTGTAAAAATTCTGTAGTCGGCAAACGAAACATTCCGCCACATGAAAAACATCGGAGCCGTAAGCCTTCCGTGAATATTAAATTGAAAGACAGACTTGTGTTGCGCCATCGCATCTAGCTTGAAATGAACTTGTTTTATTTTTTTGTGAATTTGGCATAAAATTCTTAAAACCTAAATTCTTCTTGAATGAAACTCGACTTCATTTATAACACAGGTTATGGCGTTAATTATTAATACAGCTTTAGAGAAGTTATACAAATTTTGCTTTTTTCGACTATTTTGCTTGTTTACAAGCGAAAGTAGGAGATTAGGAGTGATGTGGGCAAAATTTGGAACATTCTTGTCTACTCTCAAGGGACTTTTTTAATTTCTCAAGGGACTGTTTTAATTTCTCAAGGGAGTTCTTTCCGCTTAGTGGGCGATGAAAGGGTCTCTTATTATTATTGCGTCAACACTTCCGATCTCGTGTTAAAGACGTGACTTGTCACATATTCCGCTGTAGGTGATGAAAGGGTCTCTCATTAGTATTGCGATCTCGTGTTAAAAACGTGACTTGTCACATGTATAAACGTTATATAACAGTTATTTTTATGCGTGAGTTTCTCAAATGAGATATGACACAACTAATCGAGAATGTGAGTGGTTCAGTGTTTCACAGTCTAAAGCGTTGTACTAGTACAAGCGTCTCACTCACTGAAGCCGGGCGCTAATATTTAACCTAAAATGATTAAGAACGGAAATTATCTTTTCTTTCACAAACTATTCGTCGAATACACTCCCTTTGTTCGTCTTTAAATGTTTTGTGAACAAAACTCTTGAGAGATTTTCTAAAACCTAGAAGAACTCGCTTTCTACTTCATTCCGCTCAACCTGCGCTCAACACCCGCCATGATAACAATTGTTTTTGTCTACGTGCGATATTTTTGGACCGGAAATTAGACTTGAACTCCATTAGCCGCTGTGGGTGATGAAAGGGTATCTCATTAGTATTGCGTCAACACTTGCTATCTTCTGTTAAAAACGTGACTTGTCACATGTATAAACGTTATATAACAATTATTTTTATGCGTGAGTATCTCAAATCCGATATGACACAACTAAGGATTTGTTTTCGCGACAATCGATTGCGTTAGTCACGCTTAACACGAGTGAATAATCATTTATTCGCGTTCTCAATTCAAGGGATTTCTTTTCGGTGTGGGTGAACAATGCGTCAGTCAACACTTGAAGGCAACGTATAAGTCGCGCTAATATTTAACCTAAAGGATTTGTTTTCGCGACAATCGATTGCGTTAGTCACGCTAAACACGAGTAAATAATCATTTATTCGCGTTCTTCTTACACCGAGGATGAGGCAACATGCTTGTCCCAACTTTCAAGAAACCCTTTTCAGCGATAATATTTATTTATTTTAAAATTCCGCCGTAGCACGGAAAAATGAATGTTTCGCACATTTTATCGGGCAAAAGACGAGAAAAATACGCATAAGACTCACATTACGAGCTGATCGGATGGTTTTTAAAATTTGATTTCTGCAAAGGCTGATTTTGTGTAAGGCTCAGGTCAGTCATTTAAAGGTCGTAGTTTTCGTCACTGGCACGATCGTCTGGCGTCTTTGGTGGTGTGATGTAATACTCTTCGACACCACTGGTGATAGATCACGCTCTTACCGAATCCCATCGGAAGCACCGCCAAATCATCTTTTCTTTCACAAACTATTCGTCGAATACACTCCCTTTGTTCGTCTTTAAATGTTTTGTGAACAAAACTCTTGAGAGATTTTCTAAAACCTAGAAGAACTCGCTTTCTACTTCATTCCGCTCAACCTGCGCTCAACACCCGCCATGATAACAATTGTTTTTGTCTACGTGCGATATTTTTGGACCGGAAATTAGACTTGAACTCCAGTAGCCGCTGTGGGTGATGAAAGGGTATCTCATTAGTATTTCGTCAACACTTGCTATCTTCTGTTAAAAACGTGACTTGTCACATGTATAAACGTTATATAACAATTATTTTTATGCGTGAGTATCTCAAATCAGATATTTTCGCGACAATCGATTGCGTTAGTCACGCTTAACACGAGTGAATAATCATTTATTCGCGTTCTCAATTCAAGGGATTTCTTTTCGGTGTGGGTGAACAATGCGTCAGTCAACACTTGAAGGCAACGTATAAGTCGCGCTAATATTTAACCTAAAGGATTTGTTTTCGAGACAATCGATTGCATTAGTCACGCTAAACACGAGTAAATAATCATTCTAGACCTGCCAACTCTCACGCATTATGCGTGAGTCTCACGCCTGCAGATCCAAAATATCGATCTCACGCATACAGCCCAGTTTCTCACGCTTGACTGACAAATTTAGATTTCTTACTGTTAAAACCCATTAAATGTACATTCAATTCAATTTTGCTGAAACATAACTCAGAAAATGAGCATTGTTATTCGTGTTTGAGTCAATTTTTGCAATTTCACAGACTTCGGCAACGTTTGAAGATCGTCAAAACATCTTCGGAAATATCCAGAAATTGTCGGAACATCTTCGGAACTCTTCGGAAATCTCCGGAAATAGTTGGAACATCTTCGGAAACGTTCGGAAATAGTCAGAACATCTTCGGAAAATGTGGAGAAGGTTATCTCACGCCTTTGACTTAGAAAAAGTTGGCAGGTATATCATTCGCGTTCTCAATTCAAGGGAGTTCTTTTCGGTGTGGGTGAACAAAGCGTCAGCCAACACTTGAAGGCAATGTATAAGTCTTTCACAGACTAAAGCGACGCTAATATGTAACCAAGAACGTAAGAACGCAAGTTTGGACTGGTACAAGCGTCTAACACACTAAAGGAGCGCTAATATTTAACCTAAAACGATTAAGAACGCAAATTTGTACTTTTACAAGTCTTTCACATTCGCGACAATCGATTGCGTTAGTCTCGCTAAACACGAGTAAATAATCATTTATTCGCGTTCTCAATTCTAGGGATTTCTTTTCGGTGTGGGCCGGGGGTGTGGGTATATATGAAGAATGTATTGAACCGCTGAACTGTTTGTTTGCTTTAGTAGGCCGGAATAAGCGTATACGCGACACGAGTACTACAGTATATTCAATGTGTTTTCGATTGGGTTTTCTTTGGCTCCTTAATTTGCGGTTGAGTTTTGTAAACAGCGCGTTGTTGACTTCTAGGTTTCAGTTTTAATTTAGAATGTGATGTGGAAGTGTAAAGTATTCAGGTAAGCTAAGTTATTTCCAAGACTTCCACTCCTAAACAACATGAAAAGCGTCTTTCACCCTTTAGCAAAACACTACTCCATACCACAATTGACAGCCAACAGATAGACCATAGCAAAATAGTCGTAGTCTCATAGAGACCTTTGATTTAAAGCGGCGCAGTTATAAAAGTTGGCAAAATTTGCATATGTCAAAAGTAATTTGAAACCTTTCGAATAAACTCCATCGTAAATAATTGTAACACAACGCCGCACGCAAGTATCCGATTTAGATTCTTTCATACACATCTAACTGTGTTTTTCTAAAGAAAACTAAATGACAGATTGAACTTTAAGGTTTTATATTTGCGTCCTATTTAAAGCGTCATAACACAAACAATTCGTACGCGTGACATTTCACACATGCTTCATGTTTTGTTCGAAGATCGCCTGATCGCAGGTTATGTTTGTGATTCGGCGGGACCGAGCTAACTCCAACTCGGTTTCTTCTTAAAGTTAAGAAGAAAAACACTTAAGAAACTTCCTCGCAATGCTCGTCTTTAATCTGATGTGGTCGAAGAGTCGAAAATATGCGACAGTTATTTTACATCTGCAGCGAATTCTGCTTTCGATGTCAGCGAGATCTTTCCGTGAATGTTTTGCGAACGCACTGTTTTATACCATTATGAACTTAAAACTTTCGGTAAGTAATAAAGATTTTATCATTTGGAAATGTTTTGGCGTTCTTCTAATAAGCTAGACTAGTTGTAAGACTAGCTGTGTATCATTTCTCGTCCAATTTTTTGCTCAAAGCACATGTTTCAGTCGTAATGCCTTCTCGATCTCGGCGCGAAATGATAACTTATGATTTAAAGCTTAACTTGGCAAAAATTTTCATCTTTTAGAATAAGTTCACAAGGTGGATGTTTTGATCAAACGTTTTAGTTTAGTAAGCCAGTCGATAGTTTGAACGTTTTAGTTGTTTATGTTGTTTAGACAATTCGTTAGTCCGCTCGTTAGAGTCGTTTAAACAAGTCGTTAGGCACTTCGTTAGAATGTTCTCGCAAGTCGTTAGATATTTTTGCTTGAGCGTTAAACTCGTTAATAAAGTCGTTAGAGCGTTGGGAAAAGTCGTTAGTTACTCGTTCGTTAGACGTTAGTTTTTGCCCGTTTAACGAATTATCGTTAAAGTACGTTTTCCCGTGCAAGGTCACATATATTTAAAATTACCGCTTTTCAATCGTTTCCTATGTTGTATCTTTTTTTTTCCTTGTTCTATGTGTATTTAAGTTTATTTTTGCTAACATTGATGTTATTTAAAACTGTTATATACTATGTTTGTATTATTTTGAGTGTCAATAAAGTATTAATTAAAAAAAAAAAAAAAAAAAAAAAAAGTATTATCAGATCTATTGCTGGTTTGCAGCTGACGTCACAGCAGCCATGTTGGATGACAGGAACAAAGCGTTCTCCTCCGTTGGGAACTAAACTTTTTTTATTATGCAAATTCCGCAAAAAGACATGTTTCATTGTTTTGTCATCCAACATGGCCGCCTTGTCACGTGGTTGCAAACCAAGAATATGTTGCCCGCTCAGAGATCTTTTGGCAAGAAACAGTTTTTATTGTGAGATGTCACGTGACCTCGCATTAGCCAATAAGAGCGCGCGCTTATGGGGAAAAATTTCTAGCTATATAACAAAATTGCATTATTACCCAATATCCAAAAGAAAACAAGGTTGATCCTCTGGCAAACTCAACAGCTCTATTGCTCTCTGAGACAGCTGAACTTGAATTTCAATCATTCTTGTGCTAAAAATTGAGAAGTTGAACGAAACATTTTAATTTCCGATTGGTGATGGAATATGTGAGCAATTAGCAACATTGCAAAACACACGTGTTGTTGTAAACAATAAAGATTCCACTTACTTGGAAGTATATTTACGAGCTTCATCGTCATTATAAAACTAAAGAGACAAGATAAAATCACGAGGAAATACTAAAATAACTTGAAGACACCAACGAACGGTCTAAAATGAGGCTAAAATTACAAAAAATCTTACCACTTCTGGCGGAGCTTGATGTTCAGGTCGCCTTCCGGACGCCATGTTGGAAAAGTAATAGTATAAAGTCAGCGGAGCTACGCTGCAAAACTGCGACTGCGGTATCCAGCATCAGCAGAAGCACGCAGGAAAGTAATGGCGGTTGCCGGTTGAGCCTTGTTGTGTAACTCTTGTTATGATTTTTTTGATCAGATCCTTGGTGCAGAATGCATCGTTTACCAGATGGAGTATTGCAAAGAACAGTCAGTTTCGGGCAGCATCTCTGTGTTGTTTGCACAGAGCAGGATCGATTTCTCGTACTGCAAAATCCGATGTGAAGTTGAAGTGTTTCAAAATATGTTTGTACAGCACCAGCTCAAAGACCAGGAAAAAGAACTTTTACCGTGTGCTTGGCGTGTCACCCAAAGCCACCCAGGCACAGATTAAAAACGCGTTTTACAAGCTGTCCATCACTCACCATCCAGACAAACACAAAGGGAGTGAAGAATCGCATGAGAAATTCCAAGTGATCAGTGAGGCTTACAACGTGCTTGGAAATCAAGAGACAAGAAAACAATACGATCGCGAACTTATCGTTGAAGGCCAGTTACGCGCGGAGCACACTCACGCTTATAAGCCACCGCCATCATTTAAGAAACATCCCGGACAAATTTACAATTTTGATGAATGGACGAAAGCACACTACTCAAACCAACTCAATCGAAATCAACGAACAAGAATTAGAAGAGAAGAACTAAAGGAAGAAGATTCCAACACTGCAAAACTTGGAACAGGCGCTATGAGGAACTCTGTTATCCTCATTACCGCATTGACCACTATTATGGTATATATTCATCACAGAATGAAATCACAAGACTTTGAATCCAAAGATTAGCCCTTTAAACTCCCAACATTGTTCACAACCTGGTCCCTGGGGTGAATGGTCAGCGGAGAGTCTCGCCACTATCCAACACGGCACTAGGTCAAATGCATGGTTTAAATCCATTTTTTGACCATGCATTTCGCAACCAAGTGAAGTCACCTCCCCTTCTCTTGGTGGCAAGTTGGTTGGTGGTGAGAATCCCTGGTGACGTGATGACCTGATACCCCCCGGGGCCATCTCCACACAGAAGATTTAATTTGAAGCATATCAAATTTATAAGAAATCCTGGGCAATAAATTTGACTTTGTCATGGCAAAATATTTATATTGGCCTTATTAATATTAATATTATTAAAACTAAAGTTGTCCGACGTTTCGATGTAACTAACATCATTGTCAAGGTAAAATGTTGTATCGTGGTGTGAATATAAATTAGTTTGTGGAAAATAATAGACAATTGCTGCATGGTTATGTAAATAGTTTTGCGCGGCTGCAGTCACACCACGATACAACAGTTTACCTTGATAATGATGTTAGTTACATCGAAATGTCGGGCAACTTTAGTTTTAATATTTTCTACTGAAGTTTTTCAGTAAACTGTTTATTATATTATTAGCTTTTTTTTTAAAAAAATCGTACTGGTATTAAGTATTACAGAAGTCAGTGTTTGTCTCTGTTTGGTTTAATTTGAATACAAAAAGTCAAAGTTTGAATGAGTAACACCCAATCTGAGACTCCACACTGCAACAAGTCATTTTCCCTAATAAGAGAGTTAAGAGAGTAAATGACTTGTCCCTTCACTGCAAGCTGGCCTCTTGTGTGTACATAATTATTCATTAATTGATCGACTAACTTGTTTGTGGGGTTGGGAGAAAAATGGAACTCGCTTTGAGTCACTATTGTTAATATGTTTTATTTTCCTAAGCATCAAAACCAAGTTAGAATTTGATATAATTTTATTGTAATTGGCCTATTTTAAGATGGCTGGAAATATAATGTGAACTCCATCTGTGACACACATTTTTTAACCAAATACAGCATGTAAGCATCATTTTTATACATATTAAACTATAAAAGAAACACATAAATAAAAAGGATTTTTGGTTAGTTATTTTTTAGGATTTGTTTCAAAAATGAACTCCTAGATAATGTAGCCTGTTGAGGGGAGGGGGGTGGCTATACACAGGATGCAGTAGGGTGGCAAAGAGAGAGGGGTGCCAACTGCCAAAGCTGTCATAATTATGTGGCTGCCTTGTCCTTGGTCACTCACAATGACCCACAATCGCTGGGGATATTCTAGTTAATTATTGAGGAAAGCACTTGCTCCCAATCACCCCGCTCCTGACTCCCGATCAAAATCCCTGCTCAATTGACCTTGGAAAAGCCTTTGGAGGAGGCAGGTTATGTAGGGTGCTCGTGAGTATGATATTTGCTAAAATCATGCCAACCTATGAGGCCTCCCAAGGGGTAAAAGCACAAGCAGCATGACCCTGAATACTGGCAACACAGAAACAAATTTTTTGCAGTGACGTTCTTACGGCACTGAAATGCGAAGGCAACACAATAGGGAAAATGACAGTAACATTTACAGCTGTTGGCTTGGCGACATTGGTTCTCAGAAACATGTGAGATTGTGACACGGCTATCCCCGATCTTTTTCTGGCTTCTCAGTTTCTTTCTTTGCAATTTCTTTAATTGCAATTTCACTGTGATGATCATTTCTTTGTTGTAAACTTGTTTGTTTGCATTTTGCCAAGTCACTTGATACAGTTGAATCCAAATAACTCGAACCTTCAAGGGAAATCGAAAAAGGTTCGAGATAGCGGGAGTTCGAGTTATCGAGGGTAAAATTTGAAGAAAATGACCTGAAGGGAAATCAAAAAAGGTTCGAGTTAGCGGGAGTTCGAGTTACTGAGGGTTTGAGTGATCGGGATTCAACTGTATATTGCAAAGATATCAATGTGTCAAAGCTGTACATAGCTCTGGTTTCTATAGTGTGAAGTGACTGTTATTACTAAGGATGCCAGTCCACTGCAGGTACCCCCATCCCCCACCACAATTCATTTTGCCCAACTGTTGCGGCCCCTTGCCATGGCTGGGGGCTGCTTTGTGCCTCTCACTTGAGAAGCTTTTAGATTAATGCAAATGAGTTTAGAGCACTAGAATATTATTAATAATAATTTTGACTGTTGAGTATCAAAGGTGGGATGACTGTGTTCTAACCAAACCACAGGCTTTGTACCTTGTTTTAGACAAGAATAAACAAGAGAATAAATCTCATTTGATTTTCCAAACCTAGAAGATCTTTACTGAAGACACAAGCTACAAACACCATCAGAACTAAAGCACTTTAATCGATGCTCAGATTCAATACATTACTTTAAATTACCGGTACCTTAAATTCAATACATCACTTTACCTAGCAACTCATTGAGTCACTGAAGCAAAATGAAAATGCATTTAAGAAAAGAATGTTTAATTTCGTAAGGTTCCCTTCAGGTACTACCAGTAAGTAAAAAAGTAGCTATATATAACTGTGGCCATTTTTTTTAAATTACAGTCAAACCTTTCCATTTGGACACCAGTGTATTTTGGTCCCGGACAAACCAGAATTCACATAATCTCTATGTGTCGTTTGACACCTCCATAATTTGGACACTTGGACTGTGTGGGTTTGTTTTGATCACAGGCTTCCCAAGCTCAAAATTCGACTTTCCATATGTGGTGTATGGGACAGCTTGACTGTGTATATAAAGAATTGTATGGGAAAGTCACCGATTGTAAAAAAAAGGAGAGACAGCGATTTGAATAACGTCACTAAACGGCATCAGAATGACTTCAAAATTGGCACAAGAAACAAGTACACGAGACATTTGAGGTAGGATAACTTTATTTCAAATTAGATAGCTATTTACACAATTTTTTTACTATCGGTGACTTGATAATGATAATGATAATGATGATAAGAAGAAACTAGAGAATTATGATGTTTCCAATTTTTGTTGTGACACAATGTCAAAGAAAAGGCATTTACCAGAAGTCAAATATTTGTTTTACTAGCCATCAAGAGCTACAAGGTTAGTAGAAATGTAGGATCCTGCCTTGAAGTTGAGACAAAGCCTTGACTTATAAATTATGTAGCAGAGAGGGCTATACATAGTTTTTTCTTGTTCTGTGTTTTCACCATTACATTACCCTGTGTGAAGAACAAGGTGTACAATGCACTGGAATTAAAGTACCCTGAGTATTCTGTTCAGTTATTTTCTGGATTAAAGAAGTCTTGCAAAATTGGCAGGCTGATGTTGGGACTAGCATTTCAGCTACTAAGTGGAAACATCTTAAGAGTCAATGAAGACATCTACGAGTGAAGTCGCTAAAATTCTTGACTTCAACAGCAGCTTTTCTTTATAACTACAAAAAGACTGCAATTCAAGTTGCTAAAACTTGAATCACTATTAACGCTTTGTCAGGACTGCCCTAAACAACTACTACATGTACATGCATTTTGTTACTGCCTAAATTTGTCAACTGCATTCTAAGTTTATTGTTTACTAAAATCTATATGAATATTGCGAAGATGTCCTACTTCTTAACAGCTCGCTTAATTTTTCAGTTTTAACTTTTCGTAAGCTATGAACAGTTTTCTGACTTTGAAATGTCTGAATGAAGTCTTCAACATTGATTTCCCCATCTAAGAATTTATCAGCAATTTTCTGAAATAAAACAAACAAACAAAAAAATCTTAGTAATGCATGCACTAGATAAATATAATAGTCAATAAAAATTATTAGCAATTGTTAGCAATTACAAAATAGAAGAAAATTAAGTAAAAAATTTTCTTCTTGAGAAAATAGCCTTTTAGTTTTAACATTACTTTGAAATTCATGATTTACTTATGATATAAATAAATGTAAAATCAGTCAAGTTTAAACAAAGGGTTAATGTTTGTCGGTTTAAAAATCCTGTCTTTTACTGTTTTCTCCTTCAGATATGTTACAGTAGGATGTTAGGCAATAAGGTGGATAACCCCCCTCCCCTCCCCTAGCACTTTTTTCAAGTTTCCCCTGCAGCAATTTTCTGCACCCATTAAAACTCCTGGGTGGAGAGGGTCACCACAAGTTAGAGTGCTGCCTAAAAGAATACAAAGATCTCACTATGCTAGAACCTGGACCACCCACCCTCCCCCCTACTCTATATGGAGTTCAACATAACAACCAATAGACCAACATACCCCTGCCTGACTAATCATTCATACAAGGAATCTTAATGGATTTTACAAGCGGTTTGCCAGAAGAATAGCAAAGCTTGGGTGTAAGATTGCAATGTAATAACCCTGCTACACAACACAAACAGTTCTAACATTTAAACTGGGGAGCACAGATTGAGATAACAGGTGTACAGAATTTATAAATCTATTCTCATTCATAATTATAACGCAGAATTCAGATGTGCATGGATTACATAACCCTGTTTGTTTATAGATAGTTGTGTTATGTAATGCTTAATCACCACATGCATAATCTCCGTATTTAAAGATCCCTTTGCTTAGACTTGGGAGAGATATGCAAGCTGGGAAGTCTGGGCAAATTTTCACCCTCCCACGTCCCCTTCGGCGACGCAATACACAGTATAGTGCTTTCTCACCCAGTTGTTCATTGCCTCAGCCACAATCTTTTCCCATATCTTATCCATGCCAGACAATGAGCAGCATAGTTAATGAGTGAGAATGGTATGCTATTGATTGATTGATTGATTGATTGATTGATTGATTGATTGATTGATTTGGCTGTTATGCCCTCTTATTACCTTAAGTTTATGTCTCACCTCTGCTTCTTCTTCAGCTTGTGCTGTAGAAGCTTGCAGTAATGCTAATGTTGTGTCAGGTGAATACTGGCTTGAGAGTTCATCTGCAAAGAAAAGTTTATTTATATGTTGAATGCATTTTGTAAATGATTTATTTGATTGTATTAAATCATGTCAAGCCTTTTCAGAGCACAGTGGTTTTAACTCGCCAGGGCTTAACTAAAATTTTCAAATTGTCATTGCTTCTCCCCTGTATAAGACAAAACAAGACAGGATATGAGACAAGTCCACTGTAGGTCACCCTTACACATAATGTTATTTTTCCCAAACAAGTTAATGGTAACGTTTTTTACTCCTGAGTGGAGAAAGGAACTGTACAAATAAGTGATTGTTGACCTCAAAACACAACAAAATGACCACTGCTCATGCCCAGACCATTTAAGAGAGACAATGTAACGGTAAATTAATCCTATTTCTGAAACTTTCACCTCTCATCTTAAGAAATTAAAATTGTTTACTGTTTTCCGGGATCTTTTCCGAGTAATATCAAATGTAAAATTACTTGACAGGCCTTGTTACATTTTCCCGCCCTTTTTTCACATACGTCGTGAAATAGTCACGATTTATTGGTGCGGTTACCAAGCTGAACATGAGAAACAATCCGCCATATTGTCATTTTTAACAACAGCCTGAAGAAGATCAGTGAAACTGATTGAAACGTCGATTTTTAAATTCTTAACCTCGGAAAAGATCCCGGAAAACGGTAAATTAATCCTTGAAAACAGAACACAGTATAACAGTTACAACTCAACATAAACAGCAAGGCTTCACTGGCAAGTGCTGGCATCCAGACCTTTTGATCTTAAATCTACAGTGCTTAACATTAGCATGCATGCCTCCCAAAATAATGCTAGACTTTTAAAAAAAAACTTTATAAAGGTCATTTTACCTAGCTTTTGTCTGTTCTTTTCAAACACCTCTTGAATCACAGCCTTGTTTTGGTGAGCTTCATAAAGCGCCTGTTTTCTTGACTCTAGTTTTGGCTGCTGTTGTAGATTGTATTCAGCAAGACTTCTGTTACTTGCCATCAACATCTCACGTTGAACCTTGATCTTTTTTACCTACATAATCGTTCACAATTTAGGTTTATAGAACAGAATACATGTACCTGTCTTATAAAAGACTCTGAAACGCCTGAAGTTATCACCGGTGCTGCTAAGGATACTACCTCAATATATGGCAACCCTTCAAGTTTACTTTTTTCCTTAGTGGCCATTTGGCCACCAACTACTCAAGTTTTGGTCGCCAATGAAAAATTTTAGTCACCAAATTAAGCTGATGCTTTCAATCATTTCTCTCAATTTCAAGGTCGCCAGGCTGGTGACCTTGGTTCAAATTTAGTTGCCAGCTCCAAAATTTTAGCATGGCAACTAAAATGGTCTTAACTTGGAGGGTTGTATAGGAATGTCTGTCTGAATCACAGGTCTTAATTGCCAACATACTACAGTGCTCAAAATAACGGCCGGTCAACGGACAATGTCCAGTCAAGATGACAATACATGTATGTCTTGACAAAGTTTCGGTTTGCCAGTCATTTTGACCGATCCCATACCTGGCTTTTAAAATGATAACTGATGACCAGAATTTAAATAACACATTTGATACCAATTTAACTTAAAGCATTAACTTAAATTCTAGCGACTTTATGGTTGACTTACAAGTCACTATCACATCTTACAAGTGCATTAAGGAGCGATCTATTCATAAAAACTTCCGCCAAAACAGTGAAGAAATAGCGGGGGTTTTTATGCCACACTTGTTAAATTCATTTACTATTCATGAGGGTGCAAACCAATCCCAGCACAGTATTCAGATCACATGTACACAACTGTAAAGCCCATGCAATACAAATCAAACAATAGAATTAACTTTTGATACAAACTCCTGCTCAGCTAATTAGTATTCATTAACTTTTGATACAGATCTCTGCAGAATCGCATAACAATACTTTGCATTCAATTTATTGTTGTCATTTCACAATCTGTATGGCCGTTTACAATGGCTTACCTATCGGCTCGCCATTGTAAACGCCCATACAGATCTCCCGCTCATATTTTATCTACTACAAACGCGACGGATATGATATAATGAACAACTGCAGAAAAGAGTGGTAAGTGCGATTTTTAATATTTTGACCGGTCAGAACAACACGTTGCCAAGCTAAAATCTGTTTGGCCAGTCAACATGACCGGCTAATGTCCCAAAGTTACTTTGACCCTTTACCAGTAGGTTGACTTGAGTTCAACTACACAGGCATACCTGGGAACCTTATGGTATAATGGCAGTCAAAACTTTCCAATGCGAACACAGTCCACAAAAAAAATACCAGATGGTACTATTTTGGTTTTGAAAACATGTTTCTGTCAAGGCATATTTTCAAAACTAGAAAGCCTTGTCCTTTTTCTTAAAATCATTTGAAACCTTCTGTTAGCAAAATCATACACGATACAAGTACTTAGAATCTCTAGTTTTAAACATCTTTAACTTAGCACTTTCTTTTTTGATGGAGGACTGCCCTGAACACCACATGTTTATGTAACAAACACTTCCTCAGATAAAGATTTATCATCATCATCATCATCATCATCGTCATCAACATCATCATTATCATCATTGAACACCATGTAGTTGAGGCAATAATTAATAATTAATTGGAAACAACATCCTAGGTATTCTGGAGGTATTATGAGAGGGTCATACAGGGGGGTCTCTGGCATGGTTAAAGATCTTTGTGTGGATTTTATAAAGGGGGAAAAGTGTACTCATTGTTCAGTAGGCATATAGCACTGTATGTTGAAGGCAGTGCTTGTTGTATTCTTGCATGCTTTGGTGTAGAATTTAAAAACCCTGGTACCTATTTGGTATGGGATACAGCTTTTTCGAGAAAGGTTGTCAGAAAAAAAAAACATCAAAGTGCACACGACAAGACCGAAAGGTGGTCTGGGTATTCACTGTAATTTTGCATATTGGCCTAGAGGAAATTTACAAGTTTGTATTTTTGCACGTGGAGAATTTGTTTTTCTTCTCAGGAGGCCTATATCTGTAGCTTTACATTTACTGCTGCATGTCTTTGAGTGAGGAAAAATTCTTCTGAACTTCAGAGGGTCTAAACGTACCTTGTTTCTACATGTCTGAAAAGAAAGAAAACCTGAAAATTGCGCTTATTTTGTTGTTATATCTCATTAGTATTCAACACGTGTAGTAGCTCAATACGTCTACCCATACTACCTTTAGAGATTGGCTTGTGCAGTTTTCTCCTTTTTTCCGACAACCTTTTTTTCGAAATAGAGCTCTGTATACATCAGATGCACCCTACCACCCAACAACAAGGCCTGACTGGATTACACAGTCCACATCAAAGACGCTAAGACTTCAAGAGGACATTGAAACAATGTCGCAATTCAGCCCAGCAAACCATTAAAACTCTTGCATACAACCTCAACAGCTCAAAGAGAACATCACACATATGCAATGTTATGTTAGAAAGACCCTCATCTACACATGCCACTGACAAGTAATAATTCCTACGTATCAAAAGGGTAGACTTATCGCTTAATAGACACGTACAGTCTTGAATCAGTTGCACAGGAATAAGCTTAAATATCAACTTAAAAATACATTGAGTAAGCTTATAAAAGGTTATATATAATTTTATTAAGCTTGGATATTTTCAAATTCTTGAAATGCCGGATCCGATTTCATATTCAGTCCCGAGGCATAGAAAAAACATACACACAAACTAATCAACAAACCTCCTCGTTATCTGCAATGATGTCATTAAGCTGACTCTCGTTCTCCAGAAGTTCTTTTAATTCTCCTTTGTCGTCAATATGCTGCAACAAGCTTGTCAAATCGTAGATGGCTTTTGCCTCATTCAAAGCAGGCGCCGAGACCATAGATGGAGCTCCATAACCAGACATATCGATCAGGAATGAAAACCAAATCAGGAGCAAACTTTAGATTGCTGTAAATATCTCAAGTGTAGCGTCGATAAGCCAACATTTCCTCGTTCTTACAGCTTGCTTCAACGAACGAACTTGATGTTTGTATGTGGCGCGGACGTCATGGTTAATTCTAGAACGCTTAGTGACCTCGCCTGAATTCTGAAAACACTTCCCTCCCTCCCCTCCCTTATATATTGGCGAATTGGAACCCAGTATTTCCGAAACTGTGTTTTTGGAAAACAAATATTAATGAATTTCAAGGCTTCTTCAAGATTTTTTGATAAAAATCAGTATCTGTGTACCACTGTTTCTTTCTCACAGTTGTTTGGTTTGTTGAAAGAGTGCAATCGTGTAGCCTAGTCCCCAGGCCAAATTTGCGCTATACGAGTGAGCGGGACAGGCTTAGTAACGAATCACAACGCAAATTAAACTCAGAACTTTTTTTGGCCAATCAGCGAAAATTTTACGCAAGTGTGGGGGCACGTATACTTTGTTTGGTGGGAGAGAAAACTGTTTTCCTTATGTCTAACTCTTTATAGTCGAGTAAATCACTCAATTTAAACAGCACAAATTGTTCTTTTGTGCTGAAGTTTCCAATTCCCATCCGCCTCTCCCGATAATTAGAGAGTTGAAATCAAGGTTGAAACCTTATATAAATAACGTTCAGTTACATTTATTCTCATATTTAATTAGGCGAATGCAGAATTCTTTAATGCTGACGTGATATTTACAAATTGAATTCCAGTGGCGGATCCAGATTTGTGAAGAGCCCGATCATCGAGACTCTGGATCACATGGGGTGGCAGGGGGGCGATAATTTTTCTCGGGCCTACAGGCCTCTATCTGGCTAGGGCTAAAAGTACAATTGGGGCCCGTTCCCATCGGGCCCTAACCTGCGATCAGGCGTTTTTTCCCTTGCAAAGATGAGAGAGGAGTGGTAAGTAGGGAGGGAGGGCATGATCTCAGGTTAATCGGGCCCCTCTCCAAGATCCGCCAAATTGAACTAAATTCAATGTTAGTGGGCATACTGTGGCGCCGCTGTACAGTTCAAATTTTGCAGTTCGATATGATTTTCTTGCTGACTCAGCATCTCATTGTTATTGTTGTTAGTGTTATTCACAGTTGCCTGCTCCGCGTTTTGTTGATCTTGTTCCTGTCTCTCTCCTGATTGAACGCTGACCACTGCGTTGGGCGATCCAAACACTCGCATCTCGATTTCTTCGGCTTTAGCAATGCTGGCAGTTCTACAGGTTAACTCAATAAACGCTACACGGAACTGTCTCATTCTAACCGAGTAGATAAGTGGATTGAGAAACGAGTTTAATATTATTACAAAAACAGCTGACAATAAGCATGTATACACTGTTTGTATTGACATGTAACTCCGATATTTTATAAGAACGAGTCTAAAAACGAAATTAGGTCCATAACATAGAAGAAGAACTGAAACGACGACAGCTGTCAGTTTAAAGGCCTTTTTATCTTTTAAAAATTTCTGCCTTGCCTCTTCTGTTACTTGCTGGGTTGAAAGTTCCTTTTCGTGTCGGCGAACCTCACGGTAGACCGTGAATTGGCAAAAAACTATTATGGCAAGAGACAGGCCAGTAAATGAGTTCATTATGACCAAAAATACAGTCCCGTTTACAAAAAAAGGAATGAGCAAAATAAGAGAAAATAATCACGCCATAGCAGAACCAATTAGCAGACGAGCTTCGGTGACAAGTCCGGTACTGTACGCGAAAGTGTGCTTCATCGCCAGATATCTTTCCCCACTTATTAACGCCAGGTGGATAAGGGAAGTATTACACAAAACCATCGATAGGGAACCTGTGACATTTTGTAATGCACACGATCCAGCCGTTGTCTCACCAAGGACGAAGGTTATCATTAACGCTGCAAACAGGGGTTGAATAATCACACCCACCATCAAATCGGTCGTGGCCAGAAACGCCAGTAGTATGTTAGACTTGTTGGCTCTGAGTCGGGCTTTCGTTTTCACAGCGATTATCACCAACGCGTTCAAGACAGCGGTGAAAGGAAATGTGACAATGTTGATCCCGGCGAGGAAGATAAGAAAGGCTTTAGCTTCAGTGGCAGACGGTGGCAACATCCCTCCCAATGAAATGTACATGCTGCATGCGGGTGGAATCATCTCTTGGCTTAACTGGCTCCCGTTCGTGTTCATCGCTTCTCTTTCTCAGTGAATCTTTCTCTCTCCTGCCTGGTTAAAACTGTGTTCTTATAATGTCCGTCTTTTGCTAATATGAAAGTCGTTTTGCTACCTGGCATTTTCCGCTTTTTATTTGTCGCTTTATGTATTTGCATTTTAAGTATCTCATGGTATTATTTCTTACCGTTTTAGTCATTCAGTTTGATACGTTGTTATATTGGCCGGAAAGTAAGGCAACTTTGTTTCAATAAATGTAATCCGTCTATTAACCAGTTTTGATATGCTTACTAAAAAACAAAGTTACAATGTAAAATCGAAACTTGTTTTGGCTAATCAGCGCAAATTTACGCAAGTGTGAGTGCACGTTTGCTGTGTTTGGTGAGAGAAAATTTTTTTTTTCCTTCTGCCGTTAACACTGTTAAGGAATATGTACTTATTGACTGAGTGGGAGGGCCGGACGGGAAAATATTTGGCTCGAGGTCAGGACGTACGGACCGAGCGCAGCGAGGTCCGTGCGTCCTGACCGAGAGCCAAATATTTTCCCGTCCGGCCCGACCTAACTCAGTCAATAAGCATTTTATCATATGACCTGACTGAATTTTTTTTTCTTTCTATTCGTGGATACAGACGCGGCAGCCCGTTTCGCGCGCATTTTGAAAAGCCAATGGTAGCTCGTAATTTGTTTGGGAAGCCAGTAAAGTGCATTTGAACTGCCGATGTGCGTACAAAGTTTTTAAACTTCTGTTAAAATTGTCAACCAAATCTCCAAGTTTTAGCTCCATTCCAAGAAGATTTAAATCCGACTAAATGCCTCGTACATGATTGCAGTAAGTAGAAATTTCAAAGGAAACGTTTATGAAGGACTACAACAAAGAATTTGCACGACGTTTCGGCTAGTCTTGCTCGTCTCTCGGCGAAGACTGAATTTATCCTGATTGAACAACTTAGCGACGTTTCTTCTGAGCCGAAATTCACAATTGGTTTGAACGAGAGGATTAACTAATTTTCCACCAAGAAGGATTTTGGATATTAAAAACAACATTAGATCTTAATCTACGAAACTACATAAAGACTTGGAAAGGGATTGTACTGGCAGTTCAGGATTTTGCTTCGCTTCGTTTCCCTTCGGCTTCAAGTTGTTTTGTTTACCACGGATCATAGGATTCATGAACGTCTGCTGTTGCAGCTTAGTCCTTGAATTCGTTAGTTCCTCGACGATGTTGAGCTCTGCATTACAGTTGATGTCCAAATTGTGCTTAAGAGGAAATCCGCCAGGACTTCGAGTAGTTATTGGACAAAATTATGTACCAAAACTATTTACACCTGATTGCAAGCTTTTGTGTTACTGCTTCAAATATCTTATCGAAAGAAATCTTTTCTAACAACACCACACATCGAAAACACATTTTGAAGTTCCGCTGAATTCCACTGAATCGCTTAAAAGATGTAAGCTTTTGCCCATAGCTTGTGAACTTTAAATATCATTTTCTCAGACTCGGATAAGAAATTGTTGTACCAGAATTATTTCCACCTTATTGCAAACTTTTTTGTTACTGCTTCAAATATCTTATCAAAAGAAATCTTTTCTAACAACACCACACATCGAAAACACATTTTGAAGTTCCGCTGAATTCCACTGAATCGCTTAAGACGAATTTACAAAATGGCTACACGTGAGATTTTTCCTATACCTTGTGAACTTTGAAATTCATTTTCTCAGACTCTGATGAGAAATTGTTGTTGGTGTTATCACGGATAATTACTTACATCTTTACCTTTTAGTTAAGGGTAGGAAATAACGCAATAGGATTTAAATTATTCTGGAAATTGATTTTTGTCCAACTTTAATAAATATTACTCGACTTCCTAGTGGATTCCGTCTTAAAATGCTTTGTGAAAACAAGCGGAAAACTGTGTCATTATCAGGTTAGTCGTAAACATGTACTCGCATTTTGTTTGTTGTGATTAAAAATTACGCAGCAGAAAGAGAAATTTGAGTTTACTTCGCTTTTGCATTTTGTCTTCAATGTTTATCATGACTTCAAACCAGGATACGTCTTTGTCCGATTATGTTGGTTTTTTTTTGACGGCTTTTATTTCGATTTTATTGTTGTTGTCAGGAGTATTTCTTCATCAATTGGCAAGTTTAAACACGTTTTGTTTTCATTTTTGCGCCTGCAAACTACATCGCTTTCTAGATAGTAAAGTTTTGATAAACATGTTGGACATTCTTTGCCTTTTAGAAAAATCTTAACTATCATTTATCTGAATTCAAAGCTGTGGAATCATTTGGTTCCAATTCCGGCATCTCGCAGCAGTAGCGGGGCCGTACGCTTTTCTAGTGGGGCCGTACGGCTTTTTCCGGCCCTGCTAGAGCGAGGCGTACGGCCCTCATACGGGACTTTTTTTCATATGGTTTTCCAAGGAAATTGCGCGCGGGTCCGTACGGGTCATATGATAAATCCCTCAATTAAACTGCGTAAACTGTTCTTTTGTACTGTAAATTAGTTTACACTTTTCAACAGCTACAAACAGCTGAACTTTATCTGCGAACGTGACCCGAGCAGTCCTTTTTCTTTTTAGTCCGTCGAAAGTGAAGCGAAAAAAGCGCGAGTGGAAAACTCGAAGGAGGAAAAAAGAACAAAATCGCGTTGCAGATGTTGATAAGACTAACTAAAACACAACAAGCGTTACTGAGAGATAAAACAGTGAATAGGTAACTGGCCGAGTTCATTTTAGAGATCTGAAGTTTTCTTCTCATTTCTCACTCTGGTGTAAGAATATACACTTCTCTCTTTTGTCCTTTTAATAAATTGCCATTTTTCAACAGCTGCTTACAGCTAAAGTATATCCCGCGCGAAAGAGACATGTCCAAGTTATTTCTGGTCTATTTAGTTTTGGTTCTGATAAACAAGCGAAGGAGAAAAACAACATAAAAGATCAGGCTGCGGATTTTGACAAGATTAACTTTATGCCCAACGTACATGAAAAATAAACTGGTATAAGATAACTGGCCGAGGTCATCAGTTTAAGGGATGTCAAGGCTTTCTTCGTTTTTCAGAAAATGTCACAGAAAGCTTAGCTTTTTAGAAAATTATTAAACTCTGATGCAAAAATACACTTTGAAAATCACTCTCCCAAGTGGTTTCTCGTTTATCTTTTCGCGATTTGACAGTTTTTTTTATAGAAAAAACTCACTTTATTATTGCAATTTCGAAGCAGACCAAAGATTCCACGTAAAACGTACATTATTCGTGTTTCCTTCTACAGGTCACACGCCATTTTTTAATGGCATTAAAAACACAAAAACACCAAAACCACAAACATAAACGGGTCGTTATTCACCCCGTAGGGAATGAATAATGCTAATTAGAATATACCACACAAGTGAATACTGTACTGCTTTTCGCGCGTGGTGATTGGTTAACTCGGAGGTGATTGGCAAAGTACTATTTACCTCCGAGCAGCTAAAGAGAAACAAACTGCCTTCGCTCGTCGCTTTGTTTTCCGAAAGTGATGTTTTAGTCCGCTTGTTATTCAACTTACATGGTATATACTAAAACAATTATTCACCTCAGTGTCGGTGAATGTGGTGCATGGGTATTTAGCTCGTCGCTTCGCAGCTCGGTAAATATCCACCACTATTCACTACTTCGGTGAATAATTGTTAATTGGCCCGAGATAGCGAACCGATCAAATTGCTTGAAAACCAAAGATCACTGATTGTGTTTATACTAACAACTAATATTCTTGACCATTTCTGACTTACCATCTGCCTCTGTTTCAAAACGAGTCTACGTGCAAAACCAGCCGTTTTGATTTGCATGAAAACGAACCTGTGCTGAAACTCATTTTCAAATGAATGGTTTCGCATGAAGACTAGTTTTGAATCGGAGGCAAAGGGTTACTCTAAATGGCCTAGACGACATAATTGTACAATGGAAACAAAACAAATGATCTTGTAGAAGGTGAGGATAAATAAAGGAAAACGAACAATACAACATCAAAACAGATGTAAACGACTAGAACTTTGTAAAAAAACATGGTAAAACAACCACACAACCCGAGCAAAAATATGGCAATTGTAACGAGGGAAAAGAATAGACCGGTAAATCGAAGCTTGATACCACAAAAACTGAAGCGTACAAATCTAATATAAGACAAGGGAAACAGGGAAGAACTCCACCAACCCGGTGTTCGAGAGGCGAAACACGCCAACATAAGCTACACTGTATAGCGGAAAGCAAAAAATACAAGCATGTAAACTTAATTAAAAGGGAAGCCGAGGGGTAGCACTACACAAACCCATGTTTGTGAGGTGAATTACGCATAAAAAACTCCTTTGTAAAGTACAAATTAAAGCAAAACATAGGTGTACAAACTCAGAGGGAGGCGAGGGGAGAGCACTGTACACACCCGTTGTTAAAATTATGCTAGTTTGGGCCAAGCCCAAGCAAAGCTAGTCTTCTACAGGTACTATCATTATAGTACTTTTTCGGTTATATGCCCTTGTCAAGAACTGGCCCCTGACGTATTGTTGTGCATATATTTTTTTTTTGTAAAGTTCTCAGCTCCCATTCACACTTATCGTTTCAACAGTTTCAGCCTTAAAATGTACCCCTCCTCCCTTTCCCTTCCTTGTGGACACATCTGGATTTTCTTGTCAACTATTCCATCATCATCACTTTTTTACCCTCGGATTTGAAGAGTAGCTTATACAGCTAATATCTCCGCGCATTTCACAGTAAGCACAATATTTTTCTGACGACATCGAACGTATTCAGATGCGCGCTAGGCGAATATAATCTTTCCCAGTTTATCGTATTGTGAGGCCAGGGCCATAACTAGTAAGAGGCAAGACGAGGTACTTGCCTCGTCTAAAATTTTTACCCAAAATTAAAAACAAAATATGTTTTGTTGGCAAAATATTCCCAGTTGAACAAAATTGATTTTTCTCAAGAAATACCACATGAAAAATGTCTCTAAAAGAGATTCATGGCTACTAGATTTCAAAATTTTCTGAAGGGCATGCCCTAGAACCCACTAGAAAAGTCTTGCCTCGTCTATGGCAAAGGTCTGGTTACGTCCCTGAAGGCGATAGAAAACGCTGGTATTCGAACACTTTCAGACAGACGTGAAGCATTATCCGTTAAATTATTTAACGATGTTGTAAGCAAGAAAGATCACAGGCTGGCTAACCTTCTACCGCCTATGGCCAGTTCTCACGCTCAGCGTTTGAGAAATAGGAGACGTTTTGACATTCCAGTTTGTCGCACGGATCGTTTTATGAAATCATTTACTATTATAGCCACGCGATGTAAATAACCTTTTAACACAATTGTAATTAATTTTTAGAATTTTAAACCATTTTTGTTGTAATTTTATATTGTCAACGAGCCGCCATTTTGAAAACTCGTCGCCGAGAAGGCCCTGGGGACGAGGTTGTGCACGTAATTCAGTCCTACGACCGTAATGTATGATGGTTTTAATAAATAAGTTTACTACTACACTGCTAAAACTGTCTCCGTCTTCCAACCTCGTCCCTTGGGCATCATCTCTGTCGGTGCCCAACGAAGTTTTTCCGTCTTCGCAAGTGGATTGAGCCCGCGGTGTTTGGGTGACGGTTGCTAAGCTACATGACATATCCATATGGCGACATTTTGACGTCACACTTTCGGAGTGTTTGTGTCAGTCTGTGATTGGTCAATAAGAATGGAAAAACTACTCGATTATACTTAACGAGAGTATTCCAGAAAACGACAATTTTATTCAAGGCTGCGCTTAAATAATTCATAAGAGAAATTTTCAACTGTGTGGAATAACAATAAATGTAATGTGAAACGAGACACCACTGAAGGACATTTAAATCGACATGTTTTAATTTGACAAGTCGAGCGTGAAACAAAATTACATTTACTGCCGAACATGATATAATATAAGTCCGTTTCCTTTAAACCACTTAAAACAAGAACGCCAACTTTTACTTCACCGCAAATGCACGCATTTCATGAAAATGTTTATAATTTCGTTGCGTGTCCTGCCGAGTTTACAGCTGAGCTATAACAGAAACTCAAATTGATTTTGCCTAAAATTAAGTAAAGCACTTTGTGTTCTGTGGAGAATTGAGCATAAATAAAAATGTCTCGACGATTGTTTTTCAAATGCAAAGTTTGACAAGAGCGAAGTGCAAGCAATTACTGGCATCATTTCCGGATTTTAAAATTGGAATATTTATATATACCGCTAGTTTATTCGGGTATAGTTTTTTTGCGGTTACGTTTAGATTGTAATCTTGCCAAAAAGACAGAGCTTCCGAGCGAGCAACGAGTGGTAACAAAGCTGATTGTAAGAGGTGTTGAAAAAATAATATCATTCACATACTTCGAAGGTTGAAACCCTCTCGTCATATCAACGGCGGCCGTTTATTACAAGAAACGTCAATCAGCTAGGAGATGTTACGAAGTGTAAACGTTGGAGGCGGTGAAAAGAGGGGAATTCTAAGCAATTAATTGTTTAAAGTCGAGCTAGAGAAGCATGAATTGAAAGTAGAATTCACCTGCTCGGAATACAAATATTACGTTATGTACAGATGGGCTCAATTTAAATACACATTCGCAAAGCAATTTGTCCAACTGTTACGAATCGAAAAGCGACAGAGAGGCGCCATTGACTCGATTTCGCTATAAAATCAATAGCTGACTTGAAGATTGCTTTAAATGCGGAACTTGGCTCGAAAAAATACGAGCATTTTCTTATAACATTAGGATGGAGCCTGCAAAGAGGACTGGCGATTTCTTGAGCTACACGGTTTTCCTTTCTAGCGCAGTTGGTTGTAAATTGGATTGTGTAGCGTTCTAACGATGGTTCAGAGTTTCTCCGCGACTTGTACATTAGCAATTTTGCTTCTTCAGTGGCTATGTGGCAGTTTTAACGCAATTACGACTTCTGCAGGTCAGACCGTTGTGAAAGTGGTTTTTATCTCGGAGGAAACTCAACACTACTTCGATTTGAAGTCAGCGTTTGATTTCTTTTTGGAGGACAACCATGAAGTCTCCTCTTTTTGCAGTGTTGAGGGAATTACAGTTGAATGGAAGAGAAACGATACGCCGTCTTTAACGTGGCAAAAAATCCACGGAAACATAATCAAGCAAAATGCAAGCGCCGTTATAAGCTTTCTTCCGCCGAGGAAAAACCACATACTTGTGAACGCGTTGAGTAAAACTTTTATTCCAATTATTGGGCTTCAAAGTTTAACCGAAGAATATTACAGCAGCAAAAAGGTAAGCGAGCAAACATGCACACAAACGCACGAAAAACCATTTTGTTTTTTTCTACTGTAAAGTATAGAGCACCTTTTAATAGTGACAATAATCCATACCAATATTTGAGTGAGCATTACTAATGCGCGCAATGATTTGTCAATCTTCAGCTCCGCCGACCGGAAAATTTGTCAAAATTCACACAAATTTCGAGTAGCGTACAAATAATTTAAAAATAAAGCGACTTTACATTAGTTCTTGATATCACTAACATTTCTTCAATTACACTTTCGGCGTAGAATTTTAATTTCAAGACCAAACAATTTTTTTGCCGACTTCCCTAACCTGTCATCTGTCATTTTACGTATAATTTCCCAAGTAGTAACTTTAATTTGGTTTCATCTTTGTATTTAAAAGTTAAAACGCGTTATGCATGTATTATTTTCCTCGCAGCACTACACAATGGCTTGCAATAAACCAAATGTGTGTTTTTAAGGTCTCCTACAGCGAAAAAACAAGTAATTTTAGGTGTTGTGAGGGAGGAAATGTCAGAATTTGCATGTTAGATGGTTGGACGGCGAGAAAGAAAATAAACACAAGTCTAAACGGATATGTCCCTTAAATATTGCTACCAGCGAATAGACAAACAGCGACCAACGATTAACATTTGAAAAAATTATTAACGACCTTCTAGCCTGTGTACATGAAAAGAAGATAGTTTTGTTAAAAAAGACGTCCGGGCGATTGATCTGGATCAGGACGTAAGAACTGAATTTGTTAATAACCAAACTTATGGGCGACCAAAATTTCCATTGGCCCTGAGGCGACTAAAACACAAACATCGATAACTCTACTTCAGTTTTATTTCTAGCTAGTCTCTACTGGGAAATGACAGAAAATTTTTCTTAAAAGCTTCAAAAAGCGTGTAATTTTATTGGTTTACTGATATTCTGGAAAGATGATTAATCGATGAAAATTATTGAATTTTTTTAATTTTTGGATTTTTTTATTTTTTGTGTGTGCAAGCTCTCTAGGTAGAAAATTTCACTTTGCATTGAACGACTCTGAACGGTGAAAACTTAGCAGAATGCTTCGCTATATCACAGAGAAACAAATAAAACTTAATTATACCAAATCGTATTCGTAAAGGATTGCTTCAGGCAGGGGATTAAACAAACAATAGGTTAATTCGTGTACCTCCAAAAAGCTGAAATTTGATTCTATTTGCCGTGGGCTTTTAGAAGATTCTCCCAGCTTTATTAAAATAAAGAATTGCAGATATTTAATTGACCTAAAATCATAGTAATTTACAAAATAAGGCTTTTTCATTGCGCCTTGCTTAAACACGAGTTTCAGCCTCTTTTAAATAATTGCTTTTGCCACGTGCTATTTTTTATCGGCCGTTCGACGAGTACGGACCGCAGCCTCAAGCGAACTGACAAAAATGTCCCTACTGTGAAACCAATTATAGACTTTTTGATCATTTTCCTCGCTGTTGGCCGTAAATATAGCCTTGGGAGTCTTCTGTTTTAATTAAACAGGGTTATTTTGTACAACGAGAGCCTTAAATAATGTATTGGATTTATTCAATATACTTTTGTAAGGTACATTGTCGAATTTCAATTCGCTATTTTTTTGCATTTTTTTACTCCCAAAACAGCGTTCCATGCAAAAACTGAAAAATTATCTGATTTAATTTTGGCGCAACCAAAAACGAACAGTAGCAACATAGTTAGAAAAAGAAAAAGTAATGTTCAATTTCTTTATTTGAATAGTCACACGCTAGGTTTTCATCCACAGACCTAAAAGTAAGAAACACCTTATACAACACAATAAACAGTACCACACGAAAGCACTGCTCAAAACCTTTTATTAGAATGGTCACACACTAGGAGTTTCATCCGCAGTCTTTAAAGTTAGGACGACCTTGAACGGAATAGTAAGGTACAATGCAATCAAAGTACTGATCACTTTACTTTCCTGTAAATGCTCCCACACTTGGGTTTCATTTAACTACTTTGATCGGTAGTTTTCATTTTAATAATCACACACAAAAGGTTCATCAACCAACTCGAAAGGTTGAATTACTTTGTAGAATAAACACTACCCACTCATAGAAAAGAACTGCTCAATATATGTTTATTCGAATCTTCGTCACACATTAGGACTTCATCCACCGATATTAAGGTGGTTTGCAATGGTTTGGGCGTTCTGTCGTTGACATTTTATCGCACCTTCACCGATAATGTTGAGGAAAAACGTTGGGTACAAATTTGAATCATGATTCATTCCCAATGAACAAATTGAGGTTGCTATGATGTCAAATTCGATGCCATGGCAACGTCAGATGTTGCCATGGCATCATGGTGGCTCTCAACGCTATCTACAGAATCTTTTTAAAACAAATCGTGATAATCTTTGCTTTGTTAGTTAAACAAAAATATATCAAAAAGCAAAAACTTTTACCGAGTATTTTCTAAGTTATTAGCCGTAAAAAGTCAAAAATAGAGAATATTCGACCTCTTTTGACGTTGCCATAGCAAGAAATGTTGACGTCACAGCGATCTCTATTTGTTCATTGGTAAAACCCTCTACACCGGCGCTATCCCCCACTCGGGGGCAAGGAACTATTAAAAAAGAACCCTATACAATGGTCGACATATACTACGGTTTTATTCACAGACTCGGTAAAAGTTAGAACCATCTTGTACAGCATAATAAACAACACTACATGAAAGAACTCAATAACTTTCATGTGAAAGGCCACACACTAGAGTTTCACCCACAGAATAAAAGTTAGAACCACCTTGAATAGCATATATGTACCGTACACGGTCACTTGGTCTGCAAACAAGACTTTAAAAAGTTCTCTTCTTACCTTATTAGGAAGGTGCGTTATATCTATCAATGCTTCCAACAGACGCCTTACAAGCCAGCATTATCAAGGATCTAATGCTAGAGTTCGGCGAGAGTCGATTCGCTTGCGTCACAACTGAAACATCACGCAACGACGCCCTTTTCTCTCACCTCGCCCACTACACAGCAAAAAATGGCCAAGGGGCGGCCGCACCAAGATGCATTGTTCTACACGAGGACAATCTCCTGGAGGAACTCAGCGCTGGTTTAGCCGCCATTAGTGCAAGCGGGATTCGCCTGATCGTTGTAAACTGTAACAGCAAGGAGAGTGCTTCAATAATAGCGCTCGCAAGAAAGTTCAGCTTTAAACTTTTACGGGGCGATTTTGTCTGGATTTTCACCGATAAAGCCGTTGATTTGAACGCAAGTTCTTTTCCCGAAGGTTCATTTGGCCTAAAACTGGTTCAAGGGTCTGAAAATGCCAGTATAACGCTGTACAAAGCACTGTTAGAAGACTCGGTGAAGCTATTTGTCAACAGTATGATAAACTCGCTCAGTGGCTTGCCGCTCAAAACAAAACTGGAGTGTTTAGAGGGAGAGCTCTTTACCACTCACAAAAGACAACTTTACAGGTAACGAATGACTATGATTTAGTTCCACAACGGAAAAATAGAGTAAACTATACCTAAAACTAAACCATGCATGCAAATTAAGTAAAAATAAGGGCGGACTAGCGTAAGATAAATTCAGTGCGCGCCTCAGTGGGGTGCCGCGGATAGACTTGGTATTTCCTTCACGCCAAACAAAATATAACGTTAAGTTAAATTTTCAGACGGTCTGGCTTGCCCGTAGCAACGCACTCTTTCCCTGGAAAGTGCGTGGCCGCGAGCGATCTGGACCGTCTGAAAATCAGGCTACATAGCGTTCTGCTCACCATAATAGACTGTAATGCCAGTATTAAATGAAGAGAAGATCCTAGGAGTTATGAACACAACTTAAGCAGTTGCGAAAAGAAAGCCTGAAAAAATCAGGCTTGCCGGGACCTGACCTCTGCGATACCGGTGCAGGGCTCTTACCAGATAAAAAGCCAACTGGAATATTATGTTATAGTATTATTTGTCGGTGATCTAGACTCCGTGGTCTTTTTCTTGCCAAGTGCTTCCCAGCGGGGTGCCCTTAAGCGCATGATTTGCGATCATGTGATTTGACCAGTCGCGCCTTATAGTGTTGATGTTTATATTTGGAGTTTGCGCTAAATATCTGGATAAATAATTCGCTACAATTTCAATACTGTATATATTTTGCAGGGAAATGATAAGTCACAGTTTTGCTGGCGAAACTGGACCAGTTCAATTCAGTCACAACGGGGAACGCACCTCCTACAAATTTACCATGGTGAAGGCCTTGCGACAGCCTGATGGAACACAAGGATGGCACGTCATGGGGTATGCCTGTCCAGAATGGACCCTGGATGATGGCCCACATAATATTGAGGCCTTCTTGCCGGGGGACCTGCCTGAGCCGCGACACTTGAGAATAGTTACCATCAAACACGAGCCTTTTACGGCCATCCACGACGTCGATTACAGTAGCAGACTGGGTACGAGTTGCCCTGTAAACACAGTTCCTTGTAGAGAGTTCACCAACGACGACGAAACTTCTTCTAACTCGGAGCACGGAGTGTGGGGAAAAAGCGAAAATGCCTCGAAAATCCGTTGCTGCTACGGCATTATGATCGATATTTTAATAAAGATTCTGGAAATTGAAGAGTTCTCGTTCGAGCTTTATTTAGTCAAGGATGGAAAGTATGGATCACTGGACCCAGTCACCAAACAAATGAATGGAATGATTGGCGACGTGTACCGAGGATTGGCCGATCTTGCTCTCGCGGTGATTACGATCACCGAAGAGCGTTCGGAGTACGTCGGCTTCACGACGCCGTACACTGGAACCGCGCTGACGTTTCTGGTCAAGCGGTTCAAATCAAAAAATAGCAATTTTGTGGAAACGATAAGCGACATGAGACTTATGAAATCGTTTAGCATGGAGCTGTGGTTTATGTGTTTAGCAGCTTTCTCTGCCGTTGCAATAACTGTTTGGGTGATAGAAAAACTGTATTATTACAGAAATCACAAAAGTGCGTATCTTCTTCCATTTGAATTCGTGGCGTATGTTTACGGAAACATATTTCATGTACCACTCACGAAAATTCAGGCTAAGACTTATTCAGTTCCTTTTGTGATGGTGGTGGCGAACTTTGCGGGCCTGGTACTAGTGAGCTCATACACGGCCAACCTACTGGCTTCTCTTATCACTGTAGAGGACATTACTGTCGTTTCAGGTATCGGGGACGAAAAGGTAGGTTCTGTACCATCACCAGTGATCTCTCTTGGAATACTTAATTTTCTCTTTTATTGTTCCGAATATGCAACAATAAGAGATAACTTTTACAAGACAATACAGCCTATCATCTTAAATGTCAGCCAACTACCAGTGACTGACTTGATTTTAGAATTAATGAATTCTCCCGATCGTTTTGTGACCATGCAATTGATTAAATTTATATCATCTTATTTTGATTTACGTAACAAAATACTATCAATGTAATTAATTTTATATGAATCATTTTTTGTTTTTTACTATATATTATTATTTTATTATTTTTATTATTATTATTACTAAATAAGTTTACGCTTTTGCAATATTGTAACAAATTTACAGTCATGCAAATAAAGCTTGTTGTTGTTAAAACATCCTTTTCCGAACAAGTCTGGCTCTTGGGTCGTGTTCTATGTTTAAGGTTGTTTAGTTACGGTAAAATGACTGAAAAACGGCAGGGACGGCACCAGCACCAGGCCTCCGTCTTACAGAGGTGTTCGTCTTATAGAGGATTCCCTTAAGAGAACGTTGACTATAATTGTAAACAGGCCGTTTGCACGACCCGATCACATGGTACCAAATCATCCATTCTGGGCCGCAAGTTACGCATTGGGACATTCAAAACAAAGAAAGGTGAAGCTTGACTGCTGCGAGTCGCTTTGTTCCGAATGTCCGCACTGCGTGTTTTGCGGCCCAACATGACTTATTGACATTCAGTACAAATATTGTTGAGCTGACATACTTCATCAACACGCACATTGCTAAAGCACTGATTTTCTCTTCTGCATGTATTATCACAGTTAGTTGATCCTCCAGAAGGCTTCACGTTTGGAACTATAAAGGACACGAGCACAGAAGACTTCTTTAGAAAGAGCCAGAGTGCAAGGCTAAGAAAGATTTACGCAAACATGAAAGATCACAATGTAGAGACGTTCTCCGAGGGAATGAGAAAAGTTCGCTCAGGGTAGGTTTTATCATTATACAATGAATATGCGGGGCCAGCGGAGGGGGGATGACTTATGGTTGCCATGGTGCGCTGGACTCTAGATCGAGGGGTTCAGGTTCCAGCGCTGGTAGAGGCCAATGCAAGATGCTTTTGCTCTCACAGTGCCTCCCTCCACTCAGAGGTTGAAAGGGAACGGCAAACTGCTTTAAGGGGAGATTATACTCGAAGGTCATTTTTTTTCACCGCTTAACATGAGCTCAACGGAAATATCTCGTTCGCGTTTCAAGGAATCCAAAAACGCTTTCATAGACCTATATATCTATCTTTAACGGCGTTTTGTTAAGATTCGGGTGATTTTTGGAGATGTTGAGAGAAGATAGTTTTTTCTCAAAGGATAAGTAAAATTTAGAGAAATGAGAAATATTGGAGATTTAATGTTTTTAAAATCAGATTTTTTTAGTTAAAAATAGGTAGACAGACACCAGTTAGTCCCCTGACAACCTGGAGTGTTCTTGCGGGGGGTCAACTGTCTGGCGGTGTTTCAATTTCTCAAATTTCATTCAAATTCAGGTATAATCCCTCCTTAAGGCAACTTGAGAAGATTATACGACAGCACTTTGAATTATTCCTCTTTTCAACGCACCTCTCCTTTCCACAATCCTCCACCCCTCCCTTTAATCCGCGATTGATATACGCACACTAGCTACTTTTTAAAAAGAAATCACAACATCAGTTCTTTCCCCTTTCACAGTGAGCTGAAAGCCTTTATCACCGAAACGGGCGCTGATGAAGACCCGAACTGCGAGATCAAAGAGGACGGCGTTCCTTTTGAATTGTCAGGTTTTGCGTTCGCCCTGCCAAAGAACTCTTCATGGAATCATCAAATATCGCGCGCAATTCACAAACTTAGCGCTCACGACACCATCGCCGACATCTTTCTCAAATGGACAACGTCGAGATGTCAGAAATCGCAGCAAACTGTTGTTGCGCATAAAATGGGACTCGACGAGTTCGGAGGATTTTTGTTCAACACCGCTATGATATGCTGTGGGTGTTTCCTCCTCATGTTGGCTGAGATTGTTTTTTATCGTAGAATTACAAGAACTAGAAGCAGCTTTAGCCCACAGCAGAATGGTGTGACACTTAATGCTGTAACTTTGCCCGAGAGTACGTCTATGACAAGCATTCTAAACAATTAAACAAATATAAATGTAATAATAATATCTTGCTGTGCTCGCTCACGCCTATGTTGCAAATATAATTTTGAATAAAATTGAAGGAAGGTGGCCAAGCGTAGTCATTTCACGCGTGGTGCACAGGAATTCGATGTTGTGCTCAACTCGAAACAATAGGAAATCCCAGAACACAAAATTATTCAAAACTACGAGATTGCTTCAATATTTACTCAATTTTGCGTTTATGTTAGACAACCTTAGAAGTTTTCAATGAGCATGAAATTCAGGGATTGTGTAGTGTAAATTCATCGACGAGTTTTGAAAGAATCGCGTTTTTTTGCGAAAGTAGGCGTAAAATTGGTAAATAGAGCTAAACATTGAGCTTCACTATGATTCAAATATTTCATATTTTTCGAAATCGCGCAAGTCTACCTACTTCTTACGGTTTGGATATCGGATATGGGACATTTTTAACAGGAATGAGGGCTAAAGCCTCTCATTTAACATCAAAAAAGAAGCAAATTTCTTTATATGAAGTCTTGTCTTTATTTTACGCATAAATTATACCATCTGAAAACAAATTCCAAGATATTTCAAAATTCCTCTTGTAGATTTCGATGAAACTCCGCAGAGCTGAAGGCAAACACTCAAAGTATACGTGGCGTGGAGGATCTCGAGAGAAAATGCGGTTAAGGGCTAAAATTCGATTCAGAGCGAAAACCTGTGTGACGTCATTGTCACGTGATATTCATTCCGATCTCCCAAAAATTTATATCATATTGCAGTTCAGTCTATGTGTAATCCATGTGATATAGTAGATATATCATTGACATTAATCCCTTTAAGTATGAGGGTTTCAAAGTTGATAGGTATCACTAGAAAAAAACTGGGTCGAGCCACCTTTATCTTTAAGGCAAAGTAACGTTATTCTCTCTTGATAAATGTTTCTTCTGGGGGAAAAAAATAACGTCGGTCATATTTGTATTGTGTCTGTCCTGCTTGAATAGTCTGTTCTTATTTAATCGAGAAATCTTCGCGAGGACATGTGCCCTTCTGATCAGACTTAACCCCGTTCTCAGACCCTTTACTTCCACTGATGAATTGATACAGACTCACAGGAAGCTTAGGCCCTGGGAACTAAAGGCAAAATACTCGTAAGCCGGGAAATCTGGCACGAGCCTAAGAACTGACTGAGCCCGCGATATTTGTTACCGACGTTGCTAAGTAACATGACGTACGCTGGCGTATCAGTTTCCGTAGTACATGCGAGTGTTCGCTTTATTACTTGATTAACACAATGAGATTTAGAAACCGTTAGAGTGCTTCAGAAAGGATTTGTCAAAAATAGCCCTTGTTCCACCTAAAAAATAAATAGAAAGCATTCACTTCCTTTTAGGAGGTGCAAAAGCGTCACTATTGCGTCCCTCAGTAATTAGAAAGATATAATTCGAAATTATTTTTGCAATATCGAGAAAGAAAATGAGAGCGAAAGTAAAAGGCAGCGCTAATTAGCATTACAAATCTATAACACAAAATTTGCGTCGAGTACAAGATAATTATCAGACCATTACAGTTAATTCAGTGAATTTTGCCACTTGTAACCGATTGAACGCTTGTTTGCTCCCTGTTCAATTTTTTTTTCTAGTTTTTAAAAACACTTTGACGCGTTCTACATTATAATTTAACGTAAAGTCACTGGTAAATGGGATAATAACTGAACTGTATGATTATAAAACGCTAGTTTCGTACAGTAGTACACGGTTGGTGTAGAATTTTCAAAGACGAACCGACAGGTATGAAAATCTTTGTTTGCTCACCAGTCCGAATCGCGTCAGGTTAAAAAAAAACCTTGACCTTTCATTTAAAATTTAACAGGTAGTCGAGGAGGCAAAACTTAATTTTAGAACAGTTTTATTTTCCGCTCTTATTGTCGGTCGCGTGGACAGAGAAATGCTTTTTACTCTAATCACGGAAAATTCAGCGCATTGAACGAGGATTTTCTGAAGATACGAAACGATTGTGGAATTTGAAACGATGGCTTCTTCAAGGATTTACTTTTCAGTGTGTTTTGTGCTTGTTTATCAGTTCACGGTGTCGGCTTTACCAGGTAAGACATGTGGAAATTTGTTTCATGGTTTAAACGTTAATAATATTCAAGTAAACTCGGAGATTTCACATTTGCTCAAGAGTTGATCCCGAAATCGTATTTCTAAATAAGGCAAATTCGCGCGTGTTTCCTAAGTCGCAAGCGTGTCCTAAAATGGCGGCTTTTCCTCGACCTAGAACTACATGTATTCGCATCGCACCAGGCAAGATCGAACAAAGAAAAGATCAAGTGATCACTGTTTTGTTTTTGTTCTTAATTTGCGGGTTAACGTAAATATACAAATTCAACTATATGAATCTGAAGCCATAATAAGAAACATGTTCCATATGAAGATTCGCATCATTTTTCTCAAGCTTATTAAATTATATTCGATGTGGAAAGCGCAGATTTGCGTTTCAATTTTCGGTCAATTCAAAATCCAGATTTTAGTTTACGTTTCTACATTGTGCGATTTGCAAATACATACATTTGCAAATATATGCGTTAAAGAAAAATATCACCGAGGAATTAAAACATAGCATACTTGGGACCACCGAGGTTCTCTAGTGGGTGTTAACCGTATAACTCTCGGCGCCTGTTTCAGTGTCAAATTCATTGAAAAGTTCTTAGCTTTAATATTGCTCATCGAGATTAACGGTTCGGATACTCATAGATATTTTTTTACAAGTTGGCATTGTTTAAACGTTTTGTTTGAAAAACACCAGGAATCATGTCATATTGGTAAGGTTTATAAACAAATATAACGCAAAACAACCGAGTGAAATTGCAGTCATAAATATTTGATGCACTGCACTCGAGTGCGCGTCTGGTTGCAGTTTTCAGTCGATATATTAAAAAGCCAAGAATAATATCGTTCATTGACTTTATTGCTGGGTGATAAAAAAGAAAATTTTAATAAGGAAGGAAATTTTATCCGAGGTGGATTTGTTATCTCAATATAAAATAGTTAAATAAATCTCTTTTTCATTCCAAGCTCGAAAGATCAACTCTCCTTAGTTATCAACGCACATTTCTTTCAATGTTATTTTTGAGAATTTGGAAATGCATCAAGACGTAGTTGATGGTTCTCTTTATTCTCAACAATTGTCTGTTTGACAATGTATTGCTATCGTAAGGAGAAAATAAAATGCTGATCATTGGTGGGGCTTATAATGTTTAAAGGACACCTGCTGATAAAAGTAAACAGCCGTAAACAGAAATCTCTCCGCTACTTATTGCACCCGAGTGAACCAAGTGTCTATTGTGTTCTTCAACAAAGAAAAGGTGATCAAATGTGTTCCAAAGAAATTTGAGAGTACTTGCTTTCCCGAATTTCCCGTTGTCTAACTGAACTGATCAGTTGTCTTTCACGGTTTCAGTAAAGCCTCAATTGCTAAATCAGCTAGTGCTTGCGTTTGCAAAAAAGGTCGGGCTAAAACACCTTTCGCGGCGATGATCTGATTCAGTTCATTTGAGAAATGAAAACAAACAAAACCTGTAACAGCTCTTTTGGATTAAATCTAGGACGATAAACACCCAATAATAAATTGCAAAAACAAATGATAAAAAATAAGCTTCAAAATACCGTTTTTACAGCCTCAAAAGGGGAAACATCTCATGTAAAATATCACTTAGTTCAGAAGTACATAATAGATTATGTACTTCTGCTTAATTATGTTGATTTCTCGAAATATATTTTAACTTTCTCCAAAATAAATCATAGAATCAGGTTCTTAGGACTGCGAATGAGTGATTAAAATCTAATTTCTCCCTTATGAAATGAAAACAGTATAAACTAGACAGAGCATAAGTCTGATGAGAATATTGAAAATTATCAATTCAGGGATATCGCCTTTTAATGTTAAGCCAATGTTTTCAAAATAGTAATAACAATATTTTTTTGCTCATATGTTAGCCAGCAAAAACTTCACAGTAGTAAAGTTGTTTCCACCTTCCCCTCAACCAAATGATGCCGGGAGTGGCCTGGTGCCGCAGGAAAGTGGTCAAGGCGTAATGGCGGATCAAAGGTCTGCCTTCCTCGGTAAAAAGGCGGACTCGTTCCGCTTTCACAGGCCTGGGTTCGAGCACGTGCCAGGTAGTGTGTCATTAGAATCCGCTAATCATCCGGGACTTTATCTTCGGTACAAGAATTACAAGTTTCATTTGGAGAAGATGAAACCAACAGGAGTGTTTGGTAAGGAGGTGTCAGTAAATGACTTGAGTTACGGTTTTAATACAATTATCTTTTGAGATAACTAGCAATCCATTGGCCAAGGTTAAACAAAATATCCTCATTTGTCATTGGACAAGACGGTACAATAATTCAAAGGATTTATCTTGCACTCAAAGCAAATAAGTCGTTTCTTCTTCCACACAGGGACTTCTGTTCAGAAGTCAGATCTAAATTGGTCAAAAAAACGGCTTGTTGTCTTGCAATGTTGAAAACTTATCCTCTTTGATCTACCTTGGTTTAAGCTCTTTCTTACAAATGGGTTTCTGCCGGTAATTACGAACCAATATTTACCAGTAATAACAACCATATCACGCTCACACAAAGTAAGGACATAAAGATCTTCCAGAATGGGCGTAGGAAACGAGAGATCGAAATGAATGCACTGAAAGACATTCAAGCCAATTAAACATGGATTGATTTGCAATAAGCGAGTTACTTCTGCATTGACTTGTCCTCGGGATATTGCTTACTTCGAAAGCCCCTTCCGGGTGCCTCATCAGCAAACGTGCTCTATCTCTTATTCTTCTGTTCGGCTTACTCGACGGAATCGCAACGTGTTCGCCTTAGTGAAAGTGACAAAGAATTCTAATATCAATGCTCAAAGTTATCGTGGAATTCCTCTGCTCTGATACAACGCATGATTTTTAACAAGTTATCCGCTGTTCTTCGCAGGCGCAGATTAAGGAAATAACTTTCGCAATTACACTTTTACTTTTGATTTGTTTTCAGAGAAAGATGCGACCTTCATCGAGAGAAAGACGCAAACCAAAGGAGCCGCTGCATATGAGCTGTTTAACCACCCAGGCTGGTTTATGTGCCATGATACTAGCAGTAAATTTGGACTCGTTGCTAGAAAAGTCGAAATCAAAAGCCAAGATTTCCTTTTGGGGTGTCTTTATATGGCAGTTGCTCAAAAGCCAACCAAACAGGATTTAAAGGAAAGATTAAAACTCTCGGACGTGAAAAACGAAAGCGGGGAGAGCAAAGGAACTATTCGAAACGTCTCTGGTATAATTTCGAACGACGTTTCCGCGGATAATTTAATAAAAGCACAACCTGGGAATGGAAGTGAAAGTTCTCATGACAAACCACAATCTCTGGTGGATAATCAAAGCAATAAAACTAATGAACAACAGCTTTTAAGCAAAAGCAACGCGACTGTTAACAATGACGGGGTGTTCTCTAAATTGTCGTCGAATTCGACGACTGCAAAAAACAACAGCTCTGCAAAAAAAATGGATCAAGGATCCAATAGTAAGTCAGTTAATAATTCTACAAAGGAAATTAGTGATTTTAATTCGACTGGCCAATTGTATGACGCAAATGTCACGGAAAACGTGCACGTCACGAACGTCACGCAAAAACCGAAGATAGACCTGCCGAACAAGTTGGCTGCCCAAGTCGAGGATCTTGTTGCGAACAATTTAAAGAATAGTTCAAAACTACCAGCCAATGCAAACAATGGAAAGCAAGTTACCATACAAGAACAGACGAACCCGAATGTCGAGTCTGCAGATAAAGCATCAGCGGCCGCCAAACAAACCGCGCAGGCGCTTGGACAAGGCATCACTTCGGCGGCAGCAAAAACAAATCCGCAGTACAAGGGAAACACCCTCGCGCTGCAGAAAAATCAAAACGGGCTTCCCTCACCATTTGCGCAAAAGCCAGCCGCGAATGCAAATCTCAATACACTGCCAAAACAGTTTACCATGCACCTTGAGTTCCCAAATGGAAAACAATTTCAAAACGCAACGTTCGCTGACGGGAAAACCGCCAGTTCATCTACAAATCAACTGGCACAGATAACTGCACAAGCAACCGCGGCAGCATTGGGCTTAATCCAGAACGCAGTACAAAACCAACAGCCACAACAACAGCCACAAAAGTTTACAAAAGCGGGAGCTGGTTTTCCCTTTCAACAACAACAAAGGCAACAGAAAAACCTTCAGCCTATAAATTACGTCAATCAACAAATGCACCCGCAAGCAATGTTCCGCGCTGTTCCTAATTATATTACTGCGCCTGCGCCTATGGCTCCAGGGAGACCGCTGGTAAACCCTTTTGTAGTAAAAGGTCCGAATTCCCAGTTTGCTTATCAGCAGTTCAAACCTGCCGCTCCACAACAACTGTTTAATAACGGATACGGTTACCAATACCCAGGAAAAGGCTGGAGAGGACTGGTATCGGTTGGCAAACAGAGTTTAGTGGGAAACAGTGCTAAATTTCAAGGAAACGTCGGGAATAAACCAAATGCACAGGAAAAAAGCAATTCTAAACTTGAGGACGACACAGCCAGCAAAATCTCCGAAGAACATGGTAAGAGTAAGAAAAAAGGAGGAAATTTTAATTTTTAAAATACTAAAGAACAAGCATCATCAATTGAATGACCACACAGTCATTCAGTAAGGTGGTATGTGCAGACTTGAACGTTAGGTACATAATAATAAACAGTAAGACCCTCAACCTCGTTCCCAGGGTCTCTCTTCCAGGAGGGAGAGACCCTTGGAACGAGGTTGTAAGACACTGCTCGATAACTTCCAGAATCAACAGAATCCCACTGTACAGCATAATAACAGCACTACAGTTGAATCCCGATAATTCGAACCCTCAATAATTCAAGGCTTCCACTAGCTCGAACCTTTTCCAATTCCCCTTCCAGGCCATTTTCTCACTGCTTTCACCCTCGATAACTAGTACCCCCAATAACTCTAACCTATTTTGATTTCCTTTGAAGGTTTGAGTTATCTGGAGTCAGCATAAAAAGAGCGGAACCCCGCCCTGCCCCTTCCAGTGAAACTTTGTTAAGTACACTCCCCCCGGAGGCCTCGATGAAGATGTTCAGTTCCCCTTTATTTTCTCTTAATTTTTCGTCGACCGTTGAACGCGGCAAAAGAATTGCGAAAGAATTAGACGCCAGCGCAAAACGGGAGGCGCGAGTTGGGTGGGGAGGGGGAGCGAGAACATATTTCTTTATTTTCCCCTTTTTGCGTTTAAAAATAGAGAAGCTGTGTTCAGAGTCTTAGTTCTGAATACTTGTTATCTCACTTCTCCTCAGACAAATGTATCAGTCTAAAGTTCGTCAACAAAGTTCGCAAGCCAATCAAACTGGTTTCAAGTATGAAGCTTGGGGGTTATCTAGTCACTGCTGAGACATTTAAACTCAAGACCGTCTTCAAACACCCGCGAAAGCATCATCATGTGATTTTCTACGCGCGTGACGCGGAAGATAGAGACAATGAAGTGTTACTTAACAACAATAACGCAATCGCCGTCACGCCGGGAGGATGTGACCTGCCATTTAGAAGCGTAATAATGTCACACCACGGACAAATTACGAACAAAGGTAAGTAGGAATTATTTGGGACAGTAAAACCTGTGTGTCATAGTACTATTAAAAAGCCCGGATGAGTAAGGATGACTCTCAAATAGTACGCGCGCTGTGATTGGTCAATTTCACGGGACCTATTTTGTAGTACGGTCCGTTTCTTGCGCACTTGCGTGTCTCTCTACACCGAGATTTTAAATGAATATCTTATTAACCTTGATGTCTTAGTCACTGCGCGCATGCAAGCCTTTAACAATGATGTATCGAGCGCGCGTTGGATATGATATGGATATGACATCTCATATCCAACAAGCACGATTAAAATATTTTTTTAACTACAAACTATCAGGAAGTTTCGTTAAATCTTGCTAATTTTATTTTGAATAAAACAGGCCGGAAAATCAATTTTTTCGACCAGGTTCGTCGGTCATGGTATAATATTAACAATTATTCCACGAGCGCGCGTTGGATATAAGATGGCTATAACGATGTCATATCCAACAAGCGCGAGTGGAATAATTGTTTTATTAAAAATGCCCAAGGAATTGTAATATTTTAGCTCCAAGATGTTTCGTTGACGCGCATCGGCTACTAAATTTGTGGTCAATGGTATATGAGCACATATATCACTGCCTGTTAACCAATCAAAATGCAGGAATTGCAATAAACCATTGCTAGTTTTTAATAATGACTGATATATCCAACGGTCGTTAAGCTAATCAATACTCTGGAAATACATTATACCATGCTCCAGTTTTAAATAATAAGAGGTATGTAATTTTAGAAACAAATAAAGATGTTGGAAAACTGAATACTGTGTTTCAACATGTTTCTGTAGAAGTTGAACATATTCGAGAAGACGACGAATACAAAGCGTCCATGGAAGCAGCCAGAAAGGCAGTACACGGTAAGGGAGACGAGAACTTCACGCAATGGACAGCCTTTGGGCCTTGTTCGGCCACATGTGGAAGGAGCTTACAGACAAGAACGCGCTCGTGTAAGCCAGGAAAGGTCTGCAAAGGACAAGCTATTGAGAGTAGGACGTGCATACAGACCCCGTGCCCCGGTAAGTTTTCATTAACAATAATAATTTACTGTAGGTCAAGATTTCTTCCGTGAATTTAACTACTGATAGAAAATTCACTGCACAACTTTATCATTTAACAAACGCCGAGCATGTCCATGTTACGCAGATACGATAGTGTGTTTTTACTTGTACAGGCACGTGAACTGTGCCGAAGCCAATCACCGAGCAAAGATATTTTCGTCTCAGCCAATCAGATGCAAAACTGGTAAAATGTTCAAGTGACTTTTCCCGCGCTTCCAATCTGTTGCATGTTTTTGCTTCAATCTCGGACTATTTGCTTATTCTCTCGCACTATTTGCTTTCTTTCTTAAGGCTATGTGATAACTCTGGGGTAAGATTTTTCATCACTAAAGAACTCTTTTAAATGTAAAGCTGTTTGGAAAAAAATGATGGTAAATGGCAAGTCTGGTAGGAATATGAAAATGTTTTCAAATCACACACTGGTTCTACCACTGAAGTAGATAAGATGCCTATCAACTAGGTTCAAATGTGACAAAGTTTCCGCATACTGCAAAGGTCATGAGTTCGACTCCCGTTAGGAGGTTTTATAATTACCGTTTTTTACTGTTAAACATCTTTTTATCGCTGTATTTACTGCAACTATCCTTACATTTTAGTGTCAACCTGTCAAAAAACTTACAGTGGAAAATGCTGCGCCCTTCCGTTTGTGTTCCACGGTGCAGTGGTAAACCGCTGTCTAGTTGATCCGCACACTCGCCGTTCCTGGTGCGCAACCACGCCCAACTTTGACAAGGAAAAACGATGGGGATACTGTCAGCCAGCAGGTGAGGAGAGGGCCTTCACGTGACTGTCACGTGAAAAACGCGAGGTCTTTTGAACACCGGAAGGCGACTTTCACAAACTGGGAAATAAAGAGAGCTAGGGCTAACTTAATTCTAGTTAACAAAAAAAAGTCGGAAAATGTACAATGCCAAATACAAACTTCTGAAAAATTGAAACATTTTTAGTGGAAAAAAGCAATGCATGTGACTAAAAATTTAAGCCCTTTAGTAGATAGGTCCACATTATGAGATTAATAAATTTTAATTTTATAAAATCGTGCTATTTTACTTTATGTAAAACTGTTGTAAAATTGTTAATTATTCCACGCTTTTTTCGTCCCAGTTTCATAACGTTATCATTGACAGACTTTTATCGACATGAATTCCAAAATTACTGATTAAAATAATATATATTTCCAGGTCCACACACCGAACAAGTCGCTCCGGTTATTCGAAGTTTCCTCCCAGCCTCTCCCCAGTGCGCAGCGGCCTGTGCCAGAATTTGCATGAGTTGGTGTCCGCAGCGTTGCTGCGTACCTCCTGCTCAGCGGTAAAACATTTGGTCACTCCGTTCTCTATGACCTCCTAAAGGAGAAAAGTTAGAAAGTTCTACAGCAGAAAACAAGATTCGCCAGAACTGCTTTAACTACGTTTGAATAAAATAAAAAGATGGTAGCTGTGGAAATTTTTTATCCTGTATCATTGTGCGAAGAATATCAGAATATATCACAGTCATCTTCGTTTTCGCTTGTAGCACAGGCGAAACGATGACCAATCAGATTACACCATTGAACAACACTGTAACAACGGCGCGAGGCATGGTAAAAAACCGCAATGCATTCAGGATGAAATCTCTCTCTGTGGTCACGTGCACATCACATGATGTGTGTGGTAGACCAGTTACAACGTAAGACGTGAGATGAGCATGTAAAAAACTGCACTGCCCAAATGCTACCTTCACTCTGTGTATGTGAAGACTAAATAAGCTAACTTGTAGTTAGGTGTTATTATTTGGGGACGCTAGAAGCGTGTCATGTATTTTAATATGGGCTCAAGCCAACACGTAGCCTAGCCAATCAAAACAAACTTGCAGTTGTTTCAATCAATAAGAAGCCGAAGCATAAGTACTTGCGACTTGGCGCACGTTTTGACGCGCTTGGCGCCGGGTGCAAATTTTTGCTTCGAATTCTGATTGGTTTACTGCGTTTGCTGTGATTGGTCAGATGTGATTTGTACGGTTTTGGTTAGAAAAACACTTCAGCATCGGTGGCTAACAGTGACTTTGTATTACTATATATAGACTCGTGCTAGTGATTAAGAGGAAATCCGCCAGGACTTCGAGTAGTTATTGGACAAAATTATGTACCAAAACCATTTACACCTGATTGCAAGCTTTTGTGTTACTGCTTCAAATATCTTGTCGAAAGAAATCTTTTCTAACAACACCACACATCGAAAACACATTTTGAAGTTCCGCTGAATTCCACTGAATCGCTTAAAAGATGTAAGCTTTTGCCCATAGCTTGTGAACTTTAAATATCATTTTCTCAGACTCGGATAAGAAATTGTTGTACCAGAATTATTTCCACCTTATTGAAAACTTTTTTGTTACTGCTTCAAATATCTTATCAAAAGAAATCTTTTCTAACAACACCACACATCGAAAACACATTTTGAAGTTCCGCTGAATTCCACTGAATCGCTTAAGACGAATTTACAAAATGGCTACACGTGAGATTTTTCCTATACCTTGTGAACTTTGAAATTCATTTTCTCAGACTCTGATAAGAAATTGTTGTTGGTGTTATCACGGATAATTACTTACATCTTTACCTTTTAGTTAAGGGTAGGAAATAACGCAATAGGATTTAAATTATTCTGGAAATTGATTTTTGTCCAACTTTAATAAATATTACTCGACTTCCTAGTGGATTCCGTCTTAATTATGGTTAGGGAAAGCGATTCATGCGGGTCATATTTCTCTTAATGACGACTGGTTGACATTTATGTTTTAATTTTTTTGGTTTTCAAGCAACTGTTCACTGTTTGGCGTAAGTCAACGGTTCAATAAGGAAATGTTGCAACTCTCGTAAGGTCCTACAGCATTAGGTGAGATAGCATTAAAGCAATCAGGAGAAATAGTGTTTCTAGTCCTGGAAACAATACAGTTGGTACACATAACATAGGGGTCCAATGAAACTGGAACTAAAGACAGCTGTTACATTTCTGGTTTAATGAAGATGAAGTATTCAACATGACACGAGCATGGAACAAAGAAAAATTCTGAGTCCCCGACGGGAATAGAACCCATGGCCTCCCAGATACCGGTACTCCCAGATACCGGGACTCAGAATTTTTCTTTGTCCCATGCTCGTGTCATGTTGAATACTTCATCTTCATTATTTATTACCGAGCTTAAAAAAATTTACCATCTTTATTATTTACTATTTCTGGTTTAGTTATTGGGGTTGTGCAGTTCCTTTTTGGAACTTAGCAATAGGTTGAAATTTGGGATTGAGCATAGGATTTAGATATTTTAGGGATTATACGTTATACACCTTGAAATTTAGTTGTTCCGAGTCACCAGCAAAGTGACTCGGAAGTTTAGTAGAAAATGATCAACCTCATATGCGTTCAAATCCCCTCAATTTGAACAATTTTAGGCAGGCCCAAAATAAATTGTCTTATAAAGAACTTCCTCCATCGAAGACACTTGAAATAGTTTAAAGCAATGCCGGGAAAACATATCAGGACCCACGGAAAATCCTCCACAGAACTTTCGTCGAATTTTGCAAAACCTGTTGGTCATCATTGGATAGATAATCCAAATCAATACCAGCTATTGTAAAGTTATGGAGTATATCACGATTCACCTTCTACTAAACTCGTCAACTACATATAGACGTTAAAGAGAAAACTTATGTTCCAAGCACAATATTGTTAGAAACTATATTTTATATAACGCTAATAAAAGTGAATTTTTATGGAGTTTTATGTCTCCTATTCGCGACCGAGCCTTTCATTATAATAATGAGGAACATTTTAGCAAAGGAAACGAAAATAGAGTTTGATCACACATTAACGTTTTCCATACCTTTTAGATTATCTTGACAAGACTGTAAGCAGAACTATCTTGTAATTCCTCTTCTCATTTGTTACTTGTGCTGCTTTCCCTGCCTACATGCTTGGTTCTGATGTTTCAAGAAGTCATCTTGGTGTTCCGCTTGGGTGTAAGAAGGGGCCAACGACGCTCGTTGAGAAACGTTCTTATTATTAAAGGCTTAGAAAAATTGAAACTGGCAAGTAATAACGTTCAGCAAATGGAAAACTAAGTGAAACAGTTGCCAAGGTAAAGGCCAGATCGCGCGCAGGTAGCGAATCAGAGAGTAGCTCGTAGTTTTGTGGAGACAGCAAGGTATTCATGGAAGACTGAACTTGTTCCGACAAAATCTTCAAGGTGGGGTGGGACGAAGAGGCCTTGGACAACTTTTCGGAGACGCTAGCGTGGAAAGCCTTCAGTACCTGCGTAAAAACAGGAAAGATATGAATAAGACATAACAAGAATATTATAGTGCTGTTAGGAAATTTACTTGTACCAATCCAACATCGAGGCACATAAAAAGCAGATGTTTTGTTTAATGTCTAGCTTGAAGAAACAAGTCTCTCTCTCACGTGCAAGATCGATTAAAGCTCCAATAACTGAGCTCAATAAAAAAGGAAAACTAAAACAGACAGAAACATTATTTCAGAAACTTAGTATAGTTTACCTGTCCTTGACTTTTAAACACAGACCTCAGTACATCTAACGACAGAACATTCGTGGTTCCTTCCCAGATGGGCAAAACTTTATAAACAAAATAAGAGACAAAAAAGTTAACCACTAAAATAAATTGCCCTTATAAAACACACACACCTAGACACCTGTAAATTATAGAAACCCTACATTTATGTTGCCTAAATTAAAGAGGCTTGTCACGGCTAAGTTAAGTCTGTTTTATTATGTTTTATATTATAGTTGGCAGAGCTGCGCAATCAAACTCAGCATTCGAAAGTGCGCAACGTTTACCAACTAGAAGATAGTTACCAAGTTCTTTGGAAACCTTCTTTAATATTTTTTTATTAATGAGCATCAAAAATTTCCCTGATTAATAACAAATTTAAGCTATCATACTGTGACAGTACTCGAAATATCGAGTCTTGGAAAAGGACCCAGTCGCTAAAAGATATATATAACATTTAAAAACATCACACGGCTTAAACAAGGAAATTCATAAAATATAAAGATATTTAATGAATATAAGGAATGAGATATGAACATTATCAAGTTGTGCTCAGTCTACCACAGCCACCCCCATAACAATTAAAATTATTTTAATTACAATTATTCTAATTATTATAATAATTCATTTATCGTTTATAAACACCAAATAAATCACGCCCTGAAGCACAATAGCGAAGCCCGCGAGTGACGTCACGACTCAGACAAACAAACCGAAATGGCGGACGATTTTCCTAAAACACATTCTAAAGCAGCCAGTATTCCTAAAACACTTTTATAAAACGAAAAACTTCGCCTAGATTCCTTCTTTTTCTCTCAGTACACGCTGGTGGTTTTTGAGCCTTGTGGCGGTTATTTTCATTTGCATAAAATTTTTAGACATCGCGCGCTTCGCTATTGATACGACACCGCTGCATTTGCCATTTTCCCAAACGAGTATTTCTTAAAATTGTTACAGTTCCAGATGCAACTTGTGTGACTGTAATTTTCAAACCAGAATGGTCTGAAGAAAGTTAGTTGCGGCATAGCGTGACCGGGAGATGTTGACGACATTTCCTGTCACGCTAACTGTTTGCGTGATGTCTAACTCCAAAGTGATTTTATATTCAAATTTTGTAAGTTGCAGCTGTCTACAGACTGCAGTCTACTGTTGCCACCCAGTTTTCCGCGGAAACTACGCTGCCTAGCAAACTGCAACATTCTTCGATCTAAAAACATAAACCATGGCCGTCGTCGAGAAAAACTGGCAAACAACAAGACTCACCGTCAAAGAAAGATGCAAGTTTATGATCAACAACGATCTCTTCAGCGATGTGAAATTTGTTGTTGTTTGCAAGACTGAGGGCGAACGTGAAAGTAGACATGCCGTGTTGCCAGCTCACAAGTTCGTGCTGTCAATTAGCAGTCCTGTGTTTGAAGCCATGTTTTACGGTGAGTTGGCGGAGACTGGAGACTCTATTGAACTGCCTGACTGTGAGTACGAGAGTCTGTTAGAGTTGTTTCGTTACATGTACAGCGATGAAGTGCAGTTAAGCGGAAGTAATGTGATGGGAGTTCTGTATTTGGCGAAGAAATACATAGTGCCTTCATTAGCTGATAAATGCACGCAATATCTGCATAACAACTTAGATCCGTCGAATGTTTTCAGCATCTTACCATCTGCTCAGAGATATGACGAGAAAGACCTGGTGGATCGTTGCTTGAAACTGATCGATGAACAAACAGAAGAGGCTGTAAAATCGGATGGATTTGCGGCAATTGAGAGGTCCTTACTTGAAGCAGTAGTCGTGAGAGACACTCTGACGATTCAAGAGATAGAGCTGTTTAAAGCGGTTAACTTGTGGGCAACAAGGGAATGCGAGAGACAAGGTTTAGCGGCAGATGGTGCAATGAAAAGAAAAATTCTTGGGGAAGAAATAATCAAAGGAATACGTTTCCCAACAATGAAACTGGAAGATTTCTCCAGTGTAGTCTTGGGCAGCGACATTTTAACAAAAAAAGAAATTGCAAGTATGACCAATTGTCTCGGTTCAGCGTCGAGTTTTCCAGTGAAATTTTCAGCAACAAAGAGACGTGGTTTTCAAGTTGATGGTGATATTCAACGATGTTGTAGATTTGGCTCACCGTCTGCTTGTGGATGGAGCTATACTGGCTCCACAGATGCTATCAGTTTCTCTGTGGACAAAGATATTGTGCTTCACGGAGTGTGCTTCTTTGGCAATGAGAATAAAGCTTACTCGGTAGACCTAAAGGTAGCTGATACCTTATCAGTTCTAGTGTCTAAAACTGGACAATTTTTTTCAGAGCTATTACAGGGAGAGAATTGCAGCTATTATGGTTTTAAAGTGAACTTTGACAAAGAGAAAGTCATTTTGAAGGAAAACACGAAGTACGACTTAAGGGCTAAAATATCAGGCTCTCCTTCGTTACGTGGAGTAAATTGTGTCAGTTCTGTTCAATGTTCAGATGTAACATTCACATTTATGACTAGTGACTACCCAAATTATGGAACGGATGTTAGTGAGGGCCAATTTCCAGAGTTGTTGTTTTCTCTTTAAATAAACCTTGAACATTTCGTTTATCTATCACAGATCTTACCAAATGTCAGGTGTAGATACTCTTTTAATCAAACTACCGCGTCTTTTAAATCCTGGAGTAGAAAATGATTTTTTATTCCGAGGAAAGAAGGGTGGTTACATTGAAATAGTTTTAACGCCAAACTTAACTGAAGAATAAGCTTTTTGTTTGAATTTTCAGCAGGACACCATTTGCTCAACTTTCTCGGAGAAACTCTTCAATTCCCAAAAGTGATAACAAATAAATTCGCCTTACAGTAATAGAAATGAGACGAGAAAAATGAACTAAGAAATATAACTTCATGTATGTACAAACAAGTTGTCCGAAACATACATTAGAAGCAAAAATGCGTGGACGTAAGCCCTTGTAAAATAACAAAACAGTACTGAAACTGTAGTGTTTTCTTGTTAGATATTTATATAAAAACTCTGATGCTTATAAATAAAACTACAATGATGAAATCATTTGGCTCGATCTATGCGTTTTAAGACATGAGCTCGGCTGAGAGAACACTCATGTCTTGCAACTGGGAAAATGTCACGCAAATATACTAATATCAGTCAAAGCTCATTTCTTCAATAATAAATGTATTATTACATACTCGTGTGAAGGAAAATAGGCTCCTGTTTTGTGATTGGACCCCCTTCTCCTTGTACCGCCCCGCTCAACTTGTCGTCATCTTATCCCCAAAACTATTGACACAAACATTGTAAGAACCCTTTTTAAGAGAAACAGTGTCTGTTGTAAACAAGCGTTTCCTGCAAAATATATCGCCCTAACAATACGTTGCCTATGCGTGTGCAATAATTTTGATTTTTTTTTTCCGGTTTGTTTTTACATAATACCGCTTGGTTCGATTTTCAAACTCTCGGGGTCACGCCTAGTGTAGTGCGTGACAAATTCCATGTAAGTAATTACAGCGGGCTCAAGTTTCCACAAGAAATTCCATTATAATCAGTTTATATTGTAGCGTAGGATTTCACAACAGAAACCATGTCTGTCGTCGAGGAAAACTGGCAAACTACAAGACCCACCATCATAGAAAGGAACAAGTTTATGTTCAACAACGATCTCTTCAGCGACGTGAAGTTTGTTGTTCGCAAGACTGATGGCGAAAGTGAAAGTAAACAAGTGATTCCAGCTCACAAGTTCGTGCTGTCGATTAGCAGTCCTGTGTTTGAAGCCATGTTTTACGGTGATCTGGCGGAGTCTGGAGACTCTATTGAACTGCCTGACTGTGAGTACGATAACCTGTTGGAGTTGTTTCGTTACATGTATAGCGATGAAGTGCAGTTGAGCGGAAGCAATGTGATGGGAGTGTTGTATTTGGCAAAGAAATACATAGTGCCTTCACTGGCTGATAAATGCACGGAGTATTTGCAAGATAACTTAGATTCGTCGAATGTTTTCAGCATCTTGCCATCTGCTCGGAAATATGACGAAAAAAATCTTGTGGATCAATCCTGGAAAGTGATCGATAAACAGACAGAAGAGGCTGTAAAATCGGATGGATTTGCGACAATTGAGAGGTCCTTACTTGAAGCATTAGTCGTAAGAGACACTCTGACGATTGAAGAGATAGAGCTGTTTAAAGCTGTTGACTTGTGGGCAACAAAGAAATGTGAGAGGCAAGGTTTAGAGGAAGACGGAAAAGTGAAAAGAACAATTCTTGGAGAACAAATAATTAAAGGAATACGTTTCCCAACAATGAAACTGGAAGATTTCTCTAGTGTAGTGTTGCTCAGCGATATTTTAACGAAAAACGAAATTGCCAGTATTGTCAAAAGTCTCGGTTCACCGGCGAGTTCTCCAGTGGAATTTTCAGCAACAAAAAGACGTGGTTTTCAATTTTACGGTGATTTGCAACGATGCTGTAGATTTGGCTCACTTTTTAACAGTGTATGGACTGATAGTAGCTCCAATGTAGATGCCATCAGTTTCTCGGTGGACAAAGATATTGTTCTTCACGGAGTATGTTTATGTGGCAGTGGTAGTAATATTTACTTTGTACAATTAGATATAATGGACTCAAAAAGCAAATTAATTTCCGTGTCTAAAACTGGACAATTTACTTCAGAGCTACTACAAGGAGAGAATTGCAACTATTATGGTTTTAAAGTGATATTTGACAAAAAGAAAATCGTTTTAAAGAAAAACACGAAGTATGACATAAGGGCTAAAATTTTAGCCTCTGTTCCATGTTTTGGAGTGAACGGTGTCAGGTCTGTTCAGTGTTCAGGAGTTGCATTCTCATTTATGGACAGTAAATATTCAACTACTGAAACGGGCGTTACTCAGGGTCAGTTCCCCGAATTGTTGTTTTCTCTGTAAATAAATATCCAACATTTTATCAATAAACATAGTTTAAACGCCACACTTTGAGAATGAGCTTTTAGATCGAATTCGTCTTAGGAGACCATTAATTGAACCTTCTCAGCTAAACTCTTCAATTCGCAAGAGTGATAAACAAATAATTTCCCCTTACAATAACAGAAATGTGAGCAGAATAATCAACTAGGGAATGTATCTTCATGTATGTACAAACAAGTTGCCAATATGGCGGTAAGCACTTCAGGGAAAATAACAGAACAGCAAAATGTGTGTTTTTTTAGACAAAAAAAAACTCTGATGCAACATATTGCTTATCAGTCTTATCAATTTGTTTCCCATTCATGGGGGCATTTTTATTGTTTTTGCATTAGCTTTTCCTTTTGGAGTCTCTAAGTCTAAGGGTAATATTTTAGTGATTTTCGCAGCCTAACCTTCAAATCCCATAGGCAGTCAATAGGTAATTTCTCCTAACCAAACATATGATGAGAATTTAGAAAATCATCAACTAGGGACCAAATAGACAAGCATTAAGTTTCCCTTTGGATCAGCAATCAGTTAACTCAAATAACAACTACAGTTGAATTATAGCATACTGCACTGAATATGCCCAAGTTGTGCTCAGTTTTGTTCTACGGATACAGAAAGTTTGTCATAACTTTTCCCTCTTTCTCTTTCATTGCAGCCAGAGGCACTCTCCTTTTCATAAACACAACACTATCATTTGATGTTTCCGTACCAGAAAAGTATTTCTTACTAACGTTAAAAAACCTGTTAGTCTCTGTTTTTGTGTATGATTTTGAAAAGGAATGACCAGAAGAATTCGATTTTTAGCAATTTCGCGGTCACGCTTACTGAGTGCGTGATTTTGGTCACGCCAGCTGAGTGTGTGACCACTTATTTCTATGACGTACAATACACGACAAGGACGCTAAAACACAGTATGTGTTATTGCGTTCCGGTCAGTCTTTTTTCAAAGCTACCGATGCTTGGTTAGCAATAGCCTGCGAACCCAGACGCATTTCCGGCTGTCGCTTGTCTCCGCCGAAAAATAGCGTCTGCGAAACCGAGCCAGAGAATGATTTCTGTGACGTCACTTCAAGGTAACCAATCACAATTTACCTTGCATATCCGAAGAGGTGCCACGCGTGTAGTCTGCAAGAGCATTGCACAATCGCGTGGAGAAGACAATGGCGAATGAGTTGGACACTGCACTTCGATGGGGAACGTGTTTCAGGTTAATGCTTTAACATACGTGAATTGGAAGAGAGAAGACGTACTCACTAATCTTTCGAATGGATTTGAGATCGGACATCAGTTATTTTCTAAGCATTGCCTGAGAGGAATATTTAGTATACTATTGTGATCGTCTTTTCGCCACTCGTATTAAAGTTGAATGAAGGACTAGCAGGTCAGCCTATTATCGTCGCTTGGCGTAAATGAAATAGCGCTGAATAACGATACATTGAAAACCGAGAAAATAAGTATTGACAACAGCCGCTATTCGATCGTTTACGGATCACCAGAGTCTTGGATAGGTGAGCATGAGATAAATATCCGGTAGCAGCAGTCGTTGACGAGCCACATGTTACTTGTTTTGTTGGTAAGTTTATTTGATTGTATACTATCACCAGCGATTTCAAAACAAGTCATAAAATCAATCAGGAATTTTACGGTAAAATGCATGATCAACTGGAACCGTGCAGCCAAGAGAGCGATGGAAATCGAGCCTAGTTCCGGTGTTTTTGGGTCAATTGCGCTATTAAAATTAATACTTCTGTTAACAGTACATTTACTAATAGACAAAACTACCCTGTACTGAAACTAGGAGGAAGATAATAAATAAAAACAATAAATAAATATTATTGGTCAGAGTTGTATTTTCAGTGTACTGTCTCTTCCGAAAGAGACGATTCGTTCGAGCGACTCGCTGACATTCGCCTCTACGCCGCGGTGTAGATATAAACATAATTTTAGCTATCGCTGAAACCTGCAAAGGTTTATTGGTTTTCATTCTTTGGGACCAGTGTTTGAGTCTTCATGGTGCAAAGAAGGGCGCTAGAAAAGCAAAAGGGCCGGTTAAGAACTCGCAGGCATTGCAATGACGCTTGTCGCAACTTTTAATTTTTTGTGTAATTTCTCGAAACTGGTACAGCCGGAAATGCGTTTGGGTTCGCAGGCTACGAAAGGTGAAGATGAAACTCACCTGGTCGATTACCACCTCCTGTGTGTTGCTAGAATTTTTACCTATCTGCCGACAAAATGTCGGACATCAACCACAAAATCTTATTGGATTCCAAGCCCAATTTCGTCCAAGTTTTGCAGGGCGTTCTTTAATCGCAAGAGTCGGTCGGTCAGCTATTCACGGCCCACGTAAACAGACAGATGTACATCTTTGGTTTTGCACTGAATGATTTAAAAATGAAAGTATGCCTTATACATAAACCGAATACAATAAATTCCTTTGCAACTGAAAAAGTTTTTTTGCAAAGAAACAACTTTCTCCGGCGTAAGAAACCTTCGATGTTTGTCCAACAGCTCGAAACAGCGATGTCGCGAGGGAGCCGCGCGGTGTGCACTCGTGTTTTATTCTGTCGCGTAATCTGATTGGCCAAAGGGAAAACAAAAGATGCGACGCGTCACAGAAATCATTCTCTGGCTCGGTTTCGCAGACGCTATTTTTCGGCGGAGACAAGCGACAGCCGGAAATGCGTCTGGGTTCGCAGGCTAGGTTAGCAACGGCTCCCAATTAATCATGCCGAGAGACAATCTTGATTTCCTGAATAAAGCTCTTAAAATTTCTTCCGTCTTTTCTTTTCTCCTCTTAGTCCATTAGACTTTTTTCCATCCTCTCTCGGTCACCTTGTTAATTTTATCCTCAACGTTTCAAGCTACCACACGCTGTCTCGACTTGCCACTAACTTGTTATCAAGAAAACCACATGAAATCACGAAATCCAACAGCTTATCACGAAGTCCAACAGTTTCAGTGTCTGCTTGACTCTCTTGGGTGATCAGTAAGCAGATAATAATGGCTAACCCGAGCTTGTGGAGGTACCACACATGTAAAATTGTCCATCAGCGATAGAAAAAACTATAGCTTTAAGAACTGAAACTCAACTAGCCTGCGTACCTCGCGCTTTGCGCTCGAACTCTACTTCTCCTTCCCCTTCGAACGCCGGCCACGCAGGCTAGAACCCAACGGGAATGCAATATTTAGGTCACACGGATGCTAATACACCGATGAGGTTGTGACGTCGTAAACGCTGATTTACATAATTGTGAAACCATTAAGTACTTGCGTAACATAAAAATAAGAGGCTAAGCAAATTTTCCGCTTTGTGCGAAATATAATTTGCGCAACAATTTCTTGCTTTAAAAGATATCGATTCAGCAACCATGTCTGTTGTCGAAGAAAGCTGGCAAACAACAAGACCCACCATCAGTGAAAGATGCAAGTTTATGTTCAACAACGATCTCTTCAGCGATGTGAAGTTTGTTGTGCCAAAGGTCAATGAAGAAAATGAAAGTAAACAAGTGATTCCAGCTCACAAGTTCGTGCTTTCGATTAGCAGTCCTGTGTTTGAAGCCATGTTTAACGGTGAACTGGCGGAGACTGGAGACTCTATTGAACTGCCTGACTGTGAGTACGAGAGTCTGTTGGAGTTGTTCCGTTACATGTACTGCGATGAAGTGAACATAAACGGAAGTAATGTGATGGGAGTGTTGTATTTGGCAAAGAAATACATAGTGTCTTCACTGGCTGATAAATGCACGAAATATGTACAAGATAATTTAGATCCGTCGAATATTTTCAGTATCCTGCCCTTTGTCCAGAAATACGAAGAAAAAACCTTGGTGGATCGATGCTGGAAAGTCATTGACGAAGAGACAGAAGAGGCTGTGAAATCAGATGGATTTGCGACAATTGAGAGGTCTTTACTTGAAGCTATAGTCGTAAGAGACACTCTGACGATTGAAGAGATAGAGCTGTTTAAAGCTGTTGACTTGTGGGCGACAAAGGAAAGTGAATGGCAAGGTTTAGCGGCAGATGGTGCAATAAAAAGAAGACTTCTCGGAGAAAAAGTGATTAAAGGAATACGCTTTCCAACAATGAAGCAAGAAGATTTCGCTAGCGTGGTACTGGACAGTAAACTGTTAATAACAGAAGAAATCGTCAATATTATCAAATATTTCAATTCAGTATCCACTTCTCCGGTAGGATTTCCAGAAACCAAAAGATCCGTGAACAGTGGTAATAATATACTACGATGCTGTAGATTCGGCTCAGTGTCAGACCAAGCTTGCGGTTATGGTGACCGGAAGGATGCTATTAATTTCTCTGTAGACAAAGACATTGTACTATATGGAGTGTGCTTCTTTGGAAATCAAGAAAATGAACTTTTCTCAGTCGATTTGGAGGTGGTGGACGTCCAAGGTAAAAACGTCTTGATGTCAAATTCCGGAAGATTTTCCTCATCACTTCTACAGGCCGAGAAATGTAGTTATTATGGTTTTGAATTCTTACTTGAGAAGAAAATTATTCTAAGCAAAAACACCACGTACGGCATAAGGGTTTTCATATCAGGCTGTTCTTCGTTACGTGGAGTAAACTGTATCAGGTCTGTTCAATGTTCAGATGTAACATTCACATTTATGGACAGTGTGTACGCATGTAACGGAACGGATCTTAAACAGGGGCAATTTCCAGAATTATTGTTTTGCCTTTAAATGAACACTGAACATTATGGATTGATCAAATAGAAGATAAGCATTAGGCCATCGAGACGTTTCAAGCTTGTTAAGACAAAGGAAAATGTAAACACTGATTTTAGTGCGAAAGATGACTTTCATTACTTTCGACTTGAAGATAGAGAAAAAACGAAGAGAAGGCGGCTGCGTGTTGGTGGTGGTGGGGGGGGGGGGGGGGAATTGTATGCTATAATGCGCATACACGAAAAATGATATTGAGGAATTATCTTCAGAAATACAGAAAGAAGTTCAAAATCTAGCTTTTAAAAGACAGCAAAACTGCCTTTTTTTAGCCCAAAGGTTCAATATTGGCTACATAGCACTCAAAATTCCCCGATTTATTGTTAAGTGCTCAATATAAATTTTGTCACTCAAGGGGTAATTCGAAAAGTGCTCTATATAGCCTGCCAGTAGACTCTTGTGTTTTCTTGTCTGGGTTTTACGTTGGCTTTTTTCGCGAGCGACTGAATTACGAGCCGGCAGGGATGTGGCTTGCGGCTTAAGCCTATCGCGCAAAACCCCAAACAATATATAGTCTATTCGCAGACTATGTTCGTCACATTATCAAGCAGACTAGTGATGATGAGTGTTACGAAAATATACGATGTGGTTTGATGAACTACTAAATTCTATGCACTGACATTTAAAGAAATGTATGGTGAACGGTATTGAGAATTGATATCTTGAGCTTGGAACTGAAGTCGTACTGTATAGCAGTGGTCATGATTTGACTTCAGTGCACTTTTGTCCAGAAATTCACTGAGAAATAAATTCAACGACAATACGAAAAAATTAAAGAAAATCCGTATTTTTTGTTGCTCCACAAAACTTAAAAAGTGAAAATTCCTAGTTCTGATAACACTGCGAAAAAAAAAAATAAAAAAAAAATAAAACGAAAAATAAAATATCGTGGAGGTAGAAAAGGATTACACATATAACGAAAATCACAATATGTGGTGTTGCTTTCTTCTATTTTAAAGCGATATGCAAAAACTTGCATTGCCCTGTCCAGTTCACGATTTAACCCCTAGCGGACGGAGGTGGAGGGTTTTTTTTCTACAAAACCTCTACCGAGATAAACGTTTTTGCTTCATACATTTATTTATTACGTCGAACCAAACAAAACTATGAATGTTTTGACATAAGAGTCTCTGTAACATTATTTGGTGCAAAGAAACATTCAAATTGTCTTCTTTCTGATAAGCAGGGTTCAAAATAGCAGCCGGCTGTCGGCGGTAGCCGGCAGTTTGACGCCACTTGCCGGTTACTTTTCACCGAAGAAATAGAAAATATCATGCCTTGATCGGCCAACTGAAATAAAAGCTGTCAAAGTGGCGGTAATGTTGAAGTAAACATTTCATATCAGAAAATAAAGCAGCTACAGGGCTAGAAAGTGCGACTCATTGGTCGCTAATGCGACCAAAATTTCATCTTGTCGACGAAAACTTCTGGTTTTACAGTTTACTTAGTCGCCAACGTCGACTTCATTTCAAGTTCGTCGTTTGTAAAGGAATCCGTGTCAATCTTCTCCAATCTTAACCATTCTCAGGGTTCAAAATAAAATTTCGTTTTAAGCCGTCGACTTCATTTCTGTGTTAAGATGAATAACGGGCCGCCCCACCTTCTCAGGTATTGTGTCCCTCCAAAAAATTACATTGAAGATCTTATTTGCTTCTCAAACATTCAAAATAAGAAAAGAAGTCACATTGCTCCAATCCATTTTGTTGCTTTGCCGTAAAATATTCTATCACTTCGGAAAACTTGCAAATGGCCGACTGTGTTTGAAATCGCCCCAGAATGCATCTGGGTACGTCATGTATGCAGATGGATTGTGTCCCTTGAAAATGCATAGCTCTCTAACAGCCGGGAAAAAATGAGCCTTGACAAAAAAATCCGACAAATTCAGGCTTAAAACGAAATTTTATTTTGAACCCTGGATAAGCAAAATAATTACAAACCTCATACTTTTGTCCATTATCGGCAGGAAAGCATACTATAAGTAAACACGGGAAAATAGATCAAAATAGTGGATACAACGAGTCAATTACAACTATCACAACAATACCGACCTCTAAGAACTTCGCTGCCATTTCTTTTAGCGTCTCTACCGGGATACATGATTAGTTTCGCTCCTCGATGGCCTTGTTGTCTTCCCAACCGTCACCATTTTGATCAATGGAGTCTTCTTGCTCGCTGAGTCACTACTGAATCGACAAATCGCGCTTGTTTTTTTCTTGTGAAATTTACATGCAAAAGCTATAATGTTGCCATGTTCGCCGATAAATGTCAAACTTCTCGTTCACAAAACGACCATCTCCGCTTATTCTGCCAAAGAAATTCTTTCTAAACATAATTGGACGCCATATTTAAAAGGAACAGCACATAACGGGAAAAAATACTCCAGCTTACTTACCCTACGTGCAAGAGGTTTTCTCTTTTCGCGCGGTTTCCGCTTTCGGTTAAAGGCGGCTTTCTGTTTCTGCGGCCTTTCGAACGATCCCACTGTACCTACGGACACTGTACGGAGCGCCAGAAGAAAATGTCTGCGACGCAAGTTAACTCTTAGTCGCCTTGTAATCTTAATTATATGTCAGTAGCCACTACAAAGTACAGATGAACTGCAGGATACTGCGCTGTTTGTCATCAAGAAACTGTTCGGATTTTTCAATAAAAATTTCAGCCGATGATCTCACAGTGCTGTCGCTCCACCCAGGACTACTAAGGGAGCATTCATTTTTTAGAAGGGGAGAGGGGGTGGACCGGAGGAATTCAGGGGAGGGTCATCAATTTTTTACTCACCAAAAAAGGGAGGGTCACCATGAATTTAACAGCTGAAATAAACTGTTAAAAAAAGGAATGCAGAATGGTTATTAAAAGTTACAGTCACAGATCAGTGTCAGTCACTGATCAGAATCACAAAGTCACTGATCAGAGTCATCAGAGTCACTGAGGCTCTCACTATCAGATGAAGCAAAGGATGGTGGTAAGGAATCAGAAATGTAGGCTTCACCAGCTTCTGAGAATCGGCTGTCAGACTTGACTGTCTCATGCAAAACCTTTGCCTCCCTCCCTGATAAACTTACTAATGCTGCAACGAAAATGTCTTCCTTCTCAATAGTTATATTCACACTGTCATGGTTGACTCTCGGTAACACTTTTTGGAGTACTCTTGCTTTTGCATTTTCCATCCTGGCTTACTTTCGTTTGATACCTCTCCTTTTATTTTGCTTCCTTTTTCGAGCTTTGGAGATAGTTGGCTTGTAAACAAAGCCCTTGAATGTGCTCTGTAACTCATTTAGCTTTTCATCAACTTGAGCCACAAATGCTGAAACGTTTTGATCTAGCTCATTAAGCTTGTATATTGTAGCAGAATTAAAGTCATGGTGAATAGATTTCCCAGGAGAAAGTCGCCTGCCACTCTTATCAAAAAGGCCTTGATCCATGGCTACCACTTCATCTTTAAGCTTGTTTACTTCTGATTTCAAGCTAGTGAGCTGATCCAAATGTTTCGACAAAACAGCTACGTCACTAGCTTTTGGAATATAGATCGGGAGCCAGCACCAAAAGGTTTTCTTAGTGCAATTGTTTCAGAAAAGCCTGGCGAAGAATTTTTCTACAACAAAGAATATCTATCTAAGTTTAACAACACTTCAAAGTTAAGCGACGTGAAATACCCGGACATGCCAATTTTAATAGAGTTGAGACCTTTTTTGAGTTGCACTACGAAAGGGGATATAGCTCTATTTTGAATTTCTGAAAGGGGATTGCTCAAGAAAGGGAGAACTGTGTGAGACATGTAACGAAAACGGTTGGATAGGTCCCGACTTGCTGAAGCGCACACCACGCCCTTACCCAGATACCACGCAACTCCCTTTCTATCACTATCTCTCAGTAAGTAACACCCTGGTACAGAATAGAGTTCCAGATGATTTCCAACCTCGTGCGCAGTTACTAAATGTGGTGAAAATGACAAAATTGAAGCATTTGCTAAAAAGTACATTGTCAACACTGATTTGGTTAAAGGCTATCTTGAGCAGCTTACAAATATTGACGTGAAAAAAATGTGCGCCAAGAAGAAAAGCGCAAGGCAAAGAAAGATGAAGAAACCAAAGGCTACGATGACTACAATTGGGAGGAATTGTACAAATCCGGAAACCTAAAGAAGCTGAAGGTTCCAGAGCTCAATAAATATATTTTTCACCACAACTTATCAAGGAGAAAAATGTCCAAATCAGAAAAAACTTAACCTTCTATCAGCTCACATCAGCCAAAGTTTATGTGAAAGGATCTTGACACTAAGTGCTGTTGAAACTGCAGCAATGGAAGCCTCAGACACTCAGTCAGAAGATGATGATGTCAGCAAGGGCTCCGAAAGTGAAGGTGAAGTACTTTTTGAATTTGGCAATGCAAGCAACTCAGACGAAAATGACTCAAAGAACAGTGAAGCTGAAGAAAGAGAAGAAGAGTTGCCTGTAGGAGGCAGGGTAAACTGTTATGGCAGAAGAGTGGGCAATTGTAGGTTGCGTTATTCTAGCTAACAGGTGTGTGTGAAGGACCACGGGATTGTTATACAATCCCATGGCTCAGGACGAAGGAGGGTTGGTCTCTAGAAATTTAACTACTGCTCATGGGAGGGTCACATCTTTTAACAAAAAATATAAGGGGAGGGTTGGGAGATTTTATATTCACTGTCAAAGCGATTCCTCCGGCCCATTCCCCCACCCCCCACCCCCCTTCTAAAAAATGAATGTTCCCTAATGGGCGCCACGAACCTGACTAAAATGCTGGTGAAATTAACTTATCAACAAACTGCGATGAAGAAGAATCCCATTCAAAGGGAGACACTGTACAAATAGTCGCCAGATATAAACAAAGTGACGCACCCAACGTGGATTCAGAACAGACTATGATAAATATTCTCAAGGTGTGCTCACTCTTCCATTACCGACATTGTCATTCTTTTAACGTTCACCAACACTCCAGATAAAAAAACGCCTATAAATAATTAACCACGGTATAAAAAATGCTATTTTCTAATCTTTTTTTTTTTTTTTTACAATAAAACAAGAAGTAATGGCGCTCTTCGTAAGCGTGACCGAGTCACTCTTACTGATTGCGTGATGACTTCCGGCCAAGAAGTTTTATATTTAAATTTTATAATTCACCGCTGGCTCAAGATGCCACCTCACTTCCCACGAGAAATACCCGCTTTCAATAGCAAACTGAAACTTTTTCGTCTATATTTCTTCGATTAAAGTACAGAAACCATGTCTGTCGTCGAGAAAAACTGGCAAACAACAAGACCCACCATCAGAGAAAGAAGCAAGTTTATGTTTAACAATGATCTCTTCAGCGATGTGAAGTTTGTTGTTCGCAAGTCTGACGGCGAAAGTGAAAGTAAACAAGTGATTCCAGCTCACAAGTTCGTACTGTCGATTAGCAGTCCTGTGCTTGAAGCCATGTTTTACGGTGAGCTGGCGGAGACTGGAGACTCTATTGAACTGCCTGACTGTGAGTACGAGAGCCTGTTGGAGTTGTTTCGTTACGTGTACAGCGATGAAGTGAACTTTTGCGGAAGAAATGTGATGGGAGTATTGTATTTGGCGAAGAAATACATGGTGCCTTCTCTGGCCGACAAATGTACTAAATATCTCCAAGACAACTTAGATCCGTCGAATGTTTTGAGCATCCTGCCCTCTGCCCAGAAATATGAAGAGAAAGACTTGGTGGATCAATGCTGGAAAGTGATCGATAAACAGACAAAAGAGGCCGTGAAATCAGAGGGATTTGCGACAATTGAGAGGTCCTTACTTGAAGCAGTTGTCGTAAGAGACACTTTGACGATTGAAGTGAGATTGAGATGTTTAAAGCTGTTGACTTGTGGGCAACAAAGGAGTGTGAGAGACAAGGTTTAGCGGCAGATGGTGCAATAAAACGAAGAATTCTCGGAGAAGAAGTGATTAAAGAAATACGTTTCCAGCAATGAAGCAAGAAGATTTCGCAAGCGTGGTGTTAGACAGTGAAATGTTAAATCTAAAAGAAATCGTCAGTGTTATCAAGCATCTGAATTCAGTTGCCAGTTCTCCAGTGGGATTTCCACAAATTAAACGATCTGGTTTTTGCGGAGATATTCAACGATGTTGTAGATTTGGTTCGATGTCAAATCATTTTCGTAGTTATTCTGGCCTGTCACACGACGCCATCAAATTCTCTGTGGACAAAGATATTGAGCTACACGGAGTGTGCTTCTGTGGTAGTGAAAATAATATTTACTCTGTAGAATTGAAGCTAACAGACACCACGAGTGGAACAGATTTGGTGTTTAAAAATGGACAATTTCCGTCAAAGCTATTGGGCGAGAAATATAGCTACTATGGTTTTGAAGTGTTGTTTGACCAAAAAATCACCTTAAACAAAAATACCACGTACGAGATATGGGCTCAAATAACAGGACCTGATTCGATACGTGGAGAAAACGGTAGCGGTTCTGTTAAATGTCGAGAAGTAACATTCATGTTTATGGAGAGGAGCAGCTTGTTCAATGAAACGACCGTTCAATGTGGTCAGTTTCCCGAATTGTTGTTTTCCTCTAGAGAATAAATATTTATTTGGGACAAGACATATTGTTCATCAGTAATTACCAATTCGAGCAAAGCTGATAAAGTTCCTCTACTCAAATGACGAGTGACTAACGAGTTTCGATTCTGAGAAAAAATTTTATTGCATAAATTTTAATTCTAAGAATATTTGCTGTATTTCTAAGAAATCACAAAACCATTAAAAAGAATTTGTATAATGCACCTTGCTTCAGAATTAATTACATTTGTTGTTGTTGTATTTAGCCAAGATACTGTTATGGAATGTAATTCACAGTACGGATAAAGATTTAGTTTCTAGAACCTTACGACAGGTAATGACAAAAAAGTAAAGAATCACTAAGAGATATAATGTGTCTTGATTTACAGCCAAATTCTCTGAACTTGCATGAAGATTATACTGTAGAATAACAAAAGAGAACTAACATTGTAATCTTGAGAGTCCGGATTAAAATGCAACATAATGGAGTTTACTTGTGAATTCACTTACACAAGGGTTAAAATAAATAAATAAATAAATAAATAATTAACTAATTTGAAAACTGGAAGGAAAATTAAAACAAAAGTTGAATTATAGCAAAAAGAAACTTCAGGAGAATTGGAACGAAAATTCCTTGTTCCAATAAAACTGCAAACTAAAACAACACATAGAGGAAAATTAATTGGAGGCAGAGGAGGGTCACAGATACGAAAACCATAAATTATTTGCGGAGATGTTTTCTTCTATTTTAAAGTGCTGTGCTAAAATCCCACTCAGTTCATAATTCAGTGTAACAAATATATTACTTAGTCTTCACTCGCACTTCACACTTGTTATCAAGAAAGTTTAGTTTTCGTTCAGACGCATCATGGAGCAGTTTACCCTTACGTCCCTGTTGGCCTTCGGCCTATGCTACCGAACCCCAAGCGCGCCAAAACAAACCTCTGGTACCCAAAGTAAGACAGCTATCTTTTAATCGGTTTATCCTCCTTGTTGTACGTGGACTGGTTTGCGAACTGACAGTTACACGCTGTCTGTAATCTAAAAACAGTTCGGATTTTGATAATAAAATTTGAGATAATTGCACTTTGCTGTCTCTCCGGCCACCCAGCCAAATATAAATAGGCGTCAAGGAATTGTTAGGGCAACCTGAGCAGAATGCTGGTACAATGCCATTCAGAGTGAGTCGCTGTACTAATTTTCCAGTGATGTGAGCAAAGCGAAGCACCGAATGTGAACTTAGAACAGACAATGATGAACGTTCTGAAGTTGAACTCAGTCTACCATCATAGCTACCGACATTGTTATTCTTATATGGTTCACAAACACTCCACAAATATCACGCACTGAGGCACAATTGATCACTTGTGCATTCAACAACATAAGTGCATTTGCTGTTTCTCTGAACAAGTGTTTCGTAAAATATTTAATGCTCAAATAAAACGCAACTTGTGAGTGTGTAATTTTCAAACCAGAATACTCGCAAGAAAATTTGTTAGCGTGACCGAAAGATGTTGACAACTACTGAAACATCCCGGGTCACGCTAACTGACTGCGTGATAACTTCCTGCTAAGTAATTTTATATTCAAATTCTCAAAGCCACCGCTGGCTCAAGTTGCCACCCAACTTTTCACGAAAACTACACTGTTTAGCAAACTGAAACATTCTTCGTGTATCCTTCGTCAATCTCAGTACAAAAACCATGTCTGTCGTCGAGAAAAACTGGCAAACAACCAGACCGACCATCAAAGAAAGAAACAAGTTTATGTTCAACAACGAGCTCTTCAGCGACGTGAAGTTTGTTGTTCGCAAGACTGACGACGAAAGTGAAAGTAAACAAGTGATTCCAGCTCACAAGTTCGTACTGTCGATTAGCAGTCCTGTGTTTGAAGCCATGTTTTACGGTGAGCTGGCGGAGACTAAAGACTCTATTGAGCTGCCTGACTGTGAGTACGAGAGCCTGTTAGAGTTGTTTCGCTACATGTACAGCGATGAAGTTCAGTTGAGCGGAAATAATGTGATGGGAGTGTTGTATTTGGCAAAGAAATACATAGTGCCTTCACTGGCTGATAAATGCACGGAATTTCTGAAAAACAACTTAGATCCGTTGAATGTTTTGAGCATCCTGCCCTCCGCCAAGAAATATGAAGAGAAAGACCTAGTGGATCGATGCTGGGAAGTGATTGATAAAAAGGCAGAAGAGACCGTGAAATCTGATGTATTTGTGACAATTGAGAGGTCCTTACTTGAAGCAGTAGTCGTAAGAGACACTCTGACGATTGAAGAGATAGAGCTGTTTAAAGCTGTTGACTTGTGGGCAACAAAGGAGTGTGAGAGGCGAGGTTTAGCGGCAGATGGTGCAGGAAAGAGAAGAATTGCCGGAGAAGAAGTGATTAAAGGAATACGCTTTCCAACAATGAAGCAAGAAGATTTTGCTAGTGTAGTACTGAACAGCAAAATTCTAACATTAGACGAAATTGTCAGTATTATCCAATATCTTAGTTCCGTCCCGAGTTCTCCAGTGGGATTTCCAGAAACAAAAAGAGTTGGTTTTCGCGGTGATATTCTACGATGTTCTAGATTTGGCTCGTTGTTAGGCCCTTATTTTCAATATAGGGACTTCGAATACGATGAAATCGAATTCTCCGTGAACAAAGATATTGTGCTTCAAGGAGTTTGCTTATTCGGTAGTGAGAATAATTCTTACTCGGTCAACTTGACGGTAACTGACACCGAAACAAACTCAGTTCTGATGACTAAAACTGGACAATTTCCCTCAAAGCTATTACAGTGCGAGAATTATACCTATTATGGGTTTGAAGTGTTGTTTGACATGAAAATAATTTTAAAGACAAACACCACGTACGCGGTATGGGCTGAAATAACAGGACCTGATTCGTTACGCGGAGAAGCGGGTGTCGATTCTGTTAATTGTCGAGGTGTTACATTCACGTTTTTCGAGGACGAAGAAGCCTGTTTTAATACAACGGACATTCAATTTGGTCAATTTTCTGAATTACTTTTTACTTTCAAATAGATGCTTTAAATTAGCAATGGAGTTTTATCACAGATTTAACCTAATATTCTGGGTGAGAAAGCTCAACTGAAGCTAACGAGCCTGTGTGAACCTGAAGTGACTGAAGAGTTTGGAATCCGATGAAAATTGCGACCACTTAAAAATGTTCGCTAAACTTCTAAGAAATCAGAAAACCTATAAAGAAGAATTTGTACAAAAGGTGAAATAAAGCATCACTTTTACTGAACTGTAAATAAGATTGTCAGTTATTTAGCCATAAGAGCGTTTGAATAAAATTCGCGAAAGCGATGAAAATCAAATTTCTCCTTACTACATCAACAGGTCTTCAAGTAGACAGGTGACGAAAATAACGAAAAGAATCAATCAAGAGATGCAATGTGTCTTGATATACAAACAGATTCTCACAACTAGCATAAAGGGTTAAATGCGATACAACTGGAACTCCGGAAACAGTTTTTGCGTAAAAAAGCTTCTGTGAAAAACAGTTTGCTTACAATAAGAATGCAACAAGAAAGCGTTGCTAAACATAATTTCAGTTTCCCTACAACGTGTCCAAGTTGTTTTTTGCATTAGGAGATTTCTCATACTTGGTTTATCATCTCAATTGTATAAAAAATGACAAAATAGAATTACAATTAAATTGAAGCACACTTCACTTCCTACACTTTTTTGTTGACATTTCACAGATTTTGCTCCTTTACTGAAACTACTGACACTGTAGCAAGCTGGAGTGTGAAGAATCTGTCAAGGAAAATAGCGACTGCCAAAATAGAAATAGAGCTCCAATGCCATACACCTTGGCCATATTGCAGCGACATAACATAAATAACACTAGCACATGTTCCTTTGTTCCCAACAAAACTATATTTGTGTGTTTCCTAAAGTAAGTATTTCTTCGATTTTGGTGTTCCCTGGTCCCTACATTATGCTCTTGTTCCCGTGCTACCTGTTTTATTTTTAACTTGTCCCCATGTTCCCAAAAGGTTCAGTAATGACCATGTTCTCTTGTTCCCTGAAACCCCTGGGGGAGCCTCAGCACAAAAGCAGAACTAATAAAGGGCCACTTACTTTCGATTGTTTGTTCTAGGAAGAGAATTTATTAAATTTTTACAGCTCAACCTTTTTCAAAGGGTTTAAAATTCCAAGAGTGATTACCATCTTATTTCTCCTCACAATATCAAAACATTGTGGAGCAGACAGGTGATGAGAAGACAGAAAGTCATCGACTAATGCATATCATTTGCTACAAAATTGTAGGAATTAAACTATACTTTAAAGTAATGAATGGTAAAAAGAAAGGTGAATCACCAAATTCTCAGAACTAACATCAAAAAAAATGTACCACAACAAAACATGTTTTACCTGAGCATTGCGTGGGATAGCATTTTTAAGTTTTTCTTAGCTTTTAGTTTATCTTGACATCACTTTAACCAGGGCTACTTTTGTGGATTCTTATCCCAGCTGCTAAGTGTGCTGCATTTGCTACGAACATGTGTGCTTCTGATGTTCCAACAAGTCATCTTGATGATCTGCTTGGGGATAAGAAGTCGTTGGCATAGCACCGCACTTCGTTATTACAATGTGAAAACCATTCACCCCGAAGCCTCTGCTATGAATGTGTTGTCAACGTTTACACATTAAATATTTAGATCAGATGACCTCTCAGTTTCCAGGCCAAGAGACGTGATCCATATACTATAAATACTATACCATAGTATATATACACCACTTTCATAATGGCGGCCAATTTACTTATTCTTTTATATGTATGTTAATTAGCCCTACTGGCCTCGTTTTAGAGTAAAAATTATTTTGAATTTTTCACATGCTGACGAGGCCAGTAGGGCTAATTAACATACATATAAAAGAATAAATAAATTGGCCGCCATTATGAAAGTGGTGTATACCACTATATAAATACTATCTATATACTGAAGGTCAAGCATTTCGACTGTTAAATCCAGCCTGGGTTACCCCACAAGAAGCTGGACCTCTTGCTTAGGTGACATACTATAAAGCTGTTCGGGTGCACGCAAGCCACCTTCATTCGACAACGGGTGGGCTACGGGGCACACTTCAACGCATTGGTTTAAAGGAGAAGTTCACTCCAGAATGGCCATTTATTTCCAACGTTCGCTTTAACCCTACGAAATCTTTCCCAAAACTCGCCAACTGAACGCCGCCATCTTGGAGCTGGTAATGTATGCGTGACGTCAAAGAGCTCAGCCTGAAGTTTGGCGGGAAAATGGAAATATTCGAAACTCCTTGTTTCTTAGTAGTGGCTTTTGTTTGTCAAAATGCCTGTTTGTGCAGCTCCATTTTGCTCAAACAGAGTTCCACGAAATACAAAAAACAAGGAGTTTCGACTATTAAAATTTCCCCGCCAAACTTTAGGCTGACCTCTTTTACGTCACGCATACATTACCAGCTCCAAGATGGCGGCGTTCAGTTGTCGAGTTTTGGGAGAGATTTCGTAGGGTTATAGCGAACGTTGGAGGCTGAAATTTTGGTGAATAACATATCTTTGTGTAAACTTTGTATTGGCGTAAAGAAAATAAATGGCCATTCTGGAGTGAACTTCTCCTTTAAAGGTTGTTCCCTTCTTGGCTTGCTGTTGCTTTCGTCTCGTTGTCCCGCTTTTTATACTCTAACTTTATTGCAACATTTTTTCCGCTTGGCCCAGCCGCTTAGCTTGATTAGCCCTAGCTATTTCTAAGTGACTGCGCTCCGTTTTCATTGTAAAGTTTTAATATTGCATATTTTTATCTGTATTGTAAAATTTCAGGGCACGAAATATAGATTGTTGTTTGTTGTTCGTTCTTGGTTCGTGTCTCGTTCTGTATTCATCGATTTTCCTGCCTTTTGTTTTGAATCTCTCATACATTGTTGATACATCACCACTTAAATGTTGGTTGCAGCTCTTTACTCTCAAGAGCGAACAACTCCTTACTCGATCTTAGCGTCAATTATGCTTACTTAAACTTACTTAAAACCTACTTCTTTTTATCAATCCTCGCAGTACATTAGTGGCAAACAATGAGACTATCCATACTCCAGGTCTGGGGAATTAGCACCTTGTCGAAATCTCATTGATCCGTATCCAGATGCAAAAAAAGATCTGAGTACAGCATTAAAATTCGTTTCTAAGGAATCATGAGCAGTTTTCTCACTACACAGCATCGCGTATCTTTATGGCGTCACGTAAACTCAAAAACCCGATAGCAAACGCGGGAAATCATGTAACCGATAGTAAACGCAATAAGCGAGAGAAAAAGCGTGTAACTGGTGCAAAGCGCGGGAACACATGTTACTGGTAATAAGCGCGCGAAAACATGTTGCTAGTGGTAAGCGCGGGAAAACATGTTACTGGTGGTAAGCACGGGAAAATATGTAACCAGTTGCAAACGCGAAAAAAATCACGTCAGCCAAACCACGATTGTTTGGGGTTTTCATCACTTTCAGTAAATAGAAAACTAAAGTGAAACAAATTACTTTCAATAGTAAAAAGCGCTCTAGGGGGAAATGGTCTACAACAAAAGATTTGAAAGTATTCGAAAGTGGGGAATGAGTTTTAAAAAGCAGAGAGTGAAACTGTAGTATCATAGAATTGAATAGACAACGTCTGCAGTTCCAAGTGAAGTTAAAAATTCACGAGATGCATTTAATATTGGTAGGTATTTATGTAGCTACAATACATAGCAATGTGTTATTCTCAGAATTTAAAAGAGTGTTCATGCCTCCCAATTACCCAGTACAAAGAGGAAGAGCGCGAAGCGCGAGGGCATCTTTTCGCTTCGCACTTCGTGCTCGCCCTTGCGGTTCGCGTTCGCGTTTTGCGCTGTGCTCCGCTAAACCACCTGTTCTGCAGAAAAAATTTTCAGTGCTATACATTTAAATACAAATACTAACCAAACTCAAATTATTTCGTTTAAACTATAATATTGTGACAATTCTCTTGTCGATCACAAAATTGGTGGTTTTCATCAAAGTTAGGACTGTGATGAAAGAGCTGGAAGAGATGGGTCTATCATGGGGCGAAGAGCAAACCAAAGCTCAGGGTAGAGTTGGGTGGCGAAGTATTATTGCGGCCTTATGTCCCCGACGGGACGAAGAGGTTGACTGAGTAAGTGAACAAAATCTGTTTGGTTCCTTGAACAGAATTTGAAAACTAAAAGGTTGCCTCGACGTTTTTGACGGTATCTATTAACCTATTTGTGTGAAGAGAGGCACTGACCATTTCCTGACCTGTGGCAACCCTGCAAAGAGATCATGATAAAGCAAAAAGGAAAAAAATGATAGTTTGGGATTGATTTTGAACGACGAACTTGTTTTGTGCTAAAATCAGTTTCAAGTAACACTCTCTGTGTAGTAGTTCTTTGACCTTCTTTTACAAATCTCTTGGGTGTTTTAGCAGTCCAGTAAATTCTTCTGGTTGTTTTGCTCAATGTTGAAAAATAAACATAGTACGTAGACCATTGGATCATTTCAGTTTTTTGATGTTTGTGGCCGAATTGCAGTTCCCAAAAGACAACCACTCATCTTATTCTTGTAAACTCTGAACGCCCCTTCATGACTAGTGCCAGGTCACAAGCGGAGCTATTGGCGTCATACGCGTCGTGTCTGAGGTTAGTGAGGACTGGGGTCAAGTAGCTTCAAGTCCTGTTGACACCACCTAAAGAATGACACCACTCATAAGCACTTTTCTTCTTTAGTTTATACCACAGTTAAGATCGGGTCGATAAAAAACGAGAGTGGATGAGACTTAAGGGATAAGAATTGCACAAGAGTTTTCTTCAACTCTCATCACCTACCATCATTGCGCAGTCAATCGAGCTAATAGTACGTGAAAGTTGATATCATCTACCTGTCGAACAAGTGGAAACTGGTGTTCACACTCATAGAACTTTGATCAGGTTTAATTTCGACGAGAGTCGTTTATAGTGTAAACCACAAAGAGAGTTTGAACTCGTGTTCTTGTTTGAACCAGTTTTATGGTGGCTAACGATACTTCAGACGTTTTCGTCTTGGGCAATCTATCACAAGTAGTCCAATACTGCTGACAACTAATGTAAAACGGTAAAGTATTTAAACGTACTCTGATCCGTAAGTACTCACAATTGGTTGCCATAGCATCGTCAGTAGCAGTCAAAGGTAACCAAATTATCATATGTTGAGGCTAATAACTACAAACAGACAGTTTGACCATTTCATTTCTTTTTCAGAGCTACTTCATTTTCTAATAAAGTTAAGTTGTCTCTGAACCCGTACATCTGAGTACAGCACACAAAGCTAACTTTTCCTTTTATTTCCACAAACGGTCGCATTTCTATTTTTGTCTCGAGTAATTATATGAAATGGCTGAGATGGGTGTCTCTGAGAGTGAAACTAAATGAACATGGTATTACCCTACCTCTTCGCAGCTTCAATGTCATGTTCTTTGGTCTCTTCCAAGACGCATGCTCTATTAGCAAGGACGCTGTCAAAAAGAAAAGGGATCATTTTATATGTATGAGTTAAACGGAAAGAACGGATTGTAGAATAATAGCAATTTTAATCTTGCCGATAAATGAGAGGATCAAGAGTGCAATGCCCATGGCTTAAACTAGGACCTCTGGAAGAGCAAACTATTTTCGACTATTTGGTCTCCAATAAATTGCGAAATAAGGATTGCCATACCCATGTAAATCCTTGCCAAGCTAAACGCCAGATCGCGCGCAGGCAGCGAATCAGAGAGCAGCTCGTAGTTTTGTGGAGACAGCAAGGTATTCATGAAAGACTGAACTTGTTGCGACAAAATCTTCAGGGAGGGGTGGGACGAAGAGGCCTTTGACAACTTGTCGGAGACGCTAGCGTGGAAAGCCTTCAGTACCTGCGTATCAACAAGAATGATATGGATTAGACAATAACAGGATATTAAGAGTGCTGTGAGGAAATTTACGTACAACATTTATATACATGGAGGCACATAAAGCGGTTTTCTTTTGAGTGCTGTAATACCAGAAACAAAGTAATCACTCTTGCCATTACAAAGGACACAAACAATACAGCGAGCCAATCATAACTCAAAGAAAATACATGTAGCCGCCGCGAAGCGCGGGAAAATGTGTGTGAGCGAGTCACGAATAGGTTTGGTTTAATTTACTTCTGATTGATTGACAAAGTGGTGCGGGATTTTTAAACCAATGGCCAAGTGCAGTACTGAATGCAAAACCAAACCAACGCAATTTCGACACTCAAGTAAAAACTGCTCAAAAAAGTAGATACATTAGATTGTTTTATGTCTAGCCTAGGAAACAAGAGCCATGAGAGACGCCTGCTAACTCGGGCTCTTCCGCAAATCTTCGTAAAACCACGCGAAGTGTTTCCGATTGTTATAAGCCAGTCAGAAACTAGCACGACCACTCCGAAAGCTGTCAGGTCAGTTAATCGCCATCAAGACATGTCAAACGCCCTATTTAGTAACCTCCCGCCAAAAACCGCGAGGTGAGGTAAACGTGAAGTCTACATTCGAGCCTAGTGGCCATCAGGTCGGAACTTATCCCGGTTTCAGTAGCATGAAGCGACTAGAAGTATCTCTACTCCCCCCTGGATGGGATTTATCATTTTCATGTGAATTTGTTTGAAGTTGAAAGAAATTATTCTCAAGGGTAACATCTCGTGGTCTGAAATGGGACAACAAACAAATGAAGCTTAAAAGCAAACAAAAAATAGTAATCGATTAAGTGTGATCTGTAGAATCGGTGAAAAACATGTAAAAGGTGCAAGCGCAGGAGATAGAAAACGGCGCACGTATTTACATAGCCTGATAAAAACACTCGAGAAAGTTTAGAAGATTTTAAAAAATGATGTTAATCAAGGACTTACAGAATTCGCTTGGACGGGCGTTTTTCACGTAAACTAAAAGCAGCGGTTTTCCGTCGCAATGTTTCAACATTGATTGACAGTTTCCTCGAAGCAACTAGCAACTTTAAGTTTAAAGTTGAACTTGGCAACTTACTTGGGCAAATTTGAATTTTAAGCAAAGTTGCAAGTTGCTTCCAGCAAACTGCATTCAATATCGGGGACGTTGCGTAGAAGCATTGCAAAATTTTCAAAAACAAAATAATGTAACCAGTGGGCAGCGCGCCCAGGAAAACGTCACCAGTGGAAAGTGCGGTCAAACAAGTAACGGGTGGCAATCGCGGGAAAACTCGAGTGCACGATCAATTATAGAGCCAAAAGCTTAGAAAATTAATGTAAGTGTTAGTAAAAATTACTACTGTAAGAAAACGTTTTTTGATTCAAATTACAATTTACCTGTCCTTGACTTTTAAACACCGACCTCAGTACGTCTAACGATAAAACATTCGTGGTTCCTTCCCAGATGGGCAAAACCTTTCAAACGAAACAACATACAAGACAATCAACTTCTTTAGCAAGTAAATTTTTTATCACTGATGTAAATTTTTATTGTAAATTTCATTTTTAATAATATTTTACTGTAAAGCGCCATGAGCCATGGATATAACGGAAGCCTTGAGCCAAGTGACCCATACTTGCCGGAGCTTATCGGATCTTTGATATTTCCGGCAACAAGAATTTTGTTGAAATAGCCACAGCGAAGAAAAAAATTAAATAAGACAACTACGGCGAATCTCTCGGCTTCGACGGCGAACTGATGTAGTCACAAATGCCCTGCATCATCAGCATGCAGGGCTTGTTTTTAGGTCCAGCAGGTTTAACAGGCAAAAAACCATCAAATCGAAAAGTAGATAAATACAAAAATTCAAAAACTTTCTTTGCTTGACCTACTAACTATTATTTCGCTACAAAGGGCTCGTACAAGGTAATAGATTTTCACTTATTCGCTGTGGCTGATCAAGACGTCATAACTTCAATAAAAAAGTTAAAAGGAAACAATTTACATAATGAGAGGTTGCATTAAAATATATTTTCTATTAGAGTCGGAATTGCTGCACTTATCTGGCAACCAACTAACGTAATATATTCTGATCAAACATAGCAAAGTAAAAGCAAATAAGACAGCCGAGCGATAAGCAAACCTCACCTTTGAAAAATTTACGAAGAATGCTTAAAACGGCGGGCAGAAGTCCGAAAATAATGGCCCGTTAAGGTCAAGTAATCAGTGGAAAAATATTTTTAGTGATCGAAAATTTTTGATCACTTGAGAACTAATTATATGTCAGTCGAGAAATTTTCATCGGTCACGTATTAAAACAGTTTCTTAATGAAATGCACGAGAAACTCCTGCTCTTGTGTACTTTATAAACACGTCGTTTTTTAATTAATCCGTTAAAAAATTAAATTGATTTAAAAGGCCCCTCTCAAAATGCACAGGAAACTGCTGCTCTGTGTACTCGATTCAGAGTCACGTCAAAATTAACGTGCCCGAGAAACTCTAGCCTCCCACGCAGTCGTTCTTAGGGGCGATGGTGTTTCACTCCTCCCCACGAGTGAAACACGATCGCCCCTAAGAACGACTGCGTGGGAGGCTAGAGAAACTCCTGCTTTGCGTATCTAAGTAAGTCACGCCGTTTTTGATTGGTCGAGACATAAAAAACATTAATTTCCTTTTTAAAATACCAGTGAAACTGCTGCTCTCTGTACCTAAGTTACTTACGTCGTTTTTAATTGGTTGAGAAATTAAAATACATAAGAAACTCCTGCTTTTTACGCGTCCGTCTTTAAACGAACTAACGAAATTTCGACAGCAACATGCGAACCATTCTTAATTGCGGCATTACAAGCTTCAAAATTCAGACGGGAGGCACGCATATCTACCCTAACAGGGCCTCATTATCCGCGCTCTGAGAAACAATTTTATAAGAGCAACAGCGTTAGCTATAAACAGAGGGTTTTCGCAAAATTTATTGCTCCAATTTTAAAACTTCCTGGTCACGCTTACTTGAATGCCTTACGAGTTCCTGTTGAGTAATTGCCAACGATTTTCAAATTGTTTTAACTACCGCAGGCATAAGTTGACACCGCAGTAGCTCCACGTTTCCGCGAGGACTTCCTGACGGGAGAGACTGAAAATTCGTTTATCTGTTTACACTGCATCGACCTCACCATAGAAGCCATGACTTTCGTCGAAGAAATCTGGCAAACAACAAAACCAACCATCAGAGAAAGGTGCAAGTTTATGTTCAACAATGATCTTTTCAGCGATGTAAAGTTTGTTGTGCCAAAGGCCGATGGCGAAAGCGGAAGTAAAAAAGTGATTCCTGCTCATAAGTTCATGTTGTCGATAAGCAGTCCTGTGTTTGAAGCCATGTTTTACGGAGATCTGGCGGAGACTGGAGCCTCTGTTGAACTGCCTGACTGTGAGTACGATAGTCTGTTGGAGTTGTTTCGTTTCATGTACAGCGATGAGGCGAACATAAGTGGAAGTAATGTGATGGGAGTGTTGTATTTGGCGAAGAAATACATAGTGCCTTCACTGGCTGATAAATGCACGGAATATCTACAAGACAACTTAGATCCCTGTAATGTGTTTAGCATCCTGCCATCCGCTCAGAAATATAAAGAGAAAAATCTGGAGGAAAAGTGCTGGAAATTGATCGATAAACAGACAGAAGAGGCTGTGAAATCTGATGGATTTGTGGCAATTGAGAGGTCCTTACTTGAAGAAGTAGTCGTGAGAGACACTCTAACGATTCAAGAGATAGAGCTGTTTAAAGCTGTTAACTTGTGGGCAACAAGGGAATGCGAGAGACAAGATTCAGCGTCAGATGGTGCAATGAAGAGAAAAATTCTTTGAGAAGAAATAATCAAAGGAATACGTTTCCCAACAATGAAACTAGAAGATTTCTCCAGTGTAGTCTTGGGCAGCGACATTTTAACAAAAAAAGAAATTGCAAGTATGACCGATTGTCTCGGTTCAGCGTCGAGTTTTCCAGTGAAATTTTCAGCAACAAAAAGACGTGGTTTTCAAGTTGATGGTGATATTCAACGATGTTGTAGATTTGGCTCACCGTCTGCTTGTGGATGGAGTTATACTGGCTCCACAGATGCTATCAGTTTCTCTGTGGACAAAGATATTGTGCTTCACGGAGTGTGCTTCTTTGGTAATGAGAATAAAGCTTACTCGGTAGACTTGAAGGTAAATGATACCTTATCAGTTCTAGTGTCTAAAACTGGACAATTTTTTTCAAAGCTATTACAGGTAGAGAATTGCAGCTATTATGGTTTTAAAGTGAACTTTGACAAAGAGAAAGTCATTTTGAAGAAAAACACGAAGTACGACATGAAAGCTAAAATATCAGGCTCTCCTTCGTTACGTGGAGTAAACTGTGTCAGTTCTGTTCAATGTTCAGATGTAACATTTACATTTATGACTAGTGACTACCCAAATAATGGGACGGATGTTAGTGAGGGCCAATTTCCAGAGTTGTTGTTTTCTCTTTAAATAAATATTAATCATTTCGTTCATTAATCACAGATCTCATCAAATACCAGGCGAGGATGGTCATTTAGTCAAACTACTGAGTCTTATAAAACCTGGAGTTGAAAATTATTTTTTATTGCAAGGAAAGAAGGCTGCTGGTTACATTGAAATAGTTTTAACGCCAAACTTTAAGAATAAGCTTTTTGTTTGAATTCTCAGCAGGATACCATTTACTCAACTTTCTCAGAAACTCTTAAATTCACAAAAGTAATAACAAATAATTTCTCCTTACAGAGAAAAAAATGGGACGAGAATAATGAACTATGAGATATAACTCCATGTATGAACAAACATGTCAAGTTGTCCAAAATTAACATTAGCAGCAAATATGTATATATAAAAGTAAGCACTGGAAAATGGCAAAAATAACAGAACAGTACTGAAACTGTAGTGTTTTCTTGTCAGAGATAAAAAAAAACCTCTTATGTAACAGATTGCTTATCAATAAAAATGCAGTGACGAGATCTCTCGGCTCGATTTCTGCGTTTTACGACCTGTCTCATACAGTGACAGCTGCAGTGAGTTCGGCTGAGAGGACACTCATGCATGTCTTGCTACTTGGTTATTGAATGGAAATGACACGCAAATTCACTAATCAGTCAAAGCTCATTTTCTCCAATAATAAATGTATATAAAATACTTGTTTCATGATTTGAAGGAAAATATTCTCCTGATTCGCGATTGTATCCCTCTCCCTCCCCTTCTACCGCCCCGCTTAAGTTTTCGTCATCCCCAAAACTACTGACACATTAAATTCCATTTACAAATCAGGATTAGACGCGCTGTGGAACATTTTAAGGACCACTTTTATAAGAGAACAGTGTCGGTCGTAAACAAGCGTTTCCTGCCAAATATATCGCTCTATCTACACGTTGGCTATGTGTGTGAACTAAATTTAGAACATGAAATGTCAAAAGGAATTTTGATTTTTTTTTTCGTTTTGTTTAACTTTACCGCTTGGTTCGATTTTCGAACTCTCGTGGTCACGCTTAGTGTAGTGCGTGACAAATTTTATATTCAAATAGTTTTAAACTACCGCAGGCTCAAGTTGCCAAAAGAAAACTGAAATATTGTAGGATTTCACAACAGAAACCATGGCTGTCGTCGAAAAAAACTGGCAAACTACAAGACCCACCATCAGAGATAGAAACAAGTTCATGTTCAACAACGATATCTTCAGCGATGTGGAGTTTGTTGTTCGGAAGACTGATGGCGAGAGTGAAAGTAAACAAGTGATTTGAATTGAATTGACTTTATTTCCCATAATAGAATAATACAGCATGTATATTTTTCTGTTACAATCTGCATTAGGGAGGAAGACTAAGGAAACCCTCGCGGGCTTTTACAAAACCATGGCTGTCGTCGAAGTTCGTGCTGTCGATAAGCAGTCCTGTGTTTGAAGCCATGTTTTACGGTGAGCTGGCGGAGACTGGAGACTCTATTGAACTGCCTGACTGTGAGTACGATAGTCTGTTGGAGTTGTTTCGCTACATGTATAGCGATGAAGTGCACTTGAGCGGAAGCAATGTGATGGGAGTGTTGTATTTGGCGAAGAAATACATAGTGCCTTCACTGGCTGATAAATGCACGGAATATCTGAAAGATAACTTAGATCCGTCGAATGTTTTCAGCATCTTGCCATCTGCTCGGAAATATGACGAGAAAAATCTTGTGGATCAATGCTGAAAAGTGATCGATAAACAGACAGAAGAGGTCGTGAAATCTGATGGATTTGCGACAATTGAGAGGTCCTTACTTGAAGCAGTAGTCGTAAGAGACAGTCTGACGATTGAAGAGATAGAGCTGTTTAAAGCTGTTGACCTGTGGGCAAAAAAGGAATGCGAGAGGCAAGGTTTAGCGGCAGATGGTGCAATAAAGAGAAGAATTCTTGGAGAACAAATAATCAAAGGAATACGTTTCCCAACAATGAAATTGGAAGATTTCTCTAGTGCGGTTTTAGACAGCGACATATTAAAAAAATAAGAAATTGTCACTATTATTAAACGTCTCAGTTCAGTCTCGAGTTCTCCAGTAGCATTTCCAGAAACAAGAAGATGTGGTTTTCAATTTGACGGTAATATTCAGCGATGTTGTAGATTCGGCTCATCGACTGGCAGTGGATGGAGCTATAGTGGCTTCATCATGATAGATGCCATCCGTTTCTCTGTGGACAAGGATATTTTGCTTCATGGAGTTTGCTTCTTTGGAAGTGAGAATAACACTTACTATGTAGAATTAGATATAATTGACTCCAACAGCAAATCAATTTTTGTGTCTAAAACTGAACGATTTCCTTCAGAACTGTTACAGGGAGAGAATTGTAGCTATTATGGTTTTAAAGTGATGTTTGACAAAGAGAAGGTCATTTTAAAGAAAAACACAAGGTACGATATAAGGGCCAAAATATTAGGCTCTCCTTCGCTATATGGAAACAGTTGTGTCAGTTCTGTTCAATGCTCAGGAGTAACATTTACATTTATGAATATTAAGAGTCAACACTCAAATATCAGAACGGAAACTGTTCAGGGTCAATTTCCAGAATTGTTGTTTTCTCTTAAATAAACATGGAACATTGCCTTCAGTTATCACAGATCTAATCAAATGCCAGGTGAAGATACTCGAGTTAATTAAAAAAAGCTGTGTTGCCAAAAATCCGACAACATTGACCGTGGGTATAAAATTTTGGGCTCCTGTGTACCCGACTATACACTGTTGTAGTGTTATTTTTATAAAACAGTGGTGGGAAACAGTAAAAATTGAAAACCAGATCTCAACCTGTCTAGCTAGCTATAGGAAATAAAATCCTTACATTGACAAAAGCGTTGTTCGCCAGATCTATCTTAGAGTTATTAAGAGCCTTGTGTTTACTGAGCGTGTGTATTTTAATTTGTTATATATTTTTCTAAAATATTGTTTGTCGCGTTAAACAACAATAACAGTAATAAGAATTGCTACCATTATTACCGAAGAAAACTAGCTAGGTGAAGGTGTAAGTAATCGAAATGTAAATAAAAAATATAAGTAATGAATTGATGTATTTGATTAAAATAAATGTTTCAAAACAAATCAACTATTGGATAGAATTTAGCTTGATGTACAAGTTAATTCTCAGAACTAACATAACCAGTTATGTATGACAGTAAGAAAGGAGAATGTGTTATTTATAGCTTAAAATTGAAATGCTTACATAAAGTACAACTGGGAGTGTATCGGTGGTTTTACTGAGAAACAAAAAACCCACACCAAAGACTGTTTGCTTATCGTAATAAAACTACAATAGCGAAGCTTTATTTAACAGCCGCTAAGTAGTTTGCGCTACACTTCTTTTAAAAGTTTCCCTTTGCATCAGCAATCAGCTAACACACACTCCGTTTTAATCCAAACTTATAACAACTACAGTTAAATTATAGCACACTACACTAAATATACCGAAGTTGTGCTCAATTTTGTTCTACGGATACAGAAAGTTTGCCATAATATATTTTTCTTTCTTTTTCTTTTATCGCACCCATAGGCACTCTTCCTTCATAAACAACACTATCGCATTTGCTCTTTCTGGACCAGACAAAACCTGCTAGTCTCTAACTTTGTCTTTGTGGGTATCATGGTCAGATTTTGCGCAATTCTCGGTCACGCTGAGTGCGTGATTATGGTCACGCTAGCTGAGTACGTAACCACTGATTTCTATGACGTCAATGCAAAAGCACGACAAGGAAACTGAAACACAATATGCGAAACTGTGTACCGACGCTTGGTTATCAACGGCTTCCAATTTATCATGACGAGAGACAATTTTGATTTCCTGAATAAAGTTCTTAAATTTTCTCCTTATTTTTGTTTTCTCCTCCATAACACACCTTTTTTTTATCATTACTCGGTCACCTTGCTGTTAAGACTTGCCAGAAACTTGCTATCGCGCAAACCACACAAAATCACGAAATTCAACTATTACGAAGTCCAACAGCCAATCTGCCTAAATGTCTTGGGTGATCTGACAGTAAAGCAGGTATAAGTGGTCGTCCCGGGCTTGCGGTGGTACTGGAACTCAACTAACTCAACTGAAACTCAATAAAATACCGGCCCGGGAATTCAATATTAAGGTCACCAGCCATGTTACACGGATAATCGTATCTATAACAAAATTCTCGATTTTGATTGGTTCTCCGCGCGCCTATTTGTCGCGTAATTGGCGCGCGATCACGTGGGTGTCCAATTACAGGTATCCAATTTGGACAACTTCAAATTGGATACCTGAAATTGGACACCTACGCCATTCGCGCGTCAATCACGCGCATTTAAATGGGTTCTTTTTTGCCGTTTTCCCACTGTTTGTACAACCAATTGAATTTACCCTTAACTTTTTCACACTAACAAAGATTCTCAAAGACTTCCTAACCTCGAATTTTGTTATTGATACGATTAATTAGTAATTGGACCTCGTGTCGTACAATTCAGAGAGTAATCGAGCTCGTAATTTCAAATCGTCCTCGCGCTGCGCGCTCGGCCGATTTTGAAATTACTCGCCCGATTACTCCCTGAATTTTACTCCACTCAGTCCAATTACTATTACTAAGGTTGTGACGTAAGAGCAAAATTACACAATTGTGAAACTAACAAGTACTGACGCAACATGAAAATAAGAGGCTAAGCAGATTTTCCGCTTTGGGCGAAATATAATTCCCGCAACAATTTCTTGATTTAAAAGAAAACATTCAGCAACCATGTCTGTCGTCGAAGAAAGCTGGCAAACAACAAGACTCAACATCAGTGAAAGATGCAAGTTTATGTTCAACAACGATCTCTTCAGCGACGTGTCGTTTGTTGTGCAAAAGGCCAATGAAGTAAATGATAGTAAACAGGTGATTCCTGCTCACAAGTTCGTACTGTCGATTAGCAGTCCTGTATTTGAAGCCATGTTTTACGGTGAGCTGGCTGAGACTGGGGACTCTATTGAACTGCCTGACTGTGAGTACGAGAGTCTGTTGGAATTCTTTCACTACATATACAGCGATGAATTGAACATAAGCGGAAGAAATGTGATGGGAGTATTATATTTGGCGAAGAAATACATGGTGCCTTCACTGGCTGACAAATGCGCAAAATATCTGCAGGACAACTTAGATCCGTCGAATGTTTTCAGCATACTGCCCTCTGCTCAGAAATATGAAGAGAAAAACCTCGTGGATCGATGCTGGGAAGTTATCGATAAACAGACAGTAGAGGCTGTGAAATCAGATGGATTTGTGACAATTGACAGGTCCTTACTTGAAGTACTAGTCGTGAGAGACACTCTGACGATTGAAGAGATAGAGCTGTTTAAAGCTGTTGACTTGTGGGCAACAAAGGAGTGTGAGAGACAAGGTTTAGCGGCAGAAGGAGAAATGAAAAGAATAGTTCTTGAAGAGCAAATAATCAAAGGAATACGTTTTCCAACAATGAAACTGGAAGATTTCTGCGATGTGGTGTTATACAGCGACATTTTAACAAAAATAGAAATTGTTAGTATTGTTAAATGTCTCGGTTCAGCGTCGAGTTCTCCAGTCGGATTTTCAGAAACAAAAAGATGTGGTTTGCAATTGGACAGTGATATTCAGCGATGTACTAGAATTGGCTCATTGCCTAGCAGTGGATGGCATTATAGTGGCCGCCGAGACGCTATCAGTTTCTCTGTGGACAAAGATATTGTGCTTCATGGAGTGTGCCTCTTTGGAAGTGAGAATAATGCCTACTCTGTAGAATTAGATGTAATGGACTCCAACAGCAAATTAATTATTGTGTCTAAAACTGAACGATTTCCTTCAAAACTATTAGAGGAAGAGAATTATAGCTATTACGGTTTTAAAGTGTCGTTTGACAAAGAGGTCATTTTAAAGAAAAACACGAAGTACGTAATAAGGGCCAAAATATCAGGCTCTCCTTCGTTATGTGGAGTGAACTGTGTCAGTATTGTTAACTGTTCAGGAGTAACATTCACATTTATGAATAATGAATACTCGACTAATAAAACGGATATTTATGACGGCCAATTTCCTGAATTGCTGTTTTCTCTTAAATAAATATCGATCATTTCGTTTATTTATCAGTGATCTGATCAAATACCAGGTGAAGATGCTCGTTTAGTCAAACTACTGAGTCCGGTAGAGCTAGAGTGGAAAACAAATTTTGAATCTGAAGAAAATAGCGGCTGGAAACATTAAAATAGTTTCAACACCTCACTTTAAGAATAAGCTATTTGTTTGAGTTCCTCGTAGGTGACCATTTATTGAACTTTCTCAGTCTATTCTCAGCTAACCCTTTAAAATGGAAAAGTGATTAATACATAATTCCTAATTACAATAACAGAAATGTAAGGAGAATAATGACTTGGAGATCATTGACTTCATGCATGTACAAACAAGTTGTCTAGAACTAATATTTAAAGCAAATATGTATGACAGAAAGCAATTCAGAGAAATTACATTAAACAAAGGTAGCGTGTGTTTTTTCTTTTTTTTTTTTAAATAAGATCTCTGATGCAACAAATTGCTTATCAAGATATTTTCCAGGCAAATCAGAAAATGGGAAAAGGGTGATTTTTGATTGTTTTTGCATTAGCCTCTTATTTTGGAGTCTCAGAAGGGAACATTTTATTGATTTCCTCCACTTAACCTTCAAACTCAATAGGAGGTCAATATGTAATTTCTCGATACATTGTCATGCAACCAAACATATGATAAGAATATAGAAAATCATCAAAAAAGAACAAATAGTTACAATTTATATACTGTTGCAGTGTTGTGATTATAAAACAATGATGGAAAACAAAGTAGAAATTGAAAACCAAATCTCAACCTGCAGTTGTTTCCCTGAATCTTACTATGAGAAATTGAATCCTTAATACATTGACAAAAGTGTTGTTCGCCAGATCTATCTTTGAGTCATTAAGAGCCTTGTGTACTGAGCCTGTGTATTTTGTTCTTTATTTTTTCTGAAAGATTGTTTGTTGCGATAAATAACAATAACAGTAATAAGAATTGCTACCAATATTATCATAGGAAACTAGGTGATGGTGTAAATAATCGAAATGTAAATAAAAAATGTAAGTAATGAAATGTAAGTAATGAACTCCGGATAATGGATATTAACTGATGAGTGGGCCAACTAATGTTGGCCTACAAAACAGAACTGTATTAACATCCATGAACTCAAGTTCTGAGTAGAGCAACAAGAAATTATACACAGCTCCTTCAAGGTAGAGCACTATTCTGGATCAAACGGTGATCAGCACGTGTATTAAGTAATGAATTGATGTATGTGATTAAAATAAATGTTTCAAAACAAATCATTTATGGGGTAGAATTTAGCTTGATGTACAACTTAATCCTCAGAACTAACATTACAAGTGATGTATGACAATAAGAAAGGGGAATGTGTTATTTATCACTTGGGATTGAAATTCTTTAATGAAGTGCAGCTGGGAGTGTTGAGGTGGTTTTAAAGAGAAAAAAACTCATACGACAAAACAGTTTGCTCATCGTAATAAAACTACATTAGAAAATAGCACAAAGTAAATACGTGCGCTGATTGGTTAAAAATTGTGTTTCTATAACTCGATGGAGACACAGACAGTTGTCATAGACACGGCAATCAATATTCACGGCGCTGAAATAAGCAATGCAAAAATAACAACTAAGAATTGTGCTAAATTTTAATGTCACAGCTGACAAAAACCAGGTTAAGACTAAACAAATATTTGCACACTTGAAAACAAGCGAGTAAGATGTTTACAGAGCCTGCTACACATTCAAAAATAGTCTGTGAAAGGAAATTGTCGAAGCGGCTGACCTTTCAAAGAAGTATGTGAATTGGCGCAACTTCACTCCATTCTAGGCTTTGGAGCACTTCAGAACTATTCACAGCTCCTCAACAGGACAAGATATTCGTCCAGAATGCCGAGTCAAACTTCTTTTAACAGAAAAATAATGCGCTTTCACCTCCAAGGTTCGAGTCGCTCGATCGGCAACGTCGGTCGTCAAACCATTCGGTTAGGTCGATGAAGCGAAATAAAACCACAATTCTTGACTCCTTCCAGTGCTTGACTTCAGTTTAACCATCGGCTTAATTATTTCTCATAATTACGTTAACTTTGGGGCCTGTTTTCTTTGTTTGTTTGGCCAAAAAACGGTGAATTTTAGCCTTGAAGCAAATGTTGAACAGTTGTTTTATTTCTGTTCATCGACTCCCTTACTATGATTGGTTGATTATGATCATGACGTAAAACCGCGAGGTGAAGAGAATCTACGTTTTGATGTTAAATAAAGCGCTAAATATTACTTTGATGTGCGTTTTTTTTTTGTCCTGTTTTCTAAAAGAAATAGAAAACATGTTTTCCGTGTTTCTATCGAGTTATAGAAACACTCGTGAAAGTTTGGGAGAACTCGAAAAAGCTGTGGAAACACTCGTCTATCGACTCGTGTTCCCACAGCATTTCTCGTTCTCCCAAACTTCCACTCGTGTTTCTATTTAACAATTAGATTATGAGCTCGAGATTTCTATTTAACAATTAGACGGCAAGTTCGAGGTTTCTACCGGCTGATAGTTGACGAGGGGCGAAGCCCCGAGCCAACTATCAAGTCGGTAGAAACCGAGAGCGAGCCGTCTAATTGTGTTAGCATAACCCACTGACCGATCTATCAAAGAAATAAAAAATATTATTATTTCAATAATTGTGTTACATTTGTGCAATGAAGCATGCTGAGAAGCTGGCGCATTTGTAAAGTTCATTCACGAATGTTCATTCATCACAGGAACAAAGCTACACAGTGATCTCGTACATTGCGCATTCTCAAAAAAATTCTAAACCATCGAAGTTAAAATGGTTTGTAAAGCTTGAAAGGCTCAAACTAAGATTTATTTCAAAGTTCTTTTATCTCAAACGATGAAAAAGTGTTTTACAGCAAACTACCATTGGCTCAACGAAATATAGGTAAGTGTAAAACCAAGCTGTTCGCTGTAATTGCTTAGGATCTGTCGTATCCGCATTTCCCAGTTGACCACTTTCAAACAGCTTTTGTAGCTGCTCGCTTATTCAATGTGATGGGAGTTTTATGGACCACTCCTGTCACTTTTCCCCCTTTCATGAGATTTTTGCAGACTGCATTAAGCGTATCATTTGCCTTCTTAAATTCCAAATCTCCGACAATGGACCACGGTTTGTTGTTTGGTGCTTGCTTCAAATGTCGATCGATGGCCGCTCGGATGGCTTTCAGTGAAGAAACTTTGAAGGGTTCTCCATTTGTTCGTCTCACTGACACATGAAACTTTTGCAAACAAGTATTTAATTCGGCTTTTGTTTGTTGTTCGATGGGTGTTGTAATTTCCTTTTGGGTTGAAAACCAGTCTTTGGCAACTTTGTTTTCGTTTACGTAACAATCTGTCGTTGAATGTATTTGATAACTTGAAAGGGTTTTTTTTCTCGGAAATTTTTCGTCACTTACCTTTAAAAATCTTAATTCCATACTTTGTCGCTTGTTTGGTTTTCTCAGGAATAGCACTTTGTAACACGCTCTCTATGTCGTCTTCAGAAACTTCACGAAAACGCGAAGTTGAAGCCATTATTGATCGAGAAGCTCACAGGTGCCTTCTACGGATCGATAGTAGGCACCTGTGTAGCCAATCAGATTGCGCGATTACCAATAGTAGGTCAGTGTGGTTATGCTAACGTGTGATAGTTGATGAGGGCGAAGCCCGAATCAACTATCACACATGGAAATCGAGAGCGAATAATCTAATTGTTTTAGTATAAATCTACTAGACGTTCAAAACTTAACAACAAGACAGGCTCTCGTTTTTATTGAATAATGATGTAAATAAGTCACACAACACGCGGATAATTGACAACTGCACCACATTGCATTAGGAGTCAAGAATGGTCCCTCAAAATGTCGCAGTGCTCGCAATGCTCGCAAAATTTTAGTGGGTGCTCGTTTGTGGCTTCTGTGTGCGCGTTTGCATTTCATTCACGATTTATTGAAACCGTTATATGCCCGAAACTGAAGGAAAAGCCAAGTTTTTTATTGTAAAATGACAATTGAAAGATGTACTGACGTACAAGGGCCCTTTGAAGTCAAGTTTTTTTAAAATTCGAAAACGTAAAAGATTAAAAAAAAGTTAAGCGAGTTGTTCGCAAGGAAGAAACCACATTGCACTGTTTAGCTTCTGTGTGCGCCTTTGCATTTCATTCACGATTTATGCATTAGTCAATTGAAATCCCGGCCCCCCGACCCCCGGGACTTACCGGGGATTTAACGCGTCCAAAGCCGGGATTAAAACGCACTTTTAACGGCGCATTGGCCCCAGTGGGCGGTGGATTTAACAAAACGTCAGTAGACCGGGGCCGTGGAGCGGTGATTTAACAGCACGCAATCACCTGAAGTGGGGACGACAGCCGGGATTTAACATGAAGGACTAATGTTTTTCTCAAATGTACGTTGTGAGGAATTTGTTCTAAGATGTCTTAACGCTTCTACCTTGATAAAGCCTTTCGTGACGCCTGGCAGATGGCACTAATAGAAATTCGTGTATTGAAACGGCTCTGTAGGTTTGTAATGTGCTCGCACGTTAAGGATAGACTCCTTGTGGAATCTCCACCTTTGTACGCTATCGTCTCCAAGAAAGTAGTTTCTGCTTCTGATATTTCAGCCATGAATTTTATCGAAGGGTGAAAGCTGTTTGCCTTTAGAAGAAATTCTTCTATTTTGTTTCTTCTTGTGTCTCACATTAAAAAGACGTCGTCGATGGATTGTTTCCAAAGGATAGGTTTATTGCTACTTTGTCGGAGTGTTTCGTTTTCTATTTTGGTTATTTTCGTGCCCATGGCTGTTCGATGGGTTTAAAGATAATCTTTTTCATTGAATTTGGACGAGTTTTCTTTAACAATCAAACTGAGTATCTCTCTTTAAAACCTGTTAGGTTCTGGAGGGTTTCCTTTGATGAAATTCTTCGTATGCTTCGCTTACAGTGTTAATGATTCAAGGAAGGCTTTTTAGGCTGTTTAGGCAGTGTAATCTTCTCATTGAAGTTATTAAATTCTGTCAGACGAAGCTTGTTTCTGTGCTATCCGGCTGAAGAAGATGGTCAACAAAAGCTGAAATACGTTCTGTAGGGCAATCACACCTGATATTATGGGTCTTCCGACAGGTGTGTTCATAATGTGCTTATTTCGGGTTAGAAATTTGGCAATTGTGACTTTGACTACGAAAAATGATTTCTTAGTTTTCTCAAATAAAAGGCCTTTGGCGGAAACAAACTACATCAGGTTTAATTCTTTCCTACCTTATAGCTTTATATGGACAATAAATAAAAGAAATAGGATTGTTAACTTCTGGAACGAAATCAAGATTTTCCCCCGGTTTTTCCTGAATATCGCTCTTGAGCTGTTACTTTATTTGGTTAGGATGTCCCCGCTATGCGGGGCTTTTAACAGACGTCTTGGCCCCTAGGGCGAGGAAATAAGCTGGGTTTTAACACTTGACAAATGTTAAATTCCCCGGTAAGTCCCGGGGGTCGGGGGGCCGGGGTTTCAATTGACTGATGCATTATTTAAACCGTCGTTTGCTCGAAATTGAACTAAAAGCCAGATTTTCATTGTAAAATGACAATTTAAAGATAGACTGACTTACAAAGGCCCTTTGGAAGTCAAGTTGTTTTAAATGTAGGAAACGTGAACGATAAGAAATTTATGAAAAGTTGAACGAGTCGCCCGCAACCTTGAATTCGCTTTCAATTTTGTTGTTTTATTTTAAGTCTTATTGATGCATAAAAAGACTTGCAGGTCGAATCTGTTTAGCTTTTCTTTTACTGCTCCTCGATGGGACGATGAAACTGTGTTAGTTTGCAAAGACATTTTAAACTTTATTTCCACAAAATGTCTCGGTGAAACGCATCTCTGAATGTTATAAAATTATAGATTCGCCTGCTTTAAAAAGCGTAAATGAATATTAATTGCTTTTCTTACCGTGTAAAATCTTCATTACATATTTTGGTACAGTCTTTACCTTCTCCAACATCGCCTGGAATAGTAAATAATCCAAGTCCTTCTTTACGGTCAATTTAAAAGCGAAAAAGCGGCGACCATTCTGTTGACAACCGCACGCTGTTTCGCTACTCACCTTCTACAACAGAATAGATAGTGAGTAGCGTAGCCAATCAGAGAACAGAATTCGTGATAGAGCGCTAGTAGATTTATACTAAAACTCGATAGAAACACGGAACATGTTTTCTATTTCTTAAATAGCGAAGCAACTGCTAAGTAGTTTGCGCTACACTTCTTAGGTTTCCCTATGCATCAACAATCAACTAACTCACACTCCGTTTTATTCCAAACTTATAACAACCACAAAACCCCTATGTTCGGAGATGAAGGAAAAGTTCACTTTTACTTACTCCTGGATAGGCAGAGGCTCTTATTGTGGCAGCGGTGTTCTCTGGTTCCACACAAAGCCTGAGTGGGGTGCCTATGGGTCTTTGCACGATCCTACCGAACCCTAAGCGCGCGAAAACAAACATATGGTACCCAAGGTATTAAGACAGAAATCTCTTAGTCGGTTAAAATATACTTCGACTAGCACAGTGCTCTGCTTATGCTGCAAAAACAGTTTGGGTTTTGACAACAAAATTTTAGATAATTTCACAGTGCTGTCTCTCCCGCCACCCATGGCCAGGAATATAAATAGGCGTCAAGGAATTAATAGGGCAACTACAAAAAAATGCTGGTAAAAAAAATTTTCAGGCAGAAGCATTCCATTCAGAGGGAGTCGCTTTACTAATACACTCGTGATGTAAACAAAGCGAATCACCGAACGTGAACTCGGAACAGACAATGATGAACGTTCTGGGGTTGAACTCAGTCTACCATCATAGCTGCCGACATTGCTATACCTTAACCATTCACAAACACTCCAAAATATCACGCACTGAGGCACAATTGATAACTCTTGCTTTCAACAGCAACATCAGTGCATTGGCTGATTCCCTAAACAAGTGTTTCGAAAAAACTTTAAAGCTCAAATAAAACGTAACTTGTCTGTGTGTTATTTTCAAACCAAAATGCTCTCAAGAAAATTAGTTAGCGTGACTGGGAGATGTTGACAACTACAGAAACATTTCCCGGTCACGCTAACTGATTGCGTGATGACTTCCTGCTAATTAATTTTATATTCAAATTTTAGAAGCCACCGCTGGATCGAGTTGCCACCCAGTTTTCCACGAAAACTACGCTGCCTAGTAAACTGAAACATTCTTCGTCTATACTTCATCGATCTCAGTACAAAAACCATGGCTGTCGTCGAGAAAAACTGGCAAACAACAAGACCAACCATCAAAGAAAGAAACAAGTTTATGTTCAACAACGATCTCTTCAGCGACGTGAAGTTTGTTGTTCGCAAGACTGATGGCGAAAGTGAAAGTAAACAAGTGATTCCTGCTCACAAGTTCGTGCTGTCGATTGGCAGTCCTGTGTTTGAAGCCATGTTTTATGGTGAGCTGGCGGAGACTGGAGACTCTATTGAACTGCCTGACTGTGAGTACGAGAGTCTGTTGGAGTTGTTTCGCTACATGTACAGCGATGAAGCAATCTTGAGCGGAAGTAATGTGATGGGAGTGTTGTATTTGGCGAAGAAATACATAGTGCCTTCACTGGCTGATAAATGCACGGAGTATCTGGAAGATAACTTAGATCCTTCGAATGTTTTCTGTATCCTGCCCTCTGCCCAGAAATATGAAGAGAAGGACCCGGTGGATCGATGCTGGAAAGTGATCGATAAACAGACAGACGAGGCTGTGAAATCAGACGGATTTGCGACAATAGACCATTTGCATTATGACGTAAAAGCGCAAGGAATTCTGGTAGTTGTAGTTAGGTTCGCGGGAAATTTTGAATCGTCATCAAGCCCGCTTGCCCAAGAAAATCGTGATGGAGGTAAAGAAAATTACTCTCGCCGAAGAAGACGTCCCTGTGGCTTCATTTAAAGCGGAAAAAGCAACCTCTCAGTATAAAACCAAGTCCGTTAAAATGGAAAAAAAGTTATGCAAGAAATTGTATATTTGCTGGGTTGCGTTTTGTAGTGAAGTTTCAACGAGTGTTTCCTCCACTCGAGTCCGCGCGGTTATTTAATTAAATTCCTAAAACTTTTGCTTGCCAGGTATTTTCAAATAATATACGAAGACGCAATATTTTACCCTTTCTAAACATGGGGAAGTACAGTACATGATGTCTACACTCGTAAAAATCTTCGAGGCTAACCATTCGAGTCTCACAAGTAATCGTTCATCAACAAGATTATGGAAATAAAATTATATTTGCTCGCACGGCCCTCGCTCGGATTGAAACCACAACTGCTACTCCACGAGTTGACATTTCCAGCACAAAAACAAGAAAACTTCTTTGTTAACGAATATTGCAATTAAAGTTCTAATTTGACGAAAACAGAAATACAATTTTAAGATAAAAACAAATATTAAATCTGTATTCACCTGCACAGGGTAGTTTGAAAATCCTTTATGATTGACCCTTCATGATTCATCGATGATCGGATGAAGCTCGATTGAACGAGGAAAATTATTTGACTCTTTTCTCTGTCTCGCTGTAAAAATAAATTAAACTGATCGTCCCGCCGAGCAATCATGATAAATGGTAAATTTTCTAAGCTTTTCAGTGAAGAATTAATTCACCTGCGATCGATGGAAGCGATCGTTTGTTGAATGTCTAAAAATAGATGATGGACAAAGTCAATGGCTTGCCTTGCTTTCACTTGATTCCACACAAATTTAGTTATATCCTAGACTCGTCCTTTCAAGCAATCTGTTTCCAGTGCGCGATGTTTTGAAGCTGTGATATTAGGCTAAAATTATTTACGAAGAGAAGTTGTCGGCCGCGATGAATGAATTTCTACCAAGTCAACTCCGCCTGGCGCCACACAACGTACACTTGAACACGAACAACATTTGACTGTCTTCGTTAAAACACAGAACTCAGTCAATTTTCATTCCAAAGCTATCATCCTGTTTTCTATATTTTTAACAGGGAACTGAAAAAATAAATGTATAAACAAATTTCGAAGCGACAAAGAGCGTAAACTTGGCAGCTCAACTTCAGATCAAAATAAAAGTCCTGGATGTCCACCTTCACGCTTGGCTGCCTTTAGCCAATCATAAGGCAGAAATGTTTTTTTCCCGCGAACTTAACTACAACTACCAGAAGTCTTTGCGCTTTTACGTCATAATGCAAATGGTCTATTGAGAGTTCCTTACTGGAAGCAGTTGTCGTAAGAGACACTCTGTCGATTGAAGAGATAGAGCTGTTTAAAGCTGTTGACTTGTGGGCAACAAAGGAATGTGAGAGGCAAGGTTTAGCGGCAGATGGTGCAATAATACGTTTCCCAACAATCAAACTTGAAGATTTCTCTAGTGCAATTTTAGACAGCGACATTTTAACAAAAGAAGAAATTGTCGCTATTATCAAACGTCTCAGTTCAGTCTCGAGTTCTCCAGTAGCATTTCCAGAAACAAGAAGATGTGGTTTTCAATTTGACGGTAATATTCAGCAATGTTGTAGATTTGGCTCATCGACTGACAGTGGATGGAGCTATAGAGGCTCCGCAGATGCCATCAGTTTCTCTGTGGACAAGGATATTTTGCTTCATGGAGTTAGCTTCTTTGGAAGTGAGAATAACACTTACTATGTAGAATTAGATATAATGGACTCCAACAGCAAATCAATTTTTGTGTCTAAAACTGAACGATTTCCTTCAGAACTATTACAGGGAGAGAATTGTAGCTATTATGGTTTTAAAGTGATGTTTGACGAAGAGAAGGTCATATTAAAGAAAAACACGAAGTACCACATAAGGGCCAGAATATCAGGCTCTCCTTCGCTATATGGAAACAGTTGTGTTAGTTCTGTTCAATGCTCAGGAGTAACATTTACATTTATGCAGAGTCGACACCCAAGTAATGGAACGCGAACTAATCAGGGTCAATTTCCAGAATTGTTGTTTTCTCTTTAAATAAACATGGAACATATCCTTCAATTATCACAGATCTGATCAAATGCCAGGTGAAGATACTCCTTTAGTCGAACTACCTCCCTCGGGGGAGACCATTTGCTGAACTTTCATAGCTAAAATCTTTAATTCGCAAGAGTGGTCGATCGACACGTAATTTCTTCTTACAGTACTAGAAATGTGAAGAACATTGAAGAGAATAATCAACTAGGAGATATGACTTCATGTGTGAACAAACAACTGGTGTCCAAAACGCAAACATATATAGTGTAGTAAGCTCTTCAGAGAAAATAACAGAACAGAAAAATGAAGTATTTTTTAGAAAAAATAAAAGCACTAATGCAACGGATTGATTATCAATGTTTCCCATTCTGGGGAGAAATGAGAAATTATAACGTAAAGAAAGGATGCACACACAAAACGGGAAAAATTAAACGGTGGGACTTGCATTAGCTTCTCTTTTTGGAGTCTCGAAGAGGAAAAATTTATTGACTTCCTCAACTTAACCTTCAAATCCACTAGACGGTCAATAGCTAAACCTCCTAAAAACATTGATACATTGTCAACCAGCTTAAGTTATGCTTTGTACACTGTTGTAGTGTAACTATTACAAAACAGTGGTGGAAAACAATGTAGAAATTAAAAACCAAATCTTAATCTGTAGTTGTTTCCCTGAGTCTTACTATGACAAATTGAATCCTTACATTGACAAAAGCGGTGTTTGCTGGATCTGTCTTAGAAAAATTAAGAGCCTTGTGTTCACTGAGCCTGTGTATTTTGTTATATATTTTTCTGAAAGATTGTTTCTCCCGTTAAGAATAACAATAACAGTAACAAGAATTGCTACCAATATTATTATAGAAAACTAGGTGATGGTGAAAGTAATCAAAATGTGAATAGAAAAATGTAAGTAAGGAATTTGATGTATGTGATTAAAATAAATGTTTCAAAACAAATCAATTATGGGATAGAATTTAGCTTGATGTACAAGTTAATTCTCAAAACTAACATTATAAGTTATGTATGACAATAAGAAAGGAAAATGTGTTATTTATAACTTGGAATTGAAATGTTTTCATGAAGTACAACTGGGAGTGTAGCGGTGGTTTTAAAGAGAAAAAAAAAAACAGTTTGCTTATCGTAATAAAACTACAAAAAACTACTTTAAACTAAACTGCTAAGTAGTTTGCGCTACACTTATTGAATTTCTCTTTGCATCAGCAATCAACTAACTCACACTCCGATCCGTTTTAATCCAAACTTAAATTACACTGCACTGAATATACCCAAGTTGTGTGCAATTTTGTTCTATGGATACAGAAAGTTTGTCATGATTTTTCTCTCTTTTTCTTTTATCACACCCAAAGGCACTCTTCCATTCATAAACAACACTAGATCGCATTTTCTCTTTCTGGACCAGACAAGCGTTTTCCTTAAAGACACTAAAAACCAGTTAATATTAGTCTCTAACTTTCTCTGTGTGGGTATTATTTTGAACAAGAATGGCCAGAAGAATTGTCCTTCTTGTCTTTTCTTCCCGATTTTAGCAATTCTCGGTCACGCTAACTGAGTGCGTTGTGATTGAAATTCCTGAAGCATGGATGCCCACGATCAAAAAACACAACAACAGGAGAGCTGTACGACTGCGGACCGCCGAGGGAGCAACAGTACACCAGCATGCAGAACACTGAGGATCGAAATGCACCAATCAGAGATGTTGAAAACCAACCAATCACAGCGCAGCCGTGTGCTTTATAAGCTAACGCACAACCAGTCGAACTTATCGCCTGATGAAGACTAGCAGTATGCAGTCGAAACGTTGCGATCTCCATCACACGTGACTACGTCGTGAGACAAACGAAATAATGAAATTTATGTTTCGCGCATCACTCATGTGCTCCACGAAAAAAAATAATCAAAGAGCTTAACTCCATTATCTACAGATTTATCTGGAAAGGATGTGACAAAATTAAACGCTTAGCACTAATCAGTGATTATAAGAATGGTGGTCTAAGAATGCCTTATGTTAAAACTCTTATTGATACCGAACGCCTTATCTGTGTTAAAAAAATACATTGAGGATTACGAGGATTACCATGAAAACACTTTTTTCGTTCTTTCTCAAGGACTATGGCGAAAAATTTCTCTTATACTGCAATTTCAATCCTGCAGACCTACCAGACCATATTCCCAGCTTTTTCAGAGACTGTCTTGATGTCTAGTCCAAATAAACGGCCAGAACTGCCGAGTCCCGTGACGAAGTCTTAAAGCAAATCTTGTGGAACAATCAATTCGTACGCATCAACTGCAAACCTATTTTCTACAGAAGACTATTCTCAAAGAGTATCACTTACATTTCTGACATTCTGACCAAGAATGGAAAGCTTAAGCCTTTGCCCACTTTTGCGGCAGTTGGGCTTACGATTATTGATTTTTTTCTCACTATTGGGTATTTTTGACTCTCTTCCTTCTCCGTGGAAAGCCCTAATTAACTCGAATGGGTTTCCTACCGAATCTTACAGCCCACGTGTATTGCAACATACCCTCTATTTAAATTTTAAATGCTTTTCGCTTGATTTGATTAACTCGAAAAAGCTATTGGGAATTGGTGGAGACGATTCAAGTATACCCATCGGCACGACACAAATACACAACATTATTTTCTAATCACGAGCTAGACCGGGAAACAATTTATTTACTTCCACATGTTGTTACAACTGACACGAATACAAACAGAAATTTTTCAATACAAAATACTCAATCGGATACTGTACACCAACAAATCTCTATACAAAATGAAAATAGTCAGCTCTCCCTGACTTTGTACATTCTGTCACTCGTCTGGTCTGAGGAATCTCTCGAGCATCTTTTGTGTTATTGCAAACATAGCATGGCTTTTTGGAAGTCCGTTGTCAGTCTTTGGCTAAACTCCATAGACATAAATATTGATTTTTTAAACGATTACTTGTCATTTTCGGCCTAGCTCAAAGAATCTCAATTGGACCCCCGGGATTGGACCCTTCTAAATCATATTATTATTATTGGTAATTCTATTGTCCATTTGATCATTTCAGTCCTCCTTGTTCAGTCGTTTATGTAGTAGATAAAATATGAGCGGCAGATCTGTATGGGCGTTTACAATGGCGAGCCGATAGGCGAGCCATTGTAAACGCCCATACAGATCGGACGCGAATATTTTATTCTACTTGTGAAATGAAAACAATAAATTGAAAGCAAAGTATTGTTATGCGAATCAGTAGAGATCTGTATCAAAAGTTAATGAATACTAATTAGCTGAGCAGGAGTTTGTATCAAATGATGTTTCTGACGAATGAGCTTGCGAAGAAGGCTGAAACAACTATTTTGCCGGCACGGGATACAACACGGCCTGGGCTCCAGGCCGGTGCATTATGGGGGTTAGCCAGGGGTATATAAAGGGAGTAAAACACGTGATAGTCATCTAGGTCTCTGAACCAACCCTGTTCAGTGCTCCGTTAATTTTGTTCACTCGGTTTTCTCTCGCTTGTGCCGTTGTGTTCGCTATGTCTATTGCCTACGACGAAGTTTCGGCTCTTATCAGCGCCAACAACCCGCAGTTGATAAATTCTTTCCAAGCATCTCCTGCAGGTTAGCGGTGGCTAAATTAACCTGGCCACGAGGAAGCCGCGGATATACAAATGGAGGAGTTAAAGAAGCTTTCAGTCAGCGAGCCACTCAAGTTTAATCGTAAAGCTTATGAAGTCCAGTTCAAGCTCAATCTAAAACTAGCGGAACTAATCGTCGGCGCCAAGTCTGCCGCCCAAAAGTCTCAGCTCGTCAATATTGAAGCCGATCTGGACGAAAAGAAATACTCTAAGAAACCCGGGCATTAGCGTGCTACCTGTTCAACGATGACCAAACCGTCTGCCTTCGCTAGCTCCTAAAAGAGTTCAAGAGAAGGACAAACCAGGTGTAGTCCATTTCGATTTTAATATCGAAGCGATAGTTGATGATAGAAATTTGAATTTTGCTTTTCATCGTTTTGCTTTGAAATTGTTTTGCTTGAATGTTTCTTATACGCTCTTTTATTCACATTGTGTTTCCGATTTTTCCTCTAGCCTACCGTGCGAAGAGGGCTTTTATATAATTGTGGATTGATTTCTGGCGTTCCTGAGAATCTTTACAATTCATTTTTAATGTCACCAGTCAAGGTTACAAGAGTCTCAGTCTTCCTCGAACTTCAACGCCTTCTGGCAAGGCTAACAATGCTTCGGTGCTTTGTTGCAAAGCTGTTAACGAACTCCTCCATGCAATCCTTACTGTAGAGATTTTTTGCGTGCAGATATTATCAACTGTAAAGCTTAAATTATGAACTCATATTCCGCTCGACAGATGTGTACTGTATGTGTCGAGTCGCTACTCGCATAATAATTTTCTTACATGTGCAATATGCTAATTATTAACTAACACAGAGAAAACAATGTGTTATGTTGCATCTACATTCACGCGTAGCTCCGGCTACAAAGGTTTATTTTGGATCTTAAGCACGTGATTTCTCCCTTTTTTGTAACTTGATTTGACGACTTGAACGTCGTCGTTCAGATCTTAAACAAAGGTTTCCATTTATTCTTATTTGGTTTGTAATCAGGATATTGTCTCATCGATATTTTTCCCGCGCATCGCAATTTTCTTTCGTCCGCCTAGCTTTTTGGGTATGGTTTTTTCAGATTATTTCTTTTTTGCGTCCTTCCATTTGGACGGTCTTCAACCCCCTTTCATGTTTATTTTATTATAGTGTTTTACCTATTCTTAGGCCCTATGAAGGTACGGGCTTCCCTATAGCTATTTCCCTCGATAATGGGTTTAGTGGGGAAGCTGACCATCTTTCCGTCGAAATTATCAGTTTATTTGTGCACTCTGGCTTATTGAAGTCTGGCTTTGTTCCTTACCTAGACAAGTCTCAGTACAGTGGGAGCCTGCACAGACCTACGTAGTTACAAGATTTATTTTCTTGGTGATCTACATTGCTGTTTCTTGGGAATATCATTCCTGGTTTCGCTACCCTGCAGTATGTCATTTCTGTTTAGACTTTCGGAGATACAATATCCTCTCCCTTTATGGGTAGTGTTTTGGGTGGCTTAGTCTAGAGTGCAGTAAGTTCCACTTGGAGGGTACTTTAGGCTGTGTGCCTCGCCTCAGAAGCCTTTCATTGTTAGCTTGTTAGTTCTTAGGTCATCTGGTTTTCCTTCAACCAGAATGTTGCACTGCCTTCCTTTTTTCTTTACCGTGACGGCAGTAGGAAGGTTGATCCCTTGCCTTTTATTGGATTTTATTATTTCCTTGGGGTTTTGCATTTACTGTTGCCTTTATTGTTATTGTTATTTTACGCCATGGTTGCCTTATATTCGCCATATAGGTTAGCCTCTTGCGTGTAGTTTGCTTTTACTTTTATCGCGAATCAAGACTCGTTTTCATTGTGTCTTTCTCTAAATCATAACTTTAGATGTCCTTTTTATGCTATGTTTTGCTCTGCTTGGTTTTTCTTTTATCTCCTCAGGTGTTTTTTGCTCAGCTTCTGGCGAAACCAGACCGTACTGGCAGATGTATTGGCCCTATCCAGGCCGGGTCCGGTGGACAGTCTGAAAACTACGGTCCCTTCTTCTAAGGCACGCAGTACTTCTTTTCAGTATTACCGTGCATGATGCAGGTGGAAGGAGTTCGCGGTCTGTAAGATTTGATAATATTTTTGTAGTGAGAAAAAGTGATATTTTCTTCTATGAAAGTTTCATTGCCATTCAAGTGCTTAAAAGTTAGAACGGCCAGCTCCTTTAGGTAAAGTGCGTTGTTATTTTCGAGCTATCCAGCTCCGCTTGTCCTGTTTATTTGCACACATGGTACTTTGATTATCTTCATATTTCCCTCCACTCTAGAATACTCATTCTTAGCCCATTTTTAGGGGAAGGTTCTTGCTACACCGTAGTTTCTGGAAGTCTGCTTTAGCCCAAGATATCAATGTAGATGACAGCATTGAGCAAACAACTTACGCCCAATACTTTGTCGTTCTATCGTGGTTTGGGTTGGTTCGTGTCAGGCCGCCCTCCTAAATAAACTTATTTGTCCTATAGCTGTGTGCTTGTTTGTTGTGTAGTGGAGGCAAAATATGATGTTTCTGACGAATGAGCTTGCGAAGAAGGCTGAAACAACTATTTTGCCGGCACGGGATACAACACGGCCTGGGCTCCAGGCCGGTGCATTATGGGGGTTAGCCAGGGGTATATAAAGGGAGTATAACACGTGATAGTCATCTAGGTCTCTGAACCAACCCTGTTCAGTGCTCCGTTAATTTTCTGTTTTTTGTTTTTAGTTTTTTCATATTTTCTTCCGCCTCGTTGCTGACTAGCCTTGATTTTACTTGATAAGCCTCCGTAGGTCGGGCTACCAATCGTTGGACATGAGCCATGGTTCCTACCCAGATTTCCGGCCTCTTTATGGCAGGTTTTTTCTGGCCTCCGTGCTATCAGTCTATTGCTCCTGTAGTTTTTTAGCCTACCTGGTACTAATTGTTTTGTACTTTTTGTTTTGTATGAGTAGGTTCTTCTTTTTGGTCCAAAGTTGTGGATTACTCAGCCCATCTGGCAGTTTACGCTAATTAGAGTTTGTTTAACTTGCAACTATATTTGCCTTACTGGCTCTACAAGTTTGTATATAGGGGATTAAGGTCCAAAGAAGTGGGCCCCTCAGACTAACTGGCAGTTGAACACTAAGCTTGTTTTCCTTGCACTTTATTTTCCTTACTGGCTCAATTAATTGTATTTAGGGGGTCTTAGTCTAATGTAGTGTACTCCCCAGTTCGTTTGCCTTGCAAGTTTGGCATGTCGCTTTTGTATGTGGGGTATTTTGGTCCAAAGTTGTGGACTCCCCAGCTTAACTGACAGTTTGAGATGTAAAGCTTGTTTAGTTACCGTTTGGTCGTGCACTTACCAGTTTATGTAAACTTGAGAAATAGCTCCGCACTTTCATATTCATTTTTTCGTAAGTCATTCACAGTGTGATGTCATTCTACTTCAGTATACGTATGAGTTGTTACGTATCTGCTTTTGTTTATACTCGCTGTGTAGCCCTTGCAGCTGTTTGTAGAGAATTAGGTTTGTAGCTACTGTAGTTTATTAACTGGTACTATATGTTATTTCTGACGAATGTGCTCGCGAAGGAGGCTGAAATAACTATTTTGTCGGCAAGAGATAGAACTAGAATTGGGCTCCAGGCTGTGAGGTCACGGGTAATGACGTAGGGCTATATAGGACAAAGGACATGTAGGACAAAGAGAACTGAAAGCTTTTTTAACATTTCGCTACATTTCGTAACTAATATTATGCGTAGTCCTTTCTTGATAGATTTTTAATTGTAAATAGTTGACTTATCATTTCATGTAAGTGTTACTCGATAATTCAGTTCCGTTCAACTGCAAAAGAGTTTAAATTAACTATAGGAAGACTTTAGTGTATAGCACGTGGCTGTCAAGGCCTCAGAGCCAACTGCTTTCTTGTTCTGCAGTTTACGTTTATTTTTATTTCATTTTGTAAAGCCACGTAGGATTGGCTTGGAGCTTGAGCCTTGGTTCCTACCCAGGTTTCCTGGCATGCATTTTTTCCCCACTGGGGTTTTTTGTGCCAGGTTTTTCTGGCCTCCGTCTAACCGTATGCGTTTTGTAAGCGGTTGCTCAGCTCTGTACGCTTTAGGGCTTTTTCATTCGTTTTTCATTTTCAATGTTTTAACGGTACGTCCACGTCGTTAGAACATATGAGATTTGTAACACATCCTAGATTCTTGTCTTATCGGAGTTTTGGTTCTCCGACCTAACTAGCTAAGCCTGTGTTTTAGAGTAGCTCCCTAGCCTAACTGGCACTAAGCCTGAGAGCTTACTGGGAAATGTAGTTCAAGGCGTGGGTTTTCGTCCACGTCGTTAAAACATATGAGATTTGTGACATATCCTAGATTCCTGTCTTATCGGAGTTGTGGTTCTCCAGCCTAACTGGCTCTTAGCTTGTGATTTAGAGTTGCTCCCTAGCCTAACTGGCACAAAGCCTGAGAGCTTACTGGGAGATGCAGGTCTAGGCGTGGGTTTTCTTTGTAAATTTCGCCTAACTGGCGTCCTATCGCCTTGTCCAGTTGATGTCGTAGCTACTATTTGTAATGACAGTAATTTAATTAAGTTTAATATGGATAAGGATATTTTACTATAGATGTGTCCTGTAACAAGAGTTTTGAATGTGTTCTACTTGTATGTAAACATTGTAAAATAGTGTAAGGAAATGTATGGGATTTGGGTTGGTTCGTGTCAGGCCGCCCTCCTAAATAAACTTATTTGTCCTATAGCTGTGCGCTTGTTTGTTGTGTAGTGGAGGCAAAATAAGTTAATTCTACTGTTTGATTTGTATTGGGGTTTACAGTTATGTACATGTGATATGAATGCTGTGCTAGGATTGGTTTGCACCCTCATGAATAATTAATGAATTTTACAATTATAATTATCGGCACTGCCTACCAGTACCTTGTCTAAGTGCATCAAGGCCCGCACTTTCTAACCTGTGGTTACCACTAGTTATTATTGGTAAACAGGTCAATTACTCTAACCGGCTCAAGAATATACTACCCCTTTTGCATCATGTTATCATAAAAATAAAATATATATATATTGAATCAATTGAGCGATCCATTGCCATAGAAAATAACAAACTAAAAACTCACGTTGAAAAGTGGAAGCCATTCATCAACAGTCTGTAATATAATGTATAAGATTATTAAGTTTTTTGGAGATTAGGTTTTTAACACGTACCGTAATTAGTTTTGTAACGTGTAACGTAAGTAATGTAGGATATTTGTGTAATAAAACATAATTTACTGTGTAATGTAATGTAAGTAGGGTTATAAAAATGTAATGTGCTGTAGTGTAAGTCTTTTGGAGCATTAAAGTAAAAAAAAAACCTTGTTAATTTATCTTAACTGTTTTTAAACTACCGCACAATGTCTCGACTTGCCACAAACTTGTTGTTGCGAAATCACGAAGTCCAACAGCTTCAGTGTCTCCTTGACTCTCTTGGGTGACGAGTAAAGCAAATACAGTAGAACCCCGGTAACTCGAACTCTGAAGGGAAACGTAAAACAGTTCGAGTTACCGGGGTTTCGAGTTATCGGGGTCGATTGCATATTTAATTTGCCAAGTTAATAATTGATAGTTAACTGATTTTTCAGCACTTCAGTATACGGTACAGTGCAAATTGAACTTAACTTGTCAGAAACTCTAACAAGACCATACATTCTTATTATAAGAGTGGAAAATGGTTGTAAAATACGTGATCTGTTCGTTGCTCTAATCAATGGGCAACCGTGCCAAGTTGCAAGAACCGGAATTCGAGTTATCGGGGTAAATTTGACCCAAATTTTGTTCAAGGGAAACGAAATTTAGTTCGAGTTAGCGGGGTTTTCGAGTTATCCGAGTTCGAGTTAACCGAGTAAAAATGACTGAAAAATGAGGTCAAATCCAAGGGAAATGGAAGTTTGTTCGAGTTAGCGGGGTTGTTCGGGTTATCCAAGTTCGAGTTACCGGGGTTCTACTGTAATAGTAGCGAACCCGAGTTTGCGGAAGTACTATACATGTTGAATTGTCCATATAAGCGATAAAAAACTATAGCTTCACTGGAACTCAACGGGAATGCAATATTAGGTCACACAGATGCTAATGCACGGATGAAGTTGTGACGTAAACGCTGAATTACATAATTGTGAAACTAAGAAGTACTTGCGTAACATAAAAATAAGAGGCTTGAGAAGCAAATTTTCTGCTTTGTGCGAAATTTTATTTGCGCAACAATTTCTTGGTTTACCTGAATATCTCGATTCAGCAACCATGTCTGTCGTCAAAGAAAGCTGGCAAACAACAAGACTCACCATCAATAAAAGAAGCAAGTATATGTTCAACAACGATCTTTTCAGCGATGTGAAGTTTGTTGTTCGCAATACTAGTGACGGTGAAAGTAAAAGTAAACAAGTGATTCCAGCTCATAAGTTCGTGCTTTCGATTAGCAGCCACTGCAAAGTGACATGTAAAGTGCAGATGTACAGTAGCATACTGAACAGCTGTTTGTGATCCAGAAACTGTTCGGTTTTTTGACAATAAAAATTCAGTCACGATCTTACAGTGTTGTCACTCCACCTAGGAATATTAATGGGTGCCAAGAAACCTGACCATGCTGGTGAAATTAACAAAAAAAACTGCGATAAAGAAGAATTCCATTCAGAGGGAGACACAGTACTAAAAGTTAGTTGATTTCAACAATGAAAGTGAAGCACCGAACGTACGGGCTCGGACTATGATGCCGGAATATTCTCAAGGTTGCTCAGTCTACCATCGATCACAGCTTAAATAAACGCACCAACACTCCAAATAATAAATGGCACGCAATGCATGCAGAAGCGATGACGTTTAACAAAGGGTCTTAACAGGAAAATTGTCAAAAATTTATTGACAACGCAAATAAAAGTTCAGTGGAGCCCCGCTTTACGGAACCTGCTTTATGAGGATAGTTTCGTTTGTCCATACATTTTCTCTATCATTAACTTGGTTGATACATGTGTAAGAATACCCATTAATAACGGACACTTTTTATTCTGTGATCCGCAAGTGAAACGCTCTCATACAAAGTTAACCTCGGTTTATGGACACTTTTCGGTCACTGCTTATATTACCTTTGCACCGTACATTTTTCCATTTGTAACCATTGTGTGCTTATTACACTTCCTTAGAAAAATGAAAACTTTTCTACAGGCTATGCGTTTCATTCTAGTTTCGTTACGTTGAAGCGTGACTTTCGATTTACGATATACGATACTTGTTGCGAGCGACCAGACATGCAAGGTCAAGTGCTATCTCTGAGCGGACCACACAGGCCCATTGTATTAAAACATCTCTTAAGAAATTTCGAGCGACTGTGTAAGCGCATATAAACAGTGCTTTTAAATGCTGATTTTAAACGGAGAACACGGTGCCAGATAGAAGAAATATGATCCATACTTCGGAGTTACTGCCCGGGCAGTTACCCTGAAACGAATGCAACATATTTCTTCTATCTGGTGCATTGTTCTTGTTTACACAGGCCAATTGTACAAATGTCTGTTTACTGAATCTAATAGAATTTGTCAAATATAATTTGTCTCTCGAAGGGCTCCGACATAAAGCGTTGACTACGTCACGCTTAAAAAAAGCGCTGACGAACAATTGACCACTCTTACACTAATGCATTTGCTGTTTCCCCTACTAAGTGATTTTCAATAAAGCCGTAATAGCAAACCGAGACCTGAATTGCATGTGTGAAATTTCGGACAAGAATGGTCTAAAGAAATATTTTTTACCTCTGTTTTGTTTGTTGTTGTTGTTTTTTTACAATAGGACAACAAGAAGTAATGAAGCTCTTCGTGAAAGTGACCAAGAGAAAAGTCAGAGAAGTTGACAATTATTGAAACATCCCTGGTCACGCTAACTTAACTGATTGCGTGATGACTTCCGGCCAAGTAATTTTATATCCAAATTTTGCTAATTTTTTCTAAGCCACCACTGACTCAAGTTGCCACCCAATTTTCCACGACAACTATACAGCCTAGCAATCTAACATTCTCTGGCTTTACTTCTTCGATCTAAGTACAAAAACCATGTCTGTTGTCGAGAAAAACTGGCAAACAACAAGACCCACCATCAGAGAAAGAAGTAAGTATATGTTCAACAACGATCTTTTCAGCGATGTGAAGTTTGTTGTGCTAAAGGCCGATGGCGAATGTGGAAGTAAACAAGTGGTTCCAGCTCACAAGTTCGTGCTGTCGATTAGCAGTCCTGTGTTTGAAGCCATGTTTTACGGTGAGCTGGCAGAGACTGGAGACTCTATTGAACTGCCTGACTGTGAGTACGAGAGTCTATTGGAGTTGTTTCGCTACATGTACAGCGATGAAGTGCAGCTGAGCGGAAGTAATGTGATGGGAGTGTTGTATTTGGCGAAGAAATACATGTTGCCTTCACTGGCCGATAAATGCACGGAATATCTACAACATAATTTAGATCCGTCGAATGTTTTCAGCATCCTGCCCTTTGTTCAGAAATACGAAGAAAAAACCATGGTGGATCGATGCTGGAAAGTGATCGATAAAGTTACAGAAGAGGCTGTGAAATCAGAGGGATTTTCGACAATTGAGAGGTCCTTACTTGAAGCAGTTGTCGTAAGAGACACTCTGACGATTGAAGAGATAGAGCTGTTTAAAGCTGTTGACTTGTGGGCAACGAAGGAGTGTGAGAGACAAGGCTTGGCGGCGGATGGTGCAGTTAAAAGAAGAGTTCTCGGAGAAGACGTGATTGAAGGAATACGCTTCCCAACAATGAAGCAAGAAGATTTCGCTAGCGTGGTACTGGACAGCAAAATTCTAACGCCGGACGAAATCGTCAATATTATCAAATATTTCAATTCAGTATCCACTTCTCCAGTAGGATTTCCAGAAACCAAAAGATCCATTAACAGTGGTAATAATATACTACGATGCTGTAGAGTCGGCTCAGTGTCAGACCAAGCTTGGGGTTATGGTGACCGGAAAGATGCTATTAATTTCTCCGTAGACAAAGACATTGAACTCTGTGGAGTGTGCTTCTTTGGAAATCAAGAAAATAAACCTTTCTCAGTCGATTTGGAGGTGGTGGACGTCCAAGGTAAAAAAGTCTTGATGTCAAATTCCGGAAGATTTTTCTCATCACTAGTACAGGCCAGGAAATGTAGTTACTACGGTTTTGAATTTTTACTTGAGAAGAAAATTATTTTAAACAAGAACACCACGTACGGCATAAGGGTTCTCATATCAGGCTCTCCTTCGTTACGTGGAGTAAACTGTGTCAGGTCTGTTCAATGTTCAGATGTAACATTCACATTTTTGGACAGTGTCCACGCATGTGATGGAACGGATCTTAAACAAGGTCAATTTCCAGAATTATTGTTTTGCCTTAAACAGTAAAGATTACGGAAAAATCAAGTCGAAAATGAGCCAAAGTTCATCCAAGACGCTTAAAGCCTGTTCTCGATAAAGGAAAAAAGACTATCAGTTTTCAAATTTAATTGTAAACCATTCAGTGCGAAAGACATACGTTGACTTTTGCCGAAGGTCACCTTATGTCTTTTGCACTGAAAGACTTGAAGACGGTGATAAAAGGAAAGGCGCATGGGTGAGGGTTAAAGGGGAAAGAAGGAAAACAAAACAAAACAAAATATTGTAAGTTTTGATTCGCATACACGATAACTGATTAAATATTGTGAATTTGTCTATAAAAATACAGAAATTAGTCCTTATTTTAGGAACGGTTCAATTTTTGCAACAAAGCACTTGAAGATCCCGTTTTAATCCTTAATCTCCACAGACATTTTGTCACTTATGGGGTAATTCCCAAAGTGTTCGCCATAGCCTGCCAACAGACTCTCTCTTGTTTAATTCTGCGCTGCTCTCTTGTCTGAGTTTTACGTTGACCTCACGCGAGCGACTGAATTACGAGCCGGCAGGTATGTGTCTCGCGGCTTTCGCACAGAGAACGCTCGCAGGCTACGGCGTCACAAGCAGATTAGTACGGATGAGTGTCAAGAAAAGAAACAACGATGTGGTTTGATAAACCACGAAATTCTATGTACTAACATTAAAAGAAATGTATTGTGAACAGTATTGAGAATTGATATCTTGATTCTGGGACTTAAACAGTAAACCTTACTACTCCTGAGTAGTAGTATACTAATAGTCATGATTTTAACTTCAGCCGGCCCACCTTTGTCCAAAAAACATTTTGCAATAAATACAACAAAAATACAAAAAGTAACAGAAAAAAATCCGTTTTATGTTAATCCTGTAAAAGAGTATAGAACCTCACAAGAAATACAGTGAAAATCCTAGTACCGATAACACAACGGCCCAAAATAGCAGTGTTGCTTTCTTCTGTTTTAAAGCAATGTGCAAAAAACTTCCTTGTTCAGTTTATAATTCAATGTTACAGCCCTGCGATAAAGATGCTTCCAATCCAACTAGAGTTTTATTTAGAATAAGGGTTTCAATTTTCACATAATTTTAATTTTTATCTTAGGCCGTCCCCTTTTTTTTCTCTGTTTACCGTCGACTGCGTTTCCTTATTTTGGGTCGGTCGGTCGGATCAAAAAAAAAAAAACTTAAAAAAAAAATCAGGAGAAAGCTGGAACTAAGAGCCTGGAAACAACGAAACGTGGTCTCAAAATCAACATGGCGGCAATGGAAAAAGAAAAGTTCGATGTAGTGGTTAAACTCAGCCAAGAAAAGCGAAAACAGATGAACAACCAACACTCGTTTGGGATCTGCGAGCATCCACGACTTTCCAGCAACCGCTGGAATAGCAATTTTTTCTAATATCACAATTTTTTTTTTTTTTGGAAAACCCCAAAATTTGGGTCGGTCGGACGACGGTAAACGGAGAAAAAAAAGGGGACGGCCTTAGTTTTTAATTAGTGTCACCAATTAGTGTGTAAAACGCTAGAACGATTGACAATAAAGTTTACTACTTTTACTACTATCCAGAGGAAGTCGTTAATGCTAATACTCGCCGGATGCAATTACTAACAGACCTAACAGACTATGAAGAATATTCTCTCTGAGTTGCGCTCTGTCAACCATAACAGATACCGACATTGCTATACTTTTAACACTGATTCACGAACACTCCAAATCACGGCATAAGCACAACTGACCAGTCTTGCATTCACCAACAACACTTGAGCATTTGCTGTTTTCCTAACACGTGTTTATTGCTCATATAAGACGCAACTTGACTAAATTAGTTAGCGTGACCGAGAAATGTTTACACCAACAAACACATATCCTGTCACGCTAACTGATTGCGTGATGACTTCCTCCTAAGTAATTTTATATTCAAATTTTATAAGCTACCGCTGGATCGAGTTGCCACCCACATTTCCACGAAAACTACACTGCTTCGCAAACTGAAATATTCTTCGTCTATATTTCTTCGTTCTCAGTACAGAAACCATGGCTGTCGTCGAGAAAAACTGGCAAATAACAAGACCCACCATCAAAGAAAGAAACAAGTTTATGTTCAACAATGATCTCTTCAGCGATGTGAAGTTCGTTGTTCGCAAGACTGATGGCGAAAGCGAAAGTAAACAAGTGATTCCTTCTCACAAGTTCGTGCTGTCGATTAGCAGTCCTGTGTTTGAAGCCATGTTTTACGGTGAGCTGGCGGAGACTGGAGACTCTATTGAACTGCCTGACTGTGAGTACGAGAGTTTGTTGGAGTTGTTTCGCTACATTTACAGCGATGAAGTGAACCTGACCGGAAGTAATGTGATGGGAGTGTTGTATTTGGCGAAGAAATACATGGTGCCTTCACTGGCTGATAAATGCACGGAGTATCTGCAAGATAACTTAGATCCTTCGAATGTTTTCTGTATCCTGCCCTCTGCTCAGAAATATGAAGAGAAGGACCTGGTGGATCGATGCTGGAAAGTGATCGATAAACAGACAGACGAGGCTGTGAAATCAAACGGATTTGCGGCAATTGAGAGGTTCTTACTTGAAGCAGTAGTCGTAAGAGACACTTTGACGATTGAAGAGATAGAGCTGTTTAAAGCTGTTGACTTGTGGGCAACAAAGGAGTGTGAGATGCAAGGTTTAGCGGCAGATGGTGCAATAAAACGAAAAATTCTTGGAAAAGAAGTGATTAAAGGAATACGCTTTCCAACAATGAAGGAAGATGACTTCGCTCGTGCAGTGTTGGACAGTGATATTTTATCAAAAGAAGAAATCGTCAGCATCATCAAACATCTGAATTCAATCCCGAGTTCTCCAGTGGGATTCCCAGAAACCAAAAGGTCTGGTTTTTGCGGAGGTATTCAACGATGTTTTAGATTTGGCATGATCAGGTCAGAAGATACACGTCGTTATGGTGGCCCGATATACGATGCCGTCAAATTCTCTGTGGATAAAGATATTGAGCTACATGGAGTGTGCTTCTTTGGCAGTGAGAGTTATTCTTACTCTGTAGAATTGAATGTAACTGACGCCAAGAGTGGAACAGTTTTAGTGTCAAAAACTGGGCAATTTCCCTCAAAGCAATTACAGTGCGAGAAATATAGCTACTATGGTTTTGAAGTGTTGTTTGACAAAAAAAGTACTTTAACTTTAAAAAGAAACACCACGTACGAGATATGGGCTAAAATCTCAGGACCTCTTTCGTTAAGTGGACAAGACGGTATGGGCTCTGTTACATGTCGAGAAGTAACATTTACGTTTATGGAGGGGAACAACGCCTGGTTGAATGGAACGAAGGTCAAAACTGGTCAATTTCCCGAATTGTTGTTTTCCTTTAGAAAATAAATATTTATTTGGGACAACACATATTGTTCATTAGTTACCGATTTGAGCACAGCTCCTTTACTCAAATTACTGTCTGTAAAACTCTTGAATGACTGACGAGTTTCAAAACTGAGAAAAATTATTGCTTACGTTTTAATGCCACGAATATTTGTTGTATTTCTAAGAAATCAAAGATCACAAGAACATTAAAAAGAATTTGTATAAAGCACCACTTTTACTTGCTTCAGAATTACACTTGTTATTAAGTCAAGACACTGTTTATAGAATGTAATTTTCAATAGCGATAAACATTTAATTTCTTGAACCTTACAACAGGTAAGAATAACAGAATAAAGTAAAGAATCGCTAAGAGATATAATGTGTCTTGATTTACAGCCAAATTCTCTGAACTTGCATGACAAAGGAGAATCTAAATCTCAAACTTGAGAGTCAGAATTAAAATGCAACATAATTGAGCTTACTGGTGAATTCGCTTACACTAGGATTATAATCCAATAAATTTGAATTATTAGAGCAAACAATAAAGAAGAACTAAAACGAAAGATTCCAAGTTCCGACAAAACTACAAACAAAAACAAAACATAGAAGTAAATTTAGTGGAAGGGACACAAATACGAAAACCCGAATGTGCGGAGATATTTTCTTCTATTTTAAATGCTGTGTTAGGGCCTGTTTACATGGAAGGCGGGTGCCCCGGCTAACCGAGTTACCCGGCTAACCAAGCTACCCTGGGCGAGCCAACTTTTCATACGTTTCCTTAGAAAATGTATTGAAGCCTTTAAATGCTAGAAGGGTAACCCGCCTTGCCGGGGCACTCGGTCTACTAATGCCCGGGGCACCCTTCTAGGCGGAAAAGCTTTTTGCCATGTAAACGGTTATGACCGAGCTATCCCGGCTTGCCGGGATAGGTTTTCGCGCGTATTTTTTAACTAAATTTGAAGTAAATGGCATAAAATGTATATATTCTGGACCTAAACAGTGCTATTTGATCAAAATTAGTTTTATCGGTCGGCTGGAAAATATTTCTTTGAGCAACAGCTAACTAATTCGAAATTTTCGTTGGAATGATTATCCTAATTCACGACACAACAAATTTAATTTCAATTTGGCGGCCAAATACTGTTGAATTTCGATTGAATTTCGTCAAAAATGAACGCAGTAAATTTCTGAGAACTTGCACATCAAATTAAAATAAGTTTGAAGACGAAAAGCCTTGATTATTCAGTAAAAAGTCATATTTTTCTTCAATCATTTGGAGCTAGATTGTTTTCCCACGTCGTGACACGCTTCAATGACGCTGTCTCAACTCGGGTAGAAGGGCTGTGAATTCTGCATGTAAAGGCGGGCTATGTTTCATCCGTTCTAGCTGGGTAACTCGGTTAGCCGGGGCACCCTCCCTCCATGTAAACAGGCCCTTAAAATCTTGATCAGTTCTTGATCATTAAATGAAACAAATATTTTACTTGTCACTCACACTTCACACTTGTTCTTAAAAAAGTTTAGTTTTCGTTCAGAATCATCAAGGAGCAGTTTTCTCTTACTTACTCCTGGATGGCAGAGGCTTTTCTTGTGGCAGAGCGCTTTCTGGTTCCGCTCAAAGGCAGCCACCGCTACCAAACTCACAGAGCGCTGTTTGTGCTCCAAAACCAGTTGGGGTTTTATCCGATACAATTTCAGATAATTTCACTGACAGTGCTGTCTCCGGCCACCCAAGAATATAAATAGGCGTCAAGAAATTGTTCGGGCAATCTGAACAGAATGCTGGTACAAAACATTATCAGGAAGAAGCATGCCATTCAGAGGGAGTCGCTGTACTAATTCTCCCGTGATGTAAACAAAGCGAAGCACCGCCTGAACGTGAACTCAGAACAGACAACGATGAACGTTCTGGAATTGCACTCAGTCTATCATCATAGCTACCGACATTGTTATTCTTTTATGGTTTACAAACACTCCAAAAATATCACGCCCTGAGGCACAATTGATCACTCGTGCATTCAACAACATAAGTGCATTTACTGTTTCTCTAAACAAGTGTTTCGTAAAATCTTTAATGCTCAAATAAAACGCAACTTGTGAGTGTGTAATTTTCAAACCAGGATGCTCGCAAGAAAATTTGTTATTGTGACTGCAAAATGTTGACAAATTCTGAAACTTTTCCTGTCACGCTAACTGATTACGTGATGACTTCTTGCTAATTAATTTTATATTCAAATTTTGTTACCTACCGCTGTCTCAAGTTGCCACCCAGTTTACCACGAAAACTACGCTGCCTAGCAAACTGAAACATTCTTTGTGTATCCTTCGTCAATTTCAGTACAAAAACCATGTCTGTCGTCGAGAAAAACTGGCAAACAACCAGACCGACCATCAAAGAAAGAAACAAGTTTATGTTCAACAACGATCTCTTCAGCGATGTGAAGTTTGTTGTTCGCAAGACTGATGGCGAAAGTGAAAGTAAACAAGTGATTCCAGCTCACAAGTTCGTGCTGTCGATTAGCAGTCCTGTGTTTGAAGCCATGTTCTACGGCGAGCTGGCGGAGACTGAAGACTCTATTGAACTGCCTGACTGTGAGTACGAGAGTCTGTTGGAGTTGTTTCGTTACATGTACAGCGATGAAGCGATCTTAAGCGGAAGTAATGTGATGGGAGTGTTGTATTTGGCGAAGAAATACATAGTGCCTTCACTAGCAGATAAATGTACGGAGTATCTGCAAGATAACTTAGATCCGTCGAATGTTTTCAGCATCCTGCCCTCTGCCCAGAAATATGAAGAGAAAGACCTGGTGGATCGATGCTGGAAAGTGATCGATAATCAGACAGAAGAGGCTGTGAAATCAATTGGATTCACGACAATTGAGAGGTCCTTACTTGAAGCAGTAGTCGCGAGAGACACTCTGACGGTTGAAGAGATAGAGCTGTTTAAAGCTGTTGACTCGTGGGCAACAAAGGAGTGTGAAAGGCAAGGCTTGACGGCAGAAGGAAAAGTGAAAAGAAGAATTCTTGGAGAAAAAATAATCAAAGGAATACGTTTCCCAACAATGGAACTGGAAGATTTCTCTAATGTAGTGTTGGACAGCGACATTTTAACAAAGAAAGAAATTGTCAGTTTGCTTAAGTGTCTCGGTTCGGCGTCGAGTTCTTCAGTGGAATTTTCAAAAACAAAAAGACGTGGTTTTCAATTTGACGGTGATATTGAACGGTGTTGTAGATTTGTCTCATTGTCGGCCAGTGGACGATGGAGTTGTCATGGCTCTACAGATGCCATCAGTTTCTCTGTGGACAAAGATATTGTGCTTCACGGTGTGTGCTTATTACTCTTATTTGGTAGCGAGAATAATACTTACTCTGTAGAGTTAGATGTAATGGACTCCAACAGAAAATCAATTTTTGTGTCTAAAAATGGACAATTTTCTTCAGAACTATTAGAGGAAAAGACTAATAGCTACTATCATGGTCTTAAAGTGATGTTTGACAAAAAGGTTATTTTAAAGAAAAACACGAAGTACGACATAAGGGCCAAAATATCAGGCTCTAATTCACAACATGGAGCAAGCTATGTCAGTTCTGTTCAATGTTCCGGAGTAACATTTACATTTATGAAGAGTGAATACTCAAATAATGGAACGGGCGTTAGTGAGGATCAATTTCCCGTATTGCTGTTTCAGTCCCTTTAAATGAATATCGAACATTTCGTTTATTTATCACAGATCTGATCAAATATCAGGTGAAGATGCTCTTTTAGTCAAACCAGAACTACCGAGTCTGTGAAAACCTGGAGTGAAAAACGTATTTTGAAACTGAAAAAATAACGGCTGGATACATCGAAATCAAGTAGTTATAACGCCACAATTTGAGAATGAGGTTTTTGTTAGAGTTCCTCGCAGGAGGCCATTTATTGAATTTTCTTAGCGAAACTCTTTAATTTACAAGAGTGACCAACACATTATTCCCCCTTACAATAACAGAAATGTGACAAGAATAATCAACTGGGGGATATAACTTCATGAATGTAGAAACAAGTTGTCCAGAACTAACATTAAAAGCAAATATGTTTGGCAGTGAGAACTTCAGAGAATATTCCAGAACAGTAAAATGTAGTCCGGCAAATGAAAGCTCTAAAGCCTGGTTTTCATATGTCTGGAAAATCCCAGACGATCGGGGATTTTACTGTTTCCCGACCTTCCCAGATTTTGCCGACTAATGAAAACTCAAAATTGTTAAGGATACAAGTGGTAGATATAACTTACGGTCAAATGATGGAATACTCCCTACATGCAAGTCTTTTATTACTCTGGGTGACAGATCTTTTTATATGCGGGCTGCTCCAAAATTATGGAATGATCTTCCCATTTCTATTCGAAATATTTTAATCTGTAAATAGTTTTAGAAGGTGTCTTAAGACTCATTTGTTTCAGAAGGCGTTTTTGAGCTAATTTTTATTTTTTATTAATTGGAATTTACACTTATCGTGTATTTAGTATTTTTATTAATTTAAGGGTCATTTAGTAATTTAAATTTTTATAAATATTGTAATGCGCAAGTGAAAATCCTTGATTGATACTTGCGCAATATAAGTTCATTAATTATTATTATTATTAAAACATGTTACTGGTAGTAAGCGCGGGAAAATATTTAACCAGCGGCGCTCTAGTGGGAAACGCTCTAACAACAACAGATTTGAAAGTATTCAACAGTGGCGAATGAGTTTTAAAAAGCAGAGGGTGAAATGTAGAATAGAATAGACAACGTCTGCAGATACAAGTCAAGTTAAAAATTAACGAGATGCATTTAATATTGGTAGATATTTAAGTACCTACAATACATAGCATTGTGTTTTTCTCAGAATTTACACGACGGTAAAGCGGGGCATAGCACGGAAGCGCGAGGGAGATTTTTCGTTTTGCACTTCGCGCTCGCCCTCTCGGTTCGCGTTCTCGTTTTGCGCTATGCTCCGATAAACACCTGTTCTGCAGGCTAAATTTTACAGTGCTACACATTTAAATACAAATGCTAACCAAACTCAATTAGTTTTGTTTTAACTATAATATTGTGGTCATTCTCTTGTCGATCACAAAGTTGGTGGTTTTTACAAAGTAACAAAAATTGTTTGGTTCCTTGAACAGCATCAGAAAATTAAAAGGTTGCCCCGTCTTTTTTGACGGTATCTATTAACCTATTTGTGTGATTGAAGAGAGGCACTGAAATAGTCGGTGTCTTTCTCATCTTTGTAAAAGGGTTTGTATAAGGCCGGAACTAAGACAGAAAAACACCAAAGCATGGTCACCACAGACGTCAGTTTTCGGCAAAATTCCCTGTTTTCAATAATTTTACTTTCCCCTGACTATTTCCTGCCCTGTGGCAACCCTGCAAAGAGGATCACGATAAAGCAAAAAGGATAGTTTGGGACAGGGGAGATTACTGGGACATACTGTGAACGACGAACTTGTTTTGTACTAAAATCAGTTTCAAGTCACACTCTCTGTGCAGTAGTTCTGTTACAATATCCAGGTTCCTGATATATCCCCTTTTTTTGGCAGCCCCGCACATTTTTCTCGTTGTTTTGCTCAATTTAAAAAAATAAATGACGTACACCATCGCATTATTTCAGTTATTTTAAGCCTGAGGCCCAATTGCAGTTCCCAAAAGACAACCACTCATCTTGTTCTTGTGTGCTCTGGATGTCCCTTCATAACTAGTGCCAGGTCACAAGCGGAGCTATTGGCGTCATACGCGTTGTGTCTGAGGTGAGTGAGGACTGGGGTCAAGTCCTGTTGACACCACCTAAAGAATGACACGTATTTTTCTTATTTAGTTTATACCACGGGAAAGAAAGGATCAGTGAAAAAAGGAGAGTGGACGAGATTTCAGGGTTAAGAGTTGCACAAGAGTTTAACTATCATCAGTGCAAGGTCAAAAGAGCTATAAGGAGTACATGATGAGAGTCAGTTGAAATCATCCGCCTGTCGAACAAGCAGAAACTAACATTCATACTCGTGAAAATTTGAGCAGGTTTAGTTCAACAAGAGTCGTTTATAGTGTGAACCACAAGGATAGTTTGAACTCAAGTTCTTGTTTGAACCAGTTTTAAGGTGGCTTACAATACTTCACACGTTTCTGTCTTTGGCATTCTATCACAAGTAGTCCAATACTGCTGACAAAAAATTTTCAGTCTAAAACTGTAATTAATCTCTAAACGGGCTCTGATGCGTATGTACCTACAATTGGTTGCCATAGCATCGTCTGTAGCATCAAAGGTACCGAATTATCACATTTTGAGGCTAATAACTACAAACAGACAATTTGACCATTTCTTTTTCAGATCAACTCATTTTCTAATAAAGTTAAGGTGGCTCAGAACCCGTACATCTGAGTACAGCACATGCAGGCCAACCTTTCGTTTTTTCTTTCGATTTATTTTTGTCTCCAGTAATTATATGAAATGGCTGAGATGGGTGTCTCTAAGAGTGAAACTAAATGAATATGGTGTTACCCTACCTCTTCGCAGCTTCGATGTCATGTTCTTCGGTCCCTTCCCAAGACGCATGCTCTATTAGCAAAGACGCTGACAAAAAGAAAAGGAACATTTTATATGAGTTTAACGGATTGTAGAGTAATAGCAATTTTAATCTTGCCGATAAATGAGAGCATTAAGAGTGCTATGGCCATGCCTTAAACTAGGACCTCTGGAAGAGCGAACTATTTGGTCTCCAATAAATCGCAAAATAAGGATTGCCATACCTATGTAAATCCTTGCCAAGCTAAACGCCAGATCGCGCGCAGGCAGCGAATCCGAGAGCAGCTCGTAGTTTTGTGGAGACAGCAAGGTATTCATGGAAGACTGAACTTGTTCCGACAAAATCTTCAGGGTGGGGTTGGACGAAGAGGCCTTTGACAACTTGTCGGAGACGCTAGCGTGGAAAGCCTTCAGTACCTGCGTAAAAACAAGAAAGATATGGAGACAGTAGGATATTAAGAGTGCTATGAGGAAGTTTGCGTACACCAATTATATACTAGTTATGCAACACTTTCTCGTGGTATACTATGGAATATCCCACGAGTCACTTGTATTTTCTCGGTATACACACGAGCCTTTAGGCGAGTGTGTATGCCAAGAAAATACAAGTGACAAGTGGGATATTCCATAGTATACCACGAGAAAGTGTTGTGTAACTATTTTATACCATGCCATAGAAAATACGCTTACTAAATTTCGTCGAGAATACAGTCGCAGCGCACTATGGGAACGTTGGGTTGAATACCGTCGAATATACAACGGCTTTCCTGTATTCTGATTGGCTGTATTTTCTATGGCATGGTATAAATACATGTAGGCACATAGATCGGTTTTCTTTGGAGTGCTGTAACACCAAAAACACTTATCACTCTTGCCACTTAACGGTTGGCAAGCACGGAAAAATTCGCGTGCACGATCAATTACAGAGCCATTTCGAGAGCTTAGAAAAGGCATAATTACGACAAAGTAAAAATCACTAGTGTACGAAAACATTATTTTAATTCAAAGCGCAATTTACCTGTCCTTGACTTTTAAATACGGACCTCAGTACATCTAACGATAGAACATTCGTGGTTCCTTCCCAGATGGGCAAAACCTTTCAAAGGAGACAACATACAAGACAATCAATTGTCAATTGTCCCTTACAAAAACATACTTAGATGACAGGAAACCATACAATGATGATTTCATTTTCTTTTACAATACATAACAAATGACGGGAGCCCATTAGGTTACCTGGCATACATATGTTTTCGGGTTTAATGAGAATCCATTTTAAGTTTGACATTTCGTTATAATTTGCAGCGTTTACTAGTTTAATAACTATTTCTACTTATCCAATCAGTAGTAATATATTGTGTCGGGGTCAAATAATAAAAGTTTCGACAGACTTGACGTATATTTGCTACAAAGAAAAGCACTGTACGGTTAAGAACAAGAACAGAAATTGACAGTGAAAAGATAACGTCAAAACTAGCCAGACCTAATGAAAGACACTTTAAAACTTTGTATGGTTTTAAGGAACACGAAAAATACACCATCGAAATGGACGAGCAATTAAGACAAACTATCGCGACGAGAGGTTGAAATCGTTATTCAAAAGGAAAGTTAACAAAGGCGAAATAGAAATCTAATGGAATAAATCAAACTTATCGCAATGAGTAGAAACTCAGTCGGTCGTGTTATATTAGAAATCATCGGATCTGATTGGTTCTCCCACTGTTTTCTATTTAACTGTAATTAGATTATGAGCTGGAGATTTCTATCGGTTGATAGTTGACTATCACGCACAGAAATCGAGAGCGAATGATCTAACTGTTTTAGTATAAATCTACTAGACGTTCAAAACTTAACCGTGCAACAAGACACGCTCTTGTTTCTATTGAATGATGAAATAAATATAAATCACGTCACACGCGGATAACTGATATCTGTACCACAGTGCATTGACTTCTGTGTGAGCCTTTGCATTTCATTCACGATTTTTTAAAACCGTTACTTGCTCGAAACTGGAAGGGCCGTTTGGAAGGTCAGGTAAACTCTGTTTTTTTTTTTTTTACAGTTCGAAAACGTGAACTGTTTGAAAATATATGAAACGTTGAACAAGTCGCCCGCAAGGAAGAAACCTTGAATTCGCTACAGTTTTGTTGCTTTACTGATGCATATAAACAAACTCGAAAGTTAGATCTGTTTAGCTTTTCTTTTACTGCTCCTCGATTGGGAAGTTGAAATTATAAATTATCCAAGTCAATCTTCACAGACAATTTGAAAAGCAAAGAAGCGGCCGCCATTTTGTTGACAAACGCACGCTGTTTGGCCACACACTTTCTACGACAGAATTAATAAATACACACCTTTACAAAAAAATGCACACCTTTGAAAAATTAACGAAGAATGCTTAAAACGGCGGACAGCAGTCCGAAAATAATATCTCGTAAAGGTCGAGTAATCAGTAGAAAAATATTTTTAGTGATCGAGAATTTTTGATCACTTAAGAACGAGTCGAGAAATTTTCATCGGTCAAGTATTAAAACAGTTTCTTAATGAAATGCACGAGAAACTCCTGCTCTTGTGTAATAAAGTTAAACACGTCGTTTTTTAAATAAATCTGTCAAAGAATTTTAAATTTAAATTGATTTAAACGGCCCCTCTCAAAATGCACAAGAAACTCCTGTTCTGTGTACTTGGTTCAGGGTCACGGTCACGTCAAAAGTGCCAAAGAAACTCCTGCTTTGTGTAATTGCTTCAGAGTCACGTCAAAATTAAAGTGCCCAAGAAACTCCTGCTTTGTGTAATTGCTTCAGAGTCACGTCAAAATTAAAGTGCCCAAGAAACTCCTGCTTTGTGTACTTGGTTCAGAGTCACGTCAAAATTAAAATGCCCAAGAAACTCCTGCTTTGTGTACTTGGTTCAGAGTCACGTCATCATTAAAGTGCCCAAGAAACTCCTGCTTTGTGTACTTGGTTCAGAGTCACGTCAACATTAAAGTGCCCAAGAAACTCCTGCTTTGTGTACTTGGTTCAGAGTCACGTCAACATTAAAGTGCCCAAGAAACTCCTGCTTTGTGTACTTGGTTCAGAGTCACGTCATCATTAAAGTGCCCAAGAAACTCCTGCTTTGTGTACTTGGTTCAGAGTCACGTCAACATTAAAGTGCCCGAGAAACTCCTGCTTTGTGTACTTGGTTCAGAGTCACGTCAACATTAAAGTGCCCGAGAAACTCCTGCTTTGTGTACTTGGTTCAGAGTCACGTCAACATTAAAGTGCCCAAGAAACTCCTGCTTTGTGAACCTAAGTAAGTCATACCGTTTTTGATTGGTCGAGATATTCCAGTAAGCGTGATCAGGAGGTTTTGAAATTCGAGCAATATATAAAAGTAAAAATAGGGCGTAGCTAGGAGTAAGAATAATGAAAGGTTTAAGAACGATCTCTTGCTAAAAATGTTTACAAATAAACGAACTTTCCACTGTTAGATCTACAGTCTTCGACGGGTAAAATTGAATGACGAAATATGAATATGAATGTGTACGAATAAAAAAAATAGACAATGTAAATTAATTTTGAATGTGTGTAAAAAAAGTTGTATTGCCAGGGGATGGGTAGGAATTGTTGTCAGCATTGGGGGTCACCATGGTATGCCACGATTTTAATGTTTTCCTTATTTGAATACTGCCTTTGTCAATTAAGGAGGTGTTGTTTAAGTCAATAGAATGTTCGGGACCGGACGCATGGTTCGCAATTGAGGAGCCTTTAGCCGCTGTTTTGACATTTCTTATGTGTTCTTTTCTTCGGGTGTTCAACGCTCTGCTAGTTTCACCGATATAACACCATGAACAGTCGGAGCAAGGAATTTTGTAAACAACGTTAGATTGTGAATTCGGAGCAGGACGAAACTTCGGGGCCGGGAACTGTTGTGGTAGAGCGGTCGTCGGCTTAATTATGACCGAAATATCATGTTTTTTTTTTCAAGACTTAAATTTAGGTCAGATTAAATAAAGACTTAAATACAGGTTACATTAAAGACTCCAAATGCTGACAACAATTCCTGCCCACTCCCTGGGCAATACAACATTCTTTGTTTACACACATCCAAAATCAATTTACATTGTCCATTCTTTTTTATTCTTACACACTTATAATCATATTTCGTCATTCATTTTTACCCGTCGAAGACTGTAGATCTAACAGTCGAAAGCTCGTATATTTTTAAACATTTTTAGCCAGAGATCGTTCTTAAATTTTTTATTATAAATAAAAACCCTCTGTTTATAGCTAACACTGTTTCTCTTATAACATTGTTTCTCAGAGCGCGATTAATGAGGCCCTTTTTTTTTGTAGATATAATTGTCTCCTGTCTGAATTTCAAAGCTTGTCGTGTCGCAATTTTAAAGAATGGTCCGCATGTCGCTGTCTGAATTTTGTTATTTCGTTTAAAGACAGACGCGTAAAAAGCAGGAGTTTCTTACGTATTTTAATTTCTCAACCAATTAAAAACGACGTGAGTAACCTTGGTATACAGAGCAGCAGTTTCTCTGGTATTTCGAAAAGACAACTCAAATTTTTTATGCGTTTCCATTTCCTGTTGAATAATAGCTAACGATAGTTTTCCTGTTGAATAACTACCGCAGCCTCACGTTGACACCGAAGGAGCTCCAAGTTTTCACGAACACTTCACGGGAGGGACTGAAAGTTCGTGTAGCCGTTTAGACTGCAGCGTCCTCACAAAAAAAAAGCCATGTATTTTGTCGAAGAAAACTGGCAAACAACGAGACCAACCATCAGAGAAAAATGCAAGTTTATGTTCAACAACGATCTTTTCAGCGATGTGAAGTTTGTTGTGCCAAAGGCCGATGGCGAATGCGAAAGTAAACAAGTGATTCCAGCTCACAAGTTCGTGCTGTCGATTAGCAGTCTTGTGTTTGAAACCATGTTTTACGGTATGCTAGCGGAGACTGGAGACTCTATTGAACTGCCTGACTGTGAGTACGAGAGTCTGTTGGAGTTGTTTCGCTACATGTATAGCGATGAAGTCAACTTAAGCGGAAGTAATGTGATGGGAGTATTGTATTTAGCAAAAAAATACATGGTGCGTTCACTTGCTGATAGATGCATAGAATATCTCCAAGATAACATCGATCCATCAAATGTTTTCAGCATCTTGCCCTCTGCACAGAAATATGAAGCGAAAGTCCTGGTAGATCGATGTTGGGAAGTGATTGATAAAAAGGCAGAAGAGACCGTGAAATCTGATGGATTTACGACAATTGAGAGGTCTTTACTTGAAACAGTAGTCATGAGAGACACTCTGTCGATTAAAGAGATAAAGCTGTTTAAAGCTGTTGACTTGTGGGCAACAAACGAATGCGAGAGGCAAGGTTTAGCGGCAGATGGTGCAGTAAAAAGAAGAATTGTTGGAGAAGAAGTGATTAAAGGAATACGCTTTCCAACGATGAAGCTAGAAGATTTCGCTAGCGTGGTGTTAGACAGTGAAATCTTAAAAACAAAAGAAGTCGTCAGTATTGTCAAACATCTGAGTTCAGTCGCGAGTTCTCCAGTTGGATTTCCAGAAACCAAAAGATCTGGCTTGGGCGGAGATATTCAACGATGTTGTAGATTTGGCTCGAAGTCAAAACACTTTCGTCATTATGGTAAGGAGATATACGATGCCGTCAAATTCTCTGTGAATAAAGATATTGAGCTACACGGAGTGTGCTTCTTTGGCCGTGAGAATAATTCTTACTCTTTAGAATTGAAGTTAAAAGAGGCCACGAATGGAACAGTTTTGGCGTTTCAAACTGGACGATTCCAGTCGAAGCTATTACATTGCGAGGAATTTACCTATTTCGGTTTTCAAGTCTTATTTGACACAAAAATAACTTTAAAGAGAAACACCAAGTACGAGATTTTTGCTGAAATAACAGGACCTGATTCGTTTCGTGGCGAAAACGGTATCGATTCTGTTGATTGTCAAGAAGTAACATTTACGTTTTTGGAGTGGAACATGTATTTTAATGGACCGAATGAAACGAAGGTCAAAACTGGTCAATTTCCTGAATTGTTGTTTTCCTCTAGAGAATAAATATTTGAATTTGCGACAACACATACTGTTCATTAAAGGGATAGTCGGGAGATTTTTGAACTGCCCAAATTTATATTTGTGTCGTAGGAAACCTAAAAATATTGGTCCATTTTTATTAACAATTGCTTTTTTAGAGCACTTAAACTGTTTAAAAGCGCGTTTGGCTCTGATGCAGTCTGGCTCCGATGGAAATGGATTGCAATTTGAAAACGTTAGCCAACGTTTTCAAGTTGTTCCACGCGCCTTCAAAAAAAATCGTTAGAGCCGAAGTTTGATTTCTATCTCCAAATAAAGCTTATATCTTCCGTTTAATGTTCAAAGACAATGCTTATTTAGGGTGAAGTTGCCTTCCACTTATTTCAGAACAGTTTAGACCAAAAAACTGCGAAATCCCTGTGACATAGTCCCTTTAATTACCAATTCGAGTAAAGCTAGCTGACAAAGCTCCTCTACTCAAATTACTGTGTCTGTAAAACCCCGAGTCCGTGCGCGGGGGGGGGACTAACGAGTTTCGATTCTGAGAAAAATTTGTATTGCATAAAAACCCGAACGTTTTCGACTAAAAAGGACGTCACTGATGACGACTTTTAGTCGAAAACCTTCGGTTTTTTATTTGATCTTCCTCTGGTACTTAAGGGAAGACAAGTAACTCGTTGTTGGTTTATATTTATTTTTTTTTTTCCTAATTATACGTCGACTCGCTACAGTAAAGTACAAGTAAACTGCGCTTTTTGACCTCCGAAAACATTTTTGACTTTGACAATAAAATTTCAAATAATCTTACACTGCTGTCTCTTCGGACACTCAGGAAAATAAAAAATTGCCGAGGAATTGTAAGCGCAAGTTAGTAAAAAAAGGCTTGTGAAGAAGAAGAAGAAGCATGTCATTCAGAGGAAGTCGCTGTACTAAAAGTCGTCTGATGTAAACAAAGTGAAGCACCGAACGTGGAATACGAACAGACAATGATGAATATTCTCAACGTATGCTCAGTCTACCATCACAGCTATCCCAATTGTTATTCTTTTATCATTTATAAACACTCAAAATAAATCAAGCCCTTAGGCACAATTAATCACTCTTTCATTCACTAACAACACCACTGCATTTACTGCTTTCCCAAACAGTCTTTTGTAACTTTATAGCTCCCATAATATAAAACACAACTTGTCTGTGTGAAATTTCAACCAAGAATGGTCGCAAGAAAATTAGTTCGCGCGCATCACCGGGAGATGTTGACAAAAACTGAAATATTTCTGTGTCACGCTAACTGATCATGATTGCATGATGAATTTCTGTTAAGTAATTTTATATTCAAATTTGCTAGACCACCGCTGGCTCGAGTTGCGTCTCAAATTTCCACGAAAACTACAGTGTCTACCAAATTGAGACATCCTTCGTCTATAGTTCGTCAATCTCAGTACAGAAACCATGGCTGTCGTCGAGAAAAACTGGCAAACAACAAGACCCACCATCAAAGAACGAAACATGTTTATGTTCAACAACGATCTTTTCAGCGATGTGAAGTTTGTTGTTCGCAAGACTGACGGCGAAAGTGAAAGTAAACAAGTGATTCCAGCTCACAAGTTCGTGCTGTCGATTAGCAGTCCTGTGTTTGAAGCCATGTTTTACGGTGAGCTGGCAGAGACTGGAGACTCTATTGAACTGCCTGACTGTGAGTACGAGAGTCTGTTGGAGATGTTTCGCTACATGTACAGCGATGAAGCAATCTTGAGCGGAAGTAATGTGATGGGAGTGTTGTATTTGGCGAAGAAATACATAGTGCCTTCGCTGGCTGACAAATGTGCGAAATATCTTCAAGATAATTTAGATCCGTCGAATGTTTTCAACATCCTGCCCTCTGCCCAGAAATATGAAGAGAAAACCCTGGTGGAACGATGCTGGAAAGTGATCGATAAACAGACAGAAGCGGCCGTGAAGTCAAAGGAATTTGCGACAATTGAGAGTTCCTTACTTAAGCAGTAGTAGCAAGAGACACTCTGACGATTGAAGAGATAGAGCTGTTTAAAGCTGTTGACTTGTGGGCAACAAAGGAGTGTGAGAGGCAAGGTTTAGAGGCAGATGGTGCAATAAAAAGAAGAGTTCTCGGAGAAGAAGTGATTAAAGGAATACGCTTTCCAACGATGAAGCAAGAAGATTTCGCTGGTCTGGTGTTAGACAGTGAAATCTTGAAACCAAAAGAAGTCGTCAGTATTATCAAACATCTGAGTTCAGTTGCGAGTTGTCCGGTGGGATTCCCAGAAACCAAAAGATCTGGTTTGGGCGGAGATATTCAACGATGTTGCAGATTTGGCTCGTTAGAAAAACATTTTCGTTATACTCATGGTGATGGAATATACGATGCCATTAAATTCTCTGTGGATAAAGATATTGAGCTTCACGGAGTGTGCTTATTTGGCGGTGAGAGTAATACTTACTCTGTAGAATTGAAGCTAACAGAGGTCACAAGTAAAACAGTTTTGGTGTTTCAAACTGGACAACTTTCCTCAGAGCTATTACGGTGCGAGAAATATAGCTACTATGGTTTTGAAGTGTTGTTTGACAAAAAAATCACTTTAATGAGAAACACCACGTACGAGATATGGGCTAAAATAATAGGACCTGATTCGGTAGGTGGACGAGACGGTATCAGTTCTGTTAAACGTCGAGGAGTAACATTTACGTTTATCGAGGCGTACCCATAGAAATTGAAATACAAAAGCTACAATGAAACGAATGTTAAATATGGTCAATTTCCCGAATTGTTGTTTTCCTTTAGAGAATAAATATTTTAATTTGGGACAACACATATTGTTCATCAATAACCGACTTGAGCAAAGTTTACAAAGTTCCACTACTCAAATTACTGTTTCTGGGAAAAACCTGGAGTGACTGACGAGTTTTGAATCTGAGAAAAATTGTTCTTGGGCCATTATTGCTAATGTTTTGATTCCAAGAATATTTGTTGTATTTCTAAGAAATCACAAGATCATTAAAAAGAATTTGTATAAAGGACCACTTTTACTTGCTTCAGAAATACGCTTGTTATTTTACAGCCAAGAGACTGTTTATGGAATGTAATTCACAATACCGATAAACATTTAATTTCTAGAACCTTACTACAGGTAATGAGAATATTAAAAGTAAAGAATCACTAAGAGATATAACGTGTCTTTATTCCAGTACAGCCAATTCTCTGAACTTGCATGAAGATTATACTGTAGCAATAACAAAGGAGGGGAGGCGCGGTGGCCTAATGGTTAGCGCGCTCGCCTCCGAGTCGGGTTCGAGGCCTGGCCGGGGCGCTGCGTTGTGTTTTTGGGCAAGACACTTTACTCTCACAGTGCCTCTCTGTATCCAGGCGTATAAATGGGTACCGGCGAATTTACTACTGGGGGGTAACCCTGCGATGGACTAGCATCCCATCCAGGGGGGAATAGCAATACTCTCAGTCGCTTTATGCTACGGAAATCGGGATAAGCTCCGGCCTGTATGGGCCACTAGGCTCGAAGCAGACTTAACCTTTTTTTTTTACCAATAACAAAGGAGAATGATCGAGCATCATAAAAATAGCTCTAATAAGACGCAACTTGTGTCTGTGTAATTTTCAAACCAGAATGGTTTGAATAAAAATTAGGTTAGCGTGACCGGGAGATGTTGAAAACAACTGAATTATTTCCTGTCACGCTAAATGATTGCGTGATGAATTTTATATTCAAATTTTGTAAGCTACTGCTGGCTCGAGTTGCCATTTAACTTTCCACGGGATTTCGCAAATTTTTGGTTTAAACTGTTCTAAGAAATTGTTGCCTAGGTTTTTGACTAGAATAAAACTAGCGATACTTTTTTGGGCAGTCAATTTAAGAAAGCATTGCCAAAATTAATTCTCTTTGAGCTACTGTTTACGTCTGCAACAGAACAATGTCTTCGACGGGTAAAAGTAAATAACGATAATGAATATAAATGTGTAAGATTAAAAAAGAATGGACTTTGTAAGTTAATTATGAATGTGTGTGGAAAAAATGTTGTACTGCCCAGGGAGTGGGCAGAAATCTGGGTGGGGGGGGGGGGGAAAGCAACTTCCCATACATTCTCTTATATGAAATCTGAGCGATGCTCTCACAACTTGCAAAGCAATCATCGGGGCGGTAGTCAGCGGATGTCTCTAAGGCGCATGAGCATCTCCTTTCTTTGTGAACTTGCCAAAACAATAACAACATGGGACCAGTGAGAGAGTTCGATTTGTTTATATATGTAGTAATAAAAAAGACTTTCTAAGCTTTGTCTTTAAAGCAGCGAAAATTTCTCCGGAAAGGTTCTTGGTGTCAATATGTGGTGTTTGTTATGAAATAAAACCATCACGGGAATGATAATGAAAACGTGGCGATCGAATATTGCCGCGCTGGTCGGAGCTATTGTTCTTGCTCTATTGTTTCGAGGTTGTTTGTTGACTTGGTCTTTCTTTGTTTTACTTCATTTACAATCCCCATGTGGGCCAGTTGAAAATCGTGGTACAAACATTTGCATTTCAGCACTGAAAAGTAGCACGGCATCACAAAATTTTGCGTTCTTAAAACTACACGACGATGACAAAATTTTCGGATTTAAACACGCTGCTTTTAGATTTTTAGTTAAGAGAATTGAACCCCTTTATAATAAGTGATTTCACGACGTAGCAGCTTCCATTTCGCGGGAAAAGATTGCCTGTTGCATCATCGTCCAAAAACCGCTGACTACATCGTGAATTGATCGCTTTGCAAGTTGTGAGAGTATCGCTACTCGGTCCCAGACCTCGTTTCTCCCCCCCCCCCCCCCCCTGGCAGGAATTGTTGTCTGCATTTGGAGTCACCATTTGGTATGCCACGATTCTAGTGTTTTCCTTATCCGGAAAAAGATAAGTTTTGAGTTTTGATTTAAAAGAACTTAAATTGTCACATGAGCGGATAAAAAGAGGTAGACTGTTCCAGAGTTTAGGCGACGAAACAGCAAAAACTCGAGACCCATACGACTTAAGCTGGAATTTGACAGGGTTAAGGCGCGAAGAGTGTGTTGATCGGAGGGTTCTTGACCATACCATACGTTATACACCTATACACGTTAGGGACCATACGTTATACACCTTGAAATTTAGTTGTTCAGGCAGATAACAATGCGACTCGTCCGTTTACTAGAAAGTAATCCACCTCATCATATGCGTTCGAATATCAAATTCAACAATTTTAGGTCAGGTGTAAAAATGAATGAATGAATGAATGAATAACTTTATTATCGTGTCTAAAAATGTTTAGCTGAGGGGAAAAGTCCCCTCTACTAATTGTGGACACCTGACTAAGAAAAAACTTAAAAAAAAAAAAAAAAATTGATTTTCTTACAAAACATTTTCTCGAATGGAGACGCTCAAAGGTTTAAGGCGATGAATTACTTGTCAGAAATCACTACACCACCTTCGTTGAATATTGAAACCTGCTTTTGGTCGTTATTAAAGTAATAATCCAAATCAATAAAAGCTATTTGAGCTTTGTAAATTACGAAGAATACACTATCATGACTCAGTTTTACGTAACATTATGACGACAAATTGTTTGTCGACTTTATGTTGACTCAATTGAGTAAATGTTCAAAGCACACTAGAGGTAGAAACTATATTTTATTTAACCTAAATAAAAGTGATTTTTTATGAAGGTATATGTCCTTTCCTGCGACGAGCGTTTCACTTTCAAAGAAGAGTCTGATAGCATGTTTAAGTTTCACTTACCTTTTAGTTTATCTTGACAACACTGTAACCAGAGCTACCTTTGTAGATCTTTATCCCAGCTGCTACGTGTGCTGCTTTTGCTACGAACATGCGTGCGTCTGATGACCCAACAAGTCATCTTGATGATCTGCTTGGCTTTCAGAAGAGGTCGTTGACATGGTACCGCAGTTTGTCATTTTGTCATTATCTTTCAGTGTGAAAACCATTCCACTTCGAGGCGTCTGCTATGATTGTGTTGTCAGTTTCCAGACCAGGAGACGTATAAATTCATATACTGAAGTCGGGCCTTTCGACTGTTAAATCCAGTTTGGGTTACCCTTTAAAGAGCCGAACCTCTTGCTTAGCTGGCACATAAAGCTCTTCGGGCAAACACGCAAGCCACCTCCACTCGACAAGGGCCGGCCCACGGTGCAGACTTCAACGCAGTGGTTTATAGGTTGTTCATTTTTTGGTTTGCTGTTTCTCTTGTTCTTGGTTCGAGCCCACCCATTTTCCTGCGTTTTGATTTGAATCTCTCACACTTTCCTGATACATCACCATTCAAATGCTGGTTACAGCTTTTTATCTCTCAAGAGCGAACAACATCTAACTCTTGGCGTCAATTACACTAACGTAAAGCCTACATCTCTTAAACAATTCTCGCAGAATACTGAGTAGTGGCAAACAACATCTGTAAATTTTCCAGGTCCGTGGAATAAGTACCCTTTGAAATCTCATTAATCCGTAACCAGATGCAAAGGAGATCTGAGTACAACATCAAATTTCGTTTCTAGAGAATCATGGCACTTTTCTCACACTAGACAACATCGCGTATCTTAATGACGCCATGTAAACTCAAAACACCGATAGCAAACGCGGGAAATCATGAAACCGATAATAATTATACCTAATCGTACCTTTTTGGTACGCTTTGGCGGTATATCAGGCGAGTTTGGTCAAGCCATGGTTCGTATTTTGGCGAGACGCAGTCGAGCCAAAATACCCATGGCGAGACCAAACGAGCCTGATATGCAGCCGAAGCATACCAAAAAGGTACGATTAGGTATTTACCGTACCCAAATTCAGCCTAAACTCCGGTTATATTTATCGCTCTGTTGATGCCATGCTTGCAAGGTACGTACTGCAAATTGTGTTGACTAGGTCTTCAACACTTTTACCAAGTTCTTCTTCTGCCTTTTTTTTTCACTCGTTTGTTCAGAGTTTCATTCTCTAAATTTTCAAGATTAAAATTCAGCGAAAAATTTAGAAATTCCGACTCCATTTTTCAGTCTGAATGTCTCAGTACTCATCGGCAAACATCGCGCAATTGGCGAGCGCGCTCAAGTTTAGTTTTGGCGGGAACGTTTTTCTCTTTTTACGACCGCTAAACACCGCTTAATTTAAATTACGAAGTTCTGTTTTATTGGTAAACCTCTTTTCATTTCATCGTACAGTAACACTTCTTTACTTCAAAGTGACCGTGATATGGTGGCATATCAGGTCAGTGACTTGATATCGTAGGATATCAGGACAGTAAATCGCGCTTCTGATTGGCTACTTGCGAATTTGGGTACGGTAAACGCAATAAGCGAGAGAAAAAGCATGTAAATGGCGCAAAGCGCGGTGTTACTGGTGGTAAGCGCGGGAAAATATGCTACTGGCGGAAAGCGCGAAAAAACTTGTTACTTGTGGCAAGCTCAGGAAAATATGTAACCAGTTGCAAGAGCAAAAAAAAAAAAATCACGTCAGCCAAACCACGATTGTTTGGGGCTTTCATCCGATTTCCAAGAAAGAGCACTTCCTCTCACTGATTGATGAGAGTATAACTAACCAGTAATAACGTTCAGCCGGAAATGGAAAACTGAAGTGAAAAAATTACATTCAATAGTAAAAAGCGCTTTAACAACAAAATATTTGAAAGTACGAGACGGAGAGCGAAAGAGAAAATAAATTCGATTTTGCCATCAAAGTTGTTTGTGTGCTTTTCTTCATTCAAACAACAACAACTAACGTGCGAGTCTCGAAGGACGAAAATCATTTTTCACGGCCCTAACGTGGAAGACTGAATGGGCCAACCATGAATGACAACAGCTCGATGGCACTAAAACCTAGCTGCCTGACGAAAGTTTTCGCGTTTTAAGCCATCGAAAGCCAAGTGTCAACGGCTCTGTTGTGATTTTGCCGCTCGGGAAAAATTTACTTCATCGGGCGCTTCATTCAACTACCGTTTTCAAAAATAAATGTTTATTTCCAACAATTACACATAAAGTCGGTCCACAGAAATACTTAAAACTAAGCATGGAACCGAATTCTTTGACTCTTTTAACCCTTGGAATCTGTTCGGCTGTTCGAGGTTGTTTTGTTTTAATTTTCTTCCACTCGGGAGTAAACATTTTAATTTTAATTCAGCGAAAACTAACCTCAGAATCAACAGCAGTATTTGCTGTTTTCGTCATTTTTTTCCCTTCGCTCTGACACCGTATAAACTTAGTCAATTTATCAACCATTTGACACAAACTGCTCCAATCGTGTAAACTTGAACATGTGTAATTTATTGCTCGACCGCTAAGTTTATGTTCTCACTTCTCACACTGCACACAATAAACAGTTTTTTTTTCCGCGGCCGGTTTTGATGCACAATTCCACCGGCAATGTTATAAAACAATTGGTTCATGCTTTTAGCTGTGCTCCATCGAGTTATGGAGCACTTGGGAAGTTTGGAGAGCACTCAAGAAGCTAGAGTTGCCCTCGGCTATCGCCTCGGGCAACTCTTACGCTTCTTTCGTGCTCTCCAAACTTCCGCGTGCTCCATAAGTCGATGGAGCACGCTAAAGCATGAACCAATTGTTAATCATTCCTCCCAATTACCCAGTACAATTTTAGAAGGCGGTTTATTGGGTTAGAGCAAGGAAGCGCGCGATTAAACAGCGATGACGACTTTTCGTTTTGCACTTCGCGTTCGCCCTCGCGGTTGGCGTTCTCGTTCTATCTGCGCTGTTCTCAGCTAAACCACCTGTTCTCCAGGCTAAATTTTACAGTGCTATACATTAAAATACAAATGCTGACCAGACTCAAACTATCAGTTTCGTTTTAACAATAATAGTGGCTATATATTTTCTAGTCGATCCCAAAATTTCATCGGTGGTTCTCATAAAAGTAACATAATCTGTTTGGTCCCTTGAACAGCATTAGAAAACTAAAAGGTTGTCCCAACGTTTTTGACGGTATCTATTAACCTATTTGTGTGAAGAAAGGCACTGACCATTTCCTGACCTGTGGCAACCCTGCAAAGAGATCATGATAAAGCAAAAAGGAAAAACAAGCCGGATTGCCTCTGACAGAGAAGATTACTGGGAAAGATTGTGAACGACGAACTTGTTTTGTGCTAAAATCAGTTTCAAGTTACACTCTCCGTGAAGTAGCTCTTTTACAATATCCGGTTTCTTGAAAAATCCCTTGCCTTTTTAGCAGTCCCGTGAATTCTTCTGGTTGTTTTGCTAAAAATTAAACGTAGTACGTAGACCATTGGATCATTTCAGTTTTTTGATGCTTGTGGCCGAATTGCAGTTTCCAAAAGACAACCACTCATCTTGTTCTTGTATACTCTGGATGTCCCTTCATAACTAGTGCCAGGTCACAAGCAGAGCTATTGGCGTCATACGCGTTGTGTCTGAGGTGAGTGAGGATTGGGGTCAAGTCCTGTTGACACCACCTAAAGAATGACAACGTTCCTAAGTAGTTTTCTTATTTAGTTTATACAACCGTAGAGATAAGATCAGTGAAGAAGGGAGTGGACGAGACTTAAGGGATAAGAGCTGCACAAGAGTTTACTTTTACTCTTATCGACTATTATCATTGCGCAGTCAAACGGGCTTAGAGTACGCGAGTTTATATCATCTGCCTGTCGAACATGCGGAAATTAGCGTTCACACCCATGAAAATTTGAGCAGGTCTAAATTCGACGAGAGTCGTTTATACTGTAAACCACAAGGAAAGTTTGAACTCGTGTTCTTGTTTGAACCAGTTTTAAGATTTCAACAATACTTCAGACGTTTCCGTCTTGGACACTCTATCACATGTAACCTGCGATTAGGCGTCCCTTTTTTCATATCATATGTAGTCCAATACTGTTGAAAACAAATGCTTAGTGTAAAATGTAAAATGTAAAAATTAATGTACCCACAATTGGGTTCCATAGCTTCTTCAGTAGCAGACAACGGTTGACCTTTTTTAGAGTTACTTCATTTTTTCGACTTCCTTTGCTTGTTTACAAGCAAAAAAGTAGGAGAATAGCGTTTAGTGGACTCAAATCTGAACCGGAAGGGATCGCATTCTTGTTAACTCTCAAGGGAATACTTTCCGCTGTGGGTGATCAAAGCGCGTGACTTGTAAAGTGTCACTCTATAGTTGTGCTTCAGCACTTCCGTTCTTGTAGAAAAAACGTGACTTGTCAAATTTACAAACATTATATAAGAATCAAAAACGTGAGTAGCCCAAATCTTACGTCACATAACCAATTAAGAATGTAAGCGGTTCAGCGCTCGAAGGCAGTGAAGTTTAAAACGATTAAGAACGCAATTTTTACTAGTACAAGTCTTTAGGCGCTAATATTAATTTAACTTAAAACGATTAACAACGCAAATTTGTACTCGTACAAGCTAGTCCTTCACACACTAAATTGTTGCTAATAGTTAACCAAAGGGAACTCATTTCGTGACAATTGATTATTTCTGCTGAGTTGCACAATTTAGAATTGCAACATCATCTAGCGAAGCGCACTATTACTAAAAATAGATTTCGCCACATGATACCCCCCCCCCCCCCCCCCCGCGTGAGTCGGACAACAATTTTAGTTTGGGCAAAGGCTTTGTATGGAGGGGACGCATTCTTAACAAGAAAAAAGGGGCGAGAAAGGCACAATGTGAGGCCGAGATTCTCGAAAGGCTCGAAAAATGATAGATTCCAAACATTTTTGCTTTAGTAAGTGAAAACAGATTGAAGGTATCCAAAAAATGGCCCAAAATTGAATTTATTAGTCGAAGATCCGGCAATAACACCTTGATTCCCACTGCAAAATTATTCAGGCTGCCGAGAAATTTAAGCGGCGGATAGCGAATTACTATCGAATTATATAATTGCGAAGGATAGCACTTGTATGTTTGCTTCATTTAGGCACCGGAAAGATCGTCGGTTGCAAGAAATTCAGAATTCTTCCCGAATTTGACGGCACTGATGGCCGGTCATCCGATCTGTTTCGACACATGATAGATAGAGGGCGAAAATATTATGCTATTCAAACGCCTTTCTAATGGAATTGACGGCGGGTTTGATTTTAATAAAGCTGTTATTTATCCCCATTACTATAATTTACAGATTGCAGCTACAGCTGCCGAGCTCGATCAGTGTATATTAAATAGTATTTGCCGCGACAATTGTGTAACGAAATTGACCTCTTAAAATATTCGGGTCAGGCAAGGGGACCTATCGGACGAGCGTTTCTTTGTGTAATTTTGTGGTGGCATAAATCTGAGGTTTGCTCTGTTGTGTTGGAAAATGTGCCACTAAGAACAGTCTAAACGTTTTCCATTTCTCATAAAAATAAATGTTTTCTTTCAGCAAATCCCGGCAGCAAATCGTGCCTTTATAATCCATTCAATAACTGAGAGTAAAACATTTTACACATTTATTGAATAATCGCTCTGTTTGACAAACCTTTTGTTTCAAACCACGGTTTGAGCTTTCTACGTTGCACAGGTAAGGCTTTCTCTCGAATTCCGAGCCAATCTGGCCATGGTTTTGTGAAACAATCGCTAAATATGCCTCCAAAGTGCCCGCCAACCATACATTGCCTTTACAGAGAGCGGTTTGTTTGTCCGAATTTTGACTCACACCGGGGGTCAAATTCTGTGACGTCATTAGTGCGCTTCGCTAATTGCAACATCATTAAATGTGTTAAGTGATATTTATAAGTGTTTTTGTAGCCTGTTGTGAAATTACTTCCGGTGGAAGCAGTAAACGTTAAACGTTTCTTCTGTTCAGAAGTTAATGCATGGTCATTAGAAAAATAAACAGCAACTGTTTTGCTGGAAATGTAGTCGTTAGAAATGGCATGTGTAGCCGTAAGGTAAAGAATAACGCGAGGAGAAGCGGCTTTTGGCAATATCCAAACGAAAATTTACTTCTCAATGTGGGGTTAAGATTGCGTGACGAGACAAAAGGTAACTCTGTCGTGCGTAACCTAACCTGCCATCAGGCGTTATTTTTCTGCATAAAGCCGAGTAGTCGATTAAACATGTTAAAGGCAAACGTCAAAGTTTACCTTTTTTAACCAAGCCAAAGTATATGAGTCGCAAAGCACCCAGCCGTCGCGACTGACAAATACAGCATTTACTCCGCGAAAATAAAAAAATGCTTGAACTGAAAGACGTTTGAATTCTTCCATGATATGTTCGAACAACAATGCCCAGGATAAACTTTCTACTCATACTAACTTCATGCAAAAAAAGTCGATATCTCGAAGAGATCTTTGATCTAATAAAGTTAAGGTGGCTCTAAACCTGTACATCTGAGAACAGCACATGCACGGAAGCTTACCGTTTGCTTTTTTGCACAAACGGTCGCATTTTTATTTTTGAAGAGAAATGGCTAGCTGCAATAGGTAAAAAACTAAATAAATCAGTATGGTGTGTTACCCTACCTCTTGGCAGCTTCAGTGTCACGTTCTTCGGTCCCTTCCCAAGATGCATGCTCTATTAGCAAAGACGCTGACAGAAAGAAAATTGATTAATTAAACGACAAAAAACAGATGATAGAATAGTGGTAATGCCAGTCCTGTCAATAAATACGAGCATCGGGTGTAAGGGGAACAGCAACACTAGTACAATGACCACGGCTTAACCAAGGACCCATAAATACGACAAGCGAACTATCTGGTCTCCAATAAATTGAGATATAAGGATTGCTATACCTATATAAATCCTTGCCAAGCTAAACGCCAGATCGCGCGGCGCAGGTAGCGAGTCAAAGAGCAGCTCGTAGTTTTGTTGAGGCAGCAAGGTATTCATGGAAGACTGAACTTGTTCCGACAAAATCTTCAGGGTGGGGTGGGATGAAGAGGCTTTTGACAACTTGTCGGGGACGCTAGCGTGGAAAGCCTTCAGTACCTGTGTTAAAACAAGAAAGATATACCAGGATATTATAGAGTTGTGAGGTAATTTACGAACAACAACTAAATACATAGAGGCACATAGAGCGGTTTTCTTTTGAGTGCTGTAATACCAAAAACAAAGTTATCACTCTTGCCAATTACAAAGGACACAAACAATCCAGTGAGCCAATCATAACTCAGAGTAAATACACGTAGCCGCCGCGAAGTACAATTTACCTGTCCTTGACTTTTAAACACAGACCTCAGTACATCTAACGATAGAACATTCGTGGTTCCTTCCCAGATGCGCAAAACCAAGACAATCAACTTCATTAAATACCTTATTACATGAAATTTTCGCGACACGTTAATTTCGCGATTCCAAAAAAATCGCGAAATTAAAGTAACGCGAACAATAAGTGTCGCGAACATAACATGACATTATGTCAACAGTCAAGGAAGAACAAGCTTAGTACCACTGAAGAAAGGAATTTTCAATGTTCATTGATGTTGTCGTCACAATTGACTCTAGAACAATAACTCATGCACGTACAAGTATAAACCTACTTGAAGACATTGTGAGAATTGCACTGCTCTGTTGTTGCTATTGCCGAGATTTAGTCTGGCCCTTGCATTTTTGTTAACTTCGACGTTATTGTTCCTTTGATGAAGTCGTTTTATTTAAGTTGGGGCATGTTAAATAATATTGCCAAGAGAATGTAAATTGTGTCTTAATCAAAAACGCGAAATTAAAGTGATTCAAAATAAAAAATTTTCGAAAAATCGGAAATTTAAGTGTCGCAAAATATGCGCACCTAAAAATCGCAAAATTAACGTGTCGCGAAAATTTCATGTATTAAGGTAGTAAATTTTTTATCACTGATGTAAATTTTTATTATAAATTCCATTTTTTATAATATTTTACTGTAAAGCGCCATGAGCCATGACTCTTGCATTTATCAACGACAAAAGTGCATTAATTTGCTGTTTCCTGAAACAAGCATTTCGTAAAAATATATAGCTCCAATTAAACGCGCAACTTGTGTGGTACAATTTTCTAACTTGAATGGTCGGAAGAAAAGTAGTTCGCCTGACCAGGAGATAACTGATTTCGTGATGACTTCCTGCTAAGTAATTTTGTATTCAAATTTAGAAAGCTGCCGCTGGCTTGAGTTGTCACCCAGCTTTCCACGAATACTACACTGCCCAGCAAACTTAAATATTCTTCGTCTATACTTCATCGATCTTAGCACAAAAGCCATGTCTGTCGTCTAGAAAAACTGGCAAACAACAAGACTCACCTCTCCCTTCGACCCTAATTCTTTTAATATACTTTACGAAAGTAATATAATCCCACTTGAAAACGTTCAGTCGAAATCGCTTTATAATATAAAATTCGTCTCAAAAGTTTGAGATGTTGACAACACTTGAAACATTTCGTTGTCACGCTAGCTGATTGCGTGATGACTTCCTAAGTAATTTAATATTCAAACTTTGTAAGTTACCGCTGGCTCAAGTTGCCACCCAGCTTTACACGAAAGCTTCACTGCTTTGCATCAATCTCGAGCCCAGGGTGACCCCCGGCTCCGCGATCCGTCAGCGGTTGGTCAGCGGTAGGGTCGCCGGGACTCACTCTGGGAAACTGAATTTTAATTCAGTTGCCTACTGGTCCTCACAGAACAATAGAAATCAACACGGAAGTCTGAAAATCTTCCCCGGAAGTAAACCAAACCGGAAACCCTGGAAAAACATTTTTTTTGTTTTCCATGGTCAAATATTCAGATGTATCACCTTAATTTTGTAAAACACCTAAGAACTCGCGATATGGCGCTACATAAATGAAGTATTTTCTAATTCTACCATTTTTGAACTCAAAGGATACCATAAATAAAAAAGGACTTCCTTTAAACGTCAATTCTGAACGGAGTTTTAAAACAACAACGACGGCGTCACCAAGGACAAGGTCGATTAAAAACTCAATTTATAGTTGGCTTACAAATCTCGCTAGAACTACTGTTTTCATTCAAATCTCCGTTACAGTTGAAAAACTGAATATCGAAGACAGTGCTCGATTCAAAATAATAACTAATAACGCAGAATTTGAACATTACGCGTTGTTGTTTTGCTGAAAAAAAAGGAATTGTTAAATTGTGTGCACGTGAATTGTGTGCACGAGCTGAGTCGCCGAAATGCTAATTACACCTTTTAAATAGCGTTGACCGGTGTGGCTTTTAACATCTTTATCAATATTACCGCCATTCGACGAGGAAAAAATTATTTGCTCGAAAACATGCAATCTATCATGAAAAGATGCGCTGTCAGCGAGAAGCCTCTGAAATATACGAAAGTCGCCAAACAAAAACTTTTATCAACAGAACAATAGCTAGTCCGTGCGTTGTGCATTATGTAAATTTCTTCGCCGTCTTCTGCAAAACAACAACTGACACACGCACGCAGTCTTCACAGGCGGACTGAAAGGCAAACAAAATCTTTGATTTAAAACCAATATAGCAGTATGCTCAACAAAGAGATTAACGGAAATCAAAAACCAGACGCTCTTTTGTTAACTCTTTCTTTTGTTAACTGCAAAACGTTTTTGTCACTTTTGTTGCTTCGATAAACACCAGTTCTGTCGATACTGTGTAAAAAATACTTTCTCGATTTACTTCCGTTCTGGGAAATTTACTTCCGCTTAGACATGAGAACATGCGCAATAAAAACCGGAAGACCAAGGTTCTACCTGAAATCGATCTGAAATTGATCTGATCAATTCCAGTTTCCCAGAGTCCGTCCCGTACCGCTGACCGACATAGACGGACTCTGGGCTCGAGATTGGCTTGCATTGCAAACTGAAACATTCTTATTCTTCGTCTCTAGTCTCTATACTTCGTCGATCTCAGTACAGAAACCATGGCTGTCGTTGAGAAAAACTGGCAAACGACAAGACCCACCATCAGAGAAAGAAACAAGTTTATGTTCAACAACGATCTCTTCAGCGATGTGAAGTTTGTTGTTCGCAAGACTGACGGCGAAAGTGAAAGTAAACACGTGATTCCAGCTCACAAGTTCGTGCTGTCGATTAGCAGTCCTGTGTTTGAAGCCATGTTTTACGGTGAGTTGGCGGAGACTGGAGACTGTATTGAACTGCCTGACTGTGAGTACGAGAGCCTGTTGGAGTTGTTTCGTTACATGTACAGCGATGAAGTGCAGCTGAGCGGAAGTAATGTGATGGAAGTGTTGTATTTGGCGACGAAATACATGGTGCCTTCACTGGCTGATGAATGCACGGAATATCTGCAAGACAACTTAGATCCGTCGAATGTTTTCTGTATCCTGCCCTCTGCTCAGAAATATAAAGAGAAAGACCTGGTGGATCGATGCTGGAAAGTGATCGATGAACAGACAGAAGAGGCCGTGAAGTCAGATGGATTTGCGACAATTGAGAGGTCCTTACTTGAAGCAGTAGTCGTGAGAGACACTCTGACGATTGAAGAGATAGAACTGTTTAAAGCTGTTGACTTGTGGGCAACAAAGGAGTGCGAGAGACAAGATTTAGCGGCAGATGGTGCAATAAAACGAAGAATTCTCGGAGAAGAAGTGATTAAAGGAATACGCTTTCCAACAATGAAGGAAGATGACTTCGCTCGTGCAGTGTTGGACAGTGATATTTTATCAAAAGTAGAAATCGTCAGCATCATCAAACGTCTGAATTCAATCCCGAGTTCTCCAGTGGGATTCCCAGAAACCAAAAGATCTGGTTTGGGTGGAGATAGTCAACGATGTTGTAGATTTGGCTTGATGTCAGGAGATGCACGTCGTTATGATGGCTCGAGATACGATGCCGTCCAATTCTCTGTGAATAAAGATATTAGGCTACACGGAGTGTGCTTATTTGGCAGTGAGAATAATTCTTACTCTGTAGAGCTGGAATTATCATACCTCAAGAGTGGAACACTTTTGGTGTCTAAAACTGGACAATTTTCTTCAAAGCTATTACAGTGCGAGAAATTTAGCTATTACGGTTTTGAAGTGTTGTTTGACAAAACAATCAGTTTAAAGAGAAACACCACGTACGTAATATGGGCTAAAATAAAAGGACCTGGTCTGTTACGCGGAGAAGACGGTATCGGTTCTGTTAAATGTCGAGAAGTATCATTTACGTTTATGGAGTGGATATCAAGTGCATACAATGGAACAGCCGTTCAATATGGCCAATTTCCCGAACTGTTGTTTTCCTCTAGAGAATAAATATTTATTTGGGACAACACACTTTGTTTATTTATTACCGATTTGAGCAAAGCTGACAAAGTTTCTCGACTCAAATTGTTGTTTCGATACAAATCTGGAGTGACTGACGAGTTTCGATTCTTGAGTTTTAATTCCAAGAATGTTTGACCTATTTCCAAGAAATCACAAATTAAACCAAGAATTTGTATAAAACACCGCCTAATTTAGCCAAGAGACTGGTTATTGAATATAATTCATGCAGATCATTAAGCCTACGGGTAATGAGAATAAAGTAAAGAATCACTAAGAGTTATAATATGTTTTGATTTTATTACTGCCAAATTCTCTGAACTTGCATAAAGATTATACTTAGCAATAACAAAGGAGAATTGACATCATAACTTTTGACAGTCATGATTAAAATGTAACATAAGTGAGTTTACTTGTGAATTCGCTTACACTCGGGTTACAATCCAAATAATTTGAAAACTGTTGGGACAACACATATTGTTTATTTATTACCGATTTGAGCGAAGCTGACAAAGTTTCTCGACTCAAATTACTGTGTCTGTAAAAACCCGAGTGACTAACGAGTTTCGAATCTGAGAAAACTACTTTTGCATAAGTTATAATTCCAAGAATATTTGCTGTATTTGTAAGAAATCACACACCATTAAAAATAATTTGTATAAAGCACCACTTTTTTGCTTAAGAATTACGCTTGTTATTTAGCTCAGAGAGACTGTTTGTGGAATGTAATTCAGTCACAATAGCGATCAACATTTAATTTCTAGAACCTTAGGACACTAACAGATCATGAAGTCGAGAGGTAATAAGAAATGTATGGAAATGTCCACCCCAACCTCGTTCTGGTGCTATTCAGTCGTACGCACTAAAGTGGAATGAAGGAAAGGTCTATTTACAGGAATTATGTGGAAAAAGTTACTAATGAGAAACGTCTTGCCTTTCGAAAAATTCATCCATACAAATTGTGTTTAATTTTTCAAACATTCAAACCACCATAACATTTCACTCTTAAACGCCAGGGGCATCAGCTTGTCTAATTTCATCACACCACCACCTATACCACCCTGGTGGAAACGGAGCTAAGCGCCAGCAGTTTGGGCTGCTTGGACTGCTAGCAGACAATGACGAACGATTTGAAGTTGTGCTCAGTCTACCATCACAGCTACCGACATTGTTATTCTTTTATCGTTCAAGAACACTCTAAAAAATTCACGCCCTGAGGCACAATTGACCACTTTTGCATTACCAAAAACATCAGTGCGTTTACTTTTTTCACCAAGAAGTGTTTCTTGCAATCTTTTTAGCCTAACCTTCCTATCCTGTGTGTAATTCATGTGCCATTAAACCAAAAAGATCAAAAACATTTTTTTACTTTATTTGCCACTTTTCGATTGTCAACATCTTCTGGTCACGCTAACTGAGTGTGTAATGACTTGCACCTCACTAATTTTATATTCAAATTCGAAATGTTCGAATTCACTTAACTTCCATCAAATAATTACACGGAACAGCTAACCGAAACTGTGTTGGCTTACATTGCGTCGATTTCAGTACAAAAGCCATGTCTGTCGTCGAGAAGAGCTGGCAAATAACGAGACCCACAATCAAAGAAAGAAGCAAGTTTATGTTTAACAACGATCTCTTCAGCGATGTGAAGTTTATTATTCGCAAGACTGATGGCGAAAGTGAAAGTAAACAAGTGATTCCAGCTCACAAGTTCGTGCTGTCGATTAGCAGTCCTGTCTTTGAAGCCATGTTTTACGGTGATCTGGCGGAGACTGGAGACTCTATTGAACTACCTGACTGTGAGTACGAGAGTCTGTTGGAGTTGTTTCGCTACATGTACAGCGATGAAGCGAACTTGAACGGAAGTAATGTGATGGGAGTGTTGTATTTAGCGAAAAAATACATAGTGCCTTCACTGGCTGATAAATGCTTGGGATTCCTGCAAGATAACGTGAACGGAACAAATGTGTTTAGCATCTTGTCATTTGCTCAGAAATATGAAGAGAAAAATCTGCTAGATCAATGCTGGAAAGTTATCGATGACGAGACGGAAGAGGCTGTGAAATCAGAGGGATTTGCGACAATTGAGAGGTCCTTACTTGAAGCAATAGTCGAAAGAGACACTCTGACGATTGAAGAGATAGAGCTGTTTAAAGCTGTTGACTTGTGGGCAACAAAGAAATGTGAGGAGCAAGGTTTAGCGGTAGAAGGTTCAATAAAAAGAAGAATTCTTGGAGAACAAATAATCAAAGGAATACGCTTTCCAACATTGAGGCAAGAAGATTTTGCTACTGTGGTTTTGGACAGTGATATGTTAACAAAAGAAGAAATCGTTAGTATTATCAAATACCTGAGTGGGGTCCCGATGTCTTCAGCTGGATTTCCAGAAACAAAGAGATCTCGTTTTGGCGGTGATATTCAACGCTGTTGCAGACTTGGATCTGTAAGTACAACTACTTGTTGGAAGTATGATGGCACGAGAGATGCTATCAATTTCTCTGTGGACAAAGACATTGTGCTACACGGAGTGAGATTCTTTGGTAGTGAGAATAACAGTTATGACGTAGACGTGGATGTAATGGACAGCAACAGCAAATTAGTTTTAGTGTCCAAAAATGGACAATATTCCTCAGACGTTTTACAATCCGCGAAATGCAGCTATCGTGGATTTGAAGTGTTATTTAGTAGGAAAACTATCTTGAAGAAAAACACCATGTACGACCTTTGGGCTAGAATAACAGGACCTGATACACTATATGGAGTAGACTGTGTCAGTTCTGTTCAATGTTCAGGTGTAACGTTCTCATTTAGGAAGAGTGAATACCTATTCAATGCAACGAACATTCAACAAGGTCAGTTTCCCGAATTGTTGTTCTCCTCTTAAAACGTATTCGATCACTTATGACTGATAGATTGGTAATGGTCCCATGATAATTCGTGATGTGTCTATCTATATCCGTGACGGTTATCATGGGACCATTACCGACAGCCGGCTAAGAGAGGTTCTACCAGAAATCTAAATGATGTTTTGTTATAAATAATATCTTCAGCATATCATGTTGTGAAATGTCTTCCAATTTCGTTAGTGACATAGAGGATGTAACCTGATCAAAGTCTACGAAAACAATAAATGAATTTGTGAGTTTGAATTAAGAGTCCTTACTGAAACGAAAGACGAAACGAAAAACGTGGTTATCTAGCTGAGAGTAAACGAAAGCATGGACGGCTATTTAAAAGAGTTGAATGTAACAGACAAAAATATATTTAAGGATCCAGATGCACGTATTGTTTGCAGAAGAAACGGTTTGTTACTTCAAAAAGTGTTCCCAACATTGGTAAGAAATAAGAAAAATGTCATAAAGAGAAATCAACGGCTATAATATTGATGGTTTGCAATAAAGAATGAAATTAGTTAAATATAAAATAAGTTAGCGTGACTGAGAGATGTTGACAACAATTGAAACATTTCCTTGTCATGCTACATGATTGCGTGATGACTTCCTGATAAGTAATTTTATATTCGAATTCTGTAAGCTACCGCTGGCTCGAGTTGCCACCCAACATTCCACGAAAACTTCTCAAACTTATTAATAATTCATATTGTTTTAAGTCTAACAGAAAGCCGCATTCTGGTCAGGTGGATGAGTTTAGAAACCCAATGAAAAATGAATTGAAAAGCACATGTGTTTGGAAACAATTTTAAGCACATGTGTAAAATGTTTCTTAATCTGCATATTCAGAAATCAACGCAACAACAACGTTAACAAAATAGTTCTAACAACAATTCTCGCCAGTCTCGCAGACAACAAATTTCAGAAAAATCATTTAACATTTAATTTCATTATTTAACTTGCATTTGACTGCTTTCTCGTTTGTTTAAGGTTAACATTCGAAGATCATAATCTTTGTACAAACCACGTGGTTCCAACGTTGGCACTTCATGTTCAACGTCCGCACTCCTTGCCATTCGAAAAACATAGGCACGCTAAGCGTGCAGGAGTTATTTTTTCAATTTATGGGGTAGCTTGGGGTGAAACTGGGTGATTGTCCTGTTGTGATGGTTTATGCCATGGGTTGAGCTATTTGTGTATGGCGCCCCACGGAGTCACTTTTTTTGCACAAAGTTTGCTTGCAAACAAAATAATTTTTACATGCATTTTGATACATCAGAACTGTTTTATTTACAGTGCTGCGCGCCGAACCGTGAACACCTAACAAAGTTTCGTACAAGTTTTTGACAAGTTTGATGAGTCGTCTCTGTCGACCAATAAGCGAACGGGTTTTGAAAAAGCGCGGGATTTCATTGAGTCTATCGAAGTGTAACGTTTCGACAGGCGCGGACGGAAAAAGAAGGAGCATTTCTATTGAACTTGAAGATATGAATGCTTATCAAAACAATGTTTGTAAGTATTTCACAGTTCGTGGAATTTATTTTCCTGTATTTCGTATCGTGTTCTGCAGCGCGCGAGTTTATTGCTTCTTTTTAATTTTGCGCCTCTTATACAGCTGATGTGCAGCTACGAGTGAACGCATATGGTGGAATATTCGATAATGGTAGAGTTTTACCAAATATGTACAGGGAAAGAATATTAGATCTCTATGACGAAGGATGGGGCCAGCGACAAATCTCGCGAGAACTTCGCAAGAGTGTGAGTTACGTCAATAAAGTAGTGAGCCGTTACTATGAAGCAAACACATCCCTTCGTCCAACTAAAAGTCACATTGAAAGCCGAAAGATCGATCAAGATTCTTTAGATTTTATAGAAGTCCAGAAACTGATGAAGCCAAGCATTTATGGCCGAGAACTTTAAGAACGGCTTTTGCTAGATGGCGTTGTCAATCCCGCGGACATCCCAAGCGTTTCGCAGATAAACAAAGTTGTTCGCGAAAAATTGATTATGACAAGGAAAAAGATCAGTGTTATTCCTGTTGAATCTGCGACGCCACATAATTTACAACGCATTGATGAATATCTGACCGAAATATCAAACATAAACGCAACAAACCTGCACTTTTTTGATGAATCAAGCGTGATCAAAACGACTGGGAACAGGATATATGGAAGTGCTACATTAGGCCAAGCTCCCGGGGGGGTACTCCCTATAATGGCCTATACGGGGAGGCTCCGCCCGAAAGGGGTACCTTTTTCAGGCTACAGGTATATAAAAGGGTAGAGATTTCACAAATTTAGGTATATGAAAGGGTAGGGAAATCTGCCATAATGATATTTTAAAAGGCCTTTACAATAAATATTTCGAGCAGACGCAACTTTTGGCTGTATCGTCTTAATTTATTAAGCGCTACATAAAAATGACAAGAAAACTTCCCGTTTTAGGTAAATGTGATGTCGTGTAGGTATATCAAAGGGGTGCCTTTTTGCAATAAAAGGTATACGAAAGGGGTACCTTTTCTATCAAAATGGTATATAAAAGGGTAAGGGGTTGGATCTCCGGGCGGAGCCTCCCCGTACAAAACTTTTTCGAGTACCCCCCCCCCCCCCACCCGGGGCCAAGCTGCGTTCGAGATGCAGCGCTACGCATCAAATGCCAATTACACGCTCAATCTTCTCCATTCTTTCCTTGGTGTTGACTATTACAACATCGTAGATGGTCCCTCAAACGGAATGGAGCTTCTGCAGTTTTTTGATGAAGCACTACAACTCGAACGCGGAGATGGAAGCGCTGTTTTGGAGCGCGGTGACTGCGTAGTTATGGATAACTGCGGTTTCCACCATGGACACCACATCGAGCCTGTCCTGAGAAATATGCTAACTGATTGTGGAGTGCGACTCATTTACCAACCTCCCTATTCTCCACAATTCAATACGTGTGAGCTGTGCTTTCATCAGATAAAGGCATTTCTGCGAAGGCACCAGATGTTGGCAATGAACGAGACTGAAGTGGCGATAGCTGATGCGGTTCTAAATATTTCCCCAGCAAACTCATTCGCTTACTTCAAACATTGCGGCTATTTCTAGCCTTTTCATTACTAGTATACTAGTATAATAACAAGTGAACATGTTCAATACATATGAACCGGATACCATCTCGATCTAGTCAATGAAATTACATAAGAACTCAAGAATATTTATACTGTTCGATTTGTTTACATATTTATAGACAGAGTATTGAATTCTTCCAAATATTTTCCAACATACTGAGGATAATGTCAATAAACGTTTTCTAAAAGGAACTACAAACAGCTCAAACTATATCCGAAAGCGTTCGGGCGTGCGAAAATAAATAAAACACAACTTCAGTTCATTCAGTTCAACTTCAGTTCATTGCCGCGCGCCTTGTTTACACTTGGTTTGGCTTATAAATGTCCACGTTAGATTTCTCATACTGTTCGATTATTTGCAGTAAACGCCAATCCTCACTTTCATCCCAGTCAGGGACCTTTTTGAGTGCTCTCTGTAGAATAAGAAGATCACGATCCACAATATTTCTGTTACCAGTGCTGTATTTGAACATGTTCTGGGCTTTCAAGCGCGGTCTCATTACCGCGAAGAATCACAGGGCGCCCATACAAGCGGCGTGACTGTTTGTATGTTCGAAATATAAAGAAATGTATAAGGATTTTGAAAGCGTCTTATTATCGTTAACTTATTTCGAGTAATGTCTATGTTTAAGTTCAAAATAAACGTAAACCTACCTTAACTGTTGTATTTTGTCGTTTCTACAAAACCCTCCAAATCGCCCAAATTCGCCATTTTAAGCCGCAGAAACGACAAAATACAACAGTTGAGGTAGGTTTACGTTTATTTTGAACTTAAACATAGACATTACTCGAAATAAGTTAACGATAATAAGACGCTTTCAAAATCCTTATACATTTCTTTATATTTCGAACATACAAATAGTCACGCCGCTTGTATGGGCTCCCTGTGGAAGAATGAGAATTTACGTCTTTCACGCGCGGCTGTGAATTTCTTGAAATTGGATTCCTCCTCAATAAACTTAGTTTCAAGAGTTTTGTTTTCACGTTGAAGAGCGGTGACCTTTTGCTTTTCTTCTGGGTGCTTGTCCTTTATTTTGCACCGATTGATATCGTTGCATGGAAGTCCAGAGCATGTTGTTTTAATGTGCCCGCCTTGGTGACAATTGTTGCAAACTCGAACTCTTATCTCTCCAAGAGAGCGGAATTCTTTTTGTCTCTCATTCAGTTTCGCTAGTTCATCCTTTGCACTTGTTATTTGCACTCTAAGCATTTGAAGATTATACTCGATTTCTTGTTGTTGGGCGTCCAAAGGGCTTTGCTTGAGAGATTTTGATGCCGCACTCTCTGGGGTAAACAACAACTGTTTAGGCTCCAAGGACGCACCGCTATTTTGCTCCATATCGGGTTCCGATTCGTCTCGCTCCGTACGTCTACACTTTTTAGGCATTGGCGAATCAACCTCATTTGCTACGAGATAAATTTTCCTGTAGTCTTGATCCTTTACGGTTTTTGAGCTTCTGAGCATCTCCTGAAATGCGAAGCCATCGGAGCCACAAAGATTGATAAAGTCTCCATCTTCGTCTCGGAACCGTATTCTAATATTTGAGGTTGGCAGGTGAGCTAAAGGCGAGCAGTGCCGCTTGACTTCAGATAAGAGTTTTTCCAAGGTGATATCGTACAGGAGAAAAGTGCTAAACCGCTTGTCGTCTCCGTATTCTACTTTGACCTGATAAGTCGCCATCTCGGAATAGAGCTCGCGGGAAAGGTGCAAAACACTTTCAAAACCGCATGAGTTAGCGACTCCGCCTTCCCACGTCCCCCGCCTTCTGATTGGCTCGGCGACCGGACAACTCATCAAACTTGTCAAAAACCTGTCAAAAACTTGTACGAAACTTTGTTAGGTGTTCACGGTTCGACACGCAGCACTGTAATACGGAAATTTTCATCATTTAATTAAAAAACAAAACTAATTCAATTGTCAAAATGTCACAAAATGGCACGTTCTTATTCAGTTTAAAGCGGTTATTTTGTTGCTAGCTTTGTAGCAACCGTAACGGGTTACTTTTGTTTGTTACGGAATACTTCTGGCTTTTTGCCAAATACTGTAACATGATACCGTTGTTTTTCTCACTTTTGTAACATGATACCTTTGTTTTTTTAAAACGAACGTAACACGATACCCTTGTTTTTCTCGAAAAAGCCACGTCTCCATATAGACATTGAACGAAAAGTACTATAATAAACGAAGTAATAAACGAATAAATAAAAAAAAACACTCTCTTCGGAAAAGTTCTTTAAAGCGCAGTACACCTGGGGTCAATTCAATAAAACTTTTACACTTGTAATTTACACGTTGGACCGTTGTTTTTACAAGCGCACGCGAAAGCAAGTTCAATAAATGTTGTTACAAGCTGGAGTTACAAGAGTCCGACTAGTAGTTACAGGTGTGGCGCTACGCCTGTAAAAACTGAAATTAAGCCAATTCAATAAAACTTTTTACTGGACTCCAACTTTTTTTTGTCGCACTCCCCGCTTGTAAACTACAAGAGCAATTTACAAGTCATAAGTCACTTGTAAGCTTCGAAGACAAGTCGTTACCGGCTTTATTAAAGGAGAAAAACACGACGTCTTTGAGCGAAGAAGAAGTAGAAGAACTGTTACAAGACAGAATTAGACGAAAGCCTTGAAATGTTTAGCAAAGACGGCTTCTTGACGTGAAAATTCACGCGACTTCAGATAGGTGTGTTTGCAGAGCATGGGAGGGCCAAGAGGACAGGCGATAAGAGCTATTGCAACAGTATTGCAGTATTTTCTTTAGATCTGTGAATATGAGTGAGTCGATGTCGCAATGATGGGAAATGGACTAAACGACACTTAAATAAGAATACCGAGATTTCTCCATTATTTTGTCATTAAGTACAAAGATGACATTACTTTACGGTCTGATGATATGCATATGACGACCCCTAAGTATGGCAAGCCGACTGTAGCAATATTCAATATTTTTATATTTATTCAATTTAATATTTATATTTATGTAATATTTTTATATTCATTCAATTTAATATTTATATTTATTTAATATTTTTATATTCATTCAATTCAGTATTTATGTTTATGTAATATTTTTTTTATGTTTATTCAATTCAATCCCCGTATGTATGTAAACACTTTTTAATCATTTAATTTAATCTGTCTATATTCATTTAATCTGTTTATATTCATTTAATTTAATCTGTGTATATTCATTTAATCTCGGGAACTGGGGCAAGCCATCAGATCAGAAGAAGGAAGGACTGGGAAAGAAGCAATACGGCGGATGAGGAGTCGGATGAAGAAGGTTTCAACAGGAAAGGTTTTGACGTTGTAAGAGACCTGCCTGCGTTTTTAGCTTCGGTTTTAGATAAAACGGAATACATTTGTCAAAATGACGTCGACCAAGGAACTGCCGAAGCGCATGATGAAGTGATTGACCAGAGTATTACGCTCGATCAGTATAAAACACGGACTGCGGACTACGGACTACGGACTGGGTAGTGTTGGCATTAAAAGTTGACTTTCTCAACAAAGTTAGCCTTTTTCCTGCAGAAAGCCTGCTTATAGGATACGGCAAAGCACTGTCAAAACACTGTCATTTTGATCGCGGGCTCGCTTCGCTCGCCCAGCGGCTCGGTTCGCTCGCAGACTCGCGCCTTCGGCACTCGCGGGATCGCGAGTTCGGCGCTCGAAGAGTTCAATATTCACGTTGCCCCCGAATAGAGAGCCTGCTCGCAGGCTAAAAGCTGACATGTCTCTTTTAAAATTGTTATATAACGTTTGTAAATGTGACAAGTCACGTTTTTTCCACGAGATCGCAAGTGATCACCCACAGCGGAAAGTAATCCCTTGAGAAATTAAAACAATCCCTTGAGAAATTAAAAAAGTCCCTTGAGAGTTAACAAGAATGTTCCAAATTTTGCCCAACATAACTTCTATTCTCCTACTTTCGCTTGTAAACAAGCAAAAACGTCGAAAAAATAACTCAAAAATTGAAGCCGCCCATTGGTTTTCCGGGGTAGACTCTGGTTTGGCCATTTCTCTCAGCAAAGCTCTTATTCTCGGTTTGTCTTTGCTGGTCTGAATGTTTCGCTGACGCAAGGCAAAGAACTGCGCAAAATGCACGCTTCAATCAAAAGACCACGAAGCGGGAGATACTGAATGCAATCAAGATAATGATTACAGGCAGTTCCGCAAATCTAACATAGAAAAGGCATAACTACGACAAATTAAAAATCACTACTGTACGAAAACATTATTTTAATTCTAAGCGCAATTTACCTGTCCTTGACTTTTAAACACGGACCTCAGTACATCTAGCGATAGAACATTCGTAGTTCCTTCCCAGATGGGCAAAACCTTTTAAACAAAACAACATAGGCAATCAACTTTCAATTGTCCCTTACAAAAACATACTTATATGACAGAAAACCATACAATGACGATGACGGGATCCCATTAAGATGGCTGGCTTACATATGTTTTCGGGTTTAATAAGAATCCATTTAAAGTTTGACATTTCGTTATAATTTGCGGCGTTTAGTTTTATAACTGGAATTAACACTCTATTTCCACTTATCCAACCAATATTAATGTATTGTGTCGAGGTCAAATAATAAAAGTTCCGACAGACTTGACATATATTTGCTACAAAGAAAAGCACTGTACGGTTAAGAACACGAACAAAAATTGACAGGGAAAAGATAACGACAAAAATAGCCAAAACTAGACACCTTCAAACTTTGCATGATTTTTAGGAACACGTAACTTAAATCGAAATGGACGAGCGATTGAGACAAACTATCGTGACGAGAGGTTGAACTCGTTATTCACAATGAAACTTAACAAAGGCGAAATAGAAATCTAACGGAATAAATTAAACAACGTAACTAAACATGTGTGACGAACAAAAAAAAAACTAGCCTGCAAAACAATCGGGCGTGCGAAGCTTGCAAGACGACCGGCACTTCGCGCCTTCGATAAGCGGTTTTCCCAATGACTTAAGAGATACAATTTTACAGTTTTGCATTTAACAACACCTGTGCATTTCCTGTTTTCCTACAAGTGTTTGTAAATAATTTAATCGCTCATATAAGACGCAACTTGTGCGCGCGTTATTTTTAAACCCTAATGGTCTCAAGAAAATTAGTAAGCGTGACCGGGAGATGTTGAAATCAACAGAAACATTTCCTGGTCACGCTAACTGTTTGCGTGATGAATTCCTGCTAAGTAATTTTAGATTCAATTTTTCTAAGCCGCCGCTGTCTCGAAGTTCCACCCAGCTTTTCACGACAACTACACTGCCTAGCAAACTGAAAAATTCTTCGTGTATACCACGTTAAACTCAGTACAGAAACCATGGCTGTCGTCGAGAAACACTGGCAAACAACAAGACCCACCATCAGAGAAAGAAACAAGTTTATGTTTAACAACGATCTCTTCTGCGATGTGGAGTTTGTTGTTCGCAAGACTGATGGCGAAAATGAAAGTAAACAAGTGATTCCAGCTCACAGGTTCGTGCTGTCGATTAGCAGTCCTGTGTTTGAAGCCATGTTTTACGGTGAGCTGGCGGAGACTGGAGACTGTATTGAACTACCTGACTGTGAGTACGAGAGTCTGTTGGAGTTGTTTCGCTACATGTACAGCGATGAAGTGCAGCTGAGCGGAAGTAATGTGATGGGAGTGTTGTATTTGGCGAAGAAATACATAGTGCCTTCACTGGCTGATAAATGCACGGAATATCTGCAGGAAATCTTAAACCCAGCAAATGTTTTTGATATTTTGCCACACGCCCAGAAATATGAAGCAACTAATGTGGTGGATCAATGCTGGAAAGTGATCGATGAACAGACAGAAGAGGCTGTGAGGTCGGATGGATTTGTGACAATTGAGAGGTCCTTACTTGAGGCAGTAGTTGTAAGAGATAGTCTCGCAATTGAAGAGATAGAGCTGTTTAAAGCTGTTGACTTGTGGGCAAAAAAGGAATGCGAGAGGAAAGGCTTAGCGGCAGATGGTATGGCAAAAAGAAAGATTCTTGGGAAAAAAATATTGAAAGGAATGCGTTTACTATTAATGCGGCAAGAAGAAATAGTCCGCGTCGTTAAATGTTTCAACTCCGTGTCAACTCCCGCAGTGGGACTTCCAACAAGGGAAAGATCTCTTTACACTGGTAATATACAAACATGTTGTAGATTGGGCTCGCTGTCAACCAGTGCCGACGGATGTCATTATGGCGTTACAGATGCTATCTGTTTCTCTGTGGACAAAGATATTGCGCTTCGCGGAGTGTGCTTCTTTGGAAAAACGGGTTCTACTTACTCGGTAGACTTAGAAGTTATCGACACTGAGAGTGAGTCAGTTTTGGTGTATAAAACTGGAAAATTTTTTCCGGTTCTGTTACAGTGCGAGAAAGGTAGCTTTTATAATGGTTTTAAACTGTTGTTTGACACGAAAATTGTTTTAAAGAAAAATACCACGTACTGCTTAAGAGCTCTAATATCGGGCTCTCCTTCGTTTCGTGGAGTAAACTGTGTCAGCTCTGTTCGATGTTCAGATGTAACATTCACATTTATGAATGCTCCATACTCTAATTGTGTCGAGGTCAAATAACAATCTTATGAACAAAGCACGGCAGGCGTTTTATACTAACTTTATTGAGGAAAACAGCTTTGACCAACGTAAGTTATTCCGTGCTAGTAAGCGCTTGTTTAATCAGTCTCAGGACGACGGGCTACCTCCAAACCTTCATGCTCCGACTTTTGCTAACGAACTGGGAAAATATTTTGTGACAAAGATTGATACCATCCGGAGACAAATTGATGCTGATATCACAGATTTAACGGTTCCCGTGGAGTCTATTACTGTTAATAGTAATGCTATGGTAATTCCAACGTTATCTGCTTTCAAGACTTTGTCTGACAAAGATGTTAAATCACTAATCCAGAACTCGGCGTTGAAGACCTGTCCACTTGATCCCATGCCCTCCCGCTTGGTCAGCAAATGTGACGCTCTACTTCCGGTCATCACTTCAATCGTAAATAAATCATTAAAAGCTGGTCACTTTCCTGAGAGTTGGAAAGAAGCGCTAGTTTGCCCATTACTCAAGAAGCCAGGTCTCGATATTACATTTAAGAACTTCAGACCAGTTAGCAATTTGGCTTTCCTATCGAAGCTTACGGAGAAGGCAGTCTTTCATCAGATACATGATCATATGGTTGATGTGGGCTTATACCCGATCGCGCAATCGGCTTACAGAGAGAACCACAGCACTGAAACTGCACTCCTGAAAGTCAAAAACGACATCCTCCTAAACATGAATAAGCAGCATGTAACTCTACTCGTGCTGTTAGATCTTAGCGCTGCTTTTGACACAGTTGACCACGATATCTTGCTGAAGGCACTCAAAAAGCGGAGACTTGGAGGCAGGGCATTTGAGTGGTTCCGATCGTATCTATCAGGACGCTGTCAGCGGATATTGGTTCGTGGGTGTCAGTCTAAGAGTTTCTATTTGAACTGCGGGGTTCCTCAAGGCTCCTGTCTTGGGCCGCTCTTGTTTACGATCTATACGAGCTCGCTACTAGATGTCATTCAAGATTTTCTTCCATCTGTCCATTGCTACGCAGATGACACCCAACTTTACATCTCCTTTAGCCCTGCAGATGAAACGGGTCACTCAGATGCTATTGCTGCCATCGAGCGTTGTATTCAGGTCATCAGGAGTTGGATGCATGATAATAAACTACTACTGAATGAGGATAAGACTGAGTTTCTTCTGATTGGCACAAAACAGCAGCTTGCCAAAGTAAACACCTCGCACATTACAGTCGGTAATGCAAACATAGTTCCGCAATCTCCTGTTAAGAATCTTGGAGTCTGGCTTGACTCAAACTTATCTATGGTGGATCATATCACTAAGACCAGTTCCGCAGCGTTCTATCATCTCTACAACATTAGAAGAATTAGAAGGTTCTTAACCAAAGAATGCACAGAAACACTGATTCATGCTTTTATATCAAGCCGGCTTGACTATTGTAACAGTCTCCTATTTGGAGTGCCTGAACGCCATCTTCAAAAATTACAAAGGGTTCAGAATGCAGCTGCGCGATTGATTTTCCAGGAGAGCAGATATTGCCACATCACACCTCTGCTCAAGTCATTGCACTGGTTGCCTGTTACATATCGTATAGTTTTTAAAATTTTGTTGATTACTTTTAAAGCCGTACATGGTCTTGCTCCAGCCTACATAAGTGAACTTATTTCCGTTAGAGAAACTGCTGGAAGACATTACCTGCGTTCCAACAATGGTTTACGCCTTAATTATAGCCAATGTAAATCACTCGCAACGCTTGGGGATCGCTCTTTTCATGTGGCCGCCCCTAAATTATGGAACGATCTTCCAAGTGAAATAAGAAACATGCCATCTCTGCAAAGTTTTAAGAAAGCCATCAAGACCTTTTTATTTTTAAAAGCTTTTTAATTGTACATTTCTTTTTATAGTCATATACATTTTAATCTTTTTTTAGCTTGTGAATTTAAATTTTAAATTTTTAGTTTTTTTTTTAACTATATTGTAATGCGCAATTGAAAATTTTTAAATTGATAATTGCGCAATATAAGTAAATTATTTATTATTATTATTATAATACGAATGGAACGACCGTTAAAAAGGGCGAATTTCCTGAATTGCTGTTTTCTCTCTGAAGTTATAATAAACAATTTTCGTCAATTTATCACAGAATGAAAAACACTTCCTCTAGTGTGTACTTGTATTTTGCATCGAAAACTAGTCGCAGGGACCACATTTTTGGTTCCTGCGACTAGTCCCACGAATTAAGCCGGTTTGATTTCTGGGACTAGTCGCAGGGACCAATAGTCCCACAAATCGGTCAATTTTCTATTGTGTACACGCTAAGGGATAAGTCCCTGCGACTATGCCCTGCGACAAGTCCCCTAGTGTGTGCCTAGCTTTAAGGAACTGTTTTTTTTTAATCTTATAATAACTCTCCTCGGCTTGAAATTTAAATGTAAAGATTTTCCTTTACTTTTGTCAATTAGCACTTTCAATCGTCACAGTTATTTCGTTGCAAGTAAACATTTCAAGCATTACATACATACATACTTTATTGGCTCGTCCCCACGGGGCTTTTCAGAGTCAATGTACATTACAAAATTTAAAAACGCAGAAAGCTAAACACATGACAATGATAACGTGAAGAAAAGAGAAAGGGTTGAATAACAATTAAATAAAACAGTCATTAAGAAGCTTTCGCCTGAGTAGGTGCATGAAATCCGTCACGGATGAACTAAACTGTAAAGTTGACATGTCTTGCAAATTAAAAAAACACCGCACTGAATAAACCCAAGTTCCCACCAGTTTTTCCACGACCCCACAAACATCTTTTTTTATTAAAGGTGGCTCAAGACAGTTTCCTGAATTTTTCAGCACCTCAACTTTGACGAATCAATAATACAACTCTTTTTCAGTTGACACAGCAGATTTGGTATTAAACAGATGCCCAACCACTGATGAACAAGTCACGATTATTTTCTTGACATTACAAGTTACCATAGCAACGGTTTAACCTGTTAAAACACCCTTAGTTTTTGCTTTACGAGCTTATAACTCAAAAACGAGCTCGGTGACCCCCATTTTTTTATGATTGAATAATGATCAGCATGTTAAGATACAACTTTTGTCAAAGTTTAATTAAAAAAATCTATTCTGTGGGTTCAGAGCCACCTTAAATTTTCGAAAATGTAAGGTGGCTCTGAACCCACAGAACAGAATTTTTTAAAACTTTGCCAAAAGTTATATCTTAACATGGTTATCATTCTTTCATCATAAAAATGGGGGCCACTGAGCTTGTTTTCGAGTTATAAGCACTTAAAGCAAAAATTAAGGGTGTTCTTAACATATACTTCTGTTGCTATGGTTACCAGTGACGTAGTGAATATGACCACAACTTGTTTAGTAATTATAATGATTGGACATTTGTTTAATATTATAATTGTTGCAGCAACTGATAAATATTTGTAGTACTGAGCCATCAAAGTATGAAGGATGGAAATTGCTGGAAACCGTTAAGAGCCTCCTTAAATTCCTACTACAGTGGAACCCCGATATAACGATATGCCAAGGGAGCAGTAAAATAATATCGTTATATCGAAGTATCGTTATATCGAATCTCCCGATATAACGATATGGCCGTAAAATAACCGAAAATATCGTTATATCGGGGTAAACCTAACAAGTACTTTTTACTGCATATTAGAGGAGGATAAAGAGAATAATTTTGATAAGAACACAGTATCAATTTCGTTTTGCTTCGTACAAAGCTGTTTTTAGAAACGTCAGAGATGACGCGATTACCGTAACGTTATTGCATTAAATTCGATGTTTTGCAAATAAAATGTGACGGTGTACTGATAATATCGTTATATCGGGAGGATTTTACGTTCGGTCCGCTAATTCTCATCGTTATATCGGGAATATCGTTATATCGAAGTTCGTTATATCGGGGTTCCGTCCCATACATTTTACTGTAACTTTTGCCGGGACATTGAATATTCATCGTTATATCGGGAATATCGTTATATCGAGGATCGTTATATCGGGGTTCCACTGTATGATGTAATTCGCATCTGTCCTATCAAAGCCGTTTTAAAAGATTAACAAGTTAACAAGAAGTCTGTTTTCTATTACCAAATATCTCTTTTCGTTCCAGAAAAATTCAAGTTTTTAAAATATGCAAATAAGAAAACTGATGACATTATAGACTCAACCAAATTTTGATCAAATATAAAGAGAATATATCTCAACCAATTTGTATTAGAAATGTTTGAGTCTTTGCAGGTAACAATTTTGTTACCATTGCAACAAACTGGATGCTAGACCTCTACGATGTTGAAGGTTATTCTGGCCATTTTTGGCATTCCATTTTGATATTTGCCAATGTGCCCCATCTGCATGATCTGGCAAGCAATATGAATGTGTTAGGTAGACTTCTTGGCCCGGTTTAATTTTTTCGGCTAAAAATTACTTACGGAGACTGAAAAAGAGTGAGTTGCCATAGGAACAAATTTTTAGTACAACTGTAAGGGTGCCAACTGTAGCATCGCAATAATTCTCAAATAACTGTCTACGAAGTGCAAACAGCATCTGTTCTGTTTAAATCTGATAATCGCATTTTTACTAAAGATGGTGGTGGTGTAATACATTTCATTATATCCCGAGCATTTAAAATAAATGTGTAGCAACTGCATTTAGAGTAAAACCACATACAGTGGAACTCCGATATAACGATCCTCGATATAACGATATTCCCGATTTAACGATGAATATTCAATGTCCCGGCAAAAGTTACAGTAAAATGTATGGAACGGAACCCCGATATAACGAACTTCGATATAACGATGAGAATTAGCGGACCGAACGTAAAATCCTCCCGATATAACGATATTATCAGTACACCGTCACATTTTATTTGCAAAACATCGAATTTAACGCAATAACGTTACGGTAATCGAGTCATCTCTGACGTTTCTAGAAACAGCTTTGTACGAAGCAAAACGAAATTGATACTGTGTTCTTATCAAAATTATTCTCTTTATCCTCCTCTAATATGCAGTAAAAAGTACTTGTTAGGTTTACACCGATATAACGATATTTTCGGTTATTTTACGGCCATATCGTTATATATAACAATATTATTTTACTGCTCCCTTGGCATATCGTTATATCGGGGTTCCACTGTATAATGCTCCGAGCATCTAGAACGTACTCCAAGAACTAAAACCGAACTAAAACCGAGACTAAAAAAGGGTAAACTACAAAAATGCAAAAAATCCCCGATGTGTACTTCATGTAGCATGAAATCGCCGTTTCTCGCTCTGCTAATAGCATGTAATCTGCGAAGGGTTTCTGCATTTACAAAATCCACTTCTGGAAGTAAATGCAAATCCAGATAGGACAAATAGGTAAAGAGAATAAAGAGAAGTATCAGTCAGCAGATATAATTTGTCATAAACCTGGTTTTGAAATACAATCAATTTCTCACAACTAGCATGAAGGTTAATCTGTTGCAATAACAAAGGAGACATCATATTCTTAAAATGGGAAACAACTTCCGGCCTATTAGTTGTTTTAGAGCGAAAAAGAAGTCGTTATTGTAAATGTAAAGCTTTCTTTATATCACAATAAAACAGGAACAAGGAAGCTTTGTTCAACTCACATTCATCAGTTCACTTTCTGCACCAAATATGCCGAAGTTTTGCTTAAACTGCTTTGCTTTGCTGTTCTGCCGTTTTTACTCTTGTAAAGTATTGCAATGTTGTTTCACAGCTACACCTCCTACATTTTCGTGAACGTGTTTCACAGATTTGGGCAAATGCTCTTTTTCCTCAAACTGTTGATGCTGTGGGAAGCTTGAATATTTTGAATTGGCTAAGAAATAAAGCAAGTACTTATAGAAACAGCCGACGCTCCATTTTCAAACGCGTTGGTCACACTTTAGAGAAATCAGAAAACTTAAAATTTAATGACAACAAGCACAAAAGCAGAACTTTGTGAATTAGCTTTTTCTCGAATTTCTCAAAGAAGAGCACGTCATAAAATTCTCCACAGCTCAACCAATTTCAAAACAATAACATAAAAATTTTCCAAAAGTGATCAACATGTAATTTCCCTTTACAATATCAAAACATTGTGGGGTAGACAGGTGATGAGAATAAAGATAAACATCGACTAAAGCAAAAAATTAAGTTTAGCTAAAGTAGATATTCGAATATAATATGAATCGTACTATGAATATTGCATTGTAATAACTAATTTTTAGGTACCAGTGTCCCCCACCAGTGGACGTTTTTGGGCACACTAGAAGATTTTGACACTTAAATAAAGTTGATGATGATGATGATGATGATGATGATGATGATGATGATGATTTCATTTGTCTTCATATACCACAAAAGTATTGGAACTAAAACTAAAATAAAACATCATCACAGTGCCATCTCTCCACCCAGGAACATAAATAGACGCCAAAGAATCGATAGGGCAATCACACAAATTGCTGGTTAAAAACAATGTGACGGCAGTCGCTGTTCTAATCGTCGCTGGATGTCAACAAAGTGAAGCACCGAACATGGACTCAGAACAGACTATGATGAATATTATCAAGGTGTGCTCTGTCAGCCATCACAGCTATCCCAATTGTTATTCTTTTATCATTCATACACTGTGGAGTCCTGGGACTAGTAGAGTCGTCACGTGACAAGAAGGCCGTGTACGATCGAGTTAGTTGAGTTCTTGCCATGTGTGTGTTGTGACTCGGAGTTTACACACTGTTTTCTGTATTAAATACACCACATTTTTGGCGACGAGGAACGTGATCGAATACCACGACCAGGTAGACTAGAGTGAAGCGACGTCTACACGGAAAATGCCTACATTTGGGAAATTAGACGAATACAACGAAACGGAAGATTGGCGCCATTACACTGAGCGTGTAAATCACTTTTTTGAAGCAAACGAGATAACCGATCCGGACAAAAAGAGATCCATTTTCCTGGTTAGCGTGGGAGCCAAAACCTACAAGCTTATACGAAGTCTGGTCGCTCCGGAGAACCCGAAGACCAAAACCTATGAGGATTTAGCGAAACTCGCCCAGGAACATTTCATGCCAAAGCCTTCCGCTATTGTACAACGATTCAAGTTTAACACTCGCACTCAACAACCAGGTGAGACAATTTCCATGTTTTTAGCTGAGTTGAGGCACCTGACCGAACACTGTGAATTTGGGGCAACATTAGATGAAATGCTACGTGATCGGCTTGTGTGTGGTGTTCACGACATCAGAATACAGCGTCGTTTACTAGCCGAACCGAAATTAACCCTGAAGCGAGCGCTCGATCTGGCTCTCGCCATTGAGGCCGCGGATAAGGATGCCTCGGAGATACAAAAGGGGGACCCTCAGGAAGGGGGTACTTCGCTCAACAAAGTCGATTTTAAAGTGGAAAAGGGTAACGAAGTTAATTGTTATCGCTGTGGCGGTAATCACTACCCCAGAAGCTGTCATTTTAAGGATGCGAAATGTTATGCTTGTGGAAAGTTGGGTCACCTATCTCGAGTGTGCCAGAACAAAAAGAAAGGGAAACTACCACCTCCTAGTACTAATAAGAAGTCAGACACCCCACAGGATACCCATCTCCTAGAGGGGGGAGAAGAGGCAATGGGGAGAGAACAGGGTGTGGGTGCATATTCTTTGTTTACCCTTGGCGGTAAACGACCTTTGCCATACAAAGTACAGCTGAGTGTTGGAGGGCAAGCACTAGAAATGGAAGTTGACACAGGGGCTTCATTGTCAGTGATAAGTGAAGGCACCTACAAACACCTTGTCTCACAAAACGGGGCACCGCCACTGGAGAAATCAGGAATTGTCCTTCGTACATACACTGGGGAAGAGGTCAAGCCCGAAGGGGTGTGTACAGTTGATGTACATTATGAAGGGGGCGAATACTCCTTGCCATTGTTAGTTTTAAGTGGAGAAGGCCCAGCTCTGTTGGGGAGGAATTGGCTGGAAGAAATTAAGCTAAATTGGCCAAGGATTAAGCAACTTACTTCGCATGACAAGCGACTTGGAGAGATTTTGCAGAAACATGCACAGCTATTTGGGGAGGGTCTGGGGACCCTACAGGGGACAAAGGCCAAGATCCATGTGGACCCCACAGCCACCCCCATTTTCCATAAAGCCAGACCAGTGCCATATGCTCTCAGGGAGAAAATTGAGCAAGACCTGGAAAGACTTGAGAAGGCAGGAACCATTGAACCCGTTCAATATTCCGAGTGGGCCACACCCATTGTCCCAGTTATGAAAAGTGATGGCACAGTAAGAGTCTGTGGAGATTACAAGCTTACCGTCAATAAGGTCTCGAAATTGGATGGCTACCCTATCCCCAAGCTCGATGATCTATACACAAAGTTGGCTGGGGGTCAAACGTTTACTGAGTTAGACTTGAGCCATGCTTATGAGCAGATGCTTGTGGATGAGAACTCAAGGGAGTTTTTGACAATTAACACCCATAAAGGCCTTTTTAGATATAACCGCCTTCCGTATGGGGTCTCTTCAGCGCCCGGCATCTTCCAGAGAATCATGGAGGGTTTGCTGCAAGGAATACCTTCGACAGGAGTCTTGCTAGATAATATCCTCATCACAGGGCCCAGCACGGAAGAGCACCTAGACAACATCGAGAAAGTTTTGGGACGCCTTTCTGATGCTGGCTTGCGGCTCAAAGCTGAAAAGTGCCAATTTATGAAGCCCGTTTTGGAGTGCCTGGGGCACCGAATTGATGCAGAAGGGTTCCATCCAGTTGAAGCAAAGGTGAAGGCCATCAAGGAGGCTCCAACCCCAACCAATCCCTCTGAGCTGAAGTCCTTTCTAGGGATGCTTAACTTCTATGGCAAGTTCATGCCCGACCTATCGTCCACCCTGGAGCCACTGCACGAGCTTCTGAGGAAAGATATCTGTTGGAAATGGGGTACAGAGCAACAAGAGGCGTTTGATAAGGCCAAGAATCGACTTCAATCATCAGATGTACTCGTACATTATGATCCTGAGAAAGAGTTGGTGGTATCTTGTGATGCTTCACCCTATGGTATTGGGGCAGTGCTGGCCCATGTTATGAAAGATGGCTCAGAGAAACCAGTTGCATATGCCTCACGAACACTCTCCACAGCAGAGAGGAACTATGGCCACCTAGATAAAGAGGCACTAGCTGTAGTTTTTGCCGTGAAGAAGTTCCATCAATTTCTTTTTGGACGTCATTTCAAGGTCTACACAGATCACAAACCACTTTTGGGGCTGCTTAACCCTGAACGAGCCACACCTCTAATGGCCTCAAGTAGGATGCAGCGATGGGCATTGACTTTGCTTGCGTATGAGTATGAGCTTATTTATCGCCCTGGTGAAGAGAATGGAAACGCAGACGCCCTCACTCGTCTACCCCTTCCAGTTGCTCCAGAGACCACGCCCACCCCAGGGGACATTATACACCTTCTAGAGACCATCAACACCAGCCCAGTGGATGCCACTAAAGTGAAGTTGTGGACAGCCCGTGATCCAGTACTTTCTCAAGTTCTGCAGTTCGTCCTTCACGGATGGCCCATGGCAGTCGAAGAAGAAGCCCTGAAGCCTTATTTTGCTAGAAGAGAGGAATTGAGTGTACATGCTGGCTGCCTACTTTGGGGATCCCGGGTCGTGATACCCCCACAGGGGAGAGAGGAAGTGTTGAACATACTTCATGAGTCCCACCCCGGTATTGTTAGAATGAAAAGCCTAGCTAGGAGCTATGTGTGGTGGCCGAAAATGGACTCACGTTTGGAGGAAAAGGTGAAAAGCTGTGTTACCTGCCAAAGCCACCAAAAGAAGCCACCCAGTTCACCGTTGCACCCTTGGGAATGGCCAGGCCGCCCTTGGTCTCGAGTACATGTAGATTATGCCGGTCCTTTTATGGGCAAGATGTTTCTCCTAATTATTGATGCACATTCTAAATGGATGGATATCCATTGTGTGAATTCTGCCACTTCCAGCGCAACCATTGAAAAGCTGAGGACAACCTTCGCTTCACACGGCCTACCAGAGATTGTAGTGTCAGACAATGGGTCCAATTTTGTTAGCAGCGAGTTCAGGTCATTTCTACAGAAAAATGGCATCAAGCACATTACCTCTGCTCCTTATCACCCATCATCAAATGGCCTCGTAGAACGAGCGGTGCAGACGTTTAAGCAAGGGATGAAGAAGCAAGGTGATGGTACTGTCGAGACCAAGTTAGCTCGGTTCCTATTAAGTTATCGTATTACCCCCCAAAGCACCACGGGTGAGTCTCCTGCTCAGTTACGCTGGGGACGAAGTCTGAGGTCACATCTCGATCTGCTGCGACCAGATGTAGCGGCAAGGGTACATGCAGCACAGTCAAGACAGAAGATACAGCATGATCAGCATAGCCGAATGCGTCAAGTGGAAGTCGGCGATTCAGTGAATGTTCGAAACTACTCCAGAGGCCCCAAGTGGATTCCAGGAACTATCATCCAGGAAACGGGTCCTTTGTCTGCGAGAATTGAGTTGGAAGATGGAACTGTGGTTCGAAGACACCACGATCAACTAGTTGCTCGACCCACAGAAAGTTTCAACCCTGGTGTCACATTACCAATTACTAGCCCATTGCAGCAGGAAGGTGTGGATCCAGAGATAACCGTACCTGATGTAAATGACCCCGAGGTTGCCCATGGAGACAGAGAACCACCCAGTGCAACAATGGTTCGGGACTCGGGGCCAACTACCCCTGTCAGGCGATACCCAGTGAGGAATAGAAACCCCCCGCAGCGTTTTTACTAATGGACTCATTCCCTCCCCCGTGAACAGTTTTAAGTTTTAGGGCAGAGGCGTTAATTTTTTTTTTCTCGTTGACATTTGTTTTCTTGCTTGTTTAAGAACTTGGGGGGGAGGAATGTGGAGTCCTGGGACTAGTAGAGTCGTCACGTGACAAGAAGGCCGTGTACGATCGAGTTAGTTGAGTTCTTGCCATGTGTGTGTTGTGACTCGGAGTTTACACACTGTTTTCTGTTTTAAATACACCACATACACACTCCAAATAAATATCACCCTGAGGCACAATTGATCATTCTTTCATTCACCAGTGCATTTGGTGTTTCCCCAAACAATTGTTTCGTAAAAACTTTATAGCTCCAATAAACTGCAACTTGTGTGTATGTGTAATTTCAAACCAGAATTATCTGAAGAATATTAGTTAGATAGATAGTTTATTAATACAACTTATTAATACACGCTAACTGATTGCGTGATGACTTCCTCCTAAGTAATTTTATATTCAAATTCTCAAAGCCACCGCTGGCCCAAGTTGCCACCCAACTTTCCACGAAAACTACACTGGCTAGCAAACTGACACATTCTCCGTCTATACTGCGTCGATCTCAGTACACAAACCATGGCTATCGTCGAGAAAAACTGGCAAACAACAAGACCAACCATCAGAGAAAGAAGCAACTTTATGTTCAACAATGATCTCTTCAGCGATGTGAAGTTTATTGTTCGCAAGACTGACGTCGGCGAAAGTGAAAGTAAACAAGTGATTCCTGCTCACAAGTTCGTGCTGTCGATTAGCAGTCCTGTGTTTGAAGCCATGTTTCACAGTCAGCTGGCGGAGACTGGGGACTCTATTGAACTGCCTGACTGTGAGTACGAGAGTATTGGAGTTGTTTCGCTACATTTACAGCGATGAAGTAAATTTAAGCGGAAGTAATGTGATGGGAGTGTTGTATTTGGCGAAGAAATACATGGTGCCTTCACTGGCTGATAAATGCATGGAATATCTGCAAGACAACTTAGATCCGTCGAATGTTTGCAGCATCCTGCCCTCTGCCCAGAAATATGAAGAGAAAGACCTGATGGATCGATGCTGGAAAGTTATCGATAAACAGACAGAAGAGACCTTGAAGTCAGATGGATTTGTGGCAATTGAGAGGTCCTTACTTGAAGCAGTAGTCGCAAGAGACAGTCTGACGGTTGAAGAGATAGAGCTGTTTAAAGCTGTTGACTTGTGGGCAACAAAGGAGTGTGAGAGGCAAGGTAAAGCGGCAGATGGTGCGATAAAGAGAAGAGTTCTCGGTGAAAAAGTGATTAAAGGAATACGCTTTCCAACAATGAAGCAAGAAGATTTCGCTAGAGTGGTGTTAGACAGTGAAATCTTAAGAAAAAAAGACATCGTCAGTATTATCAAACGTCTGAATTCAGTCGCGAGTTCTCCGGTGGGATTTCCAGAAACCAAAAGATCTGGTTTGGGCGGAGATATTCAACGATGCTATAGATTTGGCTTGATGTTAGACGAGGTAAATCGTCGTTATGGTCGCGAGCTATACGATGCCGTCAAATTCTCTGTGGATAAAGATATTGAGTTACACGGAGTGTGCTTATTTGGCAGTAAGAATTATCCTTCTTCTGTAGAATTGAAGTTAACAGACACCACGAGTGGAACACTTTTGGTGTCTAAAACTGGACAATTTACCTCAAAGCTTTTGCAGCGCGAGAAATATAGGTATTGTGGTTTTGAGGTGTTGTTTGACAAGAAAATAATTTGCAACAAATACACCACGTACGAGTTATGGGCTCAAATAATAGGACCTAATTCTTCCCGTGGAGAAAACGGTATTGGTTCTGTTAAATGTCGCCAAGTAACATTCACGTTTAGCGAGGGTGAACAACATGTCACTTTATACAATGGAACAAGCGTTCAGCGCGGTCAATTTCCTGACTTTTTGTTTTCCATTTAAAGAATAAATATTTGGAGCAATACATGTCGTCGCACCTCAAACTATCGAGCAGTGTTCCGTGTGTCGGAACCTGTAGCGACTGACGAGCTGTTTTAGTCTGAGAAAAATGATTACTTCTACTATGTTTTAAATCACAAAATTATTAAAAAGAATTTGTAAGAAAAAGGAAATAAAGCTCCACTCTTACTTGCCTAGAATTACGCTTGCTGTTTTCCCCCAACTGTTTATGGAATGTAATTTACAAAAGCGTTAAACATTTAATTTCCAGAACCTTGCGACATCAACAGATCATGAAGCCGACAGGTTAAAACTTGCTATCAAGAAAGTTTAGTTTTCTTTTAGGCTCATTGAGAGCGGTTCACATTGACTTACCCTGGATACCAGAGGCTTCTTTTGTGGTAGCGTGGTTCCCGGTTCCACTTAAAGCCTGCGTGGTGTCCTTGTTGCCCTTCGGCCGATCCTACCGTTCCCCAAGCGCGCAAGAAACAAGTCGACCTGCAAGGGCAACCAGTTGAGAAAATGCTAACAAAAGAATCCTGCGATGAAAAGCATGCCACACAGACGGGGTCGCTGTACTTATTAATGGTTGCCAGTATAAACAAAGTGAAGCACCGAACGTGGAATACGAACAGTGGTGAATATTCTCAAAATGTACCGTAATTGCTATTTTTTTATCGTTCACAAACACTCCAAATAAATCGCGCCCTGACGCACAATTGATCACTTTTGCAATCACTAACAATAAAAGCGCATTCGCTGATTCTCTAAACAAGTGTTTTGAAACTTTACTGCTCCAATAAAACGCAACTTGTGTGTGTAATTTAAAAAAAGAATGATCTGAAGAAAATTAGTTAGCGTGACCGAAAGATGTTGACATGACATCGACAACTGCTAAAACAATTCCAAGTCACGCTAACTGATTGCGTGATGAATTCCTGCCAAGTAATTTTATATTCAAATTTGCTATGCCACCGCTGGCTCAAGTTGCCTACCATTTCACCACGAAAACTACAGTGCTTAGCAAACTGAAACATTCTTTGTCGATCTCAGTACAGATTAGCAGTCCTGTGTTTGAAGCCATGTTTTACGGTGAGTTGGCGGAGACTGGAGACTCTATTGAACTGCCTGACTGTGAGTATGAGAGTCTGTTGGAGATGTTTCGTTACATGTACAGCGATGAAGCGGTCTTGAGCGGAAGTAACGTGATGGGAGTGTTGTATTTGACCAAGACTGAAATACATGGTACCTTCACTGGCTGATAAATGCACTGAATATCTGGAAGATAACTTAGATCCGTCGAATGTTTTCTGTATCCTGCCCTCTGCCCAGAAATATGAAGAGAAAGACCTGGTGGATCAATGCTGGGAAGTGATCGATAAACAGACAGAAGAGGTTGTGAAATCTGATGCATTTGTGACAATTGAGAGTCTTACTTGAAGCATTAGTCATAAGAGACACTCTGACGATTGAAGAGATAGAGCTGTTTGAAGCTTTTGACTTGTGGGCAACGAAGGAGTGTGAGAGGCAAGGTTTAGCGGCAGAAGGAAAAGTGAAAAGAAGAGTTTTTGGAGAGCAAATAATCAAAGGAATACGTTTCCCAACAATGAAACTGGAAGATTTCACTGGTGCGGTGTTAGACAGCGATATTTTAACAAAAATTGAAATCAGTATTGTCAAATGTCTCGGTTCAGCGTCAAGTTCTCCAGTGGCATTTTCCGAAACTAAAAGACGTGGTTTATTATTTACCGGTAATGTACAACGATGTTGTAGATTTGACTCAGTGGATGTAAGTGGATGGTATTATGGTGGCTCCATAGATGCTATCAGTTTATCTGTGGACAAAGATATTGTGCTTCACGGAGTGTGCTTCTTTGGTAATGAGAATAAAGCTTACTCGGTAGACTTAAAGGTAAATGATACCTTATCAGTTCTAGTGTCTAAAACTGGACAATTTTCTTCAGAACTATTACAGGGAAAGAATTGTAGCTATTATGGTTTTAAAGTGATGTTTGACAAAGAGAAAGTCATTTTAAAGAAAAACACGAAGTACAACATAAGGGCTAAAATATTTGGCTCTGTTTCACAACGTGGAGCAAGCTATGTCAGTTTTGTTCAGTGTTCAGGAGTAACATTCACATTTATGAATAATGAATACTCAACTAATGCAACATGCATTTATGATGGCCAATTTCCCGAATTGCTGTTTTCTCTTTAAATAAATATTGATCATTTTGTTAATTCATCACAGTCCGATCAAATGCCAGGTGAGGATTCTCCTTTAGTCAAACTACTGAATCTGTAGAACCCAGAGTGGATTACACATTTTGAAACTGAGAAAAATAACGGCTGGTTACATAGAAATCAAATAGTTGTAACGCCACAATTTTAAATATGCCTTGTGTTCGAGTCCCTCGCAGGAGACCATTTGTTGAACTTTTTAGCTAAACTCTTTAATTTGCAAAAGTCATTAACACATAATTTCTTATTACTGTAACAGAAATGTGCGGAGAATAATCAACTAGGGTATATAACTTGATGTATGTACAAACAAAGTGTCCAGAAGTAACATTAAAAGACATTAATTATAAGACAATTAACAGCTCTGATGTAACAGATTGCTTATCGTTATATACTTTTCATTTCCAAATCAGAAATAATGCAAAGGGGAGATGCAAACACAAAAAGGGGAAAAGGGGAATTTTTGATTGTTTTTGCATAAGCTTCCAATTTTGGAGTCTCAAAGAGGAACATTTTATTGATTTCCTCAACTTAACCTTCAAATCCAATAGGAGGTCAATAGGTATATTTCTCCTAAAAACATCGATACATTGTCATGCAACCAAACATATGATAAGAATATAGAAAATCATCAACAAAGAACAAATAGTTACAATTTATATACTGTTGCAGTGTTGTGATTATAAAACAATAGTGGAAAACAATGTAGAAATTGACAACCAAAACTCAACCTGTAGTAATATTCCTGAATCTAGCTATGACAATTTGAATCCTTACATTGACAAAGCGTTGTTCGACAGATCTATCTTAGTGTTATTAAGAGCCTTGTGTTCACTAAGCCTGTGTACTTTGTTATGTATTTTTCTGAAAGATTATTTGTCGTGCTAAATAACAATAACAGTAATAAGAATTCCTACCAATATTATCATAGGAAACTAGGTGATGCTTTAAGTAATCGAGATGTAAATAAAAAATGTAAGTAATGAATTGATGTATGTGATTAAAATAAATGTTTCGAAACAAATCAACTATGGGATAGAATTTAGCTTCATGTACAAGTTAATTCTCAAAACTAACATAACCAGTTATATATGACAATAAGAAAGGAGAATGTGTTGTTTATAGCTTGGAATTGAAATGTTTTCATGAAGTACAACTGGGAGTGAAGCGGTAGTTTTAATGCGAAAAAAATCTTATACCAAAACACAGTTTGCTTATCGTAATAAAACTACAATAGCGAAGCTTTATTTAACAACTGCTAAGTAGTTTGCGCTACCCAAGTTGTGCTCAATTTTGTTCTAAGGATACAGAAAGTTTGCCATAATATATTTTTCTTTCTTTTTCTTTTATCGCACCCATAGGCACTCTTCCTTCATAAACAACACTATCGCATTTGCTCTTTCTTGACCAGACAAGCGTTTTTTACAAACATTAAAAACCTGCTAGTCTCTAACTTTGTCTTTGTGGGTATTATGGTCGGATTTTGCGCAATTCTCGGTCACGCTGAGTGCGTGATTATGGTCACGCTAGCTGAGTACGTAACCACTGATTTCTATGACGTCAAAAGCACGACAAGGAAACTGAAACACAATATGCGAAACTGTGTACCGATGCTTGGTAATCAACGGCTTCCAATTTATCATGACGAGAGACAATTTTGATTTCCTGAATAAAGTTCTTACATTTTCTCCTTATTTTTGTTTCTCCTCCATTACACACCATTTTTTTATCATTACTCGGTCACCTTGCTGTTAAGACTTGCCAGAAACTTGCTATCACGATTCACGCAAACCACACAAAATCACGAAATTCAACTATAATAATTATAATAATGATCTTTTAACAGGAGGCTCCACTCACTAGTGTGGTTTTCAGGGAGGTCCTGAGATAAAAAAAACAATGGCATAAAAAAACTATTACGAAGTCCAACAGCCAATCTGCCTAAAAGTCTTGGGTGATCAGGCCATCCCAATAAAATGTCTCGTTTCCCGTCGCCCCGTCTCTTGTGATGGTGGTTCGGTCAGTCGGGCAAAAGAGAAAAAAAAATGAACTCTTGAAGGGGTCTGGGTTCATTTAAGAAGCCAAGAGATGCAGAACCGAAAGATTTTGTTTCAGTCGATCTAGCTGAGAACGGTTGGAACAAGCGTTAATGTCCTTGGCACAAAACAGCCTTTGAAAAACTTAGTATCGATGTTAATTAAAGACAAGGACACCACATCATACCAATTGTTGTTAATTAAACAAGATCGTGTGCTTGTAAATTAGAGTACTTGCCTCTTTGACTAGTGAATCTGGAATTTTTTTTTTTTTACATTTCGAAAAAATGGGTCGGTCGGGCGATGGGAAACGAAACATTTTATTGGGATGGCCTCAGTAAAGCAGGTATAAGTGGTCGTCCCGGGCTTGCGGTGGTACTGGAACTCAACTAACTCAACTGAAACTCAATAAAATACCGGCCCGGGAATTCAATATTAAGGCCACCAGCCATGTTACACGGATAATCGTATCTATAACAAAATTTTCGATTAATTGGCGCGCGATCACGTGGGTGTCCAATTACAGGTATCCAATTTGAACAACTTCAAATTGGATACCTGAAATTGGACACCTACGCCATTCGCGCGTCAATCACATGCATTTAAATGGGTTCTTTTTTGCCGTTTTCCCACTGTTTGTACAACCAATTGAATTTACCCTTAACTTTTTCACACTAACAAAGATTCTCAAAGACTTCCTAACCTCGAATTTTGTTATTGATACGATTAATTAGCAATTGGACCTCGTGTCGTACAATTCAGAGAGTAATCGAGCTCGTAATTTAAAGTCGTCCTCGCGCTGCGCGCTCGGCCGATTTTGAAATTACTCGCCCGATTACTCCCTGAATTGTACTCCACTCCACATAGTAATAGTCCAATTACTATTACTATGGTTGTGACGTAAGAGCAAAATTACACAATTGTGAAACCAACAAGTACTGACGCAACATGAAAATAAGAGGCTAAGCAGATTTTCCGCTTTGGGCGAAATATAATTCCCGCAACAATTTCTTGATTTAAAAGAAAACATTCAGCAACCATGTCTGTCGTCGAAGAAAGCTGGCAAACAACAAGACTCAACATCAGTGAAAGATGCAAGTTTATGTTCAACAACGATCTCTTCAGCGACGTGTCGTTTGTTGTGCAAAAGACCAATGAAGCAGATGAAGTAAATGATAGTAAACAAGTTATTCCTGCTCACAAGTTCGTGCTGTCGATAAGCAGTCCTGTGTTTGAAGCCATGTTTTACGGTGAGCTGGCTGAGACTGGAGACTCTATTGACCTGCCTGACTGTGAGTACGAGAGTCTGTTGGAATTCTTTCACTACATATACAGCGATGAATTGAACATAAGCGGAAGAAATGTGATGGGAGTATTATATTTGGCGAAGAAATACATGGTGCCTTCACTGGCTGACAAATGCGCAAAATATCTGCAAGACAACTTAGATCCGTCGAATGTTTTTAGCATACTGCCCTCTGCTCAGAAATATGACGAGAAAAACCTCGTGGATCGATGCTGGGAAGTTATCGATAAACAGACAGTAGAGGCTGTGAAATCAGATGGATTTGTGACAATTGACAGGTCCTTACTTGAAGTACTAGTCGTGAGAGACACTCTGACGATTAAAGAGATAGAGCTGTTTAAAGCTGTTGACTTGTGGGCAACAAAGGAGTGTGAGAGACAGGGTTTAGCAGCAGATGGTGCAATAAAAAGAAGAGTTCTTGGAGAGCAAATGATCAAAGGAATACGTTTTCCAACAATAAAACTGGAAGATTTCTGCGATGCGGTGTTAGACAGCGACATTTTAACAAAAATAGAAATTGTTAGTATTGTTAAATGTCTCGGTTCAACGTCGAGTTCTCCAGTCGGATTTTCAGAAACAAGAAGATGTGGTTTGCAATTGGACAGTGATGTTCAGCGATGTACTAGAATTCGCTCATTGGCTAGCAGTGGATGGAATTATAGTGGCCGCCGAGACGCTATCAGTTTCTCTGTTGACAAGGATATTGTGCTTCACGGAGTGTGCCTTTTTGGAAGTGAGAATAATACTTACTCTGTAGAATTAGATATAATGGACTCAAACAGCAAATTAATTATTGTGTCTAAAACTAAACGATTTCCTTCAAAACTATTAGAGGAAGAGAATTATAGCTATTACGGTTTTAAAGTGTCGTTTGACAAAGAGGTCATTTTAAAGAAAAACACGAAGTACGCAATAAGGGCCAAAATATCAGGCTCACCTTCGTTATGTGGAGTGAACTGTGTCAGTTCTGTTCAGTGTTCAGGAGTAACATTTACATTTATGAATAATGAATACTCGACTAATAAAACGGACATTTATGACGGCCAATTTCCCGAATTGCTGTTTTCCCTTAAATAAATATCGATCATTTGGTTTATTTATGAACGATCTGATCAAATACCAGGTGAAGTAGCTCGTTTAGTCAAACTACTGAGTCCGGTAGAGCTAGAGTGGAAAACAAATTTTGAATCTGAAGAAAATAGCGGCTGAAAACATTAAAATAGTTTCAACACCCCACTTTAAGAATAAGCCATTTGTTTGAGTTCCTCGTTGGTGACCATTTATTGAACTTTCTCAGTCTATTCTCAGCTAACCCTTTAAAATGGAAAAGTGATTAATACATAATTCCTAATTACAATAACAGAAATGTAAGGAGAATAATGACTTGGAGATCATTGACTTCATGCATGTACAAGCAAGTTGTCTAGAACTAATATTTAAAGCAAATATGTATGACAGAAAGCAATTCAGAGAAATTACATTAAACAAAGGTAGCGTGTGTTTTTTTTTTTTTTTTAAATAAAATCTCTGATGCAACAGATTGCTTATCAAGATATTTTCCAGGCAAATCAGAAAATGGGAAAAGGGTGATTTTTGATTGTTTTTGCATTAGCCTCTTATTTTGGAGTCTCAGAGGGGAACATTTTATTGATTTCCCCCACTTAACCTTCAAACTCTATAGGAGGTCAATATGTAATTTCTCGATACATTGTCATGCAACCAAACATATGATAAGAATATAGAAAATCATCAAAAAAGAACAAATAGTTACAATTTATACTGTTACAGTGTTGTGATTATAAAACAATGATGGAAAACAAAGTAGAAATTGAAAACCAAATCTCAACCTGCAGTTGTTTCCCTGAATCTTACTATGAGAAATTGAATCCTTAATACATTGACAAAAGTGTTGTTCGCCAGATCTATCTTTGAGTCATTAAGAGCCTTGTGTACTGAGCCTGTGTATTTTGTTCTTTATTTTTTCTGAAAGATTGTTTGTTGCGATAAATAACAATAACAGTAATAAGAATTGCTACCAATATTATCATAGGAAACTAGGTGATGGTCACAGTAAGTAATCGAAATGTAAATAAAAAAATGTAAGTAATGAAATGTAAGTAATGAACTCTAGATAATGGATATTGACTGATTGAGTGGGCCAACTTATGTTGGCTAGAAACAGAACTGTATTAACATCCATGAACTCAAGTTCTGAGTAGAGCAACAAGAAATTATACACAGCTCCTTCAATGTAGAGCACTATTCTGGATCAAACGGTGATCAGCACGTGTATTAAGTAATGAATTGATGTATGTGATTAAAATAAATGTTTCAAAACAAATCAACTATGGGATAGAAATCAGGTGATGTAGAACTTAATTCTCAGAACTAACTTTACAAGTTATATATGACAATAAGAAAGGAGAATGTGTTATTTATAGCTTGCGATTGAAACGCTTTCATGAAGTACAACTGGGAGTGTAGAGGTTGTTTGAAAGAGAAAGAAAAACTCATACCAAAAAACAGTTTGCTTATCGTAATAAAGCTACAAAAGCGAAGCTTTATTTAATTCACAACTGCTAATTATAAAAGTAGTTTGCGCTACACTTCTTAAGTTTCCCTTTGCATCAGCAATCAACTAACTCACACTCCGTTTTGATCCAAACTTATAACAACTACAGTTGAATTATAGCTCAATGCCCTGAATATGCCCAAGGAGTTGTGCTCAATTTTGTTCTACGGATACAGAACGTTTGCCATAATATATTTTTCTCTCTTTTTCCGTTTATTACACCCAGAGACACTTTTCCATTCATAAACAACACTAGATCGCATTTGCTCTTTCTGGACCAGACAAGCGTTTTTCTTAAATACATTAAAAACCTGTTAATGTTAGTCTCTAACTTTCTTCTTTGTGGGTATCATTTTGAACAAGAATGGCCAGAAAAAATTTTCTTCTTGTCTTTTTCCCCCGATTTTTAGCAATTCTCGGTCACGCTAACTGAGAGCGTGATTATGGTCACGCTTGCTGCGTGCGTGAGCGTTGATTCGGGACTCTATGACGTCAAATCAGCCCGACAAGGAAATCACGAAATCCAACAGCTTATCACGAAGTCCAGCAGCGTATCTGCTGAACTCTCTTGGGTGATCAATAAAATCGGTATAAGTGGCCATCCCCGGCTTGCGGTGATACCACACATGTTCCGGGATATGAAATTGTCCATCAGCGATAAAAAAGCTTTGATCAACTGAAACTCAGTTAAACCCCGGGTCGGGTTTTTAATATCATGGTCACTAGCACGCACCAATAAGGCTGTGACGTAAACGCTAAATTACATAATTGTGAAACTAACAACAACTTGTGTAACATAAGAATAAGAGGCCGAGCAAATGTTCTGCTTTGTGCGAAATCATTGATAATTTGCGCAACAATTTCTTTATTTAAAAGATCTAGATTCAGCAACCATGCCTGTCGTCGAAAAAAGCTGGCAAACAACAAGACCCACCATCAGTGAAAGATGCAAGTTTATGTTAAACAATGATCTCTTCAGCGACGTGTCGTTTGTTGTGCCAAAGGTAAATGAAGAAAGTGAAAGTAAACAAGTGATTCCAGCTCACATGTAATCATGCTTTCGATTAGCAGTCCTGTGTTTGAAGCCATGTTTTACGGTGAGCTGGCAGAGACTGGAGACTCTATTGAACTGCCTGACTGTGAGTACGAAAGTCTGTTCGAGTTGTTTCGTTACATGTACAGCGATGAAGTGAGCTTGAGCGGTAATAATGTGATGGGAATGTTGTATTTGGCGAAGAAATACATGTTGCCTTCACTGGCTAATAAATGCACGGAATATCTACAAGATAATTTAGATCCGTCGAATGTTTTCAGCATCCTGCCCTTTGTTCAGAAATACGAAAAAAAAACCTTGATGGATTAATGCTGGAAAGTCATTGATGAAGATACAGAAGAGGCTGTGAAATCAGATGGATTTGTGACAATTGAGAGGTCCTTACTTGAACCAGTAGTCGTAAGAGACACTCTGACGATTGAAGAGAAAGAGCTGTTTAAAGCTGTTGACTTGTGGGCAACAAAGGAATGTGAGAGACAAGGTTTAGCGGCAGATGGTGCAGTTAAAAGAAGTGTTCTCGGAGAAGACGTGATTAAAGGAATACGCTTCCCAACAATGAAGCAAGAAGATTTCGCTAGTGTGGTACTGGACAGCAAAATTCTAACGCCGAACGAAATCGTCAATATCATCAAATATTTCAATTCAGTATCCACTTCTCCAGTAGGATTTCCAGAAACCAAAAGATCCATAAACAGTGGTAATAATATACTACGATGCTGTAGATTCGGCTCAGTGTCAAACCAAGCTTGGGGTTATGGTGACCGGAGAGATGCTATTAATTTCTCTGTAGACAAAGACATTGTACTATATGGAGTGTGCTTCTTTGGGAATCAAGAAAATAAACCTTTCTCAGTCGATTTGGAGGTGGTGGACGTCCATGGTAAAAACGTCTTGATGTCAAATTCCGGAAGATTTTCCTCAGCACTACTATGGGCCAAGAAATCTAGTTATTATGGTTGTGAATTTTTGCTTGAAAAGAAAATTATTTTAAACAAGAACACCACGTACGGCATTAAGCCTGGTTCTCATATGATCGTCCCGATCGTCTCTGTCGCTTCTGTCGCTTCAAAAAGTTTGCTTGATCCAATCATCTCAGACTTTGCAAACGACAGAAGCGACAGAGACGATCGGGGCGATCATATGAGAACCAGCCTTAAGAGTTCTCATTTCAGGCTCTCCTGCGTTACGTGGAGTAAACTGTGTCAGGTCTGTTCAATGTTCAGATGTAACATTCACATTTATGGACAGCGTGTACGCATGTAACGGAACGGATCTTAAACAAGGTCAATTTCCAGAATTATTGTTTTGCCGACAGTAAAACAGTAAACATTACGGAAAAATCAAGTCGAAAATGAGCCATAGGTCATCCAAGACGCTTAAAGCCTGTTCTCGCTAAAGGAAAAAAAAGACTATTTTGAAATTTAATTGTAAACCATTAGGTGCGAAAGGCATAAGTTGATTTTTGCCGAAAGTCAACTTATGTATTTCGCACTGAAAGACTTGAAGACTGCAGTAAAAGAAAAAGCGCAGGGGTGCGGGTGGAAGGGGAAAGAAGGAAAACAAAACAAAAAAAATATTGTAAGTTTTGATTCGCTTGCACGATAACTGATTAGATATTGTGAATTTGTCTTTAGAAATACAGAAATTAGTCCTTATTTTAGAAACGGTTCAACTTTTGCAACAAAGCACTTGGAAATCCCATTTTATTGTTAATCTGCACATACAGTATTTTTTTTTTTCACTTATAAAAATAAGAGGCCTGAGAAGCAAATTTTCTGCTTTGTGCGAATTTTATTTGCGCAACAATTTCTTGGTTTAAAAGATCTCGATTCAGCAACCATGTCTGTCGTCAAAGAAAGCTGGCAAACAACAAGACTCACCATCAGTGAAAGATGCAAGTTTATGTTAAACAACGATCTCTTCAGCGATGTGAAGTTTGTTGTTCGCAATACTAGTGGCGGTGAAAGTAAAAGTAAACAAGTGATTCCAGCTCATAAGTTCGTGCTTTCGATTAGCAGCCACTGCAAAGTGACATGTAAACTGCAGATGTACAGTAGCATACTGCACTCTCCAACAACAACAACTTTATTTGCACCCTTTACATTCAATTAAATTAACAATACAATAATAAAAGAAATAAAGTAAAGTGCATGGCTGCCCAGAATAACCACGATTGGGTAACAAGATTGGGCAGCCATACTTAGTTTTTAGTTAGTTATTAGTGCCACTTTGCAGTGCCACTGTTTGTGATCCAGAAACTGTTCGGTTTTTTGACAATAAGTCACGATCTTACAGTGTTGTCGCTCCACCTAGGAATATTAATGGGTGCCAAGAAACCTGACCATGCTGATGAAATTAACAAAAAAACTGCGATAAAGAAGAATTCCATTCAGAGGGATACACAGTACTAATAGTTAGTTGATGTCAACAAAGTGAAGCACCGAACGTACGGGCTCGGACTATGATGAATATTCTCAAGGTTGCTCAGTCTACCATCGATCACAGCTTATAAAAGCACCAACACTCCAAATAATAAATGGCACGCAATGCATGCAAAAGCGATGACATTTAACAAAGGGTCTTAACAGGAAAATTGTCAAACATTTATTGACAACGCAAATAAAAGTTCAGTGGAGCCCCGCTTTACGGAACCTGCTTTATGAGGATAGTTTTGTTTGTCCATACATTTTCTCTATCAATAACCCGGTTGATACATGTGTAAGAATACCCATTAATAACGGACACTTTTTATTCTGTGACCCGCAAGTGAAACGCTCTCATACAAAGTTAAAGGAGAAGTTCACTCCAGAATGGCCATTTATTTTTTTCACGCCAATAAAAAGTTTATACAAAGATATGTTATTCACCAAAATTTCAGCCTCCAACGTGCGCTATAACCCTACGAAATCTTTCTTTGAAGTAGCCCAAAACTCGACAACTGAACGCCGCCATTTTGGAGCCTGGTAATGATGCGTGACGTCAAAGAGCTCAGCCTGAAGTTTAGCGGGAAAATTTTAATAGTCGAAACTCCTTGTTTCTTTGTAGTAGCGTTTGTTTGTCGAAATACAAATGAGATACAAAAATCTTTTCTTGCTTCAGAAAGTTCTTTTCGCCGTCTTTCAACATCTAAAAGAAAAATTACTCAATAAGAATGGGTAGGGACGAAAAATTACTGCCAAAGCGAACACAAATATTTGTGTGTTCCGAAAGCTATACGGGAGACTGCTTTGAAGAAGATCACAGATACAGTCTCCTACGTGAAAATACCCACACACAAAAAAGAAAGAGCCAGAAGCAATACCAACCAATGATGCGTTTATGTTATTTTACTTTTTAGTTGATTTCAGGGAGGACTTTTAATCAACCAGAGAAACTCTTCTTGATCAAATATTAGATCGCAACTCCCAAAGTGAACTTTATGTCATTTTTGTAGTTGACTGACTGAGCTAGAAATGTTTGAATTATTTCATTTTAGATCAAGCAAAATTTTAACTTAACTTATTACTTGTTTGTATCTTTTTCTCTGTCTTTTTCTCCTTCTATATATTTATTTACATGTACAACCCAGTCATTGCATCCAAAATTTTTAACAACTTAGCCGTTTTGTTATTTCTATTCTGAGAAGTGTTGTTGCCAATTTAAGTCAATTTTTGTTCATGCTGTAATTATTTGCCGTCGTCGTATTTGCTCGATTAAGCGCGGGTCACCGATTAAACTCCGGCTTCGTATTAATAAACGTCGGGTCAAAAATGCTAGCTTTTAAATAAACGCCGGGGACGTTTGATCGAGGTCCCGGCGTTTATTTGCGGTCGAGCAAACAAGTAAATATATTCTCTTAAATAGCACTGCTACGACAAACTGGTACGGTTTGCTTCTTTGGTAGTTTTTTTTATAATGTTCAAGGAAAGTCCGGCGTAAAATAACTAGGATGGATGCAGTAAACAAAATGAAACAGCAATGTTCGCGTTCGTGTTGTCATGACTGACGCACTGTTGTTTATAACAGTGAACGTTTATAACTGCGGAGGACGTTGGCGACATTGCCGTTTATGGACTCATTAGTTGTTTATGTTCTGCAGTTGGTTTGTAACAAATCTTGATTGCAACATGCACGTGCCGTATGCAATACTGTTACTTTGGTAAAAATCATCCTCGGAGACCCAAGAGCAGTTTGTCGGCCGGGACGACTAGAACAATCGTGGTTCTTGGGACTGAAAAAATTACAAAAAAATGCACTTCGTTGATAAACACCGGACCCCGCCAAGTTTGAAATAAACGCCGGAGGTGTTTGATTTGAGAAAACACGGTAAGCAAAATGACTAACCTCCATTCTTTCCTTATTCTTTCGCCTCCTTTCGCTTGCATGTCGTTTGAAGGGAGTTACAGAAGGAGATTTCTTAAAAATGGTTTATATTGCGTCTGGCTTTTTCTATCTTTTGTGGGTATTTCCACGCAGGAGACTGCATCTGTGATCTACTTTGAAGCAGTCTTTCACATAGTTTTCGGAACACACAAATATTTTTGTCCGCTTTTGAGCAATTGTTCTTTTAAATATTGGAAGACGGTGAAAATAAACACCTCTTTTTGAATTTCTTGGAGCTCTGTGTGAGCAAAATGGTGCTGCACAAACAGGCATTTTGACAAACAAAAGCCAATACAAAGAAATAAGGAGTTTCGAGTATTTAAATTTCCCCGCCAAACTTCAGGCTGAGCTCTTTGACGTCACGCATACATTACCAGCTCCAAGATGGCGGCGTTCAGTTGTCAAGTTTTGGACTACTTCAAAGAAAGATTTCGTAGGGTTATAGCGCACGTTGAAGGCTGAAATTTTGGTGGATAACGTATCTTTGTATAAACTTTTTATTGGCGTAAAGAAAATAGATGGCCATTCTGGAGTGAACTTCTCCTTTAACCTCGGTTTATGGACACTTTACAGTCACTGCTTATATTACCTTTGCACCGTACATTTTTTCCATTTGTAACCATTGTGTGCTTATTACACTCCGTTTCTACAGGCTATGCGTTTTAGGGTGCGTTTCTTTGGGAAAAATCCAAATCCGGATTCTTGATCCAAAAACGGATTTTGCGTTTCTTTATCTATATCCGAAAATGGATTAATCTTGGACCAATGATCTGAAGAATCCACACTTAGAGTGGATACATCAGATCATATCTGAATCCAGATTTTTTCGACTTTTTTTGCTTGTTTACAAGCAAAAAAGTAGAATAGCGTTTACATGGGCTCAAATCTGAACCGGAAGGGATCGCATTTTTGTTAACTCTCAAGGGAATACTTTCCGCTGTGGGTGATCAAAGCGCGTGACTTGTAAAGTGTCACTCTATAGTTGTGCTTCAGCACTTCCATTCTTGTAGTAAAAACGTGACTTGTCAAATTTACAAACATTATATAAGGATCAAAAACGTGAGTAGCCCAAATCTTACGTCACATAACCAATTAAGAATGTAAGCGGTTCAGCGCAATTTTTACTAGTACAAGTCTTTAGGCGCTAATATTAATTTAACCTAAAACGATAAACAACGCAAATTTGTACTCGTACAAGTCTTTCACACACTAAAACGTTGCTAATAGTTAACCAAAGGGAACTCATTTCGTGACAATTGATTATTTCTGCTGAGTTGCACAATTTAGAATTGCACTATTACTAAAAATAGATTTCGCTGCATGATACCCCTCGCGTGAGTCGGACAACAATTTTAGTTTCGGCAGAGGCTTTGTATGGAGGGACGCATTCTTGACAAAAAAAAGGGCGAAAAAGGCACAATTTGAGGCCGAGATTCTCGAAAGGCTCGAAAAATGATAGATTCCAAACATTTTTGCTTTAGTAAGTGAAAAACAGATTGAAGGTATCCAAAAAATGGCCCAAAATTGAATTTATTAGTCGAAGATCAGGCAATGACACCTTGATTCCCACTGCAACATTATTCAGGCTGCCGAGAAATTTAAGCGGCGGATAGCGAATTACTATCGAATTATATAATTGCGAAGGATAGCACTTGTATGTTCGCTTCATTTAGGCCCCGGAAAGATCGTCGGTTGCAAGAAATTCAGAATTCTTCCCGAATTTGACGGCACTGATCGCCGGCCATCCGTTCTCAGTCGACACATGATAGAGGGCGAAAATATTATGCTATTCAAACGCCTTTCTAATGGAATTGGCGGCAGGGTTTGATTTTAATAATTTAAATTTATCCCCATTACTATTACAGACTGCAGCTACAGCTGCCGAACTCGATCAGTCTATATTAAATACGCGACAATTGTGTAACGAAATTGACCTCTATAAATATTCGGGTCAGGCAAGGAGACCGATCGGACGAGCGTTTCTTTGTGTAATTTTGTGGTGGCATAAATCTGAGGTTAGCTCTGTTGTGTTGCAAAATGTGCCACTAAGAACAGTGTAAACGTTTTGCATTTCTCACAAAAATAAATGTTTTCTTTCAGCAAATCCCGGCAGCAAATCGGGCCTTTATAATCCATTCAATAACTGAAAGTAAAACATTTTACACATTTATTGAATAATCATTCTGTTTGACAAACCTTTTGTTTCAAACCACGGTTTAAGCTTTCTACGTTGCACAGGTAAGGCTTTCTCTCGAATTCCGAGCCAATCTGGCCATGGTTTTGTGCCTGGGTTTTGTGAAACAATCGCCAAATATGCCTCCGAAGCACGAGGAGCCGCAGTCATCAAAATTTCGTTGCGGCACATCAAAGAAATTGGAAAATATCGACCAAATTCTTGGGATGCTAATGTCCGGAGTCGAACTGAGTATGTCAAAAAATTATCTGGATGGTTAACCGAAATGTCAATCATTATTGCACTTTTAAATAAGAAAAGATTGAATTTTGGCAGATCCTAATTACTTGCGGTTTCCGACAGTATTTCTCAGTCAGTTTTTTCCCCGCCGAGTTATAAGAGGGTTTGCGGGAAAGATCACGCGGAATAACAGCGAGAGAGTATTTTTCTAAAATCTTTTTGCTGAGCGCATGTGTTTTAAACGTTTTATTGTACAATTCGTAGTAACTAAGAAACTAAGCAAGTGAATAAAACAAACAAGAACAGTCTCATATTTTGGAATTTCTTTAAACAGTTCACTGCATAGCGGGAAGATTAGGAATATTGCAAGTCATTTCAGTTTATTCACGTCGAAAAAGAAATCAGTTCTGATGCAGTTATAACTTGCGGTTTAGAATACTTTAACTATTTTGTGCACTAAAAGAAAATGTACTTCAGTTTACTTTAATCCTAAGACGAACAGAAACGTTAACAGGAACAGTAACCACGAAATTTAAGTCAGTTTATAGAGACTGTAGAGAGGCTGTTATAGTAACAAATCGATTACAAGGAGTTCTTAGGCGGTTTAGCCGAGATGGTTAACTCGTATTTTAGTCCAGATGTAAAGAGCAAAAGGATTAAATTCAACCTTACCATGGTTTTTAAGCAGCTACTCTTGGATTTGGAGGTCAAGCCATTTTCCGTGACAGAAGCGCGTCACGCTGCTCCAATAAAATGCGTATTCGCCGTCTTTCGTTACAACGTTTATAGCAAAAACGAGTTAACAAACGTATTTGACAAATCAGCAGTATCGATGAAGTCTAAAGCGTACTTCTGAAACAAAAAAGAAGTTGCTGCTCCTCCGTCAGGGGAAAACCTGACAGCACTACAAAAAGTGGCCCTTGCCAGGCAGGGCTCTGGTACGCGTTGGGGAGCAACCACCATGGCCACTTCGAGTAAGCCAACATCCAGAAGACAGCTACGATGCGAAGAGGGAGAGTGGCCACGAACAAGGGAATTTCAATTGATATGAAGGAGCGGGACACTTTCAAAAACATCGTAAAAAGTTAAGAAAACGTAATAAACTACAAGAACAGACTTAGTTTTGTAACTAAATAAGAAACGGTGGGCCTGTCGCCTGAGCTCTCAGTCGGGCCGGACACCCGCAAATGCAAATGGTGAAAAAGAAAGAGCGGGCGTGTCGTCTGAGCTCTTAGTCGCTTCACGGGCGGGACACCTGCAAAAGCTACGAAAACAAGTAAGTACGCGTATTTAACTAGAATAAAATATTTAGTTATGTGAATGAAAAGGAGAGAGCACGCGTGTCGCCTGAGCTCTCAGTCGCTTCACGGGCGGGACACCTGCAAAAACGACGAAAGCTACTTAAATTACGCGTATTAAACTAAAAGAACAGACTAAATTACTGGTAGATAAATTAAAAAGAGAGAGCGGGCGTGTCGCCTGAGCTCTCAGTCGCTTTACGGGCGTGACGCCTGCAAAAACGACGAAAACAAGTTTAGTACAGGTATTAAACTAAAAGAACAGACTAAATTATGTGAATGAAAAAGAGAGAGCGGGCGTGTCGCCTGAGCTCTCAGTCGCTTTACGGGCGGGACGCCTGCAAAAACGACGAAAACAAGTTAAGTACAGGTATTAAACTAAAAAAACGGACTAAATTATGTGAATGAAAAAGAGAGAGCGGGCGTGTCGCCTGAGCTCTCAGTCGCTTTACGGGCGGGACGCCTGCAAAAACGACGAAAACAAGTTAAGTACAGGTATTAAACTAAAAAAACGGACTAAATTATGTGAATGAAAAAGAGAGAGCGGGCGTGTCGCCTGAGCTCTCAGTCGCTTCACGGGCGGGACGCCTGCAAAAACGACGAAAACAAGTTAAGTACGCGTAATAGTAAGTACGCCTGCAAAAACGACGAAAACAAGTTAAGTGCTAAACTAAAAAAAACGGACTAAATTATGTGAATGAAAAAGAGAGAGCGGGCGTGTCGCCTGAGCTCTCAGTCGCTTTACGGGCGGGACGCCTGCAAAAACGACGAAAACAAGTTAAGTACGCGTAATAAACTAAAATGAATCAAAGTTCCCGTTGGGCTGTCTCGTGTTACAGATCAGTAAAGTAGCACCCGTTGCTAACAATCATATAAGCTCAGAAAAACCATCTCCGGATTCTACAAATTCGGGAGAAGATGCTGTAGATGTACTTGCAACAGCAACGGGACTCGTCGGGGAGCTCGTTATATCGCTCGATGCGCTCCCTGGCCTGCTTTGACTGCCTTCACCCACGTTTAACTGCGAATGCAGTTCATTCATAAAAGGGCCAAACTGCTGTTGCTGCTGCTGCTGTTGATCAAAAAAGTAACCGGATAAAATGGTGTTGAACTGAGAAAAAAGCCACCTCCATCCATGATCCAGATGATCGAGTGTTCTAGCGAAGTTCCCGCGCTTTGTGATTGCGTGCGATCATGACCTTCAATGTCATTTCCCTGACAGGTTCTGTTATCACTGGAGACGGCTTCCTTTGTTATTAAAGACAAAATTTTGGAAAATCGGTTCGCCTTTTTTTTAAGTGGAGGTCGCACTTAAAAATCTTGCGTGTTGATAGATTTTCACCGCAAAGTAAACAAATTCTTCCAAATTTTTTTTTAGTGCGACCCGGCCCTAAGAAAAACAAACAAAAAGGAATTATGAATTTGACTTTGTGACCTTAGTGTCTTCAAAATATCATATCACGTTCTGGAAAGCGTATACAATTAACAAAGCAAAGCAAATTAATTTCCTGTTTCTCAGATAACGATAATCGCACTTCCTTTAATCCTTTTATTCTGTTTTTACACTATTCATAATACGCCCTTCCTATTCTTTACTGAATAAAGTTTAAAGAAACGAACAAAGCCGAAGATGAGATACCACATCAATATTTTTGTTTGCGTGGTAACTTCACTTACTATTCTCCTTTTGACACATCATTTGACATATCTGAAAACTGCTCTGACCTCAACAACCCTCGACCCTAACACGCACCAAAATGGCTTTCTTGTAACGCAAACAGAAATTTAACAACAGCTTTTCAGCCAGCCGCATACTTTAACAATACCCACCGCAAATGTAATATCAAAACACAAACCTACCGAAAGATAAATTCATTTTCCATGTAAAAAACTACCTATTTAAGCAACATATGTGAGATAAAATCTCCTTATCAGATTTGGCGGTATTACTAAAGATGATACTTCATGTAATATATTACATTATTAACATACCTTAGTAATCCAAACATTAACACCATGTCTCACACGTGTAAATAAGCACGTTTAAAACTCGACAAGAGAAAACGCGCAATACGAAGAACAGCATCCCGATGCATCTTATCAGCAAAATGTATCTATGTAAATATGTCTATTTCTTACCTTGTTTCCTTGCTACTTTATCACTTCGTTACCTTACGAGAGGTCTTACACAAAGCACTATCCTGAGCTACCAAGTCCCCTCGGATAATCTCGTGTTACGTCACGGTCACGTCGTTCACGACGTGACCGCGACGTAACACGAGACAAAAACTAGATTATGTGAATGAAAAAGAGAGCGGGCGTGTCGCCTGATCCTATCTGTATCACGCGTGTCAACATGAACAAGCAAACACCTACCCCAGACCTTCTCAACTTCGTCAGATTGATCATTGTCTGCCTTGTCGGGTAACTTGGCTTCAAGTTTGAAATACAACAGAACCCAGTCAGGAACGCGAAACTGCTTCATATATATTGCTGCAGAACATCCGCTCTGATCCGGTACCAAAGCTTCAAGATCTTTCTTCAACCCCTTCTTTTCTGTTACGGTATTTACGATCTCCAAGGTTATGTTACGAGCCTAACTTGGTTTCTTAGCCGGATCGTGACAAAACAAATGACCAAGGACGGAAGCCACTGACGCTTTATGCCGGTCACAGACTCCTTCTATTGTTCGAAGGATATCTCCCGCGCTTTTCTTGCTTACTCGCTGTTTCTTTCTTCTAGGTGACCTCGTCGCTTTATCGTCGTCTTGATTTGAAAGTAGCTGAGAGCTGTTTAGCTCGCGTTTTATATTCGTGATTGCTTGTCTTGCGTGAATGCCCAAGGTTGTGTGTTTTGAGAATTCGCGCCATCTCGTGTGACCCGTGATCGCACAGGAACTATTGATAACTTCGGTGATTTTCTTGAACTAATCACTGGCCAAGTTGCTTTCGTCGCCCAGTTCTTTTTGCCGAAGTAAACCCCCACAAAGTCCAAGAGTTGAGGTTACCAAGACGTCACGCTTTTAGTACTTCAGTCCGAACCATTTCGGGTCTGGTGGGCCTCCATCGGCAGAGGTCAGCGAACAGTATGGCACTTTCTGTACTTCGTTCGGAATCGAAATAACCGAAAGAAAGAGTTATCCCCATATTTTCGAAACGTAGGGCCACAAAATCCCTCATTAACATACCAGCTCTTTCGTTCGTCAAGGAGCGCGCTTTGGACTTGGAACAGCAAAGCTGCGCGCCTTATGTTTGAAATCCAATCGTCCTAAATTAACTAGTTAATCATTTGTTTATTTCTATTCTTTGAAAGAGACGTCATACAGCTGAAACCACAGTAAAAATATGTGTTTTTGACATTTATGCAACGACAACGCCGGACACTGACTGAACCGCAAAAATATATCCAGCTTTCAGGATCGTGTCATTTAGTCGTGAAGCTGTCAGCGCGAGCAAGATAATCGCGTCAGTTATGACACCGCAAAACTGGAGCGGTTCTTTTAATCTCGAGTTCATTTGTCAACGAAATTGGTCAGCCATAAAATTAATCCGATTATCTTTGGGACAGAAATTTCACTATCTGCGGCTCCTCGTGGCCCGCCAACCATATCATTGTTCTTACAGAGAGCGGTTTGTTTGTCCGAATTTTATCTTACTCACACCGGGGGTCAAATTCTGTGACGTCATTAGTGCGCTTCGCTAATTGCAACATCATTAAATGTGTTAAGTGATATTTACAAGTGTTTCTGTAGTAGGCCTTTCTCGATTATGCTAGCATTTTTTCCGGCATTTTTTGGGAAAACGAGCATTTTTTTTCGTTTTTTCTTGAAAAAGAATTGCTAGCATTTTCTGTCATTTTTTCGACGTTTTTGCTTGTTAAGCAAAAATGGTAGAATAGGGGTTAGTAGACAAAATTTGGATCCACATATTTGTAAACTCTCAAGGGACTTTTTTAATTTCTCAAGGGACTGTTTTAATTTCTCAAGGGATTACTTTCCGCTGTGGGTGATCACTTGCGATTTCGTGGAAAAAACGTGACTTGTCACATTTACAAACGTTATATAACAATTTTAAAAGTTACATGTCAACTTTCTTATCTCAACGCACGTGTGTCCGAAAAAGGTATTTTTTTCGCCTGCGCGGGCCGTTTTAAGCGCTTTTTTAACTGATTGCTCAAAACGGGCCGCGCAGGCGAAAAAAAATACAACACATGAGTCGATAAACATTTCATTAAACTTTATTGAGATATTTAGAGCGAAATGTAGTTTAGATATTTTATTTCTAAAGCTTTATTTCAGTAGCCCTTATAGATTTCAAAATTTCTTTTGTTCGTCTCATGTCAACAACAATAATTAACCACGAACACATAGGGTGGTCTGCCTGTGTTGAGAGCAATGTTGCATGAATCGGCTTTACAACACGCGATAGTATCTACGCAGTTCGAGTGGAATTTCAGTCAAAGACAGCAAAATTCTTTCGTATTTCATCTTCAAATATAATTCGAAAGCATTCACTGTATATGTGGCTTTTGTTTAATCCTGGGTCTTGATATCCGACCCTCGCCGAGCCTAGACAAAACGCAGCTTGAGTGTAATGATTTGTTTACGCAATGTTTTCTCCGACAGTAGTCGGAAATATCCGTATTTTTTTTCGTGCTTTTTCATGGAGCAATCGTAACGGTACGGCCTTGAACACATTGAACGGTGGTCTACCTATAACAATTCAAATATAGCGTCGCAAAAACAAAGAGTCGAACGCATATTTTGCTGTTTCATTTGCTAATTTCGCTGCGGTAATCGACTGCCTCGAAAGGTCCTTGCAGTTTTAAAGTATAGAATTGTCAGATCTCGCTGAAATTTGCACTGTTTATTTGTGTAATGTTAAGGAATATGTGTATAAATTCCCGGCGCGAACGAGCCATTTTTGACAAAATTATATGGCTGCATTTCCTCCGCGAAGATAGGAAATTGTTAAATTAAACTACAAAGAAACTGTAATGATAAGTTCGAAGAACAATGCACAGGATAAACCTTCGACTCATACTTCATGCAAAAACGTCGTTATCTCGAAGAGACTTTGATTCATGACTGTGATCCATATTTCAGAACTCAGAAGGATAAATAATCCTAAAGTTTCACAATTTTGACTACTTAATTTGATTGTTTTCTGTCTGTTTCGACTGTTTGTGCGTTGTGTTACTTGTTTACTTGTGTTGTGTTACTTGTGTGTGTGTTTTTAATTTTTTTTTATTTTTTTTTATTTTTTTTTTATAAACAAACAATTATTAAGTATCACCTGTTGTTGACTGATATGAGCATATAATGTAAGAGTTTGTACGTTTTGTTTGAAATAAAACAGAGCATTCTTTGGAATTCAAGTGGCATTTTTTAAAGAAATCAGGCATTATTTTAGCATTTTTTTGGCTTCATGCGAGAATTTCTAGGAGCATTAAATACCAGTTTTACTAGCATAATCGAGAAAGGCCTATTCTGTAGCCTGTTGTGAAATTACTTCCAGTGGAAGCAGTAAACCCCCCGGGGGGGGGGGGGGTTGCTCCCATAAATTTCGGATAGGGGTGTGCCCCCAAGGTTCTTAAACCCTTACCCTATTCAAGGATAAAGAAAGCGAAAATTGATACCCTTTTTAAGGGTCCAAACCGAGAAATGACACCCTATTCAAGGGAAGGAGACGCGTTCCGTGATGACCCAAATAACGGCTAACCGCGCACGGCCAAACACAAATCTTTATAAAATCGCTTTACTAATACTTGAACGGGTAGTTCAGTTTTAAGATACCTTTTTTTGTTTATCTGGGCATTTATTAAAGCTGATAGAATATAGGTACCCTATCTAAGGATCACACCAGGAACAAAATGCCAAAAGGAGCAAAAATGATACGCTATTTAAGGACCGAGAACCTCAAAAATCATACCCTATCGGGCGGCACATACCTATATAGCCCATATATGGGAGTACCCTCCCCCCCCCCCCCCCGGGCAGTAAACGCTAAACGTTTCTTCTGTTCTGAAGTTAATGCATCGCCATTAGAAAAATGAACAGCAACGGTTTTACTGGAAATGTAGTCGTTAGAAATGGCATGTGTAGCCGTAAGGTAAAGAATAACGCGAGGACTAGAAGCGGCTTTTGGTAATATTCAAACAAAAATGTACTTCTCAATGTGGGGTTAAGATTGCGTGACGAGACAAAAGGTAACTCTGTGGTGCGTAACCTAACGTGCGATCAGGCGTTATTTTTCTCGCTCAACGGAAAAATGAGCCTTCCCTGAGCCTTCCCTCCGCCTTTTTAACCAAGCCAAAGTATATGAATCGCAAAGCACCCAGCCGTCGCGACTGACAAATACAGCATTTCCTCCGCGAAAATAAAAAAAAATGCTTGAACTGAAAGACGTTTGAATTCTTCCATGATATGTTCGAACAACAATGCCCAGCATAAACCTTTTACTCATACTAACTTCATGCAAAAAAAGTCGATATCTCGAAGAGACCTTTGATTAGGATTCATGATCCGTGCGTTTCTTTGGGAAAGGATTCGAAAAAAGTACCTTGGCCCAGCGGTCTTTGCTGTGAAAATACAGGTTCGCTCTTTGTAAACACTACCATACGGAAAGTTTTAGGCGGTTATTTCGCTCAAACTACAAAAATATTTCACGATAAGAGGAAACGGTAGCTTCATATAGGTATGTAGTATCATTTTAAACGGGATACAGGTTTTCTAGAACAGCCACTGTGTGCCTACGGAAGTTGTATCCTTTTGAAATTGTCACGAGTGAAATTTGTACTGATCATTTCGCAATCATTCTTCGCTCTCAGATGCTTTCTCGCCACATTGTGCTTAACGCTAAAGAAGATCTACTTCGACGTGTGGTTTTTGTAAAAGATTTTGTATGCTTAAATTATTTTAGCTAGGATACATTCGACGAAAAATAAATTTGTGCTGATATTTTATGTTCTGTGCGAAATGTGTTTACTGTATGGCAAAAAATCCGTTTTCGGATTCTTCGTTTCTTTGGGAGCAAAGTATCCGTATGATCTGAGATCAATGATCCAATTTTGGATTTTCCCAAAGAAACGCACCCTTATTCTACGTTGTAGTTTCGTTACGTTGAAGCGTGACTTTCGATTTACGATATACGATACTTGTTGCGAGCGACCAGACATGCACGGTCAAGTGCTATCTCTGAGCGGACCACACAGGCCCATTGTATTAATTATTAATTTCGAGCGACTGTGTAAGCGCATATAAAACAGTGCTTTTAAATGCTGATTTTAAACGGAGAAAACGGTGCCAGATAGAAGAAATATGATCCATACTTCGGAGTTACTGCCCGGGCAGTAACCCTGAAACGAATGCAACATATTTCTTCTATCTGGTGCATTGTTCTTGTTTACACAGGCCAATTGTACAAATGTCTGTTGAATTTGTCTCTCGAAGGGTTCCGACATAAAGCGTTGACTACGTCATCGCTTAAAAAAAGCGCTGAGGAACAATTGACCACTCTTACACTAATGCATTTGCTGTTTCCCCTGCTATTAAGTGATTCTCAATAAAGCCGTTATAGCAAAACCGAGACCTGAATTGCGTGTGTGAAACTTTGGACAAGAATGGTCTAAAGAAATATTTTTTACCTCTGTTTTGTTTGTTGTTGTTGTTGTTGTTTTTTTTTACAATAAAACCAAGAAGTTATGAAGGGTTATGAAGCTCTTCGTGAAGGTGACCAAGAGAAGAGTCAGAGAAGTTGACAATTATTGAAACATTCCCTGGTCACGCTAACTTAACTGATTGCGTGATGACTTCCGGCCAAGTAATTTTATATCAAAATTAAGCGAAATTTTTTAAGCCACCACTAACTCAAGTTGCCACCCAATTTTCCACGACAACTATACAGCATGTATACAGCCTAGCAAACTAACATTCTCTGTCCATACTTCTTCGATCTAAGTACAAAAACCATGTCTGTCGTCGAGAAAAACTGGCAAACAACAAGACCCAGCATCAGAGAAAGAAGCAAGTTTATGTTCAACAAGGATCTTTTCAGCGATGTGAAGTTTGTTGTCCGCAAGACCGATGGCGAAAGTGAAAGTAAACAAGTGATTCCTGCTCACAAGTTTGTGCTGTCGATTAGCAGTCCTGTGTTTGAAGCCATGTTTTACGGTGAGCTGGCAGAGACTGGAGACTCTATTGAACTGCCTGACTGTGAGTACGAGAGTCTGTTGGAGTTGTTTCGTTACATGTACAGCGATGAAGTGCAGCTGAGCGGAAGTAATGTGATGGGAGTTTTGTATTTGGCGAAGAAATACATAGTTCCTTCACTGGCTGATAAATGCATAGAATATCTACAAGATAATTTAGATCCGTCGAATGTTTTCAGCATCCTGCCCTTTGTTCAGAAATACGAAGAAAAAACCTTGGTGGATCGATGCTGGAAAGTCATTGATGAAGATACAGAAGAGGCTGTGAAGTCAGAGGGATTTGTGACAATCGAGAGGTCCTTACTTGAACCAGTAGTCGTAAGAGATACTCTGACGATTGAAGAGAAAGAGCTGTTTAAAGCTGTTGACTTGTGGGCAACAAAGGAGTGCGAGAGACAAGGCTTGGCGGCAGATGGTGCAGTTAAAAGAAGAGTTCTCGGAGAAGACGTGATTAAAGGAATACGCTTCCCAACAATGAAGCAAGAAGATTTCGCTAGTGTGGTACTGGACAGCAAAATTCTAACGCCGGACGAAATCGTCAATATTATCAAATATTTCAATTCAGTATCCACTTCTGCAGTAGGATTTCCAGAAACCAAAAGATCCATTAACAGTGGTAATAATATACTACGATGCTGTAGAGTCGGCTCAGTGTCAGACCAAGCTTGGGGTTATGGTGACCGGAAAGATGCTATTAATTTCTCTGTAGACAAAGACATTGTACTATATGGAGTGTGCTTCTTTGGAAATCAAGAAAATAAACCTTTCTCAGTCGATTTGGAGGTGGTGGACGTCCAAGGTAAAAAAGTCTTGATGTCAAATTCCGGAAGATTTTTCTCATCACTTCTACAGGCCGAAAAATGTAGTTATTATGGTTTTGAATTTTTACTTGAAAAGAAAGTTATTTTAAACAAAAACACCACGTACGGCATAAGGGTTCTCATATCAGGCTCTCCTGCGTTACGTGGAGTAAACTGTGTCAGGTCTGTTCAATGTTCAGATGTAACATTCACATTTGTAGACAGTGTCCACGCATGTGATGGAACGGATCTTAAACAGGGTCAATTTCCAGAATTATTGTTTTGCCTAAAACAGTAAACATTACGGAAAAATCAACTCGAAAATGAGCCAAAGGTCATCAAGACGCTCAGGGACGGCGGAGCAATTTTCCAAGTGGGGGAACTGACTAGTGACTTGAAGTGGGGGAGGGGGGGGGGGTTGCTTAAAAGACCCTTCTCTTAGTAAGTCTTTATTTTTTCGGAAATTCTGGGGGGGGTCCCCCCGGCTCCGCCGTCCCTGACGCTTCAAGCCTGTTCTCGATAAAGGAAAAAAAGACTATTTTCACATTTAATTGTAAACCATTCAGTGCGAAAGACATACGTTGACTTTTGCCGAAGGTCACCATATGTCTTTCGCATTGAAAGACTTGAAGACGGTGATAAAAGGAAAGGCGCATGGGTGCGGGTAGAAGGAGAAAGAAAGAAAACAAAACAAAACAAAATATTTAAAGTTTTGATTCGGCATGCACGATAACTGATTAAATATTGTGAATTTGTCTAGAAATACAGAAATTAGTCCTTATTTTAGGAACGGTTCAATTTTTGCAACAAAGCACTTGAAAAGCCCGTTTTATTATGAATTTGCACATACTTTTTGTCACTTATGGGGTAATTCCTAAAGTGATCGCCATAGCCTGAGCAGCAGACTCTGTCGTGTTTAATTCTGCGCTGCTCTTTTGTCTGGGTTTTACGTTGACTTCACGCGAGCGACTGAATTACGAGCCGGCAGGAATTTGTCTCGCGGCTTTCGCACAGAGCATGCTCGCAGGCTACGGCGTCACAAGCAGACTAGTAGGTCTGGTAGTGATGAGTGTCAAAAAAAATAAACAACGTTGTGTTTTGATAAACCACTAAATTCTATGAACTGACATTAAAAGAAATGTATGGTGATCAGTATTGAGAATTGATATTCTGATTCTGGGACTTAAACAGTAAACCTTACAACCCTGACCCCATTTAAGGATAAAGAAAGCGGAAATTGATTCCCTTTTTAAGGCACCAAACCAAAAAATGACACCCTATTCAAGGGAAGGAGAAGCCTTTCGTGACGACCCAAATACAGGCAACCGCGCACGGCAAAACAAAAATGTTTAAAAAATCGCTTTACTAATACTTGAACGGTTCAGTTTTAAGATTCCTCTTTATTTTTCGTTTAGCTAGGCGTTTATTTTAGCTGATAGAATTTAGGTACCCTATCTAAGGATCACACCGGGAACACAATGCCAAAAGGAGCAAAAATGTTACTCTATTTAAGGATCGAGAACCACAAAAACCATACCCTATCCCGCGGCACATACCTATATAGCTCATATATGGGAGTCAACCATCACAGATACCGACATTGCTATACTTTTAACACTGATTCATCTTGCATTCACCAACAACACTTGAGCATTTGCTGTTTTTCTAACACGTGTTTATCGCTCATATAAGACGCAACTTGACTAAATTAGTTAGCGTGACCGAGAGATGTTAACAACAACAAACAAATTTCATAGTCACGCTAACTGATTGCGTGATGACTTCCTCCTAAGTAATTTTATCATTGTGTCTAGATACCCGGCAGCCGGGAAGTGTTTCCAAAATACTACATACCCGGCAGTCTGAAATTATTCTAGAATTTCCACGGAAAAACCAGGGGATCCAATCCTCCTCAAAACTATAGAGGATCTTGTTCTTTGCTTAGATCTTTGTTTTCCTTTAGTGAATAAATATTTATTTGGGACAACACATATTGTTCTTTAACTACCGATTTGAGCAAAGCTAATAAAGCTCCTCTACTCAAATTACTGTTTCTATAAAAACCTGGAGTGACTGACGAGTTTCGAATCTGAGAAAAATTATTAAGGCTTGAATTTTAATTCTAAGAATATTTGCTGTATTTCGTAGAAATCACAAAATCATTAAAAAAAATTTACATTAAGCACCACTTTTACTTGCTTCAGCTTGTTGTTTAGCCAAGGGACTGTTTATGGAATTTAATTCACAATAGCGATAAACATTGAATTTCTAGAACCTTACGACAGGTAATGACAATAAAGTAAAGAATCAATAAGATATAATGTGTCTTGATTTACAGACAACTTTTCCGAGCTTGCATGAAGATTATACTGTAGCAATAACAAAGGAAAAAACAGTAAAGAATAACTAAGAGATATAGAACGGTTTTTACTCGAGTGTCGAAAGTTTGCTTTGGTTTTGCATTACTACGCTTAGTTATTGGCTTAAAAATCTCGCGCCACTTTCTCAGCCAATCAAAACTAAAACCAAAACCAATCGTGACTCGCTCGCGCACGTTTTCCCGTGCTTCGTGTCGGCTACATGTATTTGCTTCGAGTTTTTATTGGTTCACTGTATTGTCTGTGTCCTTTGTGATTGGCCGGGGTATTACTTTAGTTTTAGTTTTACGATACTCAATTGAAAAAACTGCTCTGTGTCTTGATTTACAGCCAAATTCTCTGAACTTGCATGAAGATTATACTGTAGCAATGACGAAGGAGAATTTACATCATAATTTTTCGTATAAATTTTATAGCTCCAATAAAACGCTTGCCGCATTTTGTTTGTGTGTAATTTTCAAACCAGAATCGCTTGAAGAAATATGGTTAGCGTGACCGGGAGATGTTGACAACAACTGAATCATTTCCTGTCACGCTAACTAATTCCTGCTAAGCAACTTTTCTTCAAATTCTGTAAGCTACTGCTGGCTCCTCCCTATTGCTACCCAACTTTCGACGGGATTTCGCAAAAGTTTGGTTTATTTTATAAAAGACAGGTGGTCCCATAAACGGGGCAGAAGGAATTATGGATTAAGCATAGACGGAATTAGAGTTAGAAAACTGGATATTCAGATATTTTAGGGGTCAAACGTTATGTACCTTGAAATTTAGTAGTTCAGGCAGCTAGCAATGCGACTCAGTCGTTCACTAGAAAGTAATCAACCTCAGTCGTTCACTAGAAAGTAATCAACCTCAATCTCAACGTAAAAATAATTCTCTTATCGGCCTCATGTGGCGACGCTCAAAGGTTTACGGCGATGGATTACATGTCGGAAATACCCACGGGACTTTCGTCGAAATTTTTTAATGATTAAACTTTAAAAATTACGGAGAATATAGCGACTCAGTTGCACTTATGGCTGGTAAAGATATATCGTTTGTCGACTTTATGCTGACTCAATTGAGTAAATGTTCAAAGCATACTACTGGTATGTAACTACATTTTATATAACCTAAATTAAAGTGATTTGTATGGATATATATGTGTCTTATCCTGCGATCGAGCGTTTCATTATGAAAATAGAGTCTGATAGCATGTCAAAGTTTCACTTACCGTTTAGTCACCTTGACAACAATGTAACCAGGGCTATTTTTCTATCCCAGCTGCTACGAGTGCTGCTTTTGCTACGAACATGCGTGCTTTTGATGTTCCAACAAGTCACCTTGATGATCTACTTGGGTATAAGAAGTCGTTGCCATGGCAACTTACTTCCCTGCAGATTGCACCGCACTTCGATATTATCTTTTAGTGTAAAAACCATTCCATTCCGAAGCCTCTGCTATGTGTTGTGTTGTCAACGTTTACACTTCAAATGCATGGTTATATCAGATGACCTCTCAGATTCCAGGCTAGAAGACGTGATACATATAATAAAGTCGCGCCTTTCGACTGTTAAATTCAGCTTGGGCTACCCTGCAAGAAGCTGGACCTTAGTCCTGCTAGCTGGCATATGAAGCTCTTCGGGCCCGGGGGGGGGGGGGGGGTACTCCAAAAAGTTTTGAACGGGGAGGCTCGGCCCCAAGTTCTAACCCCTTACCCTTTTATATACCATTTTTGACAGAAATTGTACCCCTTTCGTATACCTTTAACTGAAAAAAGGTACCCCTTTCATATACCTAAGAGACATAACATGGCCTTAAAATAGGACGTTTTCTTGTCATTTTTATGTAGCGCTTAATAAATTAAAATAATACAGCCATAAATTGCGTCTGTTTGAAATATTTTAATTAAAGGCCCTTTTAAATAGCCAAATGACATATTTCCATACCCTTTCATATACTTAAACGCGTGAAATCCCTACCCTTTTATATACCTGAAGCCTGAAAAAGGTACCCCTTTCGGGCGGAGCCTCCCCGTATAGGCCATTATAGGGAGTACCCCCCCCCCCCCCCGCGTCTTCGGGTCACTGAGACGGGCAAGCCACCTTCATCTGACAAGAGCTGGACCACGGCGCAGGCTTCAATGCATTAATTTATAAGTTGTTCATTTCTTGGCTTGCTGTTGCTGTTGTTCATGGTTCGTGTCTTGTTCTGTATTTATCCATTTCCTGCGTGTTGATTTTAATCTCTCTCACATTGCTGATATATAACCATTGACATGTTTTAAACAATCCTCGCACAATATAAGTAGCAAACAATATGTCCATATTCCAGGTCCGAGGAACAACTACCTCATAAATCCGTTACCAGATGCAAAGGAGATCTAAGTACAATATTAAAATTAGTTTCTAAGGAGTCATGGGCACTTTCCTTACTTCCCAACATAGCGTATCCTTTTGGCGCTATGTTAATTAAAAAAAAATGGCAAACGCGGGAATCATGTAACCCATGATAAACGCAATAAGGGACCGTTCATTTTTATGGGGTAGGGGGGGGGGGGAGGTGGGGCTGGTGGGATTTGATAGATAGTCACTGTTGTATATAATGGCCCCCCTTCTTCATCGATAATTTTTGCCTGCCCCCCCTCGAAATCAATTTTTTTTCGATAACCCCCCCCCCAAAAAAAAAAAACAATAAAAGAAATATATCGAGCCTTGTGAATAAAGAATTTATCAGTGTACAAAAAACACATCCCAAATAGCTGGCATTGCCTCAACTGTTTATTGTGGATGTCGTCTGTTAGTATGGGTTGTCTGCACTTGTAACCAATAAGCTGTTGGGTTGAGTTAATGGCATTTGGTACATAACAAAGTAGGGGGGTTCGGGGGCATGCTCCCCCGGGAAAAATTGAATTTTGAGAACCTCAGGAATGTTATTTTGGGCATTCTGGCATTTTTTTTCTCTTTTACAGAAGCCTCTTTACAACACTTAAAAGTACAATTATATTTAGTGACCCCCCTTACAGACCATATTTTTTTGGCTGACCCCCCCTTTAAAGCCAATTTTTTTCGGATGGCCACCCCCCTCAAATCCCACCAGCCACCACCTCATAAAAAATGAACCGTCCCTTAGCAAAAGAAAAAGCGTGTCACTGGCGCAAAGCGCGGAAAAACATGTTACTGGTGGTAAGCGCGGGAAAATATGTAACCAGTTGCAAGCGCGAAAAAAAATCACGTCAGCCAAACCACGATTGTTTGGGGCTTTCACCCGATTTCCCTAAAAAAGCTCATCCTCTCACTGATTGAAAAGGCAGGTAGGTAGAGTATAACTAACGGGTAATATCGTTCAGCAAATGGAAAATTGAAGTGAAACAAGTTAATTTCAATAGTAAAATGCGCTCTAGTGGGAATTGTCTAACAACAAGAACATTCGAAAGTGGCGAATGACTTTTGATAAGCAGAGGGTGAAACTGTAGAAGAATTGACAACGTCTGCATATCCAAGTCAAGTTACATAGCATTATGCTATTCTCAGAATTTAGAAGAGTATTCATTCCTCCCAATTACCAAATACAATTTTAGAAGGCGGTTTAGTGGATTAGAGCGAGGAAGCGCGCGACTAAAGCGCGAGGACGACTTTTTGCTTCCCACTTCGCGTTTGCCCTCGCGGTTCGCGTTCTAGCTGCGGCTCCAATAAACCACCTGTTCTGCAGGCTAAATTTTACAGTGCTATACATTTAAATACAAATGCAAACCAATATCAAATTATTTTGTTTTAGCTATAATATTGTGGCCATTTTCTTGTCGATCACAAAATTGGTGGTCTTCATCAAAGCAACAAAAACTGTTTTGTTCCTTGAACAGCATCAGAAAACTAAAAGGTTGCCCGACGTTTTTGACGGTGTCTATTAACCTATTTGTGTGATTGAAGAGAGGCACTGAAATAGTCGGTGTCTTTCTTGTCTTTGTAAAAGCGTTTGTATAAGGCCGGAGCTAAGACAGAAAAACACCAAAGCATGGTCACCACAGACGTCAGTTTTCGGCAAAATTCCCTGTCTTTCAATAATTTTACTTTCCCCTGACCATTTCCTGACCTGTGGCAGCCCTGCAAAGAGGATATAAAGCAAAAAGGAAAAGGCCGATAGTTTGGGACAGGGAGATTGGGACAGATTGTGGACGACGAACTTGTTTTGTGCTAAAATCAGTTTCAAGTCACACACTCCGTGAAGTAGTTCTTTTACAATATCCAGTTTCTTGACAAATCCCTTGCCTTTTTAGCAGTACCATAAATTCTTTTGTTTGTATTGATCAATTTAAAAAAATAAATGTAGTACGTAGACCATCGTATCATTTCAGTTATTTCAAGCCTGAGGCCCAATTGCAGTTCCCAAAAGACAACCACTCATCTTGTTCTTGTAAACTCTGGATGTCCCTTCATAACTAGTGCCAGGTCACAAGCGGAGCTATTGGCGTCATACGCGTTGTGTCTGAGGTGAGTGAGGACTGGGGTCAAGTCCTGTTGACACCACCTAAAGAATGACACGTATTTTTCTTATTTAGTTTATACCACAGGAAAGAAAGGATCAGTGAAAAAAGGAGAGTGGACGAGATTTCAGGGTTAAGAGTTGCACAAGACTTTTAACTATCATCAGTGCAAGGTCAAAAGAGCTATAAGGAGAACATGAGAGTCAGTTGAAATCATCCGCCTGTCGAACAAGCAGAAACTAACATTCATACTCGTGAAAATTTGAGCAGGTTTAGTTCAACAAGAGTCGTTTATAGTGTGAACCACAAGGATAGTTTGAACTCACGTTCTTGTTTGAACCAGTTTTAAGGTGGCTTACAATACTTCACACGTTTCTGTCTTGGGCATTCTATCACAAGTAGTCCAATACTGCTGACAAAAAATTTTCAGTGTAAAACTGTAATTTATCTCTAAACGGACTCTAATGCGTATGTACCCACAATTGGTTGCCATAGCATCGTCTGTAGCATCAAAGGTACTGAATTATCACATTTTGAGGCTAATAACTACAAACAGACAATTTGACCATTTCTTTTTCAGAGCAAATCATTTTTAGGCGGTGACGCCTATATGCCAGGGCACGATGGAGGGTTCGTTCGTGTGAGAACTAAGGATGGGCCGATACTCGATACCAAATATTCGATACATCGATATTTTGACAAATTTGAAAAGTATCGATACTTTCGAAAAATATCGCACTTTCGATACTGAACACGTGACCTGAGCCTGCGGTCTTCTGGTCAGCACCTGAGGTTTAAAAATGCACTTTTGCGCAAACAAATATTGATTTTCTTGTCAATATTTGCATTTTTCTATTGCCTTGACTTGATCTAGTCCACAGTGAAACAAAAAGACCAAAAATCAACATTCCTGGCTAATATTTATAATGCCAGGACTGTCCTTTGTATGGTCAAACAAATCACGTGACATACCAATGACGTCAGTACGAAAGGGACGTCATAATATCGATATCGATATCGATATCGAGAAAAAAGGCAAATATCGTATCGATATCGTAGAGAACAGAGAGAGGAGAGAGGATTGGTAACAAAGCACATGCGACAGGTCACGTGAGGTATTTGTATTTGCCTGTCCGCCATCTTGGTCGCGCGATTGTGAACTTGTGAGTATTTTCTTGTAGCGAGAAGCCTTGACTTCAAGATTTGTAGCTGTTATATTTTTGCGCTCACCTACAAACACATAAAGAACTCGTAGTGCACACATACAGCTAAATCGACATACTCGCACACGAGATAGGTCGAGGGTCTACATAAATTGTGGTTTACGCATCGAGCTCTACGCTACGTGTCGGTGAGCTGTTTTGGTCAGACCCTGTCCTGTCATAACTGAAGTTGAACTGAATATAACCATTGAAAGCAATATAAACACTGTCAGAATTGAAATATTTGTCATCTTAACTACTGGCGACATTGTGATTTGAGCTTAACTGAAGACGTGATCAGTACAGAAGAAGTTTACTATCAAAACTGCTGAGATTGCAAAAGATAGAAAGGTGAGCTATCTAAGTTTTATTTGCTTGAACGTGTATTAACTACCGTAGGTTATGGTGTCTTTAATGCAATATAGAGCAGCAGTGGGGTTACATGACGTTCATTTGAAGGCCAAAGAATACTCGGATCGTATGAAAGGGAAATTCTGGTCTATGCTGTTGTTTATGTTTTACCTGGAAGCGATATATCTGCCAACATTAAAAAGAGTAATCCGTTCATGGCAAATGGCTTATTACGCTAGGCTTTGGTTTACACAAATTTGTCTTTATCGTTTCTATATTCCCTTGTTGATTCGACTTGCCAATGATGTTGAGATGAATCCTGGCCCTTTTTACGTTGTGAATTCGTCAAAAACTGTCACGGCTGACTATAATCAAGGTGATGTTGCACTGTTTGGAAGAAATGCTGGCAACCAATGCGTAGCGATGTGCCTAACTGCAGTTGTTTACAATTGTAAAAATAATGCATCGTGGTCAAGAGATCAGCTAAATGAAGTTTTGATTCAAGGCAATGTGCTTTATTCTCATATTAGCAAGTCAGTAGGGAAAGACAGATTGTTGCTATCTGAGATTCCATCTGCATTGTCCATAAATGACGAAAACTTTTCCATTAATTTTAGCAGCAGTTTTGCTGGCGATTTACACATGTCTGATGTAAGAGACTGTTTTTTCCCATTGCAACATGTACTAAATATGTTAATAAAAGACTATGATGCCTTTCTGTTGACTGTTGAAATCAATACGGTTGCTATTATTATTGACAACAAAGGTAATTATAGAATTTTTGATTCTCATTCACGAGATATCCATGGTAACATTGCTGCAAATGGAACAGCAGTACTGTTGGAATTTACTAGTGTACAGGAAATGGTGCAGTATCTGCAAAACTTCTACAGAGAAAAGAATGTAGTGCCATTTGAAGTGTTGGGTATGAAAGTTGAAAATTTATCAGTTAATCAAAACTGCAGGTACACAAGTTCTAGTGCTCTAAGTGTACCATTTTCTACAACAGATAACACTGTAGGGTGCCAGGGATCATGCAGTCAAAGTCAATGTCACAATTTTGAATCAGACATAAGAAAAGAAAATGTAGTTAACAATAGCAGAAAGAGAAAACAAGCACAATCAGAAGAACACAAAGAAAGCTTGCTGATGTTTAGAGAAAAGAAAACTGCAAGGAAAGAAGCTGAAACATGTGGTGAAAGGAACAATATGTCACAAATGTATAGAGAACAGTATGATAGAAAAAAAGCAATTGAAACCAAAGAGCAGAGAGAAAATAGGTTAAGAAAGCTCAAGGAACAAAGAATTAAAAAAAGAAAATTGAGAGCAAAGAACAAAGAGAGGATAAATTAAAGAAGCATCGAGAACTAATGAGAAAAAGACGAGAAACTGAAACCGAACAGCAGAGAGAAAATAGGTTGAAAGAGAGAAGAGAACGATATAGGAAAAGCAAGGAAACTGAAACCAAACAGCAGAGAGAAAATAGGTTGCAAGAGAGAAGAGAACGATATAGGAAAAGCAAGGAAACTGAAACCAAAGAGCAACGAGAAAAAAGATTAAAGACAAAAAGGGAATTAAAACAAAGAGTAAAGGAAACTGAAACTAAACAACAAAAAGAGGAGAGGTCGATTAAAAGAAGAGAAGCTTACAAGGCCAAAAAGGGTTGTGATAATGACAAAACACAAAAATCTTGTGATGAATTGGTTGTTATTTTTCGTGAACTGGTTGCTTCAGGGCCAACGTTTGTTTGCACATGTTGTGAGCAGTTATGGTACAAACATAGTCTTGTCAGAACTGATACTGTACTAAAACTTAATAACGAAGCTGTATTAAGATGCATAAGAAAAGATGAACAGTGTTGTACAGCTCAATGGGTTTGTCATACATGTTATAATCACCTGAAGCAGAATAAAGTGCCTCCATGTGCAGTCCAGAATAAAATGAGTTTTCCACATAAACCTGACCATTTAGACTTAACAGAACTAGAGTGGAGGCTTGTATCACCACGATTGATCTTTCAAAAGATACACGAAGCAGCTAGGGGAAAGCAATATAAAATTCATGGCAACATAGTGAATGTTCCTGCTGATGTTGTTAATACTGTGAATATCTTACCAAGACTATCAACTGAAACAGACACTATCAAAGTGCAGCTTAAGAGAAAATTAAAATACAAGAACTATGTCCTGTCTCAAAACATAAGACCATCCAAAGTTTTTGAAGCAGCTAAGTGGTTGACTGAAAATGGTGCACTTTACAAGAAAGAAAGTATCAAACTGGACCCAGATTGGAATGGTTTGTTTGCAGGGTCTAATGAAAATGACATGTCAAATGATAGTGCTTGCAGCAGTTCAAGCAACCTTACAGAAAACAATACACCTATAGCTTCAATTAAGTCACTGAATACCACTGTGCAATCTTTTTCAGAACACATTCGATTGCTTTCATTTCAATTTGGTAAAGTTTTTATTTGCCTTGACTGTGAACAAGTTTTAATAGACTCAATGAATTTAGAAAATCATCTTTTGTATGATCATGGAGTAGAAACTGATACTGAGTGTTGTGAGGAGAGTAACTATATTCCATTTTTTCATAAAAATGACTGTAATAGTAATGAAGTGGTTTTCTTTTGTTCTTTGTGTAGTGCCTGGGAAAAAGAGCAATCACTTTTTAGTGAACACATGGCCATTGTACATGATCTACCACCAATGGAAGATGATGCATCCTCTCAATTCAGTGAAGCAACAGCTAATGTAAGTACTTCCGTTGTGGTCAAACTGTTCAGATATAAAATGCTTGATCCCAAAAATGTTGTTCTTGTAGAAACATGTTTGAAAGGGTATGGATTAGCAAACACTATTTCTCTTAAAGCGTTAGTAGGTATACCAGTAACTTTGAATGTATCAAGGTGCTTATCTAGTGCAACAGATGTGCATTTATCTAGTAGAGATCTTTGTAAGGATTCCTGTCCAACTGAAATGGAGGTAAATGACCCTTGGAATGAAGTGGATGAATCTGAAATGTGTGCTGGTACTTTGGACACAATGTTAACATCCCCGGACTTTGTAGAAGATTGTGAACGTGAAAAGGTTTTGAACTTTGCACCAGGTGAAAGCAATCATCCAATTAGTATTTTCAAAGACCAATATTGCGAAGAGCTAGCATATCCTGGTATATTCTGTGGTCACGCAAGAGCAGATAATAAGGAAAGAAATGTACCTGTGTATTATAGTGACATTTGCAAATCAGAGTTAAGGCGTTCTGATCGTAGAGTTGCTCAGTGTATGGAAAATATTTTCTTTAAACTGAAAAAGCTGCAAATGAAAATAATTTTAGGCAAGTGCCAGATTGCATTGCGAAAGCATAAAACAAATGGAAAGAGACTAACAGCAGGCGAGTTAAAAAAAGAAGGTGCTTTAGACAAATTAGTTCATTTGAATGAAGGGTATCGATTTCTAAGAGCTCTTCGTGGTTCCCCACCATACTTTGAGAAGTCTAAGAGAGATCTATTTGCCATGATAAGGCAACTTGGATCTGCGACACTTTTTTGTAGCTTTTCTGCAGCTGAAACAAAGTGGAATCATCTGTTAAGAATGTTAGGTGAATTAATTGATCACCAAGTATACAGAGATGATGAATTAAATGCCTTGTCATGGGAGGAAAAGTCAAGGTTAATTCAAAGTGATCCCGTCACATGTGCAAGGCATTTTGATTTCCAAGTTCAGCAACTAATTGTAAAATTTTTGCAAAGTGATTGTGCACCACTGGGGAAAATAGCAGATTGGTTTTATCGAGTTGAATTTCAACAACGTGGCTCGCCACACATTCATATGCTTTTATGGATTGAAGGTGCACCAAAGTTTGGTGAAGATTCAGACGAAAAAGTTTGTGAATTTGTTGATAAAATCATTTCTTGTTCAAAACCTGCAAGTGGCTGTGAACTAGATGAATTAGTTTCTCGTCAAGAACATAAACATTCATTTACCTGTAAAAAGAAGTTTCAAAAACAGTGCAGATTTAATTTTCCTCAGCCTCCAATGAAAAGCACTCAAATATTGTATCCTTTAAGTGACATTGAGAATACAAGTCTTTTGAATCAACACAAGGCTACTTGGAAAGAAATCAATGAAAAACTTAATACTATGAGGGAAGGAGAGAATATTTCATTTGAAAAACTTCTTAATGAACTTGCGGTCGCTGAAGAAGAATATATTCTGGCTATTCGATCTTCCCTAAGTAGGGCAACAATTTTTTTGAAACGAAAGCCAAACGAACTTCGAATCAATAATTATAACAAGCACTGCTTGCTTGCATGGAGAGCAAACATGGATGTCCAATTTATCCTAGATATCTACTCTTGTGCAACATATGTTGTTTCTTACGTATCAAAGGCACAGAGAGGTATGAGTGAACTTTTGAGAAAAGCATGTGAGGAAGCTCGAGAAGGAAATTTGAGTATTAAACAGCAAGTGCGTGACATCGGTAACAAATTCTTAAACAATGTTGAAATAAGTGCACAAGAGGCGGTATATATCGTACTTCAGTTACCAATGCGACGCTCCTCTCGTGAAGTGGTGTTTATCAATACAGCTTTACCAGATGAAAGAGTGTGTCTTTTGAAATCGATGGATGACATACAGCAGCTAGAAGATGAGTCTGAAGATATTGAATCAGGTGGCTTGATAAAAAGGTATACTAAAAGGCCATCTTGTCTAGAGAATGTGACATTAGCTGATTGGGCCGCTTGGTATGACAATAGGAATTCAAACCTTAAAAATCTACAAAAATCCAAAAATACTGATGTTGATGGTTTGCCATTAGAAATATTTGATGATGATAACAATGAAGATGATGTTGGTAAAGACATTACTGATACATGTAGCAATGAGCTGACATCAAAGAAGGGCAAAAAAGAACCTCAGAAGCGGTCAAAAGCTAGGGTAATAAGAAGTGTATGGTTTAATAGAGAAAGTCATCCTGAAAAGCACTATCGTGAGCTGCTAATGTTATTTACTGCTTGGAGAGATGAAAATACTGATTTGCTAGGAGACTGTGAGAATTACATGGAGAGGTGTCAGATATTGAAAAAACAGATAAATGACCAAATGGCTCAGTATGCACCATGTAGTGAACAACTAGAGCAAGCATTAGATGATGTACAAACTATAGAAAGCACTGATGATATGTGGGATTGTGTAGCTCCAAACACACAACATGTAGAACTGAGTCACCTTGCAGAAAATGAATGTCAACATGTATGCAACACAGAAGAAGTAGGGAACTATGATCTTTCTGGAGATCTGGGAATTCCTGCTAGTACTACTAGTAATTATGAACATAATATCTCATTTGATGAATTGCCAGATGAAGAGTATAGGGAAGCTGTTCGTTCTCTAAATGTCGAGCAGTTAAATTTTTTCTACCATGTTTTACACCTTGTGAAGACAACCAGTGAACCCTTCTATTTGTTTCTTTCTGGTGGCGCTGGAGTTGGAAAATCTCACTTGACTAAAGTACTGTTTCAAGCAGTTTACAAATATTTAAACACAAGAGCTGGTGTTGATTTTCATCAAATTACAGCTATTCTAGTTGCTCCGACTGGTAAAGCTGCCTATAATATTCAAGGAAGTACAATCCATACAGCATTAGCAGTGCCAGCAAACCAGTCCTTAAAGATTTATAAGAAGCTTGATGCCAGTCGTTTGAATTCCTTGAGATGTAAATTTGCTGGTTTGAAGATAATTTTCATTGATGAAGTATCAATGGTAGGAAATTCCATGTTTAATATTCAAATTAACAAAAGACTCCAAGATATCATAGGTACAGATAATGATTTTGGAGGAGTGAGTATTATAGCAGTTGGAGATTTGTTTCAACTTCAACCAGTATTTGATGGCTATGTTTTTGAAGATTTGGAGAATGATTATGCTCCTTTAGCAGCTAATCTGTGGCAGAAACATTTTCAGATGTTTGAATTACATGAAATTATGCGTCAAAGAGAGAGTCGCGAGTTTGCAGAAATTCTTAACCGGCTGCGTGAGGGTATTCACACTGAGAATGACTTGAATATACTGAGAGCAAGAATTGTTGAAGATCCTGATCAGAACTATCTCAGACATGCTCCCCACCTATTCATTCAAAATGACAGAGTTGATGAGTTTAACAAGTCAGTTTATAATTCTGCAGCTGGCAGAAAATTTATTGTCAAGGCAGTTGATAGTGTCATTGGTGCTCAGTCTGAGGAATTAAAGGCACGGCTATTGAAACAGGTTCCAGATGATCCACGAAAAACTATGCAATTAGCAGCCTGTCTTGCAATTGCAGAAAATGAAAGGATTGAGGTCTGTCAAAACATCAGATTGGATGATGGTCTTACGAATGGTAGTGCAGGTTTAGTGAGATTTATTAGTCTGCTAAATTCTGATTGTCCTGATGGAATTGTTTGGGTTGAATTTGATCATGCTAAAGTTGGAGAGAAAACTCGGAATGAAAATAGAAGCCTTTACAGTGATAATATCCAGCAGAGTTGGACACCAATAAAACCTGTTTGTGTAACATTTTTTGTAGGAAGAGGTAAAGCTGCTCAGATCGTTCGAAAACAATTTCCTTTACGGCAATCTGCAGGAAAAACTATTCACCGTTCTCAGGGTGACACTGAAACCAAGGTTGTAGTTGATCTTACTTCAAGAAGAGCTATTCCTCACATTCATTATGTTGCATTAAGCAGAGTTACTACCATTGATGGATTGCATATAAAGAATCTCAATGAAAAAAAGATAACTGTGAGTAACAAAGTTAAGAATGAAATGCAGAGATTGCGAACAGCAGCTTATCTTCAGCCGTCTATAATATCCCTTGCAGACATTGGTGAGAATTTTGTCAAGATAGTCTTTCTTAATGCACGTTCTCTTCACAAGCACATATCAGATGTGAAAAATGATTTCAATGTTAAGGCAGCAGATATAAATATCTTTGTTGAAACTAGATTGTGGGTGTTTGACCAAAATGACGAATTTGAAATTAATGACTTCTCCTTGTTTAGAAACGATGCATTGTTTGATAGGCAGTTGCATACACAAAGACCATTCTATGGAACTACAGTTTATACCAGAGCTCAGTGTTATGATGAATATCCTAAATGTCAAAATATGCATGGAGTTGAAATAACAATTATTAAAGTTGAATGTCTGCCAGATGTTGTTATTGCTGGCATTTATAGATCACCAAAAGTGCCAATGAGACATTTGCTTCAAGCATTGAGAGAACTTCATTCCATTATGTCAACAGAACGTTTTCATATAATACTTGGTGATTTTAACATTGATTTTAATGATGGTGTACAAAACAGCAGTATACATAATCAAATGATTGTAACATATGGATATAAACAACTTATTTCAAGCTTTACCACTGATAACAGAACTACAATTGATCACATTTATACAAATCTAAATGAATCAAGAGTCCAAACTGGTGTTCTCGAGACATACTTTAGTGACCATAAAGCTGTGTGGATAGCAACCAAAAAAGAGTAGAAACATGTACATTTTTGTAGGCTATAATGACTAGTAAATGATTAACCTTTTATGCCCCATCATCCACATACAAATTCTCCTGACTGATCTCCATACATTTTCGTATAGCAATTGTTTGGAGAATTTGTTAAAAGTTCAAAGCAATTTCCCTTTGGTGACCATTTTATTACAGTGTAATTCTCCTAACCTCTTCTCTTAATTTAGTATTGACATTGTGAGGAGAAATTTGTAATGATCACTATTAGGTCTTAAGGAAGCATAAATTACATGTAAAGTATGTGTTTCAGAAAGAAAGAAAATTTAAATGAATTTAGTATCTACTTGTGTTACATTTTAAGGTGTTGTAGTTCATCAGCCTTGGTGTCTAAATAAATTTGTGTAACGGCTCCTTTGAGTCCCTTGTGACCATTTGGGTCACACACCCCTCCTTGTGACCCTTTGGGTCACAAACCCACCATATTGCAACTGTACTTATTAGGTAAGTATACGAACAGTACACAATGTAGTTATTTGTTGTTCTGGTCCATGTAATTACACATGTATGTTAATAATGATCGATGTGACATCTAACAGGGATGTTGCTAAGAAAACACTAAGCCGGCTCATCAACAAGCCAGTTGGCTTTTATGGCCTTCGTAGCACTAAAAGTTTATCTAAGTCTTGGTTTTCATGTGAAATTTCAGCTGTATTTACCATAAGTAGTCTTTTAACCGGTGAAATTGGCTGGCAGCCGGCCGTTAGCGACATCCCTGCATCTACATGTACACGTAGTCGTGATATGTAAGTTACCGGTATAAATACATGTATGTTACCTCATAATATTGCACGTGCATTGTATTAGTTATTGTTAAAAAATTATTAATATTTTTAATTATTTTTTTCTTTTATTATGTTTACAGAACAGAAATGTAAAACAACAAGAAAATGCACAAGATACAGTCTTCAGAGAATCCACTGATTGCCATGTTATGTCCAACACTTTCAATCTACATTATTATCTACAGATATTGAAACAACACACAGTAACAACCATGTAGCGGTAACATTCAAGTTGAAAAGAAACTGTGTTAAACATCTCCGGATTCACCAATGAAAAGACCCTTCAATCGGAGGTCTTCACTGGCTCACCACTGTATCAACTTTACTTCCTGGAGTCCACTTGTACTGTATGTGTGTATCACCTCCAAATGATAACATATCTTATTGGACTGTATATCTTGCATCACAGATTGTACAGTCAGTGTAGACAACTTTCAGCAGCATTTAAACAAGAGTACATCAAGATACTGTATCAACCTTACTTGCTGGACTTCACTTGTAGTGTCGTATTACCTCTAAAATGTAGTAACAATGTTTTGGACTTATTGGTCTTATCCTGCATCACAGATTGTATAGTCAGTGAAGACAAATATCAGCTGCATTTAAACAAGAGTTAATCAAGATGCATTATTTCAAGACAGTATTTTTCTGCCAAAGTTGTAACAGCTTCCTGGCTTTCTAGTACAGTTGCATACTATGTTGCATTCCATGTAACAAAGTGACAATGAAAGACATTTAGTTAGCATGGTTCAAGTTTAAATGTCAATTTTGTGATCAAAGTAGCTCAATATTTGCGTTTTTTTTTAAATTGGTTAGAAACTAACCTTACCTTGGGATGCACAACTTAATAAAAAATACCATCCAAAGGAAATTATTGTAAAATTTTATTTACTTGACAAACTCCTTTCCCCCTTTTATAGCAAATGAGTCAGTCTCTAAACTATCAACTTTAATCAACGATGTCTATTTCAGTGTTTAATTACTTGGATATCTTTTGCTTTTTGGGCTCACATTTTCACTCACAACAATAGACCTTTTTAGCTTTGTGTGTCAATTGCCCATCACAAATCACACGATGCTCCCTAGAGAATTTCCTTTTAACTCTCTGAATATCGTGAAGTAATTCTCAAGGGTAACATCACATAGTCAGAAATGGGACAACAAACAAACAAAGCCCAAAAGGTCTATTCCCAGTCTGTCTGGGCTTCAAACATACTGACTTGCTATACTGAAACGTCACCGCCTTTGCATGCATTGCGTGCCGGTTATCTAATAAAGTTAGGTGGCTCTGAACCCGTACATCTGAGTACAGCACATGCTAACCTTTCGTTTTTTCCACAAACGATCGCATTTCTATTTTTGTCTCCAGTAATTATATTAAATGGCTGAGATGGGTGTCTCTGAGAGTGAAACTAAATGAATATGGTGTTACCCTACCTCTTCGCAGCTTCGATGTCATGTTCTTCGGTCCCTTCCCAAGACGCATGCTCTATTAGCAAAGACGCTGACAAAAAGAAAAGGAACATTTTATATGAGTTAAACGGATTGTAGAGTAATAGCAATTTTAATCTTGCTGATAAATGAGAGCATCAAGAGTGCAATGGCCATGGCTTAAACTAGGACCTCTGGAAGAGCGAACTATTTGGTCTCCAATAAATCGGGAAATAAGGATTGCCATACCTATGTAAATCCTTGCCAAGCTAAACGCCAGATCGCGCGCAGGCAGCGAATCAGAGAGCAGCTCGTAGTTTTGTGGAGACAGCAAGGTATTCATGGAAGACTGAACTTGTTCCAACAAAATCTTCAGGGTGGGGTGGGATGAAGAGGCCTTTGATAACTTGTCGGAGACGCTAGTGTGAAAAGCCTTCAGTACCTGCGTAAAAACAAGAAAGATATGGAGACAGTAGGATATTAAGAGTGCTATGAGGAAGTTTAGGTACACCAATTATATACTAGTTATGCAACGCTTTCGAGTGGTATACTATGGAATATCCCACGAGTCACTTGTATTTTCTCGGTATACACACGAGCCTTTAGGCGAGTGTGTATGCCAAGAAAATACAAGTGACAAGTGGGATATTCCATATTATTAAATTCTCAACCTCGGATATTGCATTTCTAGCTTTCTGATTGGTTCACTGAATCCCGGTTACCAGCTCGTATACCTATGTTTGACCTTATATGGGAAATGAGTGCGGTAAGTGCCGCTCAGCGTAAAATTTTTCTGCGGGAAGCGACAATTCCATCAGAAAAAATGGTTGAAAACAGCAAATTTGGCGAGCTTTGTGAACAAGAAAAAATCAGCGGTGCCTACAAATCCACAGAAATGCCATAGTAAAATTTAATTACGCAAAACAAAAGGATTGATGAGAAAAATTTAATTAATAAACTTGTAAACGAACAACAAGAGCGAGTGAATAAAGTAGAAAAGCAGCAAATAATTTACGAAATAACGGCAAAATGACACAGTTCCTTTTAGTGTTCGTCATAAAATTAGGCTCAGCACTTCTGTAAAGTTTATTACCTTTCAATCTTGGTCTTGTCCTTTTAAACTTCAACAAATCTGTTCCGCTTTGAGTTCAATTTCGCTTCAAATAATATAGCAGTCTTGATGACAGCCGTACAATGTAAACACTTGCTTCGTTCGACTTGCACAAGACGTGTAGTTTCCAGAAAAGCTTTTGCTTCGGATCATCCCGTAAATCTTAACTGTTGTCACAATTTCCAAGATATAAAGAAGACTTTAGAGAAGATTGTTAGATAAAAATCTTGGGAAGAAAACTCCGGCTTCGCTCGCTTTCCTCTCGTGTTTCATTCAACTCAAAAAGTGAACACCGCACCACAAATTTTCCCGCCTCCTCATACTATCACTTCGTTTACATCAAAATGAAATGTCCAGTCGATTTAAACTTAAAGAAGAATTTAATAAAACAATTATTCTATTCGCCCTTGTTGGATACGAGTCGTTATAGGCAACTCGGCGCTTCGCGCCTCGTTGGCTATTTACCACCTCGTATCCAACGCGGGCTTATAGAATAATTGTTAAGTATACCACGAGAAAGTGTTGTGTAACTATTTTATACCATGTCATAGAAAATACGCTTACTAAATTTCATCGAGAATAAGATCGCAGCGCACTATGGGAAGGTTGGGTTGAATACCGTCGAATATACAACGGCTTTCCTGTATTCTGATTGGCTGTATTTTCTATGGCATGGTATAAATACATGTAGGCACATAGATCGGTTTTCTTTGGAGTGCTGTAACACCAAAAACACTTATCACTCTTGCCACTTAACGGTTGGCAAGCACGGAAAAATTCGCGTGCACGATCAATTACAGAGCCATTTCGAGAGCTTAGAAAAGGCATAATTACGACAAAGTAAAAATCACTACTGTACGAAAACATTATTTTAATTCAAAGCGCAATTTACCTGCCCTTGACTTTTAAACACGGACCTCAGTACATCTAACGATAGAACATTCGTGGTTCCTTCCCAGATGGGCAAAACCTTTCAAAGGAGACAACAAACAAGACAATCAACTGTCAATTGTCTCTTACAAAAACATACTTAGATGACAGGAAACCATACAATGATGATTTCATTTTCTTTTACAATACATATAGAGCGGGAGCCCATTAGGTTAGCTGGCTTACATATGCTTTCGGGTTTAATAAGAATCCATTTAAAGGTTGACATTTCGTTATAATTTGCGGTGTTTACTAGTTTAATAACTATTTCTACTTATCCAACCAATATTAATATATTGTGTCGGGGTCAAATAATAAAAGTTCCCATAGACTTGACGTATATTTGCTACAAAGAAAAGCACTGTACGGTTAAGAACAAGAACAGATATTGACAGGGAAAAAATAACGACAAAACTAGCCAGACCTAATGAAAAGACACTTTAAAACTTTGTATGGTTTTAAGGAACACGAAAAATACACCATCGAAATGGACGAGAAATTAAGACAAACTATCGCGACGAGAGGTTGAAATCGTTATTCAGAAAGAAACTTAACAAAGGCGAAATAGAAATCTAATGGAATAAATCAAACTTATCGCAGTGAGTAGAAACTCAGTCGGTCGTGTTCTATTAGAAATCATCGGATCTGATTGGTTCTCCCACTGTTTTCTATTTAACTGTAATTAGAAATTATGCATGAGCTGGAGATTTCTATCGGTTGATAGTTGACTATCACGCACAGAAATCGAGAGCGAATGATCTAACTGTTTTAGTAAAAATCTACTAGACGTTCAAAACTTAACAACAAGACACGCTCTTGTTTCTATTGAATGTTAGTAGAAACTCAGCTGTGTTCTATTGGAAATCCGCGAATCTGATTGGTTCTCCTACTGATTTCTATTCGCCGATAGAAAACAGTCGCGCGCAAGAGTAGCTCTTTAAGCGGTAAATTTTCTTGATTTTTGTCTTTAAAGTGCACAATATTGTAGGTTTTGGACTGCAATCCTTTAGAGTTTCTACTAAAACAATTAGACTACTCGCCCTCGTTTTCTATGAGCGATAGTCAACTCGGCTGCGCCTCGTTGACTATTTGCTCATAGAAAACTCGGGCTCGTAGTCTAATTGTTAAATGAAATAAATATAAATCACGTCACACGCGGAAAACTGATATCTGCACCACATTGCATTGGCTTCTGTGTGAGCCTTTGCATTTCATTCACAATTTATTAAAACCGTCACTTGCTCGAAACTGAAGGAAAAGCCAAGTTTTTTCTTGTAATATGGCGACTGAAAGATGTACTGACGTGCGAGGGCCGTTTGGAAGTCAGGTAAACTCTGGGTTTTTTAAAGTTCGAAAACGTGAACTGTTTGAAAATATATGAAACGTTGAACAAGTCGCCCGCAAGGAAGAAACCTTGAATTCGCTACAGTTTTGTTGCTTTACTGATGCATATAAAAAAAACTCGAAAGTTAGATCTGTTTAGCTTTTCTTTTACTGCTCCTCGATTGGGAAGTTGAAATTATTAATTATCCAAGTCAATCTTCACAGACAATTTGAAAAGCAAAGAAGCGGCCGCCATTTTGTTGACAAACGCACGCTGTTTGGCCACACACTTTCTACAACAGAATTGATAAATACACACCTTTGCAAAAAAATGCACACCTTTGAAAAATTAACGAAGAATGCTTAAAACGGCGGGCAGCAGTCCGAAAATAATATCTCTGTAAGGTCGAGTAACCAGTAGAAAAATGTTTTTAGTGATCTAGAATTTTTGATCACTTCAGAATGCATGAGTCGAGAAATTTTCATCGGTCAAGTATTAAAACAGTTTCTTAATGAAATTCACGAGAAACTCCTGCTCTTGCGTAGTAAATCCGTCAAAGAAATTTGAATTTAAATTAATTTCAACGGCCCCTCTCAAAATGCACAAGAACCTCCTGTTCTGTGTACTTGCTTCAGAGTCACGTCAAAATTAAAGTGCCCAAGAAATTCCTGCTTTGTGTACTTGGTTCAGAGTCACGTCAACATTAGGGTTGCGCCCCGCATGGGTTACTATTTTCCCGTTCGCGCAATTCCTTTTTGGTCCTTTTCTTTTCTTTTATTTGTAAAATTTTAAGACCAATAAAGTTGATAGATAAAGTGCCCAAGAAACTCTTGCTTTGTGTACTTGGTTCAGAGTCACGTCAACATTAAAGTGCCCGAGAAACTCCTGCTTTGTGTACTTGGTTCAGAGTCACGTCAACATTAAAGTGCCCGAGAAACTCCTGCTTTGTGTACTTGGTTCAGAGTCACGTCAACATTAAAGTGCCCAAGAAACTCCTGCTTTGTGTACTTGGTTCAGAGTCACGTCAACATTAAAGTGCCCAAGAAACTCCTGCTTTGTGAACCTAAGTAAGTCATACCGTTTTTGATTGGTCGAGATATTCCAGTAAGCGTGATCAGGAGGTTTTGAAATTCGAGCAATATATAAAACGTAGCTAGGAGTAAGAATAATGAAAGGTTTAAGAACGATCTCTTGCTAAAAATGTTTACAAATAAACGAACTTTCCACTGTTAGATCTACAGTCTTCGACGGGTAAAATTGAATGACGAAATATGAATATAAATGTGTACGAATAAAAAAAATAGACAATGTAAATTAATTTTGAATGTGTGTAAAAAAAGTTGTATTGCCAGGGGATGGGTAGGAATTGTTGTCAGCATTGGGGGTCGCGCATGGTTCGCAATTGAGGAGCCTTTAGCCGCTGTTTTGACATTTCTTATGTGTTCTTTTCTTCGGGTGTTCAACGCTCTGCTAGTTTCACCGATATAACACCATGAACAGTCGGAGCAAGGAATTTTGTAAACAACGTTAGATTGTGAATTCGGAGCAGGACGAAACTTCGGGGCCGGGAACTGTTGTGGTAGAGCGGTCGTCGGCTTAATTATGACCGAAATATCATGTGTTTTTTTTTTCAAGACTTAAATTTAGGTCAGATTAAATAAAGACTTAAATACAGGTTACATTAAAGACTCCAAATGCTGACAACAATTCCTGCCCACTCCCTGAGCAATACAACATTCTTTGTTTACACACATTCAAAATCAATTTACATAGTCCATTCTTTTTTATTCTTACACACTTATATTCATATTTCGTCATTCATTTTTACCCGTCGAAGACTGTAGATCTAACAGTCGAAAGCTCGTATATTTTTAAACATTTTTAGCCAGAGATCGTTCTTAAATTTTTTATTATAAATAAAAATCCTCTGTTTATAGCTAACACTGTTTCTCTTATAACATTGTTTCTCAGAGCGCGATTAATGAGGCCCTTTTAGGGTAGATATAATTGTCTCCTGTCTGAATTTCAAAGCTTGTCGTGTCGCAATTTTAAAGAATGGTCCGCATGTCGCTGTCTGAATTTCGTTATTTCGTTTAAAGACAGACGCGTAAAAAGCAGGAGTTTCTTACGTATTTTAATTTCTCAACCAATTAAAAACGACGTGAGTAACCTTGGTATACAGAGCAGCAGTTTCTCTGGTATTTTGAAAAGACAACTCAAATTTTTTATGCGTTTCCATTTCCTGTTGAATAATAGCTAACGATAGTTTTCCTGTTGAATAACTACCGCAGCCTCACGTTGACACCGAAGGAGCTCCAAGTTTTCACGAACACTTCACGGGAGGGACTGAAAGTTCGTGTAGCCGTTTAGACTGCAGCGTCCTCACAAAAAAAAAAAGCCATGTATTTTGTCGAAGAAAACTGGCAAACAACGAGACCAACCATCAGAGAAAAATGCAAGTTTATGTTCAACAACGATCTTTTCAGCGATGTGAAGTTTGTTGTGCCAAAGGCCGATGGCGAATGCGAAAGTAAACAAGTGATTCCAGCTCACAAGTTCGTGCTGTCGATTAGCAGTCTTGTGTTTGAAACCATGTTTTACGGTATGCTAGCGGAGACTGGAGACTCTATTGAACTGCCTGACTGTGAGTACGAGAGTCTGTTGGAGTTGTTTCGCTACATGTATAGCGATGAAGTCAACTTAAGCGGAAGTAATGTGATGGGAGTATTGTATTTAGCAACAAAATACATGGTGCATTCACTTGCTGATAGATGCATAGAATATCTCCAAGATAACATCGATCCATCAAATGTTTTCAGCATCTTGCCCTCTGCACAGAAATATGAAGCGAAAGTCCTGGTAGATCGATGTTGGGAAGTGATTGATAAAAAGGCAGAAGAGACCGTGAAGTCTGATGGATTTACGACAATTGAGAGGTCTTTACTTGAAGCAGTAGTCATGAGAGACACTCTGTCGATTGAAGAGATAAAGCTGTTTAAAGCTGTTGACTTGTGGGCAACAAACGAATGCGAGAGGCAAGGTTTAGCGGCAGATGGTGCAGTAAAAAGAAGAATTGTTGGAGAAGAAGTGATTAAAGGAATACGCTTTCCAACGATGAAGCTAGAGGATTTCGCTAGCGTGGTGTTAGACAGTGAAATCTTAAAAACAAAAGAAATCGTCAGTATTGTCAAACATCTGAGTTCAGTCGCGAGGTCTCCAGTTGGATTTCCAGAAACCAAAAGATCTGGTTTGGGCGGAGATATTCAACGATGTTGTAGATTTGGCTCGAAGTCAAAACACTTTCGTCATTATGGTAAGGAGATATACGATGCCGTCAAATTCTCTGTGAATAAAGATATTGAGCTACACGGAGTGTGCTTCTTTGGCCGTGAGAATAATTCTTACTCTGTAGAATTGAAGTTAAAAGAGGCCACGAATGGAACAGTTTTGGTGTTTCAAACTGGACGATTCCAGTCGAAGCTATTACATTGCGAGGAATTTACCTATTTCGGTTTTCAAGTCTTATTTGACACAAAAATAACTTTAAAGAGAAACACCAAGTACGAGATTTTTGCTGAAATAACAGGACCTGATTCGTTTCGTGGCGAAAACGGTATCGATTCTGTTGATTGTCAAGAAGTAACATTTACGTTTTTGGAGTGGAACATGTATTTTAATGGACCGAATGAAACGAAGGTCAAAACTGGTCAATTTCCAGAATTATTGTTTTCCTCTAGAGAATAAATATTTTAATTTGGGACAACACATATTGTTCATTAAAGGGACTATGTCCGGGATTTTATCAGATTTTTGAACTGCCCAAATTTATATTTGTGTCGTAGGAAACGTAAAAATATTGGTCCAGTTTTATTAATAATTGCTTTTTTAGAGCACTTAAACTGTTTAAAAGCGCGTTTGGCTCCGATGGAAATGGATTGCAATTTGAAAACGTTAGCCAACGTTTTCAAGTTGTTCCACGCGCCTTCAAAAAAAATCGTTAGAGCCGAAGTTTGATTTCTATCTCCAAATAAAGCTTATATCTTCCGTTTAATGTTCAAAGACAATGCTTATTTAGGGTGAAGTTGCCTTCCACTTATTTCAGAACAGTTTAGACCAAAAAACTGCGAAATCCCTGTGACATAGTCCCTTTAATTACCAATTCGAGTAAAGCTAGCTGACAAAGCTCCTCTACTCAAATTACATTGTCTGTAAAACCCCGAGTGACTAACGAGTTTTGATTCTGAGAAAAATTTGTATTGCATAAAAACCCGAACGTTTTCGACTAAAAAGGACATCACTGATGACGACTTTTAGTCAGAAACCTTCGGTTTTTTATTTGATCTACCTATGGTACTCAAGGTAAGTAACTCGTTGTTGGTTTATATTCCTAATTATAGGTCGACTCGCTACAGTAAAGTATACAAGTAAACTGCGCTTTTTGACCTCCGAAAACATTTTTGACTTTGACAATAAAATTTCAAATAATCTTACACTGCTGTCTCTTCGGACACTCAGGAAAATAAAAAAGTGCCAAGGAAATGTAAGCGCAAGTTGGTAAAAAAAAAAGGCTTGTGAAGAAGAAGAAGCATGTCATCCAGAGGAAGCCACTGTATAAATAATGGTTGCCTGATGTAAACAAAGTGAAGCCCCGAACGTGGAATACGAACAGACAATGATAAATATTCTCAAGGTGTGCTCAGTCTACCATCACAGCTATCCCAATTGTTATTCTTTTATCATTTATAAATACTCAAAATAAATCAAGCCCTTAGGCACAATTAATCACTCTTTCATTCACTAACAACACCACTGCATTTACTGCTTTCCCTTTTGTAACGTTTTGTAACTTTATAGCTCCCATAATATAAAACACAACTTGTCTGTGTGAAATTTCAACCAAGAATGGTCGCAAGAAAATTAGTTCGCGCGCGTCACCGGGAGATGTTGACAAAAACTGAAACATTTCTGAGTCACGCTAACTGATTGCGTGATGAATTTCTGTTAAGTAATTTTAGATTCAAATTTGCTACGCCACCGCTGGCTTGAGTTGCCACCCAAATTTCCACGAAAACTACAGTGTCTACCAAATTGAAACATCCTTCGTCTATAGTTCGTCAATCTCAGTACAGAAACCATGGCTGTCGTTGAGAAAAACTGGCAAACAACAAGACCAACCATCAAAGAAAGAAACAAGTTTATGTTCAACAACGATCTTTTCAGCGATGTGAAGTTTGTTGTTCGCAAGACTGACGGCGAAAGTGAAAGTAAACAAGTGATTCCAGCTCACAAGTTCGTGCTGTCGATTAGCAGTCCTGTGTTTGAAGCCATGTTTTACGGTGAGCTGGCAGAGACTGGAGACTCTATTGATCTGCCTGACTGTGAGTACGAGAGTCTGTTGGAGATGTTTCGCTACATGTACAGCGATGAAGCAATCTTGAGCGGAAGTAATGTGATGGGAGTGTTGTATTTGGCGAAGAAATACATAGTGCCTTCACTGGCTGACAAATGTGCGAAATATCTTCAAGATAATTTAGATCCGTCGAATGTTTTCAACATCCTGCCCTCTGCCCAGAAATATGAAGAGAAAACCCTGGTGGAACGATGCTGGAAAGTGATCGATAAACAGACAGAAGCGGCCGTGAAGTCAGAGCAATTTGCGACAATTGAGAGTTCCTTACTTGAAGCAGTAGTCGCAAGAGACACTCTGACGATTGAAGAGATAGAACTGTTTAAAGCTGTTGACTTGTGGGCAACAAAGGAGTGTGAGAGGCAAGGTTTAGCAGCAGATGGTGCAATAAAAAGAAGAGTTCTCAGAGAAGAAGTGATTAAAGGAATACGCTTTCCAACAATGAAGCAAGAAGATTTCGCTAGCGTGGTGTTGGACAGTGAAATCTTAAAACCAAAAGAAGTCGTCAGTATTGTCAAACATCTGAGTTCAGTCGCGAGTTCTCCAGTTGGTTTTTTAGAAACCAAAAGATCTGGTTTGGGCGGAGACATTCAACGATGTTGTAGATTTGGCTTGATGCCAAAAGTTGTAAATCGCGGTTATAGTAGCGGGATATACGATGCCGTCAAATTCTCTGTGGACAAAGATATTGTGCTTTACGGAGTGGGCTTATTTGGCAGTGAGAATAATACCTTCTCCGTTAGATTAAACGTAAAAGACGCCACGAGTGGAACAGTTTTGGTGTCTAAAACTGGACAATTCCCCTCAAAGCTGTTGCAGCGCGAGAAATATACGTATTTTGGTTTTGAAGTATTGTTTGATGAGAAAATAAGTTTCAACAAAAACACCAAGTACGAGATATGGGCTCAAATAATAGGACCTAATTCGTCACGTGGAGAAAACGGTATTGGTTCTGTTAAATGTCGACAAGTAACATTTACGTTTTACGAGGGCGGAGTGCAAGAACTTTTGTACAATGCAACGAGCGTTCAACGCGGTCAATTTCCTGAATTTTTGTTTTCCAATTAAAGAATACATATTTGGAGCAATATATTTCGTCTGCTCCTGTACTCAAACTACTGAGCAGTGATCTGAGTGAGTCGGAACCTGCAGTGGCTGACGAGCTGTTTTAATTTGAGAAAAATTATTACTTCTTTATTATATGGCTACAATAGTACGCGCGCTCTGATTGGCTGCTGAGTGGGCATTATTTTCTTGTAATGACCGGGCATTATGAAAAATTTTCTCGGCTCGACGGTTTTTTTGAGTTGTGAGTGAAAGCTACTAGTGCAATTGCGATAACGACAATATAAATACCGACAAAATGTAACTATCTTTTCAACAACTGAAAGAAAACTATTAGCATACCGATACTTCTTTAGTATGAGCGACGAAGAGAGCCACAGAGAGCGAGAGCGAGACATTTAGACATTAAAATGGCGCTAAAAGGCCATATAATAAATAACTTATTAACCGCGTCCGTTCGGTCATTACCTATACAGGGGAATCTCAGACCTCGGCCTTGATGTATTGACCGATAAGTAGTATGTTTTAAGTCTAATAATTTTCACTGCATTTCCAAGAAATCACAAAACTATTTTACAAAAATATGTAAAAAAAAGTAAATAAAGCTCTTCCCCATTTACACGCGCTAGAAAATCGGCACGGTACGGCAAATATTTGGCACCGCGACCAAACCACTAAACAAGAAGGTTTTCTCCTGCTAGGCACGGTTCCGATTTTTATATCGGCACCCCTACTTTCTATCAATTTTTTTCTCTGATTGTTCATCGTGCTTTCAGTGTAAAACGCGAATTTTACTGGCAAGGAACGAGTTTTCGACAACTCAGCATATTGAACAGTGTTCTTTCCTCTTCGACAATCGAAGAAAAAAAAGAAAAAGAAATGGCTCTTTGCAGAATGGGTGGACGTGGCTTTCACACAACGATTTTTTTTAGCGCGGGAGCTTTCTTTTATTTTCTTCATCAGTGGCATTCTCATCCCCCAGAACTTCTCTTTTTTACACTCTTTTTGCCGACGTGACCAAAATGCTGCAGTGGCCGCCGCTTTTGTCAAAACTACGCATGCGTCACACTTGTTTTCGACACAGTGCGTATATTAAAATTCTAAATTTCTTTTGTTTTATTCCCCCAAACCTCGGAGCCAAGTTAGAATATTAATATATCGGAAATGTCCTATTGGGAGTGCCGTGCCCAAAATTGTCAGCACGGTGCCAAACATTTGCCGTGTTGTGCTGATTTTTTTGCGCGTGTTAATGGGGTTTTAATTGGTGCATTTAAAAGAAAGAATACTCGGAGAAGAAATATTCAAAGGAATACGCTTAGGAAATTCTGTCATTAAGATATTTAAAAAGGCCTTGAGATAAGATATTTTGAACTGACGCAACGTTTGGCTGTAGAGTCTTAATTTATCAAGCGCTACATAAAATGACAAGAAAATTTCCTGTTTTGGACGATTTTTCTCTGAGCTGGTACATGGCAATTTGATTTTGTTTGGTTTAAAAGTTCTGTTTGACACAAAAATCGTTTTAAATAAGAACATTACGTACTCTATAGAAGCCTCTATTGCTGGTTTTCACTGTCACGCACTCAAAAACTAAATTCGAAACCATTCAACTACAGAAGCTATATATTTCAAATATTATAAACGATAAATAGATAAATAATTTCTCCAAGTTTCAGTTCTCTGCGGTGTACCGTTCGCGAGTTATTTGCCGAACCTTTCCATGTTGACGTAATCATGCATAAGGCTATTCGGGCAACTTCCCGAGTTGTTGTTTTCCCTTTAAATAAATACTAGCTCGGAAAGATAAATTCGCTCATTTGTCACAGGTTTCATCAGATAGCCAGTGATGATGCTTCTTCACTCAAATTTAAGTTCTAATTAATGTAGCAGTCGTATATTGAAATAAATCTAGTCTTACTTTTGGAATTAAGTATTACTTATACTATTTTCCAGAATTGTCCCAGTTAGTGGATGTTTATCTGCAATGTATTTAATAATGACACTTTTATTATGTTTCTATTTTAACATGGTCTTATTTTATTCAATTTGATGACGAACCGAACCGCTTGAAGAAACAAAGTTTCAATAAAAACGGTCTAAGGAAAGTGAATAGTTACTTTTAGTAGCATTGCTTATTACAACTTTTAATGGTTATTGTCCAAATCTGTGGGTGACTCTCTGCTATGTATTTTAGCAGAGACACGTAAAGATAATAAATATTAAATATTATAGAATATTATAAAATATTAAATATTTTGAGCTTAGTATTATTAAAAGGTTTTTTTGGTATTTTAATTGGTGCCCCCAATTAGCCCACAAGGGCTAAATACACAGACACAGAAATATAGGTTTTACTTATGTACTTTACTTTACTTATTTACTCATATCGTTGTTCAGTCTGAAGAGTAACCGGACCGATTGAATTAACCATTTTGTGTGCAATAAAACGTTCGCCACACTGAAGAGGTCATGAGTAAATGGAAATAGTTTTTCAATTGAGATGCCTCAAAACTACCCGTTTAATTTTGAAGATTACAGACTGATAAAAATCTTATTTCTCCTTGCCATATCGATATATTGCCAGCTAGACAGTTGACGAGAACAAAGAAGCCCATCAACTACGTGGTACTGTCTTGACGTGTCACCAAAATCTCAGAACTAACGTTAAAAGAAATGTACCACAACAAACAATTTGCTTTACCTGAGCATCTCGCATTAATCCTGGTAGCCCTGTGTCTTCAATGTATCCTTGGCCACCAAAACTCTCTAGACCTTCTGACGTGACCTGCATGGACTGTCAACAAGTGAGAAGCACATTAAGTCATTCATAATGTTAACGCATGTTCTCAAAAACCCTTATGCGCACATCCCTGCCTGTGTTAAGGGCAATTTTTGAAAGATTTAAGGGACCTTTTTAGACCTTTTGCGGACTTTTTGACTTCACGTTTTTCTAGTTTGCATGTGGCGTGTGTTAGCACACATGTTTTCATTGACTTTTTCCGCCATTTGAATTGTGAACCAATCAAATTGACTACGATCGCGCTTAGAGTGAGTGCGTGACTATGATACGCCATCTGTATGTGATGACTTCCTTCCAAGCAAATGAATAGCCACTGTTTGGTCGGATTCCCATCTCACCTATATCACGAATCAAAGAACGTACGAGAATTCTCTCAGTCATTATGAAACATCACTTCGGCGTCAGGATTCGGCTGCATAGCAAACACAAAACTTTTGGAGTGAGTTGCATCTTGTAGCTGATACCAACCTGTTTAGCAGTGTACAGTTTAGTGATTGGTGTAAGAAGTCTCAAGAGTTGTTGTTCAACATCTGATGCCTCATTACACTCCTGTTTACCGAGCAGTCGGCCAACTTCCATTGTGAGTAGAAAGGCTGCACGGGTCTCCACCTGATAAAAGTGGAGCATTGATGACGTTAATTTACGCTTTTACAGGGTTTGTACAGGTCATGGAAAACCTGGAAAGTCGTGGAATTTTAGCATTTCATTTTTCAGGCCTGGAGAGCCATGAACTCTAGTTTTGGCCAAATTGGCTATGACTGGGTTTTAATGGCATTGTTCTGATTATATTAAGGTGGGAAAAACGATCTATTTCTTGGAAGTCATACAGAGCAACTAAAAAGACACTACCTCCATTCTAGCAAGTGTCTGCATGTGAAGAGGATGATCCACTAGCAATTTTCCAAATACTGATCTTTTCAAACAGTAATCTTGAGCCAAACTCATGATCCTGTAATTGAAAGGCAAACATTTACAAGTTTCAAGGCTCGCATGAAATTTCCAAAAGATACCATCAGTACTTAAAGCATACAAGTTTGTAACATAACAGTTTCAATGAATTTTAAAAATGGACCTGTAACCAGGTGGTTGATTCATTAAGAAATAAAAACGTTACTCTGGTTAAAAATTTGTTGTAAAATGTTCGTAAAATATCCGCAATGTCCCAACGTTTCGGCTTAAACTAAAGTCTTCATCAGGGGAAAGTGATGACTTTCCCCTGATGAAGACTTTAGTTTAAGCCGAAACGTTGGGACATTGCGGATATTTTACGAACATTTTACAACAAATTTTTAACCAGAGTAACGTTTTTATTTCTTAATGAAGTTTCAATGAATTTGAAAATCAAACAAAAATGTCTGTAGTTTGTTCCAAAAGCTACGAATTAAGTTTGATTCTTTAACTTGGCGTCCTTTCCCTCCTTTTCTAGCACTTCTTTAAGTCATATGGGTGATTTTCGTTTTAACAGTTATTGTGAATTAGTATTTGAGAGGTGCAGTGGCCTAATGGTAAGTATGCCAGAATCTGGACTAAGCCATCTGGGCTGAAATCCTAGCCAGTCAAGTCAAGTCAAGTCAATCTTTATTTATATTCATATTTCCTTGTTAGCACTAGTAAAATTACTAATTTTAAAAACACGAAACAACTTTTTAAAGACATGTTTCGGCATGACTTATGCCATCTTCAGTTTATTGAGAATTTAAAATCTAGGGCTATATATATACCCAAGCTACAAATACAAAAATAGAAATGTATACAAAGTAAAATTACAATATTATTATTATTATTATTATTATTATTATTATTATTATTATTATTATTATTGTTATTATTATTATTATTATTATTATTATTATTTTAAATTCTCAATAAACTGAAGATGGCATAAGTCATGCCGAAACATGTCTTTAAAAAGTTGTTTCGTGTTTTTAAAATTAGTTATTTATATTCACACGGCAAAAAGAATCATCAGTTAAGTAAGCTATAAAAAACATATAAAAAAGCATAACACTGCTTTACATGATTGCCGTGTGGGAATCCGATATGTCAGTGATTTGATTTATAATTTCTCGTTTAAAGTGCCCAATGGAGCCAACATCCCTCATTTGCTGGGGCAAATTGTTCCATAGAAGGGCCCCACTATAACTAAAACTTCGTTTCAAATAGTTTGTGTGTGGCTTGGGCAGGTCAAGTTTACCTTCGAGATTTCTTAAATTGTATTCTGCGCGGCGGGTAGTGAATAATTGAGACAAGTACTCTGGGTTAAGTTTGTGTATTGATTTAAACATCATCAATGCTTTTTGCGTCTGACGACGTTTAGATAGCTTCTTCCACTTGAGTTTTTCCAAAAGGAGGTTCAAGCTCGTATCATACGGCGATTTGGTAATCACTCTGGCTGCGCGATTTTGGAGTCTTTGCAGAATTGCAGTTTATCGCTTAACTGGCTGCTCAAATAATCCTTAACGGAGCTGCATTAATCAAAATGCGGTAGTATTAAGGCATTGTTGATTTGTACCCTGGTTTTTGTAGAGATAAAAGGTCTTACACGTTTTAAAGCGCCTATAGATGAGGAAACTTTCTTAGATATTTCTTCAACGTGTTTTGACCAAGAGAGTCGATCATCAATACTAAGTCCTAACGATTTAGTATGATCAACCCTCTTGATGTTCTCCCCGTCTATTTCAATATCAAATTCGTCGCTTTGAAAATGTCTGTAATTCTTGCTTTCGGATTTAACCAGCGTGGGTTGACAAGATAGGGAACCATTTCCATTCTCAGAGATTTCTAAACTCTCAGAAACTTCTGAGCTTCCTGTCGCACCGCCGATACCGCCATCTTCAACATGTGAGGGCCAGTGTCACCGTGTTGCGTTCTTTGACAAGACACTTTACTGTCACAGTGCCTCTCCCCACCCAGGAGAAATTGGTACTGGTGAATTGTTAGCAATCTGACAGAATACTGGGGAAGAAGCAATACTCCTAAGCATCTCATGCTACAGAATTCAGGAGTGCTGAGAGCTATGAGCCACTTGGGCTTGGAAAAGGCAATAAAACTCGGTGTACTAGCACGGTCTCTTAGAAAAATAATGCAAAAAGCTGAGCAGCATACACATAAACTTCAGCTCTTAACTGCTCTCACCTTCTCATAACACCAGCAGCCATGATGCTATTGTGAAAACGGGTTATAGTTAACATGTCTGATATACAAGGCACTCCACGACCTTCCTCTGACATCTGAAAAATACGTCATAAACATGACTGGGCATTGTGAGGACTAGCCATGTTTGGCCTAACTTTCTAGCTCCTGGTTACCATTAATGAAATAATGTGCACGTAGCATAGACAGACAGACAGACAGACAGACAGACACATGAAAAAGGATGCATATTTCATTCCTTTCATACCTTGTGAGCCTGCGATCCATGAAGAAGAAGTTCAGCAGTAGGAAGCTGTCTGGTACCCAGTTTGTTTTTCAATCTCTGCAAGAAAATTGCATTGCAGAATTAAATCAAATGCCTGGGTGATTTATTGCATTATTGATAATTTCAACAGGGGTCAATCCAGGAAATTCAGAAACAGTAGATGTAGTTACAGCCAGATTACAACTGTTATGTACACAAACTAGAAAAATTAAAAAATCTTAAAAATTTCACAGGTGGTAGCGTGTCCCTCCCAATGTTGTTACCTGCACTTCAATGTTGTTTAATTTGCCATCTTCATTTCTTGTTTGCATGTAAAACATGGTCAGGCCCTTGGTACCCTGAAATAAAAAAAATACAAAATGAAACAGTCCGGGTTCAAGCCATGTCCAGGGCCACAGTGTTGTGTTCTTGGGCAATACAATAGTACAGAGACAAGAAGCAAGGCTGACACTATGTAGAAATGAAAAAACCTTAACGGGACAACGACATGATAGCGTCCAAACTGAAAGTCAAAAATGCAAACTCTGGACAGGTGTTTCGACCTGATTGGGTCCCTTCAGCAGAGTGTATGCCGCACAGAATAGACAACCAGTGCAAGACCGTTGTCTATAAAGTGCTCGTGGTAATGACAATCCGGATGGGCTCAAATTCAAACACCCGCCCATTGATCATAGCCGCGTGACTATTACTCAATAGGTCAAGAATTCGAAATATCATGTCGTTGTTTCGATGGGAAGTGAGAATAGACAGAACTATCAGTTACACTGAAAACATGGACAAAACCATGTGAAAAGCAACACTGCAAACATGGACAAAACCATGTGAAAACAGTGAAAATGAACAGCATATCGGATCTAAAAGAGCATTTTCGTCCGCAGTCCCTTGCTTTCTATTGTTAATAATACAATAGTGCCTCTCTCCACCCAAGTGTATAAATGGGGGGTACCTGGCTCAAGGCGTCCCCCTTTATACAGGGAGGCTCCACCCAAAAGAGGTGCCTTTTTAAGGCTGGAGGTATATCAAAGGTAGGGATTTCACAGTTGAAGTACGAGGAAGGGAAAAGTGCCCTTTAGATATTAGGAGGGCTTTTCAAAGTGTCTGGAACAGATGCAAACTTTGACAGATTCAAAGGTTTACTCAAAGTAAACAATTTCGAAAACAGAAGTTACAATGTATGTCTTCTTTAGGTATGTGGAAATGGTACTATTCTTATGAAAGGTATAAAAAGGATAACCTTTTCCATTAAATTAAGTGGTATATAAAAGGGTGAGGGATTGGACCTCTGGGATAAAATTGTTAACAAGATGTTACTTACAGGTACAGTAGAGCCATCAGGGTTCTGCACTCTTGCTAGCGTTAGTGTCATGTCTGCATCAGTAGCTGAACTGAACCATTTATAACCATACAGCCTGTAGGTACCATCATCCTGAGGAACAGCTATTGTCTCTGTACCATTTGCTTTAAAAAAATAAATTTTATGGTAATAAAGTTCATTTTTGTTCATGTTCACATGCAGGATTTTAAGAGCCTGCTCAACTACAGTACACAAAGAGGGCCATAGGCAAAGAGGTGCAAAGGGTGGGTCTGCACCCCTCACATGCCATAAAGGTTTGCCTAATCAGGCAGCGAGAGTTAAAAATTAACTTATAGAATGCAGGAAGTGTGGACGAACACAACTTGATTTTTCACAATTTCCAGTGGGAGAATACCCCGGGAGCCCCCTGCATGAAGAGGTCAAATAATTTATTGTGAGTTCATATGTTCCTTTCTATGCACACTTCATATGTTGAGTTTTTTTAAATTTATAAATTGCTAGATTGTTTGTGGTACTGGTTTGGTAAATAAAAGTTTACTGACTGTTTTTTTTTTTACTTTCTAAAAATTAATACCTATCATAATACCTATATACTTACCTACATCTGAACCACCCTTTCTTTCTGTCATCCACTGACCAGACGTCCAGAACTTCTTGGGATCTCTGCTGATCAAATGGTTATAAGCATCCTGTAGAACATTTAGCTTCTCTGTTGAATCTGACACCTAAAGTAAACAAGAAAATAACATTAGTTAAGCAGAGTACACAGCTGACAATGACTACAATCCACTGATACATGAAAATTATGGTGTTTTCTTAAAAACAAAATGTCTTGTTAACAAGCGAAAAGGGATCATAAGACAGCAATAAACTGAAGATGGTTGCATCAAAAGTAATCTCCAGTGAGTAGGAAGTAGAAACTCAGCTGTGTTTTATTGGAAATTTGCAAATCTTGTTGGTTCTTCCCCTTTCTTTCTTTTTGCCATTGGCATAACCCAGCTGCTGTCTATTGGCAAAAAGTGCGATCTGTTTGGCTACACAGGTGCCTTCAATCGATTGTTAGACGGCTCTCGGAGCGTGGGCTCAGTTTTCTGCTGAATTTTTACAACAAATCCTTCAAAAAAATCAACTCTAGCGATATCGTGTGTTTAAAAGATCAGCCACTGGGTTATGCTAAAACAATTAAACAGCTCGCTCTTGATTTCTACCGGATTTTGATAGTTGGTGAGGAGTGAACAGCCGGTAGAGACCTCAAGCTTGCCGTCTAATTGTTAAATTGAACACCTGCGCATTGCCCTATAAAGGGAGAACTGTTCTTGATTTTTGGCTCAAAAGTACATTAATTTGGACTACAATCTGTCCAAGTTCTACTGCAAAAAATTAGACTACTGGCCCTTGTTTTCTATGAGCAATAGTCAACTTGGCTGCGCCTCGTTGACTATTCGCTCATAGAAACTTGGGCTTGCAGTTCATAATTTATTGTTAATTAATACTCAGTACCTCAATAGTCTTGGCTGCTCCATCAGTCATTGCCAGTGGACAAGAGTACAAACCAGAAGAAGGACAAAACATGAACAACTTTGCAGCTTGATATATACGACTGAGAATAATAAAAGCAGTATATTAAGGTTAAATTTTGTTCCACTCCTCAAAATTGTAGAAGCTTAATGGTACTTAGTTGCTCTGGTTACAGTAACATAAAGTGACCAGCAGTATTGCTAGTCCTCCATGGATGAGAACTTACATATAGCGATTAGATTGTGTAGGTTACTACAGTGTATACCCTTCAGTATTTTTGGTCATAAGGTTTAAAGATAGAGCTCATTCCTGTCAAAAGTTTCTCTAAGGATGGAAATCGTCAGTCATATTATTTTCTCTTTTTCCATTCCAACTGAAAAGAAACTCCTGTACCATTTGTCAAACCATGCTCACCCCATTCCTTGTACAGGAACTTATCAACTGGTACTGTTAGGACCGTTCCATTTGGATGATAAAATGACCCAGACTAGCAGAACCGCTTTGAGAGGAATTTAGCAGTTATGTACCACTGGGACTGTTTCATTGGTTTTTGTGCAAAATAATGTTAAATGCCCCAAGTTTCTCAAAGCTACCTGCCACATGGCTTCACAAATTATCATAAGATTGAAACAGTCTTAGAAAAAGAATCAGCTATATATATTATATATATATTGACAATTTAAGGGTTGAAATTATGGCGAAGCCAAAATAAAACTTCTACCTCCACTGTCCAAATTTTCTTTCATAAGGAATAGATATCAGCCCTTCCTCAGCTGACACGTCATGTAACTGTTTCCATCCCTGGCAGGTATGAATGTTGTCAACCCTCGTACCCCATGCATCAAAATGTTCTAGTCTTGGTGGCTGCAGTTCACATTCTCTTCCCATAGAGTTTATATCAGTTGCCACTCTGTGTCCAAATTGCTCTAAGTCTGAGCGGATTTCTTGTAAAACCTGAAAATACAACAGAACAACATCCAAAAAAATCTATATTAGAAAAACCCAAAAATATAATCAAAGAAGAGGATCAGAGATATCAGGAAGAAGCTTAATGATTTTAGTTAGTAATCAGTAATCAATGCAAACATTTTCAGCACTTTCTGTCATATTTTTCAGCACAAAGATAGAAAGGGAAGGGCAGGCCACTCCTGATTCTGAAAGTATCATAGTCAGGTCGCTTAGGGCAATTTTTTGGAGAAATCGTGACACGGTTGATAAAAGCACCAAACTTTGCAGAATGATTCTTTAAAGACTATTAAATAATTTTATCCGTGGCTCCACCTGAATTTTTTCTTGCAATTTGCAAAATTTGCTAAACATTTTGACCACGCACAATCTCTCAAGCACCGCTACCACGCCATTTTGAATTGATTAAATTAAAGTGGGACAGCAAGAAATATTTCTCTTCTCCGTAAGTAATTTGCAGTTTTATGCTTAAATGTTGCAAAAATATATATAACTTGAAGACATTGTTGAAGTTTTTTGCTAAAATTGTAATTTTTAGATGCAGTATTCTAAAATGTTTATTATGGTAATTACAGTAGAACCCGGTAACTCGAACTCGAATAACTCGAAAACCCTGCCAAGTCTGGTTAGCTCAGTTGGTAGAGCGCCGAACTGCTGTGCGGGAGGTCGTGGGTTCGAACCCCAGACCGGACCAACACTCAGGGTCTTAAAATAACTGAGGAGAATGTGCTGCCTTTGTAATTACATCTGCAAATGGCTAGACATTCTAGTCTTCTCGGAAAAGGACGATAAACCGTAGGTCCCGTCTCCTGTATCTTCAGTCTTAAAACAGGGGACGTTAAAGAACCCACACACTATTCGAAAAGAGTAGGGCACGAAGCTCCTGGTGTTGTGGTCTGGTGTACAGCGCATTTGAACATATACACATGAAAAATGCGCTATATTAATTCATTATCATTACCATTATCATTATGGCCGCCGAGGGATGTGGAACATGCTTAAAGAAGCCTTGAAGAAACGAGATTACACAGAGGACGCACAAATTTTGGCCAAGGCAGCTTCAATAATAAGAAAATACATTTTTAGCCACGAGGCATATAAATTTAATGGTCGATTGTTTCCATAAAATAGCCAAGAAGCGTCGTTACCATCTTACCTCAAAATCATAATATTCTTGAACAAACATAGATCGAGAAGCAAGCGGATCATCCAGCATTTACCCCAGCTGGGAATTGCTATTCTTATGTCAGGGTCACACTAACCGGCGATATCGATCTTTCTCCTCCCGCCGCAAAAAAAAAAAAAAAAAAAAAAAAGAACGCCTGATCGCAAGTTAGGGTTACACAGCTTGAAGAGTGGACAGAAGAAGCCATGTGCAAGCACTTTGACGAAGATGGAGTTGTATCCCCTGCCTGCCTGCGAAAGGTCTGTTCACTGTTGGTGCCTTAGACAACCCTAAAAAAGCTTTTTTTCGGTACCGGCATCAGTCTCCTCCAGTTTCCAACTGAGAATTGGCAACGGGTAAACGTATACCAACAGCTATGATTCCTCCATCTGTACCTAGAAAGCTCTCTGCCTTTGTTCCACGCTATATCTGGTTGTAATACTACATCCATGCAGTTTTAGGGAAAAGGGCAGACTTGGCAGGCATTTAAAGAAGAAACAGAAACAATTGCCTTTTCAGCCTCTCTCATCCGTTTAAATCCCTTGATGCCGACTGTGAACACTTCCGTAAAATTGAACGGCTGGCTGTCATGATCATTGTTTATGACAGAGAGAGTTCGTCCTTGTCTCTTAACCAAACTAGGATTTAACTTTTCTGTCTTAGCAGCGTTCATGGAGAAGATGCCACCGACGGAAAATGCTTTGCTTTAACTCACTTTAATAAGGCTCAACAAAATATCCCTTCACCAGACTTTATTTTAACCGAACATTGCAACGATTTCTACACCTTATCGAGTTTCACTCTCCTTATATTTCAAGGGGGTGGCTAGCCACCCCGATCCAACGCCACTAGATCCACTCCTGTCTTGGATATTACAGTTAATTTTTTCAAGCCTTAAGCCACCGCATTTTTTACTTTTGTCATTAAAAACGACTGCGTGGAACGCTAGGGTTAGGGAACCTGAAAATCGCGTGGTTTTTTCTTCAATTTACCTTATGGGTTATCAATATCAAGTACTCTGATAAAATGCCTGTCCAAAGGGAACATTGAAGAACAGCGTTTATGAATTTATGCAAATTAGATAAAAACGTTCTTGTTTAAAGTCAAGAAAAATAAAAAAATTCGGATAGAACCACGGATAAACTTAAAACAAGTATCAAAAAATGGCTGCATGCAAAAATTGGGGCTTTTATCACAAAATCTAATCGATCGCTTATGAAGGGGCATTGCGGAACAACTTTTATGAATATATGCAAATGAGCTAAAATCGTTCTGGTTTAAATTTCAAGAAAAAATAAAATAATTCGGACGGAGCCACGGATAAACTTAAATAAAGTATAGAAAGGAGTCCGCATGCAAAAATTGGTGCTTTTATCACGCAAGTAACGATTATTACGCTAACCGACCTGACTATCAGTACCAATAAGTATTTCAATCAACAGTATGAGCTGTTTAACATGTGAGACCATAGATAATTACACTGATACTTTATAAGTAAATTTGACATTATTTGGGTTACTGTACTTCACTTCAAAAAGGCTGTGATCCAATTGAACTCAAACGTAAACAGTATCAGCAATGATTGAATTTGCATGATCCTATACCCGGCTGCACAATGGGCTGGTACAAAACATGGACCCCTAATCTTGACCCCGGACCAAGCCCCCTTGAAGGGGGTCCAAAGTGGGGCGACATTTAGATTGGAGTTCCATGTTTTTTACTGTTCCCATAAAAAAACACTTCCTGAACTTTTCCAGACTATTGCTCACTATCATACTTCACCTAACTTATTGATGCACTTTATTATGACAGGAATTCCAAATTTTTATTGTTAACTTATATTAAACTCGCACTATTGTTGGGAATGGACTAAACATGTCCTGAGCTAACTTAAGCTTTAAATAACTTTCCTACCTCATTTGGAAGGATTCTTTTCAAGTACGACTGTAAAAATAAATCGCCACTGAATTGGTTTCCAAGCCTTGGTGCCTCTTGAAAGAAAGAACCTCTTCTAGAAGCAGCAAACGTAGTACTAGTGTCTCTCAAACTGTTCGAAATATCATTGCTATCAAGTTCAAGAGCTCCTTGTGAACCCGCTGAAGTGCTTTTTCTTGCAACAAAACTTCGAACAAAGAAGGTCCTAGGTGTGATTCTTGTCCTTAACATCTTGATAATGACAACAGAAACCCAGATAACGAGGGAAAAATCGCGCAACAAGACTTTTTGTCACGTTCTTTTCACTTCTTGATGTTTACGGCCATGTTGTTTACGGCTCAGTAGCCGCGCTTTTACCAAACACCACGCGGGCAACGTGGGCAACTCGCGAGTTACATAATTACCACGCGTGTACAAAAGAAAGGGGGCCTTCTTCTCCAATCGCTCGAATTTTACGCGCAATTCCAATAGGCAGCGAGATATACTTAAGTGGTTGGGATGTGTTCGTCAAGAAAAAAGAAACAAAAATAATGGCGAAAACTATGCTGAGATATGAGAGAACTGGCACTTTTTTCACGCCCGGGTAAATTATACCTCATAGACGGCGGAGCATTTTTCCAACTGGGGGGGGGGGGGGGGGGCTGACTAGTTATGTCAAGTGGGGGGGGGGGGGGCTAAAGGGACTCTTCTCTTATATATTCTTTATTTTTTTTCTGTAAAAGTGGGGGGGCTAAAGCCCTAGCCTGTGCACAGCCGTCCCGCTCCCCCGGCTCCGCCGTCCCTGTATCTGATTGGTCTTCTTGAAGCCGTTCAAATTTTGGAAGGCCGACAGCTTTGTACTGCGTATCGTTCTCATTACCAGTTTCTTTTTGCGAAAAAAAAAAATAACTCAACCACATTTTTTCCCAATACGAATCAATCAACAACATTGAAGTTATTATGTAAAGCAAAAATAAGGACAACTTAGAAGCACTGCTCAAGTAGCTTTCACTTGAATGGTCACACGCTAGGGTTTCATGAACGGACTAAAATCGCTAGGGTTTCATCCTGTCTGTGGGAGTAAAAGGGTTACAAAAAATAGGTCTGCTGCTTTTTTAATGTTTATCATAAAAAAAAATGTCTTAGGGCCTGTTTACAAGCAGGTAGGGTAACCCTAGGTGCTAGGGTTACCCTAGCAAGAGGGTTAGAAGATAGCCCGGGTTTACAAGCAAAATTCGCAGGTAGGGTAACCCTACTTACCCGGGTCAACTTGCACCGGTTACGCTTCAGTTAACCTTGTAAAATTTTGTCGTTAGAAACTGTTATTCGAAAATAATTCCGTTCCAGTGCAAAAATACGACAAATTGTGAATGAACATGATGTTTCTTGGTCACAATTCGCTGTTTTTGTCGGTATTTTTAAACATATTTAGCTTTTTGGAGCCAAAATAAAGTTGTCCCGGGTAGGCGAGTTATCCCTAGCAGAGCGTTTACAAGGCGCTAGGGTTACCCTAGGTGCTAGGGTAACCCTAGCGCCTTGTAAACACGTCGATGAAAAAAAGAAGAAATGTGGGAGCGCTAGGGTAACCCTAGGTGCTAGGGTAACCCTATGTGCTAGGGTTACCCGCCTGCTTGTAAACAGGCCCTTAGGAACGAAAAGACTTATGACATTTCAGGTTAATATGGCGGAATGACCGCCTTCCCCTCCCGGGGGGGGAGCCCCTCACATGAAAGGGGCAGGGATGCTCATTGTCTCGCTTAGGGGTGTAAATTTCGGATTTTGGTCTCACTTAGGGTGTTCAGTACAGAACCTCAAAATATTCTCCACAAAAACCGCGCCCTTTGGATAAGGTAGTCCCCCTCCCCATCTCGGAGAAATAACAAAAGGTCCCATGAAGAGACAGGAAGTTAGGAAGAAGAACAAATTAAAATAACTCCACAACATGATCAATCAGTATTTGTGTATTTTTATTTTCAAAATTTTGTTCCAAATAAACTCATTGCAATGACAATAATATCTGCCTTTTGAAAAATAACAGTAACATTTGGCGCACAAAGTGAACACAATACAAAAGTGTAGTAAAGTCAAAACGAGAAATTGTCTAAAACGAAATATTTAACTTTTGAAAATTATCGTAAAGTTTCAATAAGCACAGAAAAAAACGTGCAGTTTTATTTAAAAAGGCATAAATTTTAAGTTTTACTTTCTTTGCATAACTTCCTTGCACAACTGACAAACATTTGACAATACTACTGCAGTAATCCCTAATGTAAAAGCACATAAAATAATGCAACAAAATCAACTTGGATCTGTCGACCCACCTCCTAGCTTAAACAACAACGACAAGCCGAATAACAGGACGGAACACTGAAATCTATGAAAGTACCACAAGCCTATCACCATGGAAACAGTGCAATAAACTAATCAAAGCTCGAGAAAAAAATGTAATGGGTAGCAAGCGCGGAAAAATTGACGCAAGCCAAATCGCGACTTTAAAAACGCTCGCCTGATTGGCTGAAAAAAAAATTCGCTGTGATTGTTTACAGCACGTCGTGCATATCTAAAATGCTAAAAATCACATTTCAATTAGAAAGATATTAAACGAGCTCTATCAAAAAAAATACCATTTCCCCCCTCCTTTCTAATTTACACTGACATCGTTAATTGACAAAAACGCAATCACATCTACGTTTCCCAGTTTTTGCCATAAAACGCGATTTTAATGTTCAAAGAAAAGTCATTTTTGTACACATCAATATCTAAAAGAATTGTGCAGTAAATTGTCGCAAACAGTCACAAACCTTATTTCAAAACGTTCATCATTGCTTTTCCCACAGAATTAAATATAACCGACCGATTTGACCAATGCTATGACAAAAATAGCATGTAAGCAATTTCGTACTACAAAAATATATAATTATGCTCTTTTGGGCACAGTTTTGAATTCAATCTGAACATTTAAATATCGTGAAAATTTGCCTACATCTACTGATCTTGCCACGGTGAAAAACGACATCATTTAACGGCAACATTAATCATAAAATATGAAAACAAACGTCTGCTTAATCGACGCATCAAAATTTCATCAATTTACAATTATCAACAGTATTCATTCATTTACAAAATTACCTGGATCATTTCCCTTCCCGAAATAAGGAAGTCGTTCGCATTTTCATAGTACATTTAAGCAAGATTTCGTATTACAAAACATTAATACTAAACGCAACCCAAAACTGTTGCCGAACAAAGGGTTAACAATGTACAATTTCGGCTGTTTTCTGTTTGTCATACGTAGCTTGTGTTTCCTCCTGCAAGGTAAAGAAACGTTAATGTTAACGCGTTATTAGAGCGGTTTTCACTTGAGTGTCGAAAGTAATTTGCGTTTGCTTTGGTTTTGCATTACTACGATCAGTGATTGGTTTAAAAATCTCGCGCCACTTTCTCGACCAATCAGAATTAAAACCAAAACCAATTGTGACTCGCTCGCGCACGTTTTCCCACGCTTCGCGTCAGCTACATGTATTTGCTTCGAGTTTTGATTGGTTAACTGGATTGTCTGTGTCCTTTGCGATTGGCCAGAGTAATTACTTTGGTTTTGGTTTTACGACACTCAATTGAAAACTGCTCTATAACTAATGTAAAACTTGTCCTGGTTCTTTTGAACCCTGCTGAAGCTCTAAACACTCTATTTAGAGCAGTTTTCAATTGAGTGTCGTAAAACCAAAACCAAAACCAAAATCAAAGTAATTACTCTGACCAATCACAAACGACACAAACAATCCAGTGAACCAATCAAAGCTCGAAGCAAATACATGTAGCTAGTACAAAGCGCGGGAAAACGTGCGCGAGCGAGTCGCGATTGGTTTTGGTTTTACTCATGATTGGCCGAGAAAGTGGCGCGAAATTTTTAAATCAATCACTAAGCGTAGTGAACGCAAAACCAAAGCAAACGCAAAGTACTTTCGACACTCAAGTAAAAACCGCTCTAACATTTGTTGAAAATGTGCATGTGCAAATATAGCGGATGTATGAAAGAGGGAAGACTGGTACTCATTTCTAAATCTCTTGCAAGTTATTCAACATGTTAAGCATTTGCCTGGGCCCTATGAGGAAAAACCAAGCATGGGCAAAAGCAAAACTCGACTTGTCTAGCTACATTTGTTGTATTTTTTGTACTAACAAGAGAAAAATGGTATTTAGCCCAGTTATTCACACAGCTTCGGGCACAACTTCTGCAAAGAAATGTAAAAGAAACAAATTGATGACATTTACAAAAGACATGCTCCATTGTAAGCCCCAAGACTGGGTACAGAGAACTCAAAACTTTGCACTCACACAGAGTTAATATTAGCCGAACGTGTCATGGGTAACAGACATCCCTGAAATTTAACTGAAAGACTTCTCTCGAGAAAGAAATGCTCCAAGAATATATTATTGCGTTATTTCTACATGTTCACTGCTGTTTTTTTTTCCATATTTGTTTATTGTGAACCCCCTCCTCCCCTAATTCCTCTGATACACCTGGAAATAAACTGTAATCCGATCAGTGCTTAGCCTCCTACGCAGACGTTCTTTGGGCTCGTCACGCGTTTCGAGCCCAAAGAGCATCTGCGTAGGAGGCTAATCAGTGCTAGCGTGGATACTCTCGGCCAACTTTATCATTCTTCTTCATTTTTCTAGGTGAGCCATTGGGCGTTTCTTAGAAAATTTTCAAGTCATAAGCAAGCCAGCAGCGACATCAACAGCAAAGAGCTTTGGCCTGTCAAACACCACGGCAGTCGGTATTGATGTCCTGTTGATAAATGCCCCCAATTGCTGCATTTGTGGCTACAGAAAAATGAACACTCCGCAAAAGTTTACTTTGCAATTTAAGCACCTACCGCGAGGAAAGGTTCTCTTTTTCTTCTCAAACTCCTTCATAAAACTCGGGACCTGGTCTGTAGAATCTTCCGTCGGCCCTCTCTGGACCACGATCGGTTGAGTTCGTCGCGTGTTCGCCAATCTCCGCTGCCATTCGGGAGTTTCCGGAGATCTGTCGCGTTTATCAGGCTTAACTCGGGCTGGCGACATTTCCCTGCGCTTTCTTCTTTCGGCGAATTCTTTTTTCCATTGCGGCACTTCTGGAGATGTCTTGGGCTCGTTTTCTTTGTTGGATGTTTGTATGCCATTGACTTCAACTCGTTGCTTTCGTTTCTCTGCCAGTTCCCTCCTCCATGCTGGTACAACAACCGCATTTGAAGTAGGCGTCTGTTGTGAGAGATCTGTAATTACAACACACAACTGACATGAGACGCGCACGCATCGTTTGAGTTTTAAATGCAAAACAGCCCTCCGCTAACCATTCCCCCTCAACTCAAAATGTATACCTCAAGGCCGGGCTGTTGGAAAGCCAGTTTACCATTATCCCTTGTTTAGAAATCTACCCAACTTTAAGTCCTCTTGCCTAAGCATTTTTTTCTCCGTTAAGTTTTAGTTACCGCATGGTTTTGAGATCAGTCGAAGTAAACTATAAGAGGAAATACTAGTACGGCTCACCAAGTTGAATTCTACGTTAACACTAATCCCGAAGGTAGTAATGAGGTCTGTTTTCTTAGGCCTTATCCACATAAATCCGGATAAATTGGAAAAGGAGACAGAAAACGCCGTATCAAAGATTTTGGTCCACAGAAGTCCGGATATATAAGAAAACGCATCTATTTTGTCAAAAACGGATAAAATGCGTTTTCAAAAACCCACTTTGAAGAGCGTTTTCAAAAAGCTCCGTTTTCAAAATGTTTTCCGTCCACACTAAAACGCAAACCCGGCGTGGACAATTTATCCGGATTAGTGTAGACGGTTGGCCAAACCGGAAAACAAGATGCGTTTTTAGATGTATCCGGATAAGCGTGGACGGGGCCTTAGGCTAAAAAAATTACAACAGACCTTTGATTGTCTCGGCGCGTGAAGATCCAACGTTCTTTTTCTTCTCAATCAAATCAATCTTCCACTGCGGTAACACATCTCCAGTGTAAGTTGGTTTGTAAGTGGAGTCATGTGATTCCGGTCTATCTCGTGTATCACTTCCTCTCCGGGGTCCCCTTAGGTCACCGTGTGATGACACGTGACTGTCTGGCACAGTGGTTGTAGCAGGTCGGGCAGGTTTCCTCTCCACCTTGGCGTGTATTAATTCCACGCTTGTTCGCCTATGTTTTGAAAGGTCGGGCACCTCGGATGCTGTAACTGTCACTGTTTTCGACCTGTGGGACGGTTTGGGTCGTGTTTTCGGGGCTATCTTGTAAGGCGCACTCACGTAATTCGAAGAAACTGTGACTCGCGAACCACTCGGACGCGACGAAGGACTTTCGGACACTTTCGGTTCCGATCGTGATACCATCGGTTTTTCTGAAGTTATTGGTGCAAGAGTTCGGACAATGTGATGCTCGGGAGCAGTTTTAGCTGATCCTGTTGACCGCGAGCTTTGATCTAACGCTTCGCCGTTTTCCTGAACACGTGACGGCGTTACTGTGTGTGAAAATGATTGCGTGACCGGTTTGACGGGTGGAGAGTTAGAAGTCGTCACTTCGGAAGATGTTCGTGAAGCCATCGGCGCTGCTTCGCTATCCGCGCCGGTAGAACCCGACGATCTTACACCGCAAGCTTTAACAAGGGGTTTCAAACGCACCGGTTGAAATCTCGCAGGTGAGTCCTCAGTTTTACCATTCACAACTGGCTCTGGTTTAGATATAGGACGTAAGAATACGTTATGATGTCTACTATTTTCGCTCTTTTTCTCGACTTGGTTTTCTACTGGATCAGGCTTAGACACAGGACGAAGACACACGTTTAACGATTTATTAGTAGCATCGTTGTCATCATCGGATTTCGTGGCGACTGCTTCCGGCTTCCGCACAGGACGAAGCATAACATTGTTAAGTACGTTCATCCCAGCACTACTGTCTGATTTATCAACTACTGGTTCAGGTCTCTGAGGCAAAGATCGAAGAACATGACCAGTTTGAACCGGTTTCTCCGCTGTCTGTTCTCCGTCGCCCTCTCCTTGTTGTTTAGCTTTGGTGTGCCGTCGCTGTTCGTGGAGTTTTCTCCGCGCTTCAGCCTCCACTAGCCAAGCTGGTTTATCCGGTTCTTTCTCCACTTTTTCTTCCTTAACTGCCATGTTTCTCTTACCCTCTGCAGCTGCACGGACAATTTCAGCCGCGCTGCCCTGGGAACGTTGCTAAAAAGATAAACACACAAGAATGTACATAAGAATGCTCTCGTAATAACTGTACAGTTGCTATCGCCTGCCTCGTCTGTGGGAGCTTTCAAAGTGCAACGAAGTTTTTCATTCTGAGTGGTATATCAACCACTAGCGTTGCAGCTCTCATAGGCTTGTAATACAAAAACCAACTCCAAATTCCAATAAGAATTCGATCTTGGTTCCAAGTACAGTCAACTCTCGACTTCGGGCACCTCGCTAATACGGACACCCTGTTATCACGGACAGGAGTTGAAGTCCCGGCGAATAAGAATTATTAAAATAACTCTCGCTAATACGAAATTTATCTATTACGGACACCAAATGATGGTCCCAAAGAGGGAGTTGACTGTACACGTCTTAACGTGCTCCTAAGCTCTTCTGTGTACATTGACAATTCTACTGGTCCTGTTCTATAGCAGTTGCTATTGTTTAAGTTAAGTCTCGCATGAATGGCTCGCTCCCCTTCGTGACAACAATAGAACAAACAACAGGAACAATGCCCCTAGCCCCCAAAACAATAGCAACTGCTATTCTAGAGAACCAGTAGCAATACGAACTTACAAGAGCTGCTACACTACTATAACTAGCCGGGGAGCAGGCTCACTGACCATTGAAATTAGGAAAATAATTTAACGCGCATTTTGTAAATATTCTAATAATTTCTCGAACCTCTGGACAAATGTACAAAGGAAGTTAAACGATAAAGGCGCGTGATAAACTGGTACAGGGTGGACTGATAGTGGTAACTGGCAAACTCGACATACCTTGTCCTCTGCCGCGATTTGTTTCTTGCTTAGCGCCTCAGCTAGTCCCGGAAGAGAGATTCCAGATACTGTCTGGCTCTTCATCTTGGGCTTAGGCTTGGTTCGTGGTCTAACTCCACCTTCTGCACCCATCTGAGGAGGGTCCTTTATGATGAAACTCCCGCCTAATGCCACGCTTTCTTCTTCGTCCATTCTGAAATGAAAAAGCAACCATTTTTTGGCGCGAAACCCTTTTAATAGGGACAGTGCTTCTCTCCGTGACAATGCGGGACCGATGTGAAACTTCACACAATCGGTGTGGGAAACAAGTAGCGTTTTTGTGCAAAAAAAGAATTTGACAACCCCATAACTGCGAGCCGCGTCGTAGCGATCATCAGCTTAGAAGAAAAGTTCATTCACTATATCGATGAACTGAGCTTGTCTCCGACTGCTTTCAATGGCAAGTTTAGAAATAATCGTTCACTAACAAAATGTACCATCTTTCTTTCCCCATCTCCGTACATGTACTGGACGCTTTTGACATTGCTGATTCTATCAGTAGGAAGAACACGTGTCACATATGAACCTAGTAAATGAATAAGCTCGCCACAAGTCTTGTGGACGGTCATGGGTTCCATTCTTATCGGGGACTCAGAATTTTTACTACTGTCTCATGCTCGTAACAGGTGACTTTACATTGTTCTTATTTCTAAATAACACTTACGACTCCTCTCCTTCGCTGATAACAAATGAATCGTCCCAGTCATCATTTAAACTTGACTTCAGACTCTTTCGTCTGCCGGCTGCTGTTGGTTTTCTTCGTCCTTTTAATGAGCCTGACCTTCCAAGCGGAATTTTGGATTTCTGAGGTTCAAGGTTCAGTGCCGATGAACTCTGCAACAAAATTAACCAATACGTGTGTTTTTTTTTTCAATTTATCCCTTATAAATAAAGTACATTATCTTTTGAGAACAATATACAGTGGAAGTGTGGAACCTCGATTTAACAAACCTATATATAGCGAAGTCCTCAATATAACGAACGATATTCTTCGCCCCAGTAATAGTAAAACTTATGGAAAAGAACCTCGATATAACGAAACCTCGTTATAACGAACATGTTTTGTCAGTCCCTTGGCCCTTTATTATATCGAGGTTTCACTGTACAGGGCTTTCAATAAGAATTGTAGCTAATAGGACAACTAGTTTTGTGAGGCATTGAAGCTAGTACGTTCCCACTCTCATACCGCGCGTAATGCGCGCTTCTTGCGCGGTTACCACGAGTTTCAGCTCAAACAGTTGGGGTAAAGGAAACTAAAAGTAATATCGCTCCTTTGGACCTGTTATGTGGAACTACGGCAAGATGAACTTAAATTGAACACTGAACAGGGAAGAGGAGGGATTTTTTTTTTTTTTTTTTGGGGGGGGGGGGGGCCATATGAGAATGACGGGAGTTCTTTCACCCCTCCATTCACAGGCTAGAAGGAGAAAACAACTGGGTGTTAAAAAAAGGCGTCAATGCCTCAGTGCAACGTGTTGTGCGATGTGGCGTCTTTCTACATGTGTCTGAACAAATGAGCACTCCAGGAACCAAAGAAAATCACAACAAAATCCAAAGTGGTTGTGCGATGGAGTAAAGGTTTAAGTAAAACAGCGAAGACTGCGTTACGAGACAAAACAGTGAAGACTGCGTGACAATTTTAAAACTGCACAACAGGCCAACTCCAAGAATTCCCTCAATCCTCCTACTATCCCTTTCCCCTTTTTACGCCTGCTACGCAGACTACAGGCCAAAGTTAACACTTACCGGCACTACAACTGAAAAGTCAACTTCTGAAGCTGATTTACTTCTGTGCACTCTTGTTTCGCTAACTTCCATCTGCAAGAAGAAGGCATTAGAATGAAAACAGTCTACCAACATTCATTTCCACAAGTACTGAGTAAAATCAACAAAGGTTTTTTTCTAACTTACGTGTAAATCACTTGACGTAGTAGGTGCTGCCCGAATCTTCCTCAAAAACTCCTCCTACAAGTAAACAAAGTGAGATTATGCTTATAAAAGGCAAACTTACTTGTAACGTGCTAATGGATAATGCTTTGTGCCTGTCTAAATTATTGTTATGTAACTTTTGAAAATGTAAGGACAGGGTTCATACACTTTTTCACGCCAAAAATTCAAGGACTTTTCAAGGACTTTCCAGGACCCTTTTTGGAAATTTCAAGGACTTTTTTTATGAAATTTACCTCAAACCAACGATTTTCAGTCTGTTGTGTCGTTGATGTGCTTGCTGAAGAACTATAAAAAAATCGCTTATTTTGGCGATCTTCTCACTGCCTTGAAGCCTTTTGACGTTCAATAAAAAAAAATTAAGGACTTTCAAGGACCGAAAACCAATTTCAAGTACTTTCAAGGCCTTGAAATCGAACTCCTGAAATTCAAGGGTTTTTCGAGACGCGTACGAACCCTGTAAGGAAAACAATTAGAAGTTTGGTTACAACTGACAGTGTATGACACAGACATCAGCACTAAACCCCTTGCTAGCCTTACTCTTGAAAGTGAAAAACCTCAACAATTGTTCTTTACTGATACAGCGTTGTTTCATAGTTGTTTCCTTTCAGATTTCCTTTTCACAGGCAATTATTTGATTTCAATACGGAACAAAGGGGGCAATGTGAAATTGAAACATTGCCTGCAAATGTTTTTTTGGCTCTGGTAGCTGAAGAGCAATAAATTTTCGCGACACGTTCATTTCGGGATTTTGAGGTGCGCATATTTCGCGACACTTGAATTTCGCGATTTTGCGAAAATTTTGTATTTTGAATCACTTTAATTTCGCGTGCATTTCCTTGGTAATATTATTTAACATGCCCTTGAATTAAATAAAACGACTTCATCAAAGGAACAATGACGTCAAAATTAACAAAAACGCAAGGGCGGGACTAAATCTCGGTAGTAGCAACAACAGAGCAGTTCTCACAATGTCTACAAGTAGGACATGCTTGTACATGCATGAGTTATTGTTCTAGAGTCAACTCGGACGACAACATTCATTTACATTGATTTTAGTGGTAATAAACTTATTATTTCTTATAATGTGAGTCACTAATTTTCGCGTCATGTTATGTTCGCGACTTATTGTTCGCGTCACTTTAATTTAGCGATTTTTTTGGAATCACGAAATTCGCGAAATTAACGTGTTGCGCAAATTTCATGTAATAAGGTACCAATTACAGAATTAATCAAAACTATAACAAAATTCTCGAACGTGATTGGTTATCAGCAGCCCGATTTGAGCACTAATAGGACAGTTTACGCGTCATGCCTGTGTAATTGGACAGTACGCGTCATTTTGCGCGCGCTGTTGTTGTGCATTTGTTGAGTAGACTGTTATGTTTTTCAATATTCATAAAGACTATTCAACCGAAGGTTAGTTTCTTTCTCAAATTTTGTTACAGTTTTGATTAATTGTCGTCGTCCAATTCTGTCTGTAATCATACTCGTGATTAAACGAATCGGACTCCCGCTTCGCGGTCGTCCGATTTTGTCAATCACTCGTATGATTACAGACCGAATTGGACTCCACTCAGTCCTATTACCATTATAAACTAGTAATAATCAGAAATTAGGGGAGTGCGTTCGACCCAAGATAGGTACCCAAGATAAGGCTAGCAAACGTAATCCGAGTTACACGACTGTTTATATCGTCATACAAATTTAAAACGACCGCGTGTGCAACATAAAGCGCGCATCCAACATCACTTGAAACTATCAAAGAAACAATCTCAATCCAACAGTGCACGAGGCAGCACAGCAATTTTTTTTACTACTGTTAAAAGGAGGACTGCCGAAACGTTTATTTTTTAGCACAACTTACAGGGCAAACTCGAAAACGCAAACCGTAGAAGATCGTTAGAACGAATCAACTTGTTCCCAGGGTCTCTCGCAAAGAAACTGCGACGTCATTAATTAGCCAACCTGCCACATACCAAGATACGTAGAACGACACATAAAACGACTTCCACTGGACAGCCACGGGACCACACACCACAACGAGATTAGGATCTGTTCTCCTACCGTCGAACACAAGAACTGTTTACAGCCTAGCGTTATCGGCTTTATGAAGTGTTTTTGCGCGCGCTGTCATTGTTGACGTTGCTGTGACGCAATTAATTGCTTTCTAATGTCTAATCACATGAGTTCGAGGCCAACTTGCCAGATACCGACATACACATAGAACCACTTTTGCTTGCGCGTTCACAGGACAACCACGGGGCCACAGACCACCGCAAGATTAGGATGCGTTCTCCTACCGTCGAACGCAATTAAATTATCATTTTCCGTAACACCCCTCTTGTATGATAAATTATCTTACCGTATCTGGATCTTCCTCTACATTTTGTCCAATTGATGATACCGTCGTTTCAGGAGCTTTACGTGCACTTTTACTTATCACCTACAAACACAACATTTATTAAAGGTCTTCTTCACGATAATAAAAGCACACCGTAAAATTCCGGTTAAAAGCTCTGGACTTCCCCGTATACAACTTCGTAAGGGGTTTTGGACGGGCTTATAACTGGGATATAACTTATAACTTTCATGAAATTTACGCGATATCTTCAGTTAAATGTTCAAAGATAATTTTTCATGGGTAAAGTTGCCTACCACTTATATCAGAACAGTTTAGACCAAAAATCTGCGAAATCCCCGTGACATAATTTGTAATTTGAAAGGTCGCCAGGCTGTGCTCATGGCTGTTAGTGAAGAACAAATCAAAGGAAAGGAAGTGACGGATGTAACATCTGTCATGCTACTTTTGTTTTTCTCTTAGATCGCTGTGATGCCTTTAAAGTCTAAGTAACATGATACTTTTATTTTTGTCGAAAACGGATGTAACATGATTCTTTTGTTTTTGTCGAAAAAGAATGTAACGTGATAACAAGGTAATGTGATTTATTTTCTGCAAACAGTGCAACATTGATTGTAACACAGATATTATTGATTAATTCAAGAAATGGTTTTTCTGAATTGTGACATAAACCATCCCAACAGGACAATCACCCAGTCTCACCCCAAGCCACCCCATAATAACTCCTGCACGCTTAGCGTGCTATGTTTCATGTGTTGGTGTGTGACTGCAATCAAAGCTGATTGACCACTCAGTAGGGGGTATACACTAATTTTGACTAATTTTAAGGTTGCTATAAAACGTCGCGCTTGGCAGAATTTTATGGATACATAGAACCCTTTTAAACGCAGCCCTTTATAATAATTAGAATGATTTTATTTTTTTAACTGTACATTTTTAACATTTCATTGTAATTTGACCCTGAAAAAAACAAACTTGGAGAGGCAAATAAAATCTTATTATCTTATTATTACACCTCCAAATGATCTCCCAACAACATTGTTATTAACGATATTACAATAAAATCTCTATATGGTACCTCAGCCCTCTCCTGAACTTCCACTAGGAATGAATCCTGTTTCCTCTTTTGTGATACTTTGGAATTATCTACTTCATCATTTTGCAGTGATGCATCTTTCTGGCTTGAGGTACTTATCTTTGTTGGCGAGTCCTTTGTTTTGACAACTGACTTCAAATTCATCACCAGTGATGTTGACCTCTTTTGAAGTTCACCAATCAGGGCATCCTGCTTCGTATCTGGAACTAATTATTAAAAGTGAAGGAACAAAGTTAGTTGTTGTTGCAGCAATCTTTCTAGAAATATAACCCTGTGAGATTAGGAGGTTAAAACATGTGTTGGCAACCCTCTCTTTCTCATAATTTATTTCTACAAAAGCTACATGTATACATACATACATACATACATACATACTTTATTTAACGTGGAAAAAAGTACACACTTAGCTGTTAGCTAGTTTACAGGTGCTCCACGATTAAAAGTTTAGTATCTACAAAAGTATTTACATCAAAACAAAGGGTATAAAAGCATGTATATCTGGAAAACAGTCCACTGTGCTTATTGTGGATTGGAAATTCCTGGGGGGGTGGGGGGTGAGTGGGTGTCGAAGAAATGTATGAAGTTTAATTGGAATTTCCAGAGTGGTGGGGGGGGGGGGGGGTTCTTTTATAAATATCCCTTCCGTGGGGGAGGTATGGATATTTTATGGAACTACACATTTTATTTAAAGAAGATTTGTATAACTGTTGTCTGAAACATACTGACATGTAGCTAGATTTTAATTGCCTCCTGAAAATTACATTCCGATCTTACTTTGTTTCTACGAATATGGATTCAGTCATAAAAAATTAAAACTATGTACCTGAACCAATTCCATTTTCTTGAGCAGAATTTGAGGAAGTCTAAAGAAGTCAATTAAAAAAAATATCTGTTAAAAACGCAAATTAAGGCAATACGGTGGAACCCAGTATTATGTCTACCTGTATCTTATTATAAAAGTACAGTCACATCATAGTGGTGAGGTGGCTTGCATGTCTCCATGACCCCTTGAGCTATGCTAGCTGGAGCCTTGAACTCCTGCCAGAGTGCCAGGGTCACCCATGTCAGACAGGTCAAAAGGTAGAGGCGAGATAAAGAGCTATCCCCTGTCCCTCCAGGTTGGGAATAGGGTGTAGGGCTTGCAACCTTACCCCATTAAAAATGTTAATGCTACGGAAATGGCATTGCCACTCTTTGCACCAGCTGGCGGCATGATGGGGATGAGCGAGTGACATCAATTCATTTAATTTTGTTTTACCAACGTCATAATAAAACATAGACAGGCCCCATTGTTCAAAGGATGGATAATGCTATCCACCAGATAAATCACTATCCAGTGGATAGCATAGCTGATTTTGCCAACTTATCCACTGGATAGCAATTTATTTGGTGAATATAGTGTTCACCCTTTGAACAATCAGGGTGGAGAAAGACTGCACTGTGAGAGTTAATGAGTCTTGCCCAAGAATGCAACACAATGTCCCAACCAGAGCTCAAACCCAGAATTCACTTTTCCAAAGTAACCATCCTAACGATTACTGAACAACTTATCCAACGCATGCAAACATGTTTGAACAAATCACCTCTTTAAGAAGTTCTCTTTCCTTTTCTTCCTTCAGTCTGTCCAACAAGCCACGCACAGAGTCAACATCATCCTTCATCTCCTCATCACCACCATCACTCTACAACAGAGATTAAGAAGAAAGGGAAAGAAAAAAAGAAGAATTCAGAGACCAAAAAATTAATTGTACATAATTATATGATATAACTCCCTGCAATACAGTCTTAAAGAAAAACTTGAGCGAAACAACAACAACAACTTTATTTGTACCCCTAAATTAATTAAATTTACAAGACAAAGGAGAATAACATAAATTGAAGTACATGGCTGCCCCAAACAACCACCATTGGCTAAATGAGATTGGGCAGCCATCTTTAAACCCAAATTGACAGTTTACACAACAAGATCTACAAATTAACAAATGGCCACTAAGAAAAATTAAGAGACCAAAATAATGAAAGGACCACTTGTACAAACAGCAGCAAAGTGAAGCCGGATCTTGGCGTAGATCAGGACCAGCAATATAAAGTAAAACGATAAACCAAATGCAAGGCTGATCGGACAGTAAAAGGCTAAATAAATTTTATTGCCCAATATTTCGGTTTCAGCCTTGCATTTAGTTTATCGTTTTAAGAAAAATTATGACACCATAACCTCTGCTTGTAGTTAAGTTACAGCTATGAGATCGAATTATAATTTTTAAGTACGATTTATAAACCAAGAATGATGTTCCTTCCTAAACTTTGTCTTTCAAGGTGTAAACCAATTCTGCCCACAGGAAAAAACATTTTCCTTTATAATAGGAGCATTTCCTTACCCTTGGGGTCAGTTAGGAAACTGGTGGGGTGGTAAAAGAAATATGATCTATAGATTTACGTAATAGAAACGTCTGCCAGTTGCTAATTAATTTTAGAAACTCCCTCCGCAGTCATTGCTATATTTAAAGACATCATATTTTAAATATTTAAAGGGAAAACTACTAACAGCAAATTGAAGCATGATAAACTTAAATTCAGAGTACCCGCAACTGTAGTCAGTGTTTTAATTTGGCATACAGCATAACAATGAGACTTGGAGTCAGATTAACGAAAATCTGAAATCAAAACAATGCTTCGGGAGTATCACACCATGACTAAAGTTATAATTTTGAAGTTTGTTATGCTGCAAGTAACAAATATTTGACTGTAGAAGGGAAAATAAAAGGCATTCATGCAATCACTTTGATTTGTTAGTAATCAGTAGATAATAATTATTTTCTGCTGTAGATTTGTTTTAATCAATTTTGAAAGTCTTATCACGTGATTTCAATCTGTGTGTCCAAGAGCGACACATCTGTAATAATTATTACACAAGTTATGACCTACTTGTGAAGGTCAATGATGGATTTAAATTTCAGCCTGAAAACGTGTTTAAAACCTCAATCAAATTGAGCACAAGAAATAACATGTTCCTCAAAACAGCAAACAAGTTTAACAGCACGTTAAGATAACATTTAGTATCACTGTCAGCAGTAAAAGTTCAGTGAAATGTCTGAGTCATAGTAAATCAAAATTGCCAGGATAAAAAATATCCATATAGACAACTTACTGTGACCTGTAAAGAGCTATATAACATTATGATTTGTATATTTTTTTGTGTGAAATACTTGTGCATGCACACATAACTGTATGGAATCTTACTGACTAAAAAAAGCTAACTATGCAGATCTAGCCACTTTTTAAAACAATCACAAATAATTTAAGCTTTAGTTGTCATAGATTCAAAACAAGAAACTGCATGTTCCAAAATAAAGCTTTTACTAGAGACTTCTATTGGAACTGGTGACAATTTTGTAACATCCTAAATTGAAATATCAACTCCATTATCAAATACTGAAGACATACTTGAAAACGACAGTAAAAGACCATGTGCATTGATTTCAATAATTTTATGACAGGAAGTTCTCAGCTACAATTACCTTACAAACATCTTATCTGTTTAGACCTGAATTATCAATTACGTTAGGCTAAGAGCTCCAGAAAGACATCAAAACATTTAAACATTTTAAAGAGGCAAATCATTCATTACGAATCACTGTCACACAATTACTGAAATACAAAACTGGTAACAAATTCCATTGTGAATGTGCTGAAATTTGTCCCCAATGGAGGAACACAAGAGATTTGATGCAATTTCCTTATGAATCACTGAATGGAACAATACCAGCCTCTGAAACTGATTCACTGATAACAAAACAAGCGATTTTAAAATAACACAACAACTTACAAATCTATGCCCAATCCCTCCTTTCCATTCAGCTTGGCAAAAATATGGTTGCTTAGGATAAAATAGTAAGTAAGAAGATTTCAAAGCCATTTAACTTTTTAAAGAAGGGAAGTGAAAGCTTTCTAAAAGCACAAACTGCTTTCAAAACCACAGTCACTGCAGCTTGGCTTGACAACTAACCACATGCAATCATTAGCCACACAAATTAGTTCAGGTCCATTAATGCTCAATAGAATATTCACTCTGATTCATTCTTACCTTACTGTTTACAGCAGTTATGCATATAAAAACCATAATTCCCTCACATGAGGTCTGTTAACTACAGGTGGCCTGACGAAGTGTGCTTTTAAGTGTCAGCTAGGTTGTTGAACATTAACCAATGTGTCATCATACTCAGGAAATTGAAAACTTGTCGAGATAATTACTAATTAGAATGGAACAACAGCTAGCACTCTACACATGAGACAGAAAGAAAGTTAAAAAAACCGACAACATTCAGTAATCGTGAAGGACATATGTACTTAATGGCTTAGAGAAAAGAATTCACAAAAATGAAAGTATACTATCATTTACTAAAGTTGAATTTGCATGATTTTTGATAAATCACAACCTTATATCAAAGAATGCTTTTGTGTCATGCAAAACATGTTTTTTCACACATAGGTGCGAAAGCAAAGCAATTTAAATCCACCATTAGATAAGTATGGAAATTAATATTTACAAAGTCAAATGCATAGCTTCAAAAACCCATTATGAAGCAGTAGATAAGAAACTCCACAGGATGTAATTCTTTTACGTAAGTGTAAGTTCCATCATAAACAAAATTCATATCAAAGAGAATTCATTGAATCCCAGCTTAAACAATTTAATTGAAAATTTATTAAACAATGAAGGTGACTTTGGAACATTAATAAAAATTTCTTTAACATCTCATTACAAATATGCAGAAAGCATTCATTGCTAATTCTTGTCTTGTTATGGTAGCCATGGTCTTCAAAGTTTGATTTAATTACAGAGCTTGTGTGTACAAAGTTATTTCAAGAACACAACTTACAACATGTAGATACATTGCCAAGAGTCAGAATTGAAGGGTTGTGTACCCTGTAGAATGTAGTAGTCAAATCTGACACAAAACATTAATTGACAAAATTTACCCAACATCAAAAATACTACTGAAAATAAGCCAAGCTAACAGTAATTCCTAAGTTTTTAGAATTTTGCCTGTCTTTTTGTATCAATGAGAGCACCTACAGAATAAAAAACAATTATTGCAAATCATGCCATGATCTTCGTTCAGTTTTTAATAACTAAGATCATTGTATTTTTGTGACAACTCTAATGAGACATAAGTAAATAACCCCCTTGTGAAATTTTCATTAATAACAATCCTGTTCTCGTAAGCTATTCAGAAACTGATTTAATCACAAATATAATTAAATCCTTGTTCGTTAATATTAATATCTGAGTGAATAATAATTGTTACAACCAGTCTTCAGAAAAATATTGTTTTTGCTGATAATAAAAAAGACTTAAAGTCTAATACGACAAATTTTCGATCCAATTTACATCAGACTTCTACCACCGCCAAACCCAACGAACATCAGAAGCGTAAACTTATCCGATGCCCTATCACCCGGGCGAAAGGAGAAAATGACGTCAAAGGACCCACGGGGAAACAAAAGGACGAAAACAAGCCAAAAGTTTTTTTGCTTCCTATTTCTCATATTGTTATTATATTCAACCCGTGAGGTATAGCTGACGTCATTTCTCCACACAGGAGGGGGGGCGGAAATAACGTTAAAACAAAACGACTTCTGAGCGAAGGGATTTGCAAGGTGAGTGAGTGTACAGAAAATGTAAAAATATGGAAATCGAAAATTTGATCGTAGTAGCACTTTAAAGAAAATTGGAATGATGTGTTTAGATTACCTATTTAGTTAACCTTCTTTTGCAGCCACTAAAAAATAGGAAAATGGCATGCAAATTTTCTTCTGTGAAAAATTAAACTCATGTTATTAACTTGGTACCATTTAATTCTAACCACAACTAAGTAAATAAACTACTTGCAAATTTTTTTTTAATTATCCCGTTTTCATTGGCTACCCAAAACCTAAACTGATTTAAACACTTAAACCTAATCCACAACTCTTAAATATTAAAATCCTGATTTCCTTCCTGCTGTAAAAGCAATTCATTTCCTGATCAATGTGGAAAAATGGAACAATGTGGAAAAATGTTTACCAAGCTTAATAAAAGGCTGGGTAAGGCTTCCTACAGAAAAAAATACAAGTTCAAGATTTGCGAAGTTCTAAATATATTTTGTTTTAACTTTCTTAGAAGCTCCAAAGGTAATCGAATGAATATCTACATGTAATTTCTCTTTTCATAATAATATTGTGAAATCAAGTGGAGTGTTTACAAGAGAATTACAGAAATGATCACCACTGACAGTGAAATTATATTCAGTGCTTTATAGGTAAATTTTCACAATCAGAAACATAAAGAAAAGGCAGCCTATACCCTTAAGAAAATTTCCATTTCGTTGCTGGACAAAAAGAAAGCCAATAATTTGTTTTAGAAAGTTCAGTTTCAGAAAAAAAGCATGTACTACCAGCCAAGATTTTAGCTACTTTATTGTGAAAAGAAAATTAATGCTCGAACAGGTTTACACCATAAAAGACTAAAAAACAAAAGAAGCATTCAGAAAGATTATCTTAAGATGATATCACATGTGGGGAAGGAGGGGACAGGGGGGTCTGAACCTCTCACTTCCCTACCTTTTACTCCCAGTTAGAAGGGGGGTGAATGGGAAAACGGATCGACGGATTTTGGCAATATTTTTGCCCGAATTTCGTATTCAGAGCAAATTTTTTAACGGATTTGCGGATCCTGCAATTGAAGCGGATCGCGGATTCATCCAATTTTAGGGCCCGCATTTTGGATTTTGCTTTCAATAAAGTTCGGATAATAATTTTCCTTTCTAGTAAGAGCCATAACGCGTTTTGGACGACATTAGTCAGGATCAACAACAGATTTCTAATGTGGCAAAATGCTGATTACTTCTTAGCTATCACAAAACAACTCCAGGGACGTTTTTTTTTTTCACAAATCCTAGCAACAAACAGCAGTACGTGATCCAGATCATGTACTTCTGCAACAAATAAAATTTGGTTTCCAATGTTAGAACTTTTTTTCACGGATCGACAGATTTGGCAATTTAATAACAACGGATCGACGGATTCGTTCATAAAATTATGACGGATCTCCGGATTTGCATACCCCTATTCACCCCCCCTCCAGTTACCACTCATTTCCTTTGTAGTTCCCAAGAATCCTGTTTCTTTTCCTCTCTTGTCCTGTCTACTGTACCTCTCTTGCCCCCTACTCTCCCAGGCTCTCTCCCCATCCACCCCCCCCCCACCACCACCACCACCACCACTCAGATGTGCAAGATCAATATGAAATGCATTGAGTGAAATTTTTTTTTTTGTTGGTTCTTTACTTAAATGCTTAATTTCTGAATACTATCATGCATAATAATTATTAGTGCAGGAAGGAAGTCTGCACCCAGATTGACATTCTAGCAAGGACTTAACAAGTCTTATGGCATTTATCGTTTCATACACAACAGTGGTAAGCAAGTTGTAGCTTAAATTTACATGACACAATCTACATTGTCAGATATGCAGACAGGATGTCACCACATATATAATAAGCTTACTATTAGAAATCACTGAAGTGGTAAAATGCCTTTGCTAATTTTTGTCTAAATTTTGTTATTAAAAATATCAGTACTGGTCAAGGCGCTCACAATGTGAACCGCATGGTTTTGATAGTATAATTTCCATGTGACAAAGTTGTACCATCTTAATCAGCCCTAATTCTATCCTATCTGTTTCTTTTTTCTTTTTTTTTTCAACAACTCCAAAACTACAGGATTAGCTAGCAAGTACACCCCACACATTTATAGAACATATTTGCCTGTGAAATTCACAACACCTTGTTAAAATGTGCCAGTTGAGCCAAGCTGTACGTAAGTGGTGGTCAGTGGTCCTTCAAAAAAAAATGTGTGTCGCAAAATTTTGGCCAAATTTCAGGGGTCTCTTTGTCTCAAATTTTTCTTTGACACCTTCGAATACTCGGGGTCTCGATTTCTTTTGCAAGGCTAAAAAGGTCTCGTGCTCACAGAAAAGATATCAGTCTCACCATCTCGCAAAGTCTCGCATTTACCATTCGAGACCCCTTATGTAAAATGTTTCCTTCTGCCTACCTGAATACCAGCACCATTTTTTTTTGGTAAACAGATATTGCTGAAGATTGCTGGGAACTCAAGAATCAAAACATTGGCCAAACAGTTTGATATTGTTATGTAACAATGTTTTGGTTTGAACAATTCAGTTCAAAGGTTTATTCATTGCCTAACATTTCTGGGCACAATATCTGCATAATACAGCGCAAAAGGTATCAAAGATGAATCAAAGAAATATGAATTTCAAATGGTCACAAAATATTGGACCATTGGTATAATAACACGCGGATACCGGCGACTTGATAATGAACAGATGGGATTTTATCTGTGGCCTGATATGATATAAACAAAATCCTATAGGATCACTGGAGATGAAATACAATATTCTTGCGGTTAAAAATACATTTCTTTACGAGATGTCAACAGATTGGGCAATAATATTTTGGCTAACGCGAGTGAAGTATTATTTAGACATCAATGTTGGCAGTACTTAGAATAAATCCTCCAAAAAAAACATGTGGTTGTCAAGACTGCCCAGCCGTAACAGAAATAGGATTAACTTTGTTATTTCTACGGTTTTTATGCTCTGAAGGATGAAATAGGTAAAACAGGTCTTTAAAAGAATATATCGTTTTGACATGGTTTTCTTTCAACATCTTTCAACAGATTTTTACGTGAGTTTTGCCTCGCAGAAATAAGCTTTAATAGTTTCAACGCTCGTTTGAGGAGAAATGAAAAATACCTATTTATAATTAAAAACTTTGCTTTGATTTGATCATATAGCATAGCCCAAGGAACTTCTTCTACTTCGAGGATATTTTTTTGCCAGAAGCCTGCAGTGTCATAATCGGAGAAATGGTGTATCATGGTCAATTATTATACACAAGCAATTTATCTGTCCGCTTTCTGAAGCCCTTCAAGACTTGAGTAATGAAGCAATACGATACCTTGACGGTAAATCAAACATTAGCATTGAAATTCAGTCAAAGAGGTCGTCCACAATATTCACTAGCAGCGTTTTTCGGTCAGCTTGCAAAACAGCACGATCGCGCCGATAGTTCTTGCGAACTCAATGCGGGGGTTGCCTAACAACATTCCGAACAGAAAAGAACGAAAAACATACCTTCACTTCCATCTTCACACCTTCACAGAAGATTTAACTATGGGAACAGCTGTCCTGTCTTTTCTATTGTACTCCTCCAGACCTTTTCAATCCCAAACCAGCTCGTCAAAGGTCAACTACCGAGCTTTGGTCAGTGAAAACAAGACGGACTCCAGTAACCAACGGTTCGACTTGTCAGCCTGCATTTACATATCAACTGGACACAGCTTGAGTTAATGACTTCTCCTAAATCACCTGGATGAAGAAAAAATCCTTTGCGAAGCCACAACTGCCGCAAAAGCAATCAACAATTGGTGATCGTACATCCTAAACAAAACCTGTAACGCGCTTGTATCGAAACGCTGCCAAAATGACGGCTTCTGATTGGCTGATTGTCATACGTTTGCTTGCGTAATAAATTGATTTTTCACACTCCTGTATTATTTTGTCCCTCTCCCGGCTCCCGGCTTGGGTATCAAACTGTACATAATGTTGTTTACTTGGCGATTAAGCCCTCAGTTTCCAAAACGATCTATAAAATATTCTAGAACATCGATATCACATTAAAGACCATTAAATACGTCCAAGGTACAAATATCTCTGAGAAATATTGTGCACAAACGCTAATCAATGGCTATCAATTACGATACGTCACAACAAAGTAAAACAAAAGCTTGGTAACTTGTCAATCATCAAAGCGAAGTATGTAATTATGAATGACAAGTCCAAAGAAACTTGCTGATCAAACAGAAACCTTTTCTTTAAAAATGTTTGAGTTGAAAATATAATAAGTATTTTTGTCGGCATTGAAGGGAAAAAGTCAACCCTTGGCATAATAAAATGCGAAACAGCAGCTTTTGAAAGCAATATTGTAAATCAAAACAAACCTTTGGAGGTGACTTGATGAGCCGGAAAAAGTGATAAAATATCCGTCTACCCAAAAATTAAAATTCAAAATTTTATAATTGATTTCTTAAATACAATTTTATAATGGATTATTATTTAAAATAAAAACAAAAGAATGGCAGATATGGAAATATTTCGACGAATTGAGAGATTCAGGAAAATGAATATCGATCACAGGTGACACAGGTGCCAAAGTTTCCGGTACGTTGTTTAGGAGCGGGCCAGAGAGGGGTGGGGAGGGGGGAGAGCACTCCCGTGTTTGGCCTAAGTGGGGATGTGCCAGACCTTTGACCAACGATATGTAGTCGATGTCAAAAAATATATGCACGCAGCGAAGAGAAAGCTTTGCTATAATCAAGACAAAAGATCCGACACATAAGCACAGTGCGTTGCATTTGCAACACCCAAATTTTGTCCTGTGCCCAGCTGCAGACTCTGTGCACTACGTGTCACAACTTCCTACCCCTACCCACCTCGACACACAGCCGCTTTCCATCGCTTACATTAGCACGTACGTCACCTCAACACCTCTCACGTGCCACTTGGATTTGAGCGCCGGCGATGAAAGGACGCGTGATTTATGAGGCTGACGATCACCCCAGGTTTATCTTTTCAACAACGGCTATCGTGCAAAATGCTTGCAAAATGCAACCTTTCCTTTCGTTCTTCGGGCAGAGATTCGCAATGTCAACCAAAAAAATATAAACAAAAAAGAACACCGGAAACGGGCTTAGAGAAAGTCTAGGGGAAATGCAAAGGTAATAAAAGCCTGCACGACTGCGTGCGTGTACGTGCATCCCTTACAGTAACGCGACAGTAGTCTGCGCACGGACGCGAACTTTTAATTTCCGTCCTGTATGACGTCTGCACGTAGCCTGTGAGCTGGAGAGGGGTGAATAACGAGGGGCCTGGAAGAGGGAAAATGGGAACTGGGATTTGGGCAAATCTCCACTGGGAAAATTGGATTTTTGGGTCTCTGGGACTTGGAATCACAATAAATAAACAATATAGAACTGGGACTGGGATTTGGAAAATCGGGAAAACAATAGGCTGGGAAATGAGATTTTATATCCCCCATTCAGGACCCTCAATAACCAATCCGTCGCCTCGGCACTTTTTTCAAATGCTGAGCTTGCTATCGCTTACGTTCTATGCAACGGACTGAAAATGTTTGTTTTTTGATTTAAAGAAGTTTCCTATCATTGCTTTCTTATTCGAAGGTAACGTTACAGCATTATGTAACACCAGGAGCCCAGCGAAACTGCAATACACTTTGGTAAATGAATAAACAGGGCACTCGGTAAAAACAAAAAGAAAAATTACACTATGATTTTTCATTTCGAAAAAAATGAACAAAACGCCAACACACCGAGTTCAAACAATTTATCGCAAACGTTCGAAATCCGTTCGCGTCTCAGGCAAATCCATTGATTCGCAACGAACCTATTCACCCCCTTATGGTGGATTTCCACTGACGCGATTTTTAGTGGTGAAAAAATTAGAGACAATGTATGAACGGCCTGTGTAAACGTATACGCAAGCCGTCATACATTGTCTCTAATTTTTACGCACGTAAAATATACGCGTCAGTGGAAATCCACATTAAGGAGGATAACGTAGGGTATGTGTTATGAAATTTCAGCCAATTGGCGCAGATCAGTGGAAATATTTAGACTCTACGACTATCTACCAGGACTTCAGGAACCTCAATCCCTATCCACAGCCCCCACTCTACTGCCCCACCCCTCCCAGCCTGTTCCAGGCGTTCAGTTAGTGGGGGAGCGGCTCAAAAAAGCGAACGTCTGGAACAGGCTACTCCCCCCCCCCCCCCCTAAAAAAGTTCACTAAGCAGACACTACGGTTGGTAGCGTATACCTTTTATTCAATCTTTGATAAACTATACACAAGATAAAATTTAAGCGTAATTCACGTCTCAAAATCTGACGCACACAAGTAATATAATTTAGTACAGAAAGTATTTGACACACCGAGAGAGCCTGGACCGAACACCCGGATAAGTAGTGTCAAGATCGCTGGGAAAAGCGTTTGGAGATTGGCGAAAAAATGATCTTGCTTATGTTACGTAATAACTCTTACTAGGAGGACATAATCAGAGGGCTTAGAGTTAGTGTATTCTTAGAGGAGTCATTTCGCCCTAAATTGGTGTACCGGTTCTTGATTGAATGGAGACAACTTCCCTCCATAGAAATAAAGATTCTGTTGGACAACAAGTTTATAATAAGAAGAATCAAATCCTAGACATGGACACTCTCCAGTAGGTCGTACCCCTCATCCTCAATCAGGATGCCTTACATTGATTTGCTGTTATCTACAGGCACTGAGTTTGAATATGTATGTACAAGTTCAGTATATAGAGCGGTTTCACTGAGTGTCGAAGTTAATTGGGTTGCTTTGGTTTGCATTGCTACGCTTAGTGATTGGCTTAAAAATCCGCGCCACTTCTCAGCCAATCAGAACTAAAACCAAAACCAATCGTGACTCGCCGCGCACGTTCCCGCGCTCGTGACGGCTACATGTATTTGCTCGAGTTTTGATTGTTCACTGGATTGTCTGTGTCCTGTGATGGCCAGAGTAATTACTTTGGTTTTGGTTTTACGACACTCAATTGAAAACTGCTCTAAAGTCCTTTTTTTTATGATTCACCCTTTACCCTTTGAGTCAAGCCCAGTAGGAATTAGTTCCTAACTTCAGTTCGCATTTTTATGACTAATTACTGTAGGCTACTCTGGAGATCTTCGCTGGATTAAGGTCTCGAATAAAAATCAAACTCGGCGAAGGAGTATTATACAAACTTTTTTACAAAATATGATGGATTATACAACAAGTGTAAAGAAGGGAGAAAGATACATTGTGATTGAGAGTGAATTGACTTTATTTAGGGATGAGAAGTGCCGAGAGAGCATCAAAGAATTTTCCACGGTCTTCACTTTTCATTTCTATCACTGCAAAGGGAAATAAAAACGGTATTTAAAAAAGGCGCTTTAGACAATGAGGTACACTTGGGTCCTCATTTTGGCTCAAAAAATATTCACTGGTATACCGTAGAATTCCGGTTATAAGCCCCCCCCCTTTTATACCCCCCCCCCCCCTTTTTCCCTTTAAAAAAAAAATTTTCCCCCCTCCCCTTTTTTTTTTTTTTTTTTATGTCCAAATCCATAGCTTTGAACTCGCATTTTAACTGTTTACTTCGCGAAACAGACAATGGAAAAATAATATCAGTGCACATTTTCGCGTCAAAAAGAGGTTTTTTGCTCTATTGTTCATAGAGCGTCTAACACGTAAAAAAAGACCTACCTGCCGGGTCGAAGTGGTCGTGAATTGTTCTGGATTTTGTTTTGCTGGCAGCCATTTCAAAAGCTTTTCCTAAGAAACTGCAAAGTAAACGGAATTGAATTGAGACAAATAAAACTATAACGGGCGAGCTGGCTGTGAAGTTTTTTTTTGTTTCTCCTGGTTTTTCCTGCCTGGATGTTCAAAGGAGGATTCAGAAAACAGACAGGGGGTCAGACAGGTACTGCGTATCTACGCTACAACTTTTCAAATGTTTCTTATTTATTTTACAGACATGAACTCGCGTAGCCTGGCTAGGCTGGGACACTTACTTTTTACAAGAGTCATCAGCAATCGGAGGCACTCCAACTAAGAGACAAGTTCCTGAAAAAAAAAAAAACACAAGAAAACCGTCATATCTTAACGATGACCAGACATAAACATCGTAATGAAAATATATTTTCTCGCAAACAAACAGCACTCAAAAGACGTTCCTTGCAAACTACACTTATAAAACCCAATAAATACACCACGCCAAAACGAAAATTATAAAGTGTTCTTTATGTGGCAGGTCGTGTGATTGTTTACTTGCATAGTTTACTGATTAGTTTTATAATGAATAATTATTCTCTAATTTTTGTGAACAGGAACACCATCTTGTTTTGATTCAACAAAACGTGATCATGTTACCAACACCACCAGAGTCTACCCTACCAGAGAGAGAGAGAAGAAAGGTCGCGCAGGACCGAGACATGATGTAAAGAGTAGGCACGAACGGACGACTGAAGCCGACAACACGAATGTCAGACAATGTCTTTCTTTAAGTTCTTGTACAAGTAATTACACGGTATTATTGAAATTGATACTGAGAAAGTTCCATAATGAAACTAGAGTTTGGAACTTGTTTTGACCCTGTCAAAAATTTCGGTAAAATGTCAATATTTAAATGCCAACTGATTAGTAGCCACTCAGTTTTTATGACAAACATTCAGCATTTATTGAGTACCTATTTAAAGCGTTCTGTGGGGAAAAAAGTAGGAAAATGAAGGGGCTCAAGTAAAAATATATGTGGTCAAGTTGTTGCTATCCCTACCTTTATCTGGATCCAGAGGCGCTGCAAGAACGAAAGGTAGAGCTGCTGCTTTCTTGTTTTTGGACTTGATAATCAGATAGAAAAAGAAACTCAGGATTAATAACAACAACAAAAGTAATAACGCGAGTCTCAAGTCCTCAGAATGCAGCCTGTGAACGGAAATCCGTCTGTGTTCGAAGGCCTATGAGAAAGTGGGGAAAACAAGAAAAGTCGAGGAAAGAAAAACATTGTGCTTATTTCTAACTTACTGTTTATAGAACAGCAAGGACAGAGTGTCCCGCAAAACTGTATATCGTTATTGAGACTTTTATATAAACTTTTTTTGACAATTCCTTTAAAGTGTATATGACGAAATATTTCGTTATTGTCTTTTTTCCTGCTGATGCACAATTTTGGCGCCGTTTCAGAACACTCTCATATTTCCGAGATTTTTTATTCAGTATTTTACCATTTTTTAGAGTCAAATCTTTGACGTCATCACTGATCTATTTGAAACAAAAACGTCTCCGAAACGAAAAAAGTTCGAAAGAAAAACGCCATTCTTCTGTATTTCGAAAGGCCTTTCAAATAAGCAGAAAATACTTTTCATGTCATATACACTTTAAAAAACGTTTAACATTGTTTAAACGCTTGGCAGACGAAAAAAAAATGTTTAAAATTCTACCAGGGTTCTAGAGATGTCACAGAGTAGAAGTCACGTAAAATTCTTCTTCATCGTAGCCATCGAGTCTCAAGCGATATAATGAACAGTGTTCGGGACCATAGAGTGGTTTTGAAATATAAACTACCGAAAATGTATCTGACCAATCACAATAAACGCAAATACGCACGAACCAATCAGAATTCGAACCAGAAACATGCAACCAGCGCCAGGCGCGGGAAAACGCGCACAAGGCCAAGTCACTGTCGTTTTTGGTTTTGGTCCTGATTGGCTGAAAAACAGCACGTCTGCTCTGATTAAAGTAAGTTGTCAACATACCATCACCACGTAGGCATTGAGAACGAACCGAGCCAACGCTCCTAGAACGGCCGGCTTACTGAACATGTCCAGGTCTGGTATACCCTGAGAACAAGATGGAATATATCAATACTGTCATCGTCCAAGCTACAAGCTGCACATCAAAACAAGGGAAGATAGGGTCAAGAAGGAACAGTCAACACCACTTGGATAAATGACACTTAAAAAACTGAAATGATAATTGTACAAGTCAATATTGTAAAATTGACATTTTTGTTTATGACTGGCCCCGGTTTAGTCTATTGAACGTTCTTTAATCGAGCCCAGACGAACTCAATCCACTGAATTCAGTAATCGAACTTGTGTGCAATTGTCTTTAAAATCGAATGTAAATTTATGTGTTCGATTGAGGTTCTGTTAATCGGGCAAAAAGAAGCGTGTGACACGTAAAAGAAAGTGGAGGGAATATACGCCACGCAAAGATGTGCTTGACATCAGTGCTTGAAACGGAATCACCCCGATCCTTTGCTATATGCTTTGATAAATCGTTCACTTGTCATACCTCTCTGAGATGCGAGTACAGAAAATGGCCAGCGCACATAACTTGGTGCATGTCAATCAAAGATCTGACTTGATTGACAACAGCAATCAACTGAAAGAAAAAGCCAGCACGTTTATTAGTAAACAGTTTGATAATGGGACCTAGCTGGACCTGTTACAGCCTGTTATAACCTGTTGCAGGATATGAAATAGTGGGGAACTAATCCAAGAGTACTGACTCCACACAAAATGAACCCAGTCAACATCAGTCAAAAGTCCAATGCGACAATCGCAGCCGACAATGTCTCTAAAATATGTAATTTGACGGCAGACGACCGTCGCGAAACACTGACCACCTAGTGCCCCAAAGTCAGTTGTCTAATACGCCATTCCAAATTTGCATTTTGCCTCTGATACAAAACGAGGCCTGGCACAAAACCATTCATGTTAAAAATTCGTTTTATTTGCATGAAAACGTGCAAGTGAGTAAACTGACTGATTTTTCAGATGAAAGCCTTTGCACCAGGACTGGCCTTAAGGCAGTCGCAAACGGAACTCGAAAATGGCCCACTCAGTCGAGAACAACGTTCCTTTTTTCGGTCAGAGTGACGCAGAACTAAGAAGGAAGACTGAGCCTGCGATGTTCAGAGGTAAGTTGCTAGACAGCATAACGCAGCCATGCTGATGCTGAAGTGAAACATTAGGGACTTTAAGATACCTGGACGGCTGACCTCGAGGACGGCTGACCGGAAGTATTTTTTCGCGTGTAGCCTATATTGCGCATGCCCGCTCCACGCACATTGCCGTCCAGCTCCGTCCAGCTCCGTCCAGCTGTTGTCAAGGACGTGAGAAGTAGAGTTTTGCCGTCCACCAGTGAACGGGAGTGCTTTTTCTATGATTTCGTTTAAAAATCTCATTATTTTTTAATTCTGTTACTTCGTTAGGTGGTCCTTCATGGTATTCTTGGTTTGTTACTGATAAAAAGTTAAGAAGTCAAGTTTTATTTGCGGTTGCGAATATATTTGCTGTGCTTTGCATAAACGATGATGGCGAAGCCACGTGCGTGAATTATGAACTTTCTTGCTTGTTTTTCTACAAAAATTTCACTTGGAATTTGTACCCTGTGAATGAAAATAGTGCTTTCTGGTCCCAGACTTTGGGCTAGAAGCGCCAAATGTTTTTCTTCGTATGTTTTGGGCTAAGGAATTATTGATCCACTAACGAAGCCGTCCTCCGTTCACACACGCCGGCTCTTAACGTTGGAAGTTCCCGCCAAGAACGTCGACATCAGCCCAGTCCTCCTCGCGAAATTCTACCGTCCTCGAGGTCAGCCGTCCAGGTATCTTAAAGTCCCTATTCAGAGAACACGTGAGTGCTCAGCGATTGCACAGTAGGAATTGGTAACTTTATTAGTGCTTTTACGAGAATTGCCGAAAACAATTATTTACCTGCTTCTTGCCCATTTTGATACCATCTTGTAGCTTCTCAGTGTTGGATCTAAACAACAAAATAAACTTTCAGTGATTTGTTGCTCACTGACATTTGATTGCTATGACGAAGTCACCTCCTACCAAGCGTTTCCTGAACGCTGTCATAACAAAATAGCATAAAATAATCACAGAACCGATCGCTAAAGTAGACGACTAAAACTACAAACAAATCCGAATCTAAGGCAAAAAGAAATAAAAACCAATGAAAAGCGCGGGAAAACAGGTCTCTGGCAGAAAGAGCGGGAAAAGACGTACCTGGCGGAAAGGGCGGGAAAACAAGTAACCTACTTTCAAAGAAAAGGAAAACCTTTTGTTCTGATTGGTTAAAAGTTTCCAACTCGAAAACCAAAGCAGACGCATAATTAGACAATTATAATCACAGCTTAATCAATCAATCAATCAAGCAATTATGTAATCTTCACGACTGCAAGGTATTTTGTTCCGTACCTTGACAAAGCGTCTAGTGCTTCCAAGAAGTTGTCCCATTTGGTCATTCCTTCATTCTGTAAATATAAAGTATTGTTAGTGACAGACAGACAGGCAGACAAACGGACAGACAGACAGACAGACAGACAGACAGACAGACTCAATCACTCAATCGGCCGATCTGTTCACAACTTACCGGAGCTTCCAAAAGAGCGTTAACTGCATAGACAACATCACTTGCACAAAGCTGTTAAAAAAAAGAAAAAAACAACAACAAAACACTAAGCTCAGCATCAAGAGTAAAAACAACTGTTTTGAAGAGTTTTCTAGCTTTAAACCAAAACGATTATTTTGTGTTACCTTATTATAGGAAATCAACGCGTCATGAATTTAACAGAATTTAAATTTTTTTTATTTTTTTTTTTTTTTTTTTTATTTTTTTTTCCTTTTTTTTGTTATTTTTTTTATTTTTTTTTTCCTTTTTTTTTTAATTTTTTTTTTGATTTTTTTCCCTTTAGGTAACAGTGTAATAGCAACCTCAGATCATCATCTAGTAACAAAGACAAAGGATACACGTATTATTTAAAAGTACTAATTCAAATCCAGGCGAGCTTACCTTATTTTTGAATCCATATTGAACGTGGAATGACCCATAAGACATTTCATCCAGACTTAACAAAAATTACAAAGAAGGTCACAGTTAATTGATAACTAAATAAGCCTTATTTAGCCTTATTTGAGATGGGTGTCGGACACCTATCTTAACTAGAATGATTAGCATGTTTCTTTGCATGTTACTCTTTCTTGAACTGGGCTCTGGGCCAAGTAGTCAGGGTTCAAAGCAACAGCTTAGGTTTGGACAAGATTGAAAGCTTGGTTGTCAATTAAAGATACGAACTCTGGAAAACGACCACATCACTATCCCAGAGGTCTGAAAATCCTTCGCACGTGCATGAGTCTCGCATCACGTTCTTTTTGAAACTTTACACATAACCTTATTTAGGGAGCGCGTTTAAGATGAGTTGGGCTATCAATGTTAATCATAGCATTTTTTATTGTTGTCATAAATTTGGCAACTTACCCAAATTTGTCAGCAGATGTCTCAACCCATCCCTTTAAGTTGTTCCTGAGGTCAAAATCCATGCTGTAGAATTTTTGCTTACTCTGAACAAGAGGGATTCTACAGAAAAAAAATTGTTAACAATAAAATATATATACTGCATGTATGAAAGTATCCACTACTGCACCACAGTTAACTGGAAAAAATCCATAATTAATCTTACCCCATGTCAGCTAGAAATTCATAGAGTTTCTTTTTTCCTTTTATTGTCCACACCCTGAACCTGAGAGAGTTAACAAATTATGATTATCAGTGTCCGACTGAAAGTTCATCCTCAGTATTGATAACATTTTCAATTCTTTTAATCTTTCTATAACAAATTCAAGTTGTGGGAATCAAAGCAGATCACCTTAAGAACAACATCTTAAGCACCCCCCACGACCCGGCACCCACATGAGATGACGCCAGCCGGAGGGACCGCGCGGAACAGACCGGCCTGGTTGGGGGCCCCGGGGGTGAGGGGGCGGCGGCCACAGGTGACGACCCGGAGGCGAGGGGCCCCACGGCGGGGGGGGTCAGATTCTTTAACCAACTAACAAAAGTTATATGAATTGTGATCCTCACTGAATGCATACTTATGATGCAGTCTTGTGTACTACATACTAGCTATGCATTGCTTTCGAGTGGTAAATTATGGAATATCCCACAAATCACTTGTACTGTAAACACCCCCAGATAAGCGCAACCGCAGACAAGCCGCACCCTAAATTTAGCAACTCAAATTTTGGAAAAAGGTTGTTTGAAAGTAAATCAAGGGGAGTCTTCTTCATTGAACTTAAACTCACTAAACATTAAAACGGAAATATTTCAGTCTTACACACACAAGTATTTAACTATTTTATACCATGCCATAGAAAATACACTCTACTAAATTTCATGGAAATGAGATGGAAGGTTGGGTTGAATCCCATTGAATAAACAACTTTCCAGTATTCTGATTGGCTGTATTTTCTATGGCATGGTATAAATTTGTGTATGGAATAAGCCTCTGAATAAACTACAGGTGTAACTGTAAGCGACAACATAAGCTTGACATTTTGGGTTGTTACTTACTGTACAAAAGTTGCATGAAATGTATTTTTAGCTATTGCGGACACTAAATATTACAGTCAAAATCCAGATCCCCGACGAAAGACGTTTGACTGGAAATGACTCCCCACTATACCTATTAAGGACTCTTGCTATAACGGACACTAAACGACGCCCCGAGCGTGTCCGCTATAACGAGAGTTGACTCTATCAGAAAAAAAATTAACAAACCTGCAGGCTGTGTAACGAGAGTGACAGATGCTGTCAAATAGCGACCAATGTCTGTACAGTGACAGTCGCAGTCTGGTTTATCTTGTTAAGGGTGTAAAGACAAAATTATGAAAATTAATTTATTCCCTGGTGAAAATCTTTCAAGTATCTGTTACAGGTCAAATTTAAATTCAGGTTAAATTTTTTTTAACCTAGGTTATTTTTTCAACCTAGGTAAAATTTATGGTTATTATTAGGGTAAGGGTTGGGATTGGAGTCATATTTTTTTAAAAAAAATAGTGAGTCACCCAACATTTCCTATGTGGCAAAGTGGATAAGGGGTTGGACAGCAAGTCTAAAGGTCAAGAGTTCAAATCCAGTGCAGTTTAGTAAAAAGAAAAAGAAAAGAATTTGATGATACTACTTGGGGGGGGGGGTGGTATAACAGCAGGTGGAATGGGAGGGTAAGTGAGGATGGTGAAAGGGGGGTTCAGAGAAAGTGGGGGAGGGAGGGTTTTTTTTTTTTTTTTTTTTCCCTATTAACCTAGCATATAAAAAAATAACCTAGGTTGAAAAATTTGACCTAAAGCTAATTTTGACCCACAACATACATGTATCTTCATGCATTTCATGTAAATTTCACATGCAGGATAAACTTAAAAACATACTGCAGGAAAGATCTCTTCAAAAAGGATACTCAGTATCAAACACAATTCTCATGCAGTTGATGGAAGAGCCATTTTCATCTGTACCATGATTGTGTCTCATAACATGTTCGTGAAGGTTTTGGGCATCTGTAACATACTTGTCACTGTAATTAAATTAGGCAAAAAGCAAACATATAAGCATACATGACACAACTATGTGAATAATAATTACAATACCTGCCAACAATACTATGACAATGCTAAAATCTACTTTCATTAGATCTCTAAGGTACTATGAAACATAATTTTAAGGAAATGAATCTTCTATCTTTTTTTTTAAAGAAACTTTTAAGAATGGGTGAGTGAAAAGGTACTTAAGACAAAGCCTTTGTCTTAAGTACAGACACCAAGAAAACCAATTTCCCACTTTTCATTTCACAACTGTCATGACCTTAACCCAGGCCCCAGTGGTGTGTGAGAAAAACATTTTCCACTTGTTTTGTTCACACTTCTACTCAGCCACCGGGAAATAATATATTCATTTAACAATTACTACTGTGGTTTTGGTTAACTTGTGCTCTAGATGTTGCCTGAATTATATGTACAAAAGTTGATGGTACTTGTTCCTTAGCAGTACAAAAACACATAGACCTCAAAGTCTAACAATATTTTTGTTTTCGATAAAAATGTTATCTCTGAAAAACTTGTTGATCCTTATTGTGAATACAGCAACAAAAATTGATTAAATGACCCACTAATAAGCATATTACAGTACCTGTCAATTTTTTCATAGAGAAATTGATGAGTCAAGCCAATCGCTGCCCACCATAACAAGTCATTGCTGTCTTTGCTCATTTTCCAGGCCAACTCGTACATGATCAGGGATGCCTGATACAGAGATGGGAGAGCATTATTATTTTAATTCAATGTACAGTTGAATCTTGATAACTTGCACCCTCAATAACTCGAGCCTCCCGCTTACTCAAACCTTTTCCAAATTCCCCTCCAGGTTGTTTTCTTACTAATTTTACACTTGATAACTCGAACTTTCAATATCTCAAACCTTTTTTTTTGATTTCCCTTGAAGGTTTGAGTTACTGGGGTTCAACAGTACCTCAGTCCATTAACTAGTATATTTTATACAAAAATTATAAGAAGTTTTAAAAGAACGAGAAATATTAACTGCGGGTTATAGCAGATGCACTGGGATGAGTTGCACAAGGGGGTCTGTTCAGCATATTTGTCCAGATTTAATCTTAAGGGTGGACGATGATGATGATGATAGAAATGGGATCACAATACGAATATGCTTTGACATTGCTAATGTTAAATACTTACTGCACTTCCATGGAAGGCATATGCATAATACTGGTAAAGAATTTCCTGCCTGTAGAAGTAAAAGTCATATAAATCAGCTTTACAAATTATATACATTGTACATTGTTGCATCATCAAAACCGTGTGATAAAATTCTGGTCTATAAGCTCCCCGCCCTATACCCCCCACCCCCCCCCCCCGCACTTATTCGAAGCCGGCCCTATGGATATAGGCCCATCCACCTGGAAACAAAAAAAAATGTGGCCCGTTTTGGAACGTTTTTTTTTTTTCGCTTATAAGCCCTTCCGGATATAAGCCCCTCTCACTTATAAGCCCACGCCAAAAACCCTTATGGGAAGTTGTATAAGCCCATGTGGGCGCTTATAACCCGAATTTTGCAGTTATATCGGGGGGGGTGTGATAGCACATACAGGTATACTGATGGGAAGTATATAAAGTGAGCTATACACACATCAGATAATTACAAGTTTTTTCTTAAAAGCATTTTTATTATAATTTTATGTTGCAGTTCAATTTTTCCCATGGTACATTTTTTGTACCAAGTACAATAATGAAAAAGTACAAAATTATTAATCTGGTAACCATCTTGTTAATCCCTGTGATTTATTTCTGTAGATCTTATCAAAAGTCAACTGTTATAGTCTCAGTTAAGACATGGTACTCACCTGTTTTGGCGCCATTGTCTTTTTGACTTGCGCTTTGAAAGTGGTGAGTCCTGTAAAACAAAAAGTTTACTTAGTAATAGTAATGTACATGTTTATTATCATTTTTCCATAGATTACTTATAGTTGGGTGTACTTATGTCTCTCTCTTCTCTATTTATTACAGTATGTAGTATAGACTATACTAGTATGGAAAGTAGTCAATTTCTCAGCCTCTTCTGTGGATCTGCACATTTGATAGTTGGCTGTGCCACCCTTGACTATTTTGCCAGAATCAATGCTCAAAAGCAAATCCAATACTGCTTCAAGAGTCAGAGCTGTGCTCTTGCAGAGCCCAGGTGCCACAGGCAACCTACTTTTGTCTATAGTGACTTGTATAATTTTGCTATCATTAAAGCTTTAAACAGCTGGACACCCAAGATTTCATACATACAGTATGTGCCTTTGAGCACCCTGCAATAACTCTTAGAGCACAGCTTTGGAAAGTTATGCATCGAATCTGTGTTTTTCTGAAGTCTGGGGTGACACTTTTCCCTTATCTAATACTGTTAACCCTCAGAAATATATGCATTCATACCCCACTGGTACAATGGGGGCTGGGGGGAGTTAAGACCCCCACCTTTTAGGTATTTGTTCTATTACATGAAGAGCGAAATCATTTTGGACTTGCACTTACTTTTGGCACTTACACAGGGTTCGTACACTTTTTCAGGCCAAACATTCAAGGACTTTCTAGGACCCTTCTTGGAAATTTCAAGGACTTTTTTCATGAAATTTACCCCAAATCAACGATTTCCAGTCCGTTGTGCCGCTGATGTGCTTGCTAAAGAACTAAAAAAATTGCTTATTTTGGCGGTCTTCTCATTGGCTTGAAGCTTTTTGACATTCAATAAAAAAAACAAGGACTTTCAAGGACCGAAACAAATTTCAAATACTTTCAAGGCCTTGAAATCGAACACCTGAAATGCAAGGGTTTTCAAGGGTTTTCAAGAAGCGTATGAACCCTGCTTTCATGAAGTTTATATAAAATCCCACCTCTCAGAGCCCCTAAGGTGCTATAATTTCACTTATGTCCAGGATTGACGAGGTTTTTTTGGTTTTTTTTTTTTTTTTTTTTTTTTTCTTTTTTTTTTTTTTAAAATTTTTTTTTTTTTTTTTTTTTTTTTTATATTTTTTGATTTTTTTATAATTTTGCCTTTTACATGCTGTTTTTCTCACCTCATCTCCTGTTCTTCTTCTTTTTGAAGAGGGCTCTGATCCCTCCTCATCTGAATCTTCAAACTCTTCCTGAAAAGTAAAACAATAAACCATGTCCATGAAAATGTCCACCATTGATTTTCAACACTTAGAAGGATCACTGAATCATGTTTACTATGGGTAGTCCCATTGACACATCAACCAATAGTTGGCCAATAGTCGGTCGACACTGGGTCATTAGCAGGCCAGTATAATTATCAGTTAATTTTAATATCGGTCAAGTGTTGGTAGAGTATCGACCACGACTATCTGCTGACTACCTGCCGACTCTCGCTAGTTAGCCAATAGTCTGTCAACACTCAGCCGATACTCTACCAACACTCAGCTGATGATCGACAAACATATCAGAGGATACTACCTAACATGTAGTTAACATGATCCAGTTCATTTTCACGCACAACGAAAACTTTAATTAAGGCAACCCCAACACTCCTGATATTCACTCTATGAAGGATGGGTGCCTCATAGGGCTATTCTGCAGGACCTATGGTATCTCTTACATGGATTTTACTGCTTAAGAAGGCTGGGAAATGGGCAAATTGGTAGGTTTTAAAGCCCTTTTCTAAGACTAGAACCTGCCTATAGCAAAGAAATTTCCACCAGTTTCAAATCTTAGCTACATCCCTGCCACTTCTGTAGCCTTCAATCTGCTTGAATTTTTAACAATGTTTATGTCATAATAAATTATTGGTTTTTGCAGTTAGGACTGCTGATCCCTAGCTTTCACAATTGTGACAAATGTGGCAACACTTAAATAAAGTGATTTGTTATTATGAGTCGAATTAATTCTTACCTCAGAATCTGCATAAATATCATCAAAGTCAGGAACTGTAAGGTGTTCCCCTTCTTTCATTAATAGCTTAACTTGATCCTGGTTGTAGATGTTATCAAGATCAATGGGTCTATGACTAAAATGACATACAAGACCAATATTAGTTGGTATTTCAATTCCAGTAGCATCGTTAACCAAATTTGCAAAACTTTAAAAAACAAATTACACATTTTTAATTATTGGTTCTATAAATGTCATTTCTATCAGTTTTGATCATCCTGGATTTTCCACATTTTCAAATGACCTTATTTTTGTCTGCCTGACAGAAGTCAAGTTGTGACTTGGCATTGTCCATTCCACATTGTGGGGGGGGGGGGGGGGACAGGGTGGGGTCTGAGTCTCCTGCTTCACATAGCTCTTTCTCCCGCTTCTTGTACCTTTTCCTCCCGCTTGCCACCCCTTTCTATTGTGGTTTCCTCCTCTTTGTCCCATTTCTTTTGCAAAATAAACCAAAATGTTGTGACATGTTTTCAATTTCTCTCGGCTTCTGCCACCTTAGGAATCCCGTTTCCCATCCTTTCTTCTCCTGCCTCTCACCCCTTTTCTCCCGCACTCCCGCCTTCCTGTCTCCCTTTACCATATTGGTAGCTGGAAAATGTATACCGTATTTACTCGAATAAGCGCCACTCCCGAATAAGCGCCACCCTCGAATAAGCGCCGCATTTGGGACAAAAAAGTTAATAAGCGCCGCCCCCGAATAAGCGCCGCAGTCCCGATGCGGCGCTTATTCGAGGAACTCCGTTTAACTAAAAACAGCACTATAAAGCATCTCTAAAACAAACTTGGACATTTCGTTCCATCAAAAGCGATGTTTTGCAGCTTAAAGTGATTGTTTTGCCACTCGCCCATTAGTCTTTCTATCCAACATTTTTACAATACGGAGTTCTGTAAATGTTGTGAAGGCCACAAACTTTGCCATGACAGCTAGCGCCACTTCTCTCTTCAGCAAGAGACGAATATTGACAATCAAAAGACGTTATTTTCAATTACTGTAAAAGATTAGATTCTTTGTGGCGTCCAAATTTTAAATAAGCGCCGCCCTCAAATAAGCGCAGCCCTCGAATAACCGCCGCACTTGAGGTGCGAAAAATTTAATAAGCGCCACGGCGCTTATTCGAGTAAATACAATAGTTGTCTGCCATTTTACAATGATTGTAAAATCTAACTAAAGGTAATATATTTTAAAGCTATCACTTACCTGTCAGTGACATAGAACATGACATCCTCCTCAGGTTCCAGCATCTCAAGGATGTTTAAATTTGCACCACAGTTCACCATAAAGATGTGTTTTAGCTGGATTCATGGTTAAAAGAAATAAACAATAAATATTAAACTCACCATTAATATAATGCTGCCAACAGACTGTATACATTGTACATGTGATGATTGGCAGGAGGCAACTCACAACGCGAAGAAGTGTTTTAACTCTACAGCATAAAATTTGGGGTAGTTTGTTTTTTACAATGTAACTTTGTGGTCTGAATTATTTCTCATTTTTCTTAGTTTTGTCTAAAAGTCTATGACAAGTATACCTTTTCTGTTGAATTTTCAAGCAAAAATTCAATGTTGTGATAATTTTGTGGTAGTTTTGCATCTCAGAAAATTGACATGTCACATGACATTGTGTGTAATTCAGCGATCAAAAATAACTGAATATTCTTTTCTGGTCTGGCAATTTGGTTTGAGGTTGGAAATAAAAATAATATGGATCATCTTTAGGTGTTAGAAATGACCGTGGGGATTCATATACCCTATCAAAGCTGTGCTCTTATAATAATTATTGCAGGGTGCCCAAAGATTCTTCTGTAAGAAATCTTGGGTGCCCAGCTCTTAGTTGCTTTCTTGATAGAAAAGTTATACACGTCGCCCAAAGGCAAAAGTAAGTCGCCTGAGGCACCCAGCACTGCTAGAGCACAGCCCTGCCTATAGGGCACTGCCAGCTAAATTGATGTGGGGTATACCCTGTAGACTGTCCACAGCCTCTTGATTTTTCAAAGCAAAAAAAGCAAACGGAGCGAGCACACGGGGGAAGGGGGCGGGAAGAGAGCACTTCTTCCGTTTTTCGCGCTGGCGTCCAGTTCTCTCACCGTTCTCACTGCACCCTCATTGATCGAAAAAACACGAAAAAATAGAGGGCTGTGGACAGTCTATATCCCCTGGAAGTTTGTGGACAATGTTGGTCCTTAAATTTTAATAGAATATAATCTCCTCAGGGATTGAAAAAAGTGTTGTCTGATTGTCAAAACCAACTAACCAAGGTAGGTTGTCAATGTTTGCCAACTAAATCATAAAAACAGTAGACTAAGACTAGCCCAGGGCAAGCTAAATTTGACAATTACTTGTCTAAAGGGCAAACTCGAATTCAAGTGTTTTTCGAGCCCTGCTCCTATTAGGCTTTCGTAGACACCATTGGGACCAGAAATGTCCAGTTTAAACTTTTTACTACAAAGAGGTCGGTGGTTAAAATTGTAGTGTTTGTAGGTGGCTGGATGGTATCTATTTGCCGGGGAGATTCAACTGCGTAATGTCTGGTTTATTTAATTCTGACCATTCATTGACAAAAGCTGTTAACTTTTAAATCTTACCTGTTCAGAGTGTTCATGATAAGCCCTTGCTAAATCCTCCTTTCCACTGACAGGGACTATGGTATACTGCACATTGTCACATTTAAACAGCCACTATCATATGACAAAGAAAGAAAGAAATTTTTATAATGTTTATAAGGACTGCACTTGCTACATACCAGATAAGGGAGCCATTTAGTATTTTAACTACTGCGTTAATAAATTAATGTGTAAAATGTCACTCAGTTAACCAGGGTTGGAAACTAAAATTTTGGAGCACTCGCCATCTGGGCAAGTGACCTTTAAATAGCACTGGCCCAGATGAGTTTTCACTCGCCCAGTCTCCTCCATTAAAAAAGGAAAATTTAACCCCCCTCCCCCACGAATCATAAAATGTACACCTTAATTTTTTAAGCATGTTTGATACCCCTCATGCCACCGTAGTGGTCGATCATGATACAGACTGCAATCTAAGCCTATTTCTTAAATGAAAAGTCGCTGAAAATAGACCTTACATCACACAATAAAAATGCGAGCACACTTCCATCAAAAGTTGAAACAAAGTTTAATCTGATATGTATTCCCAAATACCTGTAGTTTGTAAGCAAATAGCTTAGCCTGCACACAGGCTAGCTTTGATGGAGATTTCAAAATGTTGGTAAGCTATCGGCTTATGGACAGTGTAGATTATTTTAAAGTGGAAAGTAAAAATTCCTCTGATTTTGAATAATATATTGAAAATCGTACTCGACAAACCGGGCGAGTGATCTGCGATTTGTACTCGCCCAACAGTTTTCACAGTCGCCTGGGCCTGAGTGGGCAAGCGCTAATTTCCAACCCTGCAGTACTATGTTATTTTTATCTTTGATGTTTCAGACGCTGATCAGGTTACAACAAAAGTCACATCTGATTAACCTTGCTAGCTAGAAAGTGTGTTTTCAGGGCCAATATGCAAGCATATAGCTTGTCCCCGGTGTTTGGTTAGTTGGCGAGCAGCACAAAAAAGGGCAAGTGGCATAACAGATGGGGGGTTGTAAGGTGAGATTTCACTTGCCAAATTTCGTGCTGCTCCCTAATAAGCTGAACACCTAGAACAAGCTAGCAAGCTAATAACAACTACACTTGTATCATTGGGATGAGTATCATCAGCTTTTAGACCCTCAGTTGAAGGCTCTTTAATACTACCACAAATACATAATCAAAAATTATACCTTGGAATAAATAGTGCAAACAAACTCTTTCCATGCCATGTACGTTCACAAGATAATTTACGGTGCAACAATGCTGGGCTCTCACGATAAAGTCATAATAGTAAAAGTCAAACTCATTGCGTTTCATTGTACAGAAATGTACGTACATAAAGTTCATACAGCTTTATAAAGCAGATGAATCGCAAACCACCAATAGAACAAACATCGATCATAACAAAATATAAATCCAACTTTGTAGAGATTCTTCTTTACATCTAGGACGTTACAAGTTTCAAAAATATAAAATAATATAAAAACCCGGTAGCACAAAGATTGAAATAATTTGTCATAAAGTAAGTCTAATAAAATCGATCGAGAAAATTATCCGAAGAATCGATGGGCCATCAATCGTCTGGATCTGCACACTTAAGTTTAATTGTTTTATATTTCTTCTCATGAGATGAAGGCTACATTCTTTTACCTGCAGTATCTTGCATGCACACAAGGAATCCACATCCATTGATACAAGAACCAAAACTCGCTGCAAAAATAAAAGGTCGGCCATTTTGATTTCGCTCGCACGATTTAATTTCACATTTGGAGGCTAAAACATGAACAACAACTTCAAAACTACCTACCTCGTTGATGATAACATCATATACTTCTTCTTTGAGTTTTTCTACAAACATTTTCGCTTCGTAGAGGTTATAAAATCAACATTTGTACGCAAAAGTCCGTGTTGAAGCCAAACACAAAAGATTCGTTCGAATTTTAATTTTCGGCGGGAAGGAACCGCGGTTGCGTATTTTTGGTCCCAGCTCTCGCTCTGCGAAGAGGAGACGCCTGGTTGAGCCACAGAATTCCCAAGCTCAAGATTCGACCCTGTATGCGACTGTATAGTGGTGTATGGGACAGGTAAAGAATGGGCCATTTCCGAGTTACCCTAGCCCCCCCCCGGGGGGGGGGGACTTCCATAAATTTCGGATAGGGGTGTGCCGTGGCCGTGACCCTATTAAGGTTATTGTCAGAGAAAACCGGCGGAGCACTCGAGGCGCCAACCCATCCACAGTAAGACGAAAAGATGTACCATGCAGCAGAAGACGTTCCCGAGAATGACAACTTTGGGCCCCCAGCAGCGCGCGAACGTATCCTACAGCACACTCGATCCCACTTCATCAGACACTATCCCCACAGAACTTCCGAGCTATTCGTTCGCGCAAACCACTGGAGCCTGAGTAAGTCGACTTCGCAGTGCGGAGTATTGGAGATCATCCCCGATGAGCTCAAGAAGCGAGCAACGCCAACAGGCCGCACACAGACACGAGCGCCAACAGAGACGACCACGGACGGCGGGCCCGGGACGACGAGGCGCGGACGAGGGAGGGGGAGAGACAGACAGGGGAGGGGAGGGAGAGGGAGGGGGGCCCGGGACAGCCCCACGAGCGTCCGCCGCCGGAGACCGCCGCAACCCGAAGACATGCCTGCGAACACAAGGAGAAGGAGCCCGAGACGAGGGGGCGCCCACCCAGGGGGGGAGGGGGAGCAGAGGAGGGGGGGGAGGGGGGGGGGATGAGAGGAGGGCAAAGAGGAAGGGGGGAGCAACCGGACGAAGGGGAGGAGGAGACGAGAGAACGAAGAGGGGAACCGCCACCCGCGGAGGAAAGAGAGACAGAGGAGATGGGAGGAGGAGAGACAGAAGGGAGGACGGAACGAGAGCAAAACAGGGAAGCCGGACAGGGAGACAACACCCAGCCAGACGGACGAGAAGCGGCGGAGGACGAAGCGCGAAAGGAGAGAAGGAGGAAGAGCAAAGTCGGAAAATGACAGCACGGAGGAAACAGACGACCCCCCGAGGCCGAGTGAAACCGCTTGCCGCGAGGAAGAAGTCAGCAACTGAGGGAAGAAACGCAGACAAAGGGTCGGACAGGAACGAAGGAGAAAGAGAACCAAGAGGACGAGACTGGAAGAAAGGAAGAGGAGGGTGGCCGAGGGAGAGAAAAGGGGGGGGAGAAAGGAAAAATGAAATGAAGAAAGGGAGCGAAAAGAGAATGGACAAGGAAGAAAGAGGAGATGAAAGAGAGCGACGCCGCGAAGAACAATAACCTGAGAACAGCAAAGACACGAGGGAAACAACTGCCGCAGGAAAGACAGAGCACGAAGTGGTAGGGGGAAAAAAGAAAGCAGGAAGAAAGAAAAGGGGAGGAAAGAAAAAAGGAGGAGAGAAGGGAGGCCACCAAGTGCCGAAGGGGAGGCCAAGAAGAGAAGAAAAAGAGCCGCGCAAATGCACCGACACGAAGCAACGGAAAAGAGAAGGAAAGGCGACCCGAGGCCCGCCCGGCCGACAATAACACTTAAGGATAAAGAAAGCGAAAATTGATACCCTTTTTAAGGCCCAAAACCGAAAAATGACACCCTATTCAAGTGCAAGGAGAGGAGAAGCGTTCCGTGACGACCCAAATAACGGCTAACAGCGCAGGGCAAGACACAAATCTTTATAAAATCGCTTTACTAATACCTGAACAAAACATTCAGTTTTAAGATATCTTTTTTTCGTTTAGCTGGGCGTTTATTTTAGCTAATAGAATTTAGGTACCCTATCTAAGGATCACACCGGGAACACATTGCCAAAAGGAGCAAAAATGATACCCTATTTAAGGACCAAGAACCTCAAAAACCATACCCTATTGGGCGGCACATTTCTATATAGGCCACATATGGGAGTACACCCCACCCCCCCCCCCCCCCCCCCCCGGGACCCTAGCTTGTGTCTGTTTTAAATCGAGTCTACGTGCGAAACCATTCAAATGAAAATGAGGTTGATTTGCATGAACATGAACCTAACTTATTATTATATGAATGGTTTCGCACGTAGACTCGTTTTAAAACAGAGGCATAGGGTAACTCGGAAATGGCCTATTGTATGGAAAGTCGCCGATCGTAAAAAATAAACTTGAAAATAACTATCTAATTTGAAATAAAGTTTTCCTACCTCGAATGTGTCAGGTTTGTCTCTTTTGCCGATTTTGAAGCCATTCTGACGCAGGTTAGTGAAGTTATTCGAAATCGTTGTCGGAGAAGGAGAGAAGGCGGAAGGAAGGAAAACAAACATGAAAAAGCATGCAAAAAAGACATCCTTGAACACGCGCTAAGATAGAAATAAGAAGTCTTTACTAAGAGTATCCAGGATACAGATAGTCACGTGTGGCGTTTTATTTCTATTCAAAGCCATGCTGTAGACACTTCGTAGAGCTGAGACAATTGTACCAAGTTGAATTTGCATAAAGCCATCGGAAAGCTTTGTCAATAATTATAAAGTGAGCAACCAATTTGGAGCACCTGGTTTCTTGAAACATGAGGGAAGGATAATGACTCTTTCCATAACGCTTCAATTTCATGAAACAAAAGCAATTTGCCAATTTCCTCGCCGGATGTTACTTGTTTGAGCCTCGTTCTTAAGAGTCATTTGCGGAGGCATTAGAGTAGGCATTCTTGAGTGTTAGACTAAAGAAAATTTGTTTGAGTACTGATAGCGTAAATTTACGTGGGTTTAATTTATTGATATATGCTTTAACCTATAAAACAAAACTGCTGTTTCATAATTGTAGTCGAAGATGAATTCTATGGAGATAACAGTCGTCATTCCAAAGATAGCGCATCGTTTCTGTGGAAAACACCGGTCAATGCGGATTCTCCTAAGAAATGAATCCGTACCAACTATCATTCATGTTCATCCAATAGAAGCTTCAATCTTGGCAGTATCTTTCTTTCTAACGTTAGTTAGATTGCTGTGAAAGTTTAAAGTGCCCCGAATTTTCCTTTTCAACGTGCCGGTGTATTTTGTTCTGTCTGTCAGTCCCCCTCAGGCATTTCATAATAGCAACCAGTATCGATCGTCTACGTTTTAGTAGTTCGTGTTTTGCAAGAGTTCTTTGAGAGAGCCCAAGAGTTTGAGGATGTTTTGTGAAGCACTGTATAAACGCTGCTTATGACATCCGATCAGAGATCTATCCAGCGATCTAGATCTTTTCGCTAAGAGTTTGCTTTATTTACTATGGCTCTATTCATGCCATGCATATTCACCACCATAAAAAAGATTATCGCACTAAAGTAAAACCCCGGGGGGGGGGGGGGGCACTTCCTATAAATGGGCTAATGGGGATGTGCCGCTGGATGGGGTCGCATTTTCACGACTGGACTGACTATAATGGGGTCGCCATTTCAAGCATTTTTTTATAGGGTGACTAGAATGGGGTCACACTTTTCCGGGATTTTGAGAGTACGAAAATCTGGCAAGTTGTGATTTATGAACGGAAATATTCGCCGAAAAAAATGTTACCGTATTTATTGCTGTTGTTCAATATTTGACAAACGGCTCCCAGAAAGTGACTAAGTTGGGGTCGTAAAAATTAAATTTACCCAAAAGTGACTAAGATGGGGTCTATAATTGGCCATAGAATATGACTATAATGGGGTAGGGGTTCTGAGAGGCCAGCGGCACATACCCAACAAAAATTTACCCAAGTACCCCCCCCCCCCCCCGGGAGTAAAACGTGGCTTTCAGACACCCTTATGAAATGGTTGCCACAGGCATCAGTCAAAATTACCTGACTTTTCCCTGATAAAAATAAAATTTCCCTGCCTAAATAAATACAAATTGTCAGATATATAAAAGCCGCCTCCTGGCTCTATTTCCAAAAGAAAAACGTCGCGGAGATCATATTGACAAAAAATTTACTTCAGCCCTCAATGGTATTACATCAGACATGTCATAGCTAAAATTTTCCTGATTTTCGTTTTCAAAATCATGTCAATTTTTCCTAACTCAAAATAAAATTTCCTGACTTTTCCCTGACATTCAAGAATTTTATTTTTCCCTGACCATTTCCTGACCTATGGCAGCCCTGTTTTAAACACCGTCGACAAAAGAATTAACAATACTTTCAAGTCTGGAGATTTTGTCATTGATTAAATGGAAGAAAATATCGGAACTGATATTCACGACTTCTGAATGCACATCACGTCCATATATATTTTTTTAAAAAGTACACTTTAAAAACAGTTTGAGAATCAGTTCGGAGCCTTTCACCACTACGGCTAAATGGCAAGACATCACAACTTTTTGAGACATTTCACGCATCGTGACTCAACTAGTAATCCAGAGTGCATTGAGCTATAATTTAGCGCACGATTTTTTTTCTCTTGAGTGCGTTTTTAGACCATATGTTTGCTATCGGTGGATATTTAAAAGGAAATGAAAAAGTCAACTGCCCCTACAGTGACAGCAATTTCCAAGTACAGCGCCAAACTGTCGCCATGCAAACAGAAAACTTGATAATTCTGGCGATCGCGCGTCTGAAAAGCGAATTCGATGACTGTTTTCTGACATATGTAAAATGCACAGTCCATAATTTGTGCTCTTGCTAAAATTAACAGCGTAATGATTTGATTTGCATTTAGCTTATAGACTCGCTCACCCTAAAGCTGATTCTCGCCACCTGTACCTGGTCGTACCTGTTGCAAGTTATTGAGAAATTAGATTATATCTCCGAGTCTGTGCAATATATAATCGTGTATCGAGTTCCCTTCCCATGGTGCATTGTCCCCCGCGCCGAATCCTGTACAGTTTTTTGGAAATTATCATCCCGTTAATTTTACAAGTCTTTTTCTACAAATACAGAATTTTATCTAAAAATGATTGTGCGCTGAAAACTAACTCGAAATGACAGTTCCGTCAATAGCCAATCAAATTTGAGATAACGGGAATTGTATAACAATAGCGTTTGAATATTCTTTTCCCCTTAGCCCTCGAGTCAGCAAATAAATTAAACCACTGGGCGCGAGACATTTAAATGGCCACAGCTGGTTGAAATTGACAACATTAATGCTAAATAGTTCTAGCCGATGACATTGGTCCGTAGATATAAATAAGTTGTCACTGAGGCGCGAGGCGAGGCCACCCTTCACTCAAGACCCGCCAGCGTATATGTTTTCAAAATAATGGGAGATTTTCTCGGTCACGCGGCTCCCGGTGCTATGTTTCTCGTGTTATCTCTCTGGTGGTTCTTGGGCACTCTGATCCGAACACATCAACATGCCAGACGTAGACGAGGCTTGCTTCGCTCGTGCGGCACGTCGAACACAAGATTAAAATCGCACGCGCCCGTTTGGTTCTCGTGTCCCGGGAAAACGCTCTCGAAAATCCCCGTGGAACCCATTGTGAAGGTCCTTTTAGCAATTTTAGGCGTTCTGGGAGAACTCGGCTTGAGTAAGGCGTGGACTTTGATCGACAAAGATGGAGAATTTGTAGCCGAGAACCTGAACAATCACAGCCACACTGCGATGTACTGTTTCTTTGGTCTATCTGGCGTGGTTGATCTTCTGATGTGGTACGATATTATGTCTTTGCCGCCAATGTGTGACTACGTGATCTTGTCAGCGTGTTTTTGGGTCGAAGGCTTCCTATTCTACTTTCATCTTCACGGACATTCGGATATTAGCGTTCGCTTGCACACGATTCTCTACATGATAATATTCATCACAGCAGCGTTGTTCCTAGTTGATGTCTTTTTAACGCGCCTTCAAACATTGTTTGCCTTAATGAGGGCTATTCTACTAGGCGTCCAAGGGACATGGTTTTTACAAATTGCTTTTGTTCTGTACGGACCAAACCCCTGGAAGAACACACCAAGCAATGTGGAGTTTTTGGCGGTCGCGTTCGCGTGGCATTTGTTTATTTTCGCATCTGTAGCTCTGATCCTCGTTGCCATGTTTAATCGATTTTGCGGGGAAAAATACACAAGAGATGATCAATTAGAAGAAACAATTTCAGACGAAGAGGCTGAAAGAATTCCTTTGGAAAGTTCCTAACAGCGACACAATGTGCGCGGGAAATTGGATCTGTTTTTTTTTGTATTTTCAAAGCGCGGTATTGAAAAGTGCAGGTTGATTAGCATAAGCAGGAACTGTGCCAACTCCATGCATCTCTGAGCGTTGAAGAAAGATTGCTATCAATTCCAACACCAGGTGCTCTTTAAATAGTCCACCAAACAATATGAAGCTATAAACAAACAACGCTAGCGAGGCGAGAATTTATCATTCTCTTCGACAGAATAATAAGTTTTTAACAGTAAAAAGATCGTAAACTCTTTAAATAAACCACTTTGAGCGGAAAATTGTGATAATCATTAAACGAAACTTTATGCATTATCCATTTATGAGCTCGTATCGATGAATTCATAATTCAGAGTGAACGCAGTCTCATTTGCAATTTTATCTTGGTTTTTGCTAAAGCGCGAGAAATGTTTAGCAATTTGTTGTGGACTCGGTCTTCCGGGGTGTAAAACGTGGGCTATAGGAGAAGTGGGTCTGTGAACTTGTTTTTATTTTAAGGCTAATTGTATTCCGTTAAGTTTTGTCTTGGCATAATCGATTCGCTGTTGATTAAAAGCGCCATAAACGCAAAAATTTAGCTCGTACCATGTTGTAATTTTATTTTATGCTTATAGTTCGCGCCTTTGTTTTCTTCGTATTTTGAAAGTGACTGTTTACAGTCTGTAACGTGTACTCAGTGTATAGAAAATCAAAATGAACCCGACTTACGAGGGATTAAGATCTCTTTTATGCGCGCAAGAATCGTAGACGGTAAACAAACAGGGCTCGTGTCTTTTACAATAAAACACACAAGAATTTTTAATTTAATCTCAAGTTTGATGTATCTGACTTTATTTCTCTCAATAACAAAGCAGCTTGTCATAGTAATATCTTAGTTGCCAGAAACAAACGCGACTCATTGTAGGTAATATTGTAAAGCTAACGTTAAACGAAAACAAAATTTGCGCACGGCTTTATACACCTGACAGAAAGCCAGTTTTAACTGCGTGTGTTGAACTAGTATTTTAATTACTATAAATTTGTACTAAGTTGACTTCTAATAAATACAGATCTTTCATCTATATGTGAAAAATTATTTGCATTTTTTTTTCAATGCGACTCCACCTCGCGTGACAAATATAAGCTTCCGGAACTTCGAATTCGATTAATGTTTCGCCTCGTGTGAAATAACAAGTCTTGATATGAAACGTATCATCTTTAAGCAATCTTATCTTTGCAGTGCTGTATATTCTCGTAATTTAGTTAGGAGAAAACCTCAAAGCTGATATTAAGCTTCTGTCTGAAAAACTGCGAAAATTAATCCACCACTTCTGAAAACGATTTTTCTAACCGTAAGTAATTAATATTAATATTTTAAAACTGAGACAAGGAGTTCTATGGAAAAGAGAGCTTTGCTAAAGTATGCAGGCTAAATTGGCGGGCTTTTTTCGATTGTTCAAGATATCAGTTATTCATATGAGATTAAATAAACCAATGTTTGTAGTAAAATTGGAAAAAAATAATTACTTTGAGTTGGCGGAGTGTAGTTTTCGCAAATTTTATGGTCAGCATTGAATTGTATGGCAAAACTGTATACTTTCAAACCGGAGTGGAAAATTGAAGTGAAACAATGTAATAATGTTATGGCTTAAAAACGTCAAATATTTTTAGCAAGAAGTTGACAATTTTTAAAAAAGTTATTAATAATCATCAGATTGTTGAGTAGGATAAGCCAATTTAAAAAGATGTTCCTGAAAAACAGAGCCAAAATTTACAGAAAGATTTCAATCAGTTGGCAACTTCAGCTTGTTAAGAAATAAGCTACGGCTTGCGCCAGGGAAATTTTGCTTGCTCTTCAATTGACATTTGTCTGTCAGGGTGATTGCCTTGTTTTTCTACGGGTACATGAATAAATTCGAACTTTGTGGCTTCGTGGAATTCATTGATCTCGTAGCTTTTCAATATTTCATTTTAAATTACAAAGAAAAACAGCGCAAATTACGATAATGCGATTATTTTTTTGCGCCAATTTTGGCAAATTGTTTTTGCTCTTAATACGATTCAAAACATTTGTAAATCTCGCCGACTTCCATCTCTAAAACATAGTCGCAGGAGCATAGTCGCCTTCTTTTTCACTTTATTTTTTATTGGATTTTGTGCCTTTGATCTCCCCAGGTGTCGGTATTTTTTCAACAGAAGAAACGTTAACCCTCAACTGGGATCATGGTAATGGTATTTTTTTTACACCTTCAGTTTTTAGAAGGCACGTCAGAGGAATTTGAGACGTGATCGCTAGGAAAATTGTCTTGATTTAGAAAAATTGAAGATTGTAGAAAATGTATGAACACAACTTACAAGGTGAACATTTATTTTGATGGGAAAACGAGAAATGCTATGAAAACATAGTCGAATTGAAGGCGAGTATTTCCACAGTTGTTGCAAGTTCTCTCAAACTTTACCGAGGTATTGGCAAACCTCTATAAAAAACACAGACAAAACTTCTTTACATGTCCACCTAGTAAATGGCCCAGCTCACCACGTGTCCCTTGTAGCTCAGTTGGTTAGAGCGCCCAACTGGTATCTGGGAGGCCATTGGTTCATTTTCCGTTGGGGACTCAGATTTTTTCTTTGTCCCATACTCGTGTCATTGTTAAACAATTAATCTTCATAGTACTGATAGTAGTATATATTGAGTAGGTACTACTCAATATATACATCTTATTCTTATACTAATTTTCGAATTTCGCGAGTATTAATTTTCGCGATTGAAAGAAAAATTCGTGCAAAAGTGTATAAAATTTCGCGATTTTGTCAGCGTTTTATGGATCCGTCGATAAAGACTAAGGAACTTTTGAAAAAATACAAAGGCCTGGCTTAATATAGCTACAAGAAGCCTGTAGAGGAAAATTTGGTGACTGTACTCAAGACGTTTTTGCCGATATACAAACTGAAGAAAGCAGTAATCAGAGGAAAGGTGCTAATCGAAAAGAAGATATAAATATATTTTCAAGGATAGAAAAATTTCGCGCATTTTTTTTTTCGCGCATAATTAGTAAATCTCGCGACTATTTTGAAATCGCAAAAATCGCGAAAATAAGTACTCGCGAAAATTAGTAAGAATAAGGTAATTAACCCGTCCTGTGACAGGAACTGCACACGCGCGTGGCGTTTGACCGCTGTGCTCCATCTATCTGAGTGTGTATGTGGCTTACAGTATAGAGAAACTTGAGTTTCGTGTTTCAAGTCTACTGAGTTGGTACACGAAACTCCTGACTTGTGGATGCGTTGCGGACCTACAGTGTATTAAAAAGAAAAACAGAGGTTTGGAAATCAATCACACACAAACGACTAACTCAATGGCATTGTAAACCTTACTTGCCATTTTAGATACAAGACTCACCAAGAGAAGAAAGAGAAAAACCGTTTTAACTGAAAAAGGTAAATTTATTTATTCAAGGGTAATGCAATTTTACTATACAATATTATAACTTGAAATAATTTCATATTTTTTAATCATGATTTTTTATTCACTCTAGTAAAATGGTGCTAGCTATTCCTAAATGGAGCAAGTAGTTGTGAACATCATGCATAAAATATGGTGTGACATATTCAAAAATTGTTGCTTTGACCATGCTTGTACCATCAGCTGTGGGTGTCTGTCTACGGTTCAAGCATTACTTGACGAACCACAAAATGGCTGCGCAAAGAACAAGTGCAGAGTTTTTGCCATACCTTAATGGGCGTACATCAAATGATTTATTTGAATACAGAGCTTGGTCAAGAGCACATTTACAAAAGGATGAATGTTTTTAAGGGTTCAAGGACTTATGTTTCGAATTCCCATTTCCAGAACAAATTTTGTAAAATGCTTGCACCAAACACGTTTCTCCTGAAAAACAGGACTTTAAAAAAAACCTAGTGTGCTTTTTAGCAATTCCTCTTAATGCATAATTTGATTGCTAACAAGCACATTATTCTTTAAGGTACATTATTTTATTTCCTATTGCCTAATTGAGAGCTGAGTTTGTTCAACAAGTTTATAACAAGGTTGTTTTGAAAAAAATAGCTAGCATTTTTCATTCTTACTTAATTAACAAACAAATCACATTTAAAGTATTGCCATGTTCTTGAAATAAATTGTTCTATCGACAACATTTTCACCCTAATTGAAAATGATTTTCTTCATTTGACCTTTTTCACAATGTTGCATTTTAATCTGTTTAATTTAACTAACATTAGACAGGCAAACTCTGTTTTTAAGCTGGTGAATAACAATAACAAACGCATCTTGTGTCTATAATGTTTTCAATTTGAATATAACAACAATACCATATGGCACTGCACTTTTAACCTTTAAGTCCTAATGCTGATCAGCATTTAATTTCTCCTCTTGACATCAATAAAGATTTAGCATAACACAGTGACCGACTATTAGGCAAACTTGCCATCTGATTGGCTATGCAAGGGCGGTCTAATCTTAGATAGACTGCCACTGGGGCAAGCTGCTGAAATCATGTTTCGAGGCTTCCCATCTCAAAACTATCACCCAATAGCTTGCCATATAGTGTAGAAAAGTAAGCGAGCCTGCAAATAACAGCCAGTCATCAGACAATTGTCCAGTAAATTTGGCATTTTCACCACTGAAGGTTAGTCTAGCCTGGCAAATTGACTAGGGTCCTGAACCTGAAACATTCAGTGGAGCATAAAAAACTACACTGTAATATACATTGTATCTTATGATGCTAAGCACTACATGTAGATACAACACATAAAGAACCCTTTTCACTGATAAACGATAAAAACAGTTCTAAGACATAAAAATAAAGGCATACGAAAAAACTTGCTCATAGAAGAAAATTATTTGCAGGCATGGTTAGGTAAAATTTGAAGAAATTTATTAGAGCGACGAAAATTATTTGCAAGCCTGGTTGAGCAAATTTGAATATTCAGACCTGTATGTAAAGAGTTCAAAAAAATTAACACTTTATTCTTGGATCCTAAGTGCAAGTCCAAATTAACTGGTTCTTAGAACAACACCAAACACAATTTTTTTTAAAAAAAAAAAACACTTTCTTTTTCTTAACAGGGCCATTTACCCTTTTACTACCAAGAGAGCAATGTACTGTACCATGCTAACCTAATAATAGATTTGTTCATTAAGATATATTGATTTGTTACATTTTAAGTTAGCATGGACACACTACATAGTTACATCTTTGAATTACATTCTGTTCATAGTGAATAACTAACCAAGGTCAAACAAAGAAGTAGCATGCAAAAGCAACCAGTATTTTAACCACAAACACACTAACATGAAATCAAATGGTAAAAGAAATGGTTTCTATTATGGTTAACCTGATTATAAGTATTAAACTGTAAAATTCTCCTAGGGCAAAATTAATCTTTTATCTACCCAAAAAGTTTTATGAAACATGGGTGGCAGTAGGGCTTGTCGTTCTGTTCCTTGAAGGTGCCTTTGTTAAGTTGCTTGAGGCAGAATGCACAAACAAAGTGCTCTGGGTGAAATTTACGGTGCATGGCAGTGATGCACCGACCCGTGATGGGCTTCTGACAGCTGTAGCACAAGGTACCTCGACGGGAGTGGTAGTGCATCTCACAGTATGGTCGACCATCATGCTCAAAGAAGCTTCCTCCTGGAAAGGCTTGATGACATTCCTGGAAATAAATGGTGTGCAACATCAATAACATTGTTGAGTAACAAGGTTAAGTGAATACAGAAAATCACAAATTAGATGACACTGTCTTGATATCACACCATATTAGAACATTTTTCACGTAAGTTTCAAAAGTAATTTGCATTTGCTTTGGTTTTGCATTACTACGATTAGGGTGGTATTAAAAAAACTCCAACACTTTCTCATCCAATCAGAAGTAAAACCAAAATTTCCATTCGCTTTAGTTTTGCATAACTACGGTTAGTGATTGGATTAAAAAAAGGGCCACACTTTCTCATCCAATCAGAAGTAAAACCAAAACCAGATACATGTATTTGCTTTGAGTTTTGCCGGTTCACTGGATTGTCTATTTTCTTTGTGATTGGCCACATAGATAACTTTGATTTTGGTTTCACTCCACACAATTGAAAACAGCTCTTCAAAACCAACTTAAAGAGAAATGTTTGGAATTCAGTAATGAGAATTTGCTATTTTGGGGATTAAAAACAGAAGTAAGAGAACTAACCGAGCACACAAAGCATTCCGAATGCCAATGGGCACTGAGAGCAGTGATGTAGCTATCCATTATCGGCTGGCCACACCCTCCACACCGGGGAGCAAACATGGCATAGTAATCTTCACGGCAAAAAGGTTTTCCATCTCTTTCATGGAAACCAGTGTCGCCAAATGGCCTGCCGCAACTAGCACAGACAAAATGTTCAGGATGCCACGTCTGGTCCAGGGCTGTCACACAAGACTGAAAAAGAATGAAGAAATGAATATATTACTAGAGACGTTAGAGACCTTGCCAGAAAATCGCTGATAAAACTCTATGTTCAAGCATATCCTGCATACAAACAGTTATTATCTTTGCGTATTCTCACTGAGTTTCCTTGGAATGGTTTTGAAAAACTCATAAATGTACACTTAGATAATAGCACACTGGTTGTTTTGTTTCAATTTGTTGCATAAATCTCAATGATCACTAAAGAAGGAAATAAATGACATGGCTTGGGGCAAGTGGACTTGACAAGAACCCTGGACACTGCTTTCCATACTTGTCTTAGTCAGAATTCACACTATGTTTATTCCAGAAAATGATACAAAATTGCGTAAACAATAATTTTAATTCAAGTCCATGTCCTCAGTATACAATGTACCGGTAACACTGATTTACAGCCCTGAAAGAGCCTTGAGGGGCGCTTTTAATATTTCTTTTTGTGATCCTCCCACCTGTTCTAAATTTACTTGGCACAAAATCTGTTTGAATAGGAAAACCTGTGCTGATAAGGTATTACTCTTAACTACAAGGCAAGTAAGTAATAAAAACAAAATCAGAACTTACATCTAGGATGGGCCCGCTACAGTAAGCGCATCTTGGTGCAAACTGCTCGTGGTAATCTCTCTCACAGAAAGGCCTTCCATCTCGCTCAAAGAAATTAGTAGCACCTAACGGAACCTCACAAGTAACACAAGTGAAATGCTCAGGATGCCATGTGCGACCCAAGGCAGTGCAAACTTGGCCTATGATTGGTTTGTTGCATGCTGCACACTCTCCTTTCTTCGTTGTGCTGACTCCTTGCCTTGTCATGTCCGACTGAAGTGAACCCAACATAGAGTCCAGCTGGCTGACCTTACCAACAGCTTATGAAAGCAAGAAAAACCCACTATCAACATGTAAATTCTTATAGTGTTTGAAATACATTCCTTTTAATTTACCTTAGGAGAATTTGATTTTAGATAAATTTTTGCTAAGATGATCTAATGGTCACACTATTTCAGGTAGTTATGTCACACATGTCGAAAATAGGGTTGTGCATAACAAATGTATGAACAGGTACATGGAAAAAGACTCAAATCACAACATGCAATATTTTCTCAATTAAACACCCTGGTGTTTGTTTCAAACCTGGCCTGGTGGACCCCCCCCCCCCCCCCCCCATTTAACTGACTCATGCAGTTTATTCGAGCTTGGTAATTATTAAAGTGTATATGACATGAAAAATATTTTCTGCTTTTTTGAAAGGCCTTTCGAAATACAGAAGAATGGCGTTTTTCTTTTCGAAATATCTTTTTTCGTTTCAGAGATATTGACGTTTTTGTATTATGCAAATTAGATCAGTGATGACGTCACAAGATTTGACTCTAAAAATAGTAAAATACTGAATAAACAATATCTCTAAAACTTTTGAAGCAGTGTTCTTGAAACTTGGCACCACAAATGTGCATCACAAAAGAAACAAAATGACACCCTTAGTATTGTTGCCATAGCAACTCTTTCAGCTCCAGTCTCTCTCTGTCAAAAAGACAAATATCCCCATATCTGACCTCTAAAGTGAGACAAAGGGTCCTGCTTAGAACAGACATAGTTCCCATATTGCCTTTATTCCCACCATTGGTTTGGCTGCGCTAGATGGTTCTTGGTTTAAGACAAAAACTGGGAATTTCAGTTTTTATTGAGACAGCACCAGCGGCAAAACTGTTGTCATGGCAACAACCCTAAGAGTAACATTTTGTTTCTTTTGTGATGCACATTTGTGGTGCCAAGTTCCAAGAACACTGCTTTAATAGTTTTAGAGATATTGTTTATTCAGTATTTTACCATTTTTAGAGTCAAATCTTGTGACGTCATCACTGATCTAATTTGCATAATACAAAAACGTCAATATCTCTGAAACGAAAAAAGATATTTCGAAAAGCAAAAACGCCATTCTTCTGTATTTCGAAAGGCCTTTCAAATTAGCAGAAAATATTTTTCATGTCATATACACTTTAAGGAGAGTTTTATTCATTATTTTTGACAGCAATAAACCTTGCCATTATTATTCCCAGAGCTTATTATATCTCAATTAAATGCTTGAGGGGCATATTTACAACTTCAACTAGAAAACCTAGCCTATATTTGAGTGATGGCATGACAAGCCTGTCCCTTGTGAATGTCACAAGTAAAAATCATACTTAGTCAGTCCTACAATAAAAAATAAACTTTTATTAAAATGTCAACTAAAGTAATCAAGAAATCTGTTTGTCATGTTACAGATGTAGGTTTCATAATTGGCAGTCAGCAGTAAGCAACTGATACATTAAAGTACAAAGTTTAAATCATCATACTAACCAGCAGGAGATGTAGGTTTAGTTTTATTAGGCTTAGCATAATCTCCACTAAGCCTGGCTTGTGACGGAGTAGGTGCTGCACTGACATTAACTTTAAAATCTGACAGTGATGCCATCAAGTCATCAAGTTCTTTAGTTGCTGTCGAGGCTGTACGTGATTGCCTGTTGTCAAGGTCCCTTGCCTGCCTGAGTTGGCTGTGCTGGGGGGAGGGAGTGGCAACGTGAGACGTGGAGACTTGGCCTTTTGGGCTTTCAGGTCCATTTCTTTCTCTATATCGTACATCAGCTGCACAAAATACAAATCACAAAATGTCACATATACCGCTAGTGGAATCCCGATTTGGAAATTGGTTTGAGAAATCAGGGGTAAAATTGGAGTGTCGGCTGAGTGAAACATTACAAGTCCAAGGGAAATGACTTTTGGTTCGAGTTATTATGTTACACAAGAGGAACAGTAGAATTACAAGCTTTTGTGAGCTGCTACATTCTAGAAACACAAACACGTCAGAACACTATGTTAGTTCAGGACTTTGATTTAAGGGTCAGTGGTTTGTTGTTAGCGTTAGCTCATTTATGGATAATCTCCATTGTTCAAGCATTCCCAGTTTTACACAATAATGACGACAATATTTTACGACAATATTACAGCAATACTAATAAAAGGCAAGCCCAATTACTTAACGCAATTATTATTATCATTCACCCTGAAGTTGAGTAAGCAGTCAAAGTATTATTATTATTATTATTATTATTATTATTATTACTATTATTATTATTATTATTATTATTATTAAATTAATACTTATAACTATTATTAGCATTTTGTAAATATCTTATTGTTAGACCGTTAGACTGTTATTCTTTAATATTTTAAATATTTGTTTTACGTGATTGAGTTATAGCAGGTTTTGTTTATATAGTGATATGCAGTAAATACACACTAAAATACCTGGTCTGTTATCATGAGCAACTGCAGTTACAGGCCCCTTATAGCTAGATGGTCTACCATTTACTGCTGCCTTTGGAGATGGTGATGATTGACTAGCTCGCGGTGATCCTCCACTAATTCGCCTGTCTATAGTGACAACAAAAGATATGGTCACCACCAGTCCCTTTCAGAGACCACCTCTAGTTGTCCACCTTATATTTGAGATGTGTCTACCTTAAAAAGAGAGCTTAATAACAGCCAAACAAGTGAAATAGCGAAGCGTACGAGGTCTAAAAATAGAATGCAAATGAATTTATCCTACAAGAGGATCACATGTTCTGAGAGAAATAGAAGGGATCTAGGCCAAGTTTTTGTTTTATGAAAGTGTTTTAGGATCACTGGCTGTTTTGAAAAGTGTTTTTAGGAAAATCATCTGCTATTTCGGTTTGTTTGTCTAAGTCTTGTCTGAGTCGTGACGTCACTCGCGCACTTCGCTATTCAGACTGAACTTGGGATTAGATTTCACCTCCAGTGGAAAAGCAACTGCCTCCCATATAAGGTACAATTGGCAGAAGCCTATCCTCAACTGCTCATAGGAGTTTTTATTCAAAGGAGTCATGTATCATTGAAATTGATGATTAATAATAACTTTTGGACCCCAAGAGCTAGTTTCTATGCCAACCAAACGACATGCCCACTTTAAAAAGAACAATGACAGATTGTGATACATGTACGGCAAACCACATGATGGTAATTTCAATTTTAAAACTTTACTGTTTGATGTTTAAAAATCTAAAAAGGCAAGTCTTTAAATTAGTGTTAACATTACTTACTATATATGATAATTATAAAGCTTGACGTGATTAACAGAGAACATTTTGTCATGGTTCTGGAAGGGTTGGTTATGCAAATTAATATTCTGTATTAATTTTTATTAGACCACATGCCATGCTTCAAAACATACAAAATTAAAATTCAGATCTTGTCAATAAATCCAACAAGTGCGAAGTAATTTATTTCTTATATATTAAGTAACAGTACTTTGAAGTAGTTTTTATAACAAGACTTCTCCCCTTAAAATAGAAAACATATTTATTTCTTCATTTAAGTAAGCATCCTTTCTTTTAATTTCATTCATAATGAGCAAGTTTGTAAACTATCAGGGATTTAGAAACCACAAGCATTTTCAAACAAAAGATCTGAAACAAAACACATCTGTGCTGATAAGAGCATAATTTTTAGTTCAGATTTTATGTTTGATATATGTTGACCTGATCTTATTTTAAGTAATTCCAAAATTGTTACAAATCAAAAATATGGCAGCAATGAAAGAAATGCAAGGATTTCGAAAGAAAAACCTCACAGTTTTGTGCAACAAATGTTCTCAAAAAATTATGATTATTTTTTGTTTCCACACTAGGGGGTAGACCTTTGTTTTGCATCAAACAAAATTTACCATTAAAAACTTTAAATTAACCGAGTAAACTGCAACACGCTAGACCACAGTAGTCAATGTTTGATGATATTTTTGCGCACTATACAATTACAAGATTACATTAATTTCAAGTCTCGTCTCTTTTGATCATAATTTTGGTAACACCTTTAGAAATTATTACTTTTTTTCTATAAAATTGAGTTGTAGTATTAGAACTTTATTTCTGTCCCCCATTACAATTATGTCCAAATAAGGAGGGAATGTATGCTAGCTTGCAATATTTTTACAACCAATTACAAGGAATATATTGATTTAAACATAAATTAAAACCAGCTGCAACAGGCAGAAAGGAACTTCAAGGCAATTTGACAACAACACAGGCAGCTGTGCTTCGGTCTTTGAAATTCATTTCTGTTCAGCAATGGTTATTTACATGTAAAAGCAACGTTGTCCAAAAACTACAAAATTTAATGGAGGATTGTAAAATAATGGCCAAGAGAATGGGGGTGTATTTACTCTGGGATAAAATGAGCAAACAGTTTCATTGATTTTGGTACGTCTTGCAAATTTAACGAGAAAGTTTTAATAGCATTGATGAACACAAAGGACTTCACGTTTTTATTTAGCTAAGACATATTTTGAAAATATTTCTGAAAGAAACTACATTTTCGATTGCTCAAAGGCAGCTCAGAAATCAACTACCAAAGAAACAGACATTTATATTATAAATCAAAGAAAATGTATTATGTACAAACTGGCACAATACTAGAAACGGATTAAATTTGACCTCAAATATCTTCCAAAACAATAATCGAGAGAATAAAATCAATGAAAAATTCTGTATTTTAAATTTTACCCCTTAGAAATATAGGCTTAGCAAATTAATTTAACAACGTACCTGGCGGATCCGAAGGATAGTGCAGAGGATTGCTTAGATTTTCCAATAAACTGTCCAACTCGGAGAGATTCTGACCCAAACTCGATGATGGCGCAGGTGCAGGGAATAAAACATCGTCTTTGGGGTTCGATCCTTGAGGATCGAACGCTTCGAACGCTGGAGGAGGGGGTAAAGGCGGAGGAATATCAGGCGATTCTCTTCCATTCGTAGTTTGCCTTCCTCTTTCAGTCGGAGAAGCGGAAACAGTCGGACTCGTCGCTTGAAGATCTGCCAGCAACGCATCTAAAAATTCAATATTTTGTTTCAGTTTTTCCTCGATCGAGGGTTTCCTCGTTTTCCCTGGCATATTATTTTTCTATTTCACAACTCCCTTCGCCAGATCTCGAGATCGTTCGCGTTCGAAGTTTTTCACTTCGCTCTGGGTTTTTAAAAATTCATTCAAACCAAACCACGTTACCGCGTGTCTCTGAATGACATATGTAACGTGCTGTCGGATGTATATCCCATCATTTGCCTCACCAAAGCACAATAAAATAACACAAAGCGATATAAATTATTCACGAGTATATTGACATGTGTTTTTGGACACGAAAACCTCGCACGGAGTTTGATTTCGTTGCGGGAATTAGGCGCTGCACGCCCGCGTGCCACTCGCTCGAAAACCCGCAAAACAAATGCCTGCTTCAGCTACCATTGCTCAGAGGAAAATATTAAATATGCTGAATCGCTAATGAAACGAGGACGTCCCAGTGCGAGGTCTATTGAAAACTTGGCTACTTTGTAATCGCTAGCATTGGAATCTTCGAGTTTATTTTCACAGGGAAATCGGCCGAGATCGGAATGCAGATACGAAAGTTTCTCACGTCGGAACGAAACGCAAGACCTGAACTTCGAAAATAATTTAACATCAGCTGAAACGCTTACACAAACAATGAAATAAAGCCGGTCCGTTATAACACAGGCTTTACATAGTAGGTGTGACTTAAGCTTGAGTAGTTTAAAGCTTATCTTTCCTCGTTGCCGATTTGCGATGGTCTTTTTGAGCAAATGTGACTACACTATTCCTGCATTCCAACACTAGCTGCCCTTGTAATAAAAATTCCAGTGCTGTTTACAGAGCATTGGAAACAGGTTAACTTACGGAATTTCTACGATAGTGTTCAAGATCAGAATGTCAAATACAAACAGGCTTCTAGTTCACAAAAGACGCCAAGATTTTCGCAAGAACGACCACAGATTGGGAAAGACCACAACATCAATTAAGTAATTAGCCATACATTCGAACAGAGATCAAACATACCCAAATCTTCCATGGCAACTTGAAGAATAGCTTCAGATATCCACTTGATAATTCGCCGAACTCGTTAAACTACCAAACTAACGGACTTTTGAGGTCGAAAACCCACACAACTGTATTTACTCGTTATGAACAGTTCAGCTTCTTACGGTGTCTGAAACATTCGTAATGCGTCGGATTGATTCGGAACGAGTCGGGTGTCCGTTTCTGCCAATCATCCGAACAACTTCGTGAATAGTTCGCATTCCAGTTACATACCAATGTCATATATGGAAAACAACGGAAGTAGGGTGTTGACTGGGGAGAGACCAGGGAATTGATGACGTAAAGATCAAGGGTCACGTAAGAGGCTTAAAATAATTCAATTGTTTAATTTATCAAAACATTTTTAATGCGATTTTAGCGATCCTTTGTTTTCACGAAAATCATGGCAGCCAAAAATTATGTCGCAAACACGTCTTTTGCAAAGTTAGCGTATACACTGCTAATAATTAAGATCAAATTCTTGGACTGCTTCCTGCACTGATTTGAAAATCCTAAAATCACAACACATGCTACAATAACAACAAAAACAAAATCCGATTATAAGCAGGCTAAGTAAGGATTAATAAACACTTAAAAAACACATGATCTGAGAAAAGTGAGTATTGAAAAGTATGAAGAACATATTACATGTAACGACAAAGTGCAGCCGAGGTACTCAGAGAATAATATAAATACATTATTGAACGATTAATAACCGCATTCCATTTTATTAACGCAGTTGGGGAGAACTGGTAAAGTTATTACATTATTCCTAGTTTTTTTAAAGGTTATCAGTGTCCCAGAGGGCTTAGGCCTCGGCAGGGGCTAAAACAAACTGGGCTGGGTTTCTGGCTTGATCATATCACATCTACGCTTCATGATCAGTGCTAAAAATATTTTTCATAACAGTCGGGTAAGGTCCCCAGGGACCCCTACTCGCACCAGTTAGGGACGGACCATTAGAAATTACCAGATCTAGAGGGGGATGACTTTTACCAAAAAAAATTCCTGCAAGGGAAACTTGTCGAAAAAAAATCCTGCAAGCGGTTGTGCCTGAAAAAAAATTCGTGCAACGGAATTACCTGTAAGTGTTGTATGATGGCATCTATAAACGTCCATCAGAATGGCTATAGCTAAAATAGTGTTTCTGAGGTTCTGAAAATTAAAATTTTCCCGGAGGAGCATGCCCCCGGATCCCTCTAATTTGTCATGTACCGAGAGAACAGCGTCAGCTTAATCCTATCAACGTTTTGGTTGCAAACACACCTGACCCACCGTAACAATCGCGTTCCATCAGTAAACAGTTAACCAAAAGCACAAACAGTATCATTATTATCACTTTAAACTGCAATTTTGTCTGATATTCTAAAGTTTAGCTTGATATGTTTTAGCTGTCATCTTTTTCATCTTTTTTGTTGAGGGACCAGGATAAAAAATTCTAATAAGGAGGGGGGGGGGGGTTATATTTAACGGGCACTATCTATCAAATCCCTTCATCCCCCTATCCCATATAAAATGAACGGTCCCTAAATGTCGCTTAATTCAGAGAACAAATCTGAAAAATGAAACAATAATGCTATTTAATAATGATAATTGTTGTGCAAATCATAGATGCGTTACAAAAAAAGACCTGTATCTTTGGGCGAAAAAAAAATCGTGCAAAGCTTGTTCCCCAGTGCTGCAGAAAAGTAGGCCTTCAAAACAAATTCCTGCACCGAAAATTTTTTACCCCCCCCCCCCAAGGTTATTTCTAATGATCCGTCCCTTAGCTCCGTGTAGCCGCACCCACTCCCCGGGGGTACTCCCTATACATGTAATGGCCTATACGAGAGGCTCCTCTGGAGGTCCCTTTTTCATGCTTCAAGTATATAAAGGAGTAGGGATTTCACAGGCTTAGGTACACGTATATTTAACAATTAGTCCACGAACAGACGCACCTTATGGCTGTATCATTTAAACTTATTTAATTAACGCTACATAAAAACGTCTTCAAGACTTCCTGTTTAGGCATATGTTATGTCTTTTCGGTATATGAAAGGGGTGCCTTTTCTGTCAAAATTGTATATAAAAGGTAAGGGGTTGGACCTCGGGGCGGAGCCTCCCAGTACAACACCCGAGGGAAATGGGTGGGAGGATAACTTTTGCGTTATAAAAACATGAAAGCTAAAATTGAGGGTCATACTTTTGAAAATGAAAAATTTACCACTCTATCTACCACTCTAGGCTTTTCGTTTTTCATTTTTTCTTGTCTTTCCTTTTTCTCCATTTCTTATCTTTTTGCTGCAGTTGTTGGCCTATAACTGGGCTTGCTTGCAGTTTAGAAATTTTCGAGAAGGTGCTATACAACTTGCCACTGAAGAGCCATAGGTGGCTGAGGCAAATTCTCCTACGAAATTTTCACTTTAATTTTTAAGCATTTTTGTAGGTATTTCAAGCACAATTCACCCAATCACTCTAATTGGGGCATCATCGGAAAGAGCTTTTCCTCCTGCAGAGTTTGAGTGTAAGTGATGCCTTTTTTGATCAAAGATGATGACGTCACAAGTGGAAGAAAGAGCAACGATCGTCAAGGCCGGTTTAGGCCGGCACGGGAGCCAATCGCCACACAAGATTCGAAAGGTAGTAGTTTCTAAAACGACACGTTAGGTCCGTTAGCGTTCGCAATGATCTACTTGCATTGTTGTTTTACTTCATGTTGTACAGTACTTTTATTGTTTTTTCACTTCTCTACTAAGTAACAGTTTGGGGGCTTCACCGATGTTCCCCCTCACTAGATCCGCCCTCTAAATATTAGGCAAGCTGGGAATGTGAGCACATTGTAACCTAGACAGCATTCCGGATTTTTTCCCCAAACATAAAACGCCATAGTGTTCAAAATACAAAGTCCTCAATGGTCAGGAAAACTATCCTCCCGCAAAAATAACCAGACTGCGAGCTGTCTTTTATTCAGCCTCAATTGCTTACCGTATTTACTCGAATAAGCGCCGCGGCGCTTATTAAATTTTTGGCGCCTCAAGTGTGGCGCTTATTCGAGGGCGGCGCTTATTTAAAATTTGAACGCCACAAAGAGTATAATCTTTTACAGTAATAAAAAAATCCCGTCTTTTGATCGTCAGTATTCGTCTCTTGCTGAAGAGAAGGGTGGCACTAGCTGTCCGGGCAAAGTTCGTGGCTTTTACAACGTTTTCATAACTATGTATTGTAGAAATGTTGGAAAAAAACTAATGGACGAACGGTAAAATAAAAAACATCGCTTTTGATGGAAAATATGTCCAAGTTTTTTTTTAAGAGATGCTCTGTAGTGCTGTTTTTAGCTGAAAAAAATTCCGCGAATACGCGCCGCATGGGGACTGCGGCGCTTATTAACTTTTTTGTCCCAAATGCAGCGCTTATTTGAGGGCGGCGCTTATTCGAGTAAATACGGTATACTGTAGAGGCCATTTTAAAATAATCAAGTGTAAACCAACACTTTACTTTTAAGAAAAAAGAGTTTTCGCAGTTTACAAACGAAAAGACATGCTTTTATCTCCCCGCGCCGCGGCGCCTATTAATTTTTTCGCGTTTCAAGTGCGGCACTTATTCGAGGGCGGCGCTTATTTAAAATTTGGACGCCACAAAGAATTTATCTTTAAAAAATAGCGTCTTTTGATTGTCAGTCTTCGTCTCTTGCTGAAGAGAGTAGTGGCGCTAGCTGTCCTGGAAAAGTTCGTGGCCTTAACAACATTTACAGAACTACGTTGTAAGAATGTTGGATAAAATTGGAAAAACTAATGGGCAAGCGGTAAAATAAGCACTTTGAAATGCGAAACATCCCTTTTGATGGAAATAAATGTCCAAGTTTGTTTTGAGTTGCTTTGAAGTTTTTAAGTTTTACGGAATTTCTCGAATAAGCACCACATCTGTACTGCAACGCTTATAGGGGGGCGGCGCTTAATATTAACTTTTTTGTCCCAAATGCGGCGCTTATTTGGGGGCGGCTTTTTTTCGAGTAAATACGGTACTCTTATCAGAAGAAGAGCCCTTTAAGCTACCAGAACAAGGATAAAAATAAAAATAACTTTTTGAAAACACTAAACAACAACGACATTGGTGCATGTAACCTGTAAGCAAAATAAATTTATTTCCCAAACTAAGTAACATCATCAGTATTTGGCACAAAATGAAATATTATTGACAATACTTGTTAGCTATAACTTGAATAATACCATAGAATACAAAGATGTAATTCTGATGAAATATTGACATTGTATACATGTAAAAGAAAGATAGCCAGATGTTATAGCAACTATTAGGACATTTCATAGAGCGGTTTCATTTGAGTGTCGAAAGTAATTTGCATTTGCTTTGGTTTTGCATTACTACGCTGGGTGATTGGCTTAAAAATCTCGTGCCAATTTCTCAGCCAATCAGAACTAAAACAGAAAGCAATCATGTCTCGCTTGCACACGTTTTCCCGTGCTTCTTGCTAGTTTTATGTATTTGGTTCGAGTTTTGATTGGTTCACTGGGTTGCCAGTGTCCTTTGTGATTGGCCAGAGTAATTACAGCTAATAACTTTGCTCTTGGATTTACGACACTCAATTGAAAACTGCTCTATCAATCACATATCAAAACATGTAATGTGTCCGTCATGAGAAATTATATAGTTTGTGCAAGTGTAATAAGAACTTTATGCAGATAAAAGTTTTGCCAAAGTCAGTATTCCAAAATTCAGCAAACTACATCGCTGTAACAGCTTTTAAATTAAAATGTTTCTGATTTATAAACCAGGAACATTTCCACTGCTTCCTCAAAATATTGGAGAGAGCACTGGATGAACATATGTGAATGCTATTACCCTTCCTATAAATAAATATGTTGAGTGAGTATTAGTAATCGTGGCACCAATTCGTGCTTCTTATATAATGGATCATTTCACACATGTTGTAGTTTTATGGTTTTGAAAGTTTTCGAAACCAGCAATTTCATTTTCCTCTCTCATATGTATTATATAATCCAAAAAAAAAAAAAAAAAAAACTGGCGTATAAAATTTTAAAACTACAGAATAATATTACTGGGCTGTGAAAACAACTACAGCAGATAGGCTTAGCTATTTGTTGTTACCTAATAACTAACCATCTAACCATAGTACTATTGTTAAGTTCTTGTGGAAATGTGATCTTTAAACAACCTCAATCCCAGGGGCTCTCTCTCTCCACACCCTTGGTCTGGCAGGGGCGGGGGGGGGGGGGGGTGGGAGACCTTGGGAATGAGGTTAAAAAGCAAACAGAAATAAATACCATTATTACATCAAAACAGTCTCATCCATCAATTTTTGTGTGCTAGCAGATTTATAATGATAAAGAATACTAAAGTGTGTGGCGATTAACCCCATCTCTAGTAAAACACCCCACCCCACTCCCATTAAAAGGTCTTGAAAAGGAAGTTAAGCTTACAGGAGCTAATTTACAGAGTTCTTGCTGTTATAATTCACTGAGAATAGTTAATAAGTTCTTTAATAAAACAATTTTGACAAGGCGAATAAGTTTGCCATAGTTACCGGTACACTACATGAACAGTCTATAAATAATGAAAAATTTTACCCAAACTTTTTGCCTCTTACAGGCTGCCGGTAACAAAATGAATTTCTATAACAAACTACTACCAAAATACTGTGCAATTCATCAGTACAATTTTTACAGAAATTATTTAATTTCTCATTAACCTACTTGTTTCCTACCACTCCCAAACAATAGATACAATTATTAATTAACCATTTACCCCAGTGAATTGTGATTAGACCACCTTGGAACTATCCAAGTTATTTTTCTGATAGAATTGCTCAACAACATCAATATTTGCTGACAAGAGATCAAGGAAATCTTTCATTTCACTCAAAACAGTTGCTTCATCTACTTTTCCCCGACCAAGGCTGGCAATGAAGTCCTTGCGATATGGGACAGCCTTCATGGCAAGCTGGAGAAAGAGAAAATTTTCAAAATTTTTGTTAGTGAACACAATTTCTCACTCAGTCGCCGTAAAGAGTGGCAATTGAAGTATGTGTATGATTTAAATAAACACATTGGAAACAAGTGGACACCTTAGGCCTATCTGAAAATAAACCTTTTTTTTAAGAAGAAAATCACACCCTTCAACCTCCAGGGGAAACGAAAATTGCTTCAAGAAATTAAGGGAAGAAATTACAGAGAAGTACTATCCAAGGGAAACGAAAATTGGTTCGAGAAACCGGGAGTTACAAAAAGCTGAGGTTTCGAGAAATTAGGATTCCACTTGCAGCATCAGTTTTTTACCTTTCATTTTTGTTCAGGTAAAACAGTATATTATAATACAGTTGAACCCCACTATTTCAAAGTCCCAGGGGAAAGGGAAAAAGTTTGAAATAGCGGGGTTTGGAAATAGCCAGGGTAGCAAGAAATTTATAAACAATAAAATATTTTTAATTAAATACAGTATGGAAAAGACAGGGATTAAATAATAAGGATTTTATGTCAGATAAACCTGCAGATGCTGTTGCTATGAAAGTATTCTGTTGTTGTTTTCTTAATACTTGTGTCGAACATCAAAGACAGCTGCCTTGTTCGCAGTCGAATCTCTGACAGTTACCTCAGCAGCAAACAAATTGTTGCACAAGTGAAGATGGTCGTAAACGGCTTGTGTTGACACACCCCTAAAGTAACTGCCTATTATATTATAAATGTTTTATTATTCGGTGGGGCGAGGAACAAATAAGTATATAAAACCGCATGTTACAGTTTCATTTCAGGAGGGCTGTGGGTGGCAATTAGTTGGAATTGTTATTAGCGCACTGTACTCCAGATTGAATGTCTGGGTTCAAGAACTACTCTCAACCTTAGGTTTCTAAATGGGGAAAGGCATTTCATTTGGGAAACAGTCTGACAAAGTATTCAGTGTTCACCTGTCACGATTTGGCATACTTTGCTTTAAACCTCAGAAGTTTCAAAAGTGATGATCAGCCTTAGTGGTGAGAGCCACTTTTGACTCATCCCATGCAGTCTATGGCTTTTTCTTACTGAATGGAATTTAATGTTATGCATAAAAAAGAGGTAGCTTTTATCTTTTTAAGAATCAAAATTTGCATCTTAGGGGAAAATACAGACTTTCTTAAAGTCATTTGGTTCTTGTTTTCGATTTGGCAGTAGAACCTGGCGCGAACGACAAGCTCTCGCGCTTCACGCTCGCTGACTAGTGCTCCATGGACATTTTTACGTGATCTGATCGTGTTGATCTCATGTGAGCTCAAATTGTAGGCAAGTCTAGGGGAAATAATGACTATGTAGAAATATGAAAATAAGGACCCCTCACTCCCCCCCCCAAAAAAAAAAAATATAAGCCCTCTTTAGACAGAAAAATCCTTCTGAAAATAAGATATTACATTAAGATACAGATACATCTTTTCTGATTATAAGCCCCTATTTATAGGGCTGGTTTGTATTTTATGTGGTTAGAGAATTATTAAAGTGACTGTAGGACTTCTATGGGGTTCCATATCATAACAACTAATATCCCCCCTCCCCCATCCACCATATATATGCCCTCCCCTCTTAAAAGAATGTTAAGCTAATATAAGCCCAGGGCTAAGTTTTTTTCAGAATTTTACAGTAATTAGGTGGGAATAATGATACCGTGATAACAGGACAACAAACTATAAAGTTAGAGGCCTACATTTCTACATTATTTATATTTATTACTAGCAGCCTAACCACTGGCTATACCAGACTAACACCACATTTATTGATCCCTGTCAAGGGTTTTAAGGAAACACAGATATGCCCTTCAGATGTAGAACTTACAGAAAAAATTCCTTGGACCATCCAGCCATGAAATTTCTTCAGTGATCCCTCATAAGCTTTCTTGGCGCATTTTACCAGATCTTGTTCTCCCGTAAGAACCTCCTGGAGAAAAACGATGATAAATTGCATTGCCCTGTAAGAGAGAAAGGTAATGATGCCCAATGAAATGCGGTGAAACACTCTGTCTTGTGCTTGATATAATTCAGTTTATAAAAACTGACATTCATCTTGGACACGACTAACCTTTTCAGCCAAAGCAGGGCATCTGTGGCAGAGTTCTTTGCCTGAGTTGTCTTTTCCTCTATTTCACTCTCTACAATGTCTTGCAGAGTTTTATATTTTTCTGGATCTTTGGCAAATTTTTCTCTCAGTTTCTAAAAGGAAAAGCATTGGATTGATCTCATTACTTGCTTAGTCTCATTACTTGATTAGTTCCATGAGGTTAGAATAATGTTGGGAACTATGGGAGTTCATTGCTGTACTGATTCAGCTTCAGATACTAGTTGAAATGCAGTGATGTAAAGGTTGTGGTATATACAGTGGATTGAGCAGCCCAGAATCAATCCTTACCAGGGTTCTTTTGTTGTGTACTTGAGCAAGACACTTTACTCTCATATTACCTCTCTTCACACAAGTGTGTATAAACGAGTACAGGCAAACCGTACTGTTTGATAAACGTGATGACATTCTGGTGGTAGCCTGCAATGGACTAGCATGCCATTCAGGGGAAGTAACAATCCCGGGGGGGGGGGGACTCCCATAAATTCGGATAGGGGTGTGCCGCCAAGGTTCTTAAACCCTGACCCTATTTAAGGATAAAGAAAGCGAAAATTGATACCCTTTTTTAGGCCCAAAACCGAAAAAATGACACCCTATTCAAGGGGGGAGAAGCGTTCCGTGACGACTCAAATAACGGCTAACCGCGCAAGGCAAGACACAAATCTTTATAAAATCACTTTTCTAATACCTGAACAGAAAATTTAGTTTTAAGATATCTTTTTTTTGTTTAGCTGGGTGTTATTTTAGCTAATAGAATTTAGGTACCCTATCTAAGGATCACACCTGAAACACATTGCTAAAAGGAGCAAAAATAATACCCTACTTAAAGACTGAGAACCTCAAAAACCATACCCTATCGGGTGGCACATACCTATATAGGCCACATATGGGAGTACCCCTACCCCCCGGGAGCATGCCATTCAGAAGAGGTAGCAATACTCCAGTAGCTTTATGCTACAGAAACCAAGATAAACTCTAGTGGTATCGGACACTTTGCCCTATGCAGACTTTGTTGAACTTGTAGTAAGTTTGAAAATTTACAATTCCATATTAACCACCAAGAAGGATAGCCATCTTTCTGAGCACATTCACACACTAGAGAAAATTAATTGGATTTGTAATGATACTTAATCCAGGAGGTTTTAGTAATGTGTAGACCCAAAAAATATCCATACCCTCCCCATGGAAAACCATTGGAAATTCCGCGGGGGAAAGGGTCTTAAAGACCAACATTTTAAAGGAAATTGTGTACCTAAACTGGAATATCCAGATGGAAAAAAGGCAGGGGTTCAAACCCAAAAAACCATATGTGGGGGAGTACGTATATTTTTTGGAACAACACAATGGATTAATTATGACATTTACTCAAGGTAGACGGACCAAAAAATCTGCAAAAATCGGATCAATTTAGGTTTCTGGAAACTGCTCACCGACCCCTCCTCAAACCTAACATTAACCCTTACTTATCGCTTTGGGCAAAATGTTAGTTTGGGGAGGGGGGCGCCAGAATTAACCTAAATGATCCCAAAAATCTAATGCGATTGTGTGTGATTAGAGGAGCTAAACACAATAATAGGATAGACAGTATTGAGCATACCCATTTTTTCGACTTTTTTACATTAATAGTGTGATTATTTACTCTCAAGGGATTAATTTCTCAAGGGATACTTTCCTGACCGTGGAAAAGTACACGTTTTACATTTTAAAAGTGATATTCAGCTTTTTATCTCAACGCAAGTGTGTCTGAAAGGCGATCTATAAAAAGCGTTGCAAAACAATGGATTGCGTAACTAAAACACAAATAAATAATCACTTACCTAGCACTTACACGTTTAAAAATTACAAACGTCAAAAATAAACCATACCAAAAACTCGCTCTTTTCAAAATATTATTGAAGTTAAAACAAATGCAAGAGATGGGGGCTTCTTTTAGCTTAGGAGCGGTTAAAAATTAGGCCAAATTTGGTCGCTACATGTAAGCGCAACTCTATTTCGTCATCAGCCTAGGTCGTTAGGGACGTGACCTCGCGTTGAAGGGAATGACAGCAGTTCATATCGGCTTTACACATGCGATCGTATCTACGCAGTTCGAGTGGAATTCAGTCAAAGACAGCAAAATTCTTTCATATTTCATCTTCAAATATAATTCGAAAGCATTCACTGTATATATGCTTTTGTTTAATCCTGGGTCTTGATATCCGACCCTCGCAGAGCCTAGACAAAATGCACTTGAGTGTAACATTTGTTTACACTGCTTATATGCGCAATGTTTTCTCCGACAGTAGTTGGAAATATTGTATTTTTTTTCGTGCTTTTTCGTGGAGCAATCGTAACGATACGGCCTTGAACATATTGAACAGCGGTCTACCTATAACAATTCAAATATGGCGTTGCAAAAAAAAGCGTAGAACGCATTTTTCTGTTTCATTTGCTAATTTCGCTGCTGTAATTGACTGCCTCGAAAGGTCCTTGCAATTTTAAAGTATAGAATTGTCAGATCTTGCTGAAATTTGCACTGTTTATTTGTGTAATGTTAAGGAATATGTGCCTAAATACCCGGCGCGGACGAGCCATTTTTGACTATTTTTTTATATGGCTGCATTTCCTCCGCGAAGATAGGAAATTGTTAAACTAAACTACAAAGAAACTGTAATGATAAGTTCGAAGAACAATGCACAGGATAAACCTTCGACTCATACTTCATGCAAAAACGTCGATATCTCGAAGAGACTTTGATTTTCTACCTTACCTTAGAAAGAGGTATACAAAATTAAATACTACAACATCACATTACCTTTATATTACCATTGATGTCTGACTTGACCGGCGCAAAAGCTGTAGGTCCTAAAACATCTGAAAAGAGGAAATTAATTCAATAATAAATTAATAGTACTTAATAATCAATAATATATTCGTTTACTTTATCAAAAATTATGATAAAATGTTGCAGCTCTATATTATCGGCTATAGAAAATTTAAAAATCCAAACATAAAATACTTTTAAAAGTAACTACACCGGTAATAGATCAAGCTCAATTTCTTATACATAACTAATTTGCGATTGCAAAAATTACAGAAAGAAATATCATGCTCACTGTTTGTAGACGCTGATTTGGATTTTTTTCATTTGGGTTCAAACTCTTCATATACTCGAAATCAAATATAACAAATTAAAAGGATTACACTATAATTTATAATGATATGCCAAACTGCACTCGCAAATCAATCAATACTTAAAATCCTGACATAATACAAAATCTGACACGCAGGCATTGATTGCCCAGTGACCTAACATGAGATTTAAATGAATAAATTGAGAAATTTATCCAGGTTTTTAATCTACAGGAAAGCTTTACGCACCGAAAAAAGGCACTACTTCACTTGCAGCATCTAAAAATGATTTAGTTTCGATTCTGCCATCCTCTGGAATCGGTAAAAATCTGTGTTGAGCCTCGGAAAAGAACGACATAATTTTTCCGTGCTTGTTCGGTTCAGGATCAGGAAGCGCGCGCCGGTTTAGGATCTTGTTGGTGACTTGCTAGGGTGGGGTTAGGATACGCTGAGGCCATTTATTTCCATTTCTTATTTATTCAAGCAGGTAATAAATAAACAGTCGTTTCAAACCTTTTAAAATATCGAAAAAAACGAAAAATTTGCACAGAATACCGCATTTCTTTTCAGTTTCTAGACTTTTTCTTTGTGATATGTTTTCCTCACCCCCACCTACTGAGAAAGTTTTGTCGTGTCATTCATAAAGCCCGGGAAAAGATTTCTGGGAAATGTTTTGTTCAGTTTATATTTTATCATGGCGTCTGAGTTATCACGTATTCAAGTCCGTCAAAATGAGGTAAAAATCACGATCTTCTTTATTTTGTTACCAGTGGCGTTTATACGCCAACTTTTCTAACGTTGAGAGTTTTTGAGTCAAACGAAATAAGATTTGAGTTTTCGAGTTATGACAGAAGTCACGTTTCCATTCACAAACAAGAATGTGTGAAACAATTGTCAATGACTCTAACGTGCTCGCCAGTTTCATTCACTACTTTTCCCCCGAATTAAGGGCAAGATTTGAGGTTAAAGTTGTTTATATCAAGGATAATTTTTTTTATCGTCGACGATCGTATGTTTACGTAATTTACAAGAGTTGAATTATTACTTGACGATTATTCGTTCTCGAATGTAGTACTTCTGAACGCGTGGTGTGGTTGTCTTAATTCTTTTTATAAATATTCAGTTTTTCAGTCATTCAGTTCGACAAGTAGCTCAGGCCTTTACGATTTAACGGAGATCAGTTAATCGAAACTGAAATTCTAGTTGTTTTCAATTTTTACAAATTAAAATTGAATTTTCCTTGTTGGTGGAAACCGATTGATATAAAATGATGTAAGCTTAAGTCTTATGCCTTATTTAGTTCCTTTACTACGTGTAAAAGAACAATGTGCCTTTCAGCTTGTAGTAGGGTAAAAAAAAGATGAATGTTCCAAAATTCTAATTTAGTTCATTGCAAAGTGGTAACGATCAATTATTGTACACTATATTTTGTTTTGTTTTGATAAACTGCAAAGTGGTGAAATTTAACACCTAGACCACCGTAAACGCTAACCAATATTTCTCATAAAGTAACCACATTTAGGAAATGTTTATAAATCAGTATACATTTAAACATCCAGTTAAAACCACTAGTGCTAATACTATTTAATTTGTAAGCCAGGAATGATAGATGTTGAGGTCAAGGGTCTTTTAATTTAATTTTGTCATTTCATTTCAGGGGTACTGTCAAAATTAAAGCCAAGACCTTCATTTTAAGATGGTCTTTTGTTACTTCTGAGCCAGAACAACTGCTGATGTAACTTTTAAGCTATTGTTCTGGTTCTCAAATAAGACAATTTTTTCCTGATATAAGTTTTACAAAGTTTAATTGGCTTTTTTCTTTCAGCATTGAAGGAAGAACTACAGAAATTGAAGAATTCTGTTGTTATTCAATAAGTAAAAGAAATTTGATACCTTGTTGCATGACTGCTCACGAAACATAAGAAGATTACCTTTGCCCCCCTTTTATTATTTTGTTATTGGTTTTAAAAACTATATACATGGTCACTGCAGTCAAAGCCAGTTGGAGTTGATAGGGGGGGGGGGGGGTGAGTCTTGCAACTTTGATTGGCTGCGTTCAACCAATAGAAGAATGAAATAATACTTTGAGAGTGATTTGAGAGAATATTTTACTCTTTTCCCTCAGGTTCTACTTTTCAAGAATGGTCAACCAGTTCTTAGAGTTGAACGAGGGACTACCTTGAGTGTCATCAAATTGCTTTATCAAGCTGACCCTAGGAACAAAGGAACAGTCATCGCACTTAGACCAGATACGAATGACCCTTTACCTTGTGTTTTAACACAAGACCAGTCTCCTCTTGAAGAGGCAAAATATGAAATAATCACACATGGTAAAATAATTTTGCACTTTTATTTAATTAATATTAGCTTGATCGTGGGAGGCGTGGTGGCCTAATGGTTAGCGTGCTTGACTCCCAGTCGAACGGCCCGGGTTCGAGCCCTGCTGGCCAGGGCACTACGTTGTGTTCTTGGGCAAGACACTTAACTCTCACAGTGCCTCTCTCCACCCGGGTGTATAAATGGGTACCAGCTAATTTATTGCTCGGGGGTAACCCTGCGATGGACTAGCATCCCATCCAGGGGGAATTGTAGCAATATGTTTCTCAATGTTCCCAGTCCGCTTAATGCTATGGAAACCGGGATAAGCTCCGGCTGTACCCCTGGGCCACTTTTTAATCTCTGGGCTCGGACACAGACTTAACCTTAACTTGATCATGGCACTTCTAAAGGGTTATCGTAACCTGAAACAAATTTTGACATCATGTGATTAAGTTAGTTGGGAAGAACTTAACAGTTGACTAGAGATCACACAAAGTTTCAAGCCTACTTCCATTAAATTGTAAATATTTTCCCCTTATAGACTTATTTTTTTTTATACCAGTGTTACTTTTTCTTCCTGACTAGAACCACCTTCAAACAATTCTACTCAACCAGCTGCCAGGGAAGCAACAAGCACCAGACAATCTGATGGAAAATCTTCAAACACGGCAAGGTTACCGTTCTCAAAAAATCCAGTTGATCCTTCTCAGGGGGCATCATCAGCTGTATCACAAGTGGGGCTCCCTTTTAGTCACGCAACACCTCTTACAGTAAGCATCTCACCAGAAGGTAATGCTAAAAGCTTGGCAAGTCACAGAGACAACAGCAGTAGCTCATTGCTCTTGGCCAGAAGGAGCGATAGCTATTTTCCTTCACGTGCAAGCGTTCCTTCAGTATCTCGTCGCAAGAAAACAGCTCGGAAATCTGTTTTCCCCCGGAAAGTCTCCCCAACCTCTAGTCCTAATCTCAGCCTTAACAGCAAGTCCACACATGGAATACACCCTCAAGGTAGAGAGATAATAACTTACTCTGTAAGACGCACAGAAACTGTTGACTCGCCAGGCCTGTGTGACAGCACTGAAAATGGAAGTGTCAGACCTTCTATGGAGGAGACTGGAGAGGAAATGGAATTGACAGCCCGACATAGTGAGAACTATCATGGCAGCGATGCTGTGTCAGCATTTTCAGTAGAGGATTCAGCAGGCTATGCTAACTTTCCAACCCTCGAAAGTTCTTCCACAAATGGTTCAAGTCCTGCCATTAGTGATGGGCATCCTGCTGTTATAGATATTCACAGCGACTCAAGGGAGACGAGTGGTGGGGAGAATGACTCAGATTCAAATTTTGTTAGTTCAGAGAACAGTCCTCCTCAAAGCCATCCAACTATGGTCCAGAGCTTGCATAGAAACAATAAACAAAGTTCGCACGTAGACAATGAAGAAACACGGTGTTCTCATTCACAAACACCAATAGTAGTCCTACAGAACACAGTTCAAGTCAAAACAGAACCTAATGAAGTCCTTCCCTTAACCAACAACCTCTCACCAGAACAAAATGACGAGGAAGGTAATCACGCTCATATGGATGTCAGTTCTGAAAGAGAAGGTAGAGATGCGATTTCTACTGCAGAGAGCTTTTCTCTTAGTGAGCAACATGTCATGCCAACCAGTTCACAAGAAGGCCATCCCAACTCACGGCAAGTTCATCCAGGGCCCTCGCTGATGCCACGAGTTGTGAATGTTGTGGGTGCTTCTCCAGATCATGACGACCAAATGGATACCTCTCATCAACCTCACTCTGGCACACACTATATGGATTTAAAGGAGTATAGCTGTGATATATGTCAGAAACAGTTTGACTCTGCAAACTCTGTCATGCGTCACAAACGCTCACACACTGGGGATCGACCATACATCTGTAAAATCTGTGGATGGGGCTTCAACTTAAGCGGCAACCTTAACCAGCATTTAGCGATTCACCAAAAGGTCAAGCCTTTCAAGTGTGTCTACTGTGGGAAGACTTTTGCACGCTCAAATGTGCTGAAGGCGCATGTGCGCTGCCACACAGGGGAGCGACCATTTCAGTGCCAACTTTGTGGAAGTAAATTTATCATTGGTCATAATTTGAAGAAACATATGGTGACCCGACACGGCATCACAGAAGATGATAGAATGTTCCCACAAACTGATGCCCCTGACGACAGTGGAAGGTCGTGTGATGATGAAAAGGTATCAACATAGCAATAAGGATGAAAATATTGAGTATTACAATGTCACAATCATTAATAAAGTTTGTAAATATTGCGTTTTTCAGTGATATGCGAACTCTGAAACTCAAAATCCAACTAAGGATTGGGTTTTTTGTAGCCATCAATCATAATTATGGTGACAGCCAACAAACCATGAAAAACAAAAACAAACAAAAAAGATCAAAATCTACCAATCACAACTGACAGATATATTGTTCTTTTGACCATGTTGAAGTGAACTTCTGTTTCCCGAGAGGTCCAGTAAGATAATAAATAATAAATAAATATCTTAATTGACCACTCCCCGAATGGGGCTTTTCAGGGCCAATGTAAACTTACTCTGAAACAAATATAATTGTAAATGAACATAACATGATTAAGAATCCCAACTGGCAGGAGACAGACCAGTTGGCTATTTACAAGCATAGCCGAGGAGCTGAATTCAGGGCTACCGAAAACAACACCTGAGCTAGTGGTCAGAATGGGGCTTGAACCCGCGACCTCCGGATTTCAAGTCCGGCGCTCTAACCACTCGGCCACGCTGCCTCCCGGTTGATGGTTGAGGATTGAATTTCAGAGTTTGCATATCACTGAAAACCACAAAATTATTATTATAACTATTTTTCTCAGGCATGCTTTGCTCAATAAACAGAACTAATGAAAAAAAAAAGAGTTATTTAAACCAGAATGTGTTATGAAGACTCAAGATTAATACTCTAGGTGCTACATGAAAGTGCATGTAGTGTGCACTCATTGCTTTCATAATTTAGCTTTCATATGAAAAGTCACACAGTGTACAGTAATTTCATTTTAACACTTCTGAGCTTGATGCAAGTGTCTACGATGGAGTGGGTTGGGGGGTGCTCATTTGGAGGGGTGCTTATTTTTGATTCAGAATTAAATTTTTTTATTACTGTGTCAAAAATTGAAAAAAAAAGCTATTTAAATTAGTTAAAGTTACAAAAAAATCCTTATTAAGGTTAACATTTTTAGTGGCTACTAATTTTAGCGATTTCTTTCAGAGCAAGATTTAGCGACTATTTACTGAGCGATTTTTCAACAAATTTAAAAAGTTAGTGATATTGTGTAAACAAGTTTTTAATGAGCACATGACTACGATGGAAATAAATGTTCAGTAAAAGAACAAACACACTTATAATAAAACAAACATTTGCATTGACGGAAAGAACAAAGTTACACTCAACCATTTTTTAAAGAATTTTTCAAGTTGACTGTGTTAATTTTGTTTCCCTTTTTAGGGTGGGAGGGGAACTTAAATTTGATGAGTATTAAATTGACCGAGACAAATTTTAGCAAGTACAAAATTTAGCGAGTTTTGCCCAACTCGCTAAAGTCGCTCAAATTACCGGTAGTAGCCGCTAACACTAGTAACACACCTGTATAATGTACATTTTGTCATATCTTTTGACTTCTTGTTGTAAGTTTACTTCTTATCTGTATTGTAATTAATAATAATTTTAAAAACTAAAAAATTGTAACAAACACTTCCTTTGTATTTAGTATTTATATTTACATGAACTTGTAACAATATAGTTGAGATCAAAATATAAATGTATTTTATTTTAACAGAACATTTATTTTAACTTATTTTTAAAGACAAATGCAAGCAGATAAAGTGGCACCTTTCTTGCCTATTTAGAACAGAATGCTCAGTTATGTGTTAACAAGAAGAGAGCTTTAATCTGAAATATATTACAAATTATTGAATTTGGTGACTTCAGGAAAATTTAAACCTAGTAGGACCAAAATAAGGAAAATTCCTGTTTTTTCCAAGTAAAATAAACATATTAAACAAAAACAGGTTACTGTATCATTCTATGGTTGACTTAAAAATTAAAATTTGACAACAAAATATTCCTCAAATACGATGAACAACATGTTCATGTAATTTAAATACTATTGACCAAATATTTTTCCTTTATATTGAAGTTCACCAGACTTTGCCACTTGAGAAAGTTTTATTAAATAAATGTTTATTGATATTAATAATTTAGTCTACCGGACGTTGAAATCTAAGAAGTTTGCAAATGCTCACACATATTAACACAGTTGAATCCAGATAACTGGAACCTTTGAGGGGACTCAAAAACATTTGCGATACCCATGGGTTCGAGTTAATCAAGAGTAAAATTGGTATGAAAATAACCTGGAGGGAAATTGAATAGGTTTTAAGTTTGTGGGAGGTTTGAGTTATCAAGGGTTCAATGGTCTTTAATCAGTCGCAGCATGTATAGTATTTTTTTCATGACTTGTATTTTTAATTAATTTTTTGTTTCCGTGTAAAATAAGCTTTTAATTGAACATTATTTTTTCAGGGCTAATATACTTTTGGACATAATGATAGTTGCTGTAATGAAAAGCTCCCCTGTCGTGTAGGACATGTGTTATTCTACAAAAAAGAAGCTATTTTTCCATCGACATTGCTGTCCACAAGTTTCATATATTTTGCTATATTTATTGCAGTAATTCATAATGAACCAGGAAAAACACATAATGTCACATTGAAATAGATTTGTTAAGTAATATAAAGGAAGAGCTACATGTATTACAAATAAAATGATTACATTTAAGGCTATTTATTGTTATTCATTTCTGTTCTAATGAGCCAATCATAAGCAACTTACTGTGCCGCAGCATTTTATGCTATTTGCTGCACCTGGGAAGGGGTAGGGGAGTGGTGGGGGGAGGGGGGAGAGGAAAGGAGGGAGGGGGTGCACCAATTGGTAGTTTAAGTGGTATCCCTGCTGAGGCCTTCCAACCCTGACTATATTTAAGAAACATATAATTCATTTTTACAACCCCATATAAGACAAGATGTCTTACTTTTGAGAGGACAATCACATGCTGTTTTCAAGACTAAAGTAACAAAAAAATCACAACAGCCTTTCTCCTGAAAAATATCTGGACAGATACCCTGTTTAACATACTAAATAGTGAAATGGTATACTTTGTTTAGGACAAGGGAACCTGACATCAGTAGCCTGTTCAGCCACAAGTCCCTGTTTAGGCAAACTGATTGAGGAAGTGCTCCCTCCCCCCTCCTCCTGGCCCACTGAGGTAGAGGAGTACAAGTCATTCTCATCCCCAGAGCTGTCTGTCCCTCTAAGCCGGCTGAGCCTGGGGCACGAGGAACAAGTGGCTTTGGGGACACATGATTTGATTGGCCAGATATTAAACAAAGGAAATTTAAATTTAGCAAATCAAATCAACCATTTTTTAAATTATCTCTTGTTATAGGGGATTTTACTACGGTTGATTTGATGGGCTACATTTAAATTCTCTTTTTTAAAAGTCTAGCCATTTCAAATCACGTGTCCTCAGATCAGAGCCACTTGTTCCTCGTGCCCCAGGCTCAGCCTGCTAAGAGTGACAAGCGGCTCTGGCAACGAGAATGGAAAAGAAGTAATACTTGTAAATGCTTTCTCTATCAGGGTCGTAACAAGGTATATGGGATCACGGATCACAGCCCGGGACGGGATCAGGACCCGGGATCCCGGGCACAAGCAGGGACCGGACGGCCAACAGATGGGAGAATGGAACAGGGACAAATGTGCCACATTTTAGGGATCAGGAACAAAATTAGAGCAAAATGGGACAGCGACGAAAAAATATACCTGGTTACGACCCTGCTCTATGGTTATTTTTTCAATACATGTTATGCATGTCAATTAGTTATGAATACTCAAGATGCAACATTTACAGTAAAGGATCAATATATTTTCACGAGCATGCATAGATGAGCCGAATTTATTTTGTAGACTCCTAACTGAAAAGTCTCTCTTGCTCGCCCCAGATCCTTTTCGAAAAATACGCTAAAAAAGGACCGCTTTGCAGTCTTGTAATTGGCCTTACAAAGAAGGATTTTATACTGCCGTGTTGTTAATACGTACTTTTAACCAATGAATACATATAGGATTTTTAATTGCAAGAATTAAAAATTAAAAATAGAAAAAGAATAGGTTGATACAGTACAAAATTAATTCTCGAAGCTTTGTACGTACCCGGCGCTTTAATAATTCTTCCTTTGCCTCGCCATTTCACTCGCGATTTGGAAGTTTAGTCTCATAAAGTCTTGTCTGAACCTATCTTCAATAGCTTCTCTTGCATTTCTAGCCATGGTAAACACTTACAGTCTGTAATTCAGCGGGATATTAATACCTGTCTTGCTCCAAAGGTTATTGAAATGTTCAACCCCGCCGGAAAAGAATGATTGTGGGCGCCAGGGATTAGGGATTGCACGTGACCGTGCGAGAAAAGGGCGTCATGCAGGGTATGATGGGTCACAGGCGGCCCAAGCTCTCTATCAGATTACCTTTGGACGTGACTCTTGCTTACGAGCGGTGTTGTGTTACAAAGATTCGAATTATAAGGGTTTGTATGGGAAACAACGGTTTTGCTTTAAAAGTAAAAAAAAATGTATATTTTGTGAATAAAGTTGACTTACCCTGATTCGTTGTTTCATTCTTTGTTGTCTGCCAGCTTTTCAGGTCGATCCAACGCGTTTTCGGCGAGTTATCGTTATTTAGGTGTTCCACTGCTAAAATAAAGACAAGGCTGTACACTGATTTCCGGAGTGCCCGCCGCTCGAAGCGAATAAATCCTCTGAAATTAGTCCTGTCGACCCATATTCCTCCGCAGAATCAAAGAAGAGATGTTGAAGTTCCATGTCTGTTCACTTGATTCGCAATTCTGCGCTCAAACGCCTTCGCTACGAAAGCTTTTTTCCGAGATTGCTTCGCTTCACAAATTCGAAATAGCCGCGTCCAAACTGGCGTGGACGTTCTCGCGGCTCGCATAGCATGTTGGGTGACTATAATTAACCCGACGGGGGTGGACAGCATCGATTTGTCGACAGCCAATCCAGAATGCACCCAGGGTCCCCACGTGCTTTATTTGTCAACCCACGGCGAGGCGCTTTGTTTTCGTCGACCAATCAAAATCGCGCCGAGTCGTGTTTACAAAATTAAAAAAATAACGGCATAGAAAACGTATTTTCACCTGAGGAATCTATCGATCAGTGCGAAAAAGCGATCCATTCCGAAGCGATGACTTCTTCATCGTGGCACTGGAAGACATGGTAGGTTAAACTGTTTTCTTAACGCAAAAATTTATCCACAAAGCTGACGCTTACGGCTTTTGATCACATAGAAAAGTGAAATCTAATTATGAACATCGGTCACGTATCTTGTAGGTTGTTATCAAACTTCGAGCACTGCGAAGGAAAATTGTTAGCAGTTAGAGAGTTACTTGCCGACGGAGAGAAGTTGAAAGAGAACGTTCCCTGTAAGGCAAGTTCGTCTTTGTTCGGCCTTTTCATAAAGCAGATTTGGGGCGAAAAAGTAAAGCTGGTAAAACGCGGTTCGTCGAAGCAAGGACGACAAAATTTCTACCTTGGACTCGCAAGGAAATCCCCAACAACGACAGAAGAAAATCAACCCATCGCCGAGACACCGTTAAAACCCGGATGGCATTTGCTGAATGATCAAGGAGGACATTTATCGTTCGTAAGATATGAGCCCTGGTCATTCCGCAAACAGAGAGTTGTAACAGAGGTAAGGGTGGCAGACTCTGTCTCTCTGACATCACATGGATGCCAAATCGACCTGACAAACTTCTTTAAACAAGAGTGTTTGGAGAAATTGCCAACAAGTAAGCGGATTGAAATTATTTTAACTTTCGTTGATACTTCTAATTTGTGCCTTGGGGTTCCCATCAAAGAAGGAGAAGTGTCAAGTACAATAATCCCCCATGAAAGTGGTGATTTGGCAACAACTGAAGCTACAGAACGCAGGGCTTTTTCTTCAAACTGCTCAGTACTTGCTAGTGCTGGGCAGTGTTGCTCCAACTGCAAGAACCTGCAGCACTTGGAAAAAAAAAGAGAGAAAAGAAAACTCGCAAGCAATGGTCCCAGTCCCTTCACCAACAAGCGCTACCTTTCAAAGGACGAAGTTGCAAAGCAACTGAAAATAGAAAGGCAAGCAAGGATTAACGCAGAGCGAAGAGAAACGTACTGGAGGGAAAAGTTTGAGGCACAATGTATCGAAATGGAGAAAGATGACCACACAGATCTGTGCAAGATGTTTGAAGATGTTGGTGATCACGTGCCTGAAAGTATGACCAGCCTATGGGAACAGCAACAGAATCTACTGAAATGCAAAAGTAAAAATGCATACCGATGGCATCCAAAGTATGTAACATTTCTCGCATGTTCTTAAAATCTCAATAGGTCACAATATAGCAATCATCATGCTAGTTTTTAATAACATAGAATATTTCATTGCTAGTCATGCAAGCCTCTCAATATCAACACCCCCTCCCATCCCTTCTCTTCCTCAACACACAAGCACTTTATTGAACCCCTTGTCATATATCTGTCAATATTTAATGATTTACGTCCATGTTGTATTTATTTACAGGATCATGAGATTATGCCTGGATCTTTACTGCAAAAACCCCTATGTGCTTGATCCACTACGTCAATTCATTATTCTACCAAGCAATAAGACAATAAGGTGAGGAACACTAAATTATACACATGGAAATGCATATTACACATTTTTAATATCAAAAATAAAGTGACTACTATACATGCTCATGATCATCCAGAAGTACCTTGTTGTGCATGCAAATACTTCATGCTGCTTAGTAACTTCAGGAATTAACATCATAAAAGTAATCCGAAATATTAATGTTGTGGTTTTTGCATGAACTGTAACAATTAATTCCCAAACTTTAATTATCCCTTACAGTGAAATGTTTATAAAACTAAACCTAAACTTCTAACTTCTACACTATTCTTTAATTACAGAATGTATAAGAACAAGGTTAAAGAGACTCCGGGGTGGAATGAAGAGGTACTCATGTGGTGCTTGAATGCTGCCAAAGAAAATGGCTTGAAGCCAGGAGATTTCATGGGTGGTTTTGCAATTGATGAGATGAAGATCCAGGTAAATATGTTACAGTCTTGTAATGTACAACATTAGATAAAAAGTGATAAAAGTTAAAAATTTTTTTTATCCCTTTCAATTTTTTATCCATAGGAGAACCTAGGGATGACATCTGAAAATGGGAAGCATAAGCTTGTGGGCTTTGTTGACCTTGGGATAGGTCATGATATCATGAGAACTTTGTCAGGTACATACTAGTGTTGTTTCATACAACCTCTTTACTCCCCTTTATAAAAGGAATAGAAATTACTTAGGTTGGGGGTTCTCCAGACCAAAAATTTGAAATAAAAGTATACAGTTTAACTGGAATTTTCAGAGGAGTAGGGATTCTTATTGAAAATTCCTTCTGTGGGGGAGGTTTGGAAATTGTGTTATTCCAGAAAATATCCATATCCCTCCCACGGAAGGTTTTTTGGTTTTAATACCCCACCCCTCTGGAAATTCCAGATAAGCTCCATACTTCCCTTTAAAAATTTAAGCTTTCAAGACCCCTCACCACCTCAGAATTTCCAATGACCTTCCATGAGGTGGGTATGGATATTTTCTGAAACTGCACATTTGATGGAACTACACATTTACAAAATTCAATATTTAAACAATTTTCATTTTCCTGTCATTTTCAAAACTTGACATGTGTATAAAATTAAAATCTACCTGACTTTGAACTAAGTATTTTGCCCGTACATTATATTATTTTCAATAAAGTATTGTCAGTACTTTTATTCTTTAACATATCATTTGTAGGTGAGGACAGTGAACCAGAACTTGCAACACATGTGCTACAATTTGTTTTCCTGAGTGATGGTGGCTTCAGGTTTCCGATTGCGCAATGGCCATCGGCAAACTGCACTCCCAGCGATCTATACCATCTGTTCTGGGAGGGAGTCCTGAAGATGTTAGAAATAGGATTTGAGTAAGTGGATATTAAGTTAGGTATTCAGTTATGACTCTATACAATTCAAAAAGTATCATTATAGGGTAAAAAATGTGCATACAAAGCTAAACTACATAAAGAATTTGCTGGGTACAGTGCTGCTGCAGTGCCCCCACTCCTTTATAGTCTATTTCTAGCCCTTTTTTTTTTGGGGGGGGGGGGGGTTGTCACTCATATAGCTTGAGTTGACAAATATTTAGTGCCTGCTTACGATAAAAAAGACTGGGTGTTTAAAAGCTCAACTGGTTAGAACAGTCTACATAAAGGGTTTAAAAATTAAAGATGAATCAATGTTAATTGTGAGTCTTTATTTCTTACGATAAAAAAGACTGGGTGTTTAAAAGCTCAACTGGTTAGAACAGTCTACATAAAGGGTTTAAAAATTAAAGATGAATCAATGTTAATTGTGAGTCTTTATTTCTAACTTAGGATATACTGGTGTGTGCTTGATGGGGCAGACTGCAACAGGCAGTTCATTAAAATTCATTTTAAGGGCAAGGACCCTGCTGATAGCAAGTTTATGACCACCAATATATACACCGGATGCCCGATGATATTTATCATGGACCCAAAGGTAGTCTATCATTAAAATTGAGTCTTGTTATTGTATCAGCCCAATCTTAAAGTGCTCATTGTAGAACACTAGGACACTTATTCATTCGTCTGTTCATTTGTTTTTTCGTTCATTTTTGAATCCATCCATCCATCCATTCACTTAATCTTTTGGGTATTCTATCAGCCCATGGCCAGCAGTCAGTCTGCTTGTAGTTATTTATTTATTCATCCATTCATTCATTCTTCGTTGTTTCATCCATTCATACACCAATGCATTAATAAATTTTTTTGGTCAGGGAGGGGTGGAAAAGGGGATAATTTAGGCTGAAAAAGATCATGTACACCGCTTTATAAAATCAAAATTTTTCTTATGTTTACCCCTTACAATACTGTCAAGTCTTCAATCAATAAACAATCTCAGTTATTAATATTAAAACAGCTTAAGTCTTTTTTGCAGTAACACCTTTTATATATTCAACAGCATAACATTAAGAAAATCTGGAATAACATCTACAAGAGCAACAAGACTGGAAACCCAAGATGCCTCAAAATCGGAGAAAAGCCAATCACCTGGAAGCAGTTTAGAAGTGCCTTTGACTGGGACCAGCAGAGCTTCTCGCTCCCACTGCACGAGAAATTAACCCAGCAGCATTTAAACCTTGATTCAGCAAGCATCATGAGAAACAAGCTTGCAGAAGATGTATTAGATGCCAAGATGTTATTTTTAATGCAGGTATTTATTTTATGCCTTGCACGCTTCATCAAATTCCATTAAGAATTATAATGTTTCTAACGACAGAGTTTTCTACTGTTAATTATTTCTGTCAAGAATGCTGTGTTTTCTGCTCCCAAGGTTACAGTACAAAATAATACAAGATACAGTATTTTAAAACCTTTTTAGCACACAAAAAGAGAGTGAAAAGAAATGATAGCTGAGCACTGCCTGTTGATATTTCAAGATGGCATTTTCTTCATTTTTATTATTGTATTAAATTGTAAATTGTAATCATGTCATTGATATTTTTGAGATTGTGGTTTGAGAATCTTCATGTATATATTATTCATGTATATATTTACCACTTTGAAACAAGATCCACTCTATCTTTGGAGCAATGTAAAAGATAATTCAGGCCAGAATAGTTTTAATGACATGTAGATGTTTTGGGTTTTAGTACATGCCCATTTACAATACAGCATATCATCACAAAAGTTAGAAAAATGTAATGTGTGTTGTATTTAAGCTTATGCTTGTGTAGTTTATCACCAATGTACAAGTAGTGTACATGTTTGTGTATATTTTGTATATATACAATAAGAGATCTGATGGAATTTTTTTCATGTAAATAATTATTGTTTAAATAATTTCTCGATTTTTAGGCTTAAGTTTTATATCAAGGAATCAATATAAGTCAAAATTATAAAGAGCTTAGATCAATCGCAAAATATATAAAAAAATATAATTAAATTTTTGGAACAACAAATTAGAATAATGATAATAAAAGAAATACCTGGAATGGGACACTATCACTTTTCTCTTTTTTCTTTTCTTGCCTTTGCAAGACTCGTTTCCGTAGTTCCACACTCTTTTTCACTTGGCATTCTCTGCGAAAATCTCTCAAGAACTGACACGCTCCCATGTTCACATAGTAAAGCAATATGTCTGACAGAAGCTTCTCAATGAGTTCCTGAGGAGAACAAAAAGAATTACCGATATAAATGATGATTGTTTTACATTGAGATTTAAATTGTTTATACTCACAATTTTGAAGATTTATGTTCTGGATCGGCAAAACAAGTGAGAGTCGCCATCTTAATTTACAAGTACATTGTAGTTCCCAGTCTTTATCCTCCATACATTAATGGGCGTCTACCGTACATGTGCTTGTCTCTTTCTTCATTATTTTATTTTAATATATTATATCCAGGCAAACAGAATTTTTATTGTAACTTAAAAATGATTAAGAAAGCGATTTCTTACCTTGTGCTTACAGATATCCTCATTTTCAAAGCACTGTAGCCAACTCGTCTTCAATTCTTGATCAGCTTTTAACTCAACTAACGCCATTTCAACCATTTCTTCCCGCGCTTTTTTCAAAATGTGCAAATTGAGTAATTCCACTCGCCTTTTCTCTAGTTCCATAAAGAAAATGTACGCCTGGTCTGAAATGTGAAGCAATCCTCTTTCGCGGTATTGTCTCCCTTCTGTCACTTCTAGCGTTTCCGGGAACATTGAAGTTTCCTCCAGTTCCGAATAGGGTCGGATGACGTTCTCTTCAAGCAAATGACAGGCTATCTGTTGGTTCTCAACTCTGGCCAGCGTGGAACTGCACTTGGTGAACAGATTCTTTTGAATGTATTTTCTGCAGCGATTTAGAACCTTCCTCACAGCCCAACCCCCAACATGTCGTACTTTTGATCGACCTACTCCGCTCATTTCATCAACATCAAAACGGACGGCCTCCTCCTGCCTTTGCTGATTCACGACAGAAACTAGCCCTGATGTGTGATGTCAGAGAGACAGAGTCTGCCACCCTTACCTCTGTTACAACTCTCTGTTTGCGGAATGACCAGGGCTCATATCTTACGAACGATAAATGTCCTCCTTGATCATTCAGCAAATGCCATCCAGGTTTTAACGGTGTCTCGGCGATGGGTTGATTTTCTTCTGTCGTTGTTGGGGATTTCCTTGCGAGTCCAAGGTAGAAATTTTGTCGTCCTTGCTTCGACGAACCGCGTTTTACCAGCTTTACTTTTTCGCCCCAAATCTGCTTTATGAAAAGGCCGAACAAAGACGAACTTGCCTTACAGGGAACGTTCTCTTTCAACTTCTCTCCGTCGGCAAGTAACTCTCTAACTGCTAACAATTTTCCTTCGCAGTGCTCGAAGTTTGATAACAACCTACAAGATACGTGACCGATGTTCATAATTAGATTTCACTTTTCTATGTGATCAAAAGCCGTAAGCGTCAGCTTTGTGGATAAATTTTTGCGTTAAAAAAACAGTTTAACCTACCATGTCTTCCAGTGCCACGATGAAGAAGTCATCGCTTCGGAATGGATCGCTTTTTCGCACTGATCGATAGATTCCTCAGGTGAAAATACGTTTTCTATGCCGTTATTTTTTTAATTTTGTAAACACGACTCGGCGCGATTTTGATTGGTCGACGAAAACAAAGCGCCTCGCCGTGGGTTGACAAATAAAGCACGTGGGGACCCTGGGTGCATTCTGGATTGGCTGTCGACAAATCGATGCTGTCCACCCCCGTCGGGTTAATTATAGTCACCCAACATGCTATGCGAGCCGCGAGAACGTCCACGCCAGTTTGGACGCGGCTATTTCGAATTTGTGAAGCGAAGCAATCTCGGAAAAAAGCTTTCGTAGCGAAGGCGTTTGAGCGCAGAATTGCGAATCAAGTGAACAGACATGGAACTTCAACATCTCTTCTTTGATTCTGCGGAGGAATATGGGTCGACAGGACTAATTTCAGAGGATTTATTCGCTTCGAGCGGCGGGCACTCCGGAAATCAGTGTACAGCCTTGTCTTTATTTTAGCAGTGGAACACCTAAATAACGATAACTCGCCGAAAACGCGTTGGATCGACCTGAAAAGCTGGCAGACAACAAAGAATGAAACAACGAATCAGGTAAATCAACTTTATTCACAAAATATACATTTTTTTTTACTTTTAAAGCAAAACCGTTGTTTCCCATACAAACCCTTATAATTCGAATCTTTGTAACACAACACCGCTCGTAAGCAAGAGTCACGTCCAAAGGTAATCTGATAGAGAGCTTGGGCCGCCTGTGGATGGGTATGCATCTTTTGATGTTTCCACAGGGAGCCCGAACGCTGTATTGGCAAAGTTAATAATGAAAATAAAGATATGTTTGTTACCTGTGCTCCTGTGTCTTTCTTTGTCCTTAAAATGGTTGTGCTCTTGTGTCTTTCTTTGTCCTTAAAATGGTATTTGAATCGGTGCGAAAACGGTTTGAGCAAGCCTTGTCTGACGCTCCGTAAATAACGACGCAGTTAACACGTCTCGTATTTCCATTCATGTTATTAACTATTAATTCTCAACGGGAGAGCGTTAAATTGAAATACGAGATTATCTCCCCAGGAGTGTTAATGGTTAATATGGAAAGAAATAGTTAATAACATGAATGGAAATACGAGACGTGTTAACTGCGTCGTTATTTACGGAGCGTCAGACAAGGCTTGCTCAAACCGTTTTCGCACCGATTCAAATACCATTTTAAGGACAAAGAAAGACACAAGAGCACAACCATTTTAAGGACAAAGAAAGACACAGGAGCACAGGTAACAAACATATCTTTATTTTCATTATTAACTTTGCCAATACAGCGTTAGGGCTCCCTGTGATGTTTCCAACGAGAAACTACTGAGAAATCACTTTCCGGTATTATTTCGATTCATGCTGTACCCAGAATCTTGATCACGTTCCTTGAAAGTACCGAGATAATTATTCAATTTCTTATCATTATCTCAAATAGTAGAAGAAGCTCAAGAAACAAGAAAGCAACTAAACGAACTGGTCTAGGCACTTCCCTGGTTCATAATGGTCATGACGTTCATCTTTAAAAAATAAAAAAAATAAAAATAAAAGATGGCACTGAAGGCGGTGAAGTGGGCCCGGGGGGAGGGGGGGGGGCACTCCCTTATTAGGGCTTAACAGGGACGTGCGGCCCGATAGGGTATGGTTTTTAGGCTTTTCTGTCTTGAACGGGGTATATATTTCACTCCTTTTTTGTCTTAAACGGGGTATCTGCATGGACCAATGTCAAACAGGATAGGCTTATATGCCTGCAGAGGTGTAACAAGCCGAATTTTCACGAATTCTTTCATATTGCTGACTTACGTTGATTTCGGCATTGATACTTAGCTTAATTCACAATCACAACAAAGCCAGTGAGGTACTTGTTTATGTCTTAGACGGGGTATCAAAAATTAGCATTCTGGCTTAAACAGCGTGGGAAAATCAGAGGTTCGTGTCTTAAACAGGGTCAGCGTTTAAGAGGCCGGGCCCGCATCTCTCTACCCGAAATTATGTTGAGTACCCTAGATCACATTTCACGAAATCACGACGTCACAATCTATTTCTTTGACCGAACAGGCCTAATAAACTATCATCCCATAGAAATCAAAGGGTGAACGATTTAATCGTTTTAGTAGAGTCCTTTCTTTACTTCCTTGATATCTGATTTTCAATTATTTTCTTACTTTGAACTCTCGTATTAGTGAAATGAAACTTGCAGCTGTGTACAAGCGCTTATCAGTTCATTCAACAATTTCGGGTTTAAATGTCGCGCGTAACGGCTAACGCCTTTCTTTTATTCTTCTCGGAAATTGTTTTATCCAGTTATGTTTCTAGATCTTTTCCCCAAACTTCGGAGAAACGACAAGAAAACGTGACCATTTTGTAGGTAACTTCCAGCCTGGCCACTGCACACTAATTAACAATTAGACTAAGAGTCCGAGTGTTCTATTAATGAATAGTCAACGAGGCGCAGCCGGCTCGACTACTGCTCACAGGAAACAAGGGCGAGTAGTCTTATTGTCTTAGTAGGAACTCTGAAGAATTGCAGTCCAAAATCTAAAGTTTGATGTTTTTTAAGGCCTAAGAGGAACGCGCTCGCGATTGTGTTCTTTCTGCGAATAGAATCCACAGGGGGGGGGGGGGGTTGTAATAGAACATAATACGTGTCAACTAATAGCTGATAGTGTACGATAGCTCTGCCAATCAAACTGCAGCTGACTAAAGAACTTTTATACGTGGCTTTTCTCAACATTCCTTTATTTCGGTAAAATTAGCGGCCTGACATCGACCACGTTACGAAATGTATAGCAAATGATGTTGTTATTTCAAATATCTATAAGATGAACCAGATCAAACTGAACCACCCTGAGAAACTGGTCTAAACAGCACACGACCTCCCAAAATGACACTGCTCTTTTTTATTAGTCAGTAACCAAGGAGACTAGTTTCAACTTCATTCAAAGAAGCGATGTTTAAAAGCAAATTGAAAAGGGAAAAAAATGAAAAGATATAAAAAAGTATTTCGACGACATATCAACGAGAGACGCAACTTATAGTAAAATAATTATATATCATGTTATCCATGATTAACGTATTTGCCCTAATTGATATATTTTTAGCATGTTTCCCGCGTTGCAGTTTGTCCATCACTTGATTAGTCGTGATACTTAGCTAGTTATACAACTTATACTTACTAGGAATAGTTGACACTACAGCTGTCCCCGCCGTGTTATACTTACTTATTTACACTAAGTAACACCGTTATCGATTTTTATAATTAGTTTGGTTTGTTTGATTGGCTGGTCATAAGAACGCGGGAATCTATGCTAGATCTGTAGTAAATATAGCTCAATCTTGGAGTAGGTGCTTGCCTTGCACACTACCCTGGTTATGAGCTCCTGACTAAAGTCGTTAGTATTTTACTGATATATATCAGTTTAAACTTTTTTGGGTCCTGTTCGCCTTTAATTTACCATGATCTTTCATATATACTTAATTTCGGGCACCTCGTTTATTCTATTTTACTGTATTTTTTAATCAAATAATTATATTTATTTATTTTTGCTCGAACCTTCTCCTGTCCTACAACTATGTATTTTGATGTCTGAATACGTATCTTTACACGAACATCACGGCTTATTAAAATCATATGTACAATTCAGATATAGATTTACGTCGATATTTATCCTCCCGTCACCCCCTAATTACAACCACACTCACCTCCCACTTAACAATCACTCTTTAGATTTTTCCTGGTCTAGATCTATATCAATTCAGTTTTCATCAAGAGTTGAGCCGCCTAGCGAAGTTAGCTTACTAGTCGCGTGCTTCACACGCGATCAAGGCTCACGTCATTCAAGCCTCTACCCCATTCCCTCCCGTTTATTGCTAGCTCACGTGTTCCGTGTAAGAACACGTGTAAGTGACCAACGTCTTTATGAACGGTGGATAACTTGTCTTATAAACTCGTTTCAGGCTCACAATGCACACGTTCGTCCCATCAACTTGTCCGAGGTTAGCCTGACAATGCTTGTCAAAATCGTCGACAGTTTTGTTGTCCCCAGGGATTCCGAACGCTCTGACGCGGGTGACCTTTAACGTTCCAGGGCACTGGAGAGAGATGTCGTCATTTCCAGTTCCCTCGGCTGAAAGAAAAATGTTGAGATTGTTTTAAAGGAATTTTTTTTCCCAAGGCAAGTAATTTTTTCCCAAGGAAAGTCAGCAATACAGTGGAATCCTGATTTATCTAACCTTCAAGAGAAAACGAAGACTGGCTCGAGAATTCGGGAGTTCGAGAAATTGGGTTGGGGGGGGGGGGGGGATTGCAGTTTTTAACTTAGTAAAGCAAATACAAGGGAAACGTTTTTTGGTTCGAGTTTAATATCAGGAAGTTTCATCCATTGATTTGTAGTAGATAAGGGCAGCTCCATTTCCTAAGGCTTGCTCCAACTAACCTGCGATCCGCCGCGAAGAAAAAAAAAGAAAGCCTGATCGCAGGTTAGGCTCCAACGTCTGGTTTAGTTGAAGCGAGACTAAGGAAACAACTTTGTGGGGGGGGGGGGGGGGTGTACTAAACTAAATGTTCACTGCAGGAGACAACACAATTAACACAAATCTTCAATTTCCTTAGACAAAAAGAAGGAGAAGGGAGGCGAAGGATTATGTCTGAAAGAGGGAGGGGCCGTCAGCCGTGCTCACCTTTTTTCTCTGTTGTCACCACCCGTGTGGGGCGAGGTGTTGTGGGACCAGTCAAGGTAACATTGGATGTTGTGAAATTTACACCTGACAAAACACAATGAAAAATAGAATGCGAGGAGTTAATGGTTCACATCTTTTACTTGAATGATGTCTTTGCAAGTGTCAGATAACTCGAAGGAATTAGGCTGTTAGAATAATAGCGACATCCGAGTCTTAGACAGCCCAAAGTTTGAAATGAAAAATCTCGTTAGTTATTACCTATAGAGCGGTTTTCACTTGAGTGTCGAAAGTAAATTGCGTTTGCTTTGGTTTTGCATTACTAAGCTTAGCGATTGGCTAAAAAATCTCGCGCCACTTTCTCAGCCAATCAGAACTAAAACCAAAACCAATCGTGACTCGCTCGCGCACGTTTTCCCGCGCTTCGTGCCAGTACATGTATTTGCTTCGAGTTTTGATTGGTTCACTGGATTGTCTGTGTCCTTTGTGATTGGCCAGAGTAATTACTTTGGTTTTGGTTTTACGACACTCAATTCAAAACTGCTCTAAGCTTGGTTTAAATAGTTGTTTTGATAGTAGTGTCCTCTAGTTGATTACTTTTAATTCTCGTAAAATATCTCATTGGCAGCCGATATATTGACACTATAGCCGGATAGCAAAAAGTGATCTTTATTACATTTGAAATTTCAAAGATTAATTTTACTTTAACTATTTTTTACCAACATAAACACGATTTTAAATACTTGTAAACGTAGCTAATTCGATTATACCTCATCAAATTTCTATCGAAACCTACGTCTATCTGTTTTATAGTGGAACTTTGATCTTGGTTTAAGGGCAAAGCGTTTCTTTGCGTGCATAAGTCAATCGTTATCAACATACCAATGTTGGCTGTCGTTATCACCGAACTAGTGCTGATACCATTGTATGAAGTAATTGCTTCACTCTTTGGCCCGTCTTTTGTTTTGATGTATCCATTTATCGACGGAAGATGAGGGTTTTTCATTTCTAAGTTAGCTGTGAACAGTGAGTGTCACAATAAACGTACTGTTAAAGAGAGAACTGAATCGAGCAGAAAGATTTATTCTCAGGTATTATATATTTGCATTAAAAGTTGCATTATTGATGGAAACATAAAAAAAGAAAGGAAGCAAGGAGGAAGAAAAGAAGAAAGAAAGGAAGCGGGAAAAAGGAAGGAAGTATAGACGGGACGGACGGACGGACGGAGAGACAAACAGACGTTAACAGACAGATAGATAGACAGTCATTTACAAAGACGGACAGACAGTCAGACAGTTAGACAGTCAGACAGACAGAAAGACAACCAGATATTTAGACAGTCAGAAAGACATTCAGACAGCTAGACGACGACGTCAGGCAGTACGACAGTCTGACGGACAGACAAACGACAGAGAAACTGACAGTCAGACAGACAGACAGACAGACAGACAGACAGACAGACAAGCGGACAGTCAGTCAGCCAGTCAGACAGACAGACAGACAGACAGACAGACAGACAAATAGATAAACAGTCATTTAAAAAGACAGACAGAGAGACAGACAGAGTGACAGACAGACACAAAGAGTCAGACAGTTTAACAGACGGGCAAACAAACAGATATATAAATACTCAGACAGTCAGAACAGACAGACACTCCGGCAGCTAGAAGACAGTCAGACAGACAGACAGAAGGCAGATAGAAAGACAGACAGAGACAGACAGACAGTAAGAAAGTCTGACAGTCCGACAGACGGAAAAACAGATAGACAGAAGTCAAAAAAGAAAATCGGACAAACCTTTACAGAGTTCAATGACAAATACTAAGTAAGGAATAAGTCCAACAAGACCGCCGAGGAAAAAGCAGACAGCATAACGAACAAGAAGAGCGGTGTGTGGGTTATGCTTCCGAGAGAAGAAACGGAAAAGTTTCTGGAGACAAAGAAAAAGAGAGACATAATCAGGTTGGCCTATCTACAGAAATAAAGACCGCTAGAAGGGTCTCGGGAGAGGACAGAAAAGAATGGGACTGGGAAGAGGATCATTCAGATGAAAATTATAACTTATTTTAATCGTTTTTATTTTTAATTTTCACCAAGTTATGATTTATATATTCACTTATTTATTTATTTATTTATTTATTTATTTATTTATTTTATATTACTTTCAAAAATAGATGTGATAATATATTCCTTACTTCAGAATGGCTTTGCTTTACCTATACTAAGTTCTGATTGGTTTAAAAAACTAGCGGCAAATATTTAACCAATCAGCTGAAAGCCAAAAAAACGGCCCCTGGCCACACATTTTTCCCGCGCTTGGCACTGGTAACCTGTTTTTGCTACGAATTCTAATTGGTTCATCGAGGTCATCATTGTAACTGATTTATTTTTTGTAGACAATCAAATTTTAAGTATTTTTACTTTCTCAGGGCAATTTTTTCTTTAGCCACAATCCCTTGAGCCATTTCCCTGTTACATTCAATGATTTAGTAAACTCTACCTATCTCTTTAATTATTTTTTCCCTCAAGTCTGAGAACTGAATTCCTGCCCGAACTGAAACATTTGACAACGGCGTGATATCTCGCTAAGAAGGCTGATAAATCAGGCCAGAACGTAATGACTGCATCTTAGCAATGTACTGAATTGATGTTTTTCTCCGCCTGGAGTGAGTAACAAGCGTAACTATAAGATCAGTAACACGAAGAGAAGAAAGAGAGAGAGAAAGCGACAACTTACACGAACTGCCTCACTGTCTCCAGTGCTTACCGATTTCCGTCCCATTTCCTCGTCCGAATCCATCATCTGTCGTCGCCTCTGTGGGTTTGGTCGTGACATGATCGGTTCTTTCTTTTCCTTTTGTTTCTTTTTGCTCGGGCTTGATGGTGGAGGGCTGAAAAATGCGTAAAAAATACTTTAAGTAAAAGTGGTTACAGTGCATGTTCTCTTTCAGTGGCCATGGTCAATTCTTTTTATTATTTTTATTCTCTTTCCCGAGGATGGTACAATGGGCGACAAAAGTAGTTGAATCAAGGTAGTGCAAGAATTGTAAATAGATTAAATATATTGTAAGTAGTAATAGTATTTATTGCAATAATAATGTAAGAAAGTAGTAAATAGTAATAATAATATAAGTAGGTAGTATAAATACCGCAATGTAATTAATTATTCAAACGCAAATCCGGTGTAAAATGTGAAGCGTCCCCCTCCCCCCTTTTCAACGTTGTACAGAAACGAAGCAGGTCTTGCAGAAAGCAAATCCAACACTGTTTCGGGAGGAGGGGTTAATATCGAAGAGGTGAGGGGCGAAATTTGTCCAACGTACTGTGTCTCAACATTTTTGTCACCCATCGGTATGTGCACGAGGGGATGCTGTCAGCAGAACGGTGCTCGGTTCATATCGTAAATATAACTGAAATCAACTCCCCCTCCCCACCCATCCCCCACAAAAAATACCTATTAAGCTACATTGAAGCTTAGCGGCATTTGACCTAACCTGAGATCATGCCATCCCTCCCTACGTATTTCGAAAAAAAGGACGCCTGATCGCAGGTTACATCTGACTAAGAAGGCGAACTTGACCTTGGTGGTAACTTTTGTGCACTGGAATAAAGGATTGTATCCCGCCCTCTCAGTTCATCGATCCCAGGAGGCGTAGGTGAGGGGTAGATTACAGACAAAAAGAAAAGACAAACATGACTCGGGCTAATTAAATGTAAAAGAAAGGGGCTCATTATATCACTTACATAGAGAAAACCACCCAAAACAAGGAAAGATAAGATACCAAGCACCCCTGCAAGTTCGTATGACATTTATCACTAATATAATGGTGTTACATTGTGAACGTGGAAACTTCGAGGGTGAATTAGCCAAAAAGAAGATCAATCACTTAATGACTAATTGACTGTGTTACTAAAACATGAATGGCGTGGTTTACGTAAGTCAGAATATTTGTATTCTGATATTAATAGCCATTTAGTTAATTATTGAGAACTTTTAGTTTTCCCAGACAATGAAATATGTTGCTAGAATTCGTGTGAAACATTCTAGCAAATGATTTCAATACAAAGTTTCCTCTCTGAAGGACTAAATACGTTACACTTATCAAAATGTGGAAACCCTATCCTTAAAGAGTTTCTTTAAAAAACTTTTTTATTTTAAGTTTAAAATATATAAATTACATGCAGAAAGCTCTCACAAATGTAAAAAAAACAGAATTTAATTGAACCTTGAAATGTACCTAAAATAGCTCGGAGCACAAAATTGTTTTGAAGAATGCAATTTTAAAGAGCACTCAAAGAGGAATCTTTTATGGTAAGCTAATTGAAGAAAAATCACTGTATTTCTATGAAAATAGAATTTCTTTTCAAACACGACCCTTGAAATTTTATCCGTCACGGAAAAGTTGGCATTCGTAAATGATGTATATTGGTGATGATTTTTTTTAATTTATGTATTTATGTGAATTTATCAAGCCAGGCGTGTTTTTTTTTCTTTTCTTTCTCTTTCTTTTCTTGCTTTCCTATAATATATAAAGCTAAGGAGAAAGAAATTTTTGGGTTCACTCCATTTTATTTTTTTGAAAACACTGACGGTGCGAAAATTTGCTAAGTGGCTAAAATAAATTGAAAGATTCTAGTTTGGCGTATAGTTGCGGATGTGTTTTAAGTTCAATTTCTTCAATTTTTCTCTATCATAAGGACAAAATTACCTTGTGTATAAACAAAAGAAGAAAAACAAGATTTCGATAATGTCAAAAACGATCAGATACTAGTTAGAAAAACGTATTAAATCTTACAGACGTAATTACGGCATTAATTACTCCAAAGATAGATAAAATAGTGGTCTAAAAGAAGTTATTTACTATCTATGTGAGCTAACACACATTTCTACGCAGTGTAAATTCGCTAAATCTAAAACACGTAAACAATTATTCAAAACACTTACTTGGGTACTAAGTTCTGTAGATTGGGTCCTCGAGAAAATCCTGGTATGCGAAAAAGACTTCGTAGGGGTAGAAAGCTTAGAAATGCCTAAAAAACAACACGGCTTTTCAGAACATGGTTGTATGAAGACTTTGTTCAACATTTAGAAACGTCGCCCAAAGTTGTTTGTGTCGTTCAAATCGAGTTACCGCAAACCACATCAATAATTCAGTGACGGCGCGAGAGGAACAAATGAGGCGTCGTTAATTCTTTATTTAAAGATAAAGATAAAATAACAGGGATGTTTTCAATTGAAGAACTTGAAAAACAAGACTTAAGGATAGTAGAAAACAGGCGCATTTACATGTTATTTGACACTAGAAACACAAATGTGAATACACTTTAATAGACAAAACAAAAAAGAAATTAGGATAGCGTCCGGCCGACAATAAATGAATAAATAAACGAACAGTGTTTTTGTCTTATCACTGCTTGCTTTAATTTACAACCCCTAAGAAGGAAGGGAACTAATTAAAAACAACGAATAAGAAATTTCCCCCTCTAGGTATCAAATGTCTAGGTAATAGGGTCCCCAGATCGTTAGCGACCTGGGAAATGTCTCTTATCTAGTATCTCTTTTGTGTTGCTTGCTATTAACAGCAGGCTAGCCTGCAAACGCACACAGATCTCGTGAAACAACAAGCCAACATCCCTTTGCTAACAGCATGCCCGCGGTTCTTGAATACGAGCAGGATAATGCCACATACCAGGTGCGAAAGCAATTCAAGCTGATTCAGTTTTTCTAATTTAAAGATAAGGGAAGACACTTATTTTGCCTCCTTTTCTAGGAAGATAATTTTATACTCATAAGGTGAAGTGAAGTGAATTCTTTATTTACCCTCGGATTGAAGAGTGGCTTTTAAAAAGCTAATATCTCCGAGCATTTCAACAGTACAACGGCACAATAGGCAAAGACCAGACCACAACACCGGGGAACTTCATGCCCTACCCTGAGGTTGTTAGTGCATGCTTCGTTACAAACCGTAAATTTGTAAAACGTTTGTAAATTTAACGTAGTTTTTCACAAACTTTGTGTTTACGGCTAAGAGACGTGGTACACCTGGTGAAATTCCTAATGCAGCAATGACAGCGTACGAGAACTATACCAGCCGGCATTTAAAAGGAAAAGTCCTGAAAACAAGCCAAAAATGAGCTGTGTCAAAAGCTCGAGAGGAACGTTGAAATGGCCATAAATATTGATATCATTGCCATAATATAATTATAAATTCTCCTGATTTATTATCATACATTTCTATTAATGTTGGAGAATATCGTGATGCATCAAATGCGCATACTTACTGCGCATAATTACACGCGCGATGAGCGCGCGCGTATTACAAAACGGCGGCTTCTTCTTTGTGCGCCAGAGAGGTACATCGTCATTGATCGTAAACAAATATGGTGGCCTTGCATTGTTTTTATCTTGGTTTGAATTGAGCAACAACTTCCGCTCCGTAAAATAAATATAGTAAAAATAAATTATTGCGAAAATGCAAGAATCTCCTCCTCCTAAGCGAGTTTGTTTTTATTTCAAAATTTAGTTTCTTAAAAGGCAAAGTTCGACAAAAATCTCAGTGTAGGTTTTTTGTAGGGCAACAAAATTACTGGGGTCCCAGTAGTTTTCATTGTGGCCCTGAAACCCCGATCGAATTAAAATTTTGAAGTGTTGGTTTTTGTGGAGGGAGAAAAACCAGAGAACCCTGAGAAAAACCTTTGGAGCAAGGACGAACTCAACCCACATATGACGCAGGCTTCGGGAATAGAACCCGGGCCACATTGGTGGGAAGAGAGCGCTCTCGCCACTGCGCCATCCCTGCTCACCCTCCCTTCTATCCTTGCTCGTTAAAATAAGGACAAAACAAGCCTTTAAAAAAGCCAATCCCATGTTCTGCTCTTATCTTTTTTCCGCAAAAGATAAGCTGAAAGGTAGATGTCATAACAGGCTTACATTTCAATAATTTGAAAACGGTATCAAAAGACGCCGAACAACAAACAACTCAAAATTCAATAGTACAACTTCGAAATACATCCATTCTTTGCCACGGCAGTTGAATTGTAAAACAGTGACTAAATAATCTGCTTTGTGCTAAAAATATTTCCCGGTAGACAAGCTTTATTTTCTGGCTACAGTTATCTTTTTTCAATGTCATAAAATTCTCAGCTTGATAATTTGCTGGTGCTGGAAAACAATAATTAATTCCTGATGACCGTCGCATTTTTTAAAATGTAAAATTAATAATTTCTGTTTTTCTTTCTTTTTCTTTTTTTGGCAAAACATTTTTCATCTTAAAGTATGAAGTTTGATTCAATGCTTGACTACAAATTTTTAGGGACATTAACTTGTTGTCTTTCTTGTAGTTTTGGTTTGACCGCAAAATGAGGTATCAATGCAACTTCTCTTATTTTTTCTCAAATGTCGGAAAAAAGGAATGTTGTAAAAAGTTCAAAAAGAGCTTTATACCTACCATACAAGGCTAGTGAATTCTCACAGAGACCCCAACGATTTCCCGGCAGGTCGCATTCAATGTGTTTGCGGAAATGTTTTAAATCGTTCGAGTAAATGTCGGTTGATTCCGCTGTCGGAGTTTTACCCGAAATCGGAAAATCTTTCCGGCTGGTCGATGACTTAATTAGTAAACCTTTACGAACCTTGAGCGATCAAAGAAAATATTTATAGTGTAGAAAATCAAGAAAGAAAAGTTACTATCAATCTCTGTTCAGATCACGTCGAGAGGTCTTTAAAACGGCTCCCTATGAACGGTTCACTGACCGCTTATTTAAAAATATTATTACAATTTTAACGATGTCTTGCTTGAGTTTGATGTATCAACCAATGGGATTAGTTCATAAGTTATGAATGATACTTTGTTTCAAATTTTAACGCTTCTCGTTGGGCCACAAATGTTGTAAGAAAATGATGAACTTCCAGCCGGCATTTCGCGCTAAAATTGTTAACTGAAAACGCTTTTAAATGGATTTCCTCGACACGGTAATGATATTTGCACGGGCAGAAAAATATCAAAGAATGTTTGACTTCATAACGAGGAAATAAGCGGACAACAAAATCTTTAAACTCGTGTTTAGATGAAGCAAAACAAAGTGATAATGTTGTATAACTATTCAATGCAACATGTTAAAAATTTAAGGGCTAATCGCAGCTCTGCAGAAAACTATAGCTAGTCCCAGTTAATAAGGTGTTAAAGGCTATAAAACAACTACGTTTTTCAGATGATTCCTAAAAAAGAAAGGTGACGCTTTTTAATTACGTTTTTTAGATAAATAATGAACACAGGTGACTAAAATAAAACAAATTAGTTTCCAAAGAAAACATTGGTGATTATACGCCAACACTCGAGTCGGTTATACAGAATCTTTTTCAGTTCAAAACATTCTCTTTTTATAAAATGTTTATCAAATTAGCCAATGAAGTAACGTTTTCGGTAGACATGTTTAACTTCAGCTCGATTTTTAATATAGCTAGAGTTAATGAAAAAAGAACGTTTAGATTTAGTTGCAACAGTATCGACAAATTTAAACTATAAATTAGGCTTGTTGAATGTGCTATGTAGATTTCACTTCCACATTGGGGCGACTAAGGTATGGTTATCGATATTTTTTGTAAGGGGAAGAAAATGGAAATTTGCAAGTGTCGCTCGAGACGACCGCCGGCAGGGACTCTTGCGCTTCTTTCTGCTCAGTGACCTTCCGTGCGCTATTGCTTTTAATAAATAAACTTGGACTTGTTGTTTCTTTTTTTTTTTTTGCTTTTATGAAACTGGGTAGGAAAATAGTACTGATTTGGTCTCGAAAGCCGCAGGGTAACGGCTAGGTAGGATAGAGCACAGCTCCAGTTAAAAAGTTTCTCAAAGTACTTTAGCCACAAAAGAATTGCCCATCGGCCGTGAGCTTATTATATAAATAATTGCGAGTTTATGTCTTGTATTCTTTGCCTTTTTGACGACACCTTGTCTTTGACACTTCTTGACAGTAAGTAATGTTTATTGTACTTCTGTACTTTGCGTCGTTTTCAAGTCTTTTAATTAATATTGCGTTAAAAAGTTTAAATTTTGTCTCACTTTCGTCCGCCATTTTGTTTGTTCAAGATGCATTTTTCACGAGGCTGCCTTAAATGTCAATCATTTTCAATTACAACGTTTTGCACTGCTAATTACACGTTTTACACTGCCAATTACACTTTTTGCACTGGTTTAGGATAAATTGACGTGTTCTTAGCCAATCAGAATGGATAAATTGTTGCTTGTATATTATTAGTGCGTAAACTCTCTTGCTGTAGAATATTATAAGCCCTAAGTGGGGGCGACAAAGGAGTTAAAACATTGGCTGAAAATATCAAAATTAACCCGGTGCTTGTTTTATCTGTTCACGATCTGGTAATAATGTACCGCCTTCCACACATAAAAGCTACCAAAATGGAGAACCCAAACATTAAAATGTTTGGCTTTCTCGTGTAAAAAATAACTTGCTTTCGATTTTGTGAAACTCTTATGTTGGCAAAACGTTCATTACTCAGTTAGAATCTGCTGCATTGCTGTCCTGTCTAGGATTAATTTATAAATACAAACGATTCCCTTAGCATTGAACAATAAAGTGAGACAACTGTTGACCCTTCTGATCAACATCGAATCTCTCCTTACAGTTTCAATACATTGTTAAAAAAAAACAGGAAATGAGAATAAAGAGAATTAACAAGCAGTGTTGTCTCGATTTATCACCAACTTCTCCTAACTCACATTAAAAGAAACGTATGGAAAGCAGTAGGGAGAATTGACATTTCAATCGAGGAAAGAGAGTACTTACGTTTCAAAACAGTGACAGTGATTGGTGTGTACTGTGAAGGTGGAGTGATCTTCACCAATGAGCATGACTCCAAGGAATGGCATTTCACACAGAAACAGTAACTAAAGAAAACGAAATGAAGTAAGTTTAGATAGTTGAAATGCCCCCCTCCCTTCAACCCCGGTCTCGAGGAGGCTACTCCCATTTGTGAACTACAGTAGAACCCCGGTAACTCGAACTCGGATAGCTCGAACAACCCCGCTAACTCGAACTAACTTCCATTTCCTTTGGATTTGACCCCACTTTTCAGTCATTTTTACTCGGTTAACTCGAACTCGGATAACTCGAAAACCCCGCCAACTCGAACTAAATTTCGTTTCCCTTGAACAAAATTTGGGTCACATTTACCCCGATAACTCGAATTTCACTTCTTGCAACTCGCCACGGTTGCCCATTGATTAGAACAACAAACATATCACGTATTTGACAGTCATTTTCCATCCTTATCATAAGAATGTAAGGTCGTGTAAGAGTTTCTGACGACCTAAGTTCAATTTGCACTGTACTGTAAACTGAAGTGCTGAAAAATCTGTAAACTATCAATTATTAACTTGGCAAATTAAATATTCAATCGACCCCGATAACTCGAAACCCCGCTAACCCGAACTGGTTTTCGTTTCCCTTTAGAGTTCGAGTTACCGGGGTTCTACTGTATATAAGTATGTGCCACGAGATTGGGGGATAGGGTATGGTTTTTGGTGTTCTCAGTCCTTTTATAAGGTATCCTTTGACCCAATAGACCATTTGCATTATGACGTAAAAGCGCAAAGACTTCTGGTAGTTGTAGTTAGGTTCGCGGAAAATTTTGAATCGTCATCAAGCCCGCTTGCCCGAGAAAATCGTGATGGAGGTAAAGAAAATTACGCTCACCGAAGAAGACGTCCCTGTGGCTTCATTTAAAGGGCAAAAAGCAACCTCTCAGTATAAAACTAAGTTATGCAAGAAATTGTATATTTGCTGGGTTGCGTTTTGTAGTGAAGTTTCAACGAGTGTTTCCTCCAAGTCTCAGTCGCGCGGTTATTTAATTAAATTCCTAAAACTTTTGCTTGCCAGGTATTTTCAAATAATATACGAAGACGCAATATTTTACCCTTTCTAAACATAGGGGAACACAGTACATGATGTCTACACTCGTAAAAATCTTTGAGGCTCACCTTTCGAGTCGCACAAGTAATCGTTCATCAACAAGATTATGGGGAAAGATTTCCGCGCAGCCCCCTACATTAATTATGTATGCAACTATTTCATACTATCACTATACACTAACAGCAATCATGAAAAGAACGAGTAAGTCACAAAATTGTATGCATAATTAATGTAGGGGGCTGTGCCGAAATCTTGCCAAAAATACAATTTTAAGATAAAAACAAAATAATCTGTATTCACCTGCACAGGGAAGTTTTGATTGATCAACTTGAAAATCATTTATGATTGACCCTTCATGATTCATCGATGAAGCTCGATTGAATGAGGAAAATTATTTGACTCGTTTCTCTGTCTCACTGTAAAAATATATTAAACTAACCGTCCCGCCGAGCAATCATGATATATGGCAAATTTTCAAAGCTTTTCAGTGAAGAATTAATTCACCTGCGAACGATGGAAGCGATCGTTTGTTGAACGTCTGAAAATAGATTAAGAACAAAGTCAATGGCTTGCCTTGCTTTCACTTGATTCCACACAAATTTAGTTACGGTATATCCTCGACTCGTCCTTTCAAGCAATCTGTTTCCAGTGTGATATTTAAGCTTATAAAATTATTTACGAAGAGAAGTTGTCGGCCGCGATTAATGAATTTCTACCAAGTCAACTCCGCCACACAACGTACATATTAAACTTACTTGAACACGAACAACATTTGTCTGTCTTGGTTAAAACACAGAACTCAGTCAATTTTCATTCCAAAGCTATCATCCTGTTTTCTATATTTTTGACAGGTAACTGAAAAAATAAAGTTTAAACAAATTTCGAAGCGACAAGAGAGTAAACTTAGCAGCTCAAACTTCTGATCAAATTAAAAGTCCTGGATGTCCACCTTCACGCTTGGCTGCCCTTAGCCAATCATAAGCCAGAAATGGTGTTTTCCCGCGAACCTAACTACAACTACCAGAAGTCTTTGCGCTTTTACGTCATAATGCAAATGGTCTATTGGCAGTGGTACTATCACCACGCAAGGATTAAAAATAAAAGAAAACGTGCAAAGTGTAAGGCAAGTTAATGTGAAGTGTACAGTATATGGTGCAATTAGATAAATATGACAAGAAAAGAAAAAGAAAAGAGTTCATGATCAGAAAAAATGCATATCAGGGCATGCGCAAATCCTACAAGGTTATGCCGGTTTTATTTTAAGCGGTAGGCAGGAGCCCATGCCCTGGCGGTAGGACATTCCAGTCTTTTATCGTTAATTCTCCAGAAATGGTAATGTAAATAAAATACAAACAGCGGCAACAAACATAACACATGGACTACGCATAGTCTGAAAAAATAATCTAAAATGGTCTTTTTCAGACCATGCGTAGTCCATGTGTTATGTTTGTTGCCCCTGTTTGTATTTTATTTCTGGTGAAATTGAAATGGCCAAGAAACAAGAGCGTCTATGGTAATGTAAAGTCTGCGTTAAACAAAGTGGCTCATACCATGCATACCGCCGGAGCTTATCCCGGTCTACTTCCCCTTGGATGGGATGCTAGTTTATCGCAGGATTACCCCCAGCAGTAAGTTTGCCGGTACCCATTTATACACCTGGATGGGGAGAGGCACTGTGAGAGTAAAGTGTCTTGTCCAAGAACACAACACAGTGACCCCGACCAGGATTCGAACCCGAACTTCCCGAACTTCCCGAGTTCAGCGCGCTAACCATTAGGCCACAGCATATCCCACAGGAGACGAAAAATAATGGTGAATAATTTCAGCATAATGTATAACGCACAAAACCACCAAGCCTAAAAACCACGCAATACGAAATCTTCCAGAGCCAGCAGTCTTACCTGTTCAGCAGAAACACTACGTCAGTATCCGGGCTTTTACAACAGTGCTCTGTACACCTATCAACGGTCATGTGACTCTCATCGGGTGGTTCCCAAGGCATGTACTTCCCAGCCTCTAGGCCACCCCGGAGCACCACATTGTGGTACGTTGTTTTCTTGATACAGAACAAAACGTCGTCTGCGCGGACGAATGGAACTGTAACAAAGAAGTCTAGTTGTAAAGCAATTCCAGTGGATACCATTACATGGAGTGTTGAATAGAGGGCATTGGCCTGGGCTCTGATGAGGAGAATGAGCCCGCGATCCTTCTCGGAATGCTCCTCTATATCGGATATCGGAGCAAGGAGGGAGCTGGGGGAGGGGGTTAGGCGAGGGGGAGGGGGAGGGGTAAAATCGGACTTTGCGGCAAAAATCGAGCATGTAGCAGAAATCAACAGCACCGCTTACGTTTCTTCTAGTTGTTCGCTACGAGAAAGTTGTGCTTTCTCGCCGATTGTTGCAGTAGCCAGTAACATTACATCACGCTAATTTTTAAGTTCGCTTATCGATGACAACATCATAGAGTACTGGATAAGAGATAAGAAAACATTTTCGCTCACCAGGTATAAAGTTCAGCAACAGCCAGACTGAGATTATTCGTGTCCGTCTTTCACCAGACATGCTTTTGAACTACTTGTGGTGGTTTAGCGTCGAAGACCCCAGATGTGTTCGTTCAAATATTACACTACGAAGAATAAAACTCTGCTGTTGGCTGCAGTATTAATTAACTGGAACAATTGGAAACTGGGTTATCAGAAACAATCCGGCTGTCTTGCGTATAATGCTACCAAACAGCATGGTTCCCTTTCATATAACAACACAATCCCTGTCTCCTGCCAAGTCTGAAACAGCTGGAATCAGGGAAACATAGACTGAGTCAGTCAGTTCAGGCCGAATACCGCATAAACAAAAAAAATTACTATGATGTGTAACAATCCATACTAAAAAAGATACTTTGTGGAAACTGTGTAACTATGTATTTATTTTATTTGGCAGTGATTTATGGCTCCATTTTTTTCAAGCAGAGAGTGACATGACGGGAATGGATAAATAATGTCATTAATTCAACGAGAACTTCCTTTCGCAGCATGAAATATGTTTTCCTGCCAAAAAAGATCGTAAAATGCCTTGACCACCAAGAGTTAATCCGGAATCATTAAGGGAGCTCCGGTGGTGCCTTTGAGCCCACGTGCTTCGTTATCGAAGATCTGGAGCCTTAAATCGTTTCTGGGATCCATCAGGCTATTACCTGTTTATCACTGGGTCAAACGCCTCTGGGAAGGGTAGCATTCGGTTGTAAAGTGTCGTTGGCGTGCGATGCAGACTTGTTTGAAAGCAGATTGGTGATTGATTGCCGTTCTGTTATCTAATAAGAGGCGTTGTGTTCGTAAGTCATTTTAACGACCAGGGTTATGATAAGTTGGTTGTCCTGTGTTGTTGTTGTTGTCACGTGATCTGTAGGTTCACATTTCTGAAGCGTACAGACTAGACGTGTATGACTGTATCTCTACTCATAAAAACCAGTCTCGTTCCTAGGACCTTCGCCTTTCAGGCGAAGGCAACATCATACTAAATCTCTGAGTTCGAAACGATATTATATTACAAGTAAACACAAAAAATTGGTTGCCGCAAATCTATGTTCCAGTTTTCACATAATCCGAGAGTCCGGAAAGAGTCAGGTCAAATGTAGCAGGCACGGACAACCTTTATTTTTCTCCAAAAGGCGTATTTTACGCGTTTGGGCTCTACACGATTTTTGAAGACGGGTTATTTTGGCTAATGACAGCTAAATGGTGAACAATAATTCAGGAAACTGTCCCTGTCTAGTGCTCGTTCCATTACCAGAGTACTTGCTATTCATAAATGTAATTGTTACACCTGAACATTTCACCAAACTGTGACCATTTTCTCCTCGAAGTGGATCCGAGCCAGTTATTAACGCTTCTACGGAGTATGCGGTGTTTCTTTTTAGAACGAGTGCAGAGTCAAACAAAATCTCAAATCCATAATAGCGACCAATGACACTATGTACAATCTCTGATGAAAACCATCCAGCTTTGGTCATAAGAACCGATTTGTTTGTGGCATTTTTAATCTCCAAATCTACCCAGTAACTGTTGCTCTCTCTTCCAAAGAGGCGTAGCCCCTGTAACACAATATCTCTGTCCGCAGAAAAAATAACGCAATCTCTTCCAGTACCGTAAGTCCAGCTGTTGTGTGACACAGAGCCAAATCTGCAACATCGTTGAATTTCACCGACAAAGCCAGATCGTTTGGTTTCTGGGAATCGCACTGGGTAATCCAACACTGAGTTGATGTGTTTGATAACGCTGACGATTTCTTCTGCTGTTAATATTTTACTGTCCAGGGCCACCAGGGCAAAGTCTTCTTGTTTCATAGTTGGAAAGCGTATTTCTTTGACTATTTTTTCTCCAAGGATCTCTCGTTTTACTGCACCTTTTGTTACTAAGCCTTGCCTGTCGCATTCCTTTGTTGCCCACAAGTCAACAGCTTTAAACAGCTCCACTTCGTAAATATTCAAAGAGTCTCTCACGACAACTGCTTCAAGTAAGGACCTCTCAATTGCCGTAAATCCATCCGATTTCACAGTCTTCTCTGTCTGCTCATCGATCACTTTCCAGCATCTTTCCACCAGATTTTTCTCGTCATATTTCTGAGCAGATGGCAGGATGCTGAAAACATTAAATGCATCTAAGTTATCTTGCAGATATTCTATGCATTTATCAGCCAGTGAAGGCACTATGTATTTCTTCGCCAAATACAACACTCCCATCACATTTCTTCCATTCAAGTTCACTTCATCGCTGTACATGTAACGAAACAACTCCAACAGACTCTCGTACTCGCAATCAGGCAGTTCAATAGAGTCTCCAGTCTCCGGCAACTCACCGTAAAACATTGCCGAAAATACAGGACTGCCAATGGACAACACAAACTTGTGAGCTGGAATGACTTGCTTGATTTCACTCTCGCCAATTACCATGTGAACAACAAACTTAACATCGCTGAAAAGATCATTGTTGAGCATAAACTGACTTCTTTCTCTGATAGTTGGTCTTGTTGTTTGCCAGCTTATCTCAGATGCAGACATAGTATCGGAGAGGAAAACTTAAATAAGTCGGAGCAAACACTTTTTAGCTCCGTAAGGTGAAAACAGACAGACAAAAACTCATCTGAAAAATTAATTCACCTCGAGAACATTTTGCATATTATATTACTCAAGAATGATCACCTTCCCATTCCAGCGTGTCTGAGAATTTTGTACAATCAAACTAATCCCTTGAGAAGACAACAAATAATTTCTTCTTTTTAACTGTGACATGATTGAACACGGCTGGGGGTACAATTTATAAATTGTATTTCATCAAAAGGATTGGAAACAGTTAACACGAAAAAACGCAAAAACAGATACCGGAAACGTGGAGGGTTGGTGAGCATGTCCGCTGAACACCCCCATAATCCGCCCGGGCGTTAATTTTTCCCGCAAGCTCTCTGGTTATGTGCTTTCAGTCAGTGAAGTAAATTTGGCCAACTGCCTGTACGTATTGCTTGATTCTTTCATCAACGTTTCTATCTACCAAACTATCTGTTTGTTTTAAAAAAACAATCGCGCTGATTTTTTGTAAGTTTTTACTAATAGAGTTATGATAGCAATTTCGAACATTTTGGACAAGTTAAAACTGTAGAGACAGGATCCGTTTTCTTCCTGTAACAAAAGGCCATTTATATGCTACCCTACCCAGCTCGATCTTTCAAATTTTTCGGACCTTACATACTAGACGCACAAAAAGAGAGAGAAAGAGAAAAAAATGATAGGTCCCGGGAATCGTCCCCCCCCCCCAAAAAAAAAAAAAATCTCGAGTCCCCTTGTTCCTAAACTATTGTTGATCTTTTGATCCCAGTTTTCTAAAATATAACACAGGTTTTGTTGCTGCGTGTACCCAGCTTTATTTTTCATTTTGTTCCCTTGTTCACAATTATTTTGTGGCCATGTTTCCTTGTAACCTGAAACCCTGGGAGGGTCTTAATTATAACTGAAGTGAATATTCATTTGTAGGTCAGGATTCAAGTTGCCATAAAATTACCTAATATTTGCCTCGCGCGCTAGCTCAGATAGTTCCAGCTTAACAAGGCAAAGTTCAAGGAACTGAGGATTAGTTTTAGTACTAAGGAGACTCTCGAGCTTGATCCTATTGTTATTAATGACAGGCAAATTGATATCGTCAAGCATGCAAAGATTCTGGGCGTAACCGTTTCGAGCGACCTAAAATGGAACCACCATTGGACGTTCATCGGACGTTGTTAAGAAAGCTAGAAAACGCCTGCATTGTCTTTCTCAGTTAACGCGTTCAGGCCTAGGTCCTAACGGGTAAGTACAGTTCTATCGTACCTGCATTCGCCCTATCACTGAATATGCCTGTCCAGTTTTCAATGAAAGTCTACCTGCGTATCTTTCTCCTGATCTGAAAGCAGTGTAAAAGAGGGCGATGCGTATCATGTTCCCGTAGTTTTCGTATTAAGAAGCGCTCGATAAGGCAAGTCTTGTCACTCTGTCAGGTCGAAGGCAAGCCCTGACGAACAAACTGTTTAACAACATTTTAGAGAACAATGACAGTAGGCTGAGGAATTTACTGCCCCCACGGAATCTTAGTAGTCATAACCTCAGAAAGTCACGCCAATTTAACCCTGTTTTTAAGACTAATAGATTTAGAAATAGTTTTATTGTCTCTAATGTACTTAAGTTTGATTTTAATCACTCTTGTATAGTTTTTTTAATATTTTACATTTTATCGTATAAGTTTTTATCGGTTTATAAAATTGTAAATATAACAAAATTCAACCTTTGGGTTGCGAAGTTGTATTAATAAACTATCTATCATCAATCTATCTATCTATGATTGCGATGATCAGTGCAAATTTCACTCGTGACAATTTCAAAAGGATACAACTTCCGTAGGCACACAGTGGCTGTTCTAAAAAACCTGTATCCCGTTTAAAATGATACTACATACCTATCTGAAGCTACCGTTTCCTTTTATTTTGAAATATTTTTGTATTTTGATCGAAATAACCGCCTAAAACTTTCCGTATGGCAGTGTTTACAAAGAGCGAACCTGTATTTTCACAGCAAAGACCGCTGGGCCAAGGTACTTTTTTCGAATCCTTTCCCAAAGAAACGCACGGATCATGAATCCTAAAAATCCGGATTCAGATATGATCTGATGTATCCACTCGAAGTGTGGATTCTTCAGATCATTGATCCAAGATTAATCCATTTTCGGATATAGGTAAAGAAACGCAAAATCCGTTTTTGGATCAAGAATCCGGATTCGGATTTTTCCCAAAGAAACGCACCCTTAGATATATGAAAGGGGTACCTTTTTTTAGTTATAGGTATACGAAAGGGGTACAATTTCTGTCAAAAATGGTATATAAAAGGGTAAGGGGTTAGAACTTGGGGCGAAGCCTCCCCGTATAAAACTTTTTGGAGTACCCCCCCCCCCGGGCTAGGAGTATTTAGAACTACTCCCCCTTGGATACGATGCTAGTCCAATGGGTTAAATGTGAAGTTTGCTGCGACAAAAAAATTAACTGTAACAATGGAATTTTTGTATTTTGTTGCCGTTCAAAAGGTCAGATTGCAGAGTCAGTTTCTTTTGCCGACAAAGCAAAGTGATCACAAAACAAAAATACCCTTTGATCAAATTTTGGCATTACTATGGTGATTTCTGGGAGAATAATAATTCAGGAAATTGTCCACCATATTCTCTCCTCTGTTTTTGAGTGTCCTTAAATGTAAATGTTACACCTGAACAAATAACAGAGCTACTGTCACAGTGTCCCCCCAAATTCCATACAGGAGGACCAGTTATTTTTGCCTTTATGCCATAAGTGGAGTTTTTCACCAAAACAATGCCTCTGTTAAACAAAACTTCAAATCCATTATATGAACCTGCTTGGCACTGTAGGCGCTCTGACGAGAACTGTCCACTTGCAGACCCCCAAACTGTTTTGCCACTTCGGTCAATGACGGTCAGATCTATCGAGTAGCTGCCATTTGCACGGCCAAAGAAGCACACTCCATGAAATGTTATGTCTCTGTCTAGAGAGAAATCAAGGACATACACCTTTTCAGACAACCATTTTGAAGAACAAAAACTCTCCAATACACGAAATGTGCAACATCGTTGAAGATTTCCTTTAAATCCAGGTCTTCTTGTTTCTGGAAATCCCACTGGAGCCTTCGAGACAGAATTCAGGCATTTGATAATACTGACAATTTCGTCTGGGGTTAGAATTTTGCTGTCCAACACAACACTAGCAAAATCTTTTTGTTCAATTGTTGGAAAGCGCAATGCTGTTAAAAGTTTTTCTCCAAGAACTCTTCTTTTAACTGCACCATCTGCCTCTAAACCTTGTCTCTCACATTCCTTTGTTGCCCACAAGTCAACAGCTTTAAACAGCTCTATCTCTTCAATCGTCAGACTGTCTCTTACAACTACCGCTTCAAGTAAGGACCTCTCAATTGTCACAAATCCATCTGATTTCACAGTCTCTTCTGTCTGTTTATCGATCACTTCCCAGCATTGATCCACCAGAGTTTTCTCTTCATATTTCTGTGCAAAGGTCAGGATGCTGAAAACATTTGATGGATCTACGCTATCTTGTAGATATTCTATGCATTTATCAGCCAGTAAAGGCACCATATATTTCTTTGCCAAATACAACACTCCCATCACATTACTTCCGGTCAAGTTCGCTTCATCGCTGTACATGTAACGAAACAACTCCATCAGACTCTCGTACTCACAGTCAGGGAGTTCAATAGAGTCTGCAGTCTCCGCCAGCTCACCGTAAAACATAGCCCGTTTCACGGATACGGGCGCCATTTTGAATAATTTGATTGCGCAAAGCAGTATGGGTCAAAAAGGGGGCATTGAATCCAAGATGGCGTCCAGTCGCACGAGTGATGAAAACGATGAAGCCTTTTTCAGAAACTGGGGCGTTGAAAAGTTAAAATGTTACCTATTGGAAAGAGAAGTTCCGGTCGGGAATACCAATAAGGCTGGTTTAATTAACCTGTGTGTGTTTGCTAGAAAATTGGGGCTCAGGGTTGTACAAAATGTTCAGGAAAGCTTAAAGGAGGTAGAGAGAGAAAGAATAGAAAAGTTAAGACTTGAAGATGGGAGAATCATTCTTCCCGACCCAGATAGTTTAGTTGTAGGCTGGGAAGAAGGAGCACAGAGTTACCCGGAGTTGTGTCAGATCGGCATGGAAAAATATTGGGATGAAAGTGAGTAAACTATTTGTGAAACTCTCTCCTTATATTTAATTATAAAGACAAAAACAACAACAAGGTTTATTTATTTCAACTGCAAAATTACTAGTTACTAGATATGAATGTACATTATTGTTTTATAAATATGTGCTTCTGAAAAGCTACTTTTCAACCGTCCAATATAAGGAGTAAAACAATATTTAAAAATATATATTTGTTAAGAACAGGACATAATATCCCATTTTGTAACATGCAAGTATCCAGTACATTTCAAATAAATATACAAGTTTGATGCATCACCAGTTTGTTTTGTGTTGACTTTGTACCCCTGGAGAATATATTCTTCTTACTAAATAAACAAACATTCAAATTTAGAAAACAAGGTTATTGGCATTAACACTGGAGGAAAAGAGGCATTGAGAGATGGAAAATCTTTGTTTCTATCGGGTCATGTTAAAGAGGCCAATTATCATGGCATTAGTAGCAATATTGCATATTGCTTTATAAAAGCAAAGGTTTGTGGTGTCTCTATCTTTATGATTTACTACACTGTACAATCTATAGAATTAACTTACATACACCTTATGTTTTCTGAGACAAATACCAGCTAGTTAAAAAGCAACAATTTTTACATCACATCACATTGTGATGGAATTTTGTTTTGTTTTGCAATGATTGCATCAGATGGAATCCTTAACTGTTCAATAATACACTTGCAAATAAACATGTAATAATTACAAACCCCACAGGTTGTTAGAGAAACATCAACAACTGCTGCCCCATATGCAGGCTGGATAATCCTGCAGAAGCAGAGTGGAACACTTTCTGATGCCTTCTGTTCATGTCCAGCTGGGTATACTGACTATATAATGTATTTTGACTGAATTTCTCATCGATTTTTGTAATGTGCAGCCAAAAACATTTACTAAACCTGATTGCATTGCAGGGTAAGAGGGAGCTGTAAACATGTGGCAGCAATTTGCCACCACGTTATTGAGAAAGTTGTTAGAGGGGAAAATGCATCGGTGACTTCAAGGGAGCAGGCATGGGGTCGGCCTTCCGAGAAACAACTACACCAGCCTGACTTTTTCAGAAATATCACTATTAAAAAAGTCAAAGGTAGACTATTTGTGAAAATGTCATTTGTGTGTATTTAGAGAAACTCCTCCCCGCTTCAGGGAAGGTCAATTTGATGTCCAAGAGGATATTTTCTGGTACATAATCCTTACAACTGTATATCAGATTATTTTCAATGTTTGCCCTCTCAGCTTCCTTTTCTGTTTGATATGATAGGTTATTCTACTTAGTTAGTCTTAAAATTTTTTCGTTTTGTTAGTTTGGAGAATCTTCTGTTAGATCTAATCAATATTCTTAAGTTTATAATGTTCTCAATTCTTATTGTCAGTCTGCTTAACAATAGGTTGATATTGTAAGGAGAAGTTGCATGTTGATCTGTCCTTCAGGTGAAAGAGTTTTTATAACTTTACATTTTTCGTTTTCTTTCTGCTATTATTCTTATTCAGGGAATTGCCAGTTAGAAAATAGTGTGTCAAGGAGAAGTAGGTTTGATTACGACCCAAGAGCTTTGGCAGATAGAGGAGTTAAGAGCATAGAAGAGTTAGATTTAGAAGGGTTGCAGAGAGCTACTGATGGCAAGGCAGCTATTTTACACTTTTTTTCCCAAGAAAATCATGCCTCTCAGGATTACCCTGATATGAGTGATATGGCAGTTGTAAGTGAGGAGACAGTGGTTACCACAGAAAAGGTACCATTGCCACCAACATTACCAGAATTAGCAAGCCAGTTTACTTCAGCTGATGAGATCTTGGAAGCTGTCTTGAAACCCCTCTCCTTTGCTGTTGTGAAACAAATAAGTGATGAAACAATTCAACAAAGGGATGACAACCTGTGGTTTGCTGTTAGAACTGGAAGAATTACAGCAAGCACATTTAAAAGGTGCATAGATAAGGTGGACCTTGCAGAGGGCAAGGTAAAGGGGGCAACTACTTCCCTACTTAAACAAATAATGAATTACTACCCCAAGGCATATTCACCCGCAATAAACTGGGGTATCTACAATGAGCCACATGCCATTGCAGACTTTCTGAAAGCACAACGTGGCTTTCACAAACACATGAAAGTAGAGCCGTGTGGGGTATTCCTCTGTGAGCAATACCCATTTCTTGCTGCATCGCCTGATGCTATTGTCACGTGTGACTGTTGTGGAAGCAGACCACTTGAGGTTAAAAACCCTTACAAGCACAGAAACATGACCATCAAGAACTATGCCAAACAAACAGATTCATGTCTGCAGGTCCAAGACATTGGTACAGTCTCGTTGAAGTATGAGCACACTTACTACACTCAAGTCCAGCTTCAGATCCTTGCTACTGGAGCAGAGGTAGGTTACTTTTGTGTGCGAACAGCTGCTTCTGAATGTAATTTGCATTGTCAAGAAGTATTTTTGAACACTGAATTTCTTGAAGAAGCTATGGCAAAAGCGGAAGTATTTTTCAAGCAAGTAGTGCTGCCAGAGCTGATGACTGGACATGTGAAGAAAGCAATGCAGGATGCATCTACAGCATGTTCTGTTGCTGATGGTGAAGAAAAGGGTGATCCTGAATTTCCTTGTGGAAAATGTGGCATAAACTGTCCAGAAGAGCCAAAAGAATTTAAGGAAATGAGCATTGGTTGTGACAAGTGCAACCAGTGGTTCCACTGGAAGTGTGTCGACTTAACTGGAAAAGAAGCTGTTCTTGAAGATCAAAATTTGATTTGGATGTGTGATACCTGCTCTCCCAAGTAATCATAATGTGATCCCCAAGTTTAAAGTTATGATGATAAACAGACTGACTTTTAGTTGCCTAGTTGTTCAAAGGATGGGTAATGCTTTACACTGGACAGCTCACTTACCACAAGATGGCCAGCATCCTTACCCACTGGCTAGTGATCTATTTACTGTATAGCATTACCTATACTTTGAACAGGCAGGAGCCTAAAGGTGATCTCTTAAATCATATATACGTTAAAATGCCATACTTAACAACAACTCTGTATGGGTTATCACTTTTCCAGAAAGCCGTTTACAATGCTAATGTCACTGACAGTGTAGGGGTATGATTGGCTCTTGTAGATTGATAAGTGCACATACAACAGTTGCGATGTGATCAAAAAGATCCACCATGTCCAAAGGTTGTTCACACTTAAGAATGTCATAATCTTTCAGACGACCAATCACACGTTCAATGTGAATTCTGGCGTTAGCTACTTGCTTAGTGCGGGTGTCATCCTCAATTGTGAACTGGCTCTTTTTCTTCAGGAACGGGGGGATAACTAGCTTTACTTGACGAGGGAGAAGAAGCTCCTGAATGTTAAAACCCCTATCTGCTAGGACGGTATCTCCCGGCTCGAACTTTGAAATAATGCCACTTTCCTTCACAAGCCTCTTGTCACTCATGGCACCTCCTGCACTGTGTGAAATAAAAGAGACAGTTCCAACCGGGGTACAAGCAACAAGCAGTTTGCATGTCGGTCTACCTTTGTAAAAAGAGTAAATTTGCCCATTAGCGAGAGCTAATGATGGCCGCTGGATAGGAACTTCAGTGCAGTCAATGATGGCAATAACGTTTTTGTATTTTTTGAAACAATCTGGATAGTATTTTTCGGCTTCCTCGCGTGTGGGCCAGTGGATCAATGGTTTCAACTCCAGGGAAAGGAGAGGGAGCCATGTAGATATAATGGTTGTCACAAGGCTTGGTGACACTCCAAACATGAACGCAAGAAACTGATTGTTCAAATTGAGACGGAGCTTCATTAATGTCAAAAGAAGCTCGTTTTCGGGTGACAAAATTCGATCTGGGCCAGGCTTTTTACACTTCGTTACCTGATACCTTTTTACATCATGGGACTCGGGACCCTTATAGTACTGCATGTACGGTACCTTGTCCTTCACCTGATCATAGATCCAATTAAAAACTTTGAAGTTGTCAAGACCCGTATGAAGCTTGACCAGATAGTCAGAATCTTTAATTTTTTCTACCGAGAAGTTGTCACTTGAGTTGTTTTTGCTGACACTGTCGAGGCTTTCCTTAAGTTTGGCATTTTCATTTTTTAGGTTTTCATTTTCTTCAATTGTTTGCATCACCTTTTTTTTACATTTTACACAAAGTGCCTGTTGACAGCTGCATTCATCACCTTCAGAGATTTGAAAAGATTGATCCTCAGGATTGCAGTATGTGTGATCACTTTCAGGCAAATTAAATACACATTGCTCCACAATAGAATCCAAACTGTGGTTGGTTTCGGGTTGGGATTGCTCTTCTAAAGATGGCTGTGTTTGAAATGGGGTATCTACCGTATCTTCAATCATTTGACGTTTAGAACTTATGGTTTCAGTTGCAACAGTCACTTTTCGTTTGATAGCACTTCTACGTGTTTTAAGGAAACCTTCGTCTACATCGTCATGTCCACATAACCTGTTCACTGTTTGGGAAACGCTGATATTTGATGTTTCCTTACCACTGTATCCACGCAGCCATAGTTCTGGGTGAAGGTGATCTCCTAGTGGCTTACCATGCACAAAATGATTACTGCACACCTTGGTATTCTTTGTAACTGTAAGATCTTTTCGGTTTATTATTTTTTCCCAAACTTTAAAGTACCTTTCTGGTGGTCTGTGCCACTGCATGTGTTTAACATGTGATTTAACGACACACCTGTATGTACAATTACAGAAATATATTGTAGTTTTTAACTTACACATCTAAAGATAGTTGGCTGTGTGGTAAATTAAGTTTACATTCACAATTAGAACTTGCTTGGTTAAATGATATTAGCATAAATATTAGCCTTTTCATCAATCATGATTAACACAGATAGATTTTTAGTTTTCTTGAAGGCTTACATTATTGTTAAAAGACTGTTCGTATATAAAACGGCTGGAGCTACGGGTGTATTTTAGGTTTAGAGTTTTTCTATGCAGCGGGGAATAAATCTGTAACAATAAGAGCTTTTATTCCTACCGATCTAATGTACTGTATCCCGGCACAAATGAAAATAAAACTTACAGACAATATACAGCCTCTGCTAGCTTTAATGCCTTTATTGACAAAAATATTAACACGATACCTGTCAGGTTTTCTTCTGCTATTAGAGCAACCAAAAACGGCACAAAAATCACCGCCACCCATCCTCGATCGCTTCTTATCGCCACAATTTAAACAAGAAAAAATCGTACAATTTACCACGTGCGACTGGACGCCATCTTGGATTCAATGCCCCCTTTTTGACCCATACTGCTTTGCGCAATCAAATTATTCAAAATGGCGCCCGTATCCGTGAAACGGGCTATGGCTTCAAACACAGGACTGCTTATCGACAACACTAACTTGTGAGCAGGAATCACTTGCTTTCTTCGTTTGCTTTGACTTTCGCCATCCGTCTTCCTGATAACAAACTTCACATCGCTGAAACGGTCGTTGTTAAATATAAACTTGCTTCTTTCTGTAATGGTAGGTCTTGTTATTTGCCAGTTTTCTTCGACGACAGACATGTTTGCCTTCTGTACCGTTCAAGTCGGGCCAAGACGGGCCAAGAGGCCCCGGGTCTCAACTCGAGACAGCGGTAACCATGTCCAGCGGTGACACATCGCGTACCTGTCACGCATTCGGTGCAAAAGCGTAACTGTCAGCGTGACAGGGGCCCTAATCGTTCATTGAAAACTACAGTCAATAGATATAAATCTATTACGAATTGATGAAAGTGGCGTAAAAATGTTAAAAAATACGCTGACAAAACTGTAAAGAAACCTACACAAATCTGAACTCTTTCAAAGGTCTTCTTCTTCTTTCGGACGGAGCGTCCCCATATAGGCCATTATAGGGAGTACCCCCCTCCCCCCAGGGTCCTGTGTCCCTGCAAACTGACCACTTCCACAGTAGAACCCCGGTAACTCGAACTCGGATAACTCGAACAACCCCGCTAACTCGAACACACTTCCATTTCCCTTGGATTTGACCCCACTTTTTAGTCATTTTTACTCGGTTAACTCGAACTCGGATAACTCGAAAACCCCGCTAACTCGAACTAAATTTCGTTTCCCTTGATCAAAATTTGGGTCAAATTTACCCCGATAACTCGAATCCCGGTTCTTGCAGCTCACCACAGTTGCTCCTTTATTAGAGCAACAAAACAGATCACATATTTGACAGCCTTTTACCACTCTTATCCTAAGAATTTATGGTCGTGTTGGAGTTTCTGACGAGATAAGTTTAATTTGCACTGTACTGTATACTAAGTGCTGTAAAATCAGTAAACTATCAATTATTAACTTGGCAAATTAAATATTCAATCTACCCCGATAACTCGAAACCCCGCTAACCCGAACTGTTTTTCGTTTCCCTTCAGAGTTCGAGTTACCAGGGTTCTACTGTGTTATAATAGGTCCGCAGGGCGTACATGTCTAAGCTTATGTTTAGTTTTACTATGTTAGAGTTGATTATACTTCAATAAAATTACCAAAATGCTCTCTAGAAATCTTTTCTTTTGGTGAGTTAACGTTTAAGAAGAACATGTAAGTGTAAGTTAGGTAATTAAAGAAAAATACAGATTTTTAGATGGCTGGTATTTAGGTACATGCAAAGGTTATTCATCTGGAGCCAGGGGGTTTGTCATATATTCACCGAGGGGGAATCACGGGGATGTAGCCCGAGAGCATCGCATGAGATAATTACCGTAGAATTCCGGTTATAAGCCCTAGGCTTATACAACTTCGTAAGGGGTTTTGGGTGGGCTTATAAGCGGAGGGGCTTATATTCGGAAGGGCTTATACAGGGCTCGAGACTAACGGTAGCCAACTAGCCAAAGGCTACTAAAATTTAGGTTTTGGCTACCAGGTTTAGCATTCTTACTAGCCATTCGGCTAGTGAAAAACTTGGAAAAGTCAACTGTTCTTGATAGATATCACTATACCTGACTAGTGAAAGGTTACTTTTGGCTAGTAAAATCTGACATGTCACTAGCCAGTAAACCAGTGAGTTAAAAAGTTAGTCTCAAGCCCTGCTTATAAGCGGAATAAAAGAATCGTTTCGAAACGAGCCACGGGAGTGTTGATCGAAATACGTTTTTAGGTTATTAGCCCTGTTTAGTACCGTCATTCAGCAGAGGAGGGCTTATATCCGGATGCATTTTTTTGTTTCAAGGTAGATGGGCCTATAACCGGGGGGGGGGCTTATAAGCGGGGGGGCTTATAACCGGAATTTTACGGTATATGACATATCCCCTTGAGCTTTTATTCTTAATGAACGATAAACAAAGTAAAATAAACAAATCCTTGTTAAAAATACGAGAGATGTATTATTTTCAATTCCTGGTAAATGACTACAAGTTCTTGTTGTTAACTAATTCAGTTGTCAACTTCTAATAAACTTGTCACTGCTTGCTTTTTGTTCCTGAAAAGTTATGCATTAATAAATATTTCGTCACCAGTCGTTGGTCAAGTTGCCAGCAATTTAAAATAAAACAAACATACATTGCATTTCAAAGTTTCCTAACCATGGGCTATTACAGTCATCTGCAAGTGACAGGTCACCACTCAGTTTTAACAGTCCAAGGTTACTGTTGCAAAATTATTAATAATACATTTTATGGTTGATTAAATTAATGGCTGCATTCTTAGCTATTTCAGGTCAAGGAAATGGACATTTTTGCTTAGGAGGTTAATTATTAACCTCAAACCTCCATGTATGGGATGCCCCCTTCCTTCTTTCATTATTAACACTTCTTGTTGTTCCAAGGGTATCCCCTAAATAGATGTTCCATTGTATATCATACAAAAACTAAACTTCAGATTAAAAACAAATTCTTAAATAAGAAAAAAAATAAAACTTAGTATGATATCTAAAGCTTTTTTTTGTTAGTTTCTAATGGTAACCACAATATTTCCAACCCACTGCTGGAATGAAAAAAGGTGGTTGTACATTTTACCACAATTCATTGCGAACCTAACACAGCCCATAAAAACAACACTGGTCATGCTAGGACAAAAAGGTTTGAGGTTTTACAGCAAGGCGCCCAAATGTGTGACCACTTTTAATTTATTCACATTCTTTCGTGCAGATTTAATCCAATCAAAAGCCGTGGATAGCTTGCAGTTGACTTCTGATTGGATTAAATCTGCTTGAAAGAATGTGAATAAATTAAAAGTGGTCACACATTTGGGCGCCTTGCTGTAAGAGCTTTACTGTGTGTTTTTATAAGCATTTTAGGGTTTTCGCTCACTAAGATTAGAATAATGTGAGAAAATGTACCAGTTGCCATCTTTTTCAGTACAGAGGATTGTACAAGGGACACTTAAAAAATTATGTTGCAACCTTCATGTATTAAGCTGATACTACTGACAAATAAACATTTCAAATTGAGTTGAAAAACTCTTAAACATTAACGAACAATTATTTCTTATTATAAACAATATTTCAATATTTTTTAATTTATTATAACCTGCAGGGCTCAAATAGTTTTTGTACAGTTGCCAGTCATGTTGACTGGCAAACAGATTTTAGATCGGTCACGTGTCGTTTCTGACTAGTTAAAATATTGATAATGGTAATTTTAAACTACCACTCCTTTGTGCTGTTCATTGAATCATGTTCGTTCGTGTGGTATAAAAAGACCCGCAATTTGTTCACTGTTTTGGCTACAAATGTCTTGTAAGATGTGATAGCGATAAGAACATGTAGCTTTAAGGCAAAATTTGAACATCTCCTACCTTGTTGTTTTCTGTCTCTTGTGCCCTAAAATCAAATGCCTGTGGAAGCTTCCATTGTTCTTCCCCGGGGTTGTTATGTACATGCGTAAACTATAAATTGGTATCAGAAATATTATTTTTTCTGGTCATTAGTTATTATTTTAAAATCCATGTACGTGACCGGTCAAAATGACCAGCAAACCCAAACTTTGTCCAGACAAATTGTCATCTTGAGCAGACTATTATTTTGAGCCCTGACCTGCTATGTCATTTCAATACAACTACTGTAACCAATTATCAATCACAAATTAATAGATTTTGGTATTCTGATGAATAATTCAGTAAGGGGAGAATAACAGTTCAGGAAATTGTCCTTCATCTTCTTCCCTTTCACTGTCCTGAATTGTAAATGTTATACCTGAACAAGTAACAGAGCTAAGTCTTGAGTGATACCATATTTGACGACCAGTTATCTTTGCCTTTAGGCAGAAAGTGGTGTTCTTTACCAAAACAATACCTCTGTTAAACAAAACCTCAAAACCATTGTAATCCCTTACTTTGCACTGTAAAGGCTCAGCAAAAAACTGTCCACTTTCTGACCCCAATACAAAATTTCTTTTTGTGTTCTCTATGGTCAGATCCATAGTGTAACTGGCATTTGCACAACCAAAGAGTCTCACCCCATGTAATGTTATGTCTCTGTCCACAGAGAAATTAAGGATATGACACACTTCTATAGGACCTATAGATGATCTTGAAGTACAACAAGACCTGAGTAACTGAAATGTGCAGCATCGTTGAAGATTTCCTTTAAATCCAGGTCTTTTTTTTTCTGGGAACCCCACAGGAGACTGCGAGACTGAACTCAGACATTTGATAACACTGACAATTTCATCTGGGGTTAGAATTTTACTGTCCAACACCACACTTGCAAAATCTTCTTGTTTAATTGTTGGAAGACGCAATGCTTTGACTATACCTTCTCCAAGAACTCTTCTTTTGATTGCACCATCTGCCGCTAAACCTTGCCTCTCACACTCTTCTTTCGCCCACAAGTCAACAGCTTTAAACAGCTCTATCTCTTCAAGCGTCAGACTGTCTCTTGCGACTACTGCTTCAAGTAAGGACCTCTCAATTTTCACAAATCCCTCTGATTTCACGGCCTCTTCTGTCTATCGATCACTTCCCAGCACCGATTCACGAGGGTTTTCGCTTCATAACTTTGAGCAAAGGGCAGAATGCTGAAAACATTTGATGGATCTACGTTATCTTGCAGATATTCTATGCATTTATCAGCCAGTGAAGGAACTATGTATTTCTTTGCCAAATACAACACTCCCATAACATTTCCACCGCTCAAGTTTACTTCATCGCTGTAAATGTAGCGAAACAACTCCAACAGACTCTCGTACTCACAGTCAGGCAGTTCAATAGAGTCTCCAGTCTCCGCCAGCTCACCGTAAAACATGGCTTCAAACACAGGACTACTAATCGACAGCACTAACTTGTGAGCTGGAATCACTTGCTTCCTTCGTTTACTTTCACTTAATTCGCCATCCGTCTTACCGATAACAAACTTCACATCGCTAAAGAGATCGTTGTTAAATATAAACTTGCTTCTTTCTTTGATGGTGGGGCTTGTTTGCCAGCTTTCCACGTCTGCCGCAGACATGGTTAAAATTCCCGCATAAAATTCAGTAAACCACGAGTAAAACCACTCGAGACAGTGATCATCATGACAAGCGGTCTTAACCATCGTGACGTCACCATCTAAGGTCATTGAAGGGGGGAGAGCAGGGGGGGCTGGCAGCGAGGTCTGGGACGAGTTTCGATGATCGCCCCAGTTAAGAAATATGGCCGAGTGGGACTAAGTACCGTTTTAATTGAAAACAAAGATGGCGGAAGTTTATGGCGGACGGTCGTTTGCGAAGGTTCATAAACGTTTCGAGAACTGTTTCCGCGTTCGAACATCCAGGGGTTCGTTTAAGCACTTTTTATCTAAATTTCGATTTTTAAGAAGTATCACAGGTGAAGTTTACGCCGCAAACTGGCGAACGGGACCACCACTGCGTTTTTACACCCCAGTGAAGACAACGAAATCTCACAGCAGAATATTTTTAGTAGTTGTTTCATACACTGGATAAGCTGAACGATCTTTATTTCTGGACTAGACGCTATGACGGTAAGGGTAGCCATTTTCGGACAGTTTTTTTTTTCTGTAAGACTTAGATCAAACCGTTGTTGACGTAGTTGTTATTGAGAAAGTGCAGAAGGTTTGATATGACTCCTTTTGTTTTATAATTTTCCCAATTAAGCCTCAGAGCCTAGTTAGAATTTGAATATAAGAATATAATATCTAGAGTAACATGGAACTGAAATACAGTTTATCGAAATAAAATATATCAAAATTTAATTGGCCTACCAGTATTTTTTATTTTATGTTTTGCACCAGTTACAATAACATTTTTTTATGTTCAATTCAGTAGTGTTGTAAGATTAGGTGGTAATGTTTGCAACAGTTTTCTTTATTTAATCTTTTGAACTGAGCATGTCTTCGTGATAATGGCGCTCACTGAGAAAGCTGGTGGGGTAACCTTGCATTTAGACTTTGCCTATCACACCTGTGGGGTGAGAATTGAAACTTGCAGGAGGCTGGTTGGTTGTAGAATGCTTCACCTAAAACTTAGTGACCACGGTTTGCTGTATTTACTTGAGGAAAAAATGAAACTTGAGTTCTGAGGGGGCTTAAAATGTTTTTAGCAATGCATTATCTTGAAATGCTTTTACAAATAAAATAATTATACCATGGTGGAGTTTGCATCTGCTCCTCAAATGTACATGTGTGTACCCTGGTAGAGAAATAATTGAGACACTGCATGGGATCTGACACTTTAAAAAATCCTATTGAGACTTACTTAACCTGTTGATTCTTAACTGCCCTACCTGTCCAAAGAAAAAATCAATTTCTACTCGCATCCAGTTGAATAATCTTTCTGCTGACCAGGAAAAAGTTTCAGATGTAAATGTAAAAAAATATATGTAAAATTAAAGTTGTTTACAGTGGTCATGCCCTTAACTTCAAGGGAAACAAAAATTTTAAATGAACATAACAGTTACAAATTCCAACTAGCAGGAGGCAGACCAGTTCTCTATCTACAAAGCATGACCAAGGATTTGATTTCAGGACAACCGAGAAAAAATTCAGCGTGTTGCTGGGTAGAGGATTTTGACCTGGGATCTTAGAATTACAACACCATTACCCAAAACCACTTCGCTACACTGTCTCCTGAAAGTAGTGATAGATGATACATGAGAATTTTTAGGGTGGGGGAAAACAGTATTGCAATAATAATATTGTAGATTTTTTTATTACCGGCAAGGTGCATCCCCATGAGTAGCTCATTTGGAGATGTGAAATAAACCCTGGGAGACAAAATTACCCGGTAATTATGGTAGGTCAATGTACTTGTTTGCAACAGACATTCCATTGTTGATGGGCAAATTTATCATTTTTCCAGTGCTGAAGTGTTACCAGTACATAAGACAAGCATTTACTTTACCACCTTTAAATGCTTTAATTAAATTGTGATCCCTCTGACCCTGTTCAACCAAAGTATTTACCCAAAACATAATTAACGGTTTCTGTATGTGTCAGCAAGGCACTTCAGATTGCACAGTTTAGGTAATTGAAGCCATACCCTCTGCAATTATTATTATTTTTTACATTTAAATTTAAGTGAAGAAATTTATTCTTTTTGGATTTCTTTGCCTTGTTGACTTCAGCTTGATCTTGTACCGCCAAAGGAAAAAAAAAAAGGAAAATCGAAATTTAATATCTCTTTAAGATTACCTTAGAAAACGTTTATTCTCCTGTGGGCCCATTCGCATGGACATAGTGGAAAATGCTTTGAAATTCGATTTTCAACCAAAAGCAACTCGGCACTTTATATGCAATATTCGGTTCTAGAAGTAAATGCTACTATAAACGTTCAATCAGAAGATGAATTTCCAAAAATAACTTCTATGTTTTATACGCAAACTACATGTGTAAGCTTGTATAAAGAAACAGAACTCGAGACAGGTTGAGGTACTGTATATAAAATGTGAACTTTAATAAAGCTTAGCAGGTCAACACTACTTGACAGGGGCAGTCGTGAAACACTTCGACGCCAATAAAGGACACTGTTACTGAATTTTCTGTTAAGTGAAGGAGGATCGCGGTCGAAATAATTTATTTTGCTGTGCAGGCGTGAAGATGAGATAACACTCGACTGGGAAAATCTCAGCCCATGCAGTATACACAGAAACTTGTCCCGAAACATGTCACTCGCTCCTTGCTCATTTAAATTTTTAACTGCTCTACTAACCTAAAACAGAGCTGATCCTTCATTACATTAGTCTTGATTGTCTCAGAACTGCCACAAAAAATTATAACGGGAAGTAAACGGCAATAACCAGCAGCGAATTCGTTTTCTACAGTCAACTCGACACGCGACGCCATCTTGTTTCTTTTTTGCCAAGGCATTGTGCGCATGCTCCGTACGGTTCTCGAATGATTGACAGATTTCTTAACTGGGGCGATCATCGAAAGCGGAAAAGCGGTAAGATCAAAGATAGCTGCCAGCCCCCCCTGGGGGAGAGACAGTTTGTCCCTGTCGCGAGCAAGGAGAAAAGAAAGTGACTGATAGGGTACAAAACATTTGAATTCTGATGAAAGTGATCAGTGATTTGACAAATTTCTGCGATAGAAGATTGCTTGCAGTGCTTGGAGGTCGTTCTGATTCGGGGGAGGGGGGGGGGTGAACTCCCATATAAAAAGGACGGGGATGCTAGTCGGAAATTTTGAAAAGAACCCTAAATGAGAGACATCTGGGTGTGGCTCAAGCTTTTCTTAACCCCTAAAAGATACCAAAAAAATAGATATATAATTTTGAGGGGGACATGGGGGGACCCTGAACACCGCAACACCGCAAAAATAATACATAAACACCGCATCACCGCAAGAAAATTTGATGAAACACCGTCACCGCAATATAATCAAGTTACTTATCAATAAAAACGTATAAGGCAGTTGGGTTAAAGATTAAATAAACAATATTTGGCTGTATTTTGTGATAAATTTAACATATAAGGACGGATTAACGAAGATAACAGAGATAAATGTAGTTCTGCAAGTGCTAGACACCGCTAATAAGTTCGTTTCACCGAACACCATAGGTTAAAAAACACAAACATCGCACACCGTAGGGTTTGAGATCACCGCAACACCGCAAGATTAAATTTATTCACCGCAACACCGCATAAAAAATGATCAACACCGCAAACCCCCATGTCCCCCTCAATTTTTATTTGAATATTTCTTTGTGTGCTGCCCTAAACGAGACCATAATGGCCAGAAATATTGACGTTTTGCCAGATCACCCTAAGCGAGACCAAAAATTGCGAAATTTGCACCCCTAAGCGAGACGACGAGCATCCTCGTCCCTTTCATATGCGAGTCCCCCCAAGTTCAGATTGCGTGACACTCGCGAAATATGAAAAAACAAAAAGATCTAATGCCATCAAAAATACTCCCTTACAATGTGTTGGGTTGGAGAGAGATTTTCACAAATATACGTGATTTGCTACTTGTGCTTAATTATCGACAAAAAACGTCGAAAATAATAATATTTTACCTAGGCTACGCGCTGTGCGATACCGAGAGCGTGAAATCCCGTAGGAGAGTCGTAGGACTTTTTTTGCCGAAATTGAAATTTTCGCTGTTTTGCACAAATTTTGGGCCAAATATTTTGAGAACGTAAAATACGGCTCGTTCGAAATGGCTCTGTCCAGCCTTGACTTCGTCTTATGAGGGCTACGACAAAAACCTCAAACCCTCCTCTCCCCTCCCCCCCCCCCCCCAAAAAAAAAAACACACACACACACACACACACGATGAAATAGCCCAAAAGGACAACAGAAATCAAGAAAGGCGAGTACATTTTCTTTATTTTCTTGAAAATAAGGTAAAATTTCATTTCGTCAAGCGCTGTTATTGATATTCCACGATATTTAAAACTTCATACAAATCTTCTTCTTTTTTTTTGTCTTATAGAGCACTCAAATCTCCAACGGCATAAATTGTAACACAACAGTGTGCACTTTTAGTAGTCACGTCCCACTCGATACGCTTACAAAAATCACTCATGCGCTTACATAAATCATTGGTACGCTCACATAAATTGACATAAATCACTCAATCTTACATAAGTCATTCATACGCTCACACAAATCACTCACACGCCTACATAAATCATTAATTCGATCGATTTCTCAAATCGTGAGTTTGGGACGCCTGTGATACGCGCGGACTTCAATGATGTCTCCTCGGGTTTGCGGGGGGCAATTATCTTCCTTTCAAATTTCCGCTGGTAGCTTGTTCAAAAGTGTAGGGGCATTACCTAAGATAGCACGATGCTGTAAGATCTTTTTGAGCGTAAAACAAGGAGACAATAATATTAGTGCGCATGCGTTATCAGGGCCGTAGCAAGGAAAACAATTATGACTGAGGCAATGTCATGGTTAAATTCTCTTCCTAGGTATTTACTTTTCCCCTTCAAAATAAACATGCAAAAATGAAAACGAAATAAATGACATGAGGCAGGTACCTTGGTTTATCTCAAAGCGGCTACGGTCCTCCTGGTTATTTGATCGAAGACTGTAACAAAACTTTCTCTTTTTGTAAGACAACGGTTATTTGGTGATTTAAACAGTTAAGGCTTATGCTATTGGTTCAGCGCCTCGAAACGCCAAAACAGGTTATTTCATTTTTAGATGTCAGCAACTCGAGCCATTTCACTCAAGGAACTTCCTTCCTTATTGACTAGAACATCAAATCTGTCAAACTCATCAACTTCTCCATTTTTCAAAACCAAAATCCTATCACAGTCTCTAATGGTATTCAGGCGATGAGCTATGGTGATGACTGTGGAATCCTTCAGTTTCTCTCGCACTATCCTCCAGATTGTTTGTTCTGTGTCGGGATCCACGTGTGCAGTGGGCTCATCCAAGATGATAATCTTGTTCTGTTGCAACAGCACGCGAGCCAAACAAATTAACTGCCGTTCTCCTACACTGACATTTGCACCATGTTCCAACAACTCGTGATCCAGCTGTCCGTCCAGACTTTCTACCAACGCTTTCAACTGCACATCGTCCAAAGCTCGCCACAAATCAGCATCTTGAAACTGCGCCATAAGATCGAGATTTTTTCTCAGCGACCCACTAAAAAGGACCGGACTTTGGCCAAGAACGGATATACACCGTCGAGCTTCTTGGAGGTTGATCTCTTTTATTTGAATATCATCGACCATTATCTCTCCAACAGCGTCTGGCATGCGCATAAGAGCTGCCACAAAAGATGACTTCCCAGCACCTGTGCGGCCTGCAACACCGATCTTTGTTCCTCCTTTAATGCTAAGGTTAATCTTCTTCAGCACATGAGGTCCTCCTGGATAGTACATCAGTGTTACATTTTGAAATGTGATATTTCCTTCTCGTGGCCAGTGTTCCTGGGGAAGTCGTTCCACTTTGTATCCGGGCTCAGAGTCTAGTTTGGTGTACGTCATAACTCGTTCAACTGACGTCATGTAATTCTCGACATCTGAGGTAACTCTGACGGCAAATTGAGTCACACTCACAGTCTGAATGACGTAAACCAGTGCTAGTCCGGCAAAAGCTGATTAAAAAAGAATAAAGAAACCTTTTAGTTTCAGTGCTTTGCTTCTTTGTACACTCTTAATAATAATAATAATAATAATAATAATAATAATAATAATAATAATACAAATAATTTTATTTCTTTATTTCTAAAATATTTACAATGGCTAAAAATACATTCTGACTTAAATTTGAGCATACATTACAAATACGACTTATTTTTGGTTGTCTATTTACAGAGTAATTAATAATATATATAATAATAATAATAATAATAATAATAATAATAATAAATATTTATCACTCTTGATTTTGAAAAAAGAGTTACCAAAACTTATTTTATTTTCCGAGAAAGGCTGATTTGAAAGGAGGACCCGTTTCAAAGCAGGTATCTAACGGATCCTAAGTTATGCTTTTAAAGAATTGATACAATTCCTGTGCTAGCAGGCAGTGGAAGGCAGTGGAATGCTGGACATTATCAGAGATAAGTTTGACCCAAAAGTCCAACCCAATCTTCACAAGTTCTTGCAAGTATCGAATTTTTACTATGTATTTATGAAGGATATGTAGTTATCATAGGAATGCAGGGATTGTATCCCGGATTCGATTCCCCGACCTGGCACCATATGTAGGTTCTTTGCTGTTTTGTAAGGAATAATAATAATAATAATAATTAATATTTATATTGCGCATTTTCTATACAATAATCAAATGCGCATTACAAACATGACAATAGATACAGAATTAAGAACCTATTTAAATAAGCGAAAGCGACGAGTGTTCAAAATGGCTGTTTTCGGGTTTGAAATGTGGCAAATTTGTGACTCTGACCACGAAAACCGATTTTCTTAGTTTTCTTAAAATAAAAGGGCTTTTGGCGGAAACAATCTACATCAGGTTTGTCTCCTGCATAATAGCTGTAATATGGAAAAAAAAAAGAAAGAAATCGATATTTCAACTTCTGCCACGAAATCAAAAAGTTGCTAGTTTTTTTTGGACAGTCGCTCTTAAGGCCCCACAAACCTTCCCCAAGACAATTTTATCGAGCTTTTATATTAAAAAATGTTGTTCGTGCAGGCCGCTTTTAAGTTGACCATGGGTGATTACAGTCGAACTCCTATTATATTCAAATGCTCAGGTATCCTCTTATTAGTCATCTTTTCTTTAAAGGAAGTGTATGAGTGTAGGTTTTGTTTGTGGTTTTTTTTTTTTTTTTTTTTTTTTGTTTTTTTCTATTGTTCCTACGATAACTGTGAGCATTGGTGGGCCACATTTTGGGCACCAAGTTCAGAATTCTAGAGTCCAAGAGCAGGTGGTGTATAATTGCAGACAGAAACATATCTGGTATCTAAACCCGGGAAAGAAAGATAACTTTTGCATTGATTTTGCCTACAAGATACACTAACCGGCATCTTGGGACACGAAAACTGCCGCCAGAGCCACTGTACTAATTAACAGGGAGGCGAGAACATCCAACCGTACACCAAGCCATCTCGCACTTGCCATCACCATAACGTACGACTGATTATGAATATCCTGATATCTACAAGAAGAAAGGTAAGGAAAATCAAAGTATTTAATTTTGGGTAAAAGAAAATATACCAAGTAGCTTTGCTCATACACGAAATGCGCCTAGAACACTATCATGAAGATATTGCGTGAATTATTGAAGGGAGAGCAAATTGTAATTAGTTTTGAGCGTTTTTGGTTATTTTCCAAGACACAGCGACAAAATATGAAAAAAATCTGCCCAACCTTTTTAATTTGACTCAAAACCCTTGTTCACGAGCGTGAACTTACGATAGCCCCATTTATAGCTTCAGTGCAGTAGTAGGAAATGCTTTTACCAATTCCAGTCAATAGTCAACACCTGTCATTTTTTTCCCGGCAAAATCATCAAATATAAGTTTTCTCTCTTTTTACTGCTCTGCATTAACCCGTCCTTGTATTATGTTTTGTATGCGGCGATTACTACTTGACTTGACTACTGCCAAGTGAAAACCTATTCGTATGCAAGTGTACTTCAGAGGTTTTATCTCACATAGGTGTCTTTGAAATAGAATCTCTGCTTGCTTGGGTAAGGCCGATGACTTATGGAACTTTTGGAAAGATAAATTGTCAAATATTTTTTTGGTTACTTCAAGATTTGAATTCTACGCACAGGTTGAAGTAAAATCGCTTCTATGTTGACAAATATTTTTTTCAATTTCCTTAATTTTCATCAAATTAAAACAAAGGAAATCATAACCGTAAAGGAGGTTTGAATACCCGGTCTTAATTAGCATTTCATTTCTCTGTTAACTCCGCAATTTTTGTTAAGATTGAGAAGATATATCAATCACTCGAGAAAGTGTTTCATCGGCTATCCAAACATCTCGAATTTCGTCAAAACTACTCCGCTGCGCGTCGGATGTTTTTAACTCTCCTCTCGGTGTTTGGATATCCCGATGAAACACTGTCACTCGTGTTTGATATAAATCATCTAACCCTCCCCATCCTTCCCGTAGCCGTTCGCCCTATCTACCCCGCCCCCGCCCATTCCACACCTAATCCTTTCTTACCACTCTGGAATAAGGCAGCTGGTTATTAAGGATTGTGGGTTTACCAGCCCCGTCCTCACCGTCTACTCCGCCCTTCAGTCTTATATTCTACTCGCGCTCTACGCACTCTACTCCTCAACCTATTCTCCTAACGCATCATTGGTGCTTTTTTGGCCAAGCGGGGGTATGGGTATGATATGAATCAGACACTAGGCAAAAACCCCTCGAGCGATTAAAGAACCGGGTTCAATTCAGACCGCCCGGCCTTAATGATAAAAACTCTATAACGCACACCTGCAAAACTGCTCTACGAAATCGTTTTGTCTTCCTCTTGTTCGAATCGTGTCCAGTCCGTTCACGGTCTCCGAGAAGTGAGAGAAGACGGGACTGCGGCAGATGGACTCTAACCTTTTCAGCTCTCTGGATGTCTTTAAATAGTACCTTGAAATGTACACGGCTACCACAGTTATCGGAACAATAACAAGTAGAAGCCAAGGATTTGTGACAGTTGGTACAAGAACTGATGTTAATACCAGCAAATCTATCTGGATTGCTTTGAGAAACATTCTTGGTAACATCTCGTCCATGCAGCCTACGTCTTTAGAGAACCGATTCATGATTCGTCCCACAGGGTTTGAATCAAAAAACAAAACTGGTGCTTGTAGAACAGCCATCACCATTGTATCATGGAGTCGCTCAGAACATCTTAGAGAAATCAAAAGGAACACGCATGCTCGGATGATGCCAAACAAAAAGGATCCACCGACTAGACAGCCATAGATAGTCAGGTTGCTGTTGTTTTTCTGATTTTCTGGGTGTTGCTTTGTCAAAAACGAGAGCCACACGTCAGGAGCAACTATCATTGCTGAGAAAAAAAGAAAAAAAGCAGTATCATGATAAGAGAGGAAATGTGAGAACAATGTATGAATTACTTTTAGCGACGACGCCATGACACGGTGGTATCTGTTGCGATCAACCGATCAATATATCAAAAGAACACGAAGCAAAATACTTCTGAAAAGTTAGAATGTTGATGAGTTCTATTAAATTCAGGAACAGACATCTTTACATTTTTTAATACAATGGAGAGCGTTTGACCTTGCATGCTTGCTCCCGAGAAGTATCGTATGTCGGATGTCACACAACAAGATAACGCATTTTTTGTGGAACAAGTGTTCAACACAGATATTGTCAGCTACTTTTATTTACGTTAATTTTTTGACAATTTTCATGAAAAGTTTTAAGACCCCCTCGAGAAACGCCATTGTTTTTGCATGTATTGCGTGCCTTTTATTCCTTTGAACATATCAAAACATTTGTCTTAGGGCTGATTACATACAGTATGTAAATATAAGTTGGATCGGTTAAATACCATTAATTGCTTATGACATTGTTGTTGATGGTTTTCACTGCTGACATTCTCGCTATTATACTATGCTACGTTATTTGTGGCAGGTTGCAGATAAGAAACGTTTGTCCTAGAAAAAGCCTTTGACATCATAGAATTTGTATGCGGCTTACCTTGAGCGATGAGACACAAGCAAATTAGGGCAAAGATTGCCAACGGATGCATCCCACTTCTGAAGTAGTCCCAGTATAGCTTAGAGGACACCACTCCGATTGAGCGATCTTCTTGAGATATGTCCAGGCCTTTGTATTCCTTGGCTAGCGCCGCGATTCTATTACAGCTATCAGGATCTTCAATTTCCTCTTCAACCTCCCCAGCAAAGGCTTTACCTGGCTTGTTGTCTGTCAGAACTTTATTATAGATCCGGTCAATAGTTGTATTTAGAAAGCCTTGTTCTTGCAACTCATTGAAACTTCCTTTTCCCAAAACACGACCTTTGTACAGCACAATCACTTCGTCAGCTTCTTTCATGTGTTGTTCTTGATGGGAGGTTAATAACCGGGTTTTATGGGCCTGTAGGCCTTTAATGCATTTTTCAAAGATATGCTGGCCAACTTTGACGTCCACTGCACTCAGAGGATCATCTAATAAGTAAATGTCTGCATCGGCATAGACTGCCCGTGCTAAGCTTACTCTAGCCCGCTGACCACCACTTAATACAACACCGCGTTCTCCAACAATTGTTTGGTCATTGTCAGGAAACTGCTGGATGTCTTCCGTTAGGGCGCATGCTTCGGTAATTGTTGTGTATTTGAGTGCATCATATGGAAGTCCAAACAAAATGTTTTCTCTTATCGTTCCAGAGAATACCCAAGCCACCTGTGGCACGTACGCAAGAGTTCCCTGGCAGGTTATGGTTCCACTGGTGTCTGAGATTTCGCCGGCGATTGCGGATAAAAGAGTAGATTTTCCACTGCCCACTGGCCCAGTGATTACTGTTAAAGTTCCTGACGGTGTCGTGAATTCGATATCTTGCAGAATAAATTCATCTTCTCGCTTGATTTGCTGATGCGTCATGCCCGACACACATAAAGTCATCGACTTGTCTAGATCTTTCACTTGCTCATCAGCGGTAGAAAATTTATCCTTTTTCTCATGATGGTCATTTAGACTGCCCTTAAATTTTACGGAGCTGCTTTCCATGTTACTTGGATCTCCTATTGTCTGATTAGGAAGACTTTCTAAAAATAGGAAATTCTCTATACGGCGAAGCGAGGCATAAGCTTCAAAAATTAGCAGGAAAGCATAGGCCAAGTTGAAACAAGCGAATTGACTTGCCATATTGAGAAAAGAAAGAAGCATGAAAACATTAACAGGTGTGAGGTGCTGACCAGTTAGAACAAGAGTAATGATTGACACCAGGGCCGCAATTGGTGCTGAAACATACTCCAAGCCTGCTACGCCAGACAGAAGAGCACTCTTCTTACGGATGATGCTGATTTCATCTCTGCAAACGAAATAAAGATTATTTTAAGAATTTTATCGCAAATATACAGACTTTTTTCACCCGGAGTATAGACTGAGTGCGGTCTGCATATTCTGGTTATATTGATAATGATAATGATAATCAATTTATATAGCGCATTTTTCATATGTAATGTTCAAATGCGCTGTACACATACTGTAATTTACTACACAAAGGCCAGACCACAACACCGGGAACTTCATGCCCTACTCTTTGCGAATAGTGTGTGGGTTCTTTAACGTCCCCTGTTATAAGACTGAAGATACAGGAGACGGGACCTACGGTTTATCGTCCTTTTCCGAGAAGACTAGAATGTCTAACCATTTGCAGATGTAATTACAAAGGCAGCACATTCTCCTCAGTTATTTTAACCCTTTGACCCCCACATTTTCCTCAAAAAACGCGTTTTTTTAGCCGCTAAACTGAGATTTTGGTGCTATGTCTGGAATTTACCTCAACTTTGCAAAGAAGCACTTTTTCACACTTCAGCAACATTTTCATAAAGATTCTGTGTAAAAATGTAGAATATTTTACTTTGTGCATGCGCATAAGCCGAAATTTGGACTTTTTTTTTTTTTTTTTTTTTTGCTGAACCGTTCCAAATTTTTTTTTGCCCCTTTTGCTTCCTTTTTTCTCGCTTTCTTATTCTCGTTACTTTCTACTCTTCATATCCTATTTTTGGCCAAAAAAGTTTTGACATTATCAATGGAAAACCCTGAAAAGGGGACCTGACCAATTACAGGTGTACTGCCTCTACCGATTGGCACAAAAATGATTTTGTTTTTGATTAGCTCTGTCAGAATGCAACTGATATTCAAAATGAACAATCCTGTAGAAAGGTCGATTCAAGCTCTATCAGATTCTTATCACGAAATTCCACTGACGTGCTAATTAATGACGTCACAAGTGAATCAATGACTGAAGATACAGGAGACGGGACCTACGGTTTATCGTCCTTTTCCGAGAAGACTAGAATGTCTAACCATTTGCAGATGTAATTACAAAGGCAGCACATTCTCCTCAGTTATTTTAAGACCCTTAGTTTTGGTCCGGTCAATAGTTCCTCCGAATTTGCAGGTTTTCAAGTACCTCATCGAAAAATTGGAACACAAGCCTTTTGGATAAAGTGTTTACCACCGTTTGGTTTGATACGCGACGCCAGAAATCAAAACACCCGCGGAAACGTTTCCAAGATTTCCGTCAATCAAAGTTTGAAGGGGTTTCCGACAACGTTTCGCCCGATCGATCACGAAAGTGAACTGGTGATAAATAAATTTGGCAGATATGGTAGATATATTTCTTCCTACCTTCGTGTATCTTTTATCTTTTTTCTGTATTCATCTTCCCACGCATGCGTTTTGATAGCACGAATCCCAGAAACCACTTCGTTCATCAATGAGATGCGCCGGTCGGATTCTGCAGCTGTGCGCTTGCGCAGTTTAGCACCAGCATAAGATAGCACGACGAAATAAGGAACAAGAAAATAGAAGAAAATTACTCCCATAACAGCCTGCCAGCCAATAAACACCAGCAGCAAGGCGATAACTGGCACAAGTACAAAAGGAGTAACAACTGCCGCGAAGAACATTTTGACAGTTGATTCGTCTAGTCGCTGAACATCGTTTGATACCAAGTCAATTACTTGACCTGTTGTAAATAATGACAATGCATGTTTGCTGAGGACAAGCGTCTGAAAGAAACAAAATAAAAAATAGCAAGTTTAGCTCGCTTTTTAAACAAAATTCATACAAGGTTTACGTATTTTTTCTTGAGTTGTTCGCTGTGGTATGCATTTAAATGCAATTTCCCCCATAAGCAATATACGGCCAGACCAACTGCAATTTCATTTGAGCTTACCTTGAAGTAAACAAGACCTTTTAGGGAGCTTCTAATTCTGACACTCAGCAGCTCACATCTGTAATCAAACTGATGCATACTAAGGCAACGGATTAAAGCGTTAATTCCCATAGCTAATGCACAACCGTAGAGAAGATAATTTTTCTGCGGTTCAGGGGTTGATATAAGTGCAAAAATCAAATATCCAAGAAACAGTGGTTGAAGAAGGAGACAAATTGAACTCAAAACGCGGGTGAAGATGATGATCACGCCTTCCTTAACAGAGAGCATCTTAAATACGCTTTTCCAAAGTTTCGGCCTTTTGCCGCTTTCTTTGCATTTTGTGTTTTCTTCTTTCCAATTTGTTTGAAGCTGCTCGGTCAATGTACAGGTAAAGTTTTGTTCTGAAAGTGGTAAAAAATCGTCTTCCTGTAAAACTTGCTCACTGCCTGTCTTGAAGACACTGTTCATCCATTGAAAGAAAAGAAGAGACACAAAGCTGACGTTTTCTTTCTCTCCCTCGGTGGTGATCCTCTTGTATCCATTTCTTGCCATGATACTAGATACTGTTAAACGATAAAAACAAGATTTAAGAATCATGTACGGAGATTGTAACGTAGTGTGAATTGAAAGGCGACTTAGCCTAAATTTAGTAATGATTTAATGAAATACTCCATCCTGTGGGTCTCCGAATCTTTTGATTTGATCTCGAAAACTCGAGATCTCCCCTTGGAGAATAGAACCAACAGGAAAACAAGTAAATTTCTCTATTTATGAATAAATGTTACGCCTCAGCGGTCCTTTAAAGCGGGTTTTGATCACGCAATTTAACTGCGAACATTTGATAGTTTATAAATGCTTCAGTAATTTAAAATTGCAAAACTTGAAACAAACCCAAATTTTGCATTGTTACCTTGATACTACACCTCGATCTGCATGTTTTCCGGTTGGTGCACAGCATTAACGGTATTGTCATACATCGCAATTCTTCTAAGGAGCCATTCGATCTAGAAGACTAATCACCCGAGGGGTTCTTCAATCCATTGATCAAGCCAATAGGTAGCCAAACTGGGTGCTTAAGTTTGACGTTATCTTTAGTCAAAGCAGTTTTAATTGCTGAATATTTTGAAGTGTTTTTACACAGAATGAGAGGTTTGTTAATCTCTCAAAAGCAGAGAATGTAGATCTCGAACTTGCTATCATTTAGATTTAGTATTAAGTGAGGCTTATAGAATAGCTATGAGACCGATTTCAGTTTTCACTACTAATTTATACGTATGCCTAATGAATACGCAGGAGCTAGTTTCGAGAGTTGTTCTAAATGTTAAATATTCTCTGTCAGTCGCCTTGGCCACGGAATATTGAGCACATCTCATCAAAGGAGCGGCAGATCTAGAGTAGCTATGAATAAAATTGTTTTAGGCATTACACTATCAACAATTTAAATTTCTTTAGCTATTAATAAGTTTTGGGCTTCAGCGTCCCTCACCGAGGTTGAATCATGCGACTCAATGAGAGTCTCCAGATAGTGCATATTTGATTAGCTAGTTACCGTGAGCCATTAATTTCAAATTGCAAAACTACTTTGCTTGAAACGAACCAAAAATTATTTGATACATTTTTTTGTTGAAATATTTCTCTCTAAGGAGGATATAGGCATTAACTGTCAGACGCACGTATTTGAGTGTTGGTAAAAGGAGAAATGAGGTGTGCAGATCATTTTAAGAAAGCGAATTTGCGATCTTATTGAACTTATTTGATTTTCCAGCTAGTTATCCTCAAACTAATCGGACTCAAGTTAGACCAGACTGTAGTTCGAAGGCTGTTCTTTCGACGACCGGGAGAACTGTCGAAACTCACTGCGAAGGAAATAATTGTTGTCGGCAGTACCAGATTATTCGGTCTTGAAGTTGTATGCCTTGTATAAATGTATACATCTCTCGGACTCGGATATCGTAAAAACGTTCAACATTTGTGCAAGTCTCGGTGTCGGATTTTTAAACAAGGGACACGGTGTCTCGACTAGTTTCGGATAAACCATTCGCCACCCTACAAATCATTGTCGATTATACTTATTACATGGAAAACGGCTATTTCCCACTTGCGTGATATATTAAACGCATAAATAATAAGGACTTAAATAGAAAAGAAATCATAACCGTGACGGTGATTGGATGATTTGTCAGTTAATGAGCGCATATTTTTTCGTTCGTTTCGTTTTCTTTCTCCTTAGTCTCAGTTTTGATATAAAAGATATCTAAAACACCCGAAACAGTGTTTCGAATAGCACGAAGTTCATCAAAAATACCCCGCTGCGCGTCGTATTTTCAACTCCGTTCTCGGTGTTTATATTACTTAAAATCCTCGTTAATAGTTTCCAAATTACCATTGTTACCTTTCTCTTCTGCGAGTCGCTTTTTCTCCTGGGCTTCACGTTTAAGTTGCCCTGGCAAAATTACGTTGAATCATGTGTAGTAAGAAGTGCAAAATACAATTCTTCGATCCTTCTCTCACTTTGGAAGCGGTGTTCGCCATCGCAGGGACAATTCGCGTTGCATGTGGTTCATGACTTTAGGGCTTCTTTAGAGGCGATGAAAAACGGGCATAAATTAAGACTAAAGGAAAGTTAGATACGCTTGATCCCTTTTGAATAGAATTAAAGTAGCCATGTCGCGATATTTTAAGTAATTGTGGTGATGCATAGATTTAATTTCAGATTAAAGGAAACCTCAAAATCATCGTTTTCTAAACATTGTAGAAACGGTCATTTGAACTGTGTGGTGTTAATGTTTTGGTGCAACTGATTTTAAGGTCAAATGAGCCAAAATTTCGATTTTCTATTAATTTTCAGCCGATGTGTTGATTAAGACCCAAATAAACATATTCTTAAGTTTCAAAGTAATGGGAATTTTATTAAAGAAATAAAAAGGCACCCGAGTGCTTTGTTAAGTTATATGAATATCACGCATTTATCCAGTTGAGCTGAAAACAGTTACAATACATTTGTGACGGAAAAATTGACTCAACTGCTTTTACAAATCCATGCATTAAATGAGAAAGGGAGTCCGTAGATTTACACACCTTTTTGATCACTCAATAAATACATCCTCTATACAAGCTTTCTAAATAGTGTTTGATTTGTCCTACCTCGATCGTTCTAAACAACATAAACAAATATATTTTAAGCAAATGAAAGATCATCGCAGTAATGTACTCAACTTAAGCAGTTGAGAAAAGCAAGCCTGAAAAAAAAATCAGGCTTGAACGGGAATCGAACTTGAAGTTTTAAAGTTTTGTCGGGAAACTTTCGTGAGTATAACCCACGACATACCGCAGAATATGCAACAGCTTTCTAGCCTCCTGATTGGCTGTATTGTTCATGGCATGAGGGAAAGGTAGTCTGCTACGCAAGGAGTATTTTTACAGGGAGAACAAAAATTCAGCAAATTGTCCCCAGGCTACATTTGATCCACTTTCAGAATAATCACTATTCATAAATGTAAATGTCACAGCTGAACATGTAAAACAGGATGTGAGATTACTCTCTTGAGCAGAACTAACTGCGTTTTCCCCTCGCTGTGACCACGGGCCGCTTATTTTGGCCTCTATGCAGTACCTAGTGTTTTTGTTTAAAACAACTCCTCTATCAAACAAAACATCAAAACCATAAAAGAGACCTATTTTGTTCTGGACAAGCTCTGAGCAGAACTGTCCGCTTTTGGACACCACAAGTGATTTATTTTTGGCATCCTTAACGTTTAAATTTATGGAATAGCTGTTGTTCTCACTGCCAAAGAAGCACAGCCCATGCAGAACAATGTCTCTGTCCACTGAGAAATCTATGCCATCATAAGGGCCACACACCCAAAGATACTCCGATACATGACGGAATCTACAGCATCGTTGCCTGTCAGTGCTAAATCCAAGTCTTCTTCGTTCTGGAAATCCTACTGGCGACCTCGAGACTGAATTTAGATATTTGATGATGTCGATGATTTCATCTGTTGTTAAAATTTTACTGTCTAACACCACACTAGCAAAATCATCTTGCTTCATAGCTGGAAAGCGTATTTCTTTAATTATTCCTTCTCCGAGAATCTTCCTCTTTATTGCACCATCTGGCGCTAAACCTTGCTTCTCACATTCTTTTGTTGCCCACAGTTCAACAATTTTAAATAATTCTATCTCTTCAATATTCATAATGTCCCTTTTGACTAATTCTTCAAGTAAGGACCTCTCAATTGTCGCAAATCCACCTGAATTCACAGCCTCTTCTGTCCGTTTGTCAATCACTTTCCAGCATAGATCCACCAGGTTTTTCTCGTCGTATTTCTGTGCAGATGGCAAGATGCTGAACACATTTGATGGATCTAAGTTATCTTGAAGATATTCCATGCATTTATCAGCCAGTGAAGGCACCATATATTTCTTCGCCAAATACAACACTCCCATTACATTACTTCCACTCAATATCACTTCATCGCTGTACAGGAAACGAAACAACTCCAACAGGCTCTCGTACTCACAGTCAGGCAGTTCAATACAGTCTCTAGTCTCCGCCAGCTTTCCGAAAAACATGGCTTCAAACACAGGACTGCCAATCGAAAGCACAAGCTTGTGAGCAGGAATAGCTTGCCTTTCACCAATCCCATCAACAGCTTTTCGAGCGACAAACGTCACATCGCTAAAGCGATCGTTGTTAAAAATAAATTTGCTTCTTTCTCGAATGGTTGGACTAGTTGTCTGCCAGTTTTCGTCCAGGACAGACATAGCTTCCTTGTAGGGTGTTGTAGCGAGATTAAAAACAAGATTGTTTTTCCAAAATACTTGGACTCGCGATCGTAAGTGGTACTTTTAAAAAATTTGAATAAAAAAGTGCTTAGCTAGCATGCATTTATCACTCAGTCTGTCATGACCGAAAACTTTTGCCATCATATGACATGACAGAAACGTAGAGAAAGCAAGGTTCTTGTTAGAGTGTTCTGTTTTGGGATTACAGATCGAGTTTGCGGACAGCACATATTTGAGAAAAAATAGGATAAAATAAGTGTTGTCATGGGAAAACTGTTATCGAGCTTTCGTTAACATATACACTTAGCTAACAGGCACTTATCACTGATTCGTGACTAACCATCTTATAAAACGAAAGCGAAACGCAAATTGAAATCGAATAAACAACAAAGCAAAATTTGACTGCCAGTGGTTCAAATTGCACCTGCAAATTAAGCAATGTTTTTGTTGGAGTCTTCAATTTTCAACAAAGTTTGCGCCAAAGGGCGCTTATTTGAGAGGAATAAGATATAAATTGTTGTTCAAAGACGACCTATGACAGTCACTCAGCTTGTCCAAAACCCATGACAACTTAAAGTCACTGTAATATTAGACTGAGCGCTAGAGATGAAAAAGAAAGAATATAAATTATAGGCTGTCATCAGTCATAGTCTAATAGTTCTCCAAAGCGAACCGAAGTGCCTGTCAAATGTTAGATTAATTACATCAAAGGTTTTTTAAAGGTAGGTTTATACGAAACAAAGGTTTAAACACGCTACGAGCAAGGTCAGCCGAAGTAAACACTGGTGAATAACTACTCTATTGGGTGATTTACTTACTATTAACTTTCTTTCAATATTTTAATGCTTTCTTGCCACACTTCATGTTTTGAAAATTTGAAGTTTCAGTTTTCTATTCCCGATACTGCCTCTACGTGCTTTCAACTTGAAATCAAGGAAGCGAAACACGCTGCATAAAGGGTGGGAAAAAACCCTTGCTCGACATGTCCAAACACATAAATATACATCACTTTGTTCTTTGTTGATTATTTTCCGATCCTATCCCCGCATATTTCAGTTTTCTTTTTGTTAATATTATCCTTATTCTATTTCTTTCACATTCTATCACTTTCATGCTGTAGTTATTTATCAATATACTGGATTATTTTAAGATCTATATCACAGCGCTAATGACAAATATTCCTTTCAGTTCAAACTAGTGATGGATTCTATTCTGGTTCTACGAAACATTAAACTAGTAATAATCACATTATTTAAGCGCGTTCGTTGTGTTGTCGAGTTGCAGGCAAAAGTTAAGATTTGAACGCAACAAATCTTAACTTTTGTCTGCAACTCGCAACACAACCAATTAACCAATGTGATTATTGCTAGTTTAAATAGTACTGTGTCAAAGGTTTTTCTTAATTCAAAGTCTTTTTTATTGGAAACCTTTGTTAGAAGTTTTCAATTTAAACTGTTAAATGATATTACATTTACTAATTCGCGATTAGCAAAAATCGGTTATGTTCCAAATGATACTTGTACATTTTGTAAAAATGAGTCAGAAACAGTATATCATTTATTTTATCACTACTCTTTACTCATCTTCGCTTTCGTCGTGACAAAAGTAGTTTTGCAGGAGGCATAAAAATAAAACGCCTGTTTTCCAATTGCATTGCAACTGTTTCGAGGACATGTTTTTGAGAGTGTACAGTAACTTTGTTTTCGCTGGAGAGAAACAACCAGAGAAAATGTTTGCGTTCACTCGCGGTAATGAATCCATTTTAACAATGCGTAATTATAACGCTTTTGAATGACTTCATGGCCTTCATAATCATCATCTCCCTCGCCAGAACTATCGAGAACCCGTATTTCTCGGCGGCGTATGCTGTTTTGAGCATGTGATCCGATATTCCTACTACTTGTAACTTTTAAAGGAGTTAGTTTTTTTTTGGAACCATAACTCTTAGGGCCTGTTAAAGAGCTTTTCTCTCCCCCCCTAGCTTTTCATACGTTTCTTTATAAATAGCTGCGAACCGTTTACATGGGAAATTGAAAAGTTGGCTCGAAGGGGGGAGGGGGAGGGGGGCACGGTAGCCATGGGTTAAGGGTCACTCGTTTGAAGGTAGGGTGACCCTGGGGAGCGAGCCAACTTTTTCTCCATATAAACAGTTTGGTTATTTTTGCCTCGACTACCAGGGACAAGTTAGCACATACGGAGCATGCGCAAACGCTATAATCGGCAAAACAAAATTGCAGATAAATTGAAATCGAAGTTGGCGGGAAATTTGTCCAAAAATGGTCTTGGTTGATGTTTCAGCAGCGTTCCTGATTTTAGAAAAGGCAGCCATAGCAAATGTTTTAAAGCAACACTCGCAAGTCTTTTGAACCGAGAGGGCCAAGTTTTGGCCTGGCCAATAGGGACAACTTTCTCATATGAACACTTGGCAAAAGATGGCTCGGGGGAGAGGGTAAACCTCCTATACCTGGATCAACTCTCTTCCATATAAACAGGCTTTTATTATCAGTTTTTTCACACCTCACTGGAATGAACATGAACACTGAACAGTTATTGTTAATCATAATTTAATCCATCCTATTTCGCACCTTTACTTTTAGTATAAATTAGTTTTTTTCCAACACATTTTTAACTTGATAATGGTGCCAAGTTGACACCGAAATTTCGTTCCGTTTTTTCGCTAATCTTTATCAATAACAATATATACGTAGCCGCGAGCAGGCTCATTGGGGCAACGTGAATATTGAACTTTCGAGCGCCGAAGGCGCGATCCCGCGAGTGCCGAAGGTGTGCCCGCTTCGCCCACGCACTCGCGCCTTCGGCACTCGCGGGATCGCGCCTCGGCGCTCGAGCAGTTCAATATTCACGTTGCCCCCGAATAGAGAGCCTGCTCGCAGGCTATATATAGCGATGAAAATGTCCACGGTGTGCAATGTATTTCTCTTTGTTTTTTAGTGAGAGCAAATGTTCATTTTACCTAAACCAGAAACCAGCTGTAAGCCAAACGTGCGCCAATTTGTCTGAATTGTCGGCCTCGTTTATTTGCATTTGGATATGTGACCAGGCGCGCGGCAGGATTTTAGACAAGTGACATCTTGGATTTTACAGCGCGCACAACATTAACTGAAACAGCAAAATACTCTGCTTTTCAAGGCCAAATTTGCGAAAAAGTTCACTCGAATCGACTCGGAACTCTCTTCAGTCTAATTTTAGTTCACTGAAACTTTGTCGGTGTCACGCAACAGGGGGAGTAGGCTGGCGTAAATTTTTTGCGTAACCAGCGCCAGTGCTGTGCGTCACCAGTACATCGGTCCTGCGTCACCAGGACCGAAAGTATACACTATGTACGTACTGTATATACCTGATTGAAGAAACTTTGACCCGTGAAAAGCATAAACTTTTTTTTTTTTTATAAGTTTTTATTTTTGGTTTTTTTTTTTTTTTTTTTTTTTTTGTGTTTTTATTTTTTTTAATTTTTTTTTTAAAACATAGAACGATGCGACCTTAATCTTTGCTGGGAAATCGGAAGAAGCTAATCCCGGTTGGTTTTTGGACCCTGGATAAACATTATGACAAGATGGGTTGCATAAATCATGCTCTTAACGCTCCAATAGAAGAAAACATCGTGATTGTGAATAAATGGATTATTACTCAGCTTGCCGATGCTGTCTACCCAGAATGCCATTCGGTCTTATCGTTAATGGAATGCTTTTCACAGGGTCAACATTTCTTTAATTAGGTGTACCGAGCGGTCTGTCTGGCTCTTAGGCAGCTAATCTATCTTTCCTTAATAACTCTACTCTTTATTTTTTTTCCTTTCTCCTCCCTTTCTTTTTTTTTTTTTTTTTTTTTTTTATTTTTTTTTTAAAAAAAATTTAAAAAAAAATTCCCCCTTTCTACCATAAAGGTATAGTAGTATAATCTAGTATACACTGATTTATACAGCAACAGTTTTCTTAATTGATTATTAAACTATGTTTTTCGTCAGTTGAACAGCACACGACTGCTTTTGGTATGGTCACTTTAAATTTTCATGTTTGCAACTCGAGCCATTTCACCTAGGGCACTTTCTTCCTTATTCACTAGTGCATCAAACCTGTCAAACTCATCAATTTCTCCATTTTTCAAAACCAAAATCTTATCACTGTCTCTAATGGTGTTGAGGCGATGAGCTATAGTGATGACTGTGAAGTCCTTCAGTTTTTCTCGCACTATCCTCCAGATTGTTTGTTCTGTGTCGGGATCTACGTGTGCAGTGGGCTCATCCAAGATGATGATCTTGTTCTGTTGCAACAGGACACGCGACAAACAAATTAACTGCCGTTCTCCTACACTGACGTTTGCACCATGTTCCAATAACTCGTGATCCAGCTGTCGGTCCAGACTTTCTACCAACGCTTTCAATTGCACATCTTCCAAAACTCGCCACAAATCTGCATCTTGAAACTGCGCCATAAGATCGAGATTTTTTCTCAGCGACCCACTAAAAAGGACAGGACTTTGGCCAAGAACAGATATACACTTTCGAGCTTCTTGGAGGTTGATCTCTTTTATTTGAATGTCGTCGACCAATATCTCTCCATTAGCGTCTGGCATGCGCATAAGAGCTGCCACAAAAGATGATTTCCCAGCACCTGTGCGGCCAGCAACACCGATCTTTGCTCCTCCTTTAATGCTTAGATTAATTTTCTTCAGTACTTGAGGTCCCCCTGGATAGTACACCAGCGATACATCTTGGAATGTGATATTTCCTTCGCGTGGCCAGTGTTCCGGGGAAAGGCGTTCCACTTTGTATCCAGGCTCAGAGTCCAGATTGGTGTACGTCATAACTCGTTCAACTGACGTCATGTAATTCTCGACATCCGAGGTTACTCTGACAGAGAATTGAGTCATGTTCACGGTCTGAATGACGTAAACCAGTGCGAGTCCGGCAAAGGCTGATTGAAAGAAATTAAAAAAAACACGTTTTACTTTTTTTTTCTGTGCACACTCACGTTTGTAGTGAATGATTTCTCGAAGCAAAATTTAATTTGTGCAAATAGCTTAATTTCTGGGATATCCATTTCATGACAGGAAGCTAACAGTCAGGAATTGTTCACATCAGTGACAATAGCTGTTGTTCGCGGGCGTAATTATTATGTTTTTGGCCCGACTCAGCCTCAAAATGAGCTCTGAGAAGGGGAAAAAACAAATTAACGCCAAGAACTTCAACTTTATTATTATAATACTATTCTTGGTTTTGCGTGACGTCATCAAAATTCTTAAACTCAGAATCGCAAGCTAAGATCCCTGAGTTTTTATCCTTCACTGGCTATTAGACGTCCTTAATATATATCATTTTAAAGGTTTTTAGCTCGATAGCAATCGCCGTCTTTTAGATAGAGCATTTTGAATATTGGAGTTTTACGCCACACGAGGTCCAAGATGGCCGCCAGAAGGCTGTCACGTTCTCTTGAAAAAATTATTTTTAACAATCTGAACAGTTGAGGTTTTTCTAGAAGTGTTTATGTCAATGTTTACTTGTTCACGAAGGTGATCTGACCGCTTTTTGTAGCAAAATTTAATGCATTGATTTCCGGCGGCCATGTTAGAGTCGAAAACCAGTTGGACTCCAGCATGGCGTTTCCATACTGTGCTCTCTAAATTTGCGTGAAATATTTTGACGGATAACTCGAAAACGGAACAACACACTGACCTGAGACTTGGAAAAAAGTTTATTTAGTAGTTTTCTACTACCTATAATATTCTTGATTTTTTTGACTTAATAGCTTTGGATTTATTTTTTCGCGGCGTGACAGTGGCGTGACAGTGAAAGCCACCTATTATAATCATTTCATCGGGCATTTAGTTAAGGAATCCTGAAAAACAGTAAACAATATCTTGAATACTGCTGTTACGAGTTGGCGTTATTTTTGATTGAAAAAAAAAGGTTTAAAAATTTGCAAAACTCGGTAGAAAAACTGCAAAATTAGTCAAACAATCTTTGCTTGAAAGGGAAATTAGAAAATTCTTTCGGCAGCAAAGAAATAGTCGTCATTTAGAAATGTTAAAATTAATTGTGCTGTTAACTGAACCGGCAGTTTATGTAGTTTGTGAATATAGTTTTGATAACGTATTGGTGTAGTATGTGTTCCGGTGTTGAGCCCGGGAAGACAAAATCCTTTAATTGGAAGCCTTACTACAATATAATGTACCCACCAGCATCTTGAGACACAACTACTGCCGCTAGAGCCACTGCAGTAATAAACAAAGAAGCGAGAAGATCCAGGCGTACACCAAGCCACCTACCACTTGCCATCACCAAAACGTACGACTGATTATGAATATCTTGATATCTACAGGAAACAATTACAAGGAACTTTAAGAAGTTGTGTCTGTAATACCTAGCCTTCGAGCAGGCTCTCTATTCGGGGGCAACGTGAATTGAACTCTTCAAGCGCCGAAGGCGCGATCCCGCGAGTACAGAAGGCGCGAGTCGGCGAGCGATCAGTATAAGTACACGACAGTCTTGCAACACACAAGAAATGAGCGAAATCTATTTTTCAAGCCAGATCGACCAGACCGGTATTGCAGACACAACCTCTAAATCCGATGCCATACACGTTTTATTCAATTTCATAACACGAGGATGAAAAGAATTGATGTTTTGCGTGAAACATTCTTTTGGTTTCTTTGGTTGTTCTGTTGAGTGAGGGACTTTTTCTGTTAGTTTGTTTGTTTCCTTTTTTGTTTGTTAGGAGGAGGTATGGGGCACTTTACATGCTTAAAAGTGACAGAAGACAGCTTGGTAGAGCATCTTCGTTTTCTGTTAAATACTCTTGGAGGAAATTGTCATACCGCAAAGTCAAGACATTGCCACTTTGCTGTTTCTCTTTGGCTTACTTGCATTTCATACCCCTATTAAGTCAGTTCATTTATCATTCCTCAATAAAGAAGACTGTATCACGTTAGTTTTAACATACCTGTAAAACTGATTCCACGAAATCTCTTTGTCTGGCTCTTGTCCGAATCGTGTCCAGTCCATTCAGTGTCTCGGAAATGTGAGAGAAGACTGGACTACGGCATATGGACTCTAGCCTTTTCAGCTCTCTGGCCGTCTTCAAGTAGTATCTCGAAATGTACACGACTACCACAGTCATCGGAACGACAACAAACAAAAGCCAAGGATTTGTTACAGTTGGTACAAGAACTGATGTTAACACCAGCAAATCCATCTGAATTGCTTTAAGAAACATCTTTGGTAACATCTCGTCCATGCAGCCTACATCTTTGGAGAACCGATTTAAGATTCTCCCCACAGGATTTGAATCAAAAAACAGAACTGGGGCTTGTAGAATAGCCACCACCATTTTATCGTGAAGTAGCTCTGAACATCTTAGAGAAATCAAAAGGAATACACATGCTCGAATGATGCCAAACAAAAACGATCCACCGACTAGACAGCCATAGATAGTCAGGTTTGTGGCGCTTTTCTGCTCTTCTGGGAGTTGTTTTGTCACAAACGAAAGCCACGCGTCAGGAGCAACTATCATTGCTGAGAAATAAGAAAGAAGCGAAGTCAAATAAAAACAGCGGAGGGACAGGTTTTGTGCTGCTGTCGTTCTTCTTTATGTAAAAATACAAAATGCTACACTAGTTATGTTTACGAGAAACGGTTTGCCTTAGAAGAAGATCTCAAAATGAGAACGAAAGCGTCCTACCTTGAACGATGAGACAAAAGTAAATCACGGAAAATATTGCCAGCGGATGCATTCCACTTCTAAAGTAGTCCCAGTACAGCTTAGAGGACACCACGCCGATTGAGCGATCTTCTTGTGATATGTCCAGGCCTTTGTATTCCTTGGCTGACGCTGCCATTTTACCACAGCTAGCGCTACCAGCATCTTCGCTTATTTCCTTTTCAGTCTTCCCAGCAAAGCTTTTATCCGCCTTGTCGTCTATCAGAATATTTTTATGGAGCCGGCCGACAGTTGTATTAAAAAAGCCTTGTTTTTGCAAACCATTGAATCTTCCTTTCGCCAAAACGCGACCTTTGTACAGCACAATCACTTCATCGGCTTCTTTCATGTGCTTTTCTTGATGAGAAGTTAACACCAGGGTTTTTTGGGCCATCAGGTCTTTAATGCATTTCTCAAAGATATGTTGGCCAACTTTGAAGTCCACAGCACTCAGAGGGTCATCCAGCAAGTAAAGGTCCGCATCGGCATAGACTGCGCGTGCCAAACTTACCCTAGCCCGCTGACCACCGCTTAAAACAACACCGCGTTCTCCGACAATTGTTTGATCACTGTCGGGAAACTGTTGGATGTCCATTGTTAGAGCGCATGCTTCGACAATTTTTGTGTACTTGAGTTCATCGTATGGCTGTCCAAACAAAATATTTTCCCTTATAGTTCCAGAAAATACCCAAGGTATCTGAGGCACGTAAACAAGAGTTCCTTGGCAGGTTATGGTTCCACTTGTGTTGGAAAGTTCGCCGACGATAGCTGATAAAAGAGTAGATTTTCCACTTCCCACCGGACCCGTGATAACAGTTAAAGTTCCTGAGGGTAGCGTAAATTCAATATCTTGCAAAATAAATTCATGCTCTCTCTTGGTCTGTTGATGTGTCAAGCCTGACAGGCGTAAAACTGTCGGCTTGTCCTGACCTTTGACTGACTCATCAACAACAGAAACCTCCTCTTTTTCCTCGTAGTGATCAATCCGACTGCACTTCAATTTTGCCATGCTGCTTTCCATGTTACTTACAACTTCTGTGGACTTATCGTGCATATTTTCTAAAAGCAGAAATTGTTCTATACGGCCAAGGGAAGCATAAGCTTCATACGTTGTCAGCAAACCCTCGCCCATGTGCGAAAAAGTAGAATATCTTGCCATATTGATAAAAGAGAGAAGCATAAAAACATTAACAGGTGTGAGGGCCTGACCAGTTAGAACAAGAGTAATGACTGACACCAGGGCCGCAAATGGTGATGAAGCATACTCCAAGCCTGCTACACCAGACAGAACGGCACTCTTCTTACGAATGATGTCCATTTCTTCTCTGCAAACAAAATAAAGATTATTTAGAAAATGCTTTAATTGTGATTTATTCACCCAGGGTACAGTATCTACAATTATCTACACTATCACGGTTTTCGTTCATGTAATTTAAATCGTGTATAAATAACTGCTGATAAATGGAAAAATAAATTTCCTTGTGCTGCGTGGCACTTGTAAATGTACAAAATAAAATAAAATAAATAATTGCTACTGCTGCTGTTGTCTGCATATTGTGTTTATATTGCGATAGTTCCTCCGGTCATTTGACAATTTGTGCATAATCCCTTCGGATGAGGTGTTCATTGCAGTTTGGGTGTTTATATTAAGCTTTTCATTTTTTTACCCAGACTAGGACGGTTCAATGTCACTAGATAATGACCAATCCGAATGCCACGACCAACCGGTTATCTGTCAGTCACTCATATTGCTTTGGTCATGTGATCTGAACACGAGGTTCAGTACAAGGCTTACCCGGTTATTTACTAGTTGATCGGAGTAAACTCGGCCAGTCAAAACAGAGCACGATCAAGACTCGGTCTTCGGAAGCCGATAACCCAGCGGCAGCCGAACAAAACCTGGATTTCGAGTCAGTCTCGTCGACCAATCAGATTAATCAGAGATAAATCTAAAATCACTGCCTTATATGGCCTTTCCAAGTTGGCGACCACGGTTAGGAAGTCTTTGGTTTGTTTAACCCTGAATATGCTGAAATTACTCCAAAAAAACACGTTTTTAACCGTTAAATCGATTTTTTTAGCGCTGAGTTGGTAAATTTCTCTAAAATTTCCTCCGTCCTTTCCGTTCCTTTTCGTTTGTCTCTGCTTTCTTATTCTCTCTACCTTCTACTCTGTCTACCCCTTCTTCTGGCCTGAAAAGTTTTTACTCGAATAAGCAAGGAAGTTAAGAGAGAGATAGACGATGCAAGATCTGAGAGGTGAAGGACAAAGCCCGAGGAGAGAGAGAAGGAAAGGAGGAAAAGAGAAGCCCAGGAAGAAAAGAGAGAGGGTAAAAACAGGGAAGAAGTGAAGAGGAGACTGGGGAGAGGGAGATAGCAACTAGGAGGCGAAGAAGGGCAAAGAAGGAGAGGTGAAGAGAAGGAGAAGGACTGACCAAAGGAGATGAGGTCAAAGACAGATGGCGAGAGAGTGGAGCCGAACAGGCCAGCCCGAAGTAAGGAGGTGGAAGAGGAGAAAAGGTGAAGAAGAACACAGGGGAGAAACAAAAGAGAGAAAGGAGTGGGGAGAAAGAAGTGGAAAGGCACCAGGGACACGGGACCCGAGGGGACGAATGGAATAAGCTAGTGTCCTGCAATAACACAAGGGAGAGGAAAGTGTCCAGAGGATGGTGAGAGGGCCAGCACCCAAGAAAGGGGAAGGAGAGGACACCCAGCACAAGAGAGAGAGAGGGGGGACGGAGAGAAGAGAAAGAAAAGGGAGGGAGAGAAAGATAAGGACCAGCCGCGACAGAGAAGAAGGAAGCGAGGAAAGAAGAAGGAAGGGGAAGAGGGAGAGAGAAAGCGAGGAGGGAGAGACGGACGGGGGAAGAGAGGAGAGGGAGGAAGAGAGGAGAAAGAAAAGGAGAGGAAGGGGAGTGGGAGAGGCGAGGCAGGCGGCGGAGGAGGAGGAGGGGGGAGGGGGAGGAGGGAGAGGGGAGAGGGGGCGGGGGGGAAGAAGGGGGCGAAGGAGGGGGACGCAAAAGGAGGAAGAGAAAGTACTCGTGAAAGCAGGAGACTGGAATACTAGTTGACGTTTTTTTTGTTTTGAATAGCGGTGCAATAAATACGCATCAAATCGCGTTAATAAACTGCATGTAAGCACACACCACACGGAATCGCGTTAATTAAATGATGTTAAATAAATTTTGATTGCGTTTTTTTTACGCGTACATTTTGTTCGCGTTGTTAAAATGCTTCGTTATATTCCTATAATAAGGTAATTGAAAATAGCGCTAGCGTGTTTGATGTCAAAACAGCCGCCATCTAGGGACCGCCATCTATCTATCTCTTGGATTTCGTAATTTTTTCCAAAACGTCAGAAAAACGCCCAAAATTACTGAAAAGTACTAAAACAACAAATTGATTAAAACGGTGCAAAAAACCTTAAAAAGGTGAAAATAATTTTATTTAAGTTAATTTTGATTAATAGGAAAACAAAAATTACAAATATGGTGAAACATGCTTCTCAAAATCGTACACGGTTTGCTTGCTTGAACTTCTCAAAATGCCCGTTGCCAGTGTAATGTCAAGTTCCCGGTACAACAACCTATCCAGCCAAGTTATTGCCAGATAAATTTTAGATGAACTCGCAAAGTTTGGCAGCGTTTGGTTGAATCTTGAAAAAGTTATAAGCGTTCAAAGTCTGCGCGGACACTTTCCGCCCCCCCCCCCGGTCTGGATAGGGTTAAAGTCCTATCGCAAGGAAAACTTGTGTTGAGTTTCCAGGAAGAATACCAAAGAGTTAACTCAGATGAGTTTATAAAGGACTGAAAATAATCAATAGTACATTTAACTGCGTTTCGTATCTCATCTTACACGGATTACAGGAAAGTCCACTAATCCAACTCTTATGAAACTCTAGCGCTAAACTTGTACCTAGATCGTCTGACTTTTCTATTTTTTTGCTTTTAGGGACTAGTCAATAAGTACCAGGGGGGTGGGCCGGAGCAATGGAAAAGTGGTGGCTCAAAAATTTGTGACCCACCCCTTCCTTCTGGCTCAAAATGACTGACCCACCCCTGATAGGGGGGAAAATTACACGACCCACCCCCTTTGCTTAAAAAATTCAAGGGACCAATCATTATTTCTTTATCATCTGATAGGGTTAAGAGGTTTTTGATTAAACTTCAGCTTTTAAAGTGGAATTCCCTACATAGATATTTCCCTATGACACTGCTGTTCCATGTACATCTTTTCATTTCTTTTTCACATATTTTCACTGTGTAATGTCCATGAGGAATGAAAACAATCAAAAAACTGAATCATATTATTTAATTCATAATCAATATTGAAGAGTTCATATTTTTATACATAAATTAATAACAGAAACTACAATCATTGTCCATCATTCATATTGCAAAGTTTTGACTAAAGAGTTTACTGGTATTAAAAGGCCTAAAGCCCAGCGTGAATCTATGCATGTTGAAGAGAGACAGGTAAAACTGATGTTATGATCACAAGCCATCTAGGGGGGTCAGGGGGCATGCTCCCCCGGGAAATTTTTATATTTGGGCTTCTGAAATCGCAGAAATTCATTTAAAACTGCACACATGGAGAAATTTACAATTTTATATACTGATGAATACAACTTTTCTTGGAACTATGTAGTTCAAAGTTAGTGAATAAATAAGATGACCCACCCCTACCTCTAGATCAAAATTACATAACCCACCTCTTTTTGAGGGCTCAAAAACTGATGACCCACCCCCTTTCTGCTCCGGCCCACCCCCCTGTACTTATTGACCAGTCCCTTATTCAATAAGATCAATAAGGGACTGGTCAATAAGTACCAGGGGGGTGGCCGGAGCAATTGGAAAAGTGGTGGCTTGAAAATTTGTGACCCACCCCTTCCTTCTGGCTCAAAACTGACTGGCCCACCCCTGATAAGAGGTTGAAAATTACATGACCCACCCCCTTTCCTAAAAAAATCAAGGGACCAATCATTTGTTTATCATCTGTTAGGGGTTGGAGGTTTTTTATTTGACATCAGCTTTTAAAGTGGAATTCCTTACATAGACCACCCTACTTTTTCCTGATGAACACTGCTGTTCCATGTACGTCTTTCCCCTTTTTTTAACACACCAGAGAAGGATGAATTTATCACTTCCTAAACTAGTCTTTTTAAGTTTTCCACCTATTTTGTGTAAAGTCCATGGGAAAATTAGACACAAACATGTGCGAAAACTGAAACAGTATTAATATTAATTCATAAACAATTATTGAATAGTTCATATTTTTAAACAGAAATTGAAAACAGAAACTACAACCACTGTCCATCATTCATATTTTGCAAAGTGTTTGAGAAAAGAGTTTACTGGTATTAAAAGGGCTAAAGCCCGACGCGAATCTATGCAGGTTGAAGAGAGACAGGCAAAACTGATCTTATGATCACAAGCCATCTAGGGGGGTCAGGGGGCATGCTCCCCCGGGAATTTTTATATTTGGGCCTTCTGAAATCGCTAGAAATTCATTCAAAACTACTCACATGGAGAAATTTATCAATTAATGAATACAAATTTTCTTGGAACTGTAACAGTTTAAAGTTAGTGAATAAATAAGATGACCCACCCCCTAAATGGAGATCAAAATTACATAACCCACCCCTTTTCGAGGGCTCAAAAAATGATGACCCACCCCCTTTCTGCTCCGGCCCACCCCCCCCCCCCCCCTGTACTTATTGACCAGTCCCTAAGAAAAAGAAATAAAACGTCTGGGTCTAAGATAAGGGTATAAATGCCATAGTCAGTAAAACTCAGTTACGATATTTTTTATCCTACCTTCGTGTTATTTTTATTTTTCTTCTGTATTCATCTTCCCACGCATGCGTTTTGATGGCGCGAATCCCAGAAACCACTTCGTTCATCAAGGAGATGCGCCGGTCGGATTGTGCAGCTGTGCGCTTGCGCAGATTGCCACCAGCATAAGATAGGCCGACGAAATAAGGTACAAGGAAACAGAAGAAGATCACTCCTATTACAGCCTGCCAACCAACAAAAACCAGCAACATGGCCAAAACTGCCAGAAGTACGAAAGGAGAAAGAGCTAACCTAATAAAACACGTGATAGTTGACTCGTCCAGTCGCTGAACATCGTTTGATACCAGGTCAATCACTTGACCTGTAGTAAACACTGACAGCTGATGTTTGCTGAGGTCAAGCGTCTGAAAAACAAAACAGAAGTTAAGCTTATTTTATGACGTGGCAGGGGGATGATTTAACTGTCAATATTAAGCAAATCGTAGTTAAAGGCCTCTCTGACAGGTAATTACAGGTTGGGTTTGATATACGTTAGATAGGTTTACCTCTGGGTGGGTTAAGAACCTTTTAAAAGAGCTAAATTGTGTAAAGTATTGACAAGAGGTAAAAGTTCAATTTGCCTCTAAGTTTAGTAGTAAACACGACATCCATGTAGCACGTTTTGTTTCGCTCACGTCATCTTGTGTCCCGTCATCCGTAGTTCATCTTTTTGAGTCGAGCAGAAACGCGCATCTTCTCTCAAATTTTATCCGCTGCTCAAAATAACGCTATCGTGCTGACAGAAAGGTAAACATATTCACAAAACAAATTTACAGTTAATGCTTAAAAGGATCAAAGGCTACACTTAAATATTTTTGTGGTGAAAAAATAGAACTCGTGCTACGAAGCCGGCCTGACAGCACGAACCATCAATGACGCAACTCTCATGGAAAAAAAAAATTAAAGGAAAATAATTTTTTATTTTTTTTTTTTTTTGGGGGGTTGTGTTTTGGAAAAAATTGGGAGGTTGGCTTTTTTTTTATTTTCATTTGGTTGTTCGAGGTTTCTTTTTTTTTTTTTTTTTTTTTTTTTGTTTTTTATAATTTTTTCCTAAAAAAATATACCACCGGCCCGGGCGCCTTTTTTTATGTAGCTCTCTTTTTTTTCTAAAAAAAAAGAGGGGGGGGGGGGGGGGGGAAAAAAAAAAAAAGGGGGGCGAGCCACCCTAGGGAACGCTTCACGCACTAACACGCACGGGCAAGTAGATTCCGCGTGGTCTTTCGCGCGTTATTTTATATTACTTTCTAATGTAAGCGATCTATTAAAAAAACTTTTACAGAAATAAAAAGCGATCGTTATGGTATGTATCGTCGGTTTGTTACTTTTTAACATACATGAAATACGGCTAGAGGTGCTAATATTTAATAAAACTGCTTACCTTAACGTAAACTAGACCTTTCAGGGAGCTTCTAATTCTTATACTCAACAGCTCACATCTGTAGGCAAACTGATGCATACAGAGAGAGTTTATCAATGAGTTAATTCCCATAGCTAATGCACAACCATAGAGATAATAATTTTTGTGTGGTTCAGGGCTTGATATTAGCGTGGAAATCAAATATCCAAGAAGCAGTGGTTGAAGAAGACGACAAATTGAATACAAAGCACCAATACAGATGGTCAGTATCACGCCTTCCTTAAAAAAGAACGTCTTAAGGACGCTTTTCCAAAGTCTCGGCCTTTTTCCATTTGATTTGCATTTTGTGTTTTCGTTGTTCCATTTTGTTTGAAGCTGCTCTGTCAATGTACAGGTAAAGTTATCTTCTGAAAGTGGTAAAAAATCATCTTCCTCTAAAGCTCGCTCATTGCCTGTCTTGAAGACACAGTTCATCCACTGAAACAGCAGAAGAGACAAAAAGCTAACGTTTACTTTCTCGCCCTGCGTGGAGATTCTCTTGTATCCATCCTTTACCATGACCTTAGATATTGTTAAACAACAAAAACACGGAGTTTTAGAATTATAGAATGTACGAGAATGTAGACTACTGGTAAAGTAAATGAAGAAGCGTTCTCAAGTTGAATACTCGGAAAAAAGATTTTCCGAGTTCCCCCAACGGGAGTCGAACCCATGACCTTCCAGAATACCGGTATTCTGGAAGGTCATGGGTTCGACTCCCGTTGGGGGAACTCGGAAAATCTTTTTTCCGAGTATTCAACTTGAGAACGCTTCTTCATTTACTTTCACTTTGTCCAAGTTGCCATTTCACTTTAGACTACTGGTAGTCTGTCTTTTCTCTTAGGACCCGAGGAGCGCGCAGTTATATCAGGAACGCGAGCAAACTGGTTGAACGTTGGGGCGAGACGAGAAAAGACACACGTGTGTTTTTCCTCGATCGCGCGCGCGCGTGACTTAAACCCTCGCCGAGCGTCGCACTCCCTTACTAAATTTCGAGAGAAAAACAGACTGCAAGCAATCTAACGAGAATGTAATAATTAAAAGGCGAGTGAGCTGAAATGTAGAAATGATTAAATGATATATTCTCCAAGCCCGGTCCAGACTTTCAAACATTTTCCTCTGGTCGAGCGAGAAAAGGCGACGTCTTTTCTTGGGAGCGCGCGACCAGAGGAAAGTTAAGCGTCTGAAATTGAGGCTAATTAGAATATTGTCCTCGCATTGGCTTCATCCAGGGAGGTAGAGCTTAAGTAAGCCACCCTGAACGTCGCATACCGAGTGGAAATGAATTGAATTGTTTTAGACATTTCGATTCATTATCAACAATTTTTTGAAAATTTCTTTAGCTATTTTAAAATGAGTTTTGGGCTTCAACGTCCCTTACCGAGGTTGAATCACGCGACTAGGGGAGCTCCAGATTATTTGGTTAGCAAGTAGCCGTGATCGATTAATTTGAAGTTCAAAAACTACTTTGCCTGAAACGAACCCCAAATTTGATAAATCTTTCAGTTGAAATGTTTCTCACTGGGGAGGTAAAAGCAGTAATACCAGATTCTTGGGTCTTGAAGTTGTATACTTTATAAAGTTGTATATCTTGTATAAATTAACACATCCATAATTCCGACCCCGATTTTGATTTTGTAAAAAACCTTCAACACTCGTGCAAGTCTCGGTGTCGGATTTTTAAACGAGGGACTCAGTGTCACAGCTACAAATCAATGTCGATTATACTTATTACATGGAAAACGGCTATTTCCCACTTGCGTGATAAATTAAACGCACAAACAATGATAACTGAAATAGAAAAGGAGAAATCATAACCGTGACGGTGATTGGATGATGTGTTCTTAATGAGCGCAGATTTTTTCGTTAGCTTTCTCCTTAGTTTCATTCTTGATTGAATAGATATCTCAAACACCCGAGACAGTATTTCCAAATACCATGAAGTTCACCGAAAATACTCCGCTGCGCGTCGTATTTTCAACTCTGTTCTTGGTGTTTGAATAACTGTATTAATTTGAATCCTCATAAACAATTTCCAAATTACCTTTAGCTTGTGCAAATCTCTTTTTCTCCTGGGCCTCACGATTAAGTTGCCTTGGCCAAATTACGTTGAATCATGTGTAATATGAATTTGAAACTGCTAGTTTTTGATCTTTCTCTCACTTTGGAAGCGGTGTTCGCCATCGCAGCGACATTTCGCGTTGCATGTGGTTCATGACTTCTCAGTAATCAGGGCGTTTTTGGTAGTGGTGATAAACCTGCATAAATTACAACTAAAGGAGAGGTAGATACGCTTGATCCCTTTTGAATAGAATTAAAGGTGCTTCGCTTTATACACCACAAAGGGCTCTGTGGCTTATTGTCAAAACCACAAAGCGCTCTGTATGCATATTAGAACCCCACAAAGTGCTTTGTAATTAAGTGACCGAAATTATTGTGTACCTTGTAATTGACTTGCTTATTTTCGTGTTTAAACAATTCTACATTCGAAACATTTAGATCTATAAATATGCCTTTGAACCGTAAAAAGCATGATCGCGAAATCGAAATTAAGCATTCGATTTACGGTTCGATTAAGTTCGGAAGTCGAACTTGTAGCTAAAATTTAACCTAATCAGCGGGCAAAAGAATTGTTTTTTCCTTAACTGGTATCGGACTAAGTAAATGGACAAGGTATAGTATAATCTTTGTCTTTTATTTGATACTAAAGAAACAAAACATAATATTCGAACAGTCCATTCAATGACCCAAAGGGAAGATGGCGAGCTTGTGGCGGAATAAATCGAAATAAATTTCCCGAGAAAATCGAGGCAGTTTTGATGAAGCGACAAGCCAGGGAAATACGACGTGCGCTGGAATAAGAAGGAATATATGCTACTACAGTATTCAGGAATGTAACTAGGGGCGTACCATTGGAAATGGCAAAATTTGATTCAAGTTGCAGCTGTTAATTTACAAAACTCTTTCCAGTGGTAACAACCCGGGTAACAAATGCCCCGCAAATGATGAGATGATCTGAATCTCGGGTCTAAAAATAAATATGGAAATAAAGGAAACAAAACTTTAGATGGCTGGATCGACTGACGAAATTCAATTTATTATCTCCGCGATAATCAAATGATGGGAAACCGAACATTAGATTTTGCTCGATTCAGATTATAGTGTGATACGACGTAAGCCTCTTCTTAGGTATCGTTGACCATCGTTTGGCGACAGAACTAAATCGAACCTCATCGGACTTTATATCGAACGTTCGATTTGGCTCGATTTGCATTTATTTTGTTTGAGTTCGATTTCGTTTGATGACCGAACAACATCGAATTTAATCGTTCGATTTACGTCGATTGGGTTCGATCGAGTTCGAAAACCGAACGTTCGACGTGTGATACGCCGGGAGAAAGCGCAAATTTGATTAGCTACAGTAACCGTGGGCCGTTAATTTGAAATTGCAAGACTACTTTGCTTGCGACAAACCCAAATTTTGTTACCTTGACACTACACCTCGATTTGCGTGTTTTCCGGCTGGTGCACAGCATGAACGGTATTGTCATACATCGCAAGTCTTCAAAGGAGCCAGTCAATCGAGAAAGACGAATCGCCCGAGGAGTTCTTCAGTCCAGTGATCAAACCAATAGGAAGCTAAACTGGGTCCTTACGTTTGACGTTGTCTCGGACGGCTAGACAAAGCAGTTTTAATTGCTAAATATTTTGAAGTGTTTTCACATAGTATGAGAGGTTTGTTTTATCTCTCAAAAGAAGAGATATAGGTAAATGTCGAACTTGCTTCCATCAAGAGTCAAGTATTAAGTGAGGCTTATAGAATAGCTCGAGACCGATTCCAGTTTTCACTAATAATTTTTACGTTCGCCTTATGATTAGCAATTCTTTTCCGGCAAAAAATTATTTGTGTTACAGGTGTAGGCATGCAGGAGCTAGTTGCCAGAATTGTTCTTAATGTTAAATATACTCCGTCAGACGCCTTGACCACGGAATATTGAGCACATCTCTGTTTAAAAAGCAATATTAGGCAATGTTGGACGGGAAAAAGGGAACGTACTTGGCCAAACTCGCAAGGCAGAACGCTGTTCATGACCATGTTTATAACATAATTTATTCAACATACCCCGGTACAAATATATTAAAACACTTCTGACAATCAGAAGATAGATGGAGAGGGATACAACCAAATATCGCCAACTTGGTTCCTGACCACTTAAAACAAAAGCAGCAAAATAGTGCAAGGCCGCGTAAATATATATATATGTAAAGCAATACCTAACCATTGAGTCTAAAACTGACATAATACTCCTACTTATAATAGAGTGTGTTCATGGCGGCCTTATTGGAGGAGTGGAACAATAGAATGATTTTCCATTGGGAAAAAAATCATTTTTATGCAAATATCTTTTATTGGTGGAGTAAATGGCCCAGCTCACAGCGAGTAAATGGCCCAGCTCACATCGAGTCTCTCGTAGCTCAGTTGGTTAGAGCGCCCAACCGGTATCTGGGAGGCCGATGGGTTCGATTCCCGTCGGGGACTCAGATTTTTTTCTTTGTCCCACGCTCGTGTCATGTAGAATAATATCTCCACTATTTATCACCGAGCTTAAAATCTACCATCTTTATTATTTAATATCTTTTATTGTTTCACTCTTCCAACATGGCCGCCACGAACACACTCTATACGTTTAGCGCCTTTGTGACATTCATCGCCAGACTGCTCCATTTGTTTACAACTCAGTCACAGAAATTAACTTGCTACATTTAAAACTTTTACTTCTACTATAAACAAAGTTAAGGTTAAGAAAGTTAATATTTCCTAAATGGTAAACTACACTTCGATCCTAACAAAATGAAAACCTACAGCATCTTTTTGTATTCTTAGTATTTGCGATTCAGAAACGCCGGCGAAAGGCGAGTTCACTCCGGCCATTTTTTTTTTGTTTGGATCACGCATTATTCACTTCGTATTGAGTAAATAATGCTCATTAGACCGAGATAGCGAACTAATCAGATTGCTTGAAACACCAAGATCACTGAGTGGTATACACTAATATTAAATAGAAATAGTACAACCCTTGTTTTGGAAATATGCTGGACTAGTGGTTAGTCCGTTCGACTCCGAACTGACAGGTTTGGGTTTTAGCCCTAAAGGGGTACTCGCGTTCTTGGACAAGACACTTTACTCTCATTGTGCCTCTATCCACCCAGGGCCCAGTTGTTCAAAGGGAAATCCAACGAATATCCGTATTAGAAACAAATAGCCAACTATTGGCCAATAATGGTTAATGACTTCGCTTCATTAATAAGCAAGGCTATTTTATTTTACTGAGATATCCACAACTCTTGCCTTTTCACCAAGATGATTTGTTACAGATTTGTTAATTTTGCTTTTTATCAGTTGAACAAGGTATACTAGTGCATATGGTATATCGACAAGCACGGTGACTTTATTTTATATATTTGCAACTCGAGCCATTTCACTCAAGGCACTCCCTCCCTTATTCACTAGTGTATCAAACCTGTCAAACTCATCAACCTCTCCATTTTTCAAAACCAAAATGAAATCACAGTCTCTAATGGTGTTCAAGCGATGAGCTATAGTGATGACTGTGGAGTCCTTTAGTTTCTCTCGCACTTTCCTCCAGATTGTTTGTTCTGTGTCAGGATCCACGTGTGCAGTGGGCTCATCTAAGATGATGATCTTGTTCTGTTGCAACAGGACACGAGCCAAACAAATTAACTGCCGTTCTCCTACGTACGCTGACATTTGCACCATGTTCCAACAACTCGTGATCCAGCTGTCGGTCCAGACTTTCTACCAACGTTTTCAATTGCACATCTTCTAAAGCTCGCCACAAATCTGCATCTTGAAACTTTTCCATGAGGTCGAGATTTCTTCTCAGCGATCCACTAAAAAGGACAGGAGTTTGGCCAAGTATGAATATATATCGTCGTGCTGCTTGGAGATTGATTTCTTTTACGCGAATACCATCGACTATTATCTCTCCATCAGCATCTGGCATGCGCAAAACAGCTGCCACAAAAGATGACTTCCCAGCACCCGTGCGGCCTGCAATACCGATCTTTGCATCACCTTTAATGCTAAGGTTAATTTTCTTCAGCACTTTGGGTCCTCCCGGATAGTACAGTACGTCAACGATACATCTTGGAATGTGATATTTCCTTCTCGTGGCCAGTGTTCCGGGGGAAGTCGTTCCACTTTGTATCCAGGCTCAGAGTCCAGTTTGGTGTACGTTATAACTCGTTCAACTGATGTCATGTAATTTTCGACATCTGAGGTTGTTCTAACAGAGAACTGAGTCATGTTTACGGTCTGAATGACGTAAACCAGTGCAAGTCCGGCAAAAGCTAATAAAAAAAAAAATAAAAGAAATATAAGAAACATGTTACTTCTATTCCCTTTTATGTATACTTTGGGTTATGCAAAATTCTTCTTCTTCTTCTTCTTCTTCTTCTTCTTCTTCTTCTACTTCTTCTTCTTCTAGATTCGAGAAATCACTCATTCATTCAACATTCATCAAGATGTCTTCTATCCGCTAGGAGACCTGTCATCCATTAGAAGGGGGGAGGGCTCACCTGGTACAGTTTTTCTTAACAGGTATAGGTCTTGTACACTCTCCCCCCAATTTCCTGGCAGCAGGTACCTTACAGCCATTTCATGGCATGCAAAACAGCTGCAAAACGTTTCCAAGTGCATGAAAGAGCCGCACATGTACAGCGTTTCTGCAGCCGGCTTCAGCTTCACTTAAGCTAAAGGAAGGCTTTCAGAACGCGCCATTTCGAGTGCAAAATAGCTGTACGGCCATTTTACAGCACTTTTGTGGCGATGCACAGCACTGATCGTTTCGTTTGGGCTTCGAGCTTCCCTCGATAACTCAATAGCTGCAATATGCGGTAGCTTAATGCAATAGTCTTCCGATTAATGATAAAAGTTTACAGAAAGAGGTGCACGGACAAAACTTCGCCCTCCACACTATAACCTCTGACATGGCTTAATTTTCTGAGTTAAAAGGTGCGCGACAATGCCAAAAGGTTTCGTGGGTAGTGGCAGCTCGCAATCGTTCGGAAACAATTTAAAAGCGCCTATTTTACATTAAAACGGGGTTTTTCTGAAAATTTCATTCTTGATTTACTTGAAAACGCTCTTACAGATTTTTCTAAAATTTTGTGTACAGGTAGTCAATCTACTATACTTGAACATATCAAAAAATGAATACCAAGAGTCAGTCTAGATTTGGAGAAAATCAAGCTTGTTTGAGAACAAAAGAAACGGTCAATGGTTGCTATGGTAACCTTTCTGACAAAATGACCCGTAAAAAATTAAAATTTGGTCATATTTGATCATTCTGGTGTATTTTGGCAAAAATGTGAACATTGGGATGCCAGAGAAAAAAAAATATTTATAATTTTAGTTCCACATAAAATTCCTATTCTCTCTTTTTTTTTTTTTTTTTTTTTCTCTCCTTCTTTAATTTTCAAAACAACCACCCTTCGGCTAAAAAAACTACATCGAGACACCTCCTTAATAATGGCAAGACAGAGGCGCACGTGTTTTAACAAATCGATCTCCAAGCTAGACTGGTAAAAATAATCGCAACAAAACTATATTGACACCGCAAAGTCTTGGAAATCCATGACTGCGATTTTTATCTATTTTTATCCAACACTGAGAATTCGGCAGGTGAAAAAAATGCAATGCCTAAGGCAACGTTCCTAAGAAATATAAGGCTCAAAAGATTAGCTCTTCTTAAAAACTTTCGCCGCTCTGAATTTTTCCGGGTTTGCTTCGTTTCGCCCTGGGTAACTGCCCCTGGGTCTCCGAGGTTGCAAATTGTTTAGACCTTCCCGTCTTTGATATTCTATTACAGCTCGCCCAATGGTGAGGTCCAAAAAACATTCACTATATGCCAGTTAAGGTTTTATCAGTTAACAGAGACCGATCCATTCTCGGAAACCCATGCAACGGTTAGTCGGGGATACACGAGGTAAACCTAGCGCCCTTGCCTCTCCGAGGATGCGACCGATCTAAATGACGTTAAAATTTGTTGCTTTGGCCAGGTAAAAAATGTTAAATTCCATATAACTGACTGTTTGAGGCTCATAACTTAAATATTTTCGGACAAAAGCCTTTGCCTTTTTACGTATAATTCTGTCTAGTCAGCAAAAGAAACTTTTTACAATATTTTTACGTCACAGCGATCTCAATTTGTTCAACATTATCGGTGGAGCTGCGAGAGAATATCAAAGAGGGGAATACCGGAAACGATTACGAACCAGCCCAAACGTACGTAGCAGGAAAATATGGGATTGGAAAAATACTGTCAGTTGCTTTTAGCATTTCTTTATAATTGTGGAGCCTTTAAGCTTCTGTCGTTCTTCTTAATGGTTCGCAGGCAATCTCGACATCAGAACAGTTGACGGCCGCCTTACCTTGAGCAATGAGACACAAGCAAAATACAGCAAAGATTGCCAACGGATGCATCCCACTTCTGAAGTAGTTCCAGTATAGCTTAGAGGACACCACCCCGATTGAGCGATCTTCTTGAGATATGTCCAGGCCTTTGTATTGCTTGGTTGATGCCACTATTTTACCTCTATCAGCAATTTCGTTTTCCTCTTCAACCTCCCCAGAAAAGTCTTTATCTGCCTTGTTGTCTGTCAGAACTTTCTTATAGAACCGGTCAATAGTTGTATTTAGAAAGCCTTGTTCTTGCAACTCATTAAAACTTCCTTTTCCTAAAACGCGACCCTTATACAGCACAATCACTTCATCGGCTTCTTTCATGTGCTGTTCTTGATGGGTGGTTAATACTCGGGTTTTATCGCCCAGTAGGTCTTTGATGCATTTATCAAAGATATGCTGACCAACTTTGAAGTCCACAGCACTTAGAGGGTCGTCTAATAAGTAAATGTCTGCATCGGCATAGACTGCCCGTGCTAAGCTTACTCTAGCCTGCTGACCACCACTTAAAACAACACCGCGTTCTCCCACAATCGTTTGGTCATTGTCGGGAAACTGCTGGATGTCTTCCGTTAGGGCACATGCTTCGGTAATCCTTGTGTACTTGAGTTCATCGTATGGCTGTCCAAACAAAATATTGTCTCTTATTGTTCCAGAAAATACCCAAGCTATCTGAGGCACGTAAACAAGGCTTTCTTGGCAGGTTATGGTTCCACTTGTGTCGGAGATTTCGCCGGCGATAGCTGATAAAAGAGTAGATTTTCCACTGCCCACTGGTCCGGTGATAACGGTCAAAGTTCCTGGCGGTGTGGTAAATTCGATATCTTGCAGAATGAATTCATCTTCTCGCTTGATTTGTTTATACGTCATACCCGACACACATAAAGTGGCCGGCGTGTCCAAATTGTTTACTGGCTTATCAGCCACAGCTACCTCCTTTTTTTCGTGATGGTCTGTAAGACTGCTCTTTAGTTTTTCTGAGCTGCTTTTCATGTTGGGTTTATCTTCTGTAGACTGATCACTGAGATTTTCTAAAAATAAAAATTGTTTCTATACGGCTGAGCGAGGCATAAGCTTCGTATGTTGTCAGCAATCCATTAGCCAGGTTTAAAAAAGTGAATTCTCTTGCTATAGTGATAAAAGAAAGCAGCATAAAAACATTAACAGGTGTGAGGGGCTGACCAGTTAGAAGAAGAGTAATGACTGACACTAGGGCCGCAATTGGTGTTGAAGCGTACTCTAACCCGGCAACTCCAGACAGAACGGCACTCTTCTTACGAATGATGTTGATTTCATCTCTGCAGACAAATAAAGAGTTTTTAAAGGAAGCTTTTAGGCAACAACATGGGATTTATTTCTTCAAAGAAAAGTAGTACTTTCTGCAAGTTCTCGTAAAACAAAATAAAAAATAGATAAACAACAGTCGAAGCTCTCGTAAACGGACACCCTTGGGACGCGAAAAAAATGTCCGTTACTGGAGCTGGCCGCTTACGAGAATGGTTCTCGTAAGTGGCCACTAGAGGTGTAGGGAAAAGATGGCCGCTTACGGGAGCTTGCCCAGCTAAAATAACCGGTCGGACGTGGATGACGACAAAACAAACACTGAAATATGGTACTGTAATTACTGTAAAATCATTGTGACGAGAGGCGATGTGAAGTTGATTTTAATTATAAAAACAAGATACAGAGGTTGTTAATAGGATTTTCTTTGGACTGTCCGCTTACGGGAGCTTAAAGACAAAGAAAAAGTCTAAGTCGTAATCTCTGAAAGTGTCCTTGGCCGCTTACGGTAATGTCCACTTACGAGAATGTAAAAATACAGAGTTTGTATGGGAGTTAAAACCCCGGGGGGGGGGGGACTCCAAAATTTACGGGGAGGCCCGCCCCGAATTCTAACCCCTTACCCTTTTATATACCATTTTGAAGAAATTGTACCCCTTCGTGACCTAACGAAAAAAGGTACCCCTAAACCTGAAGACGTGCGTGGACAATACAGCCATAAATTGCGTCTTTCGAAATATTTTAATAAAAGGCCGTTTTAAAAACCTAAATGACAGATTTCCACACCTTTCATATACCTAAACTCGTATCCCTACCCTTTTGTTACCTGAAGCCTGAAAAAGATACCCCTTCGGGCGGAGCCCCCCGTATAGGCCATTATAGGGAGTTCCCCCCCCCCCCCGGGGTTAAAACGGGGTTTCAGACAAGGCGACCGTAAGTAGAGCTGTCCGCTTACGAGAGTGTAGCTTCGACTGTATTCACTATTTTCACTCCTTTATTCACTCATCCTACTCAAGTCCACTGTTCTCTCCCTGTAAATTAACCGGCTAATAGATGATAAAATTCAACACATGTAAAGGGTTTTCCTGTTCAAAGATTCGCAAGGACTCCTAACGGTGTCCGCCATTTTGGAAAGACCATGGGAGCTAGCGATTTTTGATTTCTCTCCGATTATTCTGATTGGCAAACGAGACTAACTCGAAATCCGAGTTTGGTTCGTTTAAAACCAGTTTGATTTTCATTACTTCTTGTGTCAGCTACAGATTACCTGGCTAAGTAAAATGATACAATGAAAACTAAAAATTAAACTGGTTTGAAAATTTTGCGACTTTTCACATCCCTTACAAAGCTCTTACTCATCATCAGACCGTCTGGGGTTTCCAAAAACATTTTTTTGCTCTAATATAAATTATGGCAATATATTAATTAAAAAGAAAAAAAGAGAAGAAAACGTCTTGAATCAGGGTATATGTATTGTCGGTAAAATGTAGCTACGATATATTTCATCCTACCTTCGTGCATTTTTTATCTTTTTTCTGTATTCATCTTCCCACGCATGCGTTTTGATGGCGCGAATCCCAGAAACCACTTCGTTCATTAAGGAGATGCGCCGGTCGGATTCTGCAGCTGTGCGCTTGCGCAGTTTACCACCAAGATAAGATAGCACGACAAAATAAGGAACAACAAAAACGAAGAAAGTTATTCCCATAACAGCCTGCCAGCCAACAAAAACCAGAAGCAAAGCCATTATTACCACGAGTACAAAAGGAGTAAAAGCTGCCGTGACAAAACACTTCACAGTTGTTTCGTCTAGTCGCTGAACATCGTTTGATACCAGGTCAATCACTTGACCTGTTGTAAACTTTGACAGCACATGCTTGCTGATGTCAAGCGTCTGAAAGAAAAAAACAACACGAAATTTCAATTTGTACTTGCTTGCACGAAGTAAGCATGAGCACGAGTCTAACACAGTTTTAAGCCGCCAAGCGCCAAGCGAAGCGTTCTTTTTTCAAACGCGTTATCGCAGGTTTAATTGTAAAGTCTGCACGAACCTAGTGGCCCATCAGACCGGAGCTTATCCCGGTTTCCGTAGCATAAAGCATCTCCTTTTGACTTGCTCCGAGTCGTTCGTTTCAAATAGAGTTTTAGTTCTCTCTAAGAGAGCACAGTGTTTTGTTAGAGCGAAGCGCTAAAGGGTTCATTCGGACCCTAAGTTGTTTATGTGAACGCGACGCGTGAGGCCAAAATAGATTTGGCGCGCAGAGCACATGTCAAAATGGATTACGTTTCGTTCGCTGCCAGCAAGTAGCAAGCAAGTAGGACTAATAATTTGAATAATTTTAAGACTATCTCTTGTATATTAATATTGCTTTTTTGCAGAACACAGCAAAACAGTAAAAAAAAAAAAAAGTTGCACAGAAAAAATAGTGAGTCCCCTCCTTATTTTTTAGTAAGAGACATTTTTAGGAAGCACTTTATAAGCTAGAGTTTAGTTATGTTGATCGAGGCAATTCTTTCGCGCTTTTCAAATTTTCTGCGTGTACCAAAACTCGAACGGTGCACACTTAAAGGAGAAGTTCACTCCAGAATGGCCATTTATTTTCTTTACGCCAATAAAAAGTTTTTACAAAGATATGTTATTCACCAAAATTTCAGCATCCAACGTGTGCTATAACCCTAAGAATTCTTTACCAAAACTCGACAACTAAACGCCGCCATCTTGGAGCTGGTAATGTATGCGTGACGTCAAAGAGCTCAGCCTGAAGTTTGGCGGGAAATTTAAATAGTTGAAACTCCTTGTTTTCTGTATTTCTTTGAGCTCTGTTTGAGCAAAATGGAAATGCACAAACAGGTATTTTGACAAACAAAAGCCACTACGAAAAAAAACAAGGAGTTTCGATTATTTAAATTTTCCCGCCAAACTTCAGGCTGAGCTCTTTGACGTCACGCATACATTACCAGCTCCAAGATGGCGGCGTTCAGTTGTCGAGTTTTAAGGTGCCTCGATACAGTTTTTTATAGGCCATACCTACAATTTGAAAATTGGCCTTTAAACGATCTTCCCTGACTCGGATCGATATGAAAATTATACCATATATTGCTTTTAAATTGAAGTTTACTTTAATATATATTTTAAGGTAATCGATATTTCCATGGCAACGATAAACAGAAAACCGCCAAATCAGTAAAACCTGATAAAATATTCAAGAATTAAAAGATTCTGTATGTTTGATTTCCAATAAATCGCAAAAATGTTTCAAATCGTAGTTTTTGCATAGCGATAATAAATGAGCCAAAACACAAACGCTGCGTAGACGAAGTAATCTCAAAAAACGGCAAAATGTGTATTAAACTTATCTTTCGACGTCGTGAAAGTTTTGTCGAGTTTCCACAGCGCAATGCCGAGAATTTGTTTTTTTTCTTGCGACCACTCGTATTGTTATTTTTAAGTAATTTTATAGTTTTAAGCGTTTTTTGAAAAATCTATAAAATGGCTCGATAGATTTTCTTTAGACTTTCAGCACGGGTACTTGATTATGTAAACTTTTTTATCGCAAAGTTTTATTATCATTGATTTACTGGAACGTTTTCAAAATAAACGATAAAGGAGGCCTTCGAATCGACGAAAATCTTGCGTTACAATTCACGGTTTATAAAATCATGCTAAAATATTCAAATTAATGTGCACTACATTCTGTGCTTTGTTACCCGTGGTGGAGCTTTTTGTATTTCTCACAAAGGAATGTAGTGCACATTAATTTGAATATTTTAACACGATTTTATAAACCGTGAATTGTAACGCAAGTTTTTCGTCCATTCGAAGGCCTCCTTTATCGTTTAATTTGAAAATGTTCCAGTGAATCAATGATAATAAAACTTTGCGACTAAATAGTTTACATAATCAAGTACGCGTGCTGAAAATTACTTAAAAATAACAATACGAGTGGTCGCAAGAAAAAAAACAAATTCTCGGCATTGCGCTGTGGAAACTCGACAAAACTTTCACGACGTCGAAAGATAAGTTTAATACACATTTTGGCGTTTTTTGAGATTACTTCGTCTAGGTAGTGTTTGTTTCTCGGCTCATTTATTATCGCTGTGCAAAAACTACGATTTATTCGAAATCAAACATACAGAATCTTTTAATTCTTGAATATTTTATTTGCAGTACATCATAGTTTAAGATGCTGATATTAGTTTTTTAGCGGTAAATCTGATTCACGCAAAAATCAGGATTTACTCATTTGGCGATTTTCTGTTTACCGTTGCCATGGAAATATCAATTACCTTAAAAAGTATATTAAATCAAATTTCAATCTAAAACCAATATATGGTGTAATTTTCATATCGATCCGAGTCAGGGGAGATCGTTTAAAGGCCAATTGAAAATTGTAGGTATGGCCCAGAAAAAACTATATCGAGCCACCTTAAGAAGATTTCATAGGGTTATAGTGCACGTTGGAGGCTGAAATTCTGGTGAATAACATATCTTTGTATAAACTTTTTATTGGCGTAAAGAAAATACATGGCCATTCTGGAGTGAACTTCTCCTTTAAGCACAAACCAGTTGTTAAATAGCATTGTCCTTGAAAAAAAAAAGAACTTCGCGAGAAAAAGTTCTTGCAAAGCGATTTGTTCACACTTTCAGATTATGATGCATGCTTACGTATACTAACTGTATTAGACTGCGCGGCTCTTCTAGCTATGCTATTAATTAAAACAGGAATTTTTCGAAGGGAAAAAAAAATTCGTAAACTTTCTGATAGTAATAAATGCAAGGCTGTCTATCAGTCATATCGTCATTGGCGGGTAGAGGTAAGAGGTAAATGTTAGGCCGGGAATCTAAAGTTCATTTGGACTTACCTTGAGGTAAACTAGACCTTTTAGGGAGCTTCTAATTCTGATACAGTTCACATGTGTAGTAAAAGTGATGCATAGATCAAAGCGCTGACTCCCATAGCTAATGCACAACCATAGAGATAATAATTTTTCTGCGGTTCAGGGCTTGATATTAGTGAAGAAATCAAATATCCAAGAAACAGTGGTTGAAGAAGGCCAGCGACTACACGCAAAACGCCTGTGAAGATGATGATCATGCCTTCTTTAACAGATAGCATCTTTAGGACGCTTTTCCAAAGTTTCGGCTTCTTGCCATTTCCTTTACATTTTGTTCTTTCCTTGTTCCATTTTGTTTGTAGCTGCTCTGTCAATGTACAGGTAAAGTTATCTTCTGAAAGTGGTAAAAAATCATTTTCCTCTAAAGCTCGCTCATTGCCTGTCTTGAAGACACTGTTCATCCATTGAAAGAAAAGAAGAGACACAAAGCTGACGTTTTCTTTCTCGCTCTCGTTGGGGATCGTCTTGTATCCATTTCTTGCCATGACCCTACAAACAGTTGAATTTTTAATTTAACAAAAAAATGGAAACAGTGGAATTTCGAAAATGTACGATACGGTACAAAACTGTTATAAATTTGTAGTCAAATAAGCTGAAATTAGATAACGATAAAATACATATTCTCCTGGTTTGGGGCTCTCTTTTGAACATATGTATTTTTCTTTCCCATTTATTTCGTTCAACATGCTATTGCGTTCAAAATCCTTCTTCTCATGGAATGTGTTTTAAGCGTTAGCCAAGCTGCTCCTTTGCTTACAATACCTCACCCTCCCTTAATAAATATTCTTTACCCTTATTATGCTAAATCCGGAATTTTTCGGGATTTGGAGCATTGGTCATTCACCCACTTGTGACGTCATCAGTTTGCACTTCAGCAAATATTGACTGCATTCTGAGAGTGCTAGCCGAAAAAAACATGATCAGCTTTTGGTGCAAAACTAGTGGTGAAAAAGGCCAATACACCTGTACTTGATCAAGGTCTCCTTTCCTTTGAGGTGGTCCTTTCAAAAAAAAAAAAAATATGGCTTCAACAAGGGGCGGGGGGTGGCCAAAAAAATGGTCTGTAAAAGGGGGTCACTGAAAATAATTGTACTTTTAAGTGTTGTAATAACGGGCATCTGCAACAGTCAAAAATATCAAGCCTGGTACATTACATTACTACAACAAAAAGAATTTTCCTTAATTGTGCTTGTGCTTATTTCGAGCTTGAACCAGCGTGATGCAAGAAAAAGTACAAGATTTGATGGTTGGCGTGACTCATTATTCAACGTGTTTATCCAAATTTCTAAAGTATTTTGATGTCGCTTCGTGCTTGTGCACAAGTGAAAATCTCTGCACTTGTGCTTTTCTCAAAGGTGTGAATCTACAGGCTTTGACAGTCAACAATCTCCCAAATTTTTATCAACAGGCTCTATCGTTGACTGTTTTCAGGGTTTGTTTCTTTTGTAAGGTTCACTGTCTGTTTGTTCAGAGATGTTTATTACGCCACTGCCTTTTAAATATTCTTTATTAGTAATACAAAAGAATTTATAGCCGTGACGGTGTTTGAATGATAATACGCCACTGCCTTTTAAATATTCTTCAATAACACAAAAGAATTTATAGCCGTGACAGTGTTTGAATGATGTGGTTTTAATGACCATGGGGTTTTATGATTTTATTTCTCCGTTTTCTCGTTAGGTCTCGTTTAGATCGATAAGACGTCTCACGTGTTTTTGACAGAGTTTGAATGCATTTCCTAGTACCACGTCTGGAAATTTGACAAAGCACCGATTTACTTAAAATCCTCATAAAAATTCAAAATACCGTTGTCTTATTCAAGTAGCTTTTCCACACGTTCAAATCGGCCAGACCAAATTGTATTGAATCGTGTTTAGAAAGAAGTGAAAACTGCAGTCTATTTTTTAACAGTTTTCTTACTTTGGAAGCGGTGTTCGCCATCTCCCCGAACATTCGCACTGGATGTGTTCCATGACTTCAGGGCGTTTTTGCAGTTAGTAGTCATAATTTTCGCAGGGCCCCTGTTGATACCAGCCAAGTGCTGATTGGGCCACCCTGCTTAATTAAAGTTGACTTGACTAATACCTGATCCCTTTTGAAAAGGATTAATTTGAATCTGCCGCCTTTGTTTCTTTATCGATTAAAGCCCGATTGACTTGCCACAGGTCAACTTTAAGCGTAACAAGACGCCTAAAGCTTAATGCTTAAAACCGGGCGGTTGATGTTTAACTACTTCATTAGACAAGTACAGCAAAAACTTTTAAAATACCATTTAATTTATATTGAGTAACACGCAAGTCTGTGGATTGCTTGTCCATGCTTGGACAAATTCCTGCTTAGGCTTTCAAATTTTTATTTTTCTTCCGAATACTGAATAACCTAGGTATTGAAAACGTTTTGTGTGCAATCTTGAATAAATGAACTCAAACCAGTTAAATGGCAGTACAAATGATCTCCGACCGAAACAAACAAAAAATTTCGTTAAAAACTAAGACGTGTTTTTACATGTAAACATTTTTAAAAATGTACCACACCAAAAAAATGGGAATAAGAACAAGATAAGAAAGCTTTTCAGCTTTCAAACATGATAGCTCCTCAAGTCAACTTTGGGAAGCAGTCACCCAAAGGCAAGTTCTTGATTGCGTGATTCATTGCAGGTCATTTCTCCATCGCCGTTCGGTTCCGACTGAAACTCAAAACCCTTGAATGAAAAACAAAAAATATATATTATATATTCCTCGCTAAAAAGAGCGAAGTAACCAGAAAATTACAGTATTGGCTCCTGCTCGAATAAAACGAGTAACATAAATAATAATAAAAAAAACGAATAAAACGAGTCAAATATCAAGAATAACAGAAAAATTTCTAAACAAAATTACAAAAGAAAATAAAAAGACTAAAAAAGGCCATGCATTAGACCACATGTATTAGATAACAGATGCTGTTAAAAATCTCAACTAAATGTGAAAAAAAGATTCAAGATGAGACGAAGAAACATTTGAATTGCATTAAAAATTTTGAATCCTTAAAAGCCGTGAAAATACTGATGCCGTGATAAAATTTAATTAATTATACGCGCCGAAGGGCAAGTTTTCATTTTTGCCGTCTATTATTTCACACGATGGCTTTACCGATTTACATTTCATTCTAGTTTGAAGAAATTATTATGTTATTACTTTGCATTTCCATTTTGTTTTATGAGTTCTTGAAAAGTGTGCAAGTAAAGTTTTTACATCAAGAACAAAATAAGGTTCTTTTGTTGTGTAAACATTCAATTCGTCTGTGACACACCCGGGGGGGGGGTACTCCCTATAATGGCCTATACGGGGAGGCTCCGCCCGAAAGGGGTACCTTTTTCAGGCTTCAGGTATATAAAAGGGTAGGGATTTCACGAGTTTGAATAAGTATATGAAAGGGTATGGAAATCTGCCATTTGGCTATTTAAAAGGGCCTTTTATTAAAATATTTCGAACAGACGCAATATTTGGCTGTATTATTTTAATTTATTAAGCGCTACATAAAAATGACAAGAAAACGTCCTATTTTAAGTAAACGCCATGTCTCTTAGGTATATGAAAGGGGTACCTTTTTTCAGTTAAAGGTATACGAAAGGGGTACAATTTCTGTCAAAAATGGTATATAAAAGGGTAAGGGGTTAGAACTTGGGGCGGAGCCTCCCCGTATAAAACTTTTTTTGAGTACCCCCCCCCCCCCCGGGGTGACACACGACTTTGTCGGCCCAACTGTACACGGATGGAAATAGACAAAATGGACACAATTCTTGCTAAATGAAAAGCATCTTCAAAGTAGAGTCTGGAGCCGTTTTTAAATGCAGGAGCTTGCTGCAAAAACATTGCGTGACTGATGTAAAAAAAGCTTCGACCTCAGCGACCTGTCGAAACAATCACCGGTTTCGGACTCCAGTACTCGCTTGAGTCGAAAGCTTGAATAAAAACATAAAAATATATCTTTCACGTTTAACAGAAATCGGGGTATTAGATAAAATTTTAATTGCTCCTGCTGAGTAAATATCAAAAGTGCGGGATCTGAATCCTGGCCAAGAAAGCGGCCGAGTGAACTACTACGACAAATAACGCAAATATGTAAACATCAACATGGTGCCGTGTTCGTTTCAAAAGCCTAAAAAGGCAACTATTAAATACAAACGTGAAAAAATAAAAAAGAAACATGAAAACGTTTTAGATGAAATTTTATTCAAGATGGGGTCAAGAAACATTTTAAAAGGCAAAAAGATTTAGAAAATTTCAAAAACGTGAAATTTTGCATGCCGTGGTAGAATTTAATTACATGTATTAAATTACCCGCGCCAAGATTTCATTTTCATTTTGCAGACCATTTGTTTTACTTGCTGGCTTTGCGGATCCCTTCACAAATACCATCATAGTTCGTAGAAATACTATACATTACCATTTTGTTGACTGAAGTCTTGGGAAGTGTGTAAGTAAAGCTTTTACATCAAGAACAATTATTTCGCTGTGCAAACATTCAATCGTCTCTGATACGCGACATTGCCGGCTCAACTGTACACGGATGAAATTGGATACAATTTTTTCTATTAAATGGAGAGCATCTTCAAAGTATTCCGGCTCAAAAATTCTCTGGCTACCAGCCCTTTTTTTAAAAGCAGTTATGCGTGAAGCTTGCTGCAAAATCATTGCGTGACGGACGTAGCAGTTTTCAAAAAAAAAAATTATAATTATTGCTTGGACGTGTCAAAAAAATCACCGGTTTCGCAAACCAGTACTCAAACGCTTGAATAACACAAAAATAAATATTTCACGCTTAAGAGAATTGAGGGTATTAGATAAAATTTAAAATAGGGAAGTGATTTAATAGCTTCTGCCGAGTAAACATCAAGGGTGCGTGATTTGAATCCTGGCCAAGAAAGTGGCCGAGCGGGTCTGGAACGATTTACCGACAAGACTACTACTACTACTACTACTACTACTACTACTACTACTACTACTACTACTACTACTACTACTACTACTACTACTACTACTACTACTACTACTACTACTACTACGACGAAAAAAATCCGGGCGATTCATGAACCGGGCCGGCCCAGTCTCCCCGCCCGGTTAATAAGCGTTGGAAGCGAGCTTTACGCCTCGAAGCAGCTGAGTGGGCGAGGAAGTCGCGAGATGTCATTAATAAGACGAAGGACTTTATTGAGAGTCTAAAAGCCTGGCTCCTATATATATGCTTGTGTAATAAGCACAAGCATAAGCATAACAAAAATCTTGTGTAGGATTAGACCCCCCCCCCCCCCCCAAATCTTTGTCCTTTCCTGTGCTCGTGACTGTTTTTGGTCTTACTTCACATAGCGAGCAGGCATGACATATGCTCCTGCGTCCTTCCTTCCCTCTGGGGGGAGTGCCATACGAAAAGGATGCCAATGCTTATCGAAAACTCAAAGTTTACTGTCCTTATTGAGACAACTATCATCCACGTTTCTTTCATATTGGCCGGGGCCAGAGTCCCCCAAAGAGATTAGCACCAGCGAAGAGAGGCCTTTATTTCTCTTGGCACGCAATCTTTATCAGAATTTCAAAAGCACTGCGCTTGTGTGTGTCGTTTTGTGCTTGTCCTGATCACAATTTTGAGCATCCCTTCGCTAGAAATGGTGTTGTTTTCAATGTTTCTGTTTCTGTTCTGTTCGCATGACGATTTGTCCAGCGACATTTGTGCCACTCGCTTCTTTACCTCATTGAAATTCGTCAAGATAATTTAAAAGAAATCGTAACGATAACAATTTCCAAATTACCTTTCCCTTGTGAAGTCTCTTTTTCTCCTGGCTCTGATGTTTAGGTTGCCCTGGCCAAATAACGTTGAATGTGCTAGTGTTCGATCGTTCTCTCACGTTGGAAGCGGTTTCGATTTTTCGCATGTGGTTCATGACGACTTCAGGGCGTTTTTGAAAGCGGTGAAAAACCTGCATAAATTACAGCTAAAGAAGAGTTAGTTACGCTTGATTTCTTTTGAATAGGAAAAGGAGGTGTGTTTTATAAGGGTTAGGCCTTAGGACAAATAAGACAGATTACGAACGGAAAACTTGGAACTATTCAAAAGGGATCAAGCATGCATAACCAATTCTCCTTTAGCCATAATTTATGCAGGTTTATCACCGCTTCTTAAAACGCCCTGAAGCCATGAAACACATTTCGCTGCGATAGCGAACACCGCTTCCAAAGTGAGAGAGAGAGACTAGAATTTGCCCTTCCTATCACACACGATTCAACGTAATTTGGCCAAGGCAACTTAAACGTGAGGCCCAGGAAAAAAAAATGCACAAGCGAAAGGTACATGTAATTATGATAATTTGGAAATTGTCAAAGAACATTTTAAGTAATGCATTGCCTCAACACCCCCGAACAGAATAGAAATTCGACGCACAGTAGAGCATTTTTGATGAACTTTGAGATATTTGGGAACACTGTCTCGGGTGTTTGAGATATCTTTTCAATCAAAACTGAAACTTTGGAGAAAAGAAGAAAAAGTTAAGAACACACCATCCAATCACCGTCACGGTTATGATTTCTTTTCATTTAAGTTCTTTTTGTTTAGGCGTTTAACATACTACGAAATAAGTATAATCGACATTGATTTGTAGATGCGACACCGAGTCCCTTGTTTAAAAATCGGACACCGAGACTTGCACGGGTGTTGAAAGTTTTTACAAAATCGGAGTCAGAGTCATGCATGTATTAATTTACACAATGGGGAAGCATTAGCCTGTGAATAGGCTCTCCGGTCTAGGATGCATTAGAAAACACTAAAAAAATGCATATTTCTGACTTGGTGTGGATTGTAGATTTTTTGCGATACGTCAAGCGGATTCGCGGATCTCGAAAGTACGGCAGATCGCGGATAAGCCAGGGGCCCGAACTAATAAGCTGACAGTTTTTGCCCAGATTCCGATCTCTTTATGTCGGGAAGGTCGGATCGTGGATAAACGAAGTTCGTATCACTCTTGTCGGTCTTCGGCGATATGTTGGCGAATTGTCGAAAAAAAAAACACAAGCAATGAAACGTGGCCGGTGTTGCATCCCGATCTCGGATGCTTTATTCTACTTGTCCTCTAGTGTATGTAGGAGTTTCTTTTGTTAATTTCTGGGGCAAAACCGATGCGCAATTTATTAGGCATCGTTTTCAATTAAATCAGCTTTCATCATTTGCAGTTTTACTCTAGATCGTTGATAGTGTAACAGAAATTTTTTCTAACATCACCTTATCTTACCTTTACTTAAACACGGTTGTCTTTTTAAAGCTCAGAGAAGCTTGTGGGGCCGTGTTTTCCCGATCGAATTAGAATTTGGCAGTAGTGTTTTTCACAGTTGCTATTAATTGATACTGGAAATTTCGGGAGTGAAATTTTGAACGGTCTCCTTCAGACGCCACATTCACAGATGCGAAAGTAAAGCTACGTCAGTCTGTAGCTCGCTTCTTTTAAAGCCAGTTGGGTTGTTATTTTCTTCAGGAGGTCTCTAATCTGGGAATCACAATTACTCTTATACCCGTGTAATTGTTCGCTCAAGAGTTAAAAGAATGCCCGGTATAATAATCAAACATGTCTCGCGTTGCCAGAATCTTATAATGATAACACTGACATATAAAAAGAAGAGAAGAGAAAGGAAACATTTATCTTTTTCTATTTTATAAACTATATGATATATACATAAAATTTATGATCAAGCGGCCACGTTAATTTTGAATTCTTGTAAGACAACCGCCGTTGTCATGGTCGAAAACTAAATGAATTTTTAAACTTTGCAATATGAATACAAAAAATAATGTCTTTAAGTGTAATTTTTTTTCTTAAAAGCAACAGAAAACGCACAGAATTGAAATGAGTCTATAGGCCTGTTTACATGATTCCGGAATGCTTTATTCTACTGGTCCTCTACTGTAGGAGGAGTTCCTGTTGTTAATTTCTTGGACAAGGGGCATTGTTCTCTCGAAAGGAACGAGCCATTCATGTAAGACCTTGGGACAGGGTCTACTCGATCCCCTTAGGCAACCAATAACCTTATTCGAGATGTCATAACAAAGTATTAGAAAGATCACATTTTAGCATGTTCCCCATCATCACTTGATTTAAATAATCGTCCTCAAGATAGTACGCTGTATCATTGCCAGAGAAAAATCAGGTAAGATCAGTTTAAGTCCCAAAGTTTGTTTTCAAATTTGTTTTTTTGCAAGTACAGTATATATGGAGTTTGAAAGATCAGAACACTAAGCATGACATCAAATGGTGCAAAGTTAAACAGCCTAGGTCTTATTCGAATATTACCAAGAGATGTAATTTGTGTTTGTGGGAGAAATGTTTCATTTTATGTAAACCGGAAACGAGCCCGTATCGTGTTGCAGACATGCTAGGAAATTCTTGCTGGAAAACGTTATCATGTAACTAGTGATAAAGTACCCGCGTGACATGACATGTGACACACAATGTATTGTATTGTTCTGTATTTTCAAATTTCTTTCAATGTAACCGTTTTTTCTGGCAGTCTCCTGATGATTGCCTCGCATGAGACATGAAACTTAGAGTAGAAAACAGATTTTAATGCCTTGGTTGCAATCGACTAAAAACAGATTTAACCTGAAAACCAATTTGACCTGCAACAGATATTTAACGAAGTCCGGATCACTTTGGTCGGTTTTCGTCGGTATGTTGGCGTAATTGTCGCAACTGACAAGCAGTGAAACGAACCTTCTGAAACAGTTGGCATAAGAAGCAACATCTACTTTCCGTTGCAGCGAATCTATACCACACAAAGTTTTCATGCAATGCGGATTTGGACTTGAATGAGAACAGTGGCGAATTGACGGATTTGGCCCAAAAACGGCACGGATCGGCGGATTTGCGTACTTCGATTCATCGCCTCTTTAAGCAATATATCATTTTTACTGCAATATTTTAAGCGCTGAACGTTTATTTTCTTCTAATTTTAAATGCATTTTCCGGTATCTGAGAGCGTGCCCCCAGACCCCCTAGTTGCCTCACGCTTCTTCACTCAAATTCTTGATGCGCGGGACTGCGAGCTAAGTTAGCGTATCGAACTGTGAAACAGTATATACGGGATTAAGTAGCCTGTGTACAGCCGTCCCGCTCCCCTCAAAAAATCGGGGTGGGAACGGTTCCCTCCCGATTTTTTTAGGGGAGCAGGACGGCTGTACACAGCTGGCTAGGGATTAAGCTTTTTGCATGGAATTATAAATGTAAGTCCAGCTGTTCTTTGTTCTATAGAAATACGTGCGTAATTTCGAAGTAATCAATATTGTAATTTAATTGAATTTTTTCTCGCTTTACGCTCTACGTTTTTACGTATATTTAAAATTGATATACTAAAAAAAGAAAGAAAATAGACGACATCGCATCTTAACAGCTGAATATGCTATACTCGCACCTTTTGGAATCCGAAATCCTCAGGCATTGAATCCAGAATCCAGTCACTGGAATCCGGAATCCACGATGCGGAATCCGGAATCCAAGACTCTCTTGGATTCCCTTACATGGGGCGAAACTCTGGTACTGCCGACAAACCTTATTTGCTTCGCAATGAGTCCCGTTAGGTCTCCCCGTCGTCGAAAGATCAGTCTTCGAACTACAGAGTGGTCTAATTTGAGTCCGATTAGTTCATAAATAACTAGAAGCAAAATCAAATAACTGACTTCGCAAATTCGCTTTCTAAATATGATCTGTAATCTACCAGCCGGAACAATTTCTGCACGTTTTACCAACAGTTAAATACGTGTGTCTGAATGATTGCCTATATTCTCCCCAGAAAGAAACATTTCATTGGAAAGATGTATCAAATAATTTTGGGCTCGTTTCAGGCAAAGTAGTTTTACAATTTCAAATTAATTGATCACGGCTGGGATCAATTCAATAAAAAGATTTACAAGTGTAATTTACAAGTCTAGCCGCTTTTGTTTTCAACCTCTCAAACAATAGCTACACTTGTAAATTACACTTGTAAATTTTTTATTGAATTGACCCATGGGTAAGGGACGTTGAAGCCCAGAGCATATTAACAGCTAAAGAAATTTTCATAAATTGTTGATAATGAAATATCTGAAACAATTTAATTTAACTCTTGATTTGCGCGCCTTTGATAAGAGGTGCGCAATATTCCGTGACCAAGACGACTGACGGACTATAAACTATTAGGTTCACATGACTCAGTTGTCGAGTTTTGGGAAAGATTTTGTAGGGTTAAAGCGCACGTAGGAGGCTGAAATTTTGGTGAATAACATATCTTTGTGTAAACTTTTAGTGGCGTAAAGAAAATAAATGGCCATTCTGGAGTGAACTTCTCCTTTAACATTAATTTATAAATAGAAGAATATAACTGCCCTCCTGTTGGTTCTATTCTCCACGAGGAAGGAATGTAAGAAATATGTTAAACTAAAGCTACTAGCGCGCAAATTCCGCGGCTAATTCCGGGACCGAAGGTGCTATTTTTTAAATCGAATTTTGGGGATGAAACCGTAACCGATTTCTTTGATTTTTGGTAGTCGTAATAACAAATGTTTAAATTTTATAAATCTTTACCTTTTAAAGCCCAAAATATAAACAATCGCGAGAAATAAGCGCTTTATGGAAAACCTTTTTTTCGAAAATATGCGAATATTTTCAAAACGCGAAGATAGATTTTTTTCTAATTAAGGTCAATTACTTCAAGTAAGCCTAGGTTTCATGCGAGCAAGTTTCAACTAAATCGGCTGGGTAGAAATTGCTGCACAGTTGACTGTTTATTTTTCGCATAAAAATATTGTAATTGGATATTTTCGCCAGCTATTGCAACAATGCTTAATTAATGCTAAGATCACTTCTGTAATTTGAAAGCTCAATACCTCCTAAAAAGTTGCTGAAAAATCTGAAACGATCGGATATTCTCCGCAAACGTTATAATCAAATGAAGCATAAGTGGTTTACGGTGCGAAAATTGCAAATTAGAAAAATTCAATCTTTTTCGAATTAAAAAAAATCGACCGATTTTTTTTCTTTTAATTTTTAGTATGCAAAAATCCAACATATAAGCAAACGCCCTCATCTAGTTTCGAGCGTGAAGTCTCGATGAAACTCGTCAAATTTGGCTCTTCAAGATAGCTACCTCTCGTCCTTCAGTTTAAAGCGCTTTGGAAACTCCTCAACTAACAGTAAATTATTCAAACATGCCGCATTCTCAAGATTATTTAGCACCTGGAAATGAACGCCCGTTTATTTCAAGGTGCTAAAAAATCTTGGGAATGCGGCAAGTTTGAATAATTTACTGGAACACAAGGGTTTCAAAAGCGCTTCAAAATGAAGGACGAGAGGTAGCCATCTTCACGTACTAAATTCGGCGAGTTGCATCCAGACTACAAAAACGAAACTAGAGAAGGCAGTTTGTGTACATGCTGGATTTTCTCATACTTAAAAATAAAAGAAAAAAAATCGGTAGTTTTTTTGTAGTTCGAAAAACAATGAATATTTTAAAAAATACACTTTACGCACCGTAAACATCTTCTGTTTTATTTGCTTATAACTTTTACTAGGAGTTTCCGATCTTTTCAGAATTTTCAGCATTGTTTTAGCTGGTATTAAGCTTTCAAATAATCAATGCAATCAAAACATTACACAAGGGTTGTTGTAACAACTGGCAAAAATACACAAGCATAATATTTTTAAGCTAAAATCTAACAGTCAACTGTGCAGCAATTTCTACCCAGCTCACATGAATTCTTGGATAATTTGAACGTATTGACAGCAATAAGAAAAAAATCTATCTTCGCGTTTAGAAAATATTCGCGTTTAATTAAAAAATAGGTTAATTTAAAAGTGCTTATATTTCGTGTTCACTGTTTTTGTTTGTTCCAAATTTTAAAGCTTTATCAAATTTAAACATTTGTTTTTTCGACTACCAAAAATCAGAGAAATCGGTTAAGGTTTCCATGGCCAAAATTTGATTTAAAAAATAGCACCTTCGCTCCCGGAATTAGCCGCGGGCCACCTTAATTAAACACTCATCAATAATAAATTAGAGCAAAATTGTTTGCAAATCGTCCGTTTCGTAAATATTCAGAGATTTTAAGCATTCATGCTTTTCAAAAAACTGCTTTTTGCATAAGAAACTTCATGTTTTTCTGTGTTAAACTACTGAACTGTTATTTCTGTATAACAACCACAGTGAAATCGAAGTAACCCCAGAATGGCTGAAATGGTGAAATTTCATGGAATTCCCTTTGCTGGTGGTTTTGGTGTAACCGAAGAAAAAGTGGCAGTTTTTCCAAGATTGCCTGCCAGGAAGGATGACATCTTCATTGCTTCATACCCCCGATCAGGTTAGTTTTCTATCGCATCTTTTAAAAGCAACTTTTAGCAAGGAAGAACTACATAGTGGACTTGTTAAATAAACAATCCTCCACTAGGGCTTTCCACAAGTTGCTCGAGATTTCCCAAAAAGTTGCCCGTAATTTCTCAAAAAGTTGCTCAAAAGCTGCTCCAAAAATCCAAAAAAGTTGCTTCTGATAATAAAAGTTGCTCCAAATTTGCCCCAAAAAATCCAAAACGCTGCTTCTTCTAAATATATGCTATTTTCCCTTGGAGGGTAAGATTTCTAAGCAGTTTTATGCAATTTTACAGCAAAACAAGTATCTAAATAACATATTAATGGGAAAACTTGTTAAATAACAAGGAATTCTTTAACTGAGAAAAATTGTGAAGATATCGATGAAGTCATGTTTGCTGACGAGTTTTGTAGTGTTTTAATGCAGAATGAGCCGAAAGCTGAAAGCGTCTTCAGATGTGCCTCGAAAGTCTTCGACTCTTCGGCAAACTTCGTAAATCTTCGGAAACGTTCGTATTACCTTTGAACAACACTCGGAAAACCTTCGGAGATCTTCGGTCTGAAAATTGCTCAAAATGCAACAAGTTGCACGAGAGGAAAAAAGTTGCTCGTAGGAGAAAAAGTTGCTCGAAACATGAAAAGTTGCCAAAAAGTTGCCGAGCAACTTGTGGAAAGCCCTAATCCTCCACCTCCTCCTCCTCCTCCTCCTCCTCCTCCTCCTCCTCCTCCTCCTCCTCCTCATTATCATCATCATCATCATCATCATTATTATTATTAACAATTGACATTATTAAGACTTTTCAAAACTCAAAGCTACTCAACAGTGAAGTACAGTGAAAGGAAGTTGCAGAAAAGGCCACCTGGAATTAAGGAAAACTAATTTATTAATTCTTCAAGTGCAAAAATACGAACTTGTTCATTACCTTTAGGCCAATATTCCAGAGAATACCCAGACCAGCATTCGGTCTCATCATTAAGCTTAAAGCTTTAATCTGACAGCGTTAATTGAAACAGCTGTATCTAAAATGGAAACGCCTAGCGAAATACTTAACTCCTTGTCTATCCACGATAACAATTCTTTCCAGAAATTAAGGTTTGCAACTCACAACAATACAGTAGTAAATGCTCCAGTGACTCTTCCTCTTCGTAACAAAAGGTGTAAAGGGTGGTCTCTACTAACCCCTGCGTTAATTTGGTGACCATGGAATTAACGGATTTTTCATTTACGTCGGGGGTGGGGCTTCCAACCCTTCCCCCTTACCATTCCTGAAGGTTCAAAAAAGCACTGTCTGAAAAGGCTAAATCTTGTGATAAGATAATTCCCTAATTATACGAAGTTTAAGTTACCTCAAATAGATGAAGTGAAACGTAAATATATGGTAGAATTTTATGTCCACGTTCATAATATCATTATCATTGCAGGTTCAACATGGACTCAAGAAATGGTATGGCAGATACTTCACCATGGTAACATTTGTAGCGGTCGATTGGATGAAAGAGTGCCATATATCGAGGCAATGATTCTTCCCTTTAAACAAAACCCTTACGCTGTGAATGATGTTCAGTCCGTAGAGAAGATGTTTCAAAGCTTCCCAGCCCCACGTGTATTCAAAACACACCTCACTTATGAGATGGCGCCAAAGGGCCGCGATGAAGAAACCAAGCCTCGATACATTTATGTGATGCGCAATCCTAAAGATGCGTTTGTTTCGTATTATCATTATCATCGTAACAATAATAATAATAATAATAAAAGCTTTTATTTATACACGATAAATGTTTTGCAGCATAGCTGATGTGGTCGTGTTTACAAATTACTATTGAAGCTAACTAAACCCTTAAATAACAAATAAAGACTACAAACTAAGCATTCCAAACAAACGCAAATACACAGCCTCTAAATCCCTAATACTTTCAAAGCACCCTTGAAACTTGCCAACGATTCTTTAAGGCGGGCCTCGTTATTCAAAGAATTCCATAATGTGGCCCCTTCATAAGTGATCGACTTTTTGAGAAAGTCAGTCTTTGGTCTTGGTACTGACAAGCAATTTTTCCTTCTAAGATTGTAATTAGTCTTCTGCTCCGTCCACAAGTGTTGTAATTGGACCGGAGCACCTCCAGATACACATTTGAAGACAAAACAAAGTACCCTGCGGATGTACATTTGCCTCAATGGTATCCACTTTGCTTGACGCAGTACGTCTTCTGAAGGGGTGAACCAGTCTAAGCCGAAAATTATCTTGGCGGCACGCACATGGATTTTTTCTAAGTCACTAAAAAGTGTTGAGCCACACGACCCCCAGACTATCATACCGTACATTACAGACGGTAAAATTACTTTAAAATAAAAGTCTACTCTCGCAGGAATTGGCAAAAAATACAATGATCTCAAAAGGTTCAGTTTCTGGGTGAAACGTTTACATAGTTCTTTGACATGAATGTTCCATTTGAGTGCACTGTCTATTTGGATACCTAGACACCTTGCTGAAGTAACTTGCCTGATGTTATTTTCCCCAAGCTTAATGCTTTGTAAAGGGCCAGTAAATGATCCTCGGTATAGCAGCATATATTCTGTTTTTCCCGGGTGTGGCGTCAGCAAATTTTGACAACACCAGCGATATAATTTCCGTAAGATGTAATTTAGCACGGTGGCTACCATGTCCGGACTTGTGGCCGCGACGTAGATGGTTGTGTCATCAGCATACATGTGAAGCTCTCCTTCACTACCATCGGTTATATTTGGCAGATCGTTGCAGAACAATGCAAAAAGTAGAGGACCAAGGACAGATCCTTGTGGTACGCCAAATTTCACTGTCTGTAGGCTGGATCGACTGCCGTTAATTACCGTGATCTGGTGTCTTTCTGAAAGGTAGTCCTTGATCCAAGACCAAAGGTCTCCTGAAATGCCAAGCCCTTGGAGTTTTTGTAGCAGCAGCGAGTGGGATATAGAATCAAAGGCTTTGCGGAAGTCCACAAACACTATTCCCACCACCAGGTTACTGTCCAGCGCTGTTCTCCAGTCTTCAGTCATCTTCACCAGCAGCAGTTCTGTCGAGTAGCCCTTTCTATATGCCCACTGGTTCCTGCTTCTTAAGTCGTGATTTGTTATATGCGTGGTGATGATGGAGCCTATACATGACTCCATCAGCTTCCCAGGAACGGACAAAAGGGATATCGGACGATAGTTATGCTTGTCTGTCTCGTCACCACTTTTATACAATGACGACACATTAGCTAATTTCCAAGTAGCAGGGACAGAATTGGATGCAGTACTTGCAGTGAAGACAGACATCAGTGACGGTATGATGACATTACCAGCATACTTTAGAAGTTTGGAGGAAACGTGGTCCGGGCCACTAGCTTTGTCTGGTTTCAACTTAAAAAGCGCCTTCTTGAGAATATCTGTTGTTAGATCAATTGTCATTACCGTGGGTGTGACACGGGATAGGTTTGCTAAGGCGTGCCGTCTCTCTGCTTGAGGAAGGTCGCTGGCTAGTTTCTCTCCTATTGTAGCGAAATGTTCGTTCAAAATGTTCGCAATAGCCAGATCTGATGTTTCGGTTTCTCCGCCAGGTCCTTTCATCGCCATAATTGGTAAGGATGTTTTATAGCAAGCAGACTCCTTTATCAGCCTCCAGTAGGACTTGCAATCTTTTACCTCAGTAAATAGCTCTGTGTAATATTTGCACTTTGCCTTTCTGACGTCTAACGTTACTTTGTTTCGCAGCTCGCGGTATATTTTCCAGAGTTCCTCATTGTTTGTTCTTCTGGCCATCAGTAGGATTTTAAACCTCTGGTTCATTGTATGGCGTATCTGCGGTGTTATCCACGGGAGAGACTGACTTCTGATCTTCACTTCCCTGTAAGGTGCGTGTCTGTTGCAGATGTCGTTAAAGATGTTTGACCACGCCCAGTAACAGTCATCAGGATCATCAAACGCAGAACACACAGACCAGGGGGCGTCCTCCAAATCCCTGATGAATTCACACCGATTGAAGTTCTTAAAGGTGCGGCCTTTGACTATTTTCGGAGGTGGTCTTCGGACTCTTGTTTGAACACAAGCATACACTAACATGTGATCCGAGATACCAAGCTCCAGATTACGTGTGTTGCTGATAAGCCCTGCTCTGCTTGCGATGACTAGGTCTATAAGTGTAGAGGTGTCACGTGTCACTCTTGTTGGCTCGTTATTAACCACGGTATAGTCAAATTGAAGTAGTGATGTCTGTAACTTACTACCGGTGGTTGACAACACAATGTCACCATTTCGTTGCGCGTAATCGCAATTGAAATCACCCAAAATGACAACGTTCTTGTATTTCATCCATACCTTCTCCAGAATCTCGTGAAACCGTTCATAAAATGCTCCATCCGATGGAGGTCTATAGATTGTTCCAACCACAAAAGCGTTAGAGTCGATTAACAGCTTCAGCCACATCCCCTCGACTTCTTGTGTTTCCAAGACTCTCAGGCGGGAGGAACATATGTAACTGGCCACATATACCACGCAACCCCCACCAGCTGTGCCAACGCCTCGGTCCCTTCTTATTATCTTATAGTCTTTGATTTCTAACTGACGGTCCGATATCGTGTCATCCAAATGGGTCTCTGTTATTGACAACACATCAAAGCGACACAAATACAATAGGAGTTTAACCTCTTCCAGTTTGTTTCTCAGGCTGCGGATGTTAATATGAGCAATGTTTAGGTTTCTTGATCGCGGATTAATAGCTTTTGCAAACTGTTCCAGGTAATCCTTACTGACTCTCACACCATCCTTACTTGGTCCAGGATTTGTGCTGATGTCGCCACTAAGTAGTAAGATTCGGCGTGCTGCGGTAGAGTTAGCATAATACGCCACAGGTTTTGTGGATAACTTGGTGTGTTGACGTAAACTTTTCCGCCACCCGCATTTAGAACAGTTAGTTTGTACTACAGCCGCATTATCTATCAATCGCGGGACACTTCTCTCACTTCCTGTCGCTGCCCACAGAATAAGTAGTACTACCAATGTGCCCCGGCATTCATATATTCTTCTTGCAAGGTGAGTCATCACAATCACCACCGACCGTTGTTTTATGACAGTTTTTACTGTTTTATCGCACCCATGCGCACGTAGTTTGTATCACAAAAAGCGTTTTCACATGGTGCGCGCGCTGGTGCGAGTAATAGAGCTGATAGAGAGTTCTTCAAAGCGCGCTCTAAGTTCGTTATTTTTTGCGCGCGCAGCGCCCGTTCCTCCACGCGTTGACAGTAGCGTCAGTCGTTAGCCTTCGCGTACAAAGCCGTTACAACTCGCGTAGATCAGATGTGGTTACGCGATCAACAGAAAACTGTTCCGTTATATCCAAGTTTTCCGATAAGTGCCCAGAAAAAGCCTCTCAATTCGTCAAGAAACGTCGCTGAAAGCTCGTTAGTTCAGCCCACTGTGTCAAGTGTCACGTTACAATAGCTGCTTAATAGATGGGCCAGCTCAATCAGGTCTCAGTAAGGCACAAAAAGCAGAAATTTCCAGAGCCAAAACATGCGTGGCTGCACGCAATGAATGCACGTTGTTTCGTTGTAACATGCCTTATAAGAAGGAAATTCCCACATGGGATCTAGCTTTTGAACGTTTCATGAATGGTCAAGGTCAGTAATGGAAATGTTTTAATTTTAACCCTAAAAATTATGTTGTTGGTAAAACTAAGTTGTGCCAGTATGTTATACTAGGGTCACGAATGGTCTATCAAAATTAGGCAAAATTAGGCTTCTGCTCGAAATGCTCGCAAAATTTTAGCGGGTGCTCGCGATCGTTTGCTCATGCTCGCATAAATTTACAAGTGCTCGCATGCTCAGTTTTTAGTGGAGGTAGTTTTTGAACAGTGCTCGTTGCTCGCAAGGCTTACTTTTGTCAATGCTCGTGCTCGCAAAGAAAAACGCTGTGCTCGCAAAGACCATTCGATACCCCTTATACTGTTGTTACTTTACACGCATTTTAAGGGCCCATTACAGTAGACTACGTTTTTGGACCGTTGCTAGAGAGAATTTTAAAAATTGGCTGTAACTTGACGCTTAATGTCACGTGACCCAGAACATGATAACTAAGTTTTATGCAAGAAACTTACAGTCTTAGTTATAGTTCAAAGCGTCAAGTCAAGTAAGTAATGTAAGTAACTGAATTATAAGTAAGTTTTTCCTTTTTGCAATTAAAAAAATTCCTGCTTATTAATCAATCAATCAATCAATAAATAAATAAATAAATAAATAAATAAATGGGAATAAATGGAATAAATGGGAAAATCTGATTTTTAATACAAGACCCTGCTTGATCTCCTTGTAGGCTCAGGTGGTTTGTGGTTTGATCACGTGCTAAGCTGGTGGAAGCACAGAGACGATCCAAACTTTTTATTCCTGAAGTATGAGGACAGAATAGAGGTGAGGATACACGCTTAAGTCATTAATAAAATAAAAAAAAAAATAAAAAAAATGGGAATTTGCAGTGGCACTTCCACAGAGTGCCTCTTTGTCCACTGTTCCCGATTGGATTGGAATTTAACAGTGTTGATATTTGTGGAGGAAAACCGGAGAACCCTGAGAAAAACCCTCGAAGCAAGGACGAGAACCAACACCAAACTCAACCCACATATGACGCCGGGTCCGGAAATCGAACCCAGGCCACATTGGTGGGAGGCGAGCGCTCTCAACACTGCGCCATCCCTGCTCCCCTATTACCATTACATGGGAAATTACCATCAAATTTGGTGAGATGAAAAAAATAATAACCTCAAAACAGCGAAGGAACATTTCAGTAACACAGCAAATACAAAAGAAGGTACGGATGGCCAAAAGTAACGAAGATTGAATCGGATTGCGGTTTGAGTTTTTAAAATATTGTTGAGCTGAACAGTTTTTAAAGTAATCTCGTCAGATTTAATCAAAACACCATATTGTTAACAGCTCGGGGAGGTAAAAAAGATGACCTTATTCAGCGGCACATACCTACCTATAAAACATGCGCTTAACGTCGAGATGGGTGGGGTGGGGGTATAAGATAGTACACCCGGGGGTGAATTTGCTCCATATATGCTTTTCTATTAATAATAATTATTATTGGATGTTTTATTTCCTATTAAGAATCCAAGAGATAGTGTCGAAAAGATCGCCAAGTTCATTGGTAAAGAACTCTCCTCAGACACATGTGACCTCATCGTCCAACAAACCTCATTTGAAGCCATGAAGAAGTCTAAACACACGAATTATAGTTGGTTTGAAGGAATGAAGGGTGACGGCTTCATTCGAAAGGGTCAAATAGGAGGATGGAGACAGTACTTTACTGCGGAACAGAACCAGTTGTTTGATAAAATGTTCCACGAAAAAATGAAAGGGACAGGAATTACGTTTGATAATAACAATGACTAGATGACTAGCACACAGGTTACCATACAACTAGTTTCCAACAACAGTCTTTCTAATCATTTAATCTTGTTGGTATATAAAAGCTAGACGTGGTAATTCTAATCCTCGAACTCATTATCAATTCTTATCAATTCAAATTGTCATTGGCCTTCCAGAACGCCCATCTTGGTTAGGTGAATGAGTTTAGAAACCCATTAAAAAACAAGTTGAAACCACCTGTTTGGAAACGATTTTAAACCCATGTGTAAAATTTTTCTAAGGGCCGAATCGCACTAGCGGACAAGTTCGAAATGTGATGACATTTTTGACAAAAACAAAATTGTCGCGACAAGTCAGAGACATCTTATAAAGGTGAAATTATTAGTACAATAGCTTTGCACGTGTTTCTGGCAATCCTGTACATATCTCTCCAGGGCCGTCTTTGGCAAACATCAAATATGTAGTACCACGCGGTAACAAATTCTAAAACAGTTCGCATTTAAAGTACGGGTGTTCTCATGCAGTGGAATAATGAGTCGTCTCAAGATAAATTTTTCTTTCTCAAAACTTGTCCGCTAGTGCGAATCGGCCCTTACTCTGCATATTCATAATCCAACGCAACAAAGACGTTAACAAAATAGCCGTTAACAACAATTCTTGCCAGTCTTGCAGACAATAAATTTCAGAAACATCATTTAACATTTTTTAACTGTTTTTTATGATTTAACTTACATTTGACTACTTTCTCGTGTGTTGTAATCTATAAATCTTTTAAGGTTTACATTCGAAGGTAGGAAAGCACTATTTGAGAGAAGTAGGATAAAATATGTGCTGTTTATGGTAAAACTGTAAGTGAGCTTTTGTGAACATATAAACTTAGCTAACAGACACTTATCACTAATTTGTGATTAACCAATATAATGATGAAACGAAAGCGAAACGTAAAATTGATAATGATAATAATGATAAATAAATGCATTTATATTGCCCATTTTCCATACGAATATGTTAAAATGCGCTGTACACATACTGTTATTTACGATAAACAAAGGCCAGACTACAACACCGGGGACTTCATGCCCTACTCTTTGCCAATAGTGTGAGTTCTTTAACGTCCCCTGCCATAAGACTAAGGGTACAGGAGACGGGAACTGCGGTTTGTCGACCAGTGTGTTGTTCAAAGACGACCTATGACTCAACTTAAAGTCACTGTAATATTAGACTGAGCGCTAGAGATGAAATAGAAAGAATATAGAGGCTGTCATCAGTCAAAGTCTAATAGTTGACACTCTGCCTGGTGAAATGTGCAAAATCGTCATTTTGCGTGGCTTATGTAGCACTTTCTTTTTCAATTCCTTTTGCCTGGAATGAAATTTAGGATGTATCCACGTAATGGCAGATTCAATAATACCCAACTGTACATTTCATGTATGAAACTGGCCGGTTTTGCTGGATCTAGAGTGAAAATAAGCGTTAATCTTCGTGGTGATATTTCAACACTAGGGCCCACAATCGTCATTTTCCGTGGCTTATGTAGCACTTTCTTTTTCAACTCTTTTTGACCTGGAATGAAAATAAGGATGAATCTACGTGATGGCATATTTCTAATAAGGCCCAACAGTACATTTTAGGTCTGAAACTGGCCGGCTTTTGCTGGATCTGGAGTGAAAATAACCTTTTATCTTAATGGCGGTATTTCAACACAAAAGCCTAAAATCGTCATTTTCCGTGCCTTATGTAGCACTTTCTTTTGAATTCTCTTTGATCTGGAATGAGAGTAAGGATGAATCCACGTGATGGCGGATTTTCCAGTAAGCCCCAAACTGTACATTTCATGTATAAAACTGGCCGCTTTTTGCTGGATCTGGAGTGAAAGTAAGCTTTAATCTTAGTAGTAGTATTTAAACACAAAAGCCCAAAATCGTCATTTTCCGTGGCTTATGTAGCACTTTCTTTTCGAATTCTTTTTGATCTGGGATAAGAGTAAGGATGAATCCACGTGATGGCGGATTTTCCAATAAGACCCAAACTGTACATTTCATGTCTGAAACTGGCCGCTTTTTGCTGGATCTGGAGTGAAAATAAGCTTTAACCTTCTTGGTGGTATTTTAAAACAAGGGCCCAAAATCGTCATTTTCCGTGGGTTATGTAGCACTTTCTTTTTCAATTCTTTTTGACCTGGAATGAAAATAAGGATGAATCCACGTGATGGCAGATTCTCAATAAGACCCAAACTGTACATTTTAACTTTCAAACTGGCCGGTTTTGCTGGATCTAAAGTGAAAATAAGCGTTAATCTTCATGGTGGTATTTCAACACAAGGGCCCAAAATCGTCCTTTTTCGTGGCTTATGTAGCATTTTCTTTTTTCAATTATTTTTGATCTGGAATGAGAGTAAGGATGAATCCACGTGATGGGGGATTTCCAATAAGACCCAAACTGTACATTTCATTTCTGAAACTGGCCGGTTTTTGCTGGACCTGGAGTGAAAATAAGCTTTTATCTTAATGGCGGTATTTGAACACAAGGGCCCAAAATCGTCATTTTCGTGGCTTATGTAGCACTTTCTTTTTGAATTCTCCTTGATCTGTTATGAGAGTAAGGATGAATCCACGTGATGGCAGATTTCCAATAAGACCCAAACTGTACATTTTATGTTTGAAAATGGCCGGTGTTAGCTGGATCTGGAGTGAAAATAAGCTTTAACCTTCATGTTGGTTTTTCAACACAAGGGCCCAAAATCGTCATTTTCCGTGGCTTATGTAGGACTTTCTTTTTTCAATTCTTTTCTACCTAGAATGAAAATTAGGAGGAATCCACGTAATGGCAGATTTCCAATAAGACCCAAACTGTACATTTTATGTTTGAAAATGGCCGGTTTTTGCTGGATCTGGAGTGAAAATAAACTTTAACTTTTATGTTGGTATTTCAATATCAAGGGCCCAAAATCGTCATTTTCCGTGGCTTATGTAGCACTTTCTTTTTCAATTCTTTTTGACCTGGAATGAATCGGGACGTGATGGCAGATTTCCAAAAAGACCCAAACTGTACATTTCAAGTCTAAAGTTGGCCGGTTTTGCTGGATCTTGAGTAAAAATAAGCTGTAACATTCATGGTGGTATTTCAACACAAAGGCCCAAAATGGTCATTTTCGGTGGCTTATGTAGCACTTTCTTTTTTTTCTATTTTTGATCCGGAATGAAAATAAGGATTAATCCATGTGATTGCAGATTTCCAACAAGACCAAAACTGTACATTTAATGTTTGAAACTGGCCGGTTTTTGCTGGATCTGGAATGAAAATAAGCTTTAATCTTCATGGTGGTATTTCAACACAAGGACACAAAATCGTCACTTTGCGTGGCTTATGTGAGCACTTTCTTTTTCAATTTTTTTAACTGGAACGAAAATTAGGATGGATCCACGTGATGGCACATTCCCAATAAGACCGAAACTGTACATTTCAAGTCTCAGCTTGGCCAGTTTTGCTGGATCTGGAGTGAAGTAAGCTTAAATCTTCGTGGTGCTATTTCAATACAAGGGCCCAAATTAAAATCGTCATTTTCCGTGGCTTATGTAGCCTCTTTTTCCGTTTTTTTTTTTTACCTGGAATGAAAATTAGTATGAATCCACGTGATGGCGGATTTCCAATAAGACCCAAACTGTACATTTCATGTCTGAAACTGGCCGGTTTTTGCTGGATCTGGAGTGAATATAAGCTTTAAAATTCATGGTGGTATTTCACACAAGGGCAAAGAATTGTCATTTTCAGTGGCTTATGGAGCACTTCTTTTTTTCAACTCCTTTTGAACTAAAATAAAAATTGGCATGAAACGAACTGGAACGACAATAAGAACGAATCCATGTGACTGCAGATTTCCAATAAGACCCAAACTGTACATTTCAAGTAGGCAGGTTTTGCTGGATCTGGAATGAAAATAGACTTAAATCTTCATGGTGTCATTTCAATACAAGGGCCCAAAATCGTCATTTTCCGTGGCTTATGTAGAACTTTCTTTTCCAATTCTTTTTGACCTGGAATGGAAATTAGGAGGAATCCACGTGATGGCGGATTTCCAAGAGGACCCAAACTGTACATTTCAACTATCAAACTGGCCGGTTTTGCTGGATCTAGAGTGAAAATAAACTTTAAACTTCGTGGTGGTATTTTAACACAAGGGCCAAAAATCGTCCTTTTCCGTGGCTTATGCAGCACTATTTTTTTTTCAACTCCTTTTGAACTAAAATAAAAATTGGGATGAATCCACGTGATAACGGATTTCCAACAAGACCCAAACTGTACATTTCATGTTTGAAACTGGCCGGTTTTTGCTGGATCTGAAATGGAAAAAAGGTTTTGAAACCTTCGTGGTGGTATTTTAACACAAGGGCACAGAATTGTCATTTTCAGTGGCTTATGTAGCACTTTCTTTATCGATTTTTTTACTGGAACGAAAATTAGGATGAATCCACGAGATTGCAGATTTCCAATAAGACCGAAACTGTACATTTCAAGTCTCAAGTTGGCTAGTTTTGCTAGATCTGGAGTGAAAGTAAGCTTTAATCTTCGTGGTGGAATTTCAATACGAGGGCCCAAAGTCGTCATTTTCCGTGGCTAATGTAGCACTTTTTTTTTCAATTATTTTTGATCTGGAATGAAAAACGGATTAATCCTCGTGATGGCTGATTCCAATAAGACCCAAACTGTACATTTCATGTCTGAAACTGGCCAGTTTTTGGTGGATCTGGAGTGAAAATAAGTTTTAACCTTCGTGGTGGTATTTCAATACCAGGGCCCAAAATTGTCATTTTCCGTGACTGATGTAGCACTTTTTTTTTCAATTCTTTTTAACTTGGAATGAAAATTAGGATTAATCCACGTGATGGCGGATTCCAGTAAGACCCAAACTGTACATTTCTTATTTGAAACTGGCCCGTTTTTGCTGGATCTGGAATGAGAAAAAGGGTTTAATCGTCATGGTGGTATTTCAACACAAGGGCACAGAATTGTCATTTTCAGAGGCTTATGTGACACTTTCTTTTTCGATTTTTTGAACTGGGACGAAAATTAAGATGAATTCACGTGATTGCAGATTCCCAGTACGACCGAAACTGTACATTTCAAGTCTCAAGTTGGCCAGTTTTGCTGGATCTGGAGTGAAGTAAGCTTAAATCTTCGTGGTAGAATTTCAATACCATGGCCCAAAATCGTCCATTTCCGTGGCTTATGTAGCACTTTCTTTTTCAATTCTTTTTGACCTGAAATGAAAATTAGTCTGAATCCACGTGATGGCGGATTTCCAATAAGCCCAACACTGTACATTTCAACTGTCAAACTGGCCGGTTTTGCTGGATTTAGTGTGAAAATTAGTGTTAAACTTCATGGTGGTATTTCAACACAAGGGCACAGAATTGTCATTTTCAGTGGCTTATGTAGCACTTTCTATTTTCGATTCTTTTTACCTGGAACGAAATTTAGGATGAATCCACGCGATTGCAGATTTCCAATAAGACCGAAACTGTACAAGTCAAGGCTCAATTTGGCCGGTTTTGCTGGATCTGGGGTGAAAGTAAGCATAAATATTCGTTGTGGTATTTCAACACAAGGGCGCAAAATCGTCCATTTCCGTGGCTTATGTAGCATTTTCTTTTTCAATTCTTTTTGACCTGGAATGAAAATTAGTCTGAATCCACGTGATGGCGGATTTCCAATAAGACCAAAACTGTACATTTCATGTTTGAAACTGGCCGGTTTTTGCTGGATCTGGAAAGAAAATAAGCTTTAATCTTCATGGTGGTATTAGACACAAGGACCCAAAATCCTCACTTCGCGTCGCTTACGTGAGCACTTTCTCTTTTGATTTTTTTAACTGGAACGAAAATTAGGATGAATCCACATGATTGCGGATTTCCAATAAGAACCAAACTGTACATTTCATATCTCAGGTTGGCCAGTTTTGCTGGATCTGGAGTGATATCAGCTTTAATCTTCGTGGTGGTATTTCAATACAAGAGCCCAAAATCGTCAATTTCCGTGGCTTATGTAGCAATATCTTTTTAATTTTTTTTTGACCTCGAATGAAATAAAGGATGAATCGACGTGATGGCGGATTTCCAATAAGACCCAAACTGTACATTTCAAGTCGCAAATTAGCCGGTTTTGCTGGATCTGGAGTGAAAATAAGCATAAATATTCGTGGTGTTATTTCAATACAAGGGCCAAAAATCGTCATTTTCCGTGGCTTATGTAGAACTTTCTTTTTGGAATTCTTTCTGACCTGGAATGGAAATTAGGAGGAATCCACGTGTTGGCGGATTCCCAAGAAGACCAACACTGTACATTTCAACTGTCAAATTGGCCGGTTTTTGCTGGATCTAGTGTGAAAATTAGCGTTAAACTTCATGGTGGTATTTCAACACAAGGGCACAGAATTGTCATTTTCAGTGGCTTATGTAGCACTTTCTTTTTCGATTTTTTTACTGGAACGAAATTTAGGATGAATCCACGCGATTGCAGATTTCCAATAAGACCGAAAATGTACATTTCAAGTCTCAATTTGGCCAGTTTTGCTGGATCTGGAGTGAAGTAAGCTTAAATCTTCGTGGTAGAATTTCAATACAAGGGCCCAAAATCGTCCATTTCCGTGGCTTATGTAGCAATTTCTTTTTCAATTCTTTTTGACCTGGAATGAAAATTAGTCTGAATCCACGTGATGGCGGATTTCCAATAAGACCCAAACTGTACATTTCAAGTCGCAAATTTGCCGGTTTTGCTGGATCTGGAGTGAATATCAGTTTAAATCTTCGTGGTGCTATTTCAATACAAGGGCCCAAAATCGTCATTTTCCGTGGCTTATGTTGCAATATGTTTTTAATTTTTTTTTACCTGGAATAAAATAAAGGATGAATCGACGTGATGGCAAGGATTTCCAATAAGACCCAAACTGTACATTTCAAGTCTCAAATTGGCCGGTTTTGCTGGATCTGGAGTGAAAATAAGCATAAATATTCGTTGTGTTATTTCAATACAAGGGCCCAAAATCGTCAATTTCCGTGGTTTATGTAGAAATTTCTTTTTGGAATTCTTTCTGACCTGGAATGGAAATTAGGAGGAATCCACGTGTTGGCGGATTCCCAAGAAGACCAACACTGTACATTTCAACTGTCCAATTGGCCGGTTTTGCTGGATCTAGTGTGAAAATTAGCGTTAAACTTCATGGTGGTATTTCAACACAAGGGCACAGAATTGTCATTTTCAGTGGCTTATGTAGCACTTTCTTTTTCGATTTTTTTATCTGGAACGAAATTTAGGATGAATCCACGCGATTGCAGATTTCCAATAAGACCGAAAATGTACATTTCAAGTCTCAATTTGGCCAGTTTTGCTGGATCTGGAGTGAAGTAAGCTTAAATCTTCGTGGTAGAATTTCAATACAAGGGCCCAAAATCGTCCATTTCCGTGGCTTATGTAGCAATTTCTTTTTTCAATTCTTTTTGACCTGGAATGAAAATTAGTCTGAATCCACGTGATGGCGGATTTCCAATAAGACCAAAACTGTACATTTCATGTTTGAAACTTGCCGGTTTTTGCTGGATCTAGAAAGAAAATAAGCTTTAATCTTCATGGTGGTATTAGACACAAGGACCCAAAATCCTCACTTCGCGTGGCTTACGTGAGCGCTTTCTCTTTTGATTCTTTTTAAATGAAACGAAAATTAGGATGAATCCACATGATTGCGATTTCCAATAAGAACCAAACTGTACATTTCATATCTCAGGTTGGCCAGTTTTGCTGGATCTGGAGTGATATAAGCTTAAATCTTCGTGGTGGTATTTCAATACAAGAGCCCAAAATCGTCAATTTCCGTGGCTTATGTAGCAATATCTTTTTAATTTTTTTTTGACCTCGAATAAAATAAAGGATGAATCGACGTGATGGCGGATTTCAAATAAGACCCAAACTGTACATTTCAAGTCGCAAATTTGCCGGTTTTGCTGGATCTGGAGTGATATCAGTTTAAATCTTCGTCGTGCTATTTCAATACAAGGGCCCAAAATCGTCATTTTCCGTGGCTTATGTTGCAATATGTTTTTAATTTTTTTTTACCTCGAATAAAATAAAGGATGAAGCGACGTGATGGCGGATTTCCAATAAGACCCAAACTGTACATTTCAAGTCGAAAATTTGCCGGTTTTTGCTGGATCTGGAGTGAAATAAGCATAAATATTCGTTGTGTTATTTCAATACAAGGGCCCAAAATCGTCAATTTCCGTGGTTTATGTAGAAATTTCTTTTTGGAATCTTTCTGACCTGGAATGGAAATTAGGAGGAATCCACGTGTTGGCGGATTCCCAAGAAGACCAACACTGTACATTTCAACTGTCCAACTGGCCGGTTTTGCTGGATCTAGTGTGAAAATTAGCGTTAAAATTCATGGTGGTATTTCAACACAAGGGCACAGAATTGTCATTTTCAGTGGCTTATGTAGCACTTTCTTTTTCGATTTTTTTACTGGAACGAAATTTAGGATGAGTCCACGCGATTGCAGATTTCCAATAAGACCGAAAATGTACATTTCAAGGCTCAATTTGGCCAGTTTTGCTGGATCTGGAGTGAAGTAAGCTTAAATCTTCGTGGTAGAATTTCAATACAAGGGCCCAAAATCGTCCATTTCCGTGGCTTATGTAGCAATTTCTTTTTCAATTCTTTTTGACCTGGAATGAAAATTAGTCTGAATCCACGTGATGGCGGATTTCCAATAAGACCAAAACTGTACATTTCATGTTTGAAACTTGCCGGTTTTTGCTGTATCTGGAAAGAAAATAAGCTTTAATCTTCATGGTGGTATTAGACACAAGGACCCAAAATCCTCACTTCGCGTGGCTTACGTGAGCACTTTCTCTTTTGATTCTTTTTAACTGGAACGAAAATTAGGATGAATCCACATTATTGGGATTTCCAATAAGAACCAAACTGTACATTTCATATCTCAGGTTGGCCAGTTTTGCTGGATCTGGAGTGATATCAGCTTAAATCTTCGTGGTGCTATTTCAATACAAGAGCCCAAAATCGTCAATTTCCGTGGCTTATGTAGCAATATCTTTTTAATTTTTTTTTGACCTCGAATAAAATAAAGGATGAATCGACGTGATGGCGGATTTCCAATAAGACCCAAACTGTACATTTCAAGTCGCAAATTTGCCGGTTTTGCTGGATCTGGAGTGAAATAAGCATAAATATTCGTTGTGTTATTTCAATACAAGGGCCCAAAATCGTCAATTTCCGTGGCTTATGTAGCAATATCTTTTTAATTTTTTTTTGACCTCGAATAAAATAAAGGATGAATCGACGTGATGGCGGATTTCCAATAAGACCCAAACTGTACATTTCAAGTCGCAAATTTGCCGGTTTTGCTGGATCTGGAGTGAAATAAGCATAAATATTCGTTGTGTTATTTCAATACAAGGGCCCAAAATCGTCAATTTCCGTGGTTTATGTAGAAATTTCTTTTTGGAATCTTTCTGACCTGGAATGGAAATTAGGAGGAATCCACGTGTTGGCGGATTCCCAAGAAGACCAACACTGTACATTTCAACTGTCCAACTGGCCGGTTTTGCTGGATCTAGTGTGAAAATTAGCGTTAAACTTCATGGTGGTATTTCAACACGAGGGCACAGAATTGTTATTTTCAGTGGCTTATGTAGCACTTTCTTTTTCGATTTTTTCCAAATACCTCGAAGTTCATCAAAAATACTCCGCTGTGTGTCATATTTTCAACTCTGCTCTTTGTGTTTGAAACACTATATTACTTAAAATGCTCATTAACAATTTCCAATTTACCTTTCGCTTGTGCAAATCGCTTTTTCTTCTGGGCCTCACGTCTAAGTTGCCCTGGTCAAATTACGTTGAATCATGTGTAATATTAGTTAAAAACTGCGGTCTTCGCCATCGCAGCGACATTTCGCGTTGCATGTGGCTCATGACTTCAGGCCGCGTTTGAAAACGGCGAAAACCCGGCATAAATTACAGCTAAAGAAGAGTTAGTTACGCTTGATCCCTTTTGAATAGAATTAAAGCAATCATGTCACGACATTGTGAGTAATTTTTTGATGTACAAAATAAAACTTCAGATTAAAGGAAACCTCGAAATAATAGTTCTCTAAAGTTGTAAAGCACCGAACAAGTAACAAGATACCGATAATGAGCAATAATGGTTACGGCTGAGAACAAATAGGACGGATTACGAACAGCAAACTTGGAACTTGAAAATTGGCCAATATGCGCTCTCCGTGACATAGCTCCTTAAACTTCAGTCGGCTAAGTCTATTTCGTTACCGATTAATGGACATGTAGCACGATAACGCGCATAACATTTTCCACAATCCGAAATTATATACAGATTGGAAGAATCCTCAGATTTATAACTCAGTTAAACTGTATCACCACGATTGAGAAAATGCAACGAAGGTGGTGCGGTTAATTGAAAATTAAATCCACTAATAGTGGCCTGGCCCTGGCTAAAACATACTGTACTAGTCTTGAAAATTGTTAAAAGATTGTTTGGCTACGGACGGAAAGGACAGTAGTGACATAACACTTAGTAAAAATCCGGCCGACATTTTCAAGTTTTACAGAACCCAACTGATTATATTTATTTACACCTTGGAGAATGAATTTATGCCCTTCTTTCGTTAAAAGGTAATTGTTGTTTTTGACCCACATGAATGCACTCTTATACTCTAGCAACAAATCGAATCAACCACTCTTACCAACAGCAGAAAAATGTAAGGGATTATAATACCGGACAGGACGATGCGTTTTACATGAAGTAATTAGATAGACCACGTGCGAGAGTCAGCGAGCGAACGTTGTGAATTCGTTCATGTTGTAGCGTCTAGGTGAGTTTTACGGCTTAATTACAGTTCAGTGAACGTCCTCCTTGTGTGGTTGTGTTCTTGCTCGAGTTTATTACATTGGTGGCAGCGGTCCGGGATTTAAAGTGACCAGAAATGAGTGACGGAGAAGAGGAAAAGCCTAAAGGCGCCGAAGGCGGTCTTCCGAAAGAACCCGCGCCAAAACAAGAAGCGAAGCCACTACCAAAAAGTGCATCGCAGGAGGAGAGTTCTGAAATTCAGCAGCTGGTGAATACCTTATCCCAGGCCCTGAAGCAGAGCATGGTGGTTTCTAGCGAAACGGAATCCAGGAGGAACGTACGAGCTCCGCGTGTTTATTCAGTGGGTCAAAATTTCAAAACATGGCTGTCGCAGTTTCTTCAGTATGCAAATCTCGTACATATCAAGCCTTCAGATCGTCGAGCATTTTTGCTCACCCTACTGGATCAACCGGCCTACAAAGCGGTTGAGCTGCTCAAGCTTTCGGGATCGTTACCTTTCGAGGAATTCACGGCACAACTGATCCAAAGGTTTGATTCAGGCAAGACGAAAGAAGATTACAAATTGCAGTTACGGGCTCGGTGTCAAAGGCCGAATGAAGACTTCGAAGCATTCGCCGATAATTTGATGGAGCTAGTGGAAAATGCCTACCCGGAGGCCGCTTATTCGTTCAAGGTGGAATTGGCAAGAGATCAGTTTATTCAAGGAGTGGCGATCAGCGATGATTTACGAGAAAAAGTTTTCATGAGTCAACCGGCGTCGGTTGTAGAGGCTGTTCGTGTTGTTCGTCGGTTGGAAAGCGCGCGTAAAGCTTGTCAGGCTGTGCCATCTGTGGAAAAGAAAAAGTCGGTGAATGTGGTGAGTGCGTCAGCGGATGGTGACAAAATTTCCACTGAGATTCGTGAGCTTAAGGAAATAGTTCTTGGTATGAATGTGAAAATTCAAGAGCTGGAAAGTAAAGTTGAGAAACAACCGACGACACCTTCGCGACGTCGGGATGAAGTGGTATGTTATGCTTGCCGAAGGCATGGCCATTTTGCGCGGGAATGTCCAACTAGAGCAACGGGAAACGGAACTCGGGGCCTGCCCAGGGCCAGCCAGTCCCCGTAGGAAGAGAAGAGGTGGCCCAAGCTGTTTTAGCTGATGTCCATAAGGTAAATAACAATACACCTACAAATGAACATGTACTGTCTGCCAGATTCGGGAATTTATGTTTCTGGACTTGTGAATCATCGTTTGATGTGTGTTTTGTTAGACACTGGTGCAACTGTTAGTGTATTAAGTGAGAGTGCGTGGGAGAAGAGTGAAAATGTTTCTGGACTTAAGCCTGTGACAGGGAGGCTTACTACAGCAAATGGTAATGAACTGACTGTTCTTGGAGAAGCAGAAGCGAGATTTCGTATAGGAAATATTGATTGCTCCTGGCCTGTTATGATAATACGGGGACTAAACCATGACTGTATCCTTGGGTCAGACTTCTTCAAATACTATGGCTGCCAGATTCATTATGATACTGGGACTCTTGTAGTTGGGAATATTGAGATTCCAATCAGATACTGCAAAGTAAAACCTAGTGTTTGTAGGATTTTTCTGTGTGCTGATGTAGAGGTCGAACCTGGAACTGAACAGGTGATAGGAGCTAGATTAGAGGAAGGATATGAGCAGAATTTTGGTAGCCCTGGAATTCTGGAGGGGTCCAAGGAACTGCGGAGAGATTCCGAAATTTGCATCGCTCGTTCCCTAGTTGTTCCAAAGGCAGGACAAACCCCTATTCGAGTTGCAAACTTCTCGGACAAACCTGTAAGGTTGCATTCAGATATTCCTATTGCTGAATACCAGCCCATCAGCTGTGTTAATGGTAGTGTCATACCTACTGAAGTTGATCCAAATTTGTCAAGTCCATCCTATGCATCCTGTTCGGCTATTGACATGATGGAGGAGAGGGACAAGCAGGCAAACCAAGACAATTGGATGGGTGCAGTTGAACCAAATTTTGAAGGGCTTCTACCAGACCAGAAGGAGCAGTTTTCATCACTGATGAAGGAGTACAAGGACATTTTTGCAGTCAGCAGTATTGATTTCGGAAAAACAGATCTAATGGAACACGAAATTAACACTGGTGGCCATCCACCAATGAAGCAACCTCCACGTCGTGTACCACCCCATCAAAGAGAGATTATAGACAAACAGCTGGATGAGCTCTTAGCGAGTGGTAAGGTCGAAGAGTCCCAAAGTCCCTGGAGTAGCCCAGTTGTTCTGGCTAGGAAACATGATGGGAGTTACCGTATGTGTATTGACTTTCGAAGACTTAACCAGTGCACAGGAAAAGATGCCATACCTCTTCCTAGGACTGACGATGTCTTAGAAGCTGTTGGTGGTGCTCAGTGGTTTACCTGTCTTGACCTAGCCTCGGGGTATTGGCAGCTGCAAGTAAAAGAAGAAGACAGACCAAAAGCTGCATTCTCTACCCATCGTGGTCAATTCCAGTGGAAGGTCATGCCATTTGGTTTGACGAATGGGCCCGCAAGCTTTACCAGGTTGATGAATTTAGCACTCAGTGGACTCACTTGGACACACTGTCTTGTGTACTTAGATGATATCATCATCTGGGCTTCTACATTGGAAGAGCATCTGTACCGCCTAAGGTTGGTCTTTGACCGGATACGAACTGCTGGCTTAAAACTGAAGCTAACAAAGTGCCAGTTCCTCAAGAAGGAAGTCAAATTTCTTGGGCATGTTGTCTCCTCGCAGGGGATAAAAACTGACCCAGAGAAAATTGAGACAGTCAAAACATGGCCCATTCCACTGGATGTTAAAGAGCTTCAGAGCTTTCTTGGTCTTGCCAGTTATTACAGGCGATTCATCTCTGGATTTTCCATTATTGCAGAACCGCTCTACAAACTGTGTAGAAAAGGTGTTCAATTTGACTGGCAGCAAGAACAGCAAACAGCCTTTGAGGAACTGAAGCATCGGTTGGTAAGTGCACCAGTGCTTGCTTACCCAGACTTTAGCTCTGATGCTGGTACATTCATACTTGACACTGATGCTAGCCAACAGTTGGGAATTGGAGCTGTATTGTCTCAGTTGCAACCAGATGGGCTGAACGAGTAATTGCTTATGGGAGTCGATCGCTAAATGACCATGGGAAGAACTATTGCGCAACTCGGTTAGAGATGCTGGCTCTAGTGACTTACATTAACCATTTTCGTTATTACTTGCTTGGACGGCGGTTCCGTGTGTGGACTGACCACCACTCATTAACATGGTTAATGTCATTCAAAGAGCCCCAAGGGCAAGTAGCGCGCTGGTTGGAACGCCTGCAGGAATATGACTATGAAGTTACACACCGGCCTGGAAAACAGCACTGTAATGCAGATGCCTTGTCACGACGACCGAGAAGAAATCATGGAGAATGCCCATCCTGTGTACCATCAGTAAATTCCCAGGTAGCTGCTGTTACAGGAACGTCCCAGACTGGTCAGGGAGGTGAGGGAGAAGGTTCATGGTCACAGGAAGCCATTGCACAAGCACAGAGAGAAGACCCTGATATTGGCCTAGTTGTGGAGCAGCTGTCACGAGAGTGGAAGAAACCGACTTTTGAGGAACTTCAGTCGATGAGTCGGACCACCAGAGCAGTCTGGGGGCAATTTGCCTTGTTGCAGTTAAAAGGGGGTGTACTCTATCTTCAGCCACCTGAAAACACCTCATCGGCTAAATGTAAGCAACGGATGGTTTTGCCGAAACGTTTGGTTAGGGAAGCACTTACTTCAATTCATGATGGTGTGGCAGGTGCTCACTTAGGAAGAATGAAGACTTTGAAGAAGATGACTGCAAGGTTCTGGCCTGGGCTAACAAAGGAGGCGCATCAGCACTGTGACGGTTGCCTTACCTGTGCGAAGTGCAAGTCTAAACCAAAACCAAGAGCCCCTCTGAAGCCAGTACCATCAGGAAACCCCATGCAAAGGATCCACATTGACATAGTTGGCCCCTTGCCCCGTACTAGAAGAGGAAATTGCTATATTTTGACAGTACAATGCAGCTTCACTAAGTGGGTTGAAGCATTTGCGATACCCAACCAGCGGGCCACGACGTGTGCAAAGGTACTTGTGAGGAACTGGATTTGTAGATTTGGTGTGCCTGACAGTATTCATAGTGACCAAGGTAGCAACTTCGAGTCAAAGGTTTTTGAAGAGATGTGCCGCATGCTTGAGATCCGTAAGACTCGGTCAACTACGTATCACCCAGAAGGTAATGGTCAAGTAGAGAACATTCACAAGACCCTAAAGGCCATGTTAAAAGCAAGAATTGAAGAGAATCCCAAGAGCTGGGATGAGCATCTGGACTACTGCATGATGGCTTACCGAAGCAGTGTCCATGCCTCTACAGGTCACACACCATTTGAACTTATGTTTGGACGAGAGATGAGGATCCCCTTGGATGTGATGATGGGTTCAGCTGATACCACTGATCACTCCTACACTGAATTTGTTGCTGATCTTCATGAGAATTTGGAAACTGCTTATCGAGATGTACGGCAGAATCTGAAGGTGGCCCAGCGACGACAGAAGGATGCCTACGACAAGGGGGTGAAGCACACAGTTTATCAAGCTGGTGATCTTGTCTTGCGTTTTTCGCCAGAACTGAAGCCAGGTGAAGCAAGCAAGTTTCACAGACAGTGGGAGGGACCTTACAAGATAGTTAAACAAGTCACTGAAGTAACCTACCTTGTCGAGAAAGTTGGCGGGCGCTCACGGAAGTCCAAAGTGGTCCATTTTAACAATTTACGATTATATGAGAGAAAGTCAGAAGGAGTGAGCGAGCGAGCAATGACTGATGCAGTTAGAAGTTCTGAGGGAGATGATACTGAGGTGGTGGAAGGTGAATGTGAACATGAGCCACAGGTTCAAGATTCTGATGTTTTAGAAGACAGCGGATATCAGTCCTGTTATACGGATGTTTTGCAGCCTAGTTTGGTGGAAAGGGGTGCAGGTGGTGATCCAGTGGTCGGAATGCCAGCAGCGGAGGGTGATACTGGAGGTGACAGTGTGGTGGATGAAAATGTTGAAGGAACTGACACTATCCAACCAGGAGGAGAAAGTGAAGAGTCTCTGTCTGGTCCAGCTGACTTAAGTGGCGAGGAGAATGGGCAAAGTGAACCGGAGGTCGAGGAACAGGAGTATGCCTCACAGCGTCAAAAACCCACTATCCCACCAGGAGGTGAAAGTGAAAAGTCTCTGTCTGCTCCAGCTGACTTAAGTGGCGAGGAGAATGGGCAAAGTGAACCGGAGGTCGAGGAACAGGAGTATGCCTCACAGAGTCAAAGACCCGTTCGTGTCAGAAAACCACCAGATCGATATGGAGAATGGGTTGTAAACAGCCTACAGCAGATTACAGACCGTCTTCAGATGCTTGAGGATCAGCAGGCCATGGAAAAGGAGCGATTACGGAAACTAAAGCCAAAATTGTTAAAGAAAGGAAGAGCGTTAAGGGCACAATAAGATGTTACTTTGTTGAAAACTTTGTTCGAAATTGTGCGAATTTGTTAAGAGAACATTGACAGAATATTAAGATGTTACTTTGTTGGGACTGAACTCATTAGGTTTCATAAACACTGTTTAGCCTTTGGTTATTGACTCTGAATCAGGAGATTCAAGCCTATTTTTCAGGAGAGGAGATGATGTAAGGGATTATAATACCGGACAGGACGATGGGTTTTACATGAAGTGTAATTAGATAGACCACGTGCGAGAGTCAGCGAGCGAACGTTGTGAATTCGTTCATGTTGTAGCGTCTAGGTGAGTTTTACGGCTTAATTACAGTTCAGTGAACGTCCTCCTTGTGTGGTTGTGTTCTTGCTCGAGTTTATTACAAAAAGAATCCATAAATGAGCCTGAGCTATAATCTACGTTGTGGTATTTCAACACAAGGGCCCAAAAACGTCATTTTCAGTGGCTCGTGTAGCACTTTCTTATTCGTTTGTTTTGAACCCAGATTGAAATTTTTAATTCCTCGCGAAGCGAGGCCGAAGGCCGAGCGTAGCGGGGTGTATAATTTTGTCCCTCAAAGGGCTCAGGCGGGATGAAATCTCGTGTGGAGTTTACGTTCATATATATATATATATTTGTGAGCTTGGTGTCTGGCGGAAATGACGTCACACGGCCGCGCGCTGGTGGCGTAATGGCGTGAGGCGTCGAACTTGAAATCAGATCTTCGGGACTGAGGGCGGGGGTTCGAATCCGGCTAGGGTTTTTTTTTTTTTTTTTTTTTACTATTATTTTTTTTGTGGGTTCGAATCCTGAGCCTTTCATTTTTATCGTTTTTCTTTTCGGATTAAAATAACACTGATTCAGGCTATAAACTGCTGGGTCTGTAATCGTGCAGTTCGTTGTTGTTCAGTTTCTGTTTGTATTCTGTCTGCTGTTTTTTGTCGAAGTCTCTGTAATCGTGCAGTTCGTTGTTGTTCAGTTTCTGTTTGTATTCTGTCTGCTGTATTTTGTCGAAGTCTCTGTAATCGTGCAGTTCGTTGTTGTTCAGTTTCCGTTTGTATTCTGTCCGCGGTATTTTGTCGAAGTCTCTGTAATCGTGCAGTTCGTTGTTGTTCAGTTTCTGTTTGTATTCTGTCTGCTGTATTTTGTCCGATACTAGGCAACAATAACCCAGAGCTTCGCGAGGCCCTGCGAGTCACGTATTACTAGTTTTAAAAGATGAATACGCGAAAGGTCGGATTTCCAAAAACACACAAATCTAGCACTTTCTTCTTCGATTCTTTTGAACCTGGAGTGAACATTAGGTTGAATACACGAGATGGCGGACTTCCAAAAAGACCCAATCTGTACATTTCAAGCCTCAAACTGGCCGGTTTTGCTGTACCTGGAGTGAAAAAAAAACTGTAATCAAGGTGGTGGCATTTAAACACAAGGGCCAAAATCGTCATGTTCAGTGGTTCATATCTAGCCCTTTCTTATTCGATTCTTTTAAACCTAGGGTGAACATTAGGATGAATGCACGTGATAGCGGATTTTCAAAAAGACCCAATTGCAAACGGTACATTTCAAGTCTAAAACTGCCACCTTTGCAAGATCTGGAGTAAAAACAAGCTTTAATCTACTTGGTGGTAATTTGACACAAGTGCCAAAAATCGTCATTTTCAGTGCCTCATCTAGCACTTTGTTATTCGATTCTTTTGAACATGGAGTTAACATAAGGATGAATCCACGTGATGGCGGATTTCCAAAAAAGACCCAAACTGTACATTTCAAGACTTAAACGGGCCAAATCTGCTGGATCTGGAGTGAAAGCAAGCTTTAATCTAGGTGGTTGTATTTTCACACAAGGGCCAAAATTCATTATTTTCAGTGCCGGTTATTTAGCACTTTGTTATTCGATTTTTTTGAACCTAGAGTGAATATTAGGATGAAGGCACGTGATGGCGGATTTCCAAAAAGATCCAAACTGTACATTTCAAGTCTTAAATTTGCCGGTTTTGCTGTATCTAGAGTGAAAACAAGCCTTAATCTAGTTGGTGGTAATTTAACACAAAGGGCCAAAATCTTCATTTTCAGTGGCTCATTAAGCACTTTCCTTTTCGATTCTTTTGAACGTGGAATAAAAATTAAGATGAATTCACGTGATGGCGGATTTTCAAAAAGGCCCAAATTGTGAATTTAAGTCTCAAACTCATCGGTTTTGCTACTCTGGAGTTAAAACAAGCTTTAATCTAGTTGGTGACAATTTAACACAAGTGCCAAAAATCGTCATTTTCAATGGCTCATCTAGCACTTTGTTATTCGATTCTTTTGAACACGGAGTGAACATTAGGATGAATCCACGTGATGGCGGATTTCCAAAAAAGACCCAAACTGTACATTTCAAGTCTCAAGCTGGCCAATTTTGCCGGATCTGGAGTGAGAGCAAGCTTTAATCTAGGTGGCTGTATTTTTACACAAGGGCCAGAAATCGTCATTCTCAGTGGTTCATCTAGCACTTTGTTTTTCGATCCTTTTGAACCTGGAGTGAACATTAGGATGAATGCACGTGATGGCGGATTTTCAAAAAGACCCAAATTGTACAATTCAAGTCTTAAACTGCGAGTTTTTGCTGTATTTAAAGTGAAAACAAGCTTTAATCTAGTTGGTGGTAATTTAACACAAAGGCCATACATCTTTATTTTCAGTGGCTCATCTAGCACTTTATTATTCCAGTCTTTTGGACGTAGAATAAAAATTAAGATGAATTCACGTGATGGCGGATTTTCAAAAAGGCGCAAATTGTACATTTTAAGTCTCAAACTTGTCGGTTTTGCTACTCTGGAGTTATTACAAGCTTTACTCTAGTTCGTGGTAATTTAACACAAGTGCCAAAAATGGTCATTTTTAGTGGCTCATCTAGCACTTTGTTATTCGATTCTTTTGAACATGGAGTGAACATATGGATGAATGCACGAAATGGCGCATTTCCAAAAGACCCAAATTTTACATTTCAAGTTTCAATCTGGCCAAATCTGCTGGATCTGGAGTGAAAGTAAGCTTTAATCTAGGTGGTTGTATTTCTACACAAGGGCCAAAATTCATTATTTTCAGTGGCTTATTTAGCACTTTGGTATTCGATTTTTTTAAAACTGGAGTGAACATTAGGATGAAGGACGTGATGGCGGATTTCCAAAAAGATCCAAACTGTACATTTCAAGTCTTAAACTTGCCGGTTTTGCTGTATCTGGAGTGAAAACAAGCCTTAATCTAGTTGGTGGTAATTTAACACAAAGGGCCAAAATCGTCATTTTCATTGGCTCATCTACTACTTTGTTATTCGATTCTTTTGAACATAAAGTGAACATTAAGATGAATGGAAGTGCTGGCGGATTTTTGAAAAAGACCCAAAAAGTACATTTCAATTCTCAAACTGGCCAATTTTGCTGTATCTAGAGTGCAAACAAGCCTTAATCTAGTTGGTGATAGTTTAACACAAGGGCCAAAAATCGTCATTTTCAGTGGCTCATCAAGGACGTTCTTATTCGATTTTTTTGAACGTGGAATAAAAATTAAGATGAGTTCACGTGATGGCGGATTTTCAAAAAGGCCCAAATTGTGCATTTCAAGTCTCAAACTCATCGGTTTTGCTACTCTGGAGTTAAAACAAGCTTTAATCTAGTTGGTGGTAATTTAACACAAGTGCCAAAAATCGTCATTTTTCAATGGCTCATCTAGCACTTTGTTATTCGATTCTTTTCAGCATGGAGTGAACATTAGGATGAATCCACGTGATGGCGGATTTCCAAAAAAGACCCAAACTGACATTTCAAGTCTCAAACTGGCCAATTTTGCTGGATCTGGAGTGAGAGCAAGCTTTAATCTAGGTGGCTGTATTTTTACACAAGGGCCAGAAATCGTCATTTTCAGTGGTTCATCTAGCACTTTGTTTTTCGATCCTTTTGAACCTGGTGTGAACATTAGGATGAACGCACGTGATGGCGGATTTTCAAAAAGACCCAAATTGTAAAATTCAAGCCTTAAACTGGGAGGTTTTGCTGTATTTAAAGTGAAAACCAGCTTTAATCTAGTTGGTGGTAATTTAACAAAAAGGGCCAAAATCGTCATTTTCAGTGGCTCATCTAGCACTTTGTTATTCGATTCTTTTGAACATGAAATGAACATTAAGATGAATGGAAGTGATGGCGGATTTCTAAAAAGACCCAAAAAGTACATTTCAATTCTCAAACTGGCCAATTTTGCTTTATCTAGAGTGGAAACAAGCCTTAATCTAGTTGGTGATAGTTTAACACAAGGGCCAAAAATCGTCATTTGCAGTGGCTCATAAAAGACGTTCTTATTCGATTCTTTTGAACGTGGAATAAAAATTAAGATGAATTCACGTGATGGCGGATTTTCAAAAAGGCCCAAATTGTGCATTTCAAGTCTCAAACTCATCGGTTTTGTTACTCTGGAGTTAAAACAAGCTTTAATCTAGTTGTAACCGGTGTTTTTCGGGCTTGGCACTATATCTGAAAAAATTTCTGTTGGTGACCACTTTCATTGTGCCAAGTTTCATGCTTGTATCAAAAAGTGCACAATTCAACTAAAATTTCGAGCTAAGCCGCCGGACTACATGGTTCGACGACATTTGGCCAGGGCAACTTAAACGTGAGGCCCAGGAGAAAAAGCGATTTGCACAAGCGAAAGGTAGTTTTGAAATAATTGTTAATGAGGATTTTAATTAATACAGTGTTTCAAACACCAAGAACAGAGTTGAAAATGCGACGCTCAGCGGAGTATTTATATTTTTGATGAACTTCGTGGTATTTGGAAACACTGTCTCGGGTGTTTGAGATATCTTTTCAATTAAAACTGACACTAAGGAGAACACGAACTAAAAAATGTAGTACGCTCATTATGCACACATCATCCAATCACCGTCACGGTTATGATTTCTTTCCTATGTAAGTTCTTATTGTTTGTGCGTTTAACACACTACGCAAGTGGGAACTAGCTGTTTTCCACGTTCAGGTAATAAGTATAATCGTATTCGACATTCAAGTTGATTTGTAGGGTGGCGAATGGTTATTCCGAGAAACCGAATCCCTTGTTTAAAAATCCGACACCGAGACTTGCATTAATGTTGAAGGTTTTCACAATATCCGAGTCCGAGACCGGTCCGAGACATGCATACAACATGTGTTAATTTACTCACGGTATACAACTTCAAGACCGACAAATCTGGTACTGTCGACAAAACTTATTTCCTTCGCAATGAGTTTCGTCAAGGCTCCCGGTCGTCGAAAGATCAGTCTTCGAACTACAGTCTGGTCTAATTTGAATCCGATTAGTTCGTGGATAACTAGCTGGAAAATCAAATAAGATCGCAAATTCGCTTTTTTTTAAAATGATTTGAACTCTACTAACCGGTACAATTTCTGCACGTTTTACCAACAGTCAAATACGTGCATCTGAATTATTGCCTATATCCTCCCCACAAAGAAACATTTCAACAGAAACATGTATCAAATAATTTTGTGTTTGTTTCAAGCAAAGTAGTTTTGCAATTTGAAATTATTGGATATTATTGGATAACTGTTACAAGCTATTCAAATATGTGCTTTCTGGAGACTCTCGTTGAGTCGCATGATTTAGCCTCGGTGAGAGACGTTGAAGCCCAAAACTTTTAATAGCTAAAGAAATTTTCATAAATTGTTGAAAATTTTAATAGCTAAAGACATTTTAATAAGTTATTGATTATGAAATGTCTAAGATAATTTAATTCATAGCTACTCTAGATCTGCCGCACCTTTGATGAGATGTGCTCAACATTCCGTGACCAAGGCGACTGACGGAGTGATTAACATTAGAACAATTCCCGAAACTAGCTCCTGCGTGCCCATATAACACAAATAATTTTATGCCGGAAAAGGATTGCTATCCATTAGGCGAACGTATAAATTAGTAGTGAAAACTAGAATCGGTCTCGTAGCTATTCTATAAGCCTCACTTTATACTTGAATCTAAATGACAGCAAGTTCGACATTTACATATATAATCTCTGCTTTTGAGAGATAAACAAACCTCTCACTCTGTGTGTAAACACTTCAAAATATTTATAATTAGCAATTAAAACTGCTTTAACTAGCTGTTCGAGATAACGTCAAACTTAAGCACCCAGTTTCACTTCTTATTGAGGGGGGTGAAAAGGATCGTGGATTGACGGATTTGGCCGTAAAAAGCGCACGGATTGTGGACTTTTTTGTGATACATCAAGCGGATTCACGCGGATAAGCTGAGAAATTTTGCCCGGATTCCGATCTCTTCATGTCAGGAAGTTCGAATCGTGGATAAACGAAGTTCAAATCACTCTTGCTGGTCTTCGGCGATATGTTGGCGAATTGTCGAAAAAACAAGCAATGAAACGTGGTGTTGCATCCAGATCTCGGAAGCTTTATTCTACTGGTCCTCTAGTGTATGTAGGAGTTCCTATTGTTAATTTCTGAGGCAAGGGGCATTGTTCCATTTATTTGTTCTATTGTTCTCTCGAAAGGAACGAGCCATTCATGTGAGACCTTGCGAAAGCTGCTACCCGATCCCCTTAGGCAGCCAATGACCTTATTCGAGATGTTATCACAACGTATTAGAAACATCACATTTTACCATATCGCCCACTATCACTTCATTTAAATAACCGTCCTCAAGATAGTACGCTGTACGCCAGTACGCTGTGTCATTGCCAGAGAAAAATCAGGTAAGATCAGTTTAAGTCCCAAAGTTAGTTTTCAAATTTGTTTCTGTGCACGGCCTTAACGTGACATATCAGGGCCGACCCACCTGTTAATAATGGGAATCGTGGAAAATTCGAAAACCAATGCGCAATTTTTATTTTGAAAGGTATTTATAAGGTGTCGTTGTTTTCAATTAAATCAGCTTTCATCGTTTACAGTTCTACTCTAGATCGTTGATAGTGTAACCGAAATTTTCTCTAACATCACCTTGCCTTACCTTTATTTAAACACGGTTGTCTTTTTAAAGCTCAGGCAAACTTGTGGGGACGTGTGTTTTCCCGATCGAATTAGAATTTGGCAGAAGAATTTTAACATATGCATGTCTCGCGTTGCCAAAATCTTATAATGATAACGCTGACATATATAAGAAGAGAAGAGAAAGAAAACATTCATCTGTTTCTATTTTATTACATATATGATATGATCATTTATGATCAAGCGGCCACGTTAATTTTGAATTCTTGAAAGGCAACCGCCGTTGTCATGGTCGGAAACTAAATGAATTTGTAAACTTGGCAAGATGAATACAAAATATAATGTCTTTTGAAATAATTTCCTTCATAAAGGCCCGGCCAAACGCACGCGACATTTCAATTTCAATTTTTCTCCCAACATCTCGCAACATTTTTGAATGTGACTCGTGTAGCACCTTTTTTTTCAACTCCTTTTGACCTGGAAGAAAAATTAGGATGAATCCACGTGATGGCGGATTTCCAATAAGATCCGAACTGTACATGTCATGTCTCAAACTGGCCGGTTTTGCTGGATCTGGAGTGAAATAAGCTTTAACCTTCATGGTGGTATTTCAACACAAGGGCCCGTATACGTAGTGTGAACTAAAGGCGTCTAATGATTAAATTATGTTATAGTCTCCTGAGATACCAGAAGAATACCATAAATTAGTTATCGCTCGATCTGTTCCAAGGAAACTAATCTCCAAAACTATCATGTAGAAATTACTTTTAACGGCTGTTTACATTTAAACCAACATGGTTTTGAATTTTCTTACCAAAAGCTACTTTTCTTAAAATTTCTTACTTTTCTTTCCGACTGATATTTCTAGTAATATAATTTTTAGCCCCAGATTATTTTAATTATTTATCGAAAGTTGCAGCTGCAGAAGTTTGCAAGTGTTTACGAGATTAAATTTATTTTGTTTTCCCGGTACCTGTTTTTACGCAGTTATATTTGTATTTTAGCCAAAGTTGCAACCTACGTAGCTCTAGATAATTTCTGGAAGTAGGATAGAACTAGTAGTGCGGGATTTCCTTTTCATATTATTTACAATGTGTCGTTGTCGTTGTAATTTTGGCTAGATACTTTGGGAACAGTGCTTAAAATTGCTAGAAAAAGAACAATTAAACAAGCTTTACCACATTGGAAGGAAGATATGTAAAGCGGCCTTAACACGACAAACTAAAGTTGGCAAACTAAAGTTGGTGTGTGTGAACGACACAATAACAGTTAGCTAACAAGCTGGAAAACTGTTGGTGAGAATAGAGGCAAGTTCTATTTGTCGCCGACAGTTCGCCAACTTGTTTGCCATTGCTGCGTCGTTCACACACGCCAACTTGAGTTTTCCAACACGAGTTGGCCATTAGTTTGTCGTGTGAAGGCCGCTTTAATCATTTTTATAATTACGCGCAAGCGTACTCACGCTAGAGATCTTCTGAGCAAAAATTTCGTTTTAATTACGGCATGGCATTGGTCTGATGGTCGCCTGCAGAAATTGACGGCCCTTTACAAATAGGGGTAGAGAATGGTACCCGGAAAATTGTGGGTCTCCGAATCTTTTGAATTGATCTCGAAACCTCGAAACCTCGAAAGCCTTTGCGATGAGTCACGAAGTCTCGTTTTTGGGTATTTGTCTCAGTCTCGTAGTCTCGAGCTCTTTGCAGCAAGGTCGCGGAGTCTTGGAATTTTTTTTTGGCCAAAGTTCTTGGTAAAAATAAAAACAAAAGAGAATTTAGGAAATGCATTCTAATTTCCAACAAAAGAAATCTTTCTCCCAGCGCCATAGACAAGGATGATAATTTTCCACTTAAGGTATCAGTGTACCCCAAATGACCATCATGCGTTGGAGCTGCCTTACCGTCTGGTAATTAACGCAAACCCCGGCAAAGTATATATTTTCTGAAAGCTTAGGAAATGTAGATTACGGAGATATATTTACTTTAAGTAAAAATATTAATGTTATCCAAAAAGGGCGTGTTATTTCCAAAAGTACAGAGGCTCATAAATCGGGTTCGTTTCCGGACAAATTTGAGTGGGAAAAAGCGATTAGCATCGCTATGTGTTCTTCACACATTTCTCTAAGAAACTGTGTCGGGGAATATTGATTACTTGTCTGGTTTGTTTTTGACACGCAGTTAAACTTTAAGAGTGCAAGGAACAACTATTCTCTGCGTTAAAACAGCCATAACTTTTGAAAGAGGAAAAAAGTTAAAATTCGCCGACACAGTTTTGCTGCTCAATTGTCGGGCAACATTCTTGCCAAATTTCAGCGAAAATTGTTGAAACCCCATTGAAAACGAACTTAAAATGCGCGCCCCTCTCTTCGAAAATTTGTTTACGAGATACGAAAGAAAATGTATTTTGGGGCGTACTTCCGCTTTTATGAGATTAATTACACAAGACGTGTGAAAATGACCACGCGTTGAGCGATACAATGAAGGTTCATTTTACTTTAACAATAGAACTTGTTCAAAGCGGTGTCAAATGTTGCTTCTGGTCGGAAACAGTCTGTTGCATAATTTTATTTATACCGCTCGCTTTATAACAATTTTCGTCTCAGTGCAACAGTTTTAGAAATGTTAAATCTAAAACAAATAAAACGTGGAGTCGCAAGCATCGTAAAGGTCCCAAAGTAAGCCGAGCAACTGGTCGTGATGCCGGGTCGTGGCGTTACCGCTTCAAGCGGCGAAAAATAATTCGCTGACTCGCTATCTACTAGTGCATCTGCCAAATCTTTAGTCTTTTCCCGTTGTTGCAGCATTCTTTGAACATGAGAAAGGAATGGAAAAATTTGTCTTCTTTCACGTCTGAAAACCTATGCATTTTGCCAGCGCAAAACACCCAAAGCATCTCCTCGAAAGAACTGTGATAATCACGCAACGGTAGATCGCTGCGCTTCTTTAGACAGCCTGTTGACAGCTATCAATATCAAATAATTAATGGCAAGAAAAGTTTTTCGCTCATAACTTTGTGTAGAGTCAATCTTTTTCCATGCTCTTTTTTTTGAATGAAAGGTCTTAATGAGATCTACCCGAAAATACCAAAATATATTTTTCTTTAAAATGGTCAATTTTGGGGTACACTGATACCTTAAGGGAGTGAATCAGTTCAAGTTTTTACACTCCTTGAGTCCTTTCTTTTTTTACTTTCCTTCCCCCTTGTAGAATAGAACAAACAGGAAGACAAGTATGTTTTTCTATTTATGAATAAATGTTGCGGTTCAGCGTTCCCTTAAAGGAGAAGTTCACTCCAGAAATCGTATTTTTTTTGTTATCACCAATAAAAAGTTCACATAAAGGTTAGCTACTCACCGAAGTTTCAGCTTCTGAAGTGCATGTTTTCCTAACGAAATTCGTCTTCAAAGAAGCCCAAAATTCGGCTTCGCGAGCCGCCATTTTGAAGCTGAAACTTAGCAGCCTGGCCTCATTCGTGACGTCTTTCCGTCCAAGCGATTTTGCGCGGCTGCCAAGCTTGTTTAGAATTTATAAGCACGAGGTGATGGCTGCTCTAGAACCGTATCGTTTCGAGCCAGAACGTGCTCATAATCCCCGTCAATAGCCACAGTGACAATGATGAAGCAAACGATCAGTTAGGAGGTACATTCTGGCGTACTTGTGAGCGATGTGAAGTCATGCCGACCCAGAGAGAATGTGTTTGTTGCCGAGATGAGCCAAAGTCAGAAACCAAGATGGAAGGTAGAATTTGTATATCAGTGGACGTCGTGTTTGTTGCAAAAGGAAATTAATTTTTAATTGTCAACTGCTTTAAGTGGTTAAAAATAAAGCCGCATACTTGCGTTTTTGGATCTGATTGTGTCTGTTTTTTATTATTTTAATTACTGCTTGGCGGCGTGACACGAAGGAATATCTTGTATCACTGAAAATGAGGACGCTTCGATAGTGTGTTTTAAAAATCGAGCGGTGCTAGGAACTGCGATCGTAGGTTTCCAATAGATATTGTAAGAGATCGTCTTTACCTTAACCGATGCAGAATCGGTGAGAATGTTTTAATATTAACAAACTGACTAGTGCAGGCTTGTCAAATAGCATTATTTATTCGAATTCTATTCCAAATTTTTTTGTGCTTTTAAATATCCCACATCATATTTTTTGAAAACACTTGTATTAAATTATTAGTAGACATAAACGAGTGGCCTAAATTTCAGAAAAAGTTGGTTGCAAAACCAATCTATGGAAAGTCTTACCAATTTGTTGAAGATCAGTTCTTCGCAAGCAAGGGTGCCATTAATGTACGCTCCCCTTCAAACACCAGTACTGCCTGCAAATATTGCCCTGACTTGCAGCTCATGTCCAGGTTTCATTTAGAGTTTTACACAGTTTTTTTTTAGAGTTTTAATGAAGAAATTTTAAAACTAAACCACCCTTTAACTAAGTGATTTAAGTGATGCTGAAAGAAGGAAATTTCCATCCAGTATTTATTAAATTAAATGATTAGAAGGATTGTCTCCATTAGGAGAAATAATGCATTGTGTAACCTGGCCCTTGGTGGTATAAAGTTTGTGGAATTGTCACTCTGTGATACAGTCTGTATGTTCTCTGTTCTCTAGCTTGATCCACAGAAATCATTGCTGCCTGGCTTAAAATTGAAGATTTAACATAACATTAATTAAAGTGATTTACCCTTGAATTAATTTGTTTAAATCTGTGAGTGTGATGCATTCATTTCCTTGAACAGTAGCTACCTTTATCAAATTGTTACAGAAACACAACAGCACTTCAAGGTGCCGTACATGGACTACTAAACATCATTCTTGCATTCGTGGAAAGAATGGTGAGCTCAGCCTACTCGGGTTGCTCAGAACAGAAATTAAAATCTTCTCAAAGCAAAATTAGTTAATTTTTTGCCCTGGAAAAGAGACAGAAAAGTGATAGTAATGTGGGGGAACAATGAAGTTCTGCAAATCAGGTTTTGAAATTTGAAAACCACAGTCCAAATTCTGCCCAATTCCTAGGGAGAAAACTGCTTTTTACATATAGCAATGGCCGACCCAACTTTGCATTGGTTATATTAAGAAGATAACAATGTGGTTCCTTGATATGTGTCTATTTTATTCTGTTGAAAAAGTCTCTCAATTTTAACCCACTGAGTTCAAAGCAGCTTTGAATTATTTCACAAAAAAGAGTTTTAATACTATCTCTATTGCTCTTAGCCATAAGGTCAGCCAGCAGTTTGAAATTATTCTTATGTAATGCACTAGAAGTGACAAGTATTATAACAGGTTCTGCAAATTTATTAGTTTTAATTAAGGGGAAAAGATCATGAAAATAACTAACTTGCAATGAGAATGTAGCTTCACATTTATCTTGGAGCAGAGAATATTACAATTAAATAATATTGATAATGATTGTATATATAAGACAAATAATCAGTAGTACATCTTAGTTTAAGCTTGGATACCATGCACTACAGAAACACGTTATTCTAAGACTGGCTTATGTTATCCACAGATAAATCTAGGGACTATTTAATAAATTAAAACAATGTACAGGGATGTAGCTAAGAAAACACTTAGCCAGCTCATCAACAAAACCAGCTGGCTTTTCTGGCCTTGGCAGCTCTAAAAGTTTACCTAAGTCTTTGTTTTCATGTGAAATTTCAGCCGGTTAAATTAGCTGGGAGCCGGCCCTTAGTGACATGCCTGACTGTAGGGTACATGACCACTGGAGAGTCTTATACATCTCAAATGAAAGTTGGACCTAATAAAAATGATCCTAATTAACCAGCCTTGTTAAAATTATTCGCATGGACCCCATTCAGTAAAATTAAGTGTTTATTTGTAGATTTACTTTTTACAACACTTATACACTTGTGACAGAAGAGGAACCACTTCAGACCCACACTGTAAACTGCAACCCCAACAGCAGCTTCAGTATTGTGAAATTACACACCATCAAAACATATTCACAAGGTATGGTTTTAACGCTGAGTCTACATACATGTTCAACACTTGAGCTGGAGCCACATTTGAAGCTCATCCAAAAAAAATATATTAAAAAAATCTAATTCTGTGACTGGTTTTCTAATGACCAGGAAATCACAGGCTGGAATCTCCTTCCTTCTCTTCCTACCCAGCTTTCCATACACCCACCACATTTCTGACATTTACTGACGGTAAGCAGCATAGCGATATATAGTTGCTGGAGATAACAATGGGCAATTTAGATGTGTAAAATTGTAATGACAATAAGTGTAATATCAATATTTTGCATTTGGATTATATACAAAACAGTTATAATATTGGTAAACTAATAAATTTCATACAAATGTTTTCAAAACATATGATGTGGTATATTTAAAAGCACAAAGAAATTTGGAAATAAATTGCCATAATATTTAAAAACTTTTTTAAATTATAAAAAAAAGATTAAATGAAATTAAAGAGCAAAATTTTAGATTCAGTATAATACAGGCATTTAGTAAATCTAATTTCAATATGCTCAGAACATGTGAAATCCATATATTAAGCTTTTTATACTGAATAGAATTCGAATAAATAATGCCAATTGACAAGCCTGCACTCAGGTCAGTTTGCAAACTCCTACACAAGTCATTACTTTAATTTTTAAACATTCTCACCGACTGTGCATCGGTTAAGGTAAAGACGATCTCTTACAATATCTATTGGAAACCTACGATCGCAGTTCCTAGCACCGCTCGATTTTTAAAACACACTATCGAAGCGTCCTCATTTTCAGTGATACAAGATATTCCTTCGTGTCACGCCGCCAAGCAGTAATTAAAATAATAAAAAACAGACACAATCAGATCCAAAAACGCAAGTATGCGGCTTTATTTTTAACCACTTAAAGCAGTTGACAATTAAAAATTAATTTCCTTTTGCAACAAACACGACGTCCACTGATATACAAATTCTACCTTCCATCTTGGTTTCTGACTTTGGCTCATCTCGGCAACAAACACATTCTCTCTGGGTCGGCATGACTTCACATCGCTCACAAGTACGCCAGAATGTACCTCCTAACTGATCGTTTGCTTCATCATTGTCACTGTGGCTATTGACGGGGATTATGAGCACGTTCTGGCTCGAAACGATACGGTTCTAGAGCAGCCATCACCTCGTGCTTATAAATTCTAAACAAGCTTGGCAGCCGCGCAAAATCGCTTGGACGGAAAGACGTCACGAATGAGGCCAGGCTGCTAAGTTTCAGCTTCAAAATGGCGGCTCGCGAAGCCGAATTTTGGGCTTCTTTGAAGACGAATTTCGTTAGGAAAACATGCACTTCAGAAGCTGAAACTTCGGTGAGTAGCTAACCTTTATGTGAACTTTTTATTGGTGATAACAAAAAAAATACGATTTCTGGAGTGAACTTCTCCTTTAAAGCGGTTTTTGATCACGCGCCTTAACTGCGAACAATTTTTTGAGTCTAATGCTTGCGTGCGCTTTGCGCATGCGCATTAGACTCTTTGTTATATGAAAAAAGCTGTTAGCAATCCCAAGGGAATGGTTCGGGATCGATAATCGTTCGCTGTAATGTAGAAAACAATGATCAGCTGCAAGAACGGACTCCGTACGGACACGCACGATTAGTTTCAATTAAAAACAGCCAATCAGCGACACGTGTTCCCACGCATAATTAAAAGTTCTTTCTCAAGTCACGATTATTCAACACTTGAACAGGACGAAATAATTTTCCAGTTAAGACATTTGTAAGCTTTTTGTGAAAATAAATCTTTGTTTTCAGTTCAGTTAAGCACTTGTGTTTTCGTCTTGCTTAAAAAGCAAGACGTCTTTGAGAAAAAAATATTTCGACGGCGACTCGCGTTTATTTACACAATGCGACCAAATATTTATTTTGTTTTAAAAAATAGAAAACTTTACCTCGTATTTTGTATTTAAGTCATTCGAATTTTGACCAATTTTTTCTTTACAGTGCAAACAAAAACCTTCAAAAATAAAAGATGTACATGGATAAATGTAAATCAAGTTACGCGACTAAATCAAAATGCGTTTGTTTGGCCGCTTTGCAGTATTACACTGTCCCGGCCTTTGCCATACACTGAAATCGAATTTCATGCTTTTACGACTCTCAGAGATCTTAAGTTCTTCTTACAGCTAGAAAAATCATAAAATGGTTACATTGATATGGAAGTGATGATTCGCGAAATTTGTACATCATGATAAACAGTCTTCGCTCCTGTGTATGGTAGCTCGATAATAATTGCCTAGTTTCCAGCGTTCAAAAGGTCATCATTATATTGACGTGAGCATTAACACCCGTTTTTAGGAAAATCTGTCACTAAGTGCTTACAGTACAATGGAGTAACAGTCACTATTTCAAGTGCTTTTATTGCAAAATCTGTTTCAAGAGTCATCATCAAAATGGTGAAAAATCTGAAAGAAAACGATGTGAAGTTCTTCAACCCTTGTTGTAATGAACATGCTTTTTGTAAATCGTCACGCAATCTTGTCCAAATGTTTAATCGTTTCTGCTTTTACGGACAATACGGAAGAAGTAACATCAACTCCTGTTCATACTTTAAATTTTGTGAAGCATATAACATTTATGACTGTTTCGTTTTCATCCATAATCATCCACGATGCCCCTAGCTTGCTATAAGCATTTTAAATTAAACTCACGAACACAAACCTCTAACCAATTTTAACCGGCTTACGAAAACCGCGCAATCTGTATCACTATGCCATACGGCATTAGACTCATGTCACCCTTGGTGACCTATTTTTAAGAGAAGCCGCCTTGTACTGTTCTGCTGGCTCAAACCATCAAGGACTGAGCAGTATGGACGGGGAAACTTCCAAAGAACATCGTTGTAAAGATCATTTCACCGTTCAAATCACCGATTTACGCCGAACAGAACCAGAGAAATTATTGTCGCTACTTGCCGTGACGCTTCCATTGATAAAATGAGATATTTTAAGTAATTTTTCTGATGTAGAAAATTAATTCCACATAAAATTCATAAAATTCGCACCAAACCGAAACCCACACGTGGCATTATCCTGGGCACCAAGCGGGAAAAGAAGCAGAGGACGGCCAAGGGAAACATGGCGGAGAACGGTGGAGAAGGAACGCGCTGAGCTGGGACTAACATCGTGGGCTGCAGCAGCAGCTGTGGCCAAGAATAGGGACAGATGGCGAGCATTGATGTCCGGCCCTATCCCCCACCAGGGGGCAAGTAACTAAGAGAAAAGTAACCCTCAAAATAATTGTTCTCTAAAGTAGTAAAGCACCAAATAAGTAACGAAACTCACTGCAAAGGAAATCATTTTTGTCGGGAGTACCAGATTGAGGGTATCAATGGGGTTAACCGTTAGCCGTAAAACGGTAAAAAATTTAGCCGTTAGGCGTAAAAATTGAAAACTTTTAACCGTTAGCCGTAAAATATGTTAACCGTAAAAAGTCGGTCAGTAATTATAAATAAACCAAACTAGTTCACTGCATCGTCCCAGAATGGCCCTGAGACCTAAAATATGTTTTTCAATAATGGAAATTAATTTTTAACTTTTTAAAACAATGAAATTTAATTTTTAACTTCTGTTAACCGTTATGGAAATAAATTAACTCAAAAAGCCAAAATTTTAACCGTTAACCGTAAAAGCCACCACCCCATTGGGACCCTCCAGATTCAGTCTCCGTCTTGAAGTTGTATATAAACTTAATGTAAATTTATACATGCATGTCTCGGACTCCGATATTGTAACAGCCTTCAACACCCGTGCAAGTATTGGTGTCGGATTTTTAAACAAAGGACTCGATGTCTCAGCTAGTCTTGGACTAACCATTCGCCACCCTAAAAATCAACGTGTATACTTATTACATGGAAAACGGCTTTTTCCACTTGAGTTGCCATATTAAACGCAGAAACAATAAGAACTTAAATAGGAAAGAAATCATAACCGTGACGGTGATTGTATGATGTGTTCTCAATGAGCGCAGATTTTTTCGTTCGTTTTTTCCTTAGTTTCATTCTTGATTGAAAAAATATCTTAAACACCGGAGACAGTGTTTCCAAATATTCAAAAATACTCCGCTACGCGTCGCATTTTCAACTCTGTTCTTGGTGTTTGAAACAATGTATTACTTAAAATACTCATCAACAACTGAATTTTAAAATTACCTTTCGCTTGTGCGATTCGCTTTTTCTCCTGGGTATCACGCTTAAGTTGTCGTGGTCTTATTACGTCGAGCCATGTGTATTAAGAAGTGCAAACTACTAGTTTTTGATCGTTTTCTCACTTTGGAAGCTGTGGTCACCGGATCGCAGCGACAATTGGCGTTGCATATGTTCAATGACTTCACGGCGTCAGTTAGAAGCGGTAATAAACCTGCATAAATTATACCTAAAGGCGCGAGTTAAATACGCTTGATCACTTTTAAATGGGATCAAAGGAGCTTTGTCGAGATATTTTAAGTAATTTTTCTGATGTAGAAAATTAATTCCACATAAAATAATTGTTCTCTAAAGTATTAAAACTACTGTATGGTGCAGAATGCTGGAGGGTTACCCAAAGAGACAGCCAGAGACTCTCAGGTTTCCACACTTCATGCCTGAGAAAGATATGCAGGATATACTGGCCCCAGAAGATCACAAACAAGGAACTCTATCAAAGGACAGGACAACGGGACATCGCCATGGTAATAAAGCAAAGAAGATGGAGGTGGCTAGGGCATGTTATCAGGAAAGACCGAGATAGCATAACACGAACTGCATTAAGATGGACACCGGATAGTGGAAGAAGGAAGAAAGGACGTCCACGGGAGACTTGGAGGAGGACGATCGAGGCAGAAATGAAAACAACAGGGAAGACGTGGAAAGAACTTGAGAAGGTAGCCATGGAAAGGGAGCAATGGAAATCTCTGGTCTCAGCCTTATGTGCCTCCTAGGCGCGAAGAGGATTATGTTATGTTAAAGTAGTAAAACACCAAATAAGTAACAATAAACCGAAAATAAGCAATAATGGTTACGGCTGAGGACATATAAGACAGATTACGAGTGGCAAACTTGAAACTTGTCATGTCCGTGACATAGTTCCTTTAACTTCAGTCGGCTTAGTCTATTTCTTTTCCGATTAAAGGACATGTAGCACGATAACGCGCATAACATTTTGCACAATCGGAAATTATACACCGAATGAAAGAATCCGCAAAACTATAACGAATTTAGGGAACATTTTTTTGTGGGGTAGAGGGAGAAGGGGGTGTTTACAGTGCAACGCGCCTTACCGTGGCCACCCAACAAACTTTATTTACAAGTGTGATCTCGTAATATTATTATTTGTTTGACGCACACGCCCTTGCAAAGTTGGACACGATCAAATAGATAATTGATACATCGTATTTATCAACAAAACGCAGTGAAAACGTAAAATATTACAAGATGACACTTGTAAAAAAGTTTGTGACTGGTCCCTCGGAAACTAGTTAATTTGTTTCCCTCGAATCTGCTTGTTTCCTTCGGCTCCTCCTCGGGAAACATTGCGATTCTCGAGAATCAAAATTAACTGTTTCCCTTGAGACCAGTCATTAAGTGATAATTGTTGTACGGGTAAAATGGAACGTACTCGGCCAACCTTCAGAACGCTGGGCCACGTTAATGACATAATTTATTCGATATACCCCGGTACAAATATTAAAACGCCTCTGACAATCAGAAGATAAACGAAGAGGAATACAACCAAATAGCGCTAACTTGGTTCCTGACCACTTAAAACAAAAGCAGCAAATAGAAGGCTGCGTTATAATATGTAAAGCAATACGTAACCATTGCATCTAAATCACAATTTATTGATCACGTGCACCAGAAATAAATTGAAGTTAATGAACAACTCTTGTTTGAGATTTGTACTGTATGTTCAGTGATTTTCACCTGCAACCTCGCGTGAGCTGAGCCCTAGGAAATCTACATTGTTATTTGACCAATCACATGACACTCTGCCATATTCCTTAGCTCGCATTACATGTGCTGCATTCGCTCTGTTTTTCTGCACGACCAAAGCACAATGCCGCGCAAGTTTTCCTTAAAATTTGAGTAACAGCGCAGTATTTTGAACAAGTTATTTTCACACCGTGTTATCAGTTTCCACACCGTGTTATGAGTTGCAGACGGGAAGTGCTTGAATATCTTTTGTCGACAGAAACGCGGTTGAAGCCCGAATAGGTTCAGTTCCAATGACGCCTTAGCGGACACGAAGTGTAGCGGCTGGCGAACCGTTCAATATTTCAGCGGACCTCGACCGGCCACTTTCAGACATGAAATGTACAGTTTGGGTCTTATTGGAATCAGCCATCACGTGGATTCATCCTTATTTTCATTCCAGATCAAAAATAATTGAAAAAGAACGTGCTACATAAGCAACGGAAAATGACGGTTTGGGGTCTTGTGTTGAAAAACCATCTATAAGATTAAAGCTTATTTTCTCACCAGATCCATCAAAAACCGGCCACTTTCAGACATGAAATGTACAGTTTGGGAAATCCGCCATCAAGTAGTTTAATCCTGATTTTCATTCTAGATCAAAAAAAAGATTGAAAAAGAGAGTGCTACATAAGCCACGGAAAATGACGATTTTGGGCCCTTGTATTGAAATACCACCCGGAAGGTAAAAGCTTATTTTCACTCCAGATGCAGCAAAAACCGGCCAGTTTCAGACTTGAAATGTACAGTTTGGGTCTTATTGGAAATCCACAATCACGTGGATTCATCCTAATTTTCATTCCAGTTAAAAAAATCGAAAAAGAAATTGCTACATAAGCCACTGAAAATTACGATTCTGTGCCCTTGTGTTGAAATACCACCATGAAGATTAAAGCTTATTTTCACTCCAGATCCAGCAATAACCGGCCAGTTTCAGACATGAAATGTACAGTTTGGGTCTTACTGGAAATCCGCCATCACGTGGATTCATCCTTATTTTCATTCCAGGTCAAACAGAGTTGAAAAAAGAAAGTGTTACATAAGCCACGGAAAATGAAGATTTGGGGCCCTTGTGTTGAATACCACCATGAAGATTAAAGCTTATTTTTACTCCAGATCCAGCAAAAATCGGCCAGTTTCAGATTTAAAAATGTACAGTTAGGCTTTATTGGAAATCCGCCATCACGTGGATTAATCCTAATTTTCATTCCTGGTCGAAAGGAATTGAAAAAGTAATTGACACATAAGCCACGGAAAATGACGATTTCGGGCCCTTTTGTTGAAATACCACCACGAAGATTTAAGCTTATTTCATTCCAGATCAAGCAAAACCTGCCAGCTTGAGACTTGAAATCTACAGCTTGGGTCTTATTGGAAATCCACAATCACGTGGATTCATCCTAATTTTCGTTCCAGTTAAAAAATCGAAAAAGAAAGTGCTACATAAGCCACTGAAAATGACAAATTTGGGCCCTTGTGTTGAAATACCACCACGAAGATTAATGCTTATTTTCACGCCAGATCCAGCAAAACCGGCCAGTTTGACAGTTGAAATGTACAGTTTGGATCATTTTGGTAATCCGCCATCACGTGGATTCCTCTTAATTTTAATTCCAGATCAAAAAGAATTGAAAAAGAAAGTGCAACATAAGCCACGAAAAATGGCAATTTCCACCATTGTGTTGATATACCAACACGAAGATTAAAACTAATTTTTACTCCAGATCCAGCACAACCGGCCAACTTGAGAACTGAAACTGACATATTAGTTTTTGTTCAAAATATGCCATCACGTGAATTCATCCTAATTTTCATTCCAGGTCAAAAAGAATTGGAAAAGGAAAGTGCTACTTTTCCCACGGAAAATGACGATTTTCGGCCCTTTTGTAAATACAACCACGAAGTTTAATGTTTATGGTCTCTTTTGAAATCCGCCATCACGTGGATTCATCCTTATTTTCATTCCAGGCAAAATTAATTAAAAAGGACAGTGCTACATAAGCCACGGAAAGTGACGATTTTTGGCCCTTGTGTTGAAATACCACCATGAAGATTAAAACTTATTTGCACCCCAGATCCAGCAAAAGCCGGCCAGTTTGAGACATGAAATGTACAGTTGGGTCTCATTGGAAATCTGCCATCACGTGGACTCATCCTAAATTTCATTCCAGGCAAAAGGTGGTATATAAGCCACGGAAAATGACGATTTTGGGCCTTTGTGTTGAAATGCCACCATGAAGATTAAACCTAATTCGCATTTATTATAAAGTACGCGTGTTCTCATGCAGTGGAATAATGAGTCGTCTCAAGGTAAATTTTTCTTTTCTCAAAACTTTTCCGCTAGTTCGAATCGGCTCTTACTCTGCATATTTATAAACCAACGCAACAAAAACGTTAACAAAATAGCCGTTGACAACAATTTTGCCAGTCTTGCAGACAATAAATTTCAGAAACATCATTTAACATTTTTTATGATTTAACTTACATTTGACTACTTTCTCGTGTGTTGTAATCTATAAATCTTTTAAGGTTTACATTCGAAGGTAGGAAAGCACTATTTGAGAAAAGTAGGATAAAATATGTGCTGTTTATGGTAAAACTGCAAGTGAGCTTTTGTAAACATACGAAACGTTTGGAAATTTCTCCAACGAGCGTTCCAATAATCGATCCATCGCAAATCACAGCATGTCAATAGTGATGACAACTCGAGCAAACCGCAAAGACGCCGCCTGCAAGCAATCATGATCGGCCGTTTTGCCGCCTTTCAGCCAATGGGAATTTTCCATTTCTGGATAAACGGGAATTTCAAAATTTCCAAAGATGTCTACAGCCCCTCTATTTTTTTTGGCTCCCCGCCCCACGCCCCCTTGCTTCTTCCGTTTTACGCTGGCTTCAGTTCTCTTGCCGTTCTCACCGCGCGCTCATCGATCGAAAAAACACGAAAAAATAGAGGGCTGTGTCTAGATCTGGAGTGAAAATAGTTTTAGAATTTGTTACCGCATGGTACTGCATTTTTGATGTTTGCCCAAGACGGTCGTGCTGATAAATGTACAGGAATGCCAGAAGCACGTGCAAAGCTATTGTAATATTTTCACCTTTGTTCTCTTTAAGATGTCTCTGACTTGTCGCGACAATTTTGTTTTCGTCAAAAATTCATCACATTTCGAACTTGTCCGCGAGTGGGAATCGGCCCTTAGAAAAATTTTACACATGGGTTTAAAATCGTTCTCAAACTCATTAATAATTCATGACGTTATAAGCCAACCAGAGCGCCCCATTCGGGTCAGGTGGATGAGTTGGAAACTCAATGAAACACCAGTTGAAAATCACTAGTGTTTCATCACGTTTTCATCACTAGTGTTTCATCACGTTTTCATCACTAGTGAAAAAATTGTTCTTAATCTGCATATTCATATATTACTCAAACACAGCTTTACATGAATCATTAATTTTTAATAAACAATGACCAGGAAAAACATTTCAAATTACAAACTGACAAGCCTAAGTCATTTGAAATTAAAGTTTACAGTACATTTCTTAAAGTCGCCAAAACAGACTGGCATAGTATCCATATCCACATTCTGAGAAACTTTTTCTACCTTCCGTGACACGGACTCACTGCTGGAATCGACACTAATTGTCGCACTTACTAGCTAGCCTAGTGTAAGCGGCTGAACTTTGTGCAATTCATACTCTTTAAAAACTCCACCAACCTCGAGTATTGGAACATTGACACTTCGCACTCGTTGCCAATCCTCAAAAATCCCTATTGCCCACTTATTTTTATATCTGGTAGACTTCGGTACTGCTCTCTCTACGCAAAGTTCTTCTTCCTCGATTGTTTTCGGGGAGCGAAACCTTCCTTCGGCCATGGCAAAAACAATATGTAAATCCCTTCAAGTTCACAACGCTTTTAGAATACAAATTTGGTGCAACGCGAAACTATTGGATAATTAAAAACAAAAGCTCACAAATACAATGAATGCCGACTGAATACAACAAATCACACATACAAGGCATTTTAAAGAAAAATGGGAAAAAATACGACACTGCATAATTTTGTATTGTTTCTTTAGAGAAGTCATTTCAAAAACTCGTGCATCGTGTTTCATCACGATTTCCAAACACTCGAAAACAGATGAAAGCACTCGGCCGAAGCGGCCTCGTGCTTTCATCTGTTTTCTCGTGTTTGGAAATCGTGATGAAACACTCGCACTCGTTTTTGAAATAGTACTTTCCAAACAGGTGGTTTCAACTTGTTTTTCAATGGTTTCTAAACTCATCCACCTGACCAGAATGGGCGTTCTGGAAGGCCAATGCCAATTTGAAGTATTAATGAGTTTGAGAATTATAATTACCACGTCTAGCTTTTATAAACCAACAAGGTTAAATGATTAGAAATACTGTTGTTGGTAACTTATTGTATGGTAAGCTGTGTGCTAGTCATCAATTGTTATTATCAAACGTAATTAATTCCTGTGCCTTTCATTTTTCCTTTGAACATTTTATCGAACAACTGGTTCTGTTCCTCAGTTAAGTACGGTTTCCATCCTCCTATTTGCCCCTTTCGAATGAAGCCATCACCCTTCATTCCTTCAAACCAACTGTAATTTGTGTGTTCAGACTTCTTCATGGCTTCAAATGAGGTTTGTTGGACGATGAGGTTACATGTTTCTGGGGCGAGTTCTTTACCAATGAACTTGGCGATCTTTTCGACACTATCTCTTGGATTCTTAAGAGGAAATAAAACATCCAATTATTAACCCTTTTCGGACGAGTGGGGTCGAATTCGACCCCTTCAGAGTCAAAACATTTTCCTCTCCCCTATACAGGTTTTTTTTGCTTGTATGAGGCTGCAGTGAAGGGGAAAACTATACAGCGGTTATCCAATTACATAAACATGGCGTCGGCCATTTTGCTTTCAAGAAAATGTCCAATTTCTCTTCGGTTTCGTCGCTCCACGTTTGTTTACAACTGTAGAAAGTCATGACGCCAGATTATTTCAATACTGATCAAGCTTTAGAAATGATTTTACGGGCTGGAAGTGATCTTGAGGACGAAGAAAATGCAGAAGACGATTTTGACGATCGTGGAAACTGTTTCTGGAACGTTGTTCATTTCTTTTGTGAGAAGGAAGTTTTTCTGAAGGATCGATTCAACCTTTGCCGCCATGTTGCAGGCCTTCGCTGCTAGAAGAGTAGATAGAGCTAAAAATTTATTGTTTGTTTTCTTTAATTTCGTAGACGAAATTTAAGAATCGTTGTCCAAACCTAAAAGTTATGATTTTAATTTGCATATTCGCATAAATTATGTATGTTTATTGGTTACCATGGAGATGGATATTAATTATTTGTTTATGTTTTGGATCAAACAATGTTTAAAATTTCATAAGCTTTCTAACCATATATAACATGTGTATTTTACTGTAAATAGCACTCCTTGATAAAAGCCTTTTGTTTGATAGCCCTGTGAACAATTTTATGTATAAAAAATATTCACCCCCGGGTGTGCTATCTTATACCCCCATCCCACCCATCTGGACGTTAGGTGTATGTTTTATTTTTTAATTTACCCGGGTCAGTGTGGACGGGGCCTTAACGTTTGCAAAGAAATTATATCTATGGATCTAAATTATAAACCATAGCTTCAATGCAATGTAGATCAAATTCCACATAAAAGGTTTGGCTCACATTTAAATGTGTCCTCAAATAAACCTTAAGTTGCGCAACATCATAATTGCAAACAAAATGCTGACGTTGCTTATTGTGGTCTATATGATCAAAACAAAATCCAAAATTACAATTTTTATTCAATAAGCTTTCAGAAAATATATACTTTATTGGGGTTATCATTGATGGTTTGCACACAATTTGACTCGGAACAAAAACGCCAATTTCCTTCCGTGATACCTTAAGGAAAATTCTTTTTGTTGTAGTAATGTAATGTACCAGGCTTAAGATTTTTAACTGTTGCAGATGCCCTTTAATACAACACTTAAAAGTATTATTATTTTCAGTGACTCCCCTTTACAGACCATTTGTTTGGCCGCCCCCTCCCCTCGTTGAAGTCATATTTTTTTTAATAGGACCCCCTCAAAGGAAAGGAGACCTTGATCAAGTACAGGTGTATTAGCCTATTTCACCACTAGTTTTATAATATATAATAATATAATAAAAAGTATTTTTATAGCGCCAAAATCCACTAATTGCTCATGGCGCTTTACAATAAAAAAATATTAATAAAATGATGTTAAAAAGTTAAAAACTCTAAATATTTTAAAAACGGATATTCACAAATATAAGTTCAAATGTACCTAAAAAAATAATAATAATTAAAAAGCCTGTTTAAAAAGGTACGTTTTTAAATGTCTTTTAAAAATGTCAATAGAAGGACTTAATCTAAGTTCAAGTGGGATTGTGTTCCACAGCCTTGGGGCTGCCACGGCAAACGCTCGCTCTCCATATGTTTTTAATTTTGCTTTGGGGGTCGCCAGAAGGTGCTGTGTAGATGATCTTAAAAATCTCCAAGAGGTGTGATAGTAAAGTAACTCTTGTATGTAGCAAGGCGCTGCCCCATGGAGAGCTTTGTAGACTAGTAAGAGAATTTTGTAAATTATACGATAGCGGACAGGTAGCCAGTGTAGCTTCTTAAGCACAGGGGTAATATGATCGAATTTCCTAGTATGTGTAATAATTCGAGCTGCCGTATTTTGAACGGATTGTAATCTTGAAAGTAGATGCTGTGGAAGACCATAAAGCAGTGAGTTGCAGTTATCCAACTTCGAAGTAATAAAGGCATGAATGTACTTTCTAATTTTGGCTAGATTCCTTATATGGTTTTGCACCAAAAACTGATGCACCAAAAACTGCATTCCTTATATGGTTTTGCACCAAAAACTGATCATGTTTTTTTCGGCTAGTACTGTCAGAATGCAGTCAGTATTCGCTGACGTGCACACTGATGACGTCACAAGTGGGTGAATGACCAATGCTCCAAATTCCGAAAAATTCCGGATTTAGCATAATAAGGGTTAAGAATATTAATCAAGGGAGGGTGAAGTGTTGGAAGCAAAGGAGCGGCTTGGATAACGCTTAAAAACGCATTCCATGAGAAGAAGGATTTTGAAAGCAATAGCATGTTGAACACAATAAATGGGGAAAATACATTTGTTCAGAAGAGAGCCCCAAACCAGGAGAATGTATTTAATCGTTATCTAATTTCAGCTTATTTGACTATAAATTTATAACAGTTTTTTACCGTATCGTACATTTCCGAAATTCAACTGTTTCTAGGGTCATGGCAAGAAATGGATACAAGAGGATCACCACCGAGGGCGAGAAAGAAAACGTCAGCTTTTTGTCTCTTCTTTTCTTTCAATGGATGAATAGTGTTTTCAAGACAGGCAATGAGCGAGCTTTAGAGGAAAATGACTTCTTACCACTTTCAGAAGAAAACGTTACCTGTACATTGACAAAGCTGCTTCAAACAAATTGGAGCAAGGAAAGCACAAAATGCAAAGGAAATGGCAAGAGGCCGAAACTTTGGAAAAGCGTCCTAAAGATGCTCTCTGTTAAGGAAGGCATGATAATCCTCTTCACAGGCGTTTTACGTGTAGTCGCTGGCCTTCTTCAACCACTGTTCCTTGGATATTTGATTTCTTCACTAATATCAAGTCCTGAACCACATGAAAATTATTATGTCTATGGTTGTGCATTATCTATGGGAGTCAGCGCTTTGATCTGTTGCCTCAGTATGCATCACTTTTACTACACATGTGAACTGCTGAGTATCAGAATTAGAAGCTCCCTAAAAGGTCTAGTTTACCTCAAGGTAAGTCCAATTGAACTTTAGATTCCCGGCCTAACATTTACCACTTACCTCTACCTGCCAATGGCGATATGATCATAGATAGCCTTGCATTTATTACTATCAGAAAGTTAACGAATAGTTTTTCCTTTCGATTATTTCTGTTTTAATTTATAGCATAGCTAGAAGAGCCGCGCAGTCTAATGACTCTAATTCAGTTATTATACGAAAGCATGCACCATAATATGATAGTGCGAACAAATCGCTTTGCCAGATTTTTTTTCTCGCGAAGCTCTTTTTTTCAAGAACAATGCTGTTTATCAACTGGTTCGTGCTTAAGCGTGCACTTTCGAGTTATGGTACACGCAGAAAATTTGAAAAGCGCGAAAGAATTGCCTCGATCAACATAGTCCAGTCCCTGAACTCTCTCTTCCGCGCACCCTTTATAGGGGTTGAACCCAGGCGCGCAAAAAGATAGTCCAGGATAACTTGCATGCGCATGCTCAGAACGAACAAATCAGAAGCGAGGAGTGTGGCGTCACTTGCTCGGGACGCGCGCGCTTGGTGTAAAATGTTCGCTCAAATGACAAATTCAACTACGCAGCAAAGCGCGCGAATAAATGCAAGAAAAAAATTTTGCTCGATTGCATCCAAAACCAATTCAATAAACAGCTACAAAATACAAGGTTTAGTTGACGGATAGCGATTTTTGTTTTGGCCGTTAGATTTTAGTAGACAATGACTGAAAAGCTAGGCTTTTTTAAAGTTATTGCGGTGATCTTGCTTTAGAGTACATGGTCGCGTAGTTGAACTCGTAATCTGTGCGCGCGCGTTTTCAAAAGTGCTTCCAAATATGGTTTTCCCCCGATTTCGGGGGAAAAAACTGGCGCATGCGCATGCAAGTTATCCTGGACTCTCTCTTCGCACGCCTGGGTTCAGCCCCTATAAAAATAGCGCGGAAGAGAGAGTCCAGGGACTGGACTACGATCAACATAACTAAACTCTAGCTTCTAAAGTGTTTCCTAAAAATGTCTTTTACTAAAAAATAAGAAATGGACTCACCACTTCCATTTTACTATTTTTTCTGTGCAACATTTTTTTACCTTTTTTCTGTGTTCTGCAAAAACAATATACAAGAGACAGAGTTGGAATTATTTAAATTATTAGTCCTACTTGCTTGCTTCTTGCTGGCAGCGAACGAAACGTAATCCATTTTGACATGCGCTTTGCACGCATAAATCTATTTTGGCCTCACGCATCGCGTTCACATAAACAACTTAGGGTATGAATGAAACCCTAGAGCGCTTCGCTCTAACAAACCACTGTGCTCGCTTAGAGAGAACTTAAATCTCTCTTTGAAGCGAACGACTCGGAGCAAGTCAAGGGGAGGTGCTTTATGCTACGGAAACCGGGATAAGCTCCGGTCTGATGGGCCACTAGGCTCGTTCAGACTTTACAATTTAACCTGTGATAACGCGTTTGAAAAAAGAACGCTTCGCAAATTAAGGCTAGCTTAAAAATGTGTCACACAATAATACATTAGCCATGCTTATTTCGAGCAAGCAAGTACAATTTGGAATTCCGTGATGTTTTTTTTTCTTTCAGACGCTTGACATCAGCAAGCATGTGCTGTCAAAGTTTACAACAGGTCAAGTGATTGACCTGGTATCAAACGATGTTCAGCGACTAGACGAAACAACTGTGATGTGTTTCGTCACGGCAGCTTTTACTCCTTTTGTACTCGTAGTAATTATGGCTTTGCTTCTGGTTTTTGTTGGCTGGCAAGCTGTTATGGGAGTAACTTTCTTCGTTTTTGTTGTTCCTTATTTTGTCGTGCTATCTTATCTTGGTGGTAAACTGCGCAAGCGCACAGCTGCAGAATCCGACCGGCGCATCTCCTTAATGAACGAAGTGGTTTCTGGGATTCGCGCCATCAAAACGCATGCGTGGGAAGATGAATACGGAAAAAAGATAAAAAATGCACGAAGGTAGGATGAAATATATCGTAGCTACATTTTACCGACTATACATATACCCTGATTCAAGACGTTTTCTTCTCTTTTTTCCTTTTTAATTAATATGTTGACGTTACTTATATTAAAGCAAAAAATGTTTTTGGAAACGCCAGACGGTCTGATGATGAGTGAGAACTTTGTAAGGGATGTGAAAAGTCGCAAAATCTTCAAACCAGTTTACTTTTTAGTTTTCATTGTACCATATTACTTAGCCTGGTAATCTGACACAAAAGTAATAAAAATAAAACTGGTTTTAAACAAACTTAACTCAGATTTCGAGTTAGTTTCGTCTGCCAATCAGATTAATCGGAGAGAAATCGAAAATCGCTCGCTCCCATGGTCTTTCCAAAATGGCGGACACCGTTAGAAGTCTTTGCAAATCTTTGAACAGGAAAACCCTTTACATGTGTTGAATTTTTTCATCTATTAGCCGGTGAGTTTACAGGGAGAAGACAGTGGAGTTGAGTAGGATGAGTGGATAAAGGAGTGAAAATAGTGGCCGCTTACGAGAACCGTTCTCGTAAGCGGCCAGCTCCAGTTACGGACACTTTTTTCGCGTCCCGAGGGTGTCCGCTTACGAGAGCTTCGACTGTAGTTTATATTTTTTTATCTTGTTTTACGAGAACTTGCAGAAAGTACTACTTTTCTTTGAAGAAATAAATCCCATGTTGTTGCCTAAAAGCATCCTTTTAAAACTCTTTATTTGTCGGCAGAGATGAAATCAACATCATTCGTAAGAAGAGCGCCGTTCTGTCTGGAGTTGCCGGGTTAGAGTACGCTTCAACACCAATTGCGGCCCTGGTGTCAGTCATTACTCTTGTTCTAACTGGTCAGCCCCTCACACCTGTTAATGTTTTTATGCTGCTCTCTTTTATCACTATAGCAAGAGAATTCACTTTTTTAAACCTGGCCAACGGATTGCTGACAACATACGAAGCTTATGCCTCGCTCGGCCGTATAGAAACATTTCTATTTTTAGAAAATCTCAGTGATCAGTCTACGGAAGATAAACGCAACATGAAAAGCAACTCAGAAAAACTAAAGAGCAGTCTTACAGACCATCACGAAAAAGAGGAGGTAGCTGTTGCTGATAAGCCAGTAAACAATTTGGACACGCCGGCCACTTTATGTGTGTCGGGTATGACGTATAAACAAATCAAGCGAGAAGATGAATTCATTCTGCAAGATATCGAATTTACCACACCGCCAGGAACTTTGACCGTTATCACCGGACCAGTGGGAAGTGGAAAATCTACTCTTTTATCAGCTATCGCCGGCGAAATCTCCGACACAAGTGGAACCATAACCTGCCAAGAAAGCCTTGTTTATGTGCCTCAGATACCTTGGGTATTTTCTGGAACAATAAGAGACAATATTTTGTTTGGACAGCCATACGATGAACTCAAATACACAAGGATTACCGAAGCATGCGCCCTAACGGAAGACATACAGCAGTTTCCCGACAATGACCAAACGATTGTGGGAGAACGCGGTGTTGTTTTAAGTGGTGGTCAGCAGGCTAGAGTAAGCTTAGCACGGGCAGTCTATGCCGATGCAGGCATTTACTTATTAGACAACCCTCTAAGTGCTGTTGACTTCAAAGTTGGCCAGCATATCTTTGAAAAATGCATCAAAGACCTACTGGGAGATAAAACCCGAGTATTAACCACCCATCAAGAACAGCACATGAAAGAAGCCGATGAAGTGATTGTGCTGTACAAGGGACGCGTTTTGGGAAAAGGAAGTTTTAATGAGTTGCAAGAACAAGGCTTTCTAAATACAACAATTGACCGGTTCTATAAGAAAGTTCTGACAGACAACAAGGCAGATAAAGACTTTTCTGGGGAGGTTGAAGAGGAAAACGAAAATGCTGAAAGTGGTAAAACAGTGGCATCAACCAAGCAATACAAAGGCCTAAACAAATCTCAAGAAGATCGCTCAATCGGGGTGGTGTCCTCTAAGCTATACTGGGACTACTTCAGAAGTGGGATGCATCCGTTGGCAATCTTTGCCGTAGTTTGCTTGTGTCTCATTGCTCAAGGTAAGGTGGCCTTCAAATGTTCTGATGTCGAGATCTTTTTCTAAGGCAAAAGGTTTCTCATCCGCAGTCACAAAAACGTAGCATTGCTTTTTTACACCATTAAGAAGAACAACAGCAGCGCAAAGGCTCCACAATTATAAAGAAATGCTAAAAGCAACTGACAGTATTTTTCCAATCCCATCTTTTCCTGCTACGTACGTTTGGGCTGGTTCGTAATCGTTTCCGGTATTCCCCTCTTTGATATTCTCTCGCAGCTCCACCGATAATGTTGAACAAAATTGAGATCGCCGTGGCGTAAAAACATTGTAAAAGGTTTCTTTTGCTGATTAGACAGAATTATACGTAAAAAAGAAAAGGCTTTTGTCGGAAAATATTTAAGATATTAGCCTCAAACAGTCAGTTCATGGAATTTAACATTTTTGAGTCTAATGCTTGCGTGCGCTTTGCGCATGCGCATTAGACTCTTTGTTATATGAAAAAAGCTGTTAGCAATCCCAAGGGAATGGTTCGGGATCGATAATCGTTCGCTGTAATGTAGAAAACAATGATCGGACTCCGTACGGACACGCACGATTAGTTTCAATTAAAAACAGCCAATCAGCGACACGTGTTCCCACGCATAATTAAAAGTTCTTCTCAAGTCACGATTATCACACTTGAACAGGACGAAATAATTTTCCAAAGACATTTATTTTTGTGAAAATAAATCTTTTTTCAGTTCATACACTTTTTTCGTCTTGCTTAAAAAGCAAGACGTCTTTGAGAAAAAATATTTGCGGCGACTCGCGTTTATTTACACAATGCGACCAAATGTTTATTTTTTTTAAAAAATAGAAAACTTTACCTCGTATTTTTATTTAATCACGATTTTGACCAATTTTTTCTTTACAGTGCAAACAAAAACCTTCAAAAATAAAAGATTACATGGATAAATGTAAATCAAGTTACGCGACTAAATCAAAATGCGTTTTTTGGCCGCTTTGCAGTATTACACTGTCCCGGCCTTTGCCATACATGAAATGATTCATCTTTACGACTCTCAGAGATCTTAAGTTCTTCTTACAGCTAGAAAAATCATAAAATGGTTACATGATATGGAAGTGATGATTGGAATTGTACATATGATAAAGTCTTCGCTCCTGTGTATGGTAGCGATAATTTCTAGTTTCCAGCGTAAAGTATATAATGACGTAGCACCAAATCTCACTAGTGCTTAGTATTATATTTTTTAAAATTATCATAAAAGTGAAAAATCTGGAAAACGATTGAAGTTCTTCAACCCTTTTGTAATGAACATGCTTTTTGTAAATCGTCACGCAATCTTGTCCAAATGTTTAATCGTTTCTGCTTTTACGGACAATACGGAAGAAGTAACATCAACTCCTGTTCATACTTTAAATTTTGTGAAGCATATAAATTTATGTCTGTTTCGTTTTCATCCATAATCATCCACGATGCCCCTAGCTTGCTATAAGCATTTTAAATTAAACTCCCGAACACAAACCTCTAACCAATTTTAACCGGCTTACGAAAACCGCGCAATCTGTATCACTATGCCATACGGCATTAGACTCATGTCACCCTTGGTGACCTATTTTTTACCTTGCCATAGCAACAAATTTTAACTTTAACGTCAGTTAGATCGGTCGCATCCTTGGAGAGGCAGGGGCGCTAGGTTTACCTCGTGTATCCCCGACTAACTGTCGTTGCATGGGTTCCCGAGAATGGATCGGTCTCTGTTACCTTATAAAACCTTTACTGGCATATAGTGAATGTTTTTTGAGCCTCACCATTGGGCGAGCTGTAATAGAATACCAAAGACGGGAAGGTCTAAACAATTTGCAATCTCGGAGACCCAGGAGCAGTTGCCCAGGGGAAAAACAAAGCAAACCCGCAAAATTAAGAGCGGCGAAAGTTTTTAAGAAAAGATAAACTTTTGAACCTTATATTTCGTAGGAACGTTGCCATAGGCATTGCAATTTTTTCACCTGCCGAATTCTGAGTGTTGGATAAAAATAGATAAAAATCGCAGTCATGGATTTCCAAGACATTGCGGTGTCAATATAGTTTTGTTGCGATTATTTTTGCCAGTCTAGCTTGGAGATCGATTTGTTAAAACACATGCGCCTCTGTCTTGCCATTACTAAATAAGTAAGCGTAAACTTTAACTACTAGTCTTTACATTGTTTATAGTGAGTTTTTTATAAACAATTAAAGAAAGAGCGCAGAAGGGTGGTAGATACCTAAAACGAAAAAAATGACGTTAGCACATATGCGCATTTTTGTTCCCGTGGACCTCTCTTATTATGTTACCTCTCTTTTTTTTCTCAGCAATGATAGTTGCTCCTGACGTGTGGCTCTCATTTTTGACAAAGCAACTCCCAGAAGATCAGAAAGACAACACAAACCTGACTATCTTTGCCTGTCTAGTCGGTGGATCCTTTGTGTTTTGCATCATTCGAGCGTTTGTTTTCCTTCTAGTTTCTCTAAGATGTTCTGAGCGTCTTCATGATAAAATGGTGATGGCTGTTCTAAAATGCCCGGTTTTATTCTTTGATTCAAACCCTGTGGGAAGAATCATGAATCGGTTCTCTAAAGACGTAGGCTGCATGGACGAGGTGTTACCCAACATGTTTCTCAAAGCAATCCAGATGGATTTGCTGGTGTTAACATCAGTTCTTGTTCCAACTGTCACAAATCCTTGGCTTCTGTTTGTGGTCTTTCCGATGACTGTGGTAGTCGTGTTCATTTCGAGGTATTACTTGAAGACATCGAGAGAGCTAAAAAGGCTAGAGTCCATATGCCGTAGTCCAGTCTTCTCTCACATTTCGGAGACCGTGAACGGACTGGACACCATTCGGACAAGAGGCAGGCAAAGAGATTTCGTGGATCAGTTTTGCAGGTATATTAAATCAGCCTGCGATACAGTATTTGTCATTGCATCCAAAAGAGGATAGATTTTTTTTTTTTTTTTTTTTTTTTTTTTTTTTTTTTTTGATAGAACGCTTGTTAGCAAAGAGTAGGAGTAATGCCAAAAAGAAATGAGCAATGTCTTGACTGAAAGCGGTATAATATAAGTTTCTTCCAAGAATATTCACCAAAAACGAAAAAAGCTCCATCAAGCTGAGCTCTCCCACTTTTAAGAACCCTTGCTCAACCCACTCCCCCCCCCCCCCCGTCCCCCGGCCAAAAAAAAAATAAGAAGTCCCCCGGGACTGTCTTACTCGAATAAAAAAAACATAATAAACAAACAAAACAAAACACAAAATGAAGCAAAATAATGTTTCATCTAAACCATATATCAAACACTTATCTCAATTCATCCCGTCTGACAAGATTAAATAAAATTGGTTTTGGCATCCCTTTCAAGTAACTGTTTTTTGTAGATATCAAGATATTCATAATCAGTCGTACGTTATGGTGTTGGCAAGTGGGAGATGGCTTGGTGTACGCATGGATCTTCTCGCTTCTCTTTTAATTGATGCAGTGGCTCTGACGGCAGTTGTGGTGTCTCAAGATGCTGGTATGTTTTTTTGTAGGCGACATAATTACACAAGTATAATCGTTTTGGCCTAACACCAGACAAAAAATGATGTACTTATTTCAGAGTATCCCATTATACCGCTGTTTCGAAAAAGATTGTCCCACAAAAGCGTGAAAAGGGTACGCGACAATCTGGCTAAAAGGTAATATAACAAGCGGTAGCTCATCGTTGCTTGATCGTGAATCCTGATAAATACAGAATTCCTGAATCTTTTTTTTTTTTTCATCACAACGCGAGTCTTCATCGAAAGATTGCGAGCTGCCAATACCCACGAAACCTTTTGGCATTGTCGCGTATCTTTTAACTCAGAAAATGGCTTTTTTAGCCAAGTCAGAGGTTATAGTGTGTAGGGCGAAGTTTTGTCCGTGCACCTCTTTCTGTAAACTTTTATCATAAATCCGCTGACAAGTGCATTAATCTTCTGCATATTGCGTCTATTAATTTATCGAAGGAAGCGCGAAGCCCAAACGAAACGATCAGTGCTGTGCATCGCCACAAAAGCGCTGTAAGATGGCCGTACAGCTATTTTGCACTCGAAATGGCGCGATTTGGAAGCCTTCTTTCAGCTAATTAAGTGAAGGTGAAGCAGGCTGTAGAAACGCTGTACATGCGCGGCTCTTTCATGCGCTTGGAAGCGTTTTGCAGCTGTTTTGCACGCCTGAAATGGCTGTTAGGTAGCTGCTACCAGGAATTTGGGGAGAGAGTGTACCAAACCTACAGCTGGTAAAAAAAACTGTATCAGGTGAGCCCTCCCCCTCCCCTCTAATGGATGACGGGTCTCCTAGCCGATAAAGGACTTCTTGATGAATGTTGAATGAATGAGTGATTTCTCGAATCTAGAAGAAGAAGAAGAAGAAGAAGAAGAAGAAGAAGAAGAAGAATTTTGCTCAACCCAGAGTATACATAAAAGGAAAAAAAAATAACATGTTTTTTATATTTCTTTTAATTAGCTTTTGCCGGACTTGCACTGGTTTACGTCATTCAGACCGTGAACATGACTCAGTTCTCTGTTAGAACAACCTCAGATGTCGAGAATTACATGACGTCAGTTGAACGAGTTATAACGTACACCAAACTGGACTCTGAGCCTGGATACAAAGAGGAACGACTTCCCCCAGAGCACTGGCCACGCGAAGGAAATGTCACATTCCAAGACGTATCGTTGACGTACTATCCGGGAGGACCCAAAGTGCTGAAGAAAATTAACCTTAGCATTAAAGGTGATGCAAAGATCGGTATTGCAGGCCGCACGGGTGCTGGGAAGTCATCATTTGTGGCAGCTCTTATGCGCATGCCAGATGCTGATGGAGAGATAATAGTCGATGGTATTCGCGTAAAAGAAATCAATCTCCAAGCAGCACGACGATATATATCCATACTTGGCCAAACTCCTGTCCTTTTTAGTGGATCGCTGAGAAGAAATCTCGACCTCATGGAAAAGTTTCAAGATGCAGATTTGTGGCGAGCTTTAGAAGATGTGCAATTGAAAGCGTTCGTAGAAAGTCTGGACGGACAGCTGGATCACGAGTTGTTGGAACATGGTGCAAACGTCAGTGTAGGAGAAAGGCAGTTAATTTGTTTGGCTCGTGTCCTGTTGCAACAGAACAAGATCATCATCTTGGATGAGCCCACTGCACACGTGGATCCCGACACAGAACAAACAATCTGGAGGATCGTGCGAGAGAAACTAAAGGACTCCACAGTCATCACTATAGCTCATCGCTTGAACACCATTAGAGACTGTGATTTGATTTTGGTTTTGAAAAATGGAGAGGTTGATGAGTTTGATAGGTTTGATGCACTAGTGAATAAGGAAGGGAGTACCTTGAGTGAAATGGCTCGAGTTGCAAATATGTAAAATAAAGTCACCATGCTTGTGACTTGTCGATATACCATATGCATGAGTATATCTTGTTCAACTGATAAAAAACAAAATTTACAAATCTGTAACAAATTCTCTTGGGTGAAAAGGCTAAAGTTGTGGATATCTCAGTAAAATAAAATAGCCTTGCTTATTAATGAAGCGAAGTCGTTAACCATTATTGGCCAATAGTTAGCCATTTGTTTCCAATAGGGATATTCGTTGGATTTCCCTTTGAACAACTGGGCCCTGGGTGGAAAGAGGCACTATGAGAGTAAAGTGTCTTGCCCAAGAACGCGACACAGTAGCCCCTGTTAGGGCTAGAACCCAGACCTGTCAGTTCGGAGTCAAAGCACTGACCAGGGGGGGGGGGAGGTGTCTCTAAGGAAAATGTTGGTTCAATCATCACTGCCAGTATGACGTCACGCTTCGCATGAGTGATATTAAAGATGGCGGGCAAAGCGTCAAACGGGAAACGAGTTACGAATGTGGCATTTTTCTCCGTTACCTTCCTTCATTTACTCAAGTCGATGATGCAGAGATGTTAGCGAATGCAAAAGTCACTCTTTTGTTATTTTTTTGTAGATCAGACGTTATATTCATTTTTTTAAATCAACTGAAACACATTCGCAAAGAGTAAAATGATCGATGAAATCTGTAAACAGGTCGAACTTTCGAGAGTCTCTGGGCAGCTAATTTAATTTTTATTGTAACAGAAATAGGAGGTTTGGCAAAGGATATACGGTTCTTGATGTACGTGCAGTATCAGACTTTCAGCATTTGTGGATCTTCATGTCTTTCCCCTTAATAGTGAAAGCAATCACGAGGAAAAAGGCGCTACACGGGTAATTTTCAGTTGGTCACCCATCCATGTATTAACCCCGCCCGACAGGACTTAACTTCAGCCTGGTCGGATGGAGCCTGCGCTTTCATTAGGTATTATAGAAAAGAAACACAGAATAACTTTGCTCTGCCTTTTGTAATCGGTATTTTTTTACTACTTGTTTTCAGTTGCAACACTGTTACACTGAAAGGTAAACTGTTGCGGCAACGAATTTGAACTCATGTCTATTTCGCACAACACGTTTTTCCTCGTTCAAACCACAATGAAAGCGCTTGCTCAATTCAAGCTCGCCGAAGTTAAGGCTTGCCGGGCGGGGTTAACACTTGGATGGGTACCCGACTCGAAATACCCCGTGTTGTAAGCTTTTCTTTTTATTTATTTATTTTTTCAGGAGGTATGCAATCAATGAACTTTAAGAGTCGACACGGCAAGGAAAGCCACAAAAAACAACAGAACTGCACAGATACCAACAGAAGCACATTATAATAAGCCAATGAATGCGAATAAAAATATATAGAAAAAGAATTTCTACATGACATCATCGCGAAGCAGCTATCGGAGTTGTTGACATATTCTGGATAAAAATTATACCTTTGCACTCGAATGGAAAGACATGAAGTTTGGCTCACTCAAGCGACACGAAACGACACGGAGATTAAACGTTCATAATCAAAGAGTAAAACCTCCTATTATAAAGCGGATTTGAGAAAAATGTTTGGCGAAAAGGTGGATGTTTTTGATGGACTCTGCTTGACCCGAAAGCAAAATGGCGGTCCCGCCTTCTGTCCTGTTCAAGAGTTAAAAAAAAATAAACAAATTACAAGATTACGGGCGCAAAAAAACAGAAACAGATCATACACACATACAGCTAAGGCATCAAACCTAACTACTGGGAAGGAATTAGCTAACAATAGCGATATAAGCACTAAAGGTAAGCCTTTTTGGACCTCTGTTGTAGCTTACTCACGATTTAATCCCGCTTATCTGACCAAACCGAGGTAATCGCTCGCGCGTTGCCATGTGACGTCATACTGGCAGTAATGAGTCGGTCACGAATAAACAAATGGAAACAATAAAGTCACCTTCCCTCGCCCCTACCCTCCCCCCCCCCCCACCACCCCCCTGGCACTGACCACTAGGCCAGCACATTTCCAAAACAAGGGTTGTACTATTTCTATTTAATATCATTATCGAGCACCACATTTTAGAGTTTGTTAAGATCGAAGTGTAGGTTACCATTTAGGGAATATTAACTTTCTTGATCTTAATTTATTTTTTATAGTTAGCTATAAACGTATTAGTATGAGTATTATGTTCAGATGCAATGGTTTGGTATTGCTTTACATATTATTACGCGGCCTAATAATCACACACAAGAGCGCCTGAACAGGAGGGCATTTTGCGTGCGCATGCGTGCAACCGCTGTGCAAAGACCGCGTGATCTTGGGAATAAAAATGGCGCGGAAGATTCAAACTTTGTTTTTTGTACTGTTTATCGTCACATAATTTAATAAAGACGTGAATTTCGCTAAGAAAAAGTGTTTTGTGTGTGGCAAGGCTCTTATAAAGCAGATTTTCTTGCCTGCTTCGGGATCGTTGTTGCAAATAATGGGAAAATATTTGGGACAGGTAGGAAAGCCTTCACCGACAAAAATCAAACAGGCCGTAAAAAGAGGAAAACATTTATCCGTGTGCTGGAGTGTGATATGTTAGGATCAAAACTTCACATCAAATCAATTGCTGTAATACAGGCAGAGTGCGAGCAATATTATAGCTTGTCGGGAGATTTTTTGCCTAAAGGGACGGCCACCAAAGAAAAGGGTTTTCCCTCAGGGGAAAGACATGTTTGGGTGTTCTGCACATGATAATGCAGCTCACTGATGACTCTAAAGCAAAGCCAACTTGCCCTCGACTGGCAAACAGGGTTTCCTGGAACAAGTTCTGCAGTTCTTTAAAACACATTTAGCTATAGGCGACACAGAAATAAAACAGTCGTTATAACAGAATGAACATCAATCTTAAAGAAATAAACGTTGAATGAAAAATTGAAAAGACATTTCATGCAGCAGTTATTAGAAAGTTTCTGAAAAATATATATATCGCTTGTTCGTTTCATGCTATTTTTTGACTGGTGATCAAGGCTAGATTTTGATAAAGGAGCCAAAAATGTACTAATTAACATAGTAAAATGTAAACAAATAGTCTACCAGCAAAGAATTACCATAACACTTTAAAATTAAGACCAATCGCAGTAATTCTTTTCTTGTTCAACAGAATAATTGTGGTATCATCGAAATGTGAAGTTATTTTGACCAATGCTCAAGTTTAAGGAAATAATCACAAACGATAGTTTCTCTGTTAGAATAAACCAGCGAGAACGTAAGTTAAAAAAAGCTAAAAATTTCTACAATTGACCATTTTTTAACGCTACCTTCGCAGCATTAGACGATAGTTTAAGAACTTCAGGCTCTATATATCATCGGTAGACGCTGGAGATCAAGGCTAGATTTTGAAATTTTTGCATCGTGAGAACGATTAAATTGCAGTTTTATGACAAATCTGAACAAAATCATGACCACTCGCTCAAACCCGGGATACTTGATTATAACATCGTATAGTTAAAACTGCTGTTTTATATTTTAGTACTAAGTAGCCGTAGCGCTTTGTCCGTTTAGATCTTCCGGCTATTAAAAACATGGGCAAGGTATTTAGGTTCTCGACATTCGGTCGCCATTTTGTCCACGTGCAATGTTCAAAATCCAAATAAATATCCTTACCTTGCAAAAGCTCAAAAACTCGACCGCTACGTTAAAAAATTGTTACAGTTTAGTGTTTTAAAATAGAAAGAGAAATAAATATTTTACAATAAAATTGAACTATCTTCAACTTCTCACTGCCCATCAATGCCTCACCCAGTACCAAGATGCGGTAGCCACTCAACCTCGTGAGACTAAACCGCAAGCTACAGTTTCGCGCACATTTACAACCCTTAAAAATAAACACAAACAAAAAGTTCCATTTATTCGAATCAGATAAGATCAAAAGACCGGGGGCACTATTAGTGTCAACTACCCTTAGTACTACAGTATGTCCTCAGCCGTAATCTTTATTGTTTATTTTCGGTTTATTGTTACTTGTTAGGTGCTTTACCACTTTAGAGAACGATTTTTTTGAGGTTTCCTTTCATCTGAAATTAATTTCTTGAATTCCCCGCACCCAAAAAACTGACAAACAGAATGCGGTGCGGGATAAGCAGACAATTCTTAGCCCATTTATTGAACTACACAACTAACTGTAAAACAAAACCACATATCATGCTTGCATACAAAAAACGGCAGTAAACAAACAATAAAGAATAGTTTACACTTGGACAATAAAAAATTGAACTGCATACATCTGACCCGGCCAAAGTAAATGAGTAAACAAAAACAAATACCTTATTATAGGAAATTAACGATACATGTTATTAACGCGAATTTCAAAAATTCGCGTTAATTTTATGTATGTTAACATTTTTACTATAAGCATTTGACCAGAACTTTTCCTAAATTCGCGTTAGAGCTGTTTCCGATCACACGCGTCCTCCAACGACATTTTTCTCCTGTTTAAAAAATGAGTTTTGATGGAAGTCAATCATCCGTTTCCACGACAACGATCGCTTCTTCGCGCCAGTTTCAATTCGCTGGTCCATCTCCAAACACATCGATGAGACAAGTAACTTTTGTTTACAGTTATGAACGAGTTTTGAGCAGTTATGACTTCGAAAGACTGAACGGACCGAACGTAGCGAAATAAACTTACCGTGGCCGGTTTACGGCCGGCTCAAATATTTTCCGAAAGACGGCTTGGAATGTCGAAGACGAAAGCTTGGTTAATTTCTATTGCAGCCGGGAATTACAGCCAACTTAACTTGTAAAATATATTCTTCCAATGACGAGGGTGCTAATGGGGGTACCCAATTGTCAGTTAACTGCTAATTTTAAGGCAAATTGTCAGTTAACTACTATTTTTTTGGCCAATTGTCAGTTAACTACTAATTTTAGTTATCTATTAACTTTCATTTTCTTACAGCGAAAAGTATTGTATCATAACCCGAATTTTCTTTACTTCAGCACGTCAGTGATAAAAAATAAATTGACAGGCATGCAGGACTCTCGCGCACGCGTATGAGCCATTTTCATAGTCTCGTTCTTACGAGTATATGTTTGAGAGTCCTCCCCCTTTGTATAATTAGGGAAGGTTCTTTGAATATTTGTTTTTAGAGCAATGGGTGACTGCCAATTTTCCATGAGTATTTGCTTCAAGTTTGGACTGTGTTTGGTAAGCTGGTTGGTATTGCGTTACAAAAGGCAAGATTTTAAGTTTTGGTTTGGAGGGCCTGCTCCTGTTTTCAAAATTAACTTCCGCGAAAGTTCTTTGAACTAGGCTTTCTGGGTAACCCCTCTCGATAAGATTTGATTGGAAGTGCTTATTTTTTTTCTCAAATTTTGTTTCAGAGGAATTTGTTCTAAGCAGCCTTAAGACCTCCTCTTTGATAAAACCTTTATCAACTCCTGATGGGCGACATGAGAAGTAATAAGTGTACTGATTGAAGGTTTTCAGTGGGCTTGTAATGGGTGCGTATGTCAAGCACTGATTCGTATGATGCGACCGCCATTTTAGTGCCAATGGCATTTCCGTGCGTTTGTAGGTAACAACTTTAAGTCAAATGCATCTAGTTGAAAATTAAAACTTTTCCGCTTGTCGTTTGATTTCCATGAAATGGATCAAATGTTTACAAGCTATGTCCATTAAATTGTGCTTTGCCATGTCAAACGGTATGTGAATGCCGATTCTTTGTCATCATCTCGATAAAAAATCAGAATAACTTTGACTACGCTCTACTCGACGCCATCACGGAGATCAACATGTGCCTGGTACGACCTTGGTACCTTGCAATTCCTACGTTTTGATTGGTTAACATGCAATGGTACTGATGAGTTCATATACCATTGAACACAAAAATGAAAGCCGACACGCGTCAACCAAACAGCTTGGGAGCTAAAATATTGCAGTTCTTTGGGCGTTTTTATCTGAAACAATTATTCCATTCGCGCTTGTTGGATATGAGATCGTTATAGCCAACTTGGCGCCACGCGCCTCGTTGCAATTGGCTGTTTACCATCTCATATCTAACGCGTGCTCGTGGAATAATTGTTAAATATGTCACCCGGCCACGCAGCGGGACCGGTAAATGTCATGAAAAAGCTTTGCTGTTAGGAAAAACTTTGTTTCTTTTATCAACAACAACAATCGTAGTAAGAATGATTAATAGAATGTCACTTAACTGTTAACTTTTTATTTATCAATTAACTACTAATTTTTTGGCCAAATATCAGTTAACTACTATTTTTTTGGCCAATTGTCAGTTAACTGTTAACCCCATTAGCACCCTCAATGACGGCCAGGAAGGTGAAACGGACTCAAGGTAAGTGCATATCTACCGAATTACAGCCGGGAATTTTGAAGACTGAACTGACTCAACGAAAATATATTTACCGAATCACGGCCTGGAATGAAGACAAAACGGACTCGACACAAATTTATTGACCGAATTTGACACGGCCTGAAACTGTGAAGACGAAACAGTTTTTTCTGCCGAATTTCTAAAAGTTATGTCTGGGTATTTTGAAGACTAAATCGACCAAACTCAAATGACACTGAAATGAGGATGGCTCGGAATTGAATTGAGTACGATCAGTGTTCAAAACTCCCGGCCGCAAATATTCGGTAAATTAACCAAGCTTTCGTCTTCTACATTCCAAGCCGTCTTTCGTAAAATATTTGAGCCGGCCGTAAACCGACCAGTAAGTTTATTTCGCTACATTCGGTCCGTTCAGTCTTTCGAAGTCATAACTGCTCATAACTCGTTCATCACTGTAAACAAAAGTCACATGCTATAAGGCTTTGCGTCGTCTCGTCGATGTGTTTGGCGATGGACCAGCGAATTGAAACTGGCGCGAAGAAGCGATTATTGTCGTGGAAACGGATGATTGACGTCCATCAAAACTCATTTTTCAAACAAGAAAAATGTCGTTGGAGGGCGCGTGTGATCGGAAACAGCTGTAATTTTATTACGCGTAAATTTTGTTCGCGTTGTTAAAATGCCTGTATTCCTATAATAAGGTAAACAAACTGAACTAAGTCACACGAGCCGATGATCAGGAAAATAAGACTGAAATCGTAACGGAGACAAAATTTAACCAAATTAAACTGTCCCCTGGAGTTGAAAATCCACAATGAAACTTGTTTATTGTTCAGCGTATTTATACTTGCTACTTTACATTCCACACTTTCTTCGCATAATCTCGTACCGGCACTTACAACATACTTCTGACAAATTCACATGTGCTTGGGAATTCAAGTAACCATATATCTTTTGTTTCATTAGTACGCTTCGCTTCATTCAGACAAAGATAAATGAACAATTTCTACATCAGAAAAATTACTTAAAATATCGCGACATGGCTCCTTTGATCCCATTCAAAAGGGATCAAGCGTACCAAACTCTTCTTTAGCTGTAATTTATGCAGGTTTTTCACCGCTTTCTAAAACGCATGAAGTCATTAACTACATGCAACGCGAAATGTCGCTGCGATGGCGAACACAGCTTCTAAAGTGAGAGAACGATCAAAGACTAGTAGTTTGCACTTCTTACTATACATGGTTCGACGTCATTTGGCCAGGGCAACTTAAACGTGAGGCCCAGGAGAAAAAGCGATTTGCACAAGCGAAAGGTAGTTTTGAAATTATTGTTAATGAGGATTTTAACTAATACAGTGTTTCGAACACCAAGAACAGAGTTGAAAATGCGACGCTCAGCGGAGTATTTATATTTTTGATGAACTTCGTGGTATTTGGAAACACTGTCTCGAGTGTTTGAGACATCTTTTCAATTAAAACAGACACTAAGGAGAACACGAACTAAAAAATGTAGTACGCTCATTATGCAAACATCATCCAATCACCGTCACGGTTATGATTTCTTTCCTATGTAAGTTCTTATTCGTGCGTTTAACACACTACGCAAGTGGGAACTAGCTGTTTTCCACGTTCAGGTAATAAGTATAATCGTATTCGACATTCAAGTTGATTTGTAGGGTGGCGAATGGTTATTCCGAGACACTGAATCCCTTGTTTAAAAATCCGACATCGAGACTCGCATTAATGTTGAAGGTTTTCACAATATCCGAGTCCGAGACATGCATACAACATGTATTAATTTACTCAAGGTATACAACTTCAAGACCGAACAATCTGGTACTGCCGACAAAACTTATTTCCTTCGCAATGAGTTTCGCCAAAGCTCCCGGTCGTCGAAAGATCAGTCTTCGAACTACAGTCTGGTCTAATTTGAGTCCGATTAGTTCGTGGATAACTTGCTAAAACATCAAATAAGATCGCAAATTCGCTTTTTTTAAAATGATTTGAACTCTACTAGCCGGTACAATTTCTGCACGTTTTACCAACAGTCAAATACGTGCATCTGAATTATTGCCTATATCCTCCCCACAAAGAAACATTTCAACAGAAAAATGTATCAAATAATTTTGGGTTTGTTTCAAGCAAAGTAGTTTTGCAATTTGAAATTATTGGATATTATTGGATAACTGTTACAAGCTATTCAAATATGTGCTTTCTGGAGACTCCCTTTGATTTGCGTGATTTAACCTCGGTGAGAGACGTTCAAGCCCAACACTTTTAATAGCTAAAGAAATTTGAATAAATATTGTTGATTATGAAATGTCTAAGATAATTTAATTCATAGCTACTCTAGATCTGCTGCGCCTTTGATGAGATGTGCTCAATATTCCGTGGCCAAGGTGACTGACGGAGTATATCTAACATTAGAACAATTCCCGAAAATAGCCCCTGCGTGCCTATATAACACAAATAATTTTATGCTGGAAAAGGATTGCTATCCATTAGGCGAACGTATAAATTAGTAGTGAAAACTGGAATCGGTCTCGTAGCTATTCTATAAGCCTCACTTTATACTTGAATATAAATGGCAGCAAGTTCGACATTTACATATATAATCTCTGCCGGCTTTTGAGAGATAAACAAACCTCCCGTTCTGTGTGCAAACACTTCAAAATATTTATAATTAGCAATTAAAACCTTTTTGACTAGCCGTTCGAGATAACGTCAAACTTAAGCACCCAGTTTCGCTTCTTATTGAGGGGGGTGAAAAGGATCGCGGATCGACGGATTTGGCCGTAAAAAGCGCACGGATTGTGGAATTTTTGTGATACGTCCGTGAGCGGATTCACGCATTTCTAAAGTACAGCGGATCGCGGATAAGCTGAGAATTTGCCCGGATTCCGATCTCTTTATGTCAGGAAGTTCGGATCGTGGATAAACGAAGTTCGAATCACTCTTGTTGGTCTTCGGCGATATGTTGGCGAATTGTCGAAAAAACAAGCAATAAAACGTGGTGTTGCATCAAGATCTCGGAAGCTTTATTCTACTGGTCCTCTAGTGTATGTAGGAGTTCCTATTGTTAATTTCTGAGGCAAGGGGCATTGTTCCATTTATTTGTTCTATTGTTCTCTCGAAAGGAACGAGCCATTCATGTGAGACCTTACGAGAGGTTATCACAAAGTATTAGAAACATCACATTTTAGCATATCCCCCGCTATCACTTGATTTAAATAACCCTCCTCAAGATAGTACGCTGTACGCCAGTACGCTGTATCACTGCCAGAGAAAAAATCAGGTAAGATCAGTTTAAGTCCCAAAGTTAGTTTTCAAATTTGTTTCTATTTGTTTCACGGCCTTAACGTGACATACCAGGGCCGACCCAACTGTTAATAATGGGAATCGTGGAAAATGCGAAAACCAATGCGTAATTTTTATTTTGAAAGGTATTTATTAGGTGTCGTTGTTTTCAATTAAATCTGCTTTCATCGTTTACAGTTTTACTCTAGCTAGATCGTTGATACTGTAACAGAAATTTTCTCTAACATCCCCTTGCCTTACCTTTACTTAAACACGGTTGTATTTTAAAGCTCAGAGAAACCTGTGGGGCCGTGTTTTCCCGATCGAATTAGAATTTGGCAGTAGAATTTTAACATGTCTCGCGTTGCCAGAATCTTATAATGATAACACTGACATATAAAAAGGAGAGAAGAGAAAGAAAACATTCATCTATTTATATTTTTTAACCTATATGATACGAACACTTATGATCAAGCGGCCACGTTAATTTTGAATTCTTCTAAGACAACCGCCGTTGTCATGGTCGGAAACTAAATGAATTTGTAAACTTGACAAGATGAATACAAAAAACAATGTCTTTTAAAGTAATTTTCTTTCTAAAGGCCCGGTCAAACGCACGTAACATTTCAATTTCAATTTTTCTCCCAACATCTCGCAACATTTTTAAATGTTGCATGATGTTGTACTCGTTTGGCCACGTTCGTGCAACATTTTTGCGCTGGAGTATGCGCACTAGTTCGATTTGCGCCATCCATTATACCGCAGTAGGGTGGCCAAACCTAAATGCGTGTAACATGTTGTGCACAACAACGTTGCGATATGTTGCGTTAAAATGTTGTGTGCGTTTGGCGACCGCCTTCACAACATCTCACAACATGACACAGCAAGGTTGGGATATGTTGCGTTGAAATGTTGCGTGCGTTTGGCCGGGCCTTAAAAAGCAACAGAAAACGAACAGAATTTAAAGGAGTCTAAAAAGGTGGACTTCCATTGACGTGTAATTTTTTTACGTGCGTTTACGTGCGTGAAAAAATTTAGAGTCAATGTATGAACGGCTTCCGTACAGGTTTACGCAAGTAAACCGCTTGCAGAGCAAGAACCGCCAGCGCGGTTAACAAGCAAATCCGAGATTCCGAGACCTTGCAGCAAAAGGTCTAGACTCCGTTACGGAAACAAACACCCAAAAAAGAGATTACGTGACTCGTCGCAAAGGCTTCCGAGATTTCGGGATCAGATCAAAAGTTTCGAACACCCACAATTTTCCAGGTACCATTCGCCAGTCCTTCTACTATTACTGAACAGGAACTTGGCGCAAAATATATATATTAGAAAACTATTAAATGTATTAATGGGGAACAAGGGGCAAAAAGCAAAGTTGGGGTTTAAGGATCGAGGGTTCATGTACCTCCTCTCCCCTCCCCCTTAGGGGCCCTCGATGTTGAGAAGGATTTTCATTCCAACTCAGCTGTGTTGTGCATTTGTTTTTCTTCATTGTATTGTGAAACTAGGAGACATGGAAAGAAATGGATACAAGAGGATCTCCACCGAGGGCGATAAAGAAAACGTCAGCTTTGTGTCTCGTCTTTTCTTTCGATGGATGAACAGTGTCTTCAAGACAGGCAGTGAGCGAGCTTTAGAGGAAGATGATCTTTTACCACTAACAGAAGAAAACGTTACCTGTACATTGACAGAGCAGCTTCAAACAAAATGGAACAACGAAAGCACAAAATGCAAATCAAATGGCAAAAGGCCGAAACTTTGGAAAAGCGTCCTAAAGATGCTTTCTGAAAAAGAAGGCATTTTCATCATCTTCACAGGCGTTTTGTATTCAATTTGTGGCCTTCTTCAGCCACTGTTACTTGGATATTTAATTTCCACACTGACATCAGCTGAACCACAAGGAAATCATCTTCTCCGCTATGGTTGTGCATTAGCTATGGGAATTACCGCTTTAATTGGTTGCCTTAGCGCGCAACATTTCGATTACAGATGTGAACTGCTGGGTATCAGAATAAGTAGCGCTCTAAAAGGTCTAGTTTACCTTAAGGTAAGCCATATAAAATATAATGGTACTGTAAACTCCTTGCCTCTCCTCCACTCGGAAGGCATAATCAGTGCGAACTATAAAATTGACTGACTGAATTAAAATCTAGTCGGAAATTTTAAAAACATACCCTTTTAAGGTATTAACCAAAAAGTGATATCGGAAATCCAAAGACACATACTTGCGAAAAAAAGAAAGAGCACGAATTATCAAATTGTCTTGCACTTTATTGCCTTTCCTTTGTTCACTTCCGTGAATATGGATTTTTATCCCACGCACTGTTAACGTGACTCCGATATCGTTGATTTATTTTCGGCGTGGTTGAAGTTTATTTTTTGCCCTCAAGAAAATCAATTCCAAAACCGTTTATCGACGAAAAATGAGTAACGTTTTATCGACTTTATTCGTGGCTTACTTTGGAAACAAACAACTGCGAAAATTTGAAATGGAACCCCCTAAGCGGTATCAAAACCCTTGCACAGTTTATGCGTCACGAGCAATTCCAGTGGTGGGTTGCCTTGAAGGTTGCGAGTTACCTTGAACTGAGCGCAATAAGAAAAGGACCCCCCCCCCCCCTGCCCCTACCTGACGTAGCTTTTAAAAAAGTTGTCCACATTTTTTAACGTTGTTCATTTGATTCAGCGCCTCCACGTTTAGAGTTCATGCTTTAAAACGTTTTCTCGTCTTCAATCACGTAACATGAAAATAACGTATCATTTTTTGTTGTTGTTGTTTCTCAGACACTTGTTCTCAGCAAGCATTCGCTGTCAACGTTTTCAACAGGTCACGTGATTGACCTGATATCAAACGATGTTCAGCGACTGGAGGAAGACACTGTCGACTTCTTTTGTCTAGGAGCTGCTGCACTCTTTAAACTCGTGGCAGTTATGGCTTTGCTCCTGGTTTTTGTTGGTTGGCAGGCTATTATGGGAGTGGTTTTCCTTTGTTTGCTTGTACCTTACTTTACCGGTTTATCCTACGTTGGTGCAGTACTGCGCCTGCTCACAGCTGCAGTGTCCGACCGACGCATATCCTTGATGAACGAGGTGGTTTCTGGGATTCGTGCCATCAAAACGCATGCGTGGGAAGATGAATACAGAAAAAAGATAAAAAATACACGAAGGTAGGGTAAAATCTAAAAAAAAAATCTAAAATCCATTTTTTTCCGCTAGAAATGAATGTGTTTAGGCGTCTATAAATGGTCTTTATAAATGGCCTCTATTCATTGCCTCAGTGGCCCCTCAAACTTGGATGAAAAAAGATAGAGTTTCGATTTTTTAAAGGATTACAGAAAAGATAGCCTTCTTTTTAATCCTACGAATGGAATTACCGTTTATGTGTAAGAACGGAATGCTACTAAAGAAAGTCTGAAAATACTGGTGTTTATTACGCTATAACTTTCATAATAATGCGAATTTCATTTAAAAAAAAACATACGAAGCATTAAGCATGTGGACATTTTTTTATCTGTTGGCACTGATTTTAATTTTCAGATCCATATGCCCTTTAGTTTTAGGGTTCTTTCTATTCCGATATGTGACTTGTCAAATATGGCCGTGATTTGAGACACTTTAAGAACTCTTCAATGTGCAAAAAGCTTATTAGTAGCAGGTTTGGTTTCCAAAAAATGACGCTCAGAAACTTTTATTAGCAGCAAATTGGTATTTTAGAAGCCCCCCCCCCCCCCCATTAAGTGAAGTCACATAAAACGGGCCCACCTGTCCGGCCGATTGTTATGCAAAAGCTGAAGTTTCTTAGCGAACGCCAAAATTAATTTATCCTTAAAATATTCTTATTTTTCTTTAATTTCCAGCGCTGAAATCGGTATCATCCGTAAGAAAAGCGCCGTTCTCTCTGGTGTTGCTGGCTTGGATTACACGGCAGGATCGATGGCGACCCTAGTGTCAGTCATTTTTCTTGTTCTAACTGGTCAATCCCTTACACCTGTTAATGTTTTCATGCTACTTAGTTTCATCAACTTAGCAAGATTTTCTACCTGTCATCACTTAGGACAAGGTTTGCTGCAAACGTACGAAGCATATGCCTCGCTCGGCCGTATAGAAAATTTTCTTCTCTTAGAAAATCTGCATAATCAGTCTACAGAAGATACAAGTAAGATGGAAAGCAGCTTAGCAAAATTAAAGAGCAGTCCGACGGAACGTCGCAAGAAAAATGAGGTTTCACATGCAGATGAGCCAGTAAAAGATCTAGACAAGCCAACGGCTTTATGCGTGTCGGGTTTGACGCATCAGCAAATTAATCGAGAAGATGACTTTATTCTACAAGATATCGAATTCACGACACCGTCAGGAACTTTAACCATTATCACCGGACCAGTGGGCAGTGGAAAATCTACTCTTTTATCAGCTATCGCCGGTGAGATCTATGACACAAGCGGAACCATAACCTGTCAAGGAACTCTTGTTTACGTACCTCAGATATCTTGGGTGTTCTCTGGCACAATAAGAGAAAACATTTTGTTTGGACTGCCATACGATGAACTCAAGTACACTGGAATTATCGAAGCATGCGCCCTAACGGAAGACATCCAGAAGTTTCCCGACAATGACCAAACAATTGTGGGAGAACGCGGTGCTGTTTTAAGTGGCGGTCAGCGGGCTAGAATAAGCTTAGCACGCGCAGTCTACGCTGATGCAGACATTTACTTATTGGATGACCCTCTGTGTGCTGTGGACTTCAAAGTTAGCCAACATATCTTTGATAAATGCATCAGAGACTTGCTGTGCAATAAAACCCGGGTGTTAACGTCTCATCAAGAACAGCATATGAAACAGGCCGATGAAGTGGTTGTGCTATACAAAGGTCGTGTGTTGGGAAAAGGAAGTTTTAGTGAGCTACAGGAACAAGGCTTTCTAAATACCACCGTTGACAGACTCTATAAAAAAGTTCTGACAGATAATAAGGCAGATCAAAGTTTTGCTGAGGAGATAAAAGAAGAAGGGGAAGATGCTGATAGCTGTGGTAAAATGGCGACATCAGCCAAGGAATGCAAAGGCCTGGACATATCTCAAGAAGATCGCTCAATCGGAGTGGTGTCCTCTAAGCTATACTGGGACTACTTCAGAAGTGGGATGCATCCGCTGGGAATCTTTGCAGTAATTTGTTTGTGTCTCGTCACTCAAGGTAATGTAATATTAGGCTGTGTACACTTATGTTCTTTGGGGATTTTCTTATTACCTGGCGGGGGTGGTGGGGGGAGGTTGACTCTGTATATTTGTGTCTGGGGATGTGCCGCTGTTATTCTGAAACCCGCTTCCTATACCAGACCATGTTCAGCTGATTTTGTAACCCTTCACTAGAGGAGACACCAAAAATCCTCACCCTACCCCAGACGTGTTTTGCCACACAGGCATGATGGTCAGTCAGTCAGTCAGTGAGTAAGTGAGTCAGTCAGTCAGTCAGTCAGTCAGTCAGTCAATTAGTTAATTAGTAAGTAAGTAGAAGAGAAGAGAAGAAGAAGAAGAAGAAGAAGTAAGTAAGTAAGTAAGTAAGTAAGTAAGTAAGTAAGTAAGTAATAAGTCCCTTGCGGCAAGTGATACCCTATTTTAGACCAAAACTCTCTGATTTTTATACCCTATCCTAGACTAAGCTCCTTGAAAATCATACCCTTCACAGCGGCGCAAGGTGATTAGCGATAGAATATTTACCGACCTGCGAAGCGGCGAGGTTAATATTCTGCTGCTATTCACTAAGAGAGCAGGAGAACTAATAAGACTACAAATACTGACCAGTTTATATTTAACAGTTATCCAGTGAAACCTTGCGGAATATATTGCCTGATACTTAGAATAAGACGATATTCCGCAAAATAAAGAAGGATAATTGTTTTACTATACAACAAATTGTGAACGACAAATATATTACAGCTTAAAAATGTTGCCGTTATGCAGCGCTTTGCAAGATTGGTGAAATCTTCGCAACATATCACTAAGTACTTATATCGCACATTAGAAAATTTTAACCTCTGGATATGGTTTTCTAGCTTTCTGATTGGTTCCCCGCGCTACGAATCTGAGCCATTATCCTTAAGTTGACCAAATATGGAGAAATGATGACGAATTTTCGGTACTGGGATTTTTTGTGGACACGAAAAAATATTTTTCCTCGTCGCGTTAGTAGCGGACAAAAATAATTTCGAGACTCGAGGAAGTTTCGCCCCAAGAAATTCAGAAAATCTAAGAAAAAGCTAAGGGACACCGTCAAACACAAAAAGGCCACAAAGTTTGGACTGAAAAAGAGCGTGTGTTTAATTCATTTCAAGACGCTCAAATAAAAATACTAGTTAGCTTATAAGTAATCATTATAAATCAAACAACATTCACGACTTTAGTAATTGTGAATTAAATTCTGAATGTTTACCGTGTTTCAGAATGGCTTGCCAGTCCTGGTGGCCAAAAGTTTTCTAAACCAGTCAAGGAAATGTCGAAAGAACTGTATGACTGCCTCAAGTCTTTTTACACTTCAACGAGAAAGCAAGATAACTTGCGATTGAACGACAAGACTTCTTCAATGAAATCCATTCGTGCCGCGCCGCTATTGACCAGTTTCTTTGCTCTCCGTCGCACTGCAAACTGCAGTTCTTAATAATTGGTTACGCCGCTTTTACAGGAGAGAACAAGTGAAGATGTCCCGAGTTAGCAAGACCAGTTTTGGTCAAGTACAATCTGTTAGGATTTCATCCGTCGAGTTCCAACAACGGTCAAACACGGCAAATCGTGGCGGGCACGTGGGCATGCACGTGGGGCACGTGCACGTGCCGGCAGAATCGCACGTGGCGGGCAAATCGTTCCTCGTCCGTAGTATTATTTCCACAGTTGTAATGTTAAAATCCATAACCATTTCGGCAATTCCGGTTGAAAAAGTTACAATTTTGACATTATGATGGCGATTTTGACTTACTTTGAAAGAAACTTTGACATTCTTTTCGACCTCGCCGCCTGCATGATTCAGATTCACAATCGCGCGGCTCGCTTTCGATTTGCATATAGTGGTCATGTGACACTTAATTTCATGCATTTTTCTTGGAGCGGAAATAAATTTTTTCTTGCATCTTCCGGTTATAGGTTGAGTGTTTGAAAATTTACTAAAACAAGTTGGTTATAATCAGCTCATATCCGGCAAGTCCGAGGAGAATAACTGTTTAGTGTCCATCCATGAGAGGACCAGGCAACAGGTGATACAGCTCAAATCACCGATTTCGCCCAAACTTAGCATAAATGTTGCGTATGGAGAGCTATTCACTGTGGCAAAACATGAGCTCAAAATATTTTATTCCCTTGGAGTTATGGCACCTTTTGCAATATTGGCCATTTTTCACTAATTTATGCATATTTAATTAGCTGACTTTGAATGACCAGTTCCACAAGAAAAAAAGACTTCTGAAAATAAAATTCCCTGCATTATATTTTGTGGTTATTAGGCTTTAAGTACAATAATTTACTTCAACCGTCCGATTTGATTTCTTCTCCTCAAACAGTCTTTTGGAAGGTACACATTTCGTACTGCTGGAAATAGCCTTCAATTAGTGCCAAATATCTCCCATGAGCAACAACTTATATACATTATTCTTACATGGGTAATGAAATCCATCATTTAACTTCACAAAAATGGCACAAAATGTTTGGGGACCAATATATTTTATTCGTACTGAGGAACTAAACACATGTGACGTAACGATTTCTTGCTATTTCATCAAAATTCACCGAAACACAGAAGCCATTTATTTACTCAATTTGGCACAACATTGGTACAAAATAGCTAATCAAGCATAAATCTATCGATAACAATCAAAATATTGGCGAAGAAAAGGCACCTGGGGCATTTTTCGGAGCATTTTCAGAGCCATATAAGCTTCTTAATTCGGCAATGTCGTGGTAGCAAATGTAAATACAACAGCGAAAGATTTTCTTCACAAGCTCGCTCAATCCAACATCTAGGCACATCAAAGTTAAGAAACAAGAAAGTAATGCTACATACATGCCACTTATCGACACTTAGATGCTTTCTTCTGAAGATTTTGTTCTTCTTGCTCCACTTCGACCTCAGTTGACATGTGTACTGTTGCTTTGAGGCGCGCTGAACTCAGCCAGTCCATCGTGGTTCATACTTCGTGAAAGGCATAAACAGGTTGTCAATAAAGTCATTCAAAGAGCTGTTCAAAGTTCACGGAGGGACAGTTCTCTCAGCCAGTTTACATGATATAAGTTTAACTGGAAATAAACAGCCGCTATCCCCCGCCATCTTGGATTTCTAGATTTGAGCCTGCCGTTTCAGTCAGCGGTACGGCCCGTTCACTTGTCATCACGCGCGACCACACGCGTGTTCATATATTTGCTTTTCCTCCACGAATGTTCGTTTTCATCAGAGTAAGTACCGTATTTATTCGATTAAGCGCCCCGAGCGCTTATTAAATTTTTGGATCTTGAGAGTGGGCGCTTATTCGAGGCTGGGCGCTTATTAAATTTTCACGATTTTTAAGCGAAGTTTCTTGTTTTTGTAACAAAAAACAAAATTGACTGTTCATTTAAAGTTTCTGAAAAATAGAGTAAAAACCCGCGAGTAAGAACGTATTGTCTTTTTAGATAGCATAAGCAGGTTCTTATGTAAAGGGTTATTAACGCAAATTTAGGCTCATTAGGTTCTTAATAGGGTCTTAATTTCTGAAGAAAAATTTCAATGCTGTTGTAGAGATTTTAGTGGTGTTCGGCCTTTTTCAATTCTTGTATAAAAATTGCATACCACATAGTGTTTATGTCAAAATAAAACGCTAATCATATCATATTTTCCCAAAAGTAAACATTTTTAATGAATTTTAGAAATTAAGAACTTGCTAAGAACCTGTGGGTGCTTATTAACTTTTCCTACCTTCAAGGTGGGCGCTTATAGAATAATCGATCTGCTAGGTGGGCGCTTATTCGAGGTTGGGCGCTTAATCGAATAATACGAGTAGCCTCTGAAATGTCGTAAACCATTAAAAATCAGCCAGTTCTTTCATCCTATATCAGGTTAAAACGAGTATGCTCATTATTTTTTGTTGTTTCTGTGTTTTTTTGGGAGGTAAGGGAGGGAGCGAGTGCGGACATTCGACGAAATGGCGGTTGTCAAGTTGTTAGCATGACCTGTGTCCATCTGTTCCTTCTGTTTAACTCTATAACTGCTAAAGTCGACATTTGGGGGGAGCAGTCAATGAACCACTTTTGACGTCATCAATTCGATAGTCAGAAGACTCTAGTGATAAGCATCTGATAGAGCTAGGTTTGACCTTTTCAAATAACTATTCATTTTGCGTATCGGTCGCATCCTGACAGAGCTAATCGAGAAAAAGTCAATCACTTTTTGGTGCAAAATCGGTGCTTAAACAAAATCGGTGCCAAAACACCTGTAAAAGATCGAGGTCCTCTTTTCAGGGTTTACCAATGTTTTAATCAAAACTTTTTTGGTCTAAAGGAAGGACGGATACACTAGAAAGAAGTGGAAATAACAAAGCCGAGAAGAACGAAAGGACAAGGAGCAAGAAAAAACAATGAAAACGATTTCGCAAACAAAAAAAATTTGCTTATGCGCATGCGCCAAAGAACAATTTTGTACATTTTTCCATGGAATCTTTATCAAAATCTTGCTGCATTGTGGGAAAGTGCTTTTTAAGCAAAGTTAAGGGAAATTCAGGATCGTAGCACCAAAAATTCAGTTTAACGGTAAAAAAAAAAACCGGTTTTTAGAGAAATTTAGCACTGAAAGGGTTAAATAGTCTTACCGTTATATTAATTTTTGGCAGCTTGGAGACTGAATTTGTACCCTCTCTCCTTTTTAAGATCCCACAAAGTTCTTCATTAGGTAGAGCAATTTGATCAAAGCATGTAATCGTTATGTGCGGTATTAATAACTTTTTCCCCAGGGGAAGGGAATTTGAACAACCAATAATTAAAAAAATAGAAATGTCTGGGAAGTGACTGGGAGACGTTGACATTTTGATTTCATCGTTACATATACGTGTGCTAGGTTCACCGTTGCCGTGCATGCCGATCGTTGAGCAGAAAAATTTTGGAACTCTTTTACTGAAGAGTAATTTTCCGGAAACTCCGTTCGGATTGCAAGGTTTCCCAGTTCTAGCGTTCTAGTCTCTTTTGCATCAGGTCTCCTACCAGCGAAAAGAAATAACAGGAAACTGAACTACAAATGGTAAGCGACATCTATTTCTGTTAGTTTGCTAATTTTGGAAAAAGGCCTTTCCATTTTTCAGTAGTCCAACCGGTTCCCTCCAACAAATGGTAAGCACCCTAGAGTTCGTTCAGCATCACATTGCGGTACACACATCAAGCTGAAGAGGAGGAAAAATTTTTTGCTAAGACAAATTGAAAATATTCTCATGTAAATAACAAACGCAATCTACTTACCATAACGAAAACGAACATTCGTGGAGGAAAAGCAAATATATCTATGAACACGCGTTTGGTCGCGCGTGATGACAAGTGAACGGGGCCGAACCGCTGACTGAAACGGCAGGCTCAAATCTAGAAATCCAAGATGGCGGGGGATAGCGGCTGTTTATTTCCAGTTAAATTTATATCATGTAAACTGGCTGAGAGAACTGTCCCTCCGTGAACTTTGAACAGCTCTTTGAATGACTTTATTGACAACCTGTTTATGCTTTTCACGAAGTATGAACCACGATGGACTGGCTGAGTTCAGCGCGCCTCAAAGCAACAGTACACATGAGGGTGCTAATGGGGTTAACAGTTAACTGACAATTGGCCAAAAAAATAGTAGTTAACTGATATTTGGTCATTAGTAGTTACTGATAAATGAAACGTTAACAGTTAAGTGACATTCTATTAATTTTACTGAATACGATTGTTGCTGCTTATAAAAACAACAAGTTTTTTCCTAACACCAAAGCCATTTCGTGGCATTTACCTGCCCCGCTGCGTGACCAGGTGGCATATTAACTGATATTTATATGCGGAAGGTACCAGAGTCGTCCCAGGCAAGTATCTCCGCATGGTGATGGGTCAAGTGGGGTGTGTCTATTTAAGTTTTATCGAGATGATGACGAGGACGACCACAGAGTTCGCGACGGACATGTGCACAATGGAAGTAATTGATCGATTCATGGAAATCAGTCAAACGAAAGCGGAAAAGTTTGGACCGGTGATTTGACTTTAAGTTGTTGCCTACACACGGAACGCCATGGCATGGCGGACGCATCAAAGTAGTTTTTAGTACACTTATTACTCCTCGTGTCACCCACCGAAAGTTAGTAAAGGTTTTATCAGTGGGGACGCCGAGACTGCAGAACAAATCCTGTCAAACAAAATTGATGATAAAATCCATCAAGAGAAAAGCCCTGGGAACGGGGTTGGAAAAATCAAGCACTCCAACACTTATGAGAGAGGTTACCCATAAAGCTACTAAAGAACCATGGAAGTTTTGAAAAGGAAGTAGACCCTCCAACCAAACTTAAGCTTGTAACGCAATACCAACCAGCAGTACCAAACACAGTCGAAGAAGCAAATACTAATGAAAAATTGGCATTTTATAGAACAACACCATTGCACAAAAATATTCAAAGAACTTTCCTAATTTATACAGAAGGGGTATAGGTCTCAAAGATATCGTAGAGAAATAGAATGGAATCACTTGCGTGAGAGTCATGCATGCCTGTATTTTTATTTTTATCACTGACGTGGAAGTAAAATCAATGACGCAATAATTGCGTGGTGGACGACGCGATTTACGTGCGTAAAAAATAGAGACAATGTATGAACGGCTTGCGTACACGTTTACGCAGGTCGTTCATTTTTTCTCTAATTTTTCACGCACGTAAAAATTTACGCGTCAGTGGAAATCCACCATAAGAATAGGAAAGTTAATAGATAACTAAAATTAGTAGTTAACTGACATTGGCCAAAAAATAGCAGTTAACTGACAATTGGCCTAAAAATTAGTAGTTAACTGACAATTGGGTACCCCCATTAGCACCCTCTACACATGTCAACTGAGATCGAAGTGGAGCAAGAAGAACAAAATCTTCAGAAGAAAGCATCTATGTGTCGATAAGTGGCATGTATGTAGCATTACTTTCTTGTTTCTTAACTTTGATGTGCCTAGATGTTGGATTGAGCGAGCTTGTGAAGAAAATCTTTCGCTGTTGTATTTACATTTGCTACCACGACATTGCCGAATTAAGAAGCTTTTATGGCTCTGAAAATGCTCTGAAAAATGCCCTAGGTGCCTTTTCTTTGCCAATATTTTGATTGTTATCGATAGATTTATGCTTGATTAGCTATTTTGTACCAATGTTGTGCCAAATTGAGTAAATAAATGGCTTCTGTGTTTCGGTGAATTTTGATGAAATAGCATGAAATCGTTACGTCACATGTGTTTAGTTCCTCAGTACGAATAAAATATATTGGTCCCCAAACATTTTGTGCCATTTTTGTGAAGTTAAATGATGGATTTCATTACCCATGTAAGAATAATGTATATAAGTTGTTGCTCATGGGAGATATTTGGCACTAATTGAAGGCTATTTCCAGCAGTACGAAATGTGTACCTTCCAAAAGACTGTTTGAGGAGAAGAAATCAAATCGGACGGTTGAAGTAAATTATTGTACTTAAAGCCTAATAACCACAAAATATAATGCAGGGAATTTTTTTTTCAGAAGTCTTTTTTTCTTGTGGAACTGGTCATTCAAAGTCAGCTTAAAGACTTTGGTCTGGAACTGCTGCGGGAAGGTCAATTCTGATCTCATAGAAAGACTGCACAGGAGGGCTGCACGGCTGATCGTAAAACATCATAACAGTGATGAGGCCTTAAAGAATCTTGCCTATGAGACGACAGAGACAAGACGCCAGAGACATGTTTATAATTTAGTTCGTAGGTGTATTGATGGAAAAGTCCCCCAATTTTTTAAGAATTATTTTACTTTTAATAGAGATGTAGCACTAAGACAAACAAGGCAGGCTGATTTATTGCATTTGCCTAAAGTACGGACAGAAGCCGCGAAAAAGTGTTTTTATTACTCCGGTTGCCAAATTTATAACTCTTATCAAAATAATATGTAATTTTTAAATGTTTCGATTTTATACAAATGTAACATAATTTTAGCTTATATCTTAGTATCTCTTATATATTTTAATCTTTTTAACTTCCATTTTAGGTACACCGTAAGACTTTTAGCGCCTTTTTAATTTTTACTTTTTACTAGGGCCTCTAAGGATAACAGTTTTTATTGTAAAGCTGATGGAGTAGCCCTATTTAAATAAAGGCTTCTCTCTCTAATTAAATATGCATAAATTAGTGAAAAATGGCCAATTTTGCAAAAGGTGCCATAACTCAAAAGGAATAAAATATTTTGAGCTAATGTTTTGTCACAGTGAATAGCTCTCCATACCCAACATTTACGCTAAGTTTGGGCGAAATCGGTGATTTGAGCTGTATCACCTATTGCATTTTTCTGCCCTGTTCTCTCATGGACGCACTCTTAAATATCTGTTAAATATTTTTGTCCGTTTGTGAAGTTGGAGTAATAAAACACTTTTCCACTTTCTTCTATTTCAGCAATGACAGTTGCCCCTGACGTCTGGCTCCCTTTTTTGACAAAGCAACTTCCCGAAGATCAGAAAGACAACACAAACCTGACTATCTATGGCTGTCTAGTCGGCGCGTCTTTTACATTTGCCTTCATTCGAGCATGTGTATTCCTTTTGGTTTCTCTAAGATGTTCTGAGCGACTTCATAATAAAATGGTGGTGGCTGTTCTACAAGCCCCAGTTTTGTTTTTTGATTCAAACCCTGTGGGAAGAATCATGAATCGGTTCTCTAAAGACGTAGGCTGCATGGACGAGATGCTACCCAAAAAGTTTCTCATGGCAATCCAGATGGTCTTGCTGTTGTTATCAACAGTTCTTGTGCCAACGGCCACAAATCCTTGGCTTTTGTTTGTTGTTGTTCCGATGACTGTGGTAGTCGTGTACATTTCAAAGTACTACTTGAAGACCGCGAGAGAGCTGAAAAGGTTAGAGTCCATTTGCCGTAGTCCCGTCTTCTCACACATTTCTGAGACCCTGAACGGACTGGACACGATTCGAACAAGAGGCAGACAAAGAGATTTCGTGGATCAGTTTTACAGGTTTGTTATAGGGTGTTCTACGTTGCATCTATGAAGCAGAACTCTGCTCTACCATAACACAAAAGCCAGACAACAAAAAACAGCATAAAAACAAGATATAAAATATCAAAGAGTTTTTTCCTTTTCCTTCCCTGCAGCTATAGTGACCGAGTGTTAGAATTTTTAAAAAGTTATTATGAAGTGTCAGATTAAAATAGCAGTTACCTGCACTAAGTCAGGACACTATTTAAAATAAAATACAATATAAAAATATAATCTTGATAACCCTTATTAAAATGGAAAACTTAGACTAGATATAAATTGACACCCCCCCCCCCCCCACCCCCTTCTAACTTGCTATCCTAAAGAATGTATTGGTTAGTCAAACTGTACTTTTGTTCCTGAAGGCACCAAGATATTCATAATCAGTCGTACGTTATGGTGATGGCAAGTGGGAGATGGCTAGGTGTACGTCTGGATCTTCTCGCTTCTCTGTTGATTGGTGTAGTGGCTCTTGCGGCAGTTGTGGTGTCTCAAGATGCTGGTGGGTATATAGACTTGCTCCAAGTCGCTCGTTTGATTCGCACTGGACCACTGGATACAGAAACGGTGGGCGCGCACGGGCATAAAAAAAAAAAAAAATGGCGGAGGATCGTGGCGGAACGTTCCGAGCCATTCCTCGACGCACGGACAAATGAATTTCGCTCGGTCACTCGCGTGCAATTTCAAAGCCAGCTTACTCGAGTATTAAAACTCTATTAACAAGAAACGAGCGACTTGGAGCAAGTCTAGTGGGTATATTATATTGTAGTAAGGCATGCATTTAAAGGATTGTGTCTTGCCGGGTCCCGGAACACATACTACACCAATACATCATAACACCGGGCTTGTCTCGTTGCCTTTTTAGCACACTCAGCTTAACGTGCCTGTAAAAGAACAAATCACTCGCATCTTCTTGTGAATCTTGAGAGGTTTGAAAAATAGTTCGAGAATTCGAGTTAGCGGGGTTTTGAGTTATCGGGGTCGATTGAATATTTAATTTGCCAAGTTAATAATTGATAGTTTACTGATTTTTCAGCACTTTAGTGCAAATTGAACTTATCTCGTCAGAAACTCTTACACGGACATACATTCTTATGATTAGAGTGGAAAATGGCTGTCAAATACATGATCTGTTCGTTGCTCTAATCAATGATCAACCATGGCGAGTTGCAGGAACCGGAATTCCAGTTATCGGGGTAAATTTGACCCAATATTTGATCAAGGGAAACGAAATTTAGTTCGAGTTAGCGGGGTTTTCGAGTTATCCGAGTTCGAGTTACTGGGGATCTACTGTATTTTCTAACAAAAACTTATAGAGGTCATGTGATTCTTGCAATTTCCATATGTGAGTTATTCCACAAAATACCTGTAGAAAAAAAGGCTGCAGGTGGGTGGATGGTGGGGTAAGAGATGATCAATAAATTATACTTAACAATAGTATAGAATAAATGATTTCCACTATAGAAAACTTTCCACAAACAAGGAAGACCAATGTCAATATGAGTTAACCTTTCAGTTTGAACACAATGAGTTACGTTTTAAGGATTATTCCAGACAGATATGTCCAGGATTGAACGCAAATGAGATGCACGTTCCTCACGACAGGCATCACAAAGTGTCCTCATTAATAAAAGTTCACCAAAACTCACCAAAATCTGTCAAATATGAAGTAATATGGAAATGTCACATAACACAGTCAAACATGAAGTACTCATTAAACAATACTTGCGTTCAATCCTGGACATAAGTGATTCCAGATAGGCACAAGTGAAGACAGAAACTACAATACTAAAAGAAAAATGTTTTCACATCTTTTTTAATCAGCTTTTGCCGGACTGGCATTGGTTTACGTCATTCAGACCGTGACACTGACTCAATATACTGTCAGGAAAACCTCGGATGTCGAGAATTACATGACGTCAGTTGAACGAGTTATGACGTACACCAAACTTGACTATGAACCTGGATACAAAGTGGAACGACATCCCCAGGAACACTGGCCACGAGAAGGAAATATCACATTCCAAGATGTATCGTTGGTGTACTATCCGGGGGGACCTCAAGTGCTGAAGAAAATTAATCTAAGCATTAAAGGAGGTGCAAAGATCGGTGTTGCAGGCCGCACGGGTGCTGGGAAGTCATCTTTTGTGGCAGCTCTTATGCGCATGCCAGACGCTGATGGAGAGATAATGGTCGATGATATTCAAATAAAAGAGATCAACCTCCAAGAAGCTCGAAAGTGTATATCCGTTCTTGGCCAAAGTCCTGTTCTTTTCAGTGGATCGCTGAGAAAAAATCTCGATGTTATGGTGCAGTTTCAAGATGCAGATTTGTGGCGAGCTTTAGAAGATGTGCAACTTAAAGCGTTGGTGGAAAGTCTGGAGGGACAGCTGGATCACGAGTTGTTAGAACATGGTGCAAATGTCAGCGTAGGAGAACGGCAGTTGATTTGTTTGGCTCGTGTCCTGTTGCAACAGAACAAGATCATCATCTTGGATGAGCCCACTGCACACGTGGATCCCGACACGGAACAAACAATCTGGAGAATAGTGCGAGAGAAACTAAAGGACTCCACAGTCATCACTATAGCTCATCGCCTCAACACCATTAGAGACTGTGATTTGATTTTGGTTTTGAAAAATGGAGAGGTTGATGAGTTTGACAGATTTGATGCACTAGTGAATAATGAAGGGAGTGCCTTGAGTGAAATGGCTCGAGTTGCAAATATGTAATATTAAGTCACCATGCTTGTCGATGAACCATATGCATTAGTATACGTTGTTCAACTGATAAAAAACAAAATTAACAAATCTGTAACAAATTCTCTTGGGTGAAAAGGCTAGAGTTGTGGATATCTCAGCAAAATAAAATCGCCTTGCTTATTAATGAAACGAAGTCGACATTAACCATTATTGGCCAATAGTTGGCCATTTGTTTCCAATACGGATATTCGTTGTATTTCCCTGGACCCTGGGTGGATAGTAGAGACACTATGAGAGTAAAGTGTCTTGCCCAAGAACGCGACACGGTAACCCCTGTTAGGGCTAGAACCCAGACCTGTCGAACGCACTAACCATTAGTCCAGCATATTTCCAAAACAACGGTTGTACTATTTCTATTAATATTAGTATACCGTATTTTCTCGATTAAACGCCGGACCCCGATTAAACGCCGGCCTCGTATAAACGCCGGGTCAAAATTGCTAATTTTTAAATAAACGCCGGGAGCGTTTATTCGAGGTCCCGGCGTTTATTTGAGGTCAAGCTAACAAGTAAATATACTCTCTTTAAGGCGGCGCTATGACATACTAGTATGGTATGCTGCTTTGGAAATTTCAATAAACGTTCAAAAGAAAAGTCCGGGCGTTACATAGCTAGGATGGACACTGTACAACAAAATAAAACCTAGCAAAGTTCGCGTTCCTGTCTTCATGACTGTCGCATTTCCTTTCTTATGTTAGTGCTCACACTCACAGTCGTTGAAATCTGGAATATCCCCCCAGCGTTTGCTTACAAGTTGGACGAGGTCGTTTAAAAACGAGTGAGGCATTGGCGACATTGCCGTTTATGAACTTAGAACTTTGTATCAATAACGTTTACTTGCATAATCCTTTATTGTTCATTTACCGTTTATGTTCTGTTTGTCACAAATCTTGATTGCAACATAAACGTGTCCAATCCGCAATAATGTACCTTTGCGTAATTACCAACTTTAAAGACCCAGGGACAGTTTTTCGGGGCTAAACGAAGAGAAAAATCGCCCCACCTTGACAACCTGCCCTTTGGTCTCGAAGATCGGTAATAGTAAATCAATCTGAAAAATATACAGAAAATTACAGTCCTTTAATAAACGCCGGGCCCCGATTAAACGCCGGCTTCAAATAAACGCCGGGTCCACCAAGCCAAGTTTGAAATAAACGCCGGGGGCGTTTAATTAAGAAAATACGGTATACACACTCAGTTATCTTGGTGTTTCAAGCAATCTGATTGGTTCGCTAACTCGGTACGTTATAAGTATTATTTACTCCCTACGGAGTGAATAATGCGTGATCCAAACAAAAACAAAATGGCCTGAGTGAACTCGCGTTTCGCCGGCTTTTCTGAATTGCAAATACTAAGAATACAAGAAGATTCTGTAGGTTTTCATTTTGTTAGGATCGAACTGTAGGTTACCATTTAGGAAATATTAACTTTCTTAACCTTAACTTTGTTTATAGTAGAAGTAAAAGTTTTAAATGTAGTAAGTTAATTTCTGTGAGTTGTAAACAAATGGAGCAGTTTCGCTGTGAATGTCACAAAGGCTCTAAACGTATTGGTATGAGTATTATGTCAGTTTAGATGCATTGGTTAGGTATTGCTTTATATATATATATATATATATATTTACGCGGCCTTGTACTATTTTGCTGCTTTTCCTATTTGGTTGTATTCCTCTCCGTCTATCTTCTGATTGTCAGAAGTGTTTTAATACGGTACCGGGGTATGTTGAATAAATTATGTTATAAACATCGTCATGAACAGCGTTCTGCCTTGGGAGTTTGGCCAAGTACGTTCCGTTTTTCCTGTCCAACATTGCCTAATATTGCTTTTTAAACAGGCTATGATGAGATGTGCTCAATATTCCGTGGTCAAGGCGTCTGAAGGAGTATATCTAACATTAGGACAATTCTGGAAACTAGCTCCTGCGTGCCTAACACAAATAATTATATGCCGGAAAAGAATTGCTATTCATAAGGCGAACGTACAAATTATTAGTGAAAACTGGAATCGGTCTCGTAGCTATTCTATAAGCCTCACTTTATACTTGAATCTAAATGGAAGCAAGTTCGACATATACATTTCTTTGCTTTTGAGAGGTAAACAAACCTCTCATACTGTGCGAAAACACTTCAAAATGTTTAGCAATTAAAACTGCTTTGTCTAGCCGTCCGAGACAACGTCAAACTTAAGCACCCAGTTTAGCTTCCTATTGGTTTGATCACTGGACTGAAGAACTCCTCGGGCGATTTGTCTTTCTCGATTGACTGGCTCCTTTGAAGAATTGCGATGTACCCCGGGATGGTCAATGATACCTAAGAGAGAGGCTGACGTCGTATCACACAATCTAAATCGAGCAAAATCGAATGTTCGGTTTTCCATCATTTGATTATCGCGGAGGTAATAAATTGAATTTCGTCAGTCGATCCAGCCATCTAAAGTTATGTTTCCTTTATTTCCATATTTATTTTAAGACCCAAGATTCAGATCATCTCATCATTTGCGGGGCATTTGTTACCCGGTTTGTTACCACTGGAAAGAGTTTTGTAAATTAACAGCTGCAACTTGAATCCGTGTTGTGCGTAACCGCACCTAATGAGCCACAGAGCCCTTTGTGGTGTATAAAGCGATTTGCCTTTAATTCTATTCAAAAGGGATCAAGCGTAACTAGCTCTCCTTTAGCTGTAATTTATGCAGGTTTATCACTGCTTCAAAATACGCCGTGAAGTCAAGAACCACATGCAACGCGAAATGTCGCTGCGATGGCAAACACCGCTTCCAAAGTGAGAGAACGATGATCGAAAACTATAGCAGTTTTAAATTCTTATTACACATGATTCCAACATAATTTGGCCATGGCAACTTAAACGTGCAGCCCAGGAGAAAAAGCAATTTGCACAAGGAGAAAGGTAATTTTGAAATTGTTTACGAGGATTTAAAGTAATAAAATGTTTCAAACACCAAGAACAGAGTTGAAAATACGACGCGTAGCGGAGTATTTTTTGTGAACTTCGTGGTAATTGGAAACACTCTCTCGGGTGTTTGAGATATTTTTTCAATCAAAACTGACACTAAGGGAGAAAACGAACGAAAAAATCTGCGCTCATAAAGAACACATCAACCAATCACCGTCACGGTTATGATTTCTTTTCCATTTAAGTTCTTATTGTTTGTGCGTTTAATATATCACGCAAGTGGGAAATAGCTGTTTTCCATGTAATTTTAATTAGTATAATCGAAATTGATTTGTGGGGTAGCAAATGGTTAATCCGAGACTAGTCGAGACACCCAGTCCCTTGTTTAAAAATCCGACACCGAGACTTGCAGGAGTGTTGAAGGTTTTTACAATATCCGAGTCCGAGACATGTATTAATTTATACAAGGTATACAACTTCAAGAGACAGAGCTCCTGGTCGTCGAAAGATCAGTCTTCGAACTACAGTCTGGTCTAATATGAGTCCGATTAGTTCGTGCATAACTTGCTAAAACATCAAATAAGATCGCAAATTCGCTTTCTTCATATGATCTGTACTCTGCCAGCCGGTACATTTTGCGTCTGATTTATTACCTATATCCTCCCCAGAAAAATGTATCAAATAATTTGGGTTCGTTTCAAGTAAAGTAGTTTTGCAATTTGAAATTAATGGCTCGCGGTACACTAGCTAATCAAATATGCACTATCTGGAGACTCTCATTGAGTCGCATGATTCAGCCTCGGTGAGGGACGTTGAAGCCCAAAACTTATCAATAGCTAAAGAAATTTTCATAAATTATCGATAATGAAATGTCTAAAACGATTCAATTCATAGCTACTCTTGATCTGCTGCGCTTTTGATGAGATGTGCTTAATATTCCGTGGCCAAGATGACTGACGGAGTATACTTAACATTTAGAACAATTCTCGAAACTAGCTCCTACGTGCCTATATAAACGCAAATAATTTTATGCTGGAAAATAATTGCTATTCATTAGGCGAACGTATAAATCAGTAGCGAAAACTGGAATTCGTCTCATAGCCATTCTATGAGCCTCACTTTATACTTGAATCAAAATGACAGCAAGTTCAAGATTATATACATTCTCTGCTTTTTTGAGAGATAAACAAACCTCTCATTCTGTGTGAAAACACTTCAAAATATTTATCAATTAAGACTGCTTTGACTAGCCGGCCGTTCGAGATAATTCAAGCACAACTTTACTTAAGCACCCAGTTTAGCTTCCTATTGGTTTGATCAATGAACTGAAGAACCCCTCGGGCGATTAGTCTTTCTCGATCGACTGCCTCCTTTGAAGAATTGCGATGTATGACAATACCGTTAATGTTGTGCACTAACCGGAAAACACGCAAATTGAGGTGTAGTGTCAAGGTATCAAAATTTGGGTTTGTTTCAAGTTTTGCAATTTCAAATTTCAATTTCAAATGTTCGCAGTTAAGTCGCGTGTTTAAAACCCGCTTTAAGGGACCGCCTAGGCGTAATATTTATTCATAAATAGAAAAATATGCTTATCTTCCTGATGGTTCTACCCTCCACGGGGAAGGAAAGTAAGAAAAAAGAAAGGACTCCGGGAGTAGTGGGAAAACTTGAACTGATTCACTCCCTTTAGTGGAAAACGTATCATCTTTGGCAGCGTCGCTCGGAGAAAGATCTCTTTCGTTAGAATTTCGAACGCATTTCCTAAATTGTGTTTTGTTTTATTTGAACCGAGACCTTGGGCAAAAAAATAATTCGAGACTACACGACCTTGCTGCAAAAAGCTCGAGACTACGAGATGGAGACAAACACCCAAAAACGAGACTCCGAGTTTTCGAGATCAAATCAAAAAATTCGGAGACCCGAAGTTTTCCGGGTACCATTCTCTACCCCTATTTATAAAGGGCCATTAATTTTTTGAAGCGACCATCAGACCAATGCCATGCCGTAATTTAGGCTAATGAAATGCCTTGCGCAGTAGGTAACAAGCGAGAGTACGCTTGCGCGTAAAAATAATTTACATATCTTCCTTCCAATGTGGTAAACCGTGTCAAAATTTTCGATCTTTTCCAGCAATTTTAACTAGTCCCAAAATATCCAGCCAAAATAATAAAACGAGAGCAATATTAGAATTACAACAACGACAACGAAACATAAATAACATGAACAAAAAATCCCGGACTACTAGTTCCTTCCTACTTCCATAAATTAACGGTTTGAAAGACAAATATAATTCTTAAAAACAGGAATTCAAAAGATATTGAATCTCGGCAACACTTGCTAACTCCTGCTAAAATAATCCGGGAAAAAAAGTAATACTCGATGAAGAGATATCAACTGGTATGGCTGTAAAGCATCTAAAACGGAGTACCCCTACCCTCCACCCCTCCCCCCTAAAACAGCTAAACAATGTAAGGTAGAAAAGTAAATAATTCTAAGAATTATTGTAAGAAAGCTAGCTTTTGATAAGAAAGTTCAAAATCATGTTGTTCTTTTATGTCTGCCAAAAGCAGTTTTTACATGATAGTTTTGGAGATTAGTCTCCTTGGAACAGATGGAGCGATATACAAATTAATAATAAAGCATCTGCTCCGAAGCGAAGCCAAGTAAGAATAATATATCATTTAATCGTTATGAAATTTAGGCTTAGTCGCCTTTTAATTTACACAACGTTACAATCTCGTACATGGTTCTAAAATTCCCTGTTTTTATTGCTTAACAATATCTAGGGTCATGGCAAGAAATGGATACAAGAGAATCTCCACCGAGGGCGAGATAGAAAACGTCAGCTTTGTGTCTCTTCTTTTCTTTAAATGGATGAACAGTGTCTTCAAGACAGGCAATAAGCGAGCTTTAGAGAAAGATGATTTTTTACCACTTTCAGAAGACAATTTTACCTGTGCATTGACGGAACAGCTTCAAACGTATTGGAACAAGGAAAGAACAAAATGCAAATCAAATGGCAAAAGGCCGAAACTTTGGAAAAGCGTCTTAAAAATGCTTTCTGTTAAGGAAGGCATGTTCATCATCTTCACTGGCGCCTTCTCTTCAATTTGTCGAATTTTTCAACCACTGTTTCTTGCATATTTAATTTCTGCACTTATATCAACCCCTGAACCGCAGAAAATTTATCTTCTTTACGGTTGTGCATTAGCTATGGGAATTGTCGCTTTAATCTGTTGCCTTAGAGCGGGGGCAGACTGCGAGCTGGGCGTCACACGCAGTGAGGAGCCCCCGGCCACGGAGACCACCCGCGCCGCCGCGCACGTCCCGCGCCGGCGCAGGAGGAGGGAGGCGTGTGGCAGAGTTACTGGTGGGGCGACACTCGAAAACTGCTCTAGTATGCATTGGTTTAACTATAGATGTGAACTGCTGAGTATCAGAATGAGAAGCTCTCTAAAAGGTCTAGTTTACGTCAAGGTAAGACAAAAAAAATGCGGTTGGCCTTGCCGTACACCTCTCATTGGGGGGGATTACGATTGGATGCATACTGCAGCAGTGGTTACGCTCGATTACGCGTCTGACTCTAAATAAGTGCGGACGGTCCGTGTGCATGTTGGAGCCCAGACCTAAAGGTCTGAATGGAGTTTATTGTTTAGTGTTATTCACCCATAGAGTTTAGTGTTTGCTGGAACATTAGCCATTTTTTAATGTTTACTGTTTTCGAAGAAAATACTGTTAAGTGTTTGGAGTGTTTTTAAGTGAAAACCCCACATTCTTTTAGCATTGTCAATTCTGATCTGCTCTTCGAAGATTGGTAATAAAATTACATATTCGCTAGTCTTCGGAAATCTTCTGAAATGATCGTTTATCGTTGAAAAATGGCTGAAAACGTATCCATATATTAAACAAAATAACATTGGCCTTTTTGAAGCCATTTTTGTTTCTTTCTGGACAAAAATTACTCCTACAGTAAATTTTTTACTGTTAGTGTAAAAATGCCTAAAAATTTAACTGTTTCATATTATCGAGGTACCCCCATTCAGACCCTCCGGAACTGGGTCATTTTGTTTTGTTTTTAGCAAATACGATTTACTGCCAAAGTGCTTCTCTCCACCCAGATATATAAATCGTTGCGATTAGGTTGTATTCCACCTTCGATGTAGCTTTTTAGTCTTTTTCAGTATCCCACCAAGGTTTTAACTTATCTGAAGTTAATCCAACTCAAGCTGTGCGTAGCAAACACTTGCATAGGAGTTTTACAAATTCCATGTCAGAGAGGCCTTTAACTAAATCACGCATAATATTGCATGTGACAGTATAGGTATTCGCCTGCGTACTTCATGAATGCAAGCTTTTAAAACTTTTATTTTTTGTTTTGTTTTCTTCAGACACTTGACCTTAGCAAGCACGCGCTGTCAAAATTTTCAACAGGCCAAGTGATTGACCTGGTATCAAACGATGTTCAGCGACTGGACGAGCAAATTATCAGGATCTTTGACAGGGGCACCCATCGAGAATATAGTTCAAAACAGCTTAAAGATAGCACCGTTGAACGTATTTTAGTATTTAAACGGTAGATATAGGCATATTTTTATCCCCTAAAAAATTTTTATCTGTTCCTAGCTGAAAGTTTCCAGCCAGAGAAGGGCTCCCGAAAATTCTAGGTGACCTTTTTATAGTAAAAATCCGTTAAAAATGAACAATTATACCATTTTTTAGATATTCGAAAATCCTAGGAAAGGCAGGCAAGCAAAAAAATTTACAATGAATGTTCCGAAAATGAGAATTATACTAGGGCCGCCAAGCGGCCTGAAGTAATAATTCGGATTATATAAACAGACGAAGTGAGAAATATATGAGAAAACAAATGGTAGAAATTCCCAGTTAGTGCTTCAAACCACTTTTTAACGCTAAAAATATAAGGGGTACCCCCTTAAAAGCAAAACAAGGGCCTGGGTCTACCCATAAGGCCCTGGTGCCTAGGTCCCGCGGACCCATGATCCTTCGCTGGCTTTTTGACGCCATGGAATAGACAGGCAAAGCAAAACCCTATAATACACCAGGGAAGGGTGAAGGGTGGGAACCTCATATATTTCTCACTTCGTCTGTTTATATAATCCGAATTATTACTTCAGGCCGCTTGGCGGCCCTAGTATAATTCTCATTATATTTCACAGACTCCGTTCGAAATATATGAGAAAACAAATGGTAGTTTTTAACGCCACTTGTATGAGCAATTGAAAATCATAAAACAGCCATGTTCCATGTAAACTTAAATGAGAGGGAAAAAAAACCTCGATGTCAGTGTAGAACGGCTGTTACATCTACCTCCATAGCAAGGTTTAAATTAAACATAGGATAACAGTAAAATGTGCTGAATGCAGTTTAAGCACAAGACCAATAGGTCATCTAATGCAAAAAGCAAGTGTGAGAAATTTACTGGCGGCTGCTATTGTAGAAGCAACACACACTAACATAGCTTTTAAAATATGACTGTGTATTCCTGCTGCACACAAAAATTTTCTAGCCGGCCCACAGTGCGTTATCACGGTTTGTGGGGCAGTTTAATTGAAATTAACAACTAAACGGTTGACAGAATGTATGTTCCTAAAAAGATAAAATAACTAAATATCGTTCAAGACATTATTTGGGAGAAAGCTTTTTGCCTTGGTCAAAGACGGGCAAAAAATGCTTCTTAGATTTGTCTGAATCGAATCTGAAATATCAGATTTTCTAAGCATAATATAACATATAGCGAGTAAGAAAGACACCGCAAAAAAACTCCGTTAGGAGAGTAGAGGTCAGAGATAAATGCAAACTCGGGGAGAACAACTTCCTGGCTGGGTGAACTTAAAGTGTTAGGGGCTATAGTAGCTTTGTATAACAATGAATAACATGTGTACTACCGCCCGAAAACATAAACCCATTTGCCGCGGTTTTGTTCAAGGCGATTTCGCCTAGGAACTCCGACAGACGCTGCGCGGGCGGATTTTTCTGGATTTACCGACGTCTGCCGCGGCAAGTGAGGCCGCGGTGTAGTAAGTTATAACGGCAGTTTAGATAGGCTACAGATACGCTTGTGTTATGTTCAAGAACGTAACATTTGCCGGTGTGATACCGTAATCCCTTGCTTGGCAAAAAATAGACAGATTCCAATAAACTTAGTATACGTGACATACACCAAAATAAATAATTATTACTATTCAAAACGACTTATTTGGATAATTGTGGACTCAGACTTCCCTCTTGGTTTCATAGCAGATCAGTCGTTTTCTCGAAGGAGAAGTTTGTTTAGTTAAAAACTTAAATAGCCCAAGCTTTAAAATAAAAACTGAATGAGAAAAAATATGCTTGAAGTGGCATAAAATAATAGCAACTCATTGAATTACTCAAGTCGTTTAAAAACAAGGACTTCAAGCATTCCATTTGGCACTGCAAAACTGTCCACATTTCGCTATGAAGGAAAAAGTTTTTTACGCCAAAAATGCATTCATAATAATCAATTTACATTACACCATGTAATGTAAACTTAAACCTTGAAGTTTTCTGATAATAGACGAGACAGTCACGCCAAACATTTTAGGAAGGCCATGGCTCTTCGTGAATGAAATATTAAATATCCATATTCCTATATTATATAGCATTACGTTCTAACGATGAGGGAAAATTTTACTTGAAGGACTTATGGCTAGAGTTCACCTTCCGCAATATAAAAACATTCTTAAGAGAGTTGGGGAAGGTCTTTGAGGTTATGAAAAAACCCTTAAAGCAAATTTCTTATCTCATGATCTGCAATCATCCGCTTCTAAACGTGAAATAAATGTCTTAAGTCTCTGAGTTTAATGTCGATCTGACAAACAAACAAACAAACATTTGGATATTCGCCAGGTTCACTTGTAGGCTTTATTTAGGACCGGAACGCAAAGGCGGGAAATATACAGGCATTCGCCAAATGGCTAGTAGAATCAGAACGATAAGATTTGATAGCCATGGGCTTCGCAATGTGATATTCCGCGAAGCTAGCAGACAGTGAGAACAGCATAGAATCTTGCTGCTTTTTCCTGACGGAATGGTAAAATCACTAACATTGAAAACAATTATGAAACCCAGTAAGTGGGTAAACACCGATGTAGGAATATGAGTGATTTTCCAAGGTTACTTGTAAACCTTAAGGACTGGTGGAGAGCCACTTCAGAGTGTTTTGACGACTTCCTTTAGTTGCCGAAGTCAAAGGAAGAATATCGTCCAGGTTTATAAGGACTTGAATAGACTTTCCCCTGAAGAAAGTTGAAAGAGGTTTAATCAATTCTGTAGGGCCAAACACAGGCCGAATGGGAGGGTCTTGAACCGGAACATATTCCTATAAGAAAAAATTATCAATTTTGAGAAAAACTCGTAACGAGAACTGAAAGGAACGAGTCCTAAAAAAAATGTACTTGACATAAAAACTCCTGGTAAAAGCGACGCTTTAAGGCAGCTGATGTTTTACATCTGGAAAGGTTCGGTACAATGAACTTCATTTGATCGGGTCTATCACCAGACACATGGGTCCTAGGCTTTTGGTACCAGGAAAACGAGCTTTCGTAAAAAAAACCGTGTCATGAAAAGGGGAATCTTTCATAAAGATCCTTTTCGTGGTAACTTATGAAGTGCTGGAATAATACCAGAGCCTCCTGACCCGATATGTGGGTAAAGGTGGAGACATATAGGGATGGTATATTAAAAACTGAAGGCTTATTTCTGAGAACCCGGAATGTTGTGGAGAATACACGGTACGGTTTTGGGGGATTTTTAAGTCACAAGGCGCTAGGAGTAGTTGTACTGTGCGAGTCTAATTGACTTCACCTTTTGACCGTCGTCAACGCTAATTCTGGCAACTAAGTTTGGAAGGGTGCAAATACACATATCAAGTGGATTGATAATTGGTCAAGCTGTCTCCTCGATGTTTGCTACAAAAGAGGGAACTATATAACCTTGTTTAGAAAAGTATTGACTGTATAATGCGCCATATCTTTTCATCTCCCTTTTTTGGTGACAGCGTGAGGGTAGTTCTGCAAGGGTTACGACCTGGTTCAGGCTGCAAGCAACACTCTGTTCGCAGCTTTTGTGAAAAAACACAAAAAGAGCCATAGTTGTAATTTTGAACAAATTTACTGTGGTAAAATTAAGTTTCTATTTATGTCTGATGTCTCAAAATAGACAGATAAGCATTTGTTTTGCCAGCAGGTAAAGCTTGTTCCATGGTTACTTTTATTATCATATAAGTTGGACCTCAATCATTTTCGATACAAGCGTGAAGGCCATACAGGGGGCCAGTGGCATTTTAGAAGTCAAGGTGAACAGTAAAGACTGAACCTTGTCCCTTTCTTGGACAGAATATCTCTTTCAAAGGGGAACTTGATTCGACAATTGCTGATCAAGTTTTGGGAGCAGATAGTGCATCCACTTCAGGAGTTCCCAGTCTTCCAGAATAAAGAAGGTATAGCTATTTTATATATATATATATATATATATATTTTTTTTGTATCCAAAAGTTAGTATCACAAATTTGGGGAAAGAGGATAATGGTTTCCAAAAGGTTGACTTGGAAGTGAGTCGAACAGACCATGATAATCACTGTAATACTACTAAAGTTTGCAGCTTCGTCAGATAGTCTTATCAGACTCTGTTTGTTTCTAAATGGTCTCTACGAGTGCCATCACTATAAGACTGCATAAAGTTCCCAGTTTCTTTAGATGTCTATCAGACTCTGTTTGTTCCTTAATAAGCTCGATGGGTGCCTAAAATAGGCTCTACAGGTGCCTGAATAGGCTCTATTGGTGCCTCAATAGGCTCTATTGGTGCCTCAATAGGCTCTATTGGTGCCTGAATAGGCAATATTGGTGCCTGAATAGGCAATATTGGTGCCTGAATAAGCTCCACAGGTGCCCGAACGGGCGCAGCAGAAGTCCAAATGACTTATCGGTCGCCAAAGGTTCGCTGAACTTCTATTCTGACGAGTCATTAGCCATAATCGACAGATCATCAGACTGTACTTGTTCGCAGCGAATACTGGCTAAAATGAACGGGACTCCAAAGAGTCTGTTCGCTCGTAAAGACTCTCGGTCGAGAGAAGAATCTGCTGAAGAGTATCATCGTCTTCTAGGTGAAAGGTCTTTGCATCGTTTGGCAGGACCATTCATCACGTATTTCAGGCAGACGCCGAAACAGTTTCGGCGGGAAAGATGGCGACCAGCAACGAGTCCTTCTACGCGACTTTGTGTTGCCAAATGGATATCTTCAGCGATGCAATACATCTGAAGAGCGACAAAATATCGCTAAAAAGAAACCTACTGTGCCAAAAACACAGAGGAATAGCCTGAAAAGGTAAAAAATTAGCAAAAATGCAAGATAAAAGACAAATACTTACCGTAGGGTTTGAAGCACAAGGAAAAAAGCCAGCGAAGGATCATGGGTCCGCGGGACCTAGGCACCAGGGCCTTATGGGTAGACCCAGGCCCTTGTTTTGCTTTTAAGGGGGAGCCCCTTATATTTTTAGCGTTAAAAAGTGGTTTGAAGCACTAACTGGGAATTCCTACCATTTGTTTTCTCATATATTTCGAACGGAGTCTGTGAAATATAATTCTAGATCTCAAATCGTCTTCCGAACAGATATTTTAACGAAATATTCCGTTGGGTGCCCCTGCTTTGAGAGAGTTCTTACTCCTTTTGAACTCCTGGCAGTTGCGGTCTTGCTTCTGGTTTTTGTTGGTTGGCAGGCTGTAATGGGAGTGATTTTCTTTTGTTTTCTTGTACCTTATTTTGTCGGGCTATCTTATGTTGGTGGTAAACTGCGCAACCGCACAGCTTCAGAATCCGACCGGCGTATTTCCTTGATGAACGAAGTGGTTTCTGGGATTCGTGCCATCAAAACGCATGCGTGGGAAGATAAGTACAGGGAAAAAACAAAAGACACACGAAGGTAGGATAAAACATATCTAAGCATTTAACTAACTAACGTTCTACCTTAATACATTGACATGTTTAACATAAACTCAAACACCTTATTGGAAAACGAGATGTCTTGGTACGAGTTTAGGAAGGCGTTTCGTGAGAGCATTCCCGTAAGTTCGTGTAAGATAAACAATATATTCACTCATCCTTCTCGGATCCTACAGAACACTTCGGTATTCTCGCTGTAAACAAACCTGGTGCTATATACTGGAATTCAACACAAGTAAAAGTGTTTTCTTGTTTAATAAGACTTCAAAGATACGCAAGGACTTCCTCGCCGTGTCCACCATCTTGGGAAGACCATGAGAGTGAGCGATGTTTGATTTCTCTCCGATTAATCTGATAGACCGAAGAGACTGACTCGACATCCGAGTTTAGTTCGGCCGACGCTGGGATGTCGGCCTTTGAAGACTAAGTCGTGATCGTGCTTTGTTTCGACTGACCGAGTTTAAACCGATCCTCTGAGAAAATGAAAGTTCTCTTCGAGACTAAGACTATTTTGTATCAGTCGATTAAAATGTTCCTCAATTACCGTTATAAGTATTTTTAAAACCATTTACAGAAACGAATAGTCACGTAACAAGGGCATAAATTCCTGTGGTGCATGTTGACACATGACCAAAATATTTTTGGGATCACTTTCTTGGGGAGCTTGGAAACCAGGCTTGAATTGGTAGCCTAGCCTTCTCGCAATAGCGAAATTTTCATAGAATTTCCACTAAAAATTTTTGAGTATCAGATGTTGTCAGTAAAAAAAAACTTGGAAGCCTCAAATGTGCGTGTTTATTAAGACGCGTGCCGTAAAGGCTCATGGAATACAGAAATCGTACTAAAGCCGGTAACGACCTCTTTAACGCAGAAATTACAATATTTTCTACACCTGGAGACCATATGCATTAATTAGGTCTTTTATGTGTGACTGCATAACCCGTTGTGACTTATGCGTAGCTTTCAGCGCCGTACTTCGCAGTGGGTCATACCCCTTTCAGTTCCAAGCTCGAAATACGAGCTCCCTTCACCTACCCAGTTCATCACACAAGGGAAAGCGCAAAGATCCTTTCGTTAGGCCTTGCCGAATTGCTTTTCTTAGCTTTTCAATAAAGCTCCGTTTGGTCCCCTATATCCATACAGTCAACTCTCTCTAAAACGGACACCGTCGGGTCCGGCTCCAACTGTCCGTGTTAGAAAGGTGTCCGTCTTATAGGGAGTTTAGTTACAGTAAAATGACTTAAAAACGGCAGCCGGACGGGACCAACATCAGGTGTCCGTCTTATAGAGGTGTCCGTTAAGAGAGAGTTGACAGTACCCAGGAGACTGCACCTTACAACTATCTCTCTTTTCCAATAAAACTCTTTGGTTACAATACCAATAGCTTTTCGCTTGAAATCAGTTTTTCTTCTGCATGAGGTTTCTGAAGTACTCATTACTGAAACCTTGTTTTGGTTCATTGCCACTTTTTGCCTCAGTCTTTTCCCCGCCCGACTGATTCGAGTTCTGCGAAGAAGGAGCTGGTGCCGACGATGCAGTTTTCTGTAGTGACCTGGGAAGGAGTTGCAGCTGGGTTCGTGCGCGCCCACGACTACAACAAAAAGAACAGCGGTCAGAATGTTATTTTTATGTTGTTATTTGTGGTAACCTGCCATGCGAGGAGGTGAAAAGGGGCAGAATCATTATTATTATTAAAAACTAGCAATGGTATATTGCAATTTTTGCGTTTTGATTGGTTAAAGGCAATGGTATATGAGCTCATATACCATTGACCACAAATATGGGTACGCGTCAACGAAAACAGCTGGGGAGCCCAAATATTGCAATTCTTTGGGTGTTTTTTAATAAAACAATTATTCCACTCGCGCTTGTTGGTTATGAGGTTGTTATAGCCAACTCGGCGCAACGCGCCTTGTTGGCTATCTACCATCTCATATCCAACGCGCGCTCGTGGAATAATTGTTAATTATCTGGTGAAAATGAAATTCCGTGGACTTTTGAAGCCCAAGTAATGTTCATTCACAGGCCTTGATTGTCAACAACATTCAGGATATATTTTAAGAAAAGGCGTTACGGGTGGTTTATTTTCAAACATTCATCATAAATGTTGAAAATATTTCATTGTACGTAATCCGTCTTAATCATTCTCGGTTTCAAAAACTATAGATCTTCATCAATCCGACCCCAGGTAGCTTATAAGGTTTCCCCAAACGAGCATCCCTGCCCGGCACCGCAACAGGGTACCCAGTGCAGATAGGAAAAGTAAATAAAAACAGTCACGTGTTCGTACCTTCCCGGCTGTTCTTTCGTTCGTTGCTGTTGGTCAGATCCCAGGCTGCCTCGGTTTCCTGCTCGGTGGATTTGACAAAGCAACTGAAATTTGCCTGTCTCCGAGCATAGTTCCGTCCAGCGCTAGGATGGCTGCTGACGCCTCGGTCTGATAACAAACATACGGCATAAGTGCAGATACGTGTTTGTTATATAAAATACAGTAAATTAGAATACAGTTTGGATACTGCGCTCTCTTTGATTGGCTAAAAACCTGCGATATATCATGGTTTAATATACAATCTTCGTTCTCTGTCCAAAATCCCGCGCGTTTAAATTTTTTTTTACCCCCCGGGGGTTAAAAAAAAACAAAACATGAAAACCGTGTTTTATTATTTCGTGGGCGTTAAATATTTACATGAAGCATGTTAAGAAGCCAAAGCCATGTATTATACTGTCATAAAACACTCCTGTATTATGAGAACTCCTAGAAATGAAAAAGCCAAGCCAACTTAGAGACCGAGGACGACGTACTTTCCACCAATCTGAAACAAGTAATTCAGGTTCGGGGTCGCCTTTCAAGCAACTAGCAAAGTGCGCCCTCTTCCTTCTTCTCTCTGTGCCCCCTATTACAAGCATTTTATTCAGAAGCAAATCATGATTTCTTTTCGTTTCTGCTGTGTAAAGAGAGGCTGCTAAACGTTAATTGATCGCTTACCTCTTGTTCGTACTCTATATAACCAAATCCTTTCGGTTTACCGGCTCGGTTGGTCACCAGCCGGACTTGGTTCACTTTACCATGCTTAAATGAAACAGAGAAATTAAGGATTAAAAATTATTGAAAACATTTAAAAACAGAAAGATGAGTTGACCACACTTCCCGAATATAGGTCGATGAGGAAAAAAAGTAATGAAAAAAAAAAACTATGGAAATCAGAAAAAAGCAAAGTGGCTGAAGGTGCGTTTCTTTTGGGGAGGAAAGACTGCATGTGTGACGAGCGAAAAAAACGTTTAGTAGCAGGATAGTCATCTTGCTCTGGGGGGCGGGGGAGAGACCCTGGGAACGAGGTTGAACGCTTCTAAGAACGTGGCTAAAGGGTCTCTTTCGCAGCCGTAACTTGATTCGTCACGTAGCCTCCTTCGCAGACCTTCTTTTGGCGAGGAAAGACTGTGTGACGAGCCAAAGACGTTTCGTAGGAGGCTAGTCGTCACGCAACGCTTCTCAGAACGTCACGTAATGCTTTTGAGAGAAGCATCGCGTGACGTCTCAAATAACGGCTTCCAAAGTGACTACAGCACTATACAGAAGATTGACTAGATTAACGCTATAGATGTATCTCGTGTAGAAATGTGATTGCTGATACGAAAAAAACCTTACCTCTTTGAACAAATTGTCCAAATCTGACTCTTTAGCGTCGAATGGAACATTCGAGACAAACAGTGTTTTCTTGTCTAGTGAAGTAGGAAACTGTACAGGAGACAAAAACATTAAATTAAGGCGAAACCCACCAGGACTTCGAGTATTAATTGGACAAAATTATGTATCAAAATTATTTACATCTCATTGTAAACTTCTGTGTTGCTGTTTCAAATATCTTATCAAAAGAAATCATTTCTAACAACACCAAAACTTCGGAAACAAATTTCGAAGTTCCACTGAATTCCACAGAATCGCTTAAAAGACGATAGCTACACGTGAGATTTTACCTATAGTTTACATGTTTCCTGTGAACTTTGAAATTCATTTTGTCAGGCTCTGATGGTAAGAAAACAATGTTGGCGCAATAGAATTTAATTTCTGGAACTTGATTTTTGTCCAACTAAAATTAATTAATATTATTCGTTTTTCTGATGGATTCCGTCTTAAACATTCTGTGTTCTCTTCACAAGAGGAATTTCATTTGCCGTTGATTAAATCTTTTCCCGCAGTGGTACAAGTCCGTTCTTAGTGATCGGAAAAGCAAGTCGGAACCTGATGACAAATGACAAAATTCCACATGTAAAAACGTTTCTTGTAATCCTTCAATCACAATTTAATATTGAAACCCATAAACCCAAATCCAATCTGAAGAAATGGGAACCTTTACTCCCTCTCTTAGGCTCAAATTAATTCTTTTAATTTAGATGAAAAAAATCGCTTTATTCCTTCATATTCTTCCCAACACCCCAAGACGTTGAGGCTATCGTTCTTTTTTTCGCACTGCCCAACAAAATTTCTGAGTTATACTTTAAGATGAATTGCAAAATATTTCAATATACATATATTTTTTTTTATTTTTTTGTTATATTTCAAATCAATTAAGTAATAATAATAATAATAATAATAATAATAATTTTAATTTATATAGCGTTATTTTTTTTTTCTGTTAAATAGCGCTTTACATCTTATAAAAATAAAAATAAATTTTTAAATATAAAAAATATTTTAAAAAAATATTTTTTTTTTTTTTATATTTAAAAAAAAGAGTGTGCCGACGAAGACCACAGGAGGAAAACAACGGCGCCCACAAAACACCGCCCCCCGGGGGCGAGGGAGGAAGAACATTAATATAATTGAAACTGTAACCTATTTTGATTGTAAGCAATTGTAAGTTATGTTCATACTTGGTGCCTGGGCACGGTGCCCGAGTACGATTCTTGCTGGGCGCTAATGTGAACATACTATTTTTCAACCTCGTTCCCAGGGTCTCTCTCCCCGCCCCCTCTCTCGCTCTTGGGGGCGGGGAGAGAGAGAGAGACCCTGGGAACGAGGTTGACTATTTTTTCAAGTACCCACGCCATAATTCGGGCACTTAATGGTACTTGGGTACTTTGATTTTCTGTGTGTGAACACGACGCTATTTTACGCCAGTGCCCAGGTACCAGTGCTCAGGCACTAAGTGTGATGGCTGTGTTCACACTTAGTGTCTGGACACGGGCCCGGTGTACTATTCTTGCTGGGGACTAATGTGAACACACTATTTTTTCAGGTATCCACGGCAGAATTCGGTGCAAAGTCGAGACATTCACGGTACTCGGGGTACTCGGGCACCTATCGGTACTTAGGTACTTTGGTAGTCTGTGTCTGAACACAACGCTAATTTTTGCCGGTGCTCAGGTACCAATGCTCAGAAACTAAGTACGAACACGGCCTAAGTATCAAACGCACCTCACTCAAAACAAGACACGACCAACCTTAAATTGCGTTGGGGTTTTAGATTTGTCCACTGACGGCGAAATAAACATGGGTCTCCCGTCCAACTTGGTTCTGTCCATGGAAAGGGCTGCTTGAACTGAGGACTAAATTGAAATAACAGGAAAAAAAACAGTTTTGGTTCACTAAAGCTTCAGGAAAAAAAATACACAAAACATCACACTGCAAAGTTCAATAACATTGTTCACTTCAGACCTGGTTCTTAAACTCGATGTAGGCGAATCCTTTTGATTTTCCCATCTGGTTCTTGACCAGGCGAATCTCGGTGATTTCTCCAAGCTGGAATGAAAACAGATATAGGTAGCCCTTCATTTCATCACAAATCTTCATCTTCTAAGAACTTGATAACAAGGTTAGGTCACAAAAGTAGAATTCAGAACGATTTCCGAGAAATACATATGTGGTGCATATTTTGAACACTAAAAGACTGTTCTAAACATACTTGATTCCACCCTCTCGAAAAAACGCCATTCTCGACGCAGATCTGAGGCCCTGCCAGGGGGGGGGGGGGGTTTCCCGTGTCGCTTGTCTAAATTTAAAAATGTCCCATGTCGCTGTTTTATCGCCCTTCGTGTCGCTGTCGGTAATTAAATCGAAGGAAAGTTGCTTGTCCTTGTCGAAATTTAAGTTTTTTCATAAGGGTTGTCGTTTGCCGCGATTCTATTTTATGTGCTGTCGCTACTTTTTGGGCCATGTCGCTTGTCGGAATTAACCCTGGCAGGGCCTCAGATCTAGCTATAGGGGCCCGTGTTCTGCCAGCGAATGGCTGTTACTTGCATGGGAAAATTCAAAGCCAAGCAAAAACAAACCAGAATGCAAGTCACTGCATGATCTCTGTAGAATTAGTTCATCAGTATGGAATTTTTCGGGCCAAGTCTCAGTGGTCTTTCGAGCGCGGGCAAAGGATTAATCTCCTGAAGATGTACATGTATGTTAACGCAAGCGATACGACGTGAAACGCTGTTTGCTCCACATACTAAACAACAACAAAAGAAACGCATACCGATAAGAAAGTCTCCTTTAAGCGATCCTCGTCGATTGAAAACAGCAGGTTACTAACAAAAACAGTGTTTGGATCTTTTGCACTGCAAAGAAAAACAAGAATTAACATTTTAACTCAACGCGTGATAAAACTTTTCTTTTGAATTGCTGGTTGTCTTTGTATAGAGTCTAAATTGTTTTGCTTTGACGGTTTGTAATCCGTCCCAATCTCTCTCAGCCTTTAACATCCTCGTTTAAGTAGACTATTAGTTTGAAGTCTCGTCGCATTTCAAGATCGCGTTCTCCAATGTAAAAATGACTTCCAACAGACCATCTATAGGAGCAATGTCATGATATTTTAAGTCATTTTTCTGATTACTTCCAACTTGATGAAAACCTCAAAATAATAGTTTTTTAATGAAGAAAAACAACAAGGACTAATAAAAACCCGAAAATAACCAAGGATGGTTTTAACTGACTAAGATTAAGACGGATTACCCAAGACAAACTTGAAAAAACTTGCCAGTTTTTTCAAGCTGGGTTGTCCGTGACGTAGCTCCTTTAAGGACGGTGCCTCCTTTTGTTACTGCGCACACGTTCTGCGCATCACGGATGTTTTTATAGCCATTCTCGTTCCCAGAGCCTCCGTTTCTTTTGGTCACGTGGTCGGCGAAACGGACGTGTCATGTCATTTAAAAAATACGCGTGGCCCTGGGGAAGAGGATGGCTAAGGATGGCAAATTCGGATTTTTGCGTATTGGCTGTGTGTTTGTTCGCTTTCGCCGGTCGATTTACAGGATATACAAAGACTGTAGAAGAAAGTGTAATGAAACAGTTTACTTGTATGAAATCACGGAAAAACAGGTGAAAATAAGTTTATTTGCCGGAGCAGAAAACCTGTGATGTGCAGAACGTGTGCTAAGTGACAAAACAAGCTAAGAAGCGAAAGCGTTCGCACGGCAGAATCTTAGCGAGAAGAAGAATAACTAAACAAGATTACATGCGCACCCTTTATTTTGTTTTGCAAAAGAAAAAGATCAATGGCATTTCAGTTCAAATGCTCACGTGGGGCTTGTATGCATTTCGCTGAAAGTGTAACTTAATTTAGTGCTCTAACCTATCATGTGAAATTTTCGCAGTGGTAGATGGCTCCCCTGTTGTAGTCATCGGGTGAGATGTTGAAGGAACGTTACTTTCTTTGTCAACTAACAACAAACGAAAACAAAGTCAAAAAACAAGAAACCCTTCCAGAACATGAACATTAAGCAAAATCACAGGTGGGAGAGTGAGAGAGGAGGGGGGAGGAGAGAATTTGAATCTTACTGTTGGGTCTCTTGGCAGCTGGTTCTCCTGAATCTTGGTCCCTCTGTTTAGTTTTCTGATTTTTGTCTCCAAAGGAACTTTGATCCGAAGCCTGTTGGTAAAAGGAAAACGGTGCCCATCAGTCGGAAGAAAGCCCTTCTGAAGGGGCGAGGCGGGGGCTTGGTCAAAATTTTAAACTTGTCCAACCCTAGTACATTATTAAGATGGAATCCGCCAGGACTTCGAGTAGTTATTGAACAAAATTATGTACCAAAATTATTTACACCTTATTGCAAGCTTTTGTGTTACTGCTTCAAATATCTCATCAAAAGAAATCTTTTCTAACAACACCAAACACGAACACCAATTTTGAAGTTCCACTGAATTCCACTGAATCGCTTAAAGACGATTCTTCAAAATGGCTACACATGGGATTTTGCCTATAGCTTGTGAACTTTGAAATTCATTTTCTCAGACTCTGATAAGAAAGTGTTGTTGGTGTTGTCACGGAAAATTACTTACATCTTTACCTTTTATTAAGGGTAGGGAATAACGCAATAGGATTTAAAATATTCTGGTACTCGATTCATCTACATCTACATCTACATATAATTAGGTCGGTAAAAATCTTAAGATATTACACCAACCGTTAAAAACTAAAATGAATGTTAAAAATGTTAAAAACTAAATAAAACTAATACAATAAAATATTAAAAACTATTAACTAACTTAGATTTAAAACTATTTATAGACGTTATATTTACAATATCATCTGGAAGGGAGTTCCATTCACAGATTGTTCGTGGGAAAAAAGAAAATTTAAAAACATCTTTCTTTGACCTAGGAACTAAAAATTTAAAATCGTGACTCCCACGGGTTCTTCTTTCATAATTTGGTTTAAGATGGGCAGCTACTGAGAAATCGGTCAGGTTGTGGGAGAGTTTATACATAAAAGATAGTCTAGCGATTTTCCGTCTGGTGGCTAGGGTTTCCCAATTAAGTTCCTGAAGCATATCTGTCACGCTTGCATAGGTCTAGCTTTATAGGTCTAGCATTGTCTAGCTTTAATAAATATTACTCGACTTCCTGGTGGATTCCGTCTTAAATCTTTACCTTTCTCTTCTTCATTTCCATCTTGGCTTTTTTCTGCTCCACTTTCTTGGCGGCCTTTCTTTCAGCATTTGCATGTTTTCTTTTCTCTTGAGCTTCTTCATCAGCTTTTGCACGTGCAACTTCTTTTTCAGCAACCTTTACAAAACAAATCGCTTAATCAATTAATCAACAGGCAAGCAGCCAGTCAGGCAGTCAGTTAGGTAGGCAGTCACTCAGGCAGGCAGGCAGGCAGGCAGGCAGGCAGGCAGGCAGGCAGGCAGGCAGGCAGGCAGTCAGGCAGGCAGGCAGAAGTCACACAGTCAGATAGGCAGGCAGGCAAGCAGGCAGGCAGTCAGGTAGTGACTCACGCAGGCAACCAATCAAACAGTCAGTCAGGCAGGCAGGCAGTCAGTTAGACAGTCAGTTAGTAAGTCAATTAATTAGTCATTGAATTATTTATCCTTAAATACAGCTTGGAAGAACTTGGAAGAATTCAGTCATAATTCTGTTCATTTAATTTCTTTCAAAGACTCCCAACACTACTCCTTTGAGGGAAAACGCTTTTTCTGGAAAATCCTTGCAGAACCACTCGAATCTCAAGTAGAAGATCAAGGTAGATACACGAGTAAATACTAAGTATTTGGCCTGCTCTCCTTTGACTACAGTCTCCTTCATAACGCCTCTCCTCACAAGTGGCCGTTGGAGTGGAGGCAGCCAACACAACGGCTGCGAAGGAAACTTCTTTGACTTAAGGGACATAAGTTGCGATAAAGCTGCTTTTCCTAAGTACAAAATTACCAAGTTGCAAAAGCGTAGCTTTTTTAACACACCTTCTGTCTTCGTTCATTGACTCTTAAAAGTTGTACACGGCACCTCGAAAATGCTGCATCCCAGTCTTCCAACGTCCCTACAAAGGTACAAACATACTGTCGATCTCAAGAACATTGCAAGGTTAAAGAAAGTCCAAAAAAGACTTGATTATGTAAAACAGTACTCGACAAATGACACGAACCCGTTAGGAAGTAAGGACGAGTAACAATGGTGAGAATGGAAATGGATCATGATACGGACAAACCTGAAAACGTGTGAAACACATTTTCAAGTCTGGGTCTAATGTTAACGAAGTTTGCGAAAACTATTTAGTTGCTCCAATAATATTAAGTTGATCCAAGTCGCTTGTTTGGTTTGCAGGGGACCGATATGGAGATACAGAGGGAGCGCGCGGGCTTGAAAATCAAAATGGCGGGCTGATCGCGTTTCGAGCCATTTGTGGATGTAGTGCGCTTTGCGCGCTAACAAGCACGGACAAATGGCTTCGGCGCGGTCTACCACGCGCGTTTTACGTTACTTTTTTGTAAGTGATCAATTCAAATAACTCAATCGACACGAAGGAAAAAACAAACGACTTGGAGCGAGTCTTAAGTTGAAGGTGCTCTCCCTTCAATTTGACTAGAAATACGCTTCTTTCTCTTCTACTTTTTTGGCGTCTGACAGCAACAAACTGCGTAAAACTGCTAAAGCCTTTTTTATCGAAAGCTATAACTTCCGTGGTCTATCATTTTCCTTAGGCTCTACTCACCTTCTTCCCGCTCAAAACTGAGAAGGGCCTGGATCACCATTTCCGGATTATCACTTGCTGACTGTACAGCTCGTTGGAGAACTTTACGACACTTTTTAATGTCACGACAAGACCTGGAAACAAGGTGTTCAAAGGAATAAGATAATTATTTTCGATCTAATGCTTTAGGCCAATTAACAATGAACTTTGATACTGTTAGGGGGAATTAGATGTTATTCACTGCGAAGCAACTGACCTCAATATGTTTGCATACTCAAGCCAGAACTCAGCCTCTCGTCCATGATTGGACAGTATCACATTGTCCCAAAGCCTCTGACATTCTGATATATTTTTAATGTGAAATGCCTGTCATTTGCAACAAAACAATTCTATCAGAATATGGCAACATGTCACGTTTTTCTTCCGCACAAATGTACAATTGTAGTTTATATTTTATTTATTACCTTTACTATAATATATTACATATCCATTTCAGGAGCTACATGTATAAATCTACTATTTCTTCACTCTAGGACATAGAGCAGTTTTCAATTGAGTGTCGTAAAACCAAAACCAAAGTAATTACTCTGGCCAATCACAAAGAACACAGACAACCCAGTGAACCAATCAAAACTCGAAGCAAATACATGTAGCTGGCACGAAGCGCGGGAAAACGTGCGCGAGCGAGTCACGATTGGTTTTGATTTTTGTTCTGATTGGCTGAGAAAGTGGCGCGAGATTTTTAGGCCAATCACTAAGCATAGTAATGCAAAACCAAAGCAAACGCAATTTACTTTCGACACTCAAGTGAAAACCGCTCTAATAACGTAGAATAATAAACTATAGCCTTTTTGTTTTACGTTTACTGTACCTTTTCAGCTAACAGTTCCCTGGACGACATTTTTCCATTCCACATTTTATATATTCACTTTCTTACGGACAGAATTATAGGGCAATGACGATAGATCTCACATCTGACCTTCTTATCAATAACTGTACCTAACCTTTACCCCACTGTGCTGTATTTTGTAACAAGACAGTGGTTCTCAAGTAATTAGGAATCATTTCTGTAGCCTTGTTTGTCCAACTGCTGAGCTATCATAAAACTGAACAGTAGAGATAGTTTCAAGGCCATTTTTTCTAGTTTCTTTAAAAAACGTTCTGCTTGTAACTTGATGTTTCACTTGGCTGCGATCCTTTGACCTTAACACTTTTTTAACAATTTTTTTAATGACCTTAAGACGGAATCCACTAGGAAGTCGAGTAATATTTATTGAAGTTGGACAAAAATCAAGTACCAGATAATTTAAATCCTATTGCGTTATTTCCTACCCTTAATAAAAGTTAAAGATGTAAGTAATTATCCGTGATGACACCAACAACAATTTCTTATCAGAGCGAGAAAATGAATTCAAAGTTCACAGCTATAGGCAAAATCTCACGTGTAGCCATTTTGTAATTCGTCTTTAAGCGATAGTGGAATTCAGTGGAACTCGTTTTTTCATGTCTGTTTTTAAAAAGATTTCTAATAAGATATTGAAGAGTAAAAAAAAGTTTGAAATAAGGTGGAAATAATTTTAATTTGTACAACATTTCTTTTTAGAGTCTGAGAAAATGATATTCAAGTTCGCAAGCTATGGGCAAAGTCACTTTAAGCGAAGAGGAGTGACTCTTTTTTCGATGTTTGTGTTTTAGAAAAGATTTCTCGATAAGATATTGAAGCAGTAACACAAAAGCTTGCAATAAGTGTAAATAGTTTTGGTACATAATTTGTCCATAAGTCCTGGCGGATTTCCTCTTAACCACTTACCTCAAATCTTGCCCAATATCTCTCCAGAAGGTTAGTAGGATCGCCATCATTGCCAAAATCTACCAAGCAAATAAAAAGTTAGGACACAGTCTGAAATAACAGTATTCTGAGTGATAGATAAAAGGGTTCCCACTATGTAAGCTATAGTGTAGCCTGCGTAACTTACAGTCTCTATTGTCGGTATAGCCTGACGTGCTATATCGACTCTTAAAAAACAATATATACCATCCTTTATGTAGAATCACCAGAAACTCTATGGAAAACAAGCAGTAAATTTAATGTGTGTGCTCGTCCGTTACAGAGCCATTTCACACACTAGATCACACTACACTTTGAATACATAATCGATAGCCTTATATTCAAGGACAACAATAACATACTCGCGATTGGTTCACACACTATCTAGAATCCACGCACGTTCGACCGCTCGACACTACAATTTACTTCCATTATATCGACTTTGTGACACGTCAGGCTGCACTGCAGGCTAGCTACATTGTGAATCAGAATTCCCTGTGGCAAACAAGACAAGGGCTGCCCAGTGACATGACTGAGAAGCCAACATTCAACTGGTGCTGAATACCATATCGCTTGTCCTTGGTTGAGAGGCAAAGAAGCTTGCACTGGACCAAGATCAATAGAAAGATATAGTGACAGTCCCAAAGGGATGAAATCAAATAAATCAATTGCTTCATTATTGAAAGGAAATTCTGACTGGATTTCACTGTATAAGTCGACCAGATCAACACTTTACAGAAAAGACCCAACATTTTAACTTACAGTTGTGTAAATATTCCGTTGCAGTTTTAAAAGTCTCTCTGAGGTCTTTCACCTGCTGGCCATCTGTGGAATGTTAAAAGAACCATAAATTTAATCAGGGTTTGCTAAGAGTTTCATTACATTTATTTCAAGCCTCCCACATTTTTAGCCATGGCTCTACTGTCACGGTGATTTTTCTGCTTTTCGGTAGAAAGTACTGAAATTGGCGAAGTACTCTTGCCTGTACACAAAACGCAACTAGAAGTTATAAAGCAAATTGTGTTGAAGAAAGAGGGGAGCCGTTGTTAGTTTTTACCTGTTTTCCAGGCCACCGAGAGCAGAAATTGAAAAAAATCAGCCTAACTTTTACAAGTTGAGATCTAAAGTTTCTCATGTCATCACACAATAATATTACTTGTTTATAGCTTCAGTACACTGGCATAGTCATTTTGAACAAAACTGGACCACTATTTAGGTTTCCATACGTCTTTTAGACTTGCCCCAAGTCGACTCTTTGGAGCGACGAAGTCGCGATAAGTGAGAGACGAAGTCGCGAGCAACGAGCGACGCAAAAGACGACTTAATTACCGGAAACGGACTTTGAGAAAGTCTATACGTCTTTAGGCTATTGAACTTTTGAAGTGAAGTTCGTAATAGTGTCCCTTTAAGTGTTCAGATTAGCCACTTTTGTTCCTAGATCCAAACGTTAGTCAGTCAGAGTGTTTCTAATTTTTAAGTCTGGCTGAATGAAGACCCTGTGTGCAATTATGACCAGCTTTTGAGAAGTGGGGGGGGGGGGGGGTCTTTCATGTGGTACAGTTTTAAAGTGCACTTTACAAGGTGGTATTACACCCGTTTTCAGTCTGCAGAGCGGCTTTCTATCAACATTCTTTTTTCGACTTGCTTAACAAACAAAAGGATTGAAATCCGCCAAACACAGCTCACTAGCATGACCTTCTGAATTTGTGGGCTCATTTGCATGAAACCAACACCGGGATACATCGGTTTTGATTGGCTCATTTCAAACAGTCTATAACATACCCAAAATGTAAACACTACCACGGTAACAATTCCTTTTGTTTTAACTTGATGTACGTTACACTTGCGTACAGAGTGAAATGTTTGGGTGATAACTTCAACGTGACGGCTGATAACACTGGTATTGAGGTTACTGGTACTGAGAATGAAGTTGAGCACTGCTTTAGAGTAATTTTCAATTGAGCGTTGTAAAACCAAAACCAAAGTAATCAGTTTGGTGAATCACAAAGGACACAGGCAATCCAGTGAAACAATCAAATTAAACCACGAAGCAAAAGTGCGGATAAAAGATGTGACTGGTTCTGGTTTTATGTCTGATTGGTTGAGAAAGTAGCACAGGTTTTTTAAACCAATCACTTGGCGTGGTAATGCAACAACAACAATAATAATAATAATAATAATAATAATAATCTTTATTGTTCTCAAGATAAAAAAATACATAAATTATCAAAAGTTACATACAACTCCAACACAAATGTGAATTACTTCCAACACTCAAGCGAAAACCGCTCTATATTACTTCACTAAGATATATCTGCCGCCTGGTTAGCTCAGTTATATCCGCCGCCTGGTTAGCTCAGTTGGTAGAGCGCCGGACTACCGTGCGGGAGGTCTCGGGTTCGAGTCCCAGACCGGACCAACACTCAGGGTCTTAAAATAACTGAGGAGAATATGCTGCCTTTGCAATAGCAACTGCAAATGGTTAGATATTCTAGTCTTCTCGGATAAGGACGATAAACCGTAGGCCCCGTCTCCTGCATCTTCAGTGTTATGGTCAGCAGGGGACGTAAAAGAACCCACACACTTATCGTAAAGAGTAGGGCACGAAGTTCCCGGTGTTGTGGTCTGGTCTTTGCCCATTGTGCCGTTGTACTGTTGAAATGCTCGGAGATATTAGCTATGTTAAAAAAAGCTACTCTACAATCCGAGGGTAAACAAAGTATTCACTATTCACTATTCACTCTTTCATGTGGTACCGTTTTAAAGTGCACTTTACAAGGTGGTATTACACCCGCTTTTAGTGTTACATGCAGAGCGGCTTTCTATTAACATTCTTTTTTCGACTTGCTTAACAAACAAAAGGATTGAAATCCGCCAAACACAGCTCACTAGCATGACCTTCTGAATTTGTGGGCTCATTTGCATGAAACCAACACCGGGATACATCGGTTTTGATTGGCTCATTTCAAACAGTCTATAACATACCCAAAATGTAAACACTACCACGGTAACAATTCCTTTTGTTTTAATTTGATGTACGTTACACTTGCGTACAGAGTGAAATGTTTGGGTGATAACTTCAACGTAACGGCTGATAACAGTCCTGTTACTGGTACTGAAAATGAAGTTAAGCACTGCTTTAGAGTAATTTTCAATTGAGCGTTGTTAAACCAAAACCAAAGTAATCAGTTTCAATTGGTGAATCACAAAGGACACAGGCAATCCAGTGAAACAATCAAATTAAACCACGAAGCAAAAGTGCGGAAAAAAGATGTGACTGGTTCTGGTTTTACGTCTGATTGGTTGAGAAAGTAGCACAGGTTTTTTAAACCAATCACTTGGCGTGGTAATGCAACAACAATAATAATAATAATAATAATAATAAAAATAATAATAATAATCTTTATTGTTCTCAAGATAAAAAAATACATAAATTATCAAAAGTTACATACAACTCCAACACAAATGTGAATTACTTCCAACACTCAAGCGAAAACCGCTCTATATTACTTCACTCAGATATAACTGGTTAGCTCAGTTATATCCGCCGCCTGGTTAGCTCAGTTGGTAGAGCGCCGGACTGCTGTGCGGGAGGTCGTGGGTTCGAACCCCAGACCGGACCAACACTCAGGGTCTTAAAATAACTGAGGAGAATGTGCTGCCTGTAATTCATCTCAATGGTTAGACATCTAGTCTCAGTCTTATAACAGGGGATGTTAAAGAACCCACACACTATCGCAAAGAGTAGGGCACGAAGCTCCCGGTGTTGTGGTCTGGCCTTTACAATTGTGAGTATTACAGTACGTGTAAAGCGCATTTGAACATATACATATGAAAAATGCGCTATATAAATGCATTATCATTTATCATTATATATCTCAGTCAGTAAACCATACCTTCACTCCAGTCATCAACTCTTCTTCTCATGTAATCACAATAACAGTGCCACAACTGAAGATAATCATCACTGGCAGAGAATCCACAACCCAGGCCTGTGTCTAGAGTTTCTGAAACAAGACAGAAAAAACACATCTGTTGAAACACATACACTTTGAAAAAATTTGGAAGTAAAGTCATCTAGTGAATAAATTTATATTTAGTTAACTAGTGGACATCCTACCTTTCACTTTATTATAGTCCTGATTGTTGCGTTCCTAATGCAGAAAGCAATAAATTTATAGTTAATGGTTGAACCCAAGAGCATCAGTAGCTTTTGTTGCGTAGCCTGTTCCAAACATTACGTTAGCAAGGGAGGAGCATAAATAATGGCAATGACAAAAAAGGCAATGGTTCACTCCGACTAACCCTTACTATATTTTTTTCTCATTTGCCTGTCTTTACACTATTCCCCGAATAACCAATCGCCTAGAACAGGCTGATCTGGGTGAGATCATCTAGTTGAGAGAAAATTCTGAATACACTGTTGTAAGTGAATGATACAGTAAAAACCCGCGTATAAGAACACCTATTTTGGCGGTTCAGGCTGATTTGGTTCTTATATAAAGGGTTATAATCTGCAAAATCAGCCTGTAAGTGTTCTTAAGTGTTCTTAAAAAAAGTTTCTTAAAATAAGGAACATACTAGGCTACCAATAGATGAAATCAATATATATGCACACAATTGTATTTTTATTTTAATAAAATTGATAAATCAAGGCAATACTGTACTGTAATTGGGGTGGAACTATTATGTGTGCAATGAAAAGTAGTGTTGATCTTTGATATTTTTCCATATAAGAACAACTTTCATTTTTCAGGCTGAATGTGTTCTTATATAAATGGTACTTTATTTCCTAAAATCAGGCCTGGGTGTTCTTAATCCACTTGTTCTTATATGCAGGTTTTTACTGTATTTCAGCAACTTGAGTGTAAGTCACATTTAGACTGAGTTACTTCCACTTCACTTGTTGAAACTTCAGTCATCAACAGCAGTGCTCTTCAGGATCACCCTCATGCAGATGGTCACAGTAAACAAAATCAAGAAAACAATGTTCTGAGATATAGTAAATTTATTATGTGCTTCTTTACCTTGTTTCCTTTTTCGTGCTTTAGTGCCAAACAACTTTCTATATGTAAACATTAATTGTTTTTACTTAGCTTGATTAGCTTCTTAGTTATCCTGAGTAAATTATCCTAATATTTGTATTAATATGTTTTGTAATTTAAATCTAATTTCCATTTGGTAATAAAGCATGTCTTGTTGTTGTTGTTGCCTAAACACGCTCACTGTTGCATTGGAATTTCAGACTGGTACTGTCAATATTTTAACACAATTTAATCATTGTAAGGAAGGAAAAAATAAATAACTTTACATAAACAAAGATCCATCTGTCCAATCACCAATGCTAAGTGTTAATAAAACGTTTGCACTTTGAATGAATGAAGAAATGTGCCCTACCAGTGCTCTGAGGTAATTCTGCCAGAGAAGGGACACCCAGGGACAGTTTCTCACAGCACGTTCATGAACTGGAAGAACCACTGATGCTATCTTAAGGGTAGAATCCTGGGGAGAAAAGCAAAGATGTCAGTCAGGCATACAAAGGGAAAAAAACCCAATGGGTAGTCTTCTTTGATTGTAGTCATTATTTCAGTCGTCACACAAAAATGCTTCTCTCCAATGATATCTTTAATTATATAAACTGTTGTTATTTATTGGGATTTTGACCAGGGAGAAAAACAGTATCGCAACGTGTGTAAAATTATGATAATTTTACGTGTGTTTGTTATCAACAATCACGTGCTGACACGTCACTTGATGTTTCAATGCTGAATGAGCCAAAGAATATAGACATTAAGTCGAAACATCTTTGGATCTTTGTCGGCACTCTTCGGCAATCTTCAGAAATTTTCAGAAAAGTTTGGAAATGTTCGGAAACATTCGTATGACCTTCTGAAAACATTTTGAAAACCTTCGGAAATCTTCGGAAAATCTTCAAAAACCTTGTAGTAAGTAGGTTTAAAAAATAAACAAAATAATACATGGTTGCTTGGAGATATGAAATTTTTCTACACATGTTTAAATCGATATCTCACTTGCTCGCTGCCCTGACTCATGAGATATTGATTTGAACACAAGGAGATAAAATTTCATATCTATGCACGTGCATGTATTATTCTCTATGTAATTATTCAGCTGTGATATAATCAACTTAATGGAATCAAAACAGTAGGTTTACTCACTAAATAGGAGGTATACTCAGTCCACATGTCCCCTACAAGACAGTTGTCCTTCATAGACCTCTCATACAAACACTGTATTCTTGCTGGATCTCCTTTTTTCAGTTCATATTCCAAGTATGATTTGAATTCAGTGGTCTTTGGAGGCTGTGCTGAACCCTACACAAGATCAAATACATTCACACAACAATAACAACAACATATCAACACTTCAAACTTCTAGCCAATGCAGAATTGCTTGAACATATTTATTTATCATACATGAGTAGGTGTGGTGGACAGATGGTGCATCAGACATATAAGCAATTTTCTGGGTAAAAGGATTGCACTTGTGGATTGGCCACTGCCATTGAGTCAAGATCTTGAGCACAACACTTTACTTTAAAATGCTTCTCTTTACTCAGAAGTACAAATGGATGCCAGTGAATTAGAGGGACAACCTAAACCACCTAACAAAACATTAACCAGTAGCCAATGAACAACTGGCATTCTATTTAGGGGGAGAAGTGACACTTGTAATTTAAACTTCATAATATACAGAAACTGAAGTGAAATGCTGGTTTCATGAGCACTTGTGACTTAATGCACTTACCATTAGTCAGAACTAGCCAGCCTGACCAGTATTTTCGAGAACAGAATTCAGATTTGTACTGTCAAATAAGTCAATGAATAAAATAATACTGTACACTGTTGTGGTGGATTTGTGGGAAAATCTTGTGTAAAAGGCCCACTTCACATTCAAAACCACAAGATTGGCTGGCCACTTCTGACTAATGGAAAGCACCCTTATAAAGCAACAAACTTTGGTTTTGCCAAGTCATTTATTTAATATCAAGTCTTACCAGTGTATCCTCAAAAGGTAGACATTCTTCCAGTTTAGCCAAGGCTTTCTCATAAGCTATCATTACAGCATCAGGAACAGAGTCCTCCAACCAGTCTTCAAACTCTCTTAAGGTTTGCTGCATGCCTAGAAATAGCCAAATGGCAAGTAACAATGTGACAATGCAAATTGCAAGTTACATTTTAACCACAGATTGATCCATACAAATATTCATAGTCTTCCATTGAAATAAACCAGGCAGCAGAGAATTGGCCTGTGCACCCTTCCTTTTTCAGACTGATCTATCTCTATCCGTATTTTCTACTGTTTCCACTGCCACTGTCCAGTTTTTTAGACATCTTTCATTTCTCCTTAAAGATGAATTACAGTCCGTACTGCGCAATCTCGGCTGCAATGTTTATGTGAGCCTCACAAAACAAAGCAAAACTAAAAATTATGTGACAAACTTACCTGTTTCTTCATTATTAACGCCAGATATCCTTGCAGAACAAATAATAACAAGTAGAAGAACCTTGACGCTATTTCAAACCAACGTTTCAGCTCATCGGAAATTCTTGAACGAAGCGAACTGTAATGGCGGACTAAAAAACTTCATGTATGCTGTCAACGAAGTGTAACGTTTTAACAAATTCAAAACAAAAACGAAAACAAACCCCGAGTCTGCGCAGTACGGACTGGAAATCAGCTTTACGTTCCCATTTGATAGTACTAAGAGAAGCTTACATTATATACAGCACATATACAGTTTAAAATCTTTTTGGTTGGTGGTGCATGGCTACCATAATTATGTTTGCTCTGCAGGGGTTCTCTCCTTCCTTAAAGGCCACACAGAAGTTACTGCCTGACTTGAAACTTCAAAGGTCCTCATATCATAAAACTCCTTTACCCCAAAAAAGCTTTAATTTGCACCTCTCCATTAAATTATATTATACCTGATTACCCCCCTTTTTTGCAGGTCAGTAGCCCAGTATAATAATATTTAATAATCATCAAAAAACTCTTATGCACCTAAAAGGGGAACAGCTAGTTGCCTTTTAAAGACTGACATCACTCTTTCCTTTTGAGAGGAACTGCGGAAAAAATAGAGGATTTGTTGGTAAAGGGCACAAGACCTACTGCATTATATGGACATTGAGCAGTAGTTAAAATACAAGTGACAACTGATAAAAGTTTGCAACTTGATAAACCCTTGCTAAGTGCCTTTTTCTGAGTCAGTATTTTAGTGTCTTGAGAATTTATAATTTTACTGTGGGGCTGTCTTTAAGTTTTTAAAAGGCAGCCATTACATTAAAGTTATCACCCATAGCATCTTAGCCCATAACATCAAGTGAACGCAGCCATAACAGGTGTTATGGGTTACGGGCCTTAATGACAGCCCTACATGTATTGAGTAGATTTTCTCCCCCTAAATTGTTTGTCAATAAACTAATTTTATCTAGGATTCATGAGACAGTGCTCTTTATGCCTATCACACAAGTTTATTTACAACAATAATTTAATTTTTAATTTTCCTGTCCCATTTGAGCAGGTTTTTACCCCCCCCCCCCTCCCCTTAATTTTATGTCTTTATAATAGATTTTTTTCTAGACTCCAAAGGGTGAAACTGACTTACATTTTCTCTACCATGGTCTCTTTGTTTTCCTCTGTCACCATTTGCTGTTCCAAACAAGATCAAAATAAACAGATCACTTCCAATCAGGGAACAACAGAGAAGAAACTATTACAGTCGAAGCTCTCATAAGGGGACCCCCTCGGGGCGCGCAAAAATTTTTTGGGGGGGGCCCTTGAGGTGTTTTTTTAGGGGCCCCGGGGTGGAGGAGAAGGGGGGGGGGCCCATTTTTTGTTTTAAATATAAAGGGGTGAAGGAAAAAAAAAAAAAAAAAATTTTTATAAAAAATTGATTTTTTATTAAAATTTTTTTTTTTTTTTTGGGGGAAAAAAAAAAAAAAAAAATGGGGGGGGGGGAGAGGAAAAAAAAAAAAAAAAAAATAAAAAGAGATTAGACTGTATAACAATAGCCATGAACATTGCATTTTTCAGAAGAAGTCTCAAGTTTGGAATTATTGTTCAGAAAGTTAAAAGGCTTTCTGGGGCTATCACTGCAGGATAAGTAAGAGCAAACTAAAAGAATCCAACCATCAGCAAAAAGTTCTTAGAAAGCTGAATATTAGCCCTCACCTCGAGAGATTCCAAAATATCTGCTTCAAACTCTCTATAGCCTTCCCATATTGATGAACCCTAGAGCAAAACAAACAATCAAAACACACAAACAAAAATCCCCCTCTATAAGAGAAGTCCTAGTCAACCTGATGTTATGGTTAAAATTTTTAAGATTTTATTAATAATAATAATAATAATAACTTTATTTAACGAGGGTAAAAACACTTTACAGTTAAAAACTGAGAAACTAGTGGCCCTCATTATATTATACAATTAAAATGACTAAAAACAAAGTACTAAAATAGAGTTTAACTTAAGAAATAGAGAAATGGTCGAGACCTACGTAAGATTCCTTAAGGTAATTTACATAATTATTTTTAAAAAGCTTAACATTCTGACTAGATCTAATGTTAATAGGGAGCTTATTCCACTCTTTCACTGCCGTGACCGCAAAAGTCCTTCCTCCCTCGGTTTCACGCGAGTATTTCGGGCATCTCAGGGTTATGCTTCCATGCCTCGACTGTCTCGTAGACAGTTGAAATTAACGACAGTTATTAAGCCGTTGTCTTATGGTATCGACCTAGTAATCTTCTAACCTAACCTAACCGTCCTACTAATTAAATAAAAGTAATAATTTTTTTTTAAATAGAATACTTCACAGAAAGTGCCCACATACAGTATTTTCAAACAGCTTGGTGAAGTATCAGAAATCGAATCGGTGAGTGCAGCGAATAAGTGAGATGTCTGAATCTAAAGTAATGAGTGCATTTAAATACTGTACAAATCACTTTCCATGTGGTATTGTATTTATTAAATAAATACTGAGATTGAAAACCCTTAGTGTTGTCCTCAGTCAGGATACTCCAAGCAAGTAATTTCTGTATAAAACTTCAAAAAAAAATTACCATCTTTATTATTTACTTCAATGTCTTTGATGGTAAATGGCACAGCAGCTTTATATCTGTTTCCACAACCTGCCTTTTTGGTTCTTTTTGTTTTGATTGTAGATTGAGATACTGTATTTGGCATATGTTACTTCAGATTTTTGGTGACCAAGTGTTGGCTAATTAAATTTTTGTTATGCAGCACCAAATGAAATTCTAGATCTGACTCACCCTTTAAGGTGGCCGACCCAGCTAGTGATACCTATCACGAAACCCCAAAAGAGAAATGACAATCACAATCACGGAACAGACACTGAAATGAAATGGGAGAGAATCACGTGACATGACGCCCAGGCCCGCGAGACCCCACGCGGCGCGGCCCGAGGAGAAGAGAGTCAGACCAAGAATTTCTTTGATGTTTGAGAGGCTTAGCCCTCATTGTTAAATGTCCATATCCGATATCCACCGAGAAGTAGGTGACTGGTGGCTTGTTTGCTCTTTACCTTTTACGCCTCTAGCTCTCGGTTCTCTTGGTGGCCGGTCTGGGCGTTTTTTCTGTTGGGAGGGGGGCCGGCGTTGCAGCTGCTCTTGTTTGCGTGGTGTGTTTGGCTGCGACGCGAGTGTGGGGGGGGGCGGGGCGAGGTGGAGGTGGGGGGGGGGGCGGGGCGGCCGTGGGGGTGCTGGGTCGAGCCACCTTAAGATCTTTTTCATGTACTTACTCAAAGATTGACAGGTTCTATAATTTTTTTTCTTATTTCATGCTACAAATAATAAATTCAAGTCACCAACTGAAGATAAAATACATACATGTATCATTTAGTTAACAAACCTCTGTTACATGCAGACCAGCAGCAATGATAGCTTTTTCAAATGTTGATCTAACTCCCTGAAGACTCTCTTGACCTTCCATAATGTCCATCATAAACTGACAGTACAGGATCCATACTCGCACAGCTAGTAAAAATAAAAAGTCGTTTACCGGTATTTGATAGCAGAGGAAGCAAAAACCAAATATCAGGTAAAATATTAACTAAAGATAGACTTGGATGGCAAACTTCCATATTTTAGCAAGTAACCTTGGCTGTATAATAGAGATTATCAGTGTTGCTCCCTAGGTATTTAAGGCCAGGCAGGCCGCCTAGCTTGATTCGCAGGAAAATCGTTGGCACCTGGCTTAAAATTGAAGAATTAACACAACGTGTTGTTTTCTGCTGGCTGAGGCACGAATTAAGCCGAAAACGTTTTTCTCACACACGGTTGGGAGTCTGGGTGCTAGTGTGCAGGGGGTCTAGGTTACATGATTTTCCAAAGTGTTCAGTTTTCTTGTTGCCGTTCGCCTTGCCTGAGCCTTGCCCACCCACCCATTTTAAGCTCTGTAAGTTTTGTAGTTTTAGGTGTCACAAGTTTTTTTCTCATGTTCGTGCTTGCGATGCTCTTGTTGTGAGCTTCGTTTTTATAGCTACGTTTGTTCAGGTTGTATTCAGGTCACAATTGTTTTTTGATCTCTTTACCCAATATTGCTTGTAATGTTTTGTTACAATCTTGCTATTAATAAAGGTCAGGCGTGCTTCGGCTTGGCATAGCTACCAGTTGTGTGTGAGAAGTAACCTTACTGGAGTGGAACTGGCAGTTCCTATCCATAAGCAAAGACAAAATCACTTATTTTTTTACTGTATTTTCTCACCTTTAGTATCATCATAAAAGTGATTTACCCTTGCATTAATTTTTATGTTAAAACCTGTGAGGGTGATGCATTCATTTCATGGAACGGCATCTACCTTTATCAAATTGCCACAGGAAAACAAGAGCACTTCAAGGTGTCAAACATGGAATACTAAACAAAATTCTCAGGTTCGTGGAAAGAATGGTGAACTCAGCCGACTCGGGTTGCTCAGAACAGAAACTTAAAGCTTCTCAAAGCAAACTTCATGAATTTTTACTCTGGAAAAGAGACAGAGAAATGATAGTAACGTGGGGGAACAAGTTCTGCAAATCAGGTTTTGACATTTTGAAAATCACAGTAAGGGTGGAATACTGCCAAAAATCCTAGGGAGAACACTGATTATACATAATATTTTCGAAATTTTCACACTGAATAAATTTAACATTACTTTAAAAGGTCAATGATTCAGGATAAAAAACCCATACATGTACAATTAAAAATCAGAAAGTCAAACTCTCCAACAATTTTGCTTGCAGCAATACTGGGAATTAGTGCTAAGTTATTATAAGGACTATTAGCCAATCCAGAATTAGCATGAGCTTCAAGCAGTAAGAAATAAAATGATTATAAACTTGTAAGAGGAGTAAAATAAAGTTAACTTTTAACCCTGGATTTGCATTAACATTAAGGTTTTAAAAAATTAAATTCCATTAAACGTGAGGTAAATCCACCTACATTGATAGTCTTTCACAGCTCTTTCAAACAAAGCAAGGACTTTTTCTCTCTGTTCTGGTATAGAAGCCAATGGCATTTCGTCTTTGAGCCACTCTGACCATAGCTCTGAAACAGCAAGAGAATGCAATATATGTCAACTCTCTGTAAAGGGGAAACCCTTGGGACCAACTACAGTTGTCCGCCTTAGAGAGGTGTCTTCCTTAAAGAGAGTTCAGTTAAGACAAACAAGTGAAATTCAGCCAGAACAGCTCCTGCCAAAATTGTCCGCCTTAGAGAGGAGTCTGCCTTTTTACAATGGTTTGCGCTTAGAGACAGTTGAATGTACATGGAAAGTTTCAAGTTGAAAAATGTAAAAGTGGAAATATATCCAATACATAAGTGGACCATAAAAAGTGTCCAGAGAACTGTCTGCTTTCCATTTATAAATGTAACTAGGACTGTCATTAAGTTTTTTTAAGCAGCCATTACATTGAAGTTAACACAGTAGCATTTCACACTGCACCCAAGTGTAATGTTACACCAATCGGCAGCTTCACTTGTAACATCCGGTGAACTCAGCCGTAACAGGTGTTACAAGTTACGGCCCTTATTGACAGTCCTGTGCAATGGGAGGTTAAAGTACATTTCTTTGTTTCCATCCATAGAAAAACATGTCTCATCAAACATTTCAATTTGGTCCAAATTGGGTTCCAACCCCCACAAACTGGGTTTGTGAAGGGTCCCAAAGGGCCCCAAACCAACCCCACCCCCCCCCCCACACACACACACACACACACCTCCCCCTCCCACCATGACTGGGACCATGACTGTGTCTGCTTAGGTATTCACAAGTTGGAGTATCTGTCAGTGGAGGGGCAACTTTAACTAAAAACATAACATGTACCTTCTGTTAATGGGAAGACCTTGCTCATACCCTCCCTTGCATTTCTCACTTTGTCAAGATCACCAGACTCTCTGAGAAGTTTGATCAGTTCAACATGAGAATCATAGTGATATGGATTGCTTGCCACCTGAAAATTTAAAAACAAAACATGATTATCATAATGATGCTGTGGATAAACACACAAATTAGCCACATGCTTTATCTTAAATCAACAGCTTGGTGTGTACATAGTACATACAAGAATGTACACTGCACCTGCCAACTCACTAGGTACCCAAATTATCCAGGAGTCTCCCAGATACACACTGCATCTCTTAGACTCCCAGCCTCCAAGATGGATTCTCCAACAACCCTCCGAGTTTATTTTTTTTCCTTAGTGGCCACAGACTGCCTAAGTTTGGTCACCAGTGAAAAATTTTAGTCACCAAATTAAGCTTACATTTTCAATCCTTCTTTTCAATTTCAGTCATCAGGCTGACAACTTCCATTCCAATATTTAGTAACCAGCTCCAAAATTTTAGTCACCATGCAGGGTTGTCGAACCTCCTACATATGAACGAAGTATGTATTTCCTGATGATTTTAGCTTATTTAAGCCACTTTAAGTGGGAGGGGTGTTAACATGCAATCTCGGCATTGTTATATGGTAGCATCTGTAGAGCTTCCTCGGACAAGGATCTTTTTAAGGCATCACAAAGAGTCACCGTAACATAAAACTGTCTGTCTCCCGAATTTTTGTTAATTTCTGTGAGTTAGCATCTCTGACAGTAAACATTGGTAATGTTTACTGAAAACAGCTGCAAACCCCTAACCCCCCCCCCCCCCTCCCTCCAACTAACCTCACCACAAAATATCAACCAAGAGGAGTGCTAAACAATTTTTTTTTTCTTTTTTTTTAGGATTGCTAAACTAGAAGATACTAAAAAAAACTATATGGTATATAAATGTGCCTATAAACAAAGTGTTCTTAAGTTTATCACCGCATCCGGTCCTTCAATTTATTGATTTTGATTTTCTGCCCTCCTTTCCATACCTATCTCTTCATCACATGCACTCTACATGACTCTACAAACTCTAGCTCATTTTCAACAACGCGTAGGGATTAATTATCAAAACCAGAATAAAACAGCGAATCTTAATCACTAACAAGAAAAATAACTATATAAAACTAAATCTACGCTTAGTTTTGACTGGATTTGGACCAATTCTGACAGCTGTCCACATGCACCGATGCACGCGCGCACAAAGCCTCGTTACCTGGAGCTCAAGCTGTTGAATTCTTGGGTCATGAACTGCCTCGTTACCATCAGAGTCTTCAGAATCTGAGCTGTCACTTCCTTCCCCGGCACCTTCATCCATATTTTCTTCATCCTCTTTCTCCTCAATCGTTGCACTTGCGTTTTCTTCGACTTCCATCTTCGTATTTTCCGCCATATTGAATCTGAGGAGAAGCAAAGGATCATGGGTTGAATAACAAACGCCTGCGATATTTGCTAATGGCGGAAACAGAGGAGTATGCGCAGTAATTTATTCCCCAAAAAAAAACGAAAAAAACAATCCGAAAAAATTTTGGAGATGGAGCAAACATGGCGGACTGGCAGGAAAATTTTGGCTCCCTCGCTTTGGGAGAAGAAGAAACTGTACTAGCAATACGTCTTGCCGAAGCTCTCCGAAGCGATGAAGTTGAAACTTTCCTCAAGATTTACGACAGTATTCCGTCTGCAACAGAAAGCAAACGAGTGAGTATTGAGCTTTTAGGAGTTTAAGCTTATATTCGTTCAGAGGACTCGGTTGCCATGCGAACAACCGCAGCAAGTTTTTTTATTTTTATTTTTGCGCGGCGCAGGGACGGAAGTGTTGAGTGACAAAAGCTGTTGATTTGGTGTTGAAATAATCCATTTGATACTACCCTTCCCAGGCGGGTAAACTGTAAATCCGACCAGTTGCCTGGTGGCGAAATTTATGCATTTTAGGACATGTGACCATCTTTCGGGTGGATATTATGCAATCCTTACCCAATATGTTCCCCAATTTAGAAACGTGGACCCAAAGGTCACACAAGGTCTTGAATGCAAGACTAACAAGTTTGATATCCTGTACCGTAAAAAGCTTTGTGGTCATCGGTAATATCAGAACCCAACATTGTTAGTTAAAATTTCGATTTATATACTCCGGCGAACTTTATCAGGAACCTTACTCAGTTGCAATACGTGGGACCTCGCACTTAATTTCCAACGGATCTATTAAACCCGCCGGCCCACGTACTTCACGTTGATGTGGATTGAAGGTAAATAATTTTTCTGTTTTATTATTTTCGCTCAAGAGAAAGACGAAGTCAGACCGTTTGGAACTCTGCGATTTATTGAAAACTTTGCAGTTTGTGAACAAAATGTGCAATGTACAATACTATGTTTGCATAACAAGATTTCGGCAAAATGATGTGACACGCGGCGCGTTTTACGATGAATGACTCCATCGTTAGGAAAACTGAAACCGACCAGACATAACATTTCGTTAACAGATATCTATACGCCCTTAATTTTTTCTCGAAAATCGAAATCTTCTTAGCCTTGCTTTATTTCTACAAATCCTTACATAATTTAAAGCATATAGCTTCGACATGTGATTTTGATATGGAGCTTTACATTACAATAGAAACAGGATATTCATTCACTTTTCCGCATGTATGACTGCACGAATCGTTAAACGTGCCGATTAATTCTCTATTAACGACCTTCTGTTACTATTTTGTTCAATACATTTGTTCTTAAATCCACCAAAACTCAAAACACCAGCGTTTCACAACTTGCTCGTGTGTTCCGGTTTTTCTTGTACTTTAGAAACTTCATATTACCTTCATACATGAGGTTGGCAAAATATTGTTTGTTCAGTAGTTTTCATTTGTTTGGTTTGTTTATAGAAACATCAAAGAATTTTTTAGTCGAAATTACAAAATAATTTTATGTCATGCCCATTTTAAGATGGTGGTGTTGTCTCTGATCGATTCATTTAGTCTTCACTCCATCAGTTGAGGGATTACATCATCCATCAAGGAGTATATTGCTTTGATTTATGACCTTTCCTTGTGAAAAAGCTATAAAAGGAAAAAGTCATTATAGTGTACGTGACAAAGCCTTTTTTTCTGCTTAAAAAGTAAATAGTTCAGCTTGATGTTCAAACTCTTTCAAAATTTTTATATTGTTTTGTAATCCCTCAGCTTAATCAAAATTTGCCAGACAATTAAAAAGTCTGTCTGGATAAAATTGAGACTGCAAACTGTCAATGAGGTTAAACCTACTGGGTCCTTCACTATTTACATTCTGATTGTTTTAATCCACACAGCCCCAATCTCAAAATTACTGATTGTGAAATTTTCTTTTAGTATTAGTTCTAAACATTTGATGGTATACCAGGGCAATACCTGTATCTCTTACGTTACATTTTATGACTCGGAGGGTTTTTGTCCACGTCACCGTTGAGTGTCTGCTTCTGTTCATATTGTATTGGCTAACAAAAAGGATTAATGAATTCTAAAATCATTGTCTTTTATATTGGCATGTATATTTGCAAAAAGAGGACAAAGTTGGCTTTTGACAGAGCTCATTATAAATTCAATATCAAGCTTGTTTGATTTCAGAAAAATTACGATCTTTTGATTTCAGAAAAAGCATTCATCACTTTGAGACAGCTGATGTTTATTTGTTTGTTTGTATTTTTCATACTTGGTTTGTTTGTTTTTTATTAATTTTTAATTACACCTGGGTAAAAAAAATTGTGGTGTTAAGACTTGCCGTTTATGATTAATGATTTATCATGTTGAAGGAAATAAATTAAGGAAAAAATATATTTGAGGCTTGAAAAAACTCCAGCTTCCAGCTCTTTCCTTCCAATTCCAGCTTCTCTTTGAAATGTCTTGCCTTGGCCATTGCCCTTTGGGCAAGTGAGCATGGAAAGTTACTTGCTCAGCAGGAAATCTATTAATTATTTTGTGCAGGACTTCCAGACGGGACATCTTATTTTAACAGCGCGTACTAGATAACTTGTTCTTGAATTAATGAAGAGAAGCCTGAGTTTGTTACAAATAAAATATAATCACGGTTTAGAATAATTATTATTAGGCTCAAGTTGCCCTCTGTTTAACAGAGCTTAGAGTGACAAGCAGTATACAGTATGTATGTCTACTTTCCCAAAATGGGATTGTTCAGTCCATCAAAGGTTGTCACTCCACTCCCCTGAAATATTTGTCAGGTTACCCTAAGTGGACACAGGTTCCACGTATGAGAAAAAAATAATTAAGTCTTGCAAAAGAACAAAGACAAGCCCACACCTCTGGAACCAGAGTCCAAATGAATAAAGTTATCATTAGGCCCTGCACCTTTACTGTGTTTGAGCCAAGTGGCCCATAGGAGTATTGCTTCTCCCCCTTGGATGGGATGCAAGTCGCCGGTACCCATTTATACACCTGGGTGGAGAGAGGAACTGTGAGAGTAAAGTGTATCGCCCAAGAGCACAACTCAGCGCCCCAGCCAGGGCTTGAACCCAGGCCATTCGAGTTGAGCGCGCTAACCAATACTGATGGTCACCACCCCTCCCCCTGCACACCTCTACTAGGGTGCTAAAGATGCTAAAAAATATATTTATTTAAAATATAAAAATGGTTTAAAAAGATATAAAAATAATAAAAAGAATATTTAATTTTTTGTCTCCTTTGGGGTTTTTTTAGAGAAGGGTGGTTTTTGGGGGGGAAAATTTTAAATTTTTTTTTTTTTTTTTTTTTTTTTCCCCCCCCGGGGGGAACCCGGGCCGTAACCCTGGGGGGGGCGCTTTTTTTTTTTTTTTTTTTTTGTGGAAGAAAAAATAAAAAAACCCCAAAAATTTTTTTTTTTTTTTTTTTTTTTTTTTTTTTTTTTTTTTTTTTTTATAAAAACACAAAAAAAAAATAAATATATTTACATTTTCTACCTTTTGTCTGTTTCTTTTACAGATTGATGAAATAAAAGAAATGGCACGACAAGTAGCAGCACTTCCAAAAAAGACATTTGAGCTTTATCGTTCAAAGAAAATACTTTCTAGTGGTGATCATCCCCTTTTCGCTCCAGGAAGTAATCAAGTCTTAGCGAACAAATTAGGCACAAACTCTATCAACAGGACAGCTGCTATATGTACTGTACAGAAAGATTTAAGTGTTCCTCAAAATCAAGTGGAAGTTCTTAGTTTTGTAGATACAGTAATAGACAATGAAACAAAACCAAAAACAGGAAATAAAAAGAAAAGAAAGTCTAAGAAAGGAAAATCAGCAAATGCTTCTCAAGAACATTCTGTTACTAATGGTACAGCAGGGGAACAAGTCGCAAATAATTTGGACATGAAACACAAGGTCCTTGCCTTGGAAAATTGTACTCCTCTGTGTGTCAGTATGAATACAAATTTAGTAGCAGACATTTCGACTGGAAGAGAGTTGGATATGGTACAAAATTCCAAGTCAAGTGGAATGGATTCGAGGTCTTGTGGAAGCTCTTCCCCGAATGACAGTGGGATTGTGACACCTGATTCAGGACTAGGTAGGGTTCTTATTGAATAATGACATTTCAAAGTAATGTTGGAAAGACATTAAGTGGGCGTGCATTCCCCCTAGAGAAAAAATGAGAAACATTTTGCGGGAAATGAGAAAAGAGTTGGCAACTTACTTTTGAGTTGCACTGTCTCCACCTGCCACCTTTCAGTGGCACTCATTCTTTCCACGGTCTACTTATAAGGGTCCCGAAGGGGCCCGGTATAAATCCCATTTTCCCAGTCCAAATTTTGCCCAAATCCCATTTCCCACCCTGTTGGTTTCCCAAATTTTCAAAATTGTAGTCCCAGTTCTATTGTTTTTCTGTCTATGATTCCCATTCCCAGTGGCCAAATCCCAGTCCCAAATTCCATTTTCCTAGTGAAAATTTGCCCAAATCCCAGTTCCCATTTTACCACTTCAGGCCTCTCAATATCCAAAATATTATTGAAAACTGACAAGTTTCTTTAAACCGTGTTCAGTAGAAAGTTTTGGGGTAAATTAAAGACCAGCAACAATGCCTTGAAACTATCTCTACTGCTCAGTTCTTTGATAGCTCAGTAGTTGGACAAACAAGGCTACAGAAATGATTCCTAATTACTTGAGAACCACTGTCTTGTAACTAAATACAGCACAGTGGGGTAAAGGTTAGGTACAGTCAATACAAAGTACATAGAGTTTAATGAGGTATGCCTTTATATCTAATTGATTGGAATTGAGAATAGACAATTCAACACCATTCTATCTACATTGTAACGTTTTGTCCAACCAGACAAAACAGATTTAAAACCTTGATGGCACTTGGCAGGCATTGCTTAAGGACTTAGCTTAATTCATGATCATGGTGTTGGCCTAGCTCATCGTATCCTGGGGGAGTTAGTATTCTGCTTTAAGTGTCATGTTTTGGAAACCAGAAATAAGAGGCATTCTGATGACTCTATGGGCTTAATTTACTGATTGTCACTCTTGTTGTTAACATGAGCATTTTTTTTGTACCAGGATCATATACTTCACCAGTTTTCACCAAAGAACCACCGTTTGGATTTCCACCTTCATCTCAAAAGCTTTTGGAATCTGCCTTAGGTCTCTTACCACATGTTGCACTTGAAAAGGACAATTCATCCAGCAATGCAGACACTTCAAAAACTGTTAAAAACCATCTTCATCAATCTGAGGACTCTGGTAGCGACCAGAAAGAAGGAGAACAAAATATTCCCAATCTTCAGGCATCTAAAACCAATAAAAATGATGTGCCAAAGCAAGAGATTGTGGAGAAGAATTGTAATGCACATGATATTGAAGATGATCCTATCAGTGACATTTCGGACACTAAAGAAGAGTGTAAAGACTTTGTTGTGATCGAAGGAGACTCTGTGGATGGAGATGTTTCAAGTTCATCTGCAGTCGAAGAGGAGGGAGGCTGGCAGTCGCAAACCAAAAGATCGCACCGTAAAAAGAAGAAAGAGCTTGCAGCAAGGGCATGGCGGGAAAAGAATCACATGGAAAGATTTCAAAGAAAAGATTTTCATAAACAGCAGTCAGATAATCAATTTAGGAAGAATCATTATCGCAGAAAGTCTGTGGATGATAAAAAGAATATTATTAAGACATCTGAGAAAAAGTTTCAGAGCAATGAAAACAAGCATAGTACTGTTTTAGTTGAATCTTCAGTAATGAATTCAAAAATGGATGGCCAGTTACAGGCCAAAACTGACAAAGAAAGTGAATCAAAGGCCGGCAAAGGACCTTTGCCTTCTGATAAAAAGCTTGTGTCTCAGAAGTAGACATCGCCAATGCCAAAAGTGCTTTCTTACAGAGATGTGTTGCTCAAGGCCAGGAGTAAAGGTAAGGTTCAAAGAATAGTTGAGTCTTTGATTGATGAGCATGGTTGCAAGATGATTGCATGTACAAAAAAAAATAATCCTTTGGTTTCAATTTCTATACACTGCAGCTTAAGGTCATTGCCCTGAAAAAGAACTGAACACAATTTTTTAACCAAACTTCTCCTACTGGTTTATTACTTTAAGGGAACTTAAATTTTGAAATAAAAAAGGGGGTCACCAGATTCGTTTAGGAGCAGGAAGACCTTGTATATTCCATATAATTCCTTTAAAATTCCTCTGCGAGTACTAGCAAGTCACGTTTTTACCGATAATTTATTTTTCAAACACAAGAATTGATCTGTTTTTATTTTACAGAAAGATTTGATCGTTACACCCAAAATATGAGAAAAAATTGATAGGTCACCAGACTCGTTCGGAAAGCGACATTTTACTTCTCTCGCGGACTAAGCCACATAGAAAAAAGCCGCCATTTTGTTTATGTGCGCGCGCTCGCGCGCGCTTATTACCCGTAAAATTCTGCGCAGTAAGGATGCGCAATGCAATACAGGGCAATGACCTTAAGATCATAACATGTCAGTCCACTCTCAAGATGGCCTAGAGACAGCCATTTGGAGAACTTTGTCAGAGTATTAAGCATAAACACTGTCTAATGATTTACAGAAAAATCCAGACTTCTTGAACCCTTGGTTTCTCAAAACTCTCAAATTCTCGAACCAATTTTTGTTTCCCTTGGATAGTACCGGTACTTCTCTGTAATTTTATCCCCCTGATTTTTCAAGGTAATTTTCGTTTCCCCTGGAGGTTGGAGAAACCGGAATTCTACTGTATTTGTTTCATTAAATTGTTTCTTTTGGGAGAGCAGCTTTTAAGCAAGGCAAAAAAGTAGCAATTAATGGCCAGCAAAAAGTTCACGTGCCTTGAAACTATCTCTACTGTTCAGTTTTTTGATAGCTTAGCAGTTGGACAAACAAGGCTACAGAAATGATTCCTAATTACTTGAGAACCACTGTCTTGTAACAAAATACAGCACAGAGGGGTAAAGGTTAGGTACACTTGGTGTCTGAGGTGCGATTAGTTCATTACACTATTAGGCAATGAATTGTCATGTTATATTTAACATTTCAAGTAAAAAAATTCACATTTCCATTGTGCTGTAGCAGAGCCTACTGAAAGTAGTGACAGCGGGGTAGATGCTAACAGTGTCAGCTCCTGTGAAATGAGCAATCTGCAGCAAGAGGCGCCAAGGGACTTGTTCAACAAACAGCAGTGTGTTGATTACTTACAAAAAGGTAAGTGTAAATCATCTAATTTATTACTGTCGATTGCATCTACCTGTGAACGCACGCGCCAAAAACATGTTTTCAAATGATGTCAAACGTCAGCGTTTCAGGTGTCAAACTTTGAAGTTTAGCAGTTCGTAACGGCAACTTTCGCGCCAAAAATTCAACACATTCCGGTTTCAAAATGGCGGAAAGATTAGATATAGAAACTTCTTCTGAGAAACTGATGCTGATCTTGTCGATATACATACACAGGTTCACTTGAATCATTTCTAGTGTAAAGTTTCGCCCGTACTCAGTGTTTATATTGAGTATTTTGAGTGCAAAAGTTCGCGTTTCGCTCAGCTAAACTTCACAGTTTGACAGCTGAAACGCTGACGTTTGACGTCATTTGAAAACATGTTTTCAGCGCGTGCGTTCACAGGTAGATGCAATCGACAGTATTTTTAAATCTCTTGTCAACATTTTAAAAATGCCACCCTCCCTCTTTCTGTAAGAGGCGTGGTGGCCTAATGGTTAGTGCGCCGGACTCTGGATCAAGCAGACTAGGTTCAAGTCCTGGCCAAGGTCATGCCAGTGTGTTCATTGTGTTCTTAGTGCCTCTCTCCACCCAGGTGTATAGATGGGAACCAGTGAATTAATGTTGGGGGTTAACCATGCGATGGACTAGCAACCCATCCAGGGGATAGTAGAAATACTTGTAGTGGCTTAATGCTACAGAAACCGGGATAACTCCAGCCTGATGAGCCACTTAGCTTGACAGCAGGCTTTACCTTACCCTTCCTCTTCCTAATAAGCTCCTGTGCGGGGGTCATCAATCCTTAAAACGCCCAGTGGCACATGGGGCGGGGGGTAGCGAGGGAAATAATCAAATTATCTGAAAAACTGTGAACTTACCGGTAGTGTAAACAGTGTACCTGAGTTGAGTTCATAATATTTATTTTTCGAATGATGATAATTATTAACATTTTGGACTGTTTAATACTTTCAACTGTTTATGGTAGTATCTTCAATATCATTTCTTTGGAGTTTAGATGCATATTTAGGTTATTACTCATCATTAATGTTTCTTATTTCAGCTTGGAAGAAAGTTATGTCCAATGCCAAGCAGGGTGAGTACATGAGACATTTACTATGATAGAAATTTTATGCAGGGATGTCCCTAAGGGCTGGCTGCCAGCTAATTTCACCTGCTGAAAGGGAACTTAAATCTGACTGAAATTTGACATCAAAACAAAAACTTTGGTAAATGTTAATGGTTGCCAAGGCAAGAAAAGCCAGCCGGGCTTGTTGATGAGCCGGCTTAGTGTTTTCTTAGCTTCATCCCTGTATATAGCAATTATTGACCTGGTTTACACTAGAGTCAGTCTCAGAAATAGTGACAGAGTGCATACAAACTCTACAAATTGCAATCAGAAGAATGTAAGGATCAGAAAATTTTCTTTAACTTACATCTAACACTTCCAGTTATTTGTAAATTGAAGTATTATTTATTTTTGGACAGTCACTTGCATTTCTGCCTATGAATTGCAAACCTGAGCACTTGTGAGTATGGATACTCTGTATATTGAGTTTGGAACCGAAAGGTTAAAATAGTTTTATTCTCTGTCTCCTCAGGTCTTGTAATTAACTTCAGTGTGGATTCCGATCCAGTTTTGTGTGAGCAAAAGCGTAAAAAACGTGCTGGTGGTGCCTCTTCAAAGCAACAGTGAGAGAACAAGTGCTGTTCTGGTCAAGTTAGCAATTTATCTTCACAAGAACACCTTCAAATGGTATTCGCTGACCTTTGCACTTGGTTTCAGAAAGAATGTAGAGGTTCATTGTTTACATCAACAGTTAATTTAGTATCTTTAGTTAGTATTCAATACTTTTAAAAGGATGCTGTTTTTCAATTTGTTTTCAATTGACAAGGTGTCCAGTGACCTTGATTTATAAGTAACATTAATTAATATAATTATATTTTATTATTATGTGAGCGTGATATTAGAAATCCAAACTGGTGTGAAAATTACGATTTTAATATTATTATTTAAAAGATACCAACAGAACATGAGTTTGAAGTAATTTCTACTTATTAGCTGTCCGAGTGCTCAAAAGCTTGCAGTTTGGCAAATAACTCATGACAAGAAATTAATATATGAAATGCAAAAGCAAAAAATTTCAGAATTAAGTACAATAGGGTGCTTATATTCGCACACTTTTGTTTGTTTAATTTTTTGAGTGAGAAACAATGGTATACCTGGGAAAACATATCATTTTCAAATAGTTTCTTTTTTTCAGTCTTGCCCAGGTTATCAGCAACAAAGTGTCTCTAAAAATAGATGTAAATTCTTTAAATTTGGAAAGGGACTTCTCACCATTACCTTGAGGAAAGATCTGGGCTATTAAACAAGACAAAAGCTCTAAATGAGTGAAGTATGAAATTTTGCAATTTCCCTTCCACAGGAATATCACTTCAAATGAAACTTTTAGACAAAAAATATTGTAAATAACTTTTGTTTCTTTTTGCACCAGTGGGCAGTGTAGCAAAACTTGCATAGAGCATATCGCCAATTGATGCAAAAATAGGCAACAATAAAACTACAAGTGTTTTACAATGTTGGCAGGTTACCAAAAACAAAACAAAACAAAAAATAAAAACAGCTGGGAGGGAAATTGAATAGACAGGGACAGAAGCTGATCCAAAATTACCTTTTTACTCCGAGAACATTATTTTCCACTTCTTTTGTTAAAAAAAAAACTCTGGGCTTTAAACAAAATTTGTCACAGTATGCATTTGAATAAGTTTGTACAGAAATACCACCTAGGCCATAAAGAGTGTTTACCCAAAAAAATAGTTCGATTAATGTGACATAATTTGACTTGGCTATGCAGTAAAGCTTTGTGAAATATTGAATTAAAATGTGTATATATGTTTGGAAAGGAGTATAAGAGTTGTGCAGCAGCTCAAACTTATTTCTAAAGAAAGAAAGAAACAGATCAATAGTAGAATATTTCCAGCCCCTTTTGTTGTGCATCTTTACTTCACGAGAAAAACTCATAATTATGAAATTGAAACATTACAACACCTTGTGTGTCTTAAAAAATTATGTTTAAAAGAACCCAACAAAAAATAACCAAACGATTATTATTTTTATTATTTCTTTCTCGTGTGTTGGCAATTATTGCATGATTCTCCCCAATGGGAATTGCAGACAAAATTGTTTGGTCAATGAGTCAATGAGTTTCTATTCAGAATGATTTTCATACTAGTAGAAGGTGTGAAGTCTAATTACTAATAAGTAGTTTGAGAAATTGATTTCAAGCTGTGCTTGAGTATTTTGTTAAGTTATTTATAGCACCTTTAGACAACACAAAAGCTGAAGTTCAAAACCCAACTAAAGATCGCGTTTTTAGCTGCTGTCAATTATAATTATGGCAACAGCCAGCAAACCTTGAAAAACAGAAACAAACGAAATGGATCAAAATCTACAAATCACAACCGACAAACTTGACCTTTTAAACCGGTTGAAGTGCACATTCGTTTCCAGAGAGGTCACCTTGATGATTGACAGCAGTGAAAAACGTAACCGTTTACTTGAGCAGAGTTCGTGTGTTATTGAAAGGTGCAGTAAAGTTTGTAAAGGAGATGAGCGGTATTTAAAATCGAAACAGTTTTTTACTGTCATTATTGGTGTTTTCTTTGACATCAATTGCCATAAAACTTCTATTTGGTCAGTAAAAAAAAATTCTTAAAAAATATGAAACTGCAAGGTTAGTATTATTTTTTGGTAAAACAAAATTTAGACTTAAAATTTTTTATACTCACCAAAGCGCTTGTAAAAAAAAGGGATAACGCACGACTTTTTTATCCTTGTGCATTTGGCTCCTTAAATACCATATTATTTTTATGAATTCTGTTTTTGATCAGTGATCATTTTGGGTGTAAACTAATATTACAATATCCTGGTTTCCAGTTATTCTATTTACATTTAAGCATGTAACAATCATTAATATGGGTATTTTTATTCCTAATAGAGCAGCTATCAATAAAGCTCCTAACTTCATATGTATTATAAATATTGTGGTCCAAAACTAAACCTGGGAAAGTAACTTAAATCAGTTGAAACAACCCTTTTATCACGTTTGGTGCTGGTATAGCTAAAAGTGGCGAGCTGTCTTGCTTTCCAGGTATTGTCATAAACATATTCTATTGATCTTATAGGGTCTACCTTCTAAGTGTGTCAAAGTACACATCTGACAAGTTTTATTAATGTTCAACATAGAAAAAGTTGAAAACTAATATATACCTCTTAGTCTACAACAATTATTCCATAGTCATTGACTAGTGTTTTATTGAACCACCTTCAACAGCACGATAGATACTACATTACATTTAGTTACTAATGGAATTTCTTTAAGCGGGAAAGGGTTTTAAGTCATAACTTAAGCAGGTGAAGTGTAACCTTATTTTCACTGTAGTTGTAATTTTCCATGGTTGAACTTCTGCCCGGAAACGTGCATGTTTCCATTCAGGGTGCTTTTATACTCATTGCTCTTGTGAAATTGCATAAGAGATGATATTTAATTTAATTAGAATCATTGAATGTTTGAACAATGTGTAGCTTTGCGACAAAAAAAAACATTGGTGACTTTCAATTAAAAACATATTAGTTTGTATGAACATCCACATTGTTTGTGTTTTTTCTTTTTTCGGGAGTGCAATAGTAATATTTCGGTCGCCTTTGCCTGCGTAGCTGGCGGTATTGTTGGGTATTAAAAGCGCCCACCAGAAAGCGGTGACAACGAGCGGCGCAGCTCGTTGTCGCGGCTTTGCCACTTGCTGGTGTGCGCTTAGCCTGCGAGAGCAGACTCCGGCCGTCGCTTCTCTCCGTGATATTTTTCGGCGGAGAGAAGCGACGGCCGGAAATGCGTCTGCTCTCGCAGGCTAGTGTGCGCTTTACAACGCTTTTTTTAAATACGCTTTAATACCCAACAATACTGCCAGCTTCGCATGCTAGGTCGCCTCAGTGACGTCATTTTTACCACCCGTTCCCTGAACGCACTTGGTCATCACTACCCCCACTGCACAGGCTTATTCGAGCGTATGATTCAATTTTCCTCTCCCTGTGCACACCGGTGGGAGGAGGGAGTGATTGCGACTAGAAATAGGAATGACAATTCCCCTTAGGTGAACGGCGAATTTTCGTTTTTAAGTCCCGGCCATATTTACAACTTGCCCTATTAATTCCAACTTGTTTGAAAAGAGGAAAGGGTGGCAGCAAATATAGTGCATTTGTATACAGTCTATGCATTAGGACCATAAACTCTTTGTGCGTGAGTTGCCGAGTGGATCACGGTGCCCAGTGAGATTGCACACTGCTTTGCACCCGCAAAAAAAGATAACGACGCAACGAAGGCTATTTAAGCGTCGTACAGTCATAAAAATGTTAACCCTTAACATGCTAAGCGCGGATTATTCCGGAATTTGGAGGAATGGCCATTCTGCCACTTATGACGTCACCAATTTACACGACAGCAGATTTTTGTGATTTGCATCTTATAGAGCTAGGATAGATCTTTCCACAGGACTATCCATCTTCAATATTGACTGCATTCCGACAGAGCTAATCGAAAAAAACACGATCAGTTTTTGGTGTAAAATTGGTGCTAAAACAGGCCAAAATACCCGTACTTGATCATGACCTCCTTTCCAGGGTTTTCCATTGATTCAGATCAAAACTTTTCAGGCCAGTAGAAGGGGTGCACAGAGTAAAAGATAGAGAGAATAAGAAAGCAGAGAAAAACGAAAAGGAAAGGAGCAAGGAAACAAATCGGAAAGGTTCAGCAAAAAAAAAAACCGGAAGTCCAAATTTTGGCTTATGCGCATGCGCCAAAGTAAAATATTGTACATTTTTACATGGAAATTTCATCAAAATCTTCCTGCATTGTCAGGAGTGCATTTTTTAGCGAATTTAGAGAACGTTTGGACCGTGGAGCCAAGAAAATCGATTAACGGTTAAAAAAACGCGTTTTTAGGAATAATTTCAGCATATTAAGGGTTAAGAGGATATACCCGGCACGTTTTATGAGGTCCGAATAGGCGTAGAGATTTTCGTAGAGCTCTACGCTTCTTCTTAGTACAGTTCTCACAGATAAGACAGTAGCTCTTGAAAATGCTTATAGCCGTAGATTAGTACAGGCGTTTTCATTCTAAACTTTTTGTTATCAATGCTTTACGTTTTCTTTCTAAACTCTTCACTTCAAAGTTCTATGTTTTCATTCTAAACTCTACGGCTCTACGGCTCTACGTTTTCATTCTAAACTCTACGCTTCTACGGCTCTACATTTTTATTCTAAACTCTACGCTTCTACGGTTCTACATTTTTATTCTAAACTCTAAGCTTCTACGGCTCTACGTTTTCATTCTAAACTCCACGCTTCTACGGCTCTACGTCTTCATTCTAAACTGTACGCTTCTACGGCTCTACGTTTTTATTCTAAACTCTACGCTTCTACGGCTCTACATTTTTATTCTAAACTCTACGCTTCTACAGCTCTACGTTTTCATTCTAAACTCTACGGCTCTACGGCTCTACGTTTTCATTCTAAACTCTACGGCTCTGCAGCTCTACGTTTTCATTCTAAACTCTACGGTTCTACACCTTAACGTTTTCATTCTAAACTCTACGGTTCTACACCTTAACGTTTTCATTCTAAACTCTACGGTTCTACACCTTAATGTTTTCATTCTAAACTCTACGCTTCTACACCCTTACGTTTTCATTTAAACTCTACGGTTATACGGCTCTACGTTTTCATTCTAAACTCTACGGTTCTACGGTTCTACGTTTTCATTCAAAATACCACAGTTCTACGGCTCTACGTTTTTATTCTAAACTCTACGCTTCTACGGCTCTACGTTTTCATTCTAAACTGTGCGCTTCTACGGCTCTACGTTTTCATTCTAAACTGTGCGCTTCTACGGCTCTACGTTTTTATTTTTAACTCGAGGCTTCTACCACTGCTCCATTTTCATTTTAAACTATGCGGTTTTGCAACTTTAAGTTTTCATTGTAAACGCCACGCGTCTACAGCTCTATAATTGCAAACTTAACGGTACCCTTCAACAGGTCTTCTTTTTTTATTAAAAACTCTACGCTTCTACGGCCCTATGTTCTTATTCCGTACTATTCCAACCTGTATGCTTCTATGGGTCTACATTTTCATTTTAACTCGACACGTCTACGGGTCTACATTTTAATTCTTAACTAGAGCTACGCTTCTTTAACTCTACGTTTACATTCTATTCTTCCTTGTGTAATACAAATGAAAATTTATTTTGCCCGTTCTCAAACCTTGTGTTTATTGCCAAATAACTTCGTTTTATCGTCAATATAAAATGAAGTGCTGTAAAAGCGTACAGTTTAGAATGAAAACATAGACTTGTAGAAGTGTACAATTTAGAATAAAAACGTAGACTCGCAGAAGCGTACAGTTTAGAATAAGAGCGTAGTCTCGTAGAAGCGTACAGTTTAGAATAAAAACGACTTGAACCGCAGAAGCATACCGTTTACAATAAAAAGTAGACTCGTAGAAGCATATACTTAAGATTAATAACGTAGAGCCTTAGAAGCGTACAATTAAAAAGTAAAACGTAGGACCGTAAAAGCGTACAGTTTAGAATGAGAACGCAGAGCTGTATAACGTTGTATAATAATATGCGTACCGTTTATAAAACGTATAGCCGTAGAAGCGTATAGTTTAAAATGAACACGCAGGTTTGTTGAAGTGTCCTTTACGTTGTGTACTTTATACTCTACGCTTCTACAGCTCTACGCTTTCAAGAGTCGTAGACGCGTAGAGAATGAACATTGACGTACAGAAGTAAGCTTGTAGAAGTGTACTATACGCTATGTACTTAACTCTACCCTTCTACGGCTCTACGTTTTCAGTTCATTCTAAACTCTACGGTTCTACGGCTCTACGTTTTCATTCTAAACTCTACGCTTCTACGGCTCTACATTTTCATTCTAAACTCTATGCTTGTACGGCTCTACATTCTCATTTTAAAATCTACGCTTCAACGGCTCTACGTTTCATTTTTAACTCTCATTTTAAACTCGCATGATTTCCAGAGCTACCCACTTATGGATTAGGAATCATGGAATGTGTAGAAGCGTACAGCTCTACAGAAATTTCTACGCCTATTTGGACCTCCTAAAACGGGCGCCACTTGTAAGAGGACAGGTCAAATTTCTTCCTAATCCGCTTTCTTCACGTAATTGCAATTTGTAGAGCAAAAGCAACCTGAATCGAGCAAAATTTTGCATGATTTAGGATTTTAGGTATTTTAGCTTATTAAATAGATTCCTGTCGTTTTCAGTTTCTTGGCAGCAATAGGCCTTATGCATGATAACGTCATATGCTCAAAATTCACCACCAAGCCTCGTTTACGCGAATTACTATCAACCCTCTGCCACCTTTATGCAGTTTTCACGTGGGTATTCTTTTCAACTTTGCTGCTTTTCATGATAAAATTTACAGGTTTACACCTCGAAAGTGAGGCTTGGTGGTGAAACTAGCCAGTCTGACGTAAACATACATAAGGGCTATTGGGTAAATGCTAAAGTCAGTGCAATGTTTATTCTTAGTTGGGAGAGGGGGTATAACAAAACACTTAAAGACTGGCCACACGGAAAACAATTTGTTTCCCCTCGACCCTCAGGGCCTTTCATTTTATATCCACCATCCGCCTCTTACGAGCTGTTTGTTTGTCCCACGAGTTTGTTGTCGAAGAAAAAGGCGAAATGGTTCAAAAACCATTCCCACGACAGAGTCAACGCAAAGGTGTCAAGAAGCCCGCCAAATGCAACACAACGCCGCGGCGGGCGTCGAACAGTGATCTGATTGGCTGGTTCGAACTTAGGGCTACTGACACACGAGCTCGTACACTGCATACCTGCATTTGACAAAAACTTGCAAGGAAAAATCGCGCATTTATCCACTTGGTAAACCAGGATCACGCAACTACGGCTACATCCACGCAAAAACCCGCGCAATTTTGCGTGTATTCTCGCGGTTTGTGACGTCGAAGATGGCGCAATTTGTTCTTAAACAAGAAGCTTGAGAAGCTTGAAAAGCTTAAAATCGGGCGCTTAATAATTAGCTATCTGTTTTGACTTGAAAGGCAGGGTACAGTACAGTAAAAATCACTGCAAAAACAGTCACTTAAACCTATTCAGGCCGGGGGGGGGGGGGGGCTTTTGAGGCCCTCGCTGACTTTTGACGCTTATAACTTTTTCAAGATTCAACCAAACGCTGCCAAACTTTGCGCGTTTATCGAAAATTTATCTCGCAATAATTTGGTAGGATTAGTTATTGTGCCAGTAACTTGAAATCACCATAGCAACGTCATTTTGACAGCCTTTTAATAAAGGCGGGGTTTTACCTGAAGACCAAGTTTTCCAACGCTTTAGGTGGCTGACGCATTTCAGTATTTTCCCAGTATACAACTCCTAATCAGGTACTATTGTCAAGAAAATGATCACAACTTATTGACCAATGATTAGGTATTTGTTTCATACCATTACTGTAATAGAAACTGGTGAAGAATAGTAGTACTGACCCAAAGTATAAGGGCTGGAAAACACTGAAAACCATTTCAGCCGCGTTTCAAGGAATCCAAAAAAGCTTTACTTATCCCATATATATATGTTTTGCAGTATTTTGTTAATTTTTGAACGATTTTGGGGGATGTCTGGGAGGCGATAGTTTTTCTCAAAGGATTAGTAAAATGTAGACAAATAAGAAATATTGAAGATTTAATGTGATTTTAAAATTTGAATTTGAAGTTAAAAATTGGTGGACGGACACCAAACAGTCTCCTGACAACCCGGAGTGCTCTTGCGAGGGGGTCAACTGTTTGAAGGTGTTTCCATTCTTTTTATTCAATCCCTTCTTTAAATCTCTTAAAGTTCCATTCAAATTCAGGTAGAACCCCATCTTAATTTTTGCTCTTGTGAGAAAACAACAGAAGTCAAAGGTTGCGTGATATAACCAAGCATGGATTTTAATTCTCCCTCCCTTTCCATCTCCTTAGCCTTTCACCCCCACCTGTCCCTCCCTTTCTACTCTCATTCAATTTAATGTTTGTTTAAATTTCCTAACCAATTAATTATCGTACTAATCTGTGCCAAGCAATCAGATAATATCAGAAATTTGCCTTAATTTTGATCTCCCATTCCAAGACCTTGGAGTATAAACCGCTAATAAAACAAAACACACTGATAATAATTCTCTGAGGTTATACGCCTTGCAGTATTAACGTACTAACAAACTTGATAACAAGCCCCATGTCGTACTAAGGATTTTTACTGATCAACATAGAAAATGAGTTCACAATGGTTTGTTCCCAAAACGTTTTTTACTGTACAGAGGGTCTGTTTATTGACCTGTAACTTGTATACCGTATTGAAAAATTCAGAACGAACTGACTTCTGCCCGCTACCATACAGCCGTTTACTGGCAGTCTTTGAAAATCCTGAATTTCGTCAAAATGAACCAAAATAAAGTTTTAAAATTTCCTTTATCAATATGGTTCTTATCTTTTTATTCAATTCTATAAACTGCTTTTATGCAGTACTGTCCACAAAGATTTCAATTTCCTCAAAGTTTCGGGACAAATGGATACAAAATATTTCGTGCAGAATGTAATTTGATTAAGCGAATGTTTTCACGTCTATAAATACTTCAAGCAGTGAATGAAAAACCGTTTTGTTTTCATCGATGAGAACCACTTTCAAATAGTTATGCATAAAAAATAACAATCAGATCAGAATACAATAATTATTAATGTAAGGTCTGACGCTATTATGTCTCGGCAGAGATACTTCTTTTTTGCAAGTTCAAATGTATGCAAATTTCGTGTGAAATGTAATTCGATTTCATTGTCTTGTTTACAAACTCATTCTCAAGAAAGTTGTATTTTCGTGAATAAAACCAATTGGCCTGTTTTGTTTTCCTGATCATGTTTGTCTGTGATTTTTACCAAACATGTGGTCTTTTTTTCGGAACTTTAAGTTGTACAAAAATTCCTATTTTAAACACAGATGTCACTTCCGGAATTTCTCACATAAAATTCAATTGGTATTTAATTATAATTATTCGAAGTTTTCATTTTCAAGTCATCTTTTTATTCGATAGCTTTACTGATCTCGTAAAAAATTCATTCAAGTTCACACCAATACTGTACACTGCCAATGTTTTGCTGATGTCTTGAGAAGTGTCTTACCAACGTCACTAGTCAAATCTAAAATATATCCAAACCAAGTTGTGCAAACATTCTAATCTCTGTGACAGGCGACTTTGACGCCCAACTGTGCGGAAATGAAAATCGACATACTTCTTGCTAAATATATAAAGAATAGTTTTAAAGTGGAGTCCCCCTCAAAAAAATGTACCGCCAGATCACACTGCTATTTGTAGAAACCTGCAAAGCGTCTAGTTTCAAAAGTTTCCCACAAAAACATTGCGTGACATCAATGACGTTACCCCTTTAATTTACAAAAATAGCTTCAACTTGTCAAAGCAACTACAGTTTCACAATGGTGATTATTAGTACTTTACCCCTTAAGCTTTTTCCTCTGTCCTCCCGCCGAAGCAAAGAAGAGAACCAGATTGCAGATTAGCCCAAAAGTCGACCCAGTATTCCTACAACGATTTACTGTCAAAACTGAAATGAAACCGATTGGTCCAGGCTATCCCCGTAATTTTTAGCCGACAGGAGACTATCGTCTAGGACGACCAAAGGGTAAACTATAAATCGGCCACGCCCGATTAACAAAACATGCCGTTATGACGCCGGAAATCCAGCTCACGCATACTATACCCCGTGACTCACGCAAACCTCCGACTTACGTGCTACTACAGTCATTCCTTTCTAAACATTTTTTTTTGACCACCACAGTACCTTTCTACCCACCTGTTTTAACCTTTCAAAAATTAGAGCGTTCGAAACTAAATAAGATCCGTAATCACAAACAACATACAGCCGTTTACCAGCACTCTTTAAAACTCCTGAAACCCTTCAAAATCAGGCAAAATAAATCTTTGAAATAACCTTTATCAATGGTTCTTATTTTTTATTCAGTTCTATAAAATGCCTTTCATACACTACTGTCAAACAAAAATTTCAATTTCCTCAAAGTTTCAAGACAAAAGAATAACAAATATTTCGTGCACAATGTAATTTGATTAAGCCAATATTATCACGTCTAAAAATACTTCAAGCAATTCAGTGAAAACCCGTTTTTTTTTTCGTATCAACGAAAACCACTTTCGAATAATCAATACATGAAAATAACAATAAGATCAAAAGGAAGAAAGGAACCTTTCTAATTATTTGAAGACTTTCAAAGCCGTGATATTATGCATCCAATCCGCGATAAAATTTAATTACAACAAAATCCAAGTTCTCATTTTGAAGTCCATTTTTTTCAGTTGATACCTTTATCCAACTTGTGAAAAATTCCATTCAAGTTCCTATTAATACTGTACATTCCCAATGTTTTGCTCAGGTCTTCAGAAGCGTCTTACTAACCAAATCTAAAATAATTCCAAAACATGCTGTACAAACATTCTACTCTTTGTGACAAACGACTTGACGACCAATTGTTCAGAAATGAAAATCGACACAGTTCTTGCTTAATAAAAAAAAAGTTTTACGGCGGAGTCAGGCTCAAAAAATATACCGCAAGATCACACCCCCATTCATAGTCAGAAACCAGCAAACCATCTAGTTTGCTAAAAAAAAAACACTGCGTGACATCAATGACGTTACCTTTTTCATTTACAAAAATAACTTTAACTTGTCAAAGTAAGTGCAATTTCACAATGGTGAATATCAGTACAGTATGGGGCCCAGTTCTCGGCCGGGTCCAGTTCTCGGCCACTTTGTGTTTAACGCGTTTTTTCACACTCCAGTTGAATTAAAAGAAAAAGGTATTTCCTTCAAACGATAGACTGATTCATGTGCTTTAAGTATCTTGAGTTTGATCGTTCAATTCGATATAGAAAGCTCACACGTCGAGTTTACGCGGAGGTAGGTGAATTTGCATTCCCGAAAAATTTGTTTGTTTACGGCTCCTTAAAATTCATGGATGTAGTTAAATTCGTATTTTATCCAAAAGCCCCCACCATACGAGCTAATTTTTGGCATGTGAAACGTAGAATAATTCAGCTTTCTGCTTTAGTTAACTTTTCGTTGAACCGTTGTATTTTTTGGTCTTAATTTACTTCGAAAGTTTTTCTTGCGACGTTTGCGTATTTGCCAGTTCTCGGCCACCCTGCTCGCTATCACAGCTTAGCGCTTGGTTTTTAATATCATTTCATCTGCTGCTGCCAGAATGAAAGAAATAAATGTTTTAAAAATAAAGTTCAATCTTATCTCTAAGTTTTGAGCTGACTCTTGTCTTGTCTATTATTTCTACAACACCTAAATCTTTCAAGACCTTTTCACTGCAAAATAAACCATCTAAATGCACGGGTCACACAATGCGTTGCTAGAACCTGCACATAGGCAACTAGGCGCGTTAAAATCCTTCTTTTCTAAAGTAAAACAAAGCCTCATAAAAATAATTTGGAATCGATATAACATAAATAGGTTTACAGAGTGATTTTATGACTGTGAAAATTAATTGAGCATTTTTTTTACAGATAATTACGCACAAGCTTTTTAGTGGCCGAGAACTGGGCCAAGGTGGCCGAGAACTGGGCCCACAAATGGAGCTTCTATTTTTATTATTGCTCGGGCAAATTAATTTTTGACCGGTCGATAGCTTAACACCAAAAAGCTGAATAATGTAGCTAGCTCTGGGAGAAATTTTAAGTTCCTGCGATTCTTCTGAGGTAAGAAATACAAGTTTACGTCAAAAGTGGCCGAGAACTGGGCCCCATACTGTACTTTGCCCCGTAAGCTTTTTTCTCTGTCCTTCCGCCGAAGCAAAAAAACACAACCTGATTACACATTAACCCAAAAGTCGACCAAGTGTGCCTGCAACGATTTCCTGTCAAAACTAAAATGAAAACCATTGCGGTATGCGTCACCCGTAGCGGTTTTGTAGCAACCCCAAGCTATCCCCGTCTTTTTGGCCGCGCCAGGAGACTATGCTCTAGGACGACCAAATGGTAAACTATAAATCGGCCACGCCCGATTAAATAGCAAAATTGTCTTTATCATAGGGTCCACCTGGATTTAGCACTGACGGTCTCCGTCCCCGATTATGGCTCTTGATATGATAATCATATGGGTTGAGATTTTGCTATGGTTTTCCGGGTGCGAAAACTTTTCGGGACTTTGGAAAAACGGGCCCCTGGAGGCAACACTATACCTATTTATTTTTAGATCAAACTGGCAATTTCAAACCAAAACAGGTCAAAAACCACACGCTTTGGGGTGGCACAAACCTATTTAAATAGCTTGCACAGGGAAGTACATTCTCCCCTGTCCTACCCCTTCCCAGAGCGCCAAGTACACACTTGTATTTTGTGTGGTGCGCTGCAAAATCAGGCAAGAACCCGCCTGTTTGATCACCGAGTGGATAACTTAACTCGGTGAACAAAACCTCTGCTATGTGGCTGATAGATTCATTTTATTGTACATTCTCTTGATTAAGATAATAACGTATAGTGGTCTGTTCCAATAAGTCCAGGGATTGGAGAAGGCCAGATGCCTCAGTCACCTGAGTGCTGTAACTTATGTTCGGTTTGCATAGCATGGAGAGCTTAGGGGTGTTGCTATTCCCCTAGTGGTTCGAACGCCGATGCAACATTAAAAGTCAATCGAGATTTTAACTCCCTTGTATAAAATGTAATTCTTTTTTTCACTGCTACTCTTTGGTGTAGTTTGTCATTTGTCTAAGTCAAAATTGATGGAAAGAGAATCTAAATAAAAAACCTTGCCGAATAAATAATCGAAAAACTCAAAATTTACTCTAATCTGAGATTAGCTTAATCTTGCGCTCAAAATTTGCTGAATAAATAGTTACAAAACTCAAAATTCACTCTATTTTAATCTTGCGCCCAGAATTTTTATCTTTTTTTCAGCTTCCTGTTTTTTTTTTTTTTATTGAAGTCTCGCAGGGCCAGCAGAAGGTTGGAAATTTGCCAATCGTGGGCTGACCTCCAAACTTTCCAACGAGTTAAACGTAGTTAACGTAGTAAGAGAAGAAACTGAGCGACAGTATTGTGGCCGCATAGCTCCAATCAGCCTCGGTTCAGTCTCTGGCGGATGTGGTTGATTTTTCTCAGGGCGGAAGAAAATGATATAGAGCTTGGGCCCAAACAAGCAGATCAGTCCCACTGAACAGCATAATATGACAAGAAAACAGCATAGGATGGTCCTGTAGAACCCCTTGGTACCCAAGGCGGTCGGGACGAAAACCGCTCCGCTTATACACACAGTGACCATGCTGAAGGCGATGAATTTAGCTTCGTTGTAGTTCTCGGGAACTTTGCGCACTAAGAACGCTTGGTAAGTGCAGAGCAGGATCAGCGCAGCGTTGAACGTCGCCCAGATCGTGACACCCACTAATGATTCGCCCGCACACTCTAGCGTTACTTCATACTGTCCGTGTGTGACTCTTACGACCTTCTGAGGGGAGATGATGATCCAGATTGCCGCAATAGAGTTCTCCATCATGACGCAGAGCCACACGAATACCAGCTGCCACTTGTTGCTGAGGAAGTACGTTTTTCCCGTGCGCATGGTTTTCATGCTGAAAATTCGCGCGATGCGATTGGTCTTCGTCAAGAGCGAACCGATCACCATGGCGATGCCGCTGCTCATGAGAAACGGGCGCATATGGCAGAAAAGGGATGTCGGTTGCAGAATTAACGTTATAGGAAGGGTATAGCACCAAGCTAGTCCACACAGCAGGATGTAGGAAATTTCCAGGCTTGAAGCCTTCACAACGGGCGTCTTTCTTTGTTTAAACAACGTTACAAATGTTGTAAAAACAGCGCAGATCCCGACTCCGCTAGCGCCCGCTACAGCCATGCCAGCGGGTGTGCTGTAAACTTCAGTCGAACGAATGACGTCACAAAAAGACTTGTCGTTATTGGCTTGTGATCCATCCGGGCAACTCACGCACGCTGTCGCTCCAGATTTGTTAGAGATGCTGTTGCCATGGCAACGTAGGCAGTTCCAACAGCACTCTGGGAAGTGCTTCTTGGGCTCCTTCCAAAACCCTGGTCCACATCTGGGACTGCACCTTGCAAAGGACTGGAGTCCGCTGAAAGGGTGTCGACCACGCAAAACTTTAAACCCCGCTCCCAGATACCAGCTTCCAAGGACATCAAATTGAAATTCTCCGCTGCGATTGTGCACAAAAATAATGTTGTAGTAGGCCCTCGCGCTTCCACTTTCGTCAAATGACACGCGGTGCCCCGTGGGCGACACGAATGACGCGTTTTTTATGTAACTATAAACTTCTGTTTGTACGGTTTTTGAGACGTTGACAAGACAAGTCTTCTTGGAACACCGGTACATGTTATGCAGACCATACGCCACGGCATACACTGCATCTATTGCCGTGCTGGTGTATGATGAATAATCTGTCGGTTCACTCAAATTCAGCAATTTCTCAACGTAGCCCTTATACGCCCGTAGCCAAGGATTTCGTTGCAGGCGTTCGTGAGTGATGTTCCGAAAATAAGCCCTAAACGGTTTGTAAATTCTCAAGTTAGGTTCCACATTGATCCAGTATTTCAATATCTCTTGATTGTTGCGTAAAACCGAGTAAGATCGAGCAAATGCATCAGAGCCAATCCAAATGTATCCAGTCATGTTTTCTTCGCGCGCAATGTTAATGAAATAATCTGCATCGTTGAGTTCAGCAAAGAGCACAATCACCCTTGCCTCGGGATGTTCGCGAATTTTCGAGACAATTTCGCGCACTTTTGCTTTGGGAGTTCTCACAGTGAAGACCACGTCTACCGCGATGCAGATGCGAGAGTGCTCCCGGCTGTTCACGGTTTGCTTAAACGAATCGATTCCGGAGCGACCATATTCCGTATCGGAGGCGACGGTCGAAACGAAATTCCAATCGAATTCTCGGATAATGTCCACCATTGCTTGCGCTTGACGCGTGTCCGATGGAACCGTGCGCAAAAAGTTTTTAAAACGCTTACGGTCGCTTAAAAGACGACTGGTAGACGCGTAGCTTACAACTGGGACGTGAAATAACCCCGCTAGATTAGTAACTGCGATTGTGATCCCGCTATATGCGGCTCCAACGATGGCGACGCCTTTATTTCTTGTGTCTTGCGCGCTCAGTGCCGAAGCATTTTTCAGCGCAGAAGTATTTTTCGCCAATTCGCAGGCTCGAATACTTTCAAAATCTTCCGTGTACATGTAGGCTTCGCGGATAAAACCAAACTGTAGAGATTCTCTTATCGTATGATCAACACTGTTGCAAGTGTCTTTAATATCGACGCCCAGTGTGACACCCGGTAGCAAAGTTTTGTTTTTGTTGATTTGGTCGACAGCGTAAAGAATCGCTTCGGCGTGCTGTAGTCCGCGGAAGTTAAAAGGGCCACCACAATGATGATTGAACTTTCCGTGGGAGTTTTGCGCTGGATCTTCCTCCCTTGTCCCGGGGGGATAATGAACTGGCGCTAGACCATCGAGCATTACGTCTCCTGGTAAGAAAATCCGTGGAGATTGTCTTGCTGGTGGCTCTCCTTTGACTAGAAGAGCACTTACGCCGAGTAGCGCTAAACAACATTCAACAAACATCTTGGATTCGCTTCAAAAAATCGAGCAGCTGTAAAACTCAACAACAACAACAGATCTCAACTCAGGTTTCGATTACTTCTACAATGTTTTTCTGTGCGAAAAAGGTCTATTTTTCCTTCTCCTTCTTGTCCCGTTGTCCAATAGTTTGCCGCGCCTTTTCGCTGTGTCTTGTTTTGCCACAAATGCTCTCCGCGGCCGGCAAAAAAGCAAATAGAAATCTTCCTTTGGAAAAGCCGTTTCTTTGTTCTACTAACCCAAACATGCAGCAAACATATTAATAAAGTGCCTGTCGCCAATGTTTTTCCTAGATAGAGAGATTCATAATCTGACAAGTTATTTTAAATAGAGAAAATCCACAAAAAGAAATCGTACAGATCGCCTCATTAAATGTGTTCCGTTTCCGCGTTTCCGCAGTATGTATACGCACAGAACGACAAATAACACGAATAATAAGACTCGTGTAAATAAAACGAACGGGTTGACATTCTAAAAAGTGTAAGCCTTTTAGGACGTGTATTAATTGACGTAACAAAAGAGCCTTCTGTATAATTTTTCTTACCTACGAGCTATTTCCGTGCGATTTTTAAAAGTATCAACTCAGCAAGGCCTTATATGACTCAAGGTCGCCGGGGTATGCTTTTTCAACACAAATGTTGAAAACTCTAAGTTTCGGAAAAATACAGGCTGGAATCAGCTGGCCCTGTCACTTAAATTGGTTTGGCTAAGATTGATTTACATTTTCGACTTCAAATAAAAGCTTGACAGCCGTGCAAAAAGATGGAATTCCGGCAGGTGTCGGGCAATTATTAAAACTTAGGAAACCCTACCATTTGTTAAAAACTTTGCCATCTACAACGGCTTGTAGACTGTAACAGGGCGAAAACTGCTTTTTTTTATTTTTTAATCAATCATTTGAAGAATATTTATATAATGTATATAAAATAACAAGGAAGGGTTAATGAATTTTAGCTCTATAATTTCCTTTTATCGTGTTATCTGTTTGCACTTTTGATAGCATTTCAAACTTCCTTGGGTTTCACTTTCTAAGTTTATTTTCCTAAGTTTTAATGCAATACACTTCTTAACTTCGCCCATTTCAGAGCACTTACGGCTCATGAAAGTCTTATCTTTCGCCAATAAAAGCAAATTTTGCCGTATTACTGGCAAACGAGGATCGCTACTAATTTAATAGCCTGTCTCTTCTTGACCCCTTTTTGGTTAAATTATGTCCAGGACTGACAACTTAATTAAAAAGAAGTTTTAATGTTTGTTCTAATTCAATGGCAATCACTCGATAATGAAGTTTTATAGAAAGAACGCTCTTTCGAGCGGAGATTAAAAATGCTAAAGTTTATACTTGTCTCATTATGGTTTGATAATGAAATAATATTCTGTGTACATTTGTTCGTTTGCCTGTCTCGTAAATTGAATGTTAAAATTGTCTTTCCCAAGATCCCAGTCTCCCAAGCCCATCACTTCTCACGGTTCTTTATATCGTTTTGTAAAGAATATGAACTGGGTACGAATAAACAAACATAACCAAGTACACCCAAAAAACACAAAGCTTTCAATCCATTAGCTAGGCCAAAACTCCCCAAAACTGCTTTCTTTGGAACGGACAACTTACGGTTATCGACCATTACACTGTGAACTGCATGATTATTACAAGAGCCAAGAAAAACTTTGTTCATAACTCCTTTTCCTATGTAGTGGATCGGTGGCTGACAGGCTATGCATGCACCATAACAAAAACAGCAACAACCTTCATTCACATTCAATCTTACATACACAAACAAATATATGTATAAAAGAATGTTCTTGAAACGGATATACATGACAAAGCTGCAATCAATGGCAAAAATACACGTGCATATCGTCTGGGCCCAACTGTAGTTATACATTTACTTACACCCTCTCATTTGTTTATTAACTTTTTTCTATACATTTTCAGGGGGGGGGGGGGTCGGCTCTATATGAGGATTGGGTTCCTCCCTGCCAACACCTTTTGCAATATTATAGGCTATTCTGCAGATTAAAAAAGGTTCGAGTTCGTCTTTTCAATCGACCTCCTTTGCTCCCCTGGTCGCAGTGATAACTTTGACTTCATAAAATTAAAGTTGAAGTTCGTACACACATACACCAAAATGGAATTTCTGGCGTTTGCGTGAATACAGATTAGCCAGAAATGAAAAATTTTTGCGGCACGAGAATTGTGGAGACTGCGTTTAAATATCTCAGTTAAAGTGAGCATGTGCTTTTTGCTCCCACCCAGATTAAGTGAAAGTAGTTTATTTATAGGTTTCGTTTGTGATTTCGGCAATTTTGCTTGTGCGCGCTCCCAGGGCAGTCTATAGCTCGGACCAAACGAAGATGAGAGTTGATGAGAGTTCAAACTCTCACTCTCGTTTGGCATGGAACTCTCATGCACTTTCATCGACTCTCATGCACTCTCATTGACTTTGAACGTGTTCAAATTTTTTAAAAAGAGTGGATGAGAGTTTGATGAACTCTCGTTCTCGTTTGGCCCGGGTTGATGATAGTTGATAAGAGTTGACGAAATTTCTCATGTGAGTCAACTGTCATCCTCGTTATGCCCGAGCTTATCGAAAATTAGACCGCCCTTGCGTAGCCAATGAGATTGCGAGTTTGCCAAATAGTCGGTCGAACCGGGTTATGCTAATTTTCGTTAGCATATCCCAGCTGCCGTCTATTGGCAAAACGCGCGATCTGATTGGCTACACAGATGCCTATCGGAGCGCGCGCCCAGTTTTTCGCTGAATTTCATCAACAAATCCTTCAAAAAATCAACTCTAGCGATATTGACTGTTCTGTTCTGTGTTATGCTTAAACAATTAGACGGCTCGCTCTCGGTTTCTACCGGCTTTTCTTCGCCCCGAACCAACTATCAGCTGTTAGCATAACCACACTGACCTACTATTGGTAATCGCGCGATCTGATTGGCTACACTGGTGCCTACTATCGATCCTTATAGTTCACCACTAAATTTTCTCCGATTCTGATTGGTTTAAATTGAACACGTGACGCGATAGTGCCCGTCCGCCGGAGGGCACTATCAGCCCATAGTGCCCTCCCGTGAAAAATGCCCGGATCGATAGTGCCCGCCCGTGACTTTTTTTTTGTAAACAAGCTGCCTGCAGACAAAAAACCGAACCAAATTTACTGCATTTAGTGGGTTTCTCGTCTGGTTTTGTTTCGTTTGTTAAATTTCGGCTTTCAATTGAGTTTTTTATCCTCAAAAGTAAAAATAATTCACGTGCGTGTTTTTGTATGTGCGCGCGGAAGAAAATTTAGTGGTGAACAATAAAGACAATAGAGTGTTTCTGTCTCGGAACTATCGGTCTGATAGTTGCCCCTTGGAAATTTGATGTTCTTAAAACTAGCATATTTGCCCTCGAAGCTTCGCTTCTCGGGCTAATATTTGTTTTAAGAACATCAAATTTTCGCGGGGCAACTATCAGCCGATAGTTCCTCGACAGAAACACTCTATTGTTAAAGTAGAAGGCTCTCGGACCGCGCGCGTAGTCTTCGCTGAATTTTATCAATCAAAACCTTCAATAAATCAATTCTAGCGATATTCTGAGTTTAATAGATCGGTCAGTGGGTTATGCTAACACAATTAGACGGCCAACCTCGTCCCCAGGGCCTTCTCGGGACGAGTTTTCAAAATGGCGGCTCGTCACGAGAAGACCCTGGGAAAGGCTGGGTCACGTGTTAAAAAATCTCCAAAAATCTTGGAGATTTTTATCACGTTAATTTTTCGGAGAAGCCAAAACAAAATGGCGGTCGAGTTTGAATTCGAATTGACTCTTTGACGGCGTTTGAGGGCGTAAACTTCATGCAGGAGTCAGTGATTACTTCGTAAAGCATAGATATTATTTCAGGAATTTCAAAATGTTTTGAAGTAGGCGTCAGCAACTGTACTGGACGAGTAGGCGGCTGTGACAAGCCGAGCTCGTTTCTGATTGCTACGGCCAAAGCATTAAACTGGTGAACAAAATCAAGTGCCTGGTGGAACTCCGGCTGCTGCAGGCTTGTTTTGAAAACCCTGTTATTTTCGCCAGGTGTTTGAAAGTAGTCCGTGAGGTATGAGAATCGGGAAGGTACGGAAAGTAAAAAAAATAAAGTGGCTATTCGTACGGCACCCGTACGGCGACTTCCATTTGCTATTCGTACGGGAGTCAGAAAATGTTATTAAATTTCTGTGTAAGTTTTGATTATTTCCAGTCCAAAACGTTATATTTAACTTTGGAAGAGTAAAGCGATTCTGGAATGCGCTGTTTAGTTGAACCAGACTTATTTCCGTAGGCCCTGTATACCGTACGCGAACAACTCATTTTACCGAGTCAAACTCACGCATATATCACGCTACGAGAAAGGGCCGTACGGCGACAAGTATTTGCTATTCGTACGGGATTCCTCTGAGCAAAAAAAATAGTAACCAATAAAGTTTTTAATGTCTTACCTGTTGTTTGAATGCAAAAACTTTGAATGGACGGAATACGGGAGTCCACGTACACCGGCTAAACCTTTTCCTGATCAGTGAAATACTCAGCGATGTTTTCCGTAAGAAAATCTGGGTAATGTTCATCGCAGTATGGATGCTTGTTTTCTTTTTCACTTAGCTGCTTAGGGGACCACGCAAATATGGCCGTATAAATAGCAAGAAAGCTAGTTGCGTATGCTCCCGGGATAAGCTGTTTTTCGTTGTGGAAGCTCGAAGTTTTTGCATTCAAACAACAGGTAAGCCGGACATTAAAAACTTTATTGGTTACTATTTTTTTTTTTTTGCTCAGAGGAATCCCGTACGAATAGCAAATACTTGTCACCGTACGGCCCTTTCTCGTAGCGTGACATATGCGTGAGTTTGGCTCGGTAAAAGTTCTAAGTGTCATGCGAGTTGTTCGCTTACGGAAATAAGTCTGGTTCAACTAAACAGCGAATTCCAGAATCGCTTTACTCTTCCAAAGTTAAATATAAAGTTTTGGAATGGAAATAATCAAAACTTACACAGAAATTTAATAACATTTTCTGACTCCCGTACGAATAGCAAATGGAAGTCGCCGTACGGGTGCCGTACGAATAGCCACTGCGAAAAAAATAAATGTTACACAGTCTGTAAGCTTATGTACTGAACTTATGTAAGTCTGAATATATTTACTTTCTGTATTTTGATTGAGTGCAAAAGAAAATAAAACTTAGCTGCTTACAGGTAAAGAGGCAAAATGTGTGCCCAATACCTCACAAATGTATGATTAACATATCAATCAATTTCAGTGGCAATTTTTTTCTGCTTTATAATTCATTCTAACTTATTTATACAGTGTTACACATAAGCTTTACCCTACTAAAAGCTTAAACTAAACTCATACATGTTCGCTTTTATGTGACCAAGTTCACTCTGTTCTACAAACTTTTACATAAGGTGAAATTATGAAATATTCATATATTTATTACAAGGTTATGCATATTACAATCTTAAGCTTTACCCTAAAAGGCTAGATTGCAGAATACCCGGCCACTATTTTGCATCTCATTGAATAACTAAGTGCCTTTTGTGTTATGCCTCGTTCTTTAAAGCATTCCAACACATGTAAATGAAGTGACCGGGTATTCTGCAATCGCTCCCCCTGAAAGCTTGAAATTAAATTTATACATGTTTGAGGCTTACCTTATAGTTGAGACCAATTTCACTTTGTTTTACAAACTTGTACATGTGGTGAAGTTTTAACCGAAATTTTGAGATATTTCCATCCACTCGAGTTGCTATTTTGTACATCAAAACAGGTGAACCCACACAGCTGTAATCTTCTGGAGTTAGTTTTAACTTTTTTACCACAGCAGTTTAAAATATTGACACTTTCATTTCAAAGATGTTATGCACAAAGTTATGCACATAATAGAATTAAACAGGGTGTAGAACTTGGGATTACACCTGCGACCACATATGGCAGGCAAGTTAATGTTGTGTTGCTTGAAATGATGTCTAAATCACAAATTTTACTGGAGAAGGGAGATTTAACATTTAATCAGAATACAAAGTGCTTAAAGATGATCACTATTACATTACCCACATGTTGCTCTTTTGAACTTTATGGCATCAGTGTGTTGCCACTACTGTTAGGAAGCAATGATGTGTTCTTTGCATAAAACCCAGGCTTGTAAATGACGGGGATGATCGAATGGAGGCAAAGCTCAGGACCCCAAAAAATCCCCAAGTCTTCCGACATTACCCAAAAAAATCCCTGGACCAAAAATAACCCCCCAAAAAGTCCCTTGTCAAATTACCCCTAAATTACCAGGAGGGGCAATAATATAACACAAAGAAAATCATAAAAAATTGAACGCTCGTGTTTGTTTATTCATCATACCATAAATACGCCAAGGCCACACCAAGGCATTATGATTCGTTTTTAATACTTAAAAAATCCCCAATTTAAATCAAGTCACCCAAAAAAATCCTGGAATCGAAAATCTTAAACCCAAAAAAATTCTTCGATCATCCCCGTCGTCTACAAGCCGGAGTACCCCCCCCCCCCCCCCCCTTGGGGCATGAAACAAATGGGCAATACATGGATTTTTGCATAGATGGCATCTGTGGACTTTAACCACTTTTAAGCCTTGTAAATATTAATTTTATGATGATCATGTTCTGTTAGTTTCAAAAAATGCTGCCTGTTTTATCATGAGGGAGTGAGGGTGGTACATATATAATTTGAAGCTGCAAACAGGGCTGGGCTTCATCATCCAAGTGACACATGACTTCCCAAACATTTCCATAATACAATGCTATCAGGTTTTGATGTGGAATGAGCCACATCAAAACACAACACTGATAAGGGTTTCCTCATAAAGTATTCATTTAGGGTAGCCTTATGACATAAATCAAAACTATGACAGTGAGATAGGTAAATGACGTGACCTCACAAAGAACATATTCTGTATTTTTATTTTCCTGATTGCTCTCTTTTTTAGTCTTGTTTGTGAGTGTTTGATCACATTTTCTAAGTTTCATCAGAAATATTTTGTTACAAACAAGTGTTTTTAAATTGAATATACTCTGTCTGTCATGTTTGCAATCAGCCTTTACTGATCATGAGATAAATGTAAAAGGGAAAGCACGCAAGTCTGAGACAACATTCTCTAAGAACAATACACAATACAACTTTAATTTTTTTTAAGAAATAAAATTTCTTCATCAATTATTAATTAATATTTAATAGATCTTTTATGAAGACACTTAATTTATCTCCTTTGGTCACCAATTTTCTCCAGCATTTCTTGAGCATGATTTAAAACAGGCCCACCACTTGTATAAAGACCTACAAAAAGGACTGATATAAATAAATTCATAATGAGTACAGACCCTTGAAAGCACCAATATCATATTCGGAAGAATGCAGACAGTAAGGAATAAGTGAATATGTGCTCGAACGTGACAAATTAACATCGAATTTCCTCCGAAAAAGAACAAGAGCACTTTAGGTCGAACTACGTCAACGACGGGCAGAAATTCCTTTACGTTTTAGATTAGCATCTCGTACACTGAGCTGCAGCCCGGTGTCGAAATGACTCTTCCATCTTGAATGTTACTCTTCGACAGTCAAAGAAACAAAGCAAAAAGTTCGCAATGAAGTGAATTGAACGCTTGTACCTTTTTCTTTTACTTCTACTTCTACCGAATAATTTGAATCTTGGGAATTATAAATATAACGGAGAAGACTCACGTATCCAGCTGTAAATGGCTTAAATTCCAAGTAAAATCGCCCCCATTAGAACCCAGTCCGCCATATTTGTTTTGGATCATTTAAACCAATCAGGATTCAGGTTAGAATGGGCCAGTCTGGGATGCCGTTATATCACCCTTTCCCAGGGTCTTCTCGTGACGAGCCGCCATTTTGAAAACTCGTCCCGAGAAGGCCCTGGGGACGAGGTTGTTAGACGGCTCGCTCTCGGTTTCTATCGGCTTTTGATAGTTGGCGAGGGGCTTCGCCCCTCGCCAACAAAACATTCAACAAAACATTCAAATAATCAACAATAGCTATATTCTGGAGTTCTTGAGAGTGTGTCCAAGTAAAACTGCCGAAATCACAAACTCAAACTACAAATAAACTTCTAGGTTTCTGACTGCTGTCTTTTACATAATCTACTAGCAAAGCTTTTAGACCCATCACCGTCCGTTTCTTAGAATGGTAGAAAACTTGCACGTGTATAAAAACTAGAAAGTGGGAGACTTCAGGAATGATAATTGAGTCAAGGTAGGTAGGTAAAGGTAAAGTCTGCTTCGAGCCAAGTGGCCCATACAGGCCGGAGCTTATCCCGGTTTCCGTAGCATTAAGCGACTAGGAGTATTTCTACTCCCCCCTGGATGGGATGCTAGTCCATCGCAGGGTTACCCCCCCAGCAGTAAATTCGCTGGTACCCATTTATACACCTGGGTGGAGAGAGGCACTGTGAGAGTAAAGTGTCTTGCCCAAGAACACAACGCAGCACCCCGGCCAGGTCTCGAACCCGGGCCGTTCGACTCGGAGGCGAGCGCGCTAACCATTAGGCCACCGCGCCTCCCATAATTGAGTCAAGCTCTGAATTATTTTACTTGTTGTTTTGAATTGCAAATTAATTATAATCATAAACATTTCTTTTTTATATATTTTATCATTATTACTTCTTGAAGATGCAAACCGAAGCAAGCAATAGCACTTTTCAGTTCCCTCGTATTCATGATTTACTACTGACTAGTTAACGTTCCAACTGCCTTTATAGTCACGCTTCAAGTAGTCACAAGTTATGGTTACACAGTACCGGTTTGTGGAATACAAGCATAGTTTTTTCACCTTAAGAAGGCAACATTTCTCATGCTTTACAAAAATGCAAATTTTAAAATATGCAAAGGTTCAGCATCATTGCTTCTTCGATTTCAGCAATTTAAAACACGATAATGTGGGTTCTGTTGATGACCGTTAATCGTCGCTAAAAAACAAAAGGAAATTTCTTGTCGCCACGTTGAGTGTTCACTTAATTGATATGTAAAATGTCCTTGGTTAAAGACATGCTTTGAAACACGTTCCGTGGTCCCTGACTACCAAACAATATTATGCATAGTAATTACAAGCTAACAACATCAACAACAAAAGGAGTTTTGTCTAGTACAATGATCGAAAATATGTCCTGCTTGCGGCCTAAGACTCCGTCCACACTGATCCAGGTAAATTTGAAAACGGAGAAATTTGAAAACGCCGCGTAAAATGTTTTCCGTCCACATTAACCCGGGTAAATTTGAAAACGATACGCTTCATTGGTGAGCGTTTTCGTTTTCGGTAACCGAAAACGCCGTTTCAGTGTGGACGGTTGGCCTAACAGGGGAAAAAAAGACGCGTCTTCAAATTTACCCGGGTCAATGTGGACCTAAGTCACGCCTTTGAGCAACGAGAACACAATCATCTAAACACAATGTAAATAGCTGATTAGAGGACCAAAAGCCAATATGTTTCTTGCATGTAATTTCTTTTGTTCAGTTCTGCTCTGCTCTGCTCTCTAACGCTCTTCCAGCACCAGACAATCGCCTTCCTCGCCTGAACTTTCTTCAAAAAGGCTTTCGCTCAGCTGATGTTTTTTAATGCAACAGTGGTAACAGATGATGTGGCAAACTAAATGAATGATAAACCAGGTCATAGCGTGAAATGCGAACACGATTCCCACAAACTCGTCGTTACTGGGAGAATTTTGCCACGGATCTGCTCCAAAAAGGACAAAACCAATTTGGAAAAACCAGCTTCCTTGCAAGCTCAGTAAATACGCCTTTAAAAAACCCATGAAGTAAATAAATTGGTCTGAAATAACCGCTAAGAGGAAAACACCAGCGGTGACGAAAACTAAAATGTAAAGGATTGTATGCAATCGAACATTGAGCTCATCTCGGCCATGCAGATGGAAGAAAAACAAAAACCCTTCGAACCAAAAGGCCAGTGACTCGACCAATAGTCGAACTTTGGCGGGAGCGGTAACAAAGCGTACCACATGACAAGATCGACCACACCGCTGAGGCCAAAAAATCCGTACATAACTGAATGCGCGTAATTATCCAAGTGTGCGGGGATGAATTCTCCATTCTCGTCAAACAAGGTCGCTGCTTTAGAAATGTGGAGCTCGGCTATAACACCCAGCACTGCGAAGACAACTTTTATAATGGGCTCCACAGGGAGTTTAGCAAGCCTGGTACCGCCACACGTGTACCACACGGTTTGTACGGACGTCGTTGACCCGCGCAAGTTCGCTTTTGTCAAATATTCACCTCGAACTCTACGAGAATAATTTTTGTGACTGCTCCGCAGAATCTCGCCGATAAACCACCACACGGACCCTACTATGAGGAACACGCCCGGGATAAGATGTCCACGTAACGACCCCATGTTGCTACAGAATCGGTATACGCTGTTTGCGTGTGAAATAACTTGTCTATCGCGCGCCCAACTAGTTCATATCATGCATAAAAACATGCAATTTGTCATGTTTCTTCGAGTGGAGTTCTTAAGGTGGCTCAACTGGATTTTCAAGGGGTAACACCGCTCAAGTTTGATAATTAACTACGTCGCCATTAACAATGCTATCGAAAAACGATCACCACAGTTGTATCAGATAAAGATGAAATTTTTTTATGATTAGTGTTATATTGACATCGGAGTTGCCATAGCGACGAAATGACGTCATTACGTCTTTTACTTTCGCTCGTATTACTCGGCACCAGGAGATTTTTACGAAAATCGCTCAAAGGAGCTTGTACCACACATAGTTGCCTCGATGTTGGCAAAGTTTGAACAAATTCTATGAGAGCGTTTTCGAAATATTTGGGGATGAAGTTTTCGGGGCTATAAAAACAGTCAAAAACATACTAACGAGAAAATGGGGTAATATCTAAAGAAAACGACGCGCCTGTGAATTGCAATTTCATCATATGGTAGTTTGATTTCGTTTAAAATCGTGTGTAAAACAGTGGCGGGGATTGCTTTGGTCGATTGCGAGAAAAAAGAATTTGATGAGCGTGCGTTCCGGTGCTCTTGTTGCCATTTTCGTTTATTATTTGGTCTATGCCTACAAAAGTGATAATAAATTAAAAACCGCTCAATGAATTTTTTTTAAAATTTGACAAACTCGAGGTTTGTCATCTATTGATAAAGCTTGCAAGTTTCAAGCTCATTGAAAACATTTAAGGCAGTAAAATTGGGCCTCCAATGTACTGATTTTTTCTCGCAGATTTCATGTTTACAAGCGAGTGTCCTCATTATTCACGGGTATTGTTTTAAGTTTCATATCTTCGTGCACCACTCCAGTAAAAAAATTCATTTGCATTAAACAGGACGCTCGATTGCTTTCCGAAACATTTTCCGAAGCATGCTAATCTGCCTTGGGGTGAGAATAGCAATGACAATATCTGCAGAACAATAGCTTTTGTTTTCTGGACAGAGGCCCTTGACATCAATAGCTCGACAAATGCTTTTACAATTTTTTAAGCAATGTAAGCATGTTTCGGAAAATTGTTCGGAAAGCAGTCGAGCGTCCTATTTAATACAAATGAATTTTTTGCTCAAGTCGTGCACGTGGATATGAAACTTAAAACAATACCCGTGAATAATAAGGACACTCGCTTGTAAAAACGAAATCTGCGAGAAAAAATCAGTACATTGGAGGCCCAATTTTACTGCCTTAAATGTTTTCAATGAGCTTGAAACTTGCAAGCTTTATCAATTGATGACAAACCTCGAGTTTGTCAAATTTTAAAAAAAATTCATCGAGCGGTTTTTAATTTATTATCACTTTTGAAGGCATAGACCAAATTATAAACAAAAATGGCAACAAGAGCAGCTGAACGCACGCTCATCAAATTCTTTTTTCTCGCAATCGACCAAAGCAATCCCCACCACTGTTTTACACACGATTTTAAATGAAATCAAACAACTATAAGATGAAATTGCAATTCACAGGCGCGTCGTTTTCTTTAGATATTACCCCATTTTCTCGTTAGTATGTTTTTGACTGTTTTTATAGCCCCGAAAACTTCATCCCCAAATATTTCGAAAACGCTCTCATAGAATTTGTTCAAACTTTGCCAACATCGAGGCAGCTATGTGTGGTACAAGCTCCTTTGAGCGATTTTCGTAAAAATCTCCTGGTGCCGAGTAATACGAGCGAAAGTAAAAGACGTAATGACGTCATTTCGTCGCTATGGCAACTCCGATGTCAATATAACACTGATCATAAAAAAATTTCATCTTTATCTAATACAACTATTGTGATCGTTTTTCGATAGCATAGTTAATGGCGACGTAGTTAATTCTCAAACTTGAGCAGTCTTACCCCTAAAAAATCCAGTTGAGCCACCTTAATGGGTCGCTGAACATCTTGGCAACTTGAAATTATTTTGGCTAGTTTGCATATATACACTTGAGTGGAGAGAATTTGTCGATGTTCTTTTAATGATTTTTAAACATAGAAACGCCAACAGTTGGAGTTTGTCAGTCAACTAACCGTGGTATAGCCACTGTAATGTCATATAACGGCTTATCGTATAAACTAACTGAAGTTGTAAATAGTCAATATTTAGATAACTGACATGCCAGTGATGGAATAGCCTAGTACACTAATTAGCTCCTTGGCAACCAATAGTAAACGAAAGATTAGATCATTTGTGTAGCGACCAGCCTAAATATAAGGACTTTGTAAAGTTTCGTTGCAAAAAATTTTTTGGTTACGTTCTGGTTATGTTCTTTGAAGTAAAGAGCTAGAGTGCTTTGCTATCGAAGGGGTTGATGGGAAGGAGACGGCCCTTCCCTTGATGCATTGCGCGCCGCTCATATTTGCGAGAGAAGCGACTGGGTACGAGTCTGTTCTCTCCCTAGTCCCCTTCCGAACGCCTGGAACAAACTATTTAGAAAAGATTATCCCAGCTCAAAAAAAAAATGTTTTCTTACGAATACTTGGTTTTAATTTTAAATTACCAGTCCTGATAAAATACTGGAAACTTGAAATATAAAAAGAACACAGCTGATAAAACTGTTAAACTTCACGTTTAATCATTTAAATCTTAACAAATACAAACCAAAAGTTATTTACAGTCTCTGACGATAAATTTACATGGATCCTGATGAAATAGTCATAAGATGTATTGAAAGAATAGTGAAGAAAGCTCAAGTAAAGGGAAGACCCCCTTTGCGGGGGCTTTCATTTAAAACATGGTCTTTCAGCATACACTGTAATGTTAAATATTTACATGTAAAAGGACAAGCAAGTAGAAACCCAACTGCAGAAATGAGAAGGGTGGGTGACAAATAAATTACTAGTATCTGGAATTTCAGCACGCTGGGTGTACATACAGTCTAAGGTAAACTATCAAAGTACCTAACCCTTTCAATTAAATACACGTGATAAAGATCTGTTGTATCATGTGTTCATTATGCTAAGCTCCTCTTGATCTCGTTTGTCAGTCCAATTACTAATGACCTTTGCTAAGAAGTTGTGAAATTCATCTCTGACTGCTTCTGGTTCTTCATCAAGGTTTGTTTGTACACACGTCACTCTGGACAGTACTGAGGCTGTGTGGAAAAGAGAAAGTTTTTTGTAATAATATGTTACGCAATAATTTTCTCATAACTAACAATGAAATGCACTGTTATACTCTACACTAGCCTCCTAGTGCGCAGACACTTTTTGTGCCTTTCACAAGTTCACAAGGGATGCTCCTTGAATTCCCTTGATATCTTGATATTCTGTTATTGTATGGTGGTTTACAAAGCAAAATGGCTCAACTTCAAATTTTCTGGAAGACCTGTCAGTACTACCAATATAACTTTGGTTTCTGTAGCAACTACCCCATTCTCGTCCCCTTAGCCCTTTCGTTTCTCTTAGCCGGCTTGGCACGAAAAAACGGAGGGCTCTGGGGACATAGGATTTTTGAATTAATTCGAATTTTTTTGACTGGCTGTTTGGAACAAAGAATTCCTAAACGGAAGTCGAAAACGTAACGACTCTCTCATACATTCTTTTGAAACGTCGTGACTGCATACATGAAGACCGGAAGTCCTGGAATCTAGGACTGGAAATCCTGTGTTTCCTCGTGCCAAGGCCCAGCCGGCTAAGAGAAACGAAAGGGCTATGGGGACGAGAATGCAACTACCCCTGGATGGGATGGTTGTCCATCCCAGGCTAGCAACCCCTCCCCATTTTCTCAGGTTTCACCACCAATTTGTTGGAAGAGAGCATGAGAGCATGCAGGCCACTCAACTTGCCTCTCCGCTAAAAAGGAAACAAATATAACAAAAGTAACATCAAAAAACAGTCAGCGTCAAAACTACAAACAAACTATGTCATCACCTGACTACAATTACACAATTTTTATAACAAAAGCAACAAGCCATCTTACGTAGTTGTGTTCTTGTTGTATCAGCAGCTGATGGTCGGTGATGAGCAAACACTATGCATTGTGAATCCTTGAGTCCTTGGCCTTGAACAAATTGGGTGTACCTTTGAGAAAAAACAACAAAACAGTATGAAGTAACAATTTCTGATTCAAAATGTAACAGCGTTTGATAGCTGCCAAAACTCTTTAATTGTACGACGAAGTATACAGTTATTCCAGCTCGGATCCTACAAGCTAACAACAACTTACCGCTGGCCTACAGCAGGCACAATACGGGCATCCCGAAGCCCTTACAACAACAAGTCTAAAAACACATATCGTAACACAAAAGACAGACATGACATGGCAAAAGACAGAGAAAGGGGAGATTGGACCACTGACAACTTAACACAGGGAAACAAACTCACTCAAAAATCAAGTAAAAATGTCGAACCACCATTTGGGTTAGGAAAGGTAAAGGGGCACAGCTTATACAGAAATTTGATTGGTGAAATATACCCGGGGAGGGGGGAGGGGGCTCATATGAAAGGGATGGGGATGCTTGTGTCTCACTTAGGGTGTTCTGGTCAAAACACCAAATATTTTTAGCTAACAAGGTCTTGCTTAGGGTTCATATAAAGAAATAATAAACTGCTGTCATACTGTGTTGGCAATCTAGACTGAAAAGGCATGGAAAATAGTCTCCTTTAGGATGCAATTCAAATTTGCCAATGAGCATACCCACCCCTTTCATATGGGAGTCTGCCCCAGGGAAAATAACACCTTGAATATGATTGGTTACTGGAATAGGGGGAAGCCTCAAGCCAAATGGCCCACACTTGCCAGAGCTTATCCCAGATTCTTCTTAAGCATTTTGCAGCAAGGAATATTTCTATCCCTCCCCCTCCCCCCCCCCCCCCGCCATGAATGGGATGCTAGTCCATCACGGGTACCGCCAGCATTATGATGCTGGTACCCATTTATAAACCTGGGTGGAGAGAGGCACTATGAGAGTTAAGTGTCTTGCCCAAGAACACAACACAGTGACCCCGTCAGGGCTCAAACCCAAACCACTCGATCCAGAGCCCGGCACACTAACCATTAGGCCACTATGCCTCCCTTAGCTGGAATAGACTCACAATTAAATGGGACCAAAGGGGTCCAGTTTTGAAGTAGCCATATAGCTTTTATTCTCTAAGGTCATTGAAAAATATATACAGAGTAAGATTGTTTTCTTACCAAGTCTCTAGTTCCTTATCATGGTTTGCTTGATCAGGATTGTAGATGATTAAAACTCCATTTGCCTCCTTTTGGAAAGCGGCCCAACATGTAGAAAACCTTACATAGGTACAATAGAAGAAAGAATCAAAGCACAACAATTAAAACCACCATATAACACTGTGTTTTAAAGCATTGACCTACAAAAATATTATTTGATTTATTACAATACAGTCAAATCTCCACTTGCTGCAAACCCTCCCCACTTAGGGATACTAGCACTCCAGGCTATGTATGTGTTGCAGGATTGGGTATGATATTTGACATAATTTCTCAGTCCTTCTTGCCCTCCATCAATATTTTGATTTTCATCTCTAAATATGGTTCAGGGTTTGAGAGCCATTGTAGTACAACCAATAAAACTTTACAGGAGTACCCCCACCCAGGCTGCCACCTCACTATAACAGCCAGGAATTTTCATTCCAACCAGGTGCCTATCCAAATACTGCTTTTGAACCCTCCCTCTAAACAATGGCCAGTTAATTCTGCTGCAAGCTTATAATTGTAGTGAGGTTGAACTATATAATTTTGGCTCAACTGTATGCCACAATTTCTTTACATTTTCATAACATTTTTCAATGCCAGATCCAGATTATCTAGTCTAGACAGGCAGTCGTGCATATATTGTTACAGTTTAATCCAAATGGCGGAAACCTTCAGGGGAATTTGAAAAAGTTTTGAGTTATCGGGGGTAAAATTAGTTATAAAATCACCTGGAGGGGAATAAAAAAGGTTCAAGTTAATAGAAGGTTCAAGTTATCAAGATTCCTTTTTTTTTAACTGTACTATGATCGGGTAGTTCAGCACCATGCGAAATAGGGTAAATTATATGCATGCGGATTGTAAATTGTTGTTATATTTCATTTTTGCGAATTTTTTTGCTTGTTTACAAGCGAAAATAGGAGAATAGCAGTTATGTGGGGCAAAATTTGGAACATTCTTGTCTACTCTCAAGGGACTTTTTTAATTTCTCAAGGGAATATTTTAATTTCTCAAGGGATTACTTTCCGCTGTGGGTGATCACGCGATCTCGTGGAAAAAACGTGACTTGTCACATTTACAAACGTTATATAACAATGTTAAAAGTGACATGTCAGCTTTCTTATCTTAACGCACGTGTGTCTGAAAGGCGATCTATAAAAAGCGTCGCACAAACAATGGATTGCGTAACTAAAACACGAATAAATAGCCACTAGCACTTACATCGTTTAAAAATTACAAACGTCAAAAATAAACCATACCAAAAAACTTGCTCTTTTCAAAGATATTATTGAAGTTAAAATAAATGCAAGAGATGGGGGCTTCTTTTAAGGCTTCTTTTTTAGGCCAAATTTGGTCGCTACAAGCGCCCATTCTATTTCGTCATCAGCCTAGGTCGTTAGGGACGTGACCTCGCGTTGACAGCAATGTTGCATGAATCGGCTTTACAACATGCGATCGTATCTACGCAGTTCGAGTGGAATTCCAGTCAAAGACAGCAAAATTCCTTCGTATTTCATCTTCAAATATAATTCGATAGCATTCACTGTATATATGGCTTTTGTTTAATCCTTCTTAAGCCCACGAAGAAGCTGTCTTGATATCCGACCCTCGCATAGACTGTCCACAGCCCTCTATTTTTCGTGTTTTTCGATCGATGAGCGCTCGGTGAGAACGGCGAGAAACCTGGACGCCAGCACAAAACAGAAGAAGCAAGAGGGTGGGGGCGGGGGAGCGAAAAAACGCCTGACTCGTCCCCAGTCGTCTTCATACAGCACGCGGCAAATATACAGCGGAGGGAGAGATTGCCGCGTGCTATATGAAGACGACTGGGGACGAGTCAGAAAAAACGCAGCTTGAGTGTATCGATTTGTTTACGCAATGTTTTCTCCGACAGTAGTCGGAAATATCCGTATTTTTTTCGTGCTCTTTCGTGGAGCAATCGTAACGATACGGCCTTGAACACATTGAACTGCGGTCTACCTATAACAATTCAAATATGGCGTCACAAAAACAAAGCGTCGAACGCATATTTTGCTGTTTCATTTGCTAATTTCGCTGCCGTAATCGACTGCCTCGAAAGGTCCTTGCAATTTTAAAGTATAGAATTGTCAGATCTCGGTGAAATTTGCACTGTTTATTTGTGTAATGTTGAGGAATATGTGTATAAATACCCGGCGCGGACGAGCCATTTTTGACAAAATTATATGGCTGCATTTCCTCCGCGAAGATAGGAAATTGTTAAACTAAACTACAAAGCAACCGTAATGATAAGTTCGAAGAAAAATGCACAGGATAAACCTTCGACTCATACTTCATGCAAAAAAAGTCGGTATCTCGAAGAGACTTTGATTCTTTCTCATGATTGGTTAAAGACCACTAAGCCACCTGCAAAACACTATCTAGAAATGATATATCTCCCAGGCACACATATTGTTTATGCCACAAAATTATGCAAATACTTTTATGGTAGTAATAATTATCTAACTAATAAGATATCCCAAAATATCACCCAGACTGATTTGTCAGTGTCTCACAGCCCGTTTATTTGCCTTTGCCTTTGGCCACTGACAGATTACCACATTTTCCCCGGGGTATCCAATCGAACAAAATCGAACCAAAAATCAATCGAACCCAATCGAACACCAATCGTTCGATTGGGTTCGGTAATCGAACAAAATCGAACATCTATTTTGCTGTGAGTTCGATTTTCGAACCAATCGAACCAATCGAACCAATCGAACATAATCGAACATAATGGAACACAATCGAACATAATCGAACTCAATCGGGTTCGATTTTGTTCGGAATCTTTCTCTTGATAAGTAAATCACGCAGGACTAATCAAAATCAACTTTTATTGAATGGAATAAATATAAAAACGTCCAAATATCGAACTGAATGTCAATGTATATTTGGTAGAAGAGAACAAAACGACGGTAAAATAACTGGAATGCACTATTGTTTACATTTCTATATTAGAAGGAAGGATATGGTTTTTGCCCTGCTTTTCGCCGTTACACTCAGACAGAAGTTGCACCATTTTATTCACTGCAACACAGGCAGTTGTGTTCAATGTGTGAAGATTCATTAATTATTAGTAGCCAAAACGCTGCCGCTCAGTCTGTCCAAGCACTCGAGGGCGGCCAAAAGCGATGTTGACAGCAGAAAAGCAATTTCCAGCATGACAACAATTACATTGGAGGAAATGCTTACTATTAACATGGATGACAAAAATAACAAGTGAACAAGTAAAACAATTTTTTTTTCTTAAGATCGAAATCGTCGTAATAAGCAAAAAACTTGCATGCAAAATTGACTTTAGTTTGGGACGAGTACGTTGTTCGACTGCCCCAGCCGTAGCTCTTGAAATCAATCGATGCAAAATTAACGTCGCGTCGCTGGTGTGCCCGTGGCTATTGTGCAGACAATCGTCCTATCCCGGGGTATGGTAAATCGCCAAAAAAGGGTTAGAGGAACGGTGCACCGTACAATATGTACGCAGTATAAACAAACATGAGTTCGGTATTCGAACGTTCGATTGTATTTAATGAGGGTGACCCGTGACAGTAACGTAAGTTACTGATTAACTTGGGGCCCTCAGCTTAAAATAATTGTTCGGTAATCGAACGTTCGATTGAGTTCGATTGTTCATTGTTCGGTAATCGAGCGTCCGATTGAGTTCGATTGACCAAATTTTATTGTGAGTTCGATTATGTTCGATTACCGAACCCAATCGAACGATTGGTGTTCGATTGAGTTCGATTACCGAACGTTCGATTGGATACCCCGGGATTTTCCCAACCTTGTTCAAAGATATTTTTAAACGAAGCCTACACCTACGAAACCTTTTGCTATCTTGATAACTTACTTGTGATTTCCACTACAATCCCACAGCTCCACCTCACAATTAGCTGTTTTACCTGGAGATATTTCTATCCCGTTGCATTCAAACTCTAGTATTCTGTCAGGAAAAAAAAGTCGGGTTTAAAAAATTTACGGTTTCCATGTAAACAAGCAAACATCCATATATACGCACGCTGTGAAATTGCAAATTAAAGGTTATTGCATCTGTACATTCGTAATTTACCTGACACCTTGTGTCGGATGATATTCTCCTCCTGAAGTTTCAGTAGCATCAGAGAGGAAATTCGAGATTACAGTTTTACCACTCTGTGATTAAAAAAAAAACCAGATTGAGTTGAAAACCCTGCCAGCTGTGGACACTAATAATTATAAGTTCATTTCAACCTAATTTTCTATCGATCTTAAACCGTAAGACTACTTTAAAATGTTCAGTTACAAAATATAAAAGATAAAATATCTTTCTAAACGAAGAAAATTACCTCACAAGGTCCCAAAACTAGAACTTTTGCCTTGAACATTCCGAGATAGACGGTTTCCTTCTTCGTCCTTCGATCTGGAAAAAAATTGCGAGGAGATTGGGGAGAGTCAAGCAGTGAGGCGCCTGGTAAAAATTAGCTAAAATATTCTACTTTTGAAAATTTTCCTCAAATTTTCGCGGGATTTTTTGTTTTTGAAATCGCAAAAATTTATTATTATATTATAGTCGCGATAAAGGGTATCTCATCTAATTAAGGAAAAATTAAAAAATTCTTCAAATTTACTGAGATTAAGTGTTGCAAAATATCTATTAAAAGTTCAGCAAGCAAACCGTGTACGATCTCCTACCGGTATACGTTGGATCAACTGAGTGACACATAGAAAACTGAAATTGAGCAGAGACCGATACAACGTAGAATAAGAGAAAAATATAAATAAAATAAAATAAATTAATTTTTTGCCTCGAAAATTTCGCGAATATATTTTTTGCTTTATATAAATTCCTTCTAGATCTCCTTTTACCTTTTTTACTGGAATCAAAGGTCTTTTCAGATTGGTTGCTTTAAGCTGTATATTACAACTTTAGGCTTAGCTAGTAACAGCATTATGCCATTTCTCCTAGTAATGTGAGGCGCCGGGAAGCAAGTAACCCTGGGCCGGAGTAGCCTCATTTATATGCTTACAGGTGTAAATTTGTAAATAATAAAGATGGTAAATTTTAAGCTCGGTAATAAATAATGAAGATGAAGTTTAACATGCTGAGCATGGGAAAAAAAAAAATTCCCGGGAAAACCCCGCCCCAGGGGGGGCCCTACAAAAGGTGGGGGGGGCCAAAGTATGTAAATTATAACATGTCGACAGCTGCTCTGAATTGAAATATCTTTTTAAAATTTAAATATGGTAATGCAGGCACATGTTTATTTCCTGCATAAAAGACTTGTTTTCCTTCTCAGTCGAGTAACATGCCCGCAGGAATAAAAAGAGGTTTACTGATACTCAAAGTCTAAAAAATTTGCCTGCAAATCGAGCTGGATTTATCCTTACAGCCGGCTTTTGGAGTTCTTTTGCAGTTGAATGGAGAGCGGTTACATTAAAAACAACAATAACATAAGCTAACATTCATAGCATAGAAACGAAGGTAAACAAACAGGCTAAGGGTGTCACAAGTCAGAAAATAGAAGATTCAACTTATTTGTCGTGTGGGGGCCTTAGCCACCCTCTGTTCAAAACGGCAGAACTCGCCTAAATACTTACTTACAGACCTACTATGCTCTTCGCGCCCCGGAAGACGCTTGAAACCATAAAACTCTATAAAATGGCAACTGTTTATTTATAGTTGACAATTTAGTTAAAATTTAGCATCGGACTAAACAGAGAGATCAAAATGAAGTTATATAAATATTGTATGTGTCTGCTGGCATCAAGTTTAACATGATAAAGGATGAAAGAGTTTTCGGCTCACATCTTTCGGATTTTTTTTTTTTTCACAACAAAGGGCAGTGTAAGCTAGGCTACTTTTGAAACTGTTAGGTTCTTGGTTATTTTTCTGAAAAATAGAATGGAATACATTATCTGTTTATATCCATAGAAATGGCGACAATTTAGACGAATTGTTGGAATTTATACCTGGCTTTAAGCACTTAACAAATTCAGGTGTTATTTTTGAAGTGACTTTTCAAAAAGATTTAAGTGCGATTTATTTCCCGCTGAAGCTGATAAACATTACATACACCGAATACCTGTTTTCTTTCGCCGACGGTTCACTGGACGTCGCGATAAGGAATTCGGAAAAGCTTTGCCTGACATTTTTCTTCTGATCGATGTTAGCTGCTTCGCCGAAATAAAAATGTCACTCGCGATCAGTTAATAGGTAAAACTGTCTGGACCATGTTATGGGCGATCGGCTGCTGTAATTAACAGTTACTGCCTCCAGACAAAATTGAAAAGGAAGTTTGAATAATGAATGAGTAAACGACATGCGTGAAAGAAAACAAACAAAAGACAGCAGGAATTAATATAAATAAATGCATTAGCTGAAACTGCAAAGTTTTAAATTAAAAAGATGTATTATTAATGAACTCGGTCCCATTCTCCAGTCGAGATTTGGCAAATCCAGGCGGCAAACCTTTAGTAGAAGCGACGAAGAATTTCCGATTTTTCTTACCCAATAAAAAAATAGTACGAACACTTGGAACTCAACCTCGTCCCCAGGGTCTTCTCGGCGACTTGAAAGCGGAGTAGACCCTGGGAACGAGGTTGCTGGAGAATAATCCGAAAGTAATAACGTCAACATGGCATGGTGACGTGACGTCATGCTGCTTAGCAACTCCAGCTAGTGACAAAATCGGCAGCTTCGGTTATCGAAGACAGAGAATCTGATTATTGTTCTAAACAGCGGGTAATAATGATTATTTTTCCAAAGCAAAGAGGGACTGCATAATTGTAATTTTGAGCTCAGAAAACTAAAATAAAAACCGGCTTTATAAATCTGCTGAAATTTTGATAATATGAAATATCAAAACTTACTTGTATTATAGTCCTTATATTTTGAAAATCTCGAAAAAAAAACCCAGCGAGTTACACGTATTTTAAAAAAATTGCACCCTTAGCACTAGCACTATGATCAAAGCATAACTGATGCAAAATATTCTCGAAAAAGCCTACAAATAAACACCAAAGTTGCAACAATTTTGCAAGTTTACAGTTTGAAGTTTTTTACATATGGCTCTATGCCACTCTTAATTTTCAAAATGGCAGGAATTTTTTTCCATTTGAAAATACAACATTTTCCTATTCGATATGTTCAAGTTGAAGGTTCAAAGCTCTGTCAGGGATGAAGATAAGGGGATTGCAAAAAAATTTTTTTTTTTTTAAAAAAATATTTTTTATATAATACCTACTCTCTATTTTTTTTTAAATATTTTATATAAGGGTTTGTGTGTAGTATTTGAAAACATAATCGACCTACCAGTTGTCGCGGCAGATGATTCGCTGACCGACATCTTCTATACGACCTTCAACTTGGCTGTGTATATGGTGCTAGCATACACTCAGTAATGAACTAAACTCAGAACCTTCGCTTTTAAACCCCTGAAGAGTTTTATCAGCACAGTGAATAGAATGATATTCGCACGTTAACAAAATACCGCGCAAAACATCTGCCTCAATCACTGTCTACCACTGATTAATATTTGCCTGCGTCTTGAAAATATATGAGTGTTACTGGTAGTTTATTTGCGATTGTCAAAACTTGATAAGGACCTGGCGGGAACAATGCGAGATGTCGAGCGTTATACGTCTTATACGGCGCGGGGGCGGGTCTAGCCGTCATTAAGGTGAAAAGCGGGAAAAGAAGTAATAAGGTTGAAACAGAAAGTAATTAACACATTGTAATAAAAAAGAGCTAGACACCTTCTTGGAGTTGATTACAGTATAGTAAGTCAATATATACAGTCTTAAGTGTCAAAGTTTAAATGATAAATACATCATCAGTACTGCAGTTTACACAAACATTTTTCACACTGAGACGTCTACATCGACGTCTAGGACCGGTAAGGAAGTCTGTTTGTCAGGCTTATATCGGATTTATTTCAAAGGGTCTGATAACTGAAAATGGTTTTTATTTTTTTTTCGTGTCATAAAAAATGTTTTCTTTTCTTTTGATCAAAATCAGTCGTCTGTTTTGGTCAATAATAAGAAGTCTTTTTTTCGAAAATTAAGCACAGACAGTCGGGGCATTTATTTTTTATCACCAAGCTTAAAATTTACCATCTTTATTATTTACTACACACTTGAGATGATTTCGACATTGCTGATCCTAGCAGTATGCAGGACGCGTGTCACATATAAACCTAGTAAATGGCCCAGTTCACAAAGACTCTCTCGTAGCTCAGTTGGTTAGAGCGCCCAACCGATATCTGGGAGGCCATGGGTTCGATTCCCGTCGGGGACTTACCTTATTGTTACTTATTTTCGCCGGACTTACTTTTCGCGATTTTCGCGAGAAAAACGCGAAAGACCCGGAATTTTTTAAAAGTTTTCATTGTATTACAAGTCATCTCCATTATTTATAACCAAGCTTAAAATTTACCATCTTTATTCTCATTCTCCGCAGAGGCTCTTTTAGTGGGGGAGGAGAAAAAAAGGGGGGGGGGGGGGGAAGGGAAAAAATCCCCCCCCCCCCAAAAAAAAAAAAAGAAGGGGGGGGAGATTTATTATTTACTAGTCAGGGCATGTGTTGTTGCCCATGATAAAAGCGGGCGATCCCGGAGATCGCTAGACTTGTTAAGTGTCTAGGAGACCGTAATACCGAGTCCTTTTTTTCACTACTGAAGCAGCATTAATAAAATCACTAAGAGAGCAGCTGGTCCATTTTTTAACGTACAGTTCTCTCTCTCTGCACTTCAGTCGTAAAAGCGTACACGGGCTATATCGGGCTTTGTAGGGCCGTAAAGGGTTGTCTAGGTATATTCTCGGGACATTTAATGGGGGTTACATGGAATACCGTAGAATTCCGGTTATAAGCCCTGGGCTTATACAACTTCGTAAGGGTTTTTTGTGGGCTTATAAGCGGAGGGGATTATATCCGGGAGGGCTTATAAGCGGAATGAAAAAAACGTTTCGAAACGATCCCCGGGAGTGTTGATCGAAATACGTTTTTAAGTTAAAAACGCACAAAAAGCGACATTTAGCCCTGTTCAGTACTGTCATCCGGAAGAGGGGGGCTTATATCCGGGGGGGGGGGCTTATAATCCAATTTTTTTGTTGTTTCCAGGTTGACGGGCCTATAACCGGGGGGGCTTATAACCGGAATTTTACGGTACTCACCAAGCGGATTGAATTATCGACCGAACGACGAAGTTAATTGGTTAGGGAGCAACCTTATCCCCAGGCTCTTCTCTGCGACGATTTTCAAAATGGCTGTGCGTTTTTAAAAAGTAGAGAAAACACTGGGGACAAGGTTGGCAAGTAAGTTTTCTGGTAATACGGGTAAGAAAATGCGCTGTTCTCCCTTTCCATTGCTGCCGAGTGCGGGGATAAGTCTCGAGCGAATCCGCAGTCAGTACCTACCTTGAAAATAGACAAAGGAATCCTAGCAAGAGTTGAAACGCGAACTGAGCACTCCTAATAATCGTAAGGGACACACGTGCGTAAGCCATGCCCCCACGTGTCAGGCAAGTTTTCTTTCCATTTCGCCGTTTTTTGTTCAAATTGAAGTGTTATTACGAGCAAGGATAGATAACAATAGTTGCCTAGTGAAAGCGTAATGCCATTCCCCCACGTGCGCAAGCCAGTGTTTTTACTTTTTAAATGTTTCGCATCCGAACCCGTCTTTGACAAATGGCACCGACAAGTCCGCATATCTCTATTTTCAAACACGTAGAACTTTTTTAATAAACTCCAAAAAATTTATAACCTTTGGCGTTTTTTTCTATTTTTAATTTAAAAATAAAATTTTTTTTTTATTTTTTTTTTTTTTTTTTTTTTTTTTTTTTGCCCCCAGTGGGCGCAAGCCATGCCCCCCTCGAGTATCTTAACGTTCATTCCAGATTCTTTTTAGACTAATAGACAGTCATTTTTTGCGAACGCGCGCACAAGCGATTTTAAACGATTGAAGAGAGAAAAACCCGACTGCTTTGATGCTTCGCTAAAATTGGAACTGTTTCACATGGTTTCAGGCGAAGATGAACGGAAATGTAGTTCTTTTGCTATTTTTATTTTCGTAATTTTCAGTTTAATAGCTAAAAAAAAAGATCTAAAAATAGTGCGAAGAGGCCATGAGGTTTTAGGCGTCCTCAAGTCTGTGGAGTCAGGGACAGAGTATGGTGAATTTTTAAAGCTAATAATATTAGCGAAAAATAAGCCATATAGAAAACTGCTACGCGAATACCTTATTGCAAAAACCATTCGCAACAACATAATTTCGCCTGCTTGGAGATTTTGTTTGGCATTTCTAGTAATGGGCTCCTGATTTGTTAAATAAGCCACTTTCTTTTTTTCGCAACATCAAATTTATGAGCGCGAAAAACGCTATAATTTGATGTTGTGATAGTTTCGTGTAATAACGTACAATGTGTCATAATAATTTTTTGTCGTCCGCTGAGCTGATAAATTAGGGCCTGTTTATATGGAGGAAAGTTGTTCCTTGTAAGAGGACCCCCTACCGAGCCACCCCGGGCAAGAGCTCTACGTTCTAAAATAGCTGCGAACCGAAGAGAGAGTTGGTGGGGAGGGACTGGTGAGACGAGTTGGACCGGCAGCAGTGCGCCACCGAGAAGGATACGGAGTGTGCGCTGCTCAACGGCTCAAACAACGTTCGAAAGTTGACGAGTCGGGGTAAATTTGTCCAAAAATGGTCTTGGTCGATGCTTCAGTGTTCCTGATTCAAAATATTATCTCGCCATTTTTGAACCGACAGGGCAGTTTTGGGACCCCATCGCCGAAGAGTCGGGGAGAGCCCCCACTAGGGACAACCCCCTCAGGGCGTATGGAGGAGAGTGTCCCGTAGGAGGGTTACCCTCTCCCCCGAGCCATCTTTTGCCGAGCGTTTAGATGAGAAAGTTGTCCCTGTTGACCGAGCCAAAACTTGGCCCTCTCGGTTCAAAAGACTGGCGAGAGTTGTTTTGAAACATCTATTATGGCTGCTTTTTCCAAAATCAGAAACGCTGAATCGTCAACCAACACCATTTTTTGGACTAATTTACCGCCGACTTCGATTTCAATTTATCTGCAATTTTGTTTTTGCTGATTTTAGCGTTTGCGCATGCTCCGTATATGTCAACTTGTCCCTGGTAGGCGAGGGAAAGATAAGCAAATGTTTATATGGATAAAAGTTGGTTCGCTCCCCAGGGTCACGCTACCTTCAAGCGATGTGACCCTCCATCCAGGGTCACCCTGTCCCCCGAGCCAACGTTGTGCAATTTCCCATATAAACGGCTCCCAGCTATTTATAAGGAGACGTATGAAAAGCTCTCCCCCCGGGGGGCTCGGATGGAGGGAACCCCCACTAGGGACAACTCCTCATATAAACAGGCCCTCAGTCTCGGCTGTTAAAGGACGCTGTTACATTTAATATAGTCATTTTGGTAATAAAAGATGTATGTGTTTGCTACTAAGAAAAAGTTCTGAGTAGACACATTTATTTCATAGATCGCCAGTAGTACTGAACAATTTTTTTCGTGATTAAATATAATTCCCGTAACTGTGTTATCGAGACGTTAGATATATTGGGGCTCGTTGTTTCGAGATGAATTACATGATTTCCGTATTTCCTTCGGACAGTTATTTTCTCTTGATGAAACATAAATTTATATGTTTACGGAGTCCAAGAATTTACCAGGCGTGGGCGATTCATTTGAGCTATATTTGACGATTATTGCTCAAAGACATCCTAAGTCAGCACGCTCAGTTTCATTTCGCTCTAGCTAACAACCGTGCCACTGCGACAAAAAATGCAAATTTTTATAGAAAAACCATAAGCAGTGAATTTTTTAAAGAGCAAAATTCTTAATTTACTTAAGAGTGACATTGTTCTGTTTAGAATAAAAGCTCCAATCACTCGGTGTGTTTTTTGTTTGTAATATATTTTGGGGAATATTTCAGCCTTGATGACTTTAAACTATGATATGTTTTTCTTCTGTGACATAAATAAAATTGCGAGGAATAGTAATATTTGAAATATTAATATTTGAAGTACAAATAGAAAAATTAGCCGAGAGCAGCTGTAACCCTTTGCGAAATTCCGAAAAAATAAACTGTTGTTTTCTTTTAGGTAACAGTGTGAGATTAGGTATATCAATTAAAATCCCCGACGACTGACTGATTTTTGTGTCATATTCTCTTTACTGCGTGAACCTTTAAGGCGACTAAGGAAAGACTATCGTTTCGAATCGTGCATTTTCTATTGCCGATTAGTCAGTACTGACCCTTTACTTTAACAGATTCGATTTGCGGTCGATTTCAAGATGAATTACGTGTGGTAAATATTATTGACCATTTTTCTAGATTTTAGTTTAGTCTTCGCAGGCTAATGTCGCTAATAAAATCTGTACTTTTTTCTAACGATCAAAAGATGAAATGATATGACTGCTTCCATAGTTTAGCCTCTAACCATACCGTAATAATAGATACGTCGCGTCGCTCGACAAAAGTCATATTGTAAAACACGACTGTTTTGCGATAATTATAAAGTAGAAACCAGTTAACTTACTTGTATTGCCTTGCTGTCGATCCTGCTTAGCATTTCGTTTAGATCGTCCAGCTGAGCTTTGCGTTTCCGCTCCGGTCATTGACCGAGCTGAATGCTTTGGTTTTTGGCTGTTGGCTGGCGGTTTTGCCGACATGACTAAACCTCAACATCAGTGGCGCGGCCGAAATTAAGCGCTCTTTGTGACTGAATATTAAATATGCGAATTCACCCCGCCACTTTGACATTTGCGCTTCAAGTCGGTCAATTTAATTTAATCAAACATATTCTGTATGATATAATAGTATTTGGTAACCTCCCGGGCTATGTCACTATTTCGGTGGCATTTTACCAGTTCTGTTTGCCAGCCTTTTTATCTTTTATAGTGTTTGTTTGAAAACCTTTTTACTAAAAAGCCAATAACAGTAAACAAATCTCACATTTGTGTTTGAAATGCATGTTTGTTTTTTTTTTTTTGTTTAAGAGCCATCGTTCATTCAAGCGAATTTATGCAAAAGAACAGAAAAACTGTGTTTGCACTGTACAAACTCTTAGTTTACCTTAGTCTGGCGGGGAAAGACTGTTTAGCGTTGAACAAAATTACTCGGAATTTTGCTAAAATTTAGTCGAGGTTTAAAAGACCAATGTTTAAGACCAAAATCCAAAAGTTGCTTGAAAGTTGCTCCAAAAAATCCAAAACGTTGCTTTTAAATACGGAAAATTCCCCAAATACTATGTTAATTTCCCTTTGAAGGTAAGATTTCTAAGCATTTTCATGCAATTTAACTTCAACAGAAATATCTAAATAACATTTTAACACCAAAATTTGTTGAATTACAAGGATTTTTTTCGCAAAGAACAATGGTGAAGATATCGGCGATGACGTCATGTTTCCTGACGAGTTTTTATGCTTTTTGATCCGAAAGTTGAAGCATCTTCTGAACTTCCTCGGAAATCTTCGGCAAATTTCGCTTCTCTTCGGAAAAGTTCGAAAAATACTCAGAAACGCTCAGATGGCCTTCGAGCAGCACTCGGACAATCTTCGGAAATCTTCGATCTAGAACTTTTTTCCTTTCGGCGAAAGGAAAAAAGTTCCTCGAAAGATGAAAATTAAAAGTTGCCAAAAAGTTGCCGAGCATCTTTGCACAGCTCTAACTGTTGGAGCACGGGTTGATGGCGCAGAGATAAGAAAATAACTAATTCCTCTAAATTCTAAAGTTTCATGTGGAAACAATAAATGAATGACCACTAATTCTCATTTGTACTTCCTGGATGGGAGATAGCCCATCGCAAGTTGACTTTTAAAGCCGTTGTTTTTGGCGTCTAGAAAAACTCCACTGGCATCCCAGTATACAGGTTGTCCGATTTAAGTGTGTGTCTCGGCGCAGAACACAAGGAGAGACCCTGGAGGCCGCGCGCCCAGCGGACATCGCCGGATAGCGTATATTACACAGTACCTTCTGACCTCCGTCTTATTTGCTGTTCATCCTGACTGATTCGGCTGCTTACGGACACACGTCGTTGTTCCTCGTGTGTTCGGCTGCTTTGGGATAGACGTCGTTGTTCCTCGTGTGTTCGGCTGCTTTCGGATAAACGTCGCTGTTCTTCGTGAGTTCGGCTGTTTGATGGACGACGATTTGCAGTTGCTAGAACAAGCAGTGAAACTTTAAAGAGTATCACAAGACAAGGGACTTTTGGATGACTTTCTGCTTTATACTGAGCCACTTATACCCAGCCCAGCCGGCGAGAGGCCGGCGCCGGAAAAAAAGGGGGTGAGAAATGAACTGTTGTTCAACTTTTCGAAAAGCTCACTTCCTTTTTACTCAATTGAAGTAAAGCAATTACCTTATTGTTACTTAGTTTCGCGAAAATAGAACGGGCATATTTTGCGGGACTTAATTTTCGCGATTTGGCCAAAAAATACGTTAAAAGCATTAAAAACACGTTTAAAACGTTTAAAATAAGTTTTTCGCGGGTCTTTAATTTTGCGATTTTAAAATAAGTAATAATAAGGTATAACCTTGGTTTCCCCTCAACCTAAAAGTGCTTCTTATATGTCCTAGTGGTTTCCGTTATATCCTTGTTTTTTTTTTTACATCCCTAGGGTTTCTCTTAACTTACCCCCAGGATTCGCGCCGCTGCTCCTACGGCGTCGAGGCGGATCTTCCGTGTGAAACGGACGCCCTGTGCAAAAGTGTATAAGAGTGTAAAATCAATAAACTATTACCATCGAAGTGGAGACGACTAGCGAACAATGTTTTTATAGTCACACTTTGCCGTTTATAGAAACTGAGTTAAATAATTGTTTTAGGTCAATTTCCAGGGGAGCTCAGGGCAAAAAACAAAATTGCGGTGGTTATGTTTGCTGACATGGCAGAGTTGTTTATACTCGTCTTAGTCCCCTTACCGCGCGTAACACAAAATGCGCGGTGGAATTGAGCGTTAGAAACCAAAATGCATTTTTTTAATAAACACTTTTCATGCAGTTTCCAACTGACAATATTATATAGAAAAATCTGATTAAGGAAAATTCCTCTTGATAAATTTGGCGAATACTTTTTTTTTCCTTTTTAAATTTCCTGTTAATTTTCAGCGATACTGAGAGAATATAATCCGACATTGCGTTTATTATGAGGGCTCTTGAAGCGTGACAGTTCCCCGAAAGATCTTTTTATATTTGCCTCAACGAACTCTCAGTTATATATTCACAACGCTCTCTAAAATTGCGCTTAGGTTTTTCAATGCTTGAAATTTTTGAAATCGGGTAAAATAATTTTTCGATAACAAAATATTTTACAAGATGATATTTTTTGTATATTTTGCTATTCCTTTTTATATTGATGCGCCCGCATACGACATTGATCGCCAAAATATCGTAAAAATATAAAGCGATGCTGCACGCTAAGCCAGCTAATAAGGTGTAGGATTAATGAAAAAAAAAATAACAAAACACATACCATTTGGAGCATTCCCTGGGAGCTTTGAATCCATTTAAATTTTTGTAAAAAAAAATAAAGGACTTGCAAGTAACGATGATTGAAACGTGAGCAACAAAGCCCATATAAAACTGAGGCCGATTAGCCGCTAACGCTGAATGGTGAATTTATTTATATTTCAGAGGAAGGGCTGTAATTTGCATCTGTAATAAGGCCCAAGTGTTGCCGGAGGGTGTTTGTTCGAAAACTAAGTGACGGAACAACAAGAAACCATGAATAGATTTTTCCAGAATTAATAAGGATGTGTGCTGTAACGGAGCAGTCATTTCCCGTTGATTTGTTGCGAAATTCTGAGAATACACAAATCTTTAATTAAAGTGACTTCGGCATTGACTTGTTAATTTGTCCAGACCGCCTGCCTTCGTTAAATACCAAGCGTAGTTGCATGGAAACCCATTTAAAGGCTGACAAGGCATTTTTACTGGGTTTTTCGTTTAAGGCCTATGGCCAAGATTCTATGCCAAGAATAAAATAAATCACCTCATTTTGATTAAAGGATAGTTGACGAATTCATTGTGTAAACAAAAATACTGTCAGGAAATAAAGACACCTCAATGTGAAAAAGAAAAAAATTGAGATACAAAATTTAAAATTGTAAAATGCACTGAGTAGAATTCTTAGTGAGCGATTTTTTCACTTAAATTAAAATTACAGTTTTGCGGTTATTTATCTAATTCCGAATCCGAGAAAATCTAACAGTGGCCAAATAACAAGCTCAAAATTCATTTTTCGATTAAATATTAGGCAAATTTGACAAGCTGCAGGTGCAAACACGTCTTAAAAACACAGCTGGGTTAATTATCGTTACCAAGGTTGCGCGGTTGCGCGCCCATTATGAACTGGTACTGAGACCCGCTCGGTCACATTGGTGAGCGGCTACTTAGTTAACTGCGGCAAAGTATGACAGAAGCTTTCGCGGAGGAAGCGCCCGCCCGCAAGTGCTCATGGTGAAGTGTGCTCTGTTAAAGGGGCTATGTCACGATACTAGAAAGTCATTTTTCTGACGTGCAAAATTTATTGCAAATTGAAGGAACTGTTTCTATGGCTGGAAAAAAAACAAACGTCATAATAGTGAAAAACATCGTGGGGAAGTTTACGACTGAGGAAGATTTTAAGTGGCTAACGAACCACAAACATGAAAAAATTGCCTATTTTGCCTCAGCGAGAGGTACTTGTTGACCTTGGTTGGTATTGCAGCACCTGACTCAACTCAACGAGATTTCAGTGTGGAATTTCTTCCTCAAATTATGATTTTTTTTACATATAAGAATAACAGCTTTTGACACTAGGGATGGGAAAATTCAAGTTCTTCTAATCAAAATTACAAAACAAGATAACGACTCAAGGTGTTCACATTTCTAGTGACCTTTATTAAACTATCAAAGGCTGGCCCATCATTTCCGTAATTTAATTACTAAGATTGGTAAAGGCAGGTAAAGAAGTCTTTCCCCGAAGACCAGAAGAAATTGTTTTAATAGCATGATGGCATTTCAGCTTCACGGCGGAGTTTAAAGAGGCAAAACAGTTCATTAAACCGAACAGAAGCCTAAAATGCCAACCGGCGACCCTGAAAAGCGCGGGAAAAATCACGTGTGGTGTTAGCTTTGCCCTGATTGGCTAAATGACAATCTGTTCGCTCTAAATGGCCAAAGGATACTTCTCGAGATTAAAAGCTTACACTACTTTTTTTTAGCAGCCATCGGGGAAAGCCCTCTATTACCATCTCGCCAAATTTTAGGTACAAAAAACCCCGCATCTTTCCAGTCAGTAAAACAAGAAGCCACTTTTTGACTTCCAGAGCTTCTTAAAAACTACTACTTTCCCTCGAAATCTCGTCTGGGATGATAGATTAAGCCTAAAGTTTTTATCAGACAATGCTAACCAAAATGACGTGTTCTCATGACGCCGTAACTGCGTAAAACTCTTTTGAAACTGTTCAGAGTGTTTCTGCGAAGTTTTGCTAAATTGGCACTTGTTTTCTCAGTTGACTGGGAAGAATTTAAAACTAAGTTTTGTGATGTACCAACCCACACCCGTTTGATACTAAAACCAATAAACAATACAGAAGTCTTTAACAGGATAAACAGCTATAACGAACAGTGTTGTTGTAATATCTTATCAGAAAGAAAACTCTCTTTCTTTCCTTCTTTTTGTACATAACAATTTTCATTTGGGAGTTCTTTCAAATCCAGCTTTATCATTTTTCACAAAAAACATGACAAGACTGCCAACAAATATGGATTTTTTTCATTTTGTATTGAGAATACCTAAATATTGTACAAGAAAATCAAATCAATGTAAGCCAAAATAGGTTCTAGACAAAAATACAAAACAAAAGCCATTTGGAAAAAAAAAATCATTTTTCAGTTTTGAACAAATATATTTTGCATATGTACACAATTTTGACATAATACTATTAGAAAAATTTGGTAACATAAATAATTATTTACTAAATATCATTTTGTTTTTAACCTCGTCAAAAGAGCCCTATTAATCAAAATCAAAACATGCATGGTCTAAATTTTGGTTCAAACCATTTTGTTCATCTAACTTGCTAGGAATAATAAATTATTGAGCCCTGTCCTGAATGTTGTCCAGTGCACACAGTAGATGTTCATGGAAATTGAATAGCATGAAAAATGAGATTTTGTAAGACAATAATTTTTGAAAATATAACATTTGGGAAAAGATATCTTGGCAACTAGGTTCCCTTTTTCTAACTACTTCAACTTAGTTGGGATAATTTGACGATGTACCAACCCTTAAAGCCCTGCTGTCGGCATGTATACAGATTCTTATTAGTGGTCTAATACATCTCTTACAGTATAAGTTGGGAGAATTTTAAATTTGATATTTTCATGACCTTGCACTTTGCAATGAAAATGTGAGGAGAAAATATTATACTGATTTGGATTAGTTAGTAAGAGTTAAATACGAAAATGAAATATTTAAAGCTGTCAAAATTAATCGTCTAAAGACAATGCAAAACTTTCAACATTTTGACCACAATTAAAACAACTACCTACACTTTGCACAATTACTTCTTGCTAAACCTTAATTTGAATCGTCTATGCAATCGTTGTTACAGGACAACAATGGCTAAAAAAAATTCCTAGCAATTCATATGAACAAGGGTGAGCTTTGAGAAGATACTTCAAGTCTCAACAGTGCTCACAAAATTAATATTATGAGCCTGCAACTTCAGATTGCCTCCGTTCTCCATTCTCTCGTTCCTGTAGGGTGACAAGCTTTTCAAAACAGGCAAAACAGACTCTGACTGGGTCGTAAAGCTGTTCTTCAGGCAGTGGTAATCTCTTTTCAGAACACGTCCCACAAAACACAAGACCACAGTTCCTAAATATAACAAACAAAGGTTAACGAAAAAGGCTTGGCAACAGAGTAATGTATGATAGAAAGCACTTTTTCACACTAAAATTGAGCAGTATTGATCCTATTAGCTGTGTTTAGTAATGCACAGACCTCTGTAATTAATACTTTTAATTTGCTTAAAATAAAAAACTTCTAACTACTCAGAACAAAAGGTTGTTCTTTTTTCCTAAATGAATCAAGAGCAAAGCCAAGATTTCTCGAACATCTCTATGCATGGCACTGGTGCACGTTTTTAAGATTTACTCAGGAATACTAAATGGGGAAAAATGGACTTCAAGAGATTTTACCCTATACAAAGAGTGCATTTCTACTCCCCTTTGAATGGGATGCTAGTCTATTGCACGGTTACCTCCAGCATTTAATTTGCTGGTTCCCATCTATACATCTGGGTTAAGAGATGCACTGTGAGAGTAAAGTGTCTTGCCCAAGAACACAACACAGTAAACCAAGTTAGAGCTCAAACTCAGACTGCTCATTTTGGAGTAACTAACCAATAGGACACCCCTCCTCCCAAATTGTTGCACACAAAAGCTAAACTCTTTCAATGACAACAGAATCCAATTCATCAGTACCTGCAGTGATGTTTTCTATTGGCAATCCAAAACTGTGTATCACACTCGGCACAGTTAGTGGCAGCATGGTCTGGAACCCAGAGAGTGGGTTGGGCCTCATTCTCATCCACTTGGATCCAGCTCCCCTCATCAGCGCTGCCAAGAGAGAGAGGAGGCTGGTCTCCACTAACATTTGAGTCTGGCAAAGAACACTGGAGAAGAAAAAAAGATGAACAAAATGAATAAAGCACAGAATTGGTTGTGAATGGGGTAAATTGGCATTAATTCTTTTAATAAGGGAGACTATAAGGCGATCTTTGTTGATGTCATTGTTTACATTTTGCCTCATTAGCATACAACTTTGTGTAGAGAAGGCATCCTGCTATACAGCTTTTTCAGTTAACGTTGTCTGGATCAAAGCTAAAAGACAAGACTGAAAGGCAGTATGGGTAGAAGAAGAGAGCAACTGCGCGTGCTGAATACTAAAATATATAGTGACACGACAAATGCAAAGAGCCAAGCGACAGTGAAAGTAAAGCTACAGAAAGTCTTCCTGAAACGAAAAACAAACTCGTGAATTCTTCACGTGCGAAATACAAATTTGTGTATTTAATGAAGCTTATATGTAAATTTGCAGTGAATACCCAAAACGCCATACGGTCTTGCCTTTTAGGTTTAAGCTTTGACCCGACAACGTTTATTGAAATAGCTGTATACAAATTGACTACAGAAGTTTAAAGAGCTTGTGAAACTAAACAATCAACGAAATGTTCAGCTCTTTCGTGATATTGAAGGAGATATCAGCTATCAAAATCTGCAAAATTTCTAGGTGGCAAAGTGCTTTTGAGCCCATAATTCTTTGTAAAATTTTGAGTTTTCAAACCCACATAAAAAAAGTATTAAAACATCAGGCTCAAATTTAGAGCAAATCATGCCATGCTCTTTTAATATTTTTGTAGCTTGTTCAGAAACTGAAGCGCAATGCTAATGAAGCAAAAATTGAAAATAAAGATTCCCCTTATATTGTGCATTTTAAAATTACAAACAAAACTTTCGCAAGTCATTGTTTCTACATGTGAGGGGTTGCGCAAGGTTTGTTTGCTATGGAGCAATCTTTGTGTATCACAGTACTTATAGTCTCTTTAGCATGTTGAAAGCTCTCATAGGCGACCAATAACTACCTCAACAGATGGTGGTCACTAAAGAGATTTCATTCAAGCAACTAGCTCAGGTTATGACTACTTTTTTCTAAATCTCCAAGGTGGTCCCTTACCGGCTGGTTGGCTCAGTTGGTAGAGTGCCAGACTGTAGTGTTGGTCCGGCCTGGGTTCAACTCCCAGACTGGACCAACACTCGGGGTCTTTAAATAACTAGCTACAAAATAATGTGTTTCTTTTGTCTACACACCACTTCGTCAGCAAGATCACTAGTCCGTCCTGATGCTCCTCCATCTCCCGCTGCAGCCCGCCTCCTCTGAACATCCAGCAGCTGCCTTCGTAACGATTCTATCTTAGCCTGGTGTGCCATCTCTATTTGCCGTAGTCTATCCTGGACTGGATCAGAAACGTGTGTCAATCCATCCACATCCAGGTACCTAGTAAAGAGTTCTGAAGAACTGGGTCTTAAAGTCGATGTACTGGGAAATGCTTCTCGAGCACTGCTTGTAAGGGTTGAGTCACTTGAACAATTGGACGGTGGAACAGTAGTTTCAACACACTCTGTTCCTTCTTCGTCACAAGGAATATCTTTGCTATTTGAATTGTCTGATGTCAAATGTTCGGAATTGTGAGGTTCTTTGGGCATTTCCTCACCAGCTAAATTTGGTTCTTCAGCCGACGAATCTTCCTCTTGTGTCTCTTTGAGTGAATTATCAGATAAGAGTTTTTCAGTTGAGGGAGTTGTTCCACTGTCAACACTTGACGTTTCTCCTTCACTTGGATCAAGAATGACAGTAGCCGTACTGCTAGACATACTGCTGGTTTCAATTTCGCTGACACTGTCTTCACATGACACAACACTTGCCGCACAAGACTCTGTAGTGCTAAGATACAAACTTTTAGAATCACAAGCAGCTAAATCATTACTGTCCTCCAGCGTCGAAGTACTACCAGAAACATCATTTTGTGAAAAGGTGGTCCTACATTCTGGGCAACTCTTAGATTTCAAGTCATTATCCAAATTACCAGATTCAGATTGTTTGCTAATGCCTTGTTGATTTTTATAACAGTCTTTGCACATTAGATTTCCATCAGACTTTGACGCAGTGACTTGAGAGGTCTGTGTGACCTCCTCATCTTGGTCAATACTGCCGTTAACACTAGGAAATACTGGAGAAATGGGAGTAATACATGCACTGCTCACTGAGTCTCCATAGTCACTTGTGTCGCCGTTCTCCATTACAGTCTCAGAATAAGGTGTTGGGTATGCAAGATAGACAGCTGTCCACAGCTGTAGACAACGAGGTTGACAGGAGGCTTGAAGAACCTAAGACAAAAAAGAAAACAAGTTATAACATTTTTGATATCCCACTAAAAGACAGTTAATCCTCCCAGGCACACCAGACCAACAATTGCCATACTCAGCACTCTTTTTTCTTAGCCCCTCAATACAAGTGCATATAATTTTATTATATTTCTTTTACATGTACATATTATTTTTTCACACCTGTTACCCAATGAAATCTTACAAAAAACAAAGGGCTATTACCTTTAATTTAACACTTCAAATGCCATTAACTTACTGAACACATGGTATGGGGAGTTGCAAGTTATTTGCTTATTACTTCAAGCAACTGCAGAGCTGTGCCCGGGTGCCACTGATGACTTACTTTTGTCTTTGGGCGACCTGCATAACTTTGCTACCAGGAAAGCATTTAAGAGCTGGACACCCAAGATTTCTTACATAAGAGCGTTTTGGCACCCTGCAATTATTCTATGAGCACAGCTTTGAACTGCCCAACCCTTACCTGTTCAGAGGATGAAGAGTACAAGTAATTTTTAAACTCCTTTCTTCTCAACTTCAACAAGGACCACACAGAGAACGTTCGCTTGAGAATGTTTCCCTTGAGACGTTCGCTTTCACTGTTGCAGAGAAAAGTTCCAAACAGGCAGGAATAGGCATGTTGGGCCAACTTCACCTGTTGAAAGACACACAGAAAAATTCCAAATTTAGATGCAAAAATTTCCATCGAAAAAAAATCCCTAATTTTCACTTGAGTTTGCATATCTTCAGGACTTTGCAGGACCTGCTAAGAGGTCACTCACTTTCCAGGGTAGAAAATCAGCGTGGAAACAAAGTCATGTCTGATAGCTCAGGGCTAGTGGATTCCCTCACTAGCCCAATAGGCAAGTAACATTATGGATTTTTTTGTTGGCAGATTAAGTAAGGCCACTGGCCCAGGGGGGGTACTTGCAGTATTCATGACAGGGGGGTCCGACGGAGCTTCATATTGCCAACCCAAAAAAATACATGAGCCTGAAATTTTACACCCAAAAAAATACCTGGCAACAAACTTTTCTACCCCAAAAAGTAAAAGACCTAGCACCTCGATACTGATTTATTCAATCAAACAGACTTCAAGACCTAAAAAAATACATGACAGATCTCTTCACCCAAAAAAATACCGAGGGTGTAAATTTTCAACCCAAAAAAATATGTCGGACCTCCCCGTCATGTATACTGCAAGTACCCCCCCTGGGGCCACTGGCCTTCAGTGTAGCACACAACGGCTCCAACTTGTACATAGGGCAACCTGGAAAATCCATTTCCTTTGCACGCTGAAAATGCCACAGCAACATTTCAGTATTTTCCAGAATTTATAGGCATCTTGTTAATTGCTTATCAACAATCTGTCTTACTTGGTTAAGTGAGTTAGCAAGTTAGTGTCTAAAGACAGTCTAGTACCACAATCTTACCAAAAAGGTTTCGTTGAACTCAAATGAGCAAGGGAACTGCCTGGTTAGCTGGTGAACACAGTCAAGCCACTGAAGAAACACAGGGCACCTCTGATTTTCATCGTGATTCTGCCCATGACCACACCTATCAGCAAAACGATGACCAAACTCTAACCACTCACGTGTCACCAACACCTGGAAACCCTGAAAGGAAAGAAAAATAGCATTCGGTGGGAAAATTCCTTGCACGGCAAGTGGATCTTATATTGACTCTTCATGATAAAGTGGTGAAATCCCAATTTCTTGAACCCTTGATTTTTCGAACGTCTGACTAACCTGAACTAAAAGTTGTTTCCCTTAGTCGTTTATTGAGTCAAACACTGCAATTTTACCCTCTGATTTCTAGAACTCATGATTTTTCAAACCAGCTTTTAGAGTGATTCTTACATATCACTAAGTGAATTCAATATACCTTATTGTTACTTATTGTTACGTATTTTTGCGGGAACTTAATTTCACAAAAATGGAACGGGCATATTTCGCGGGACTTAATTTTCGCGATTTGGCCAAAAATACATAATTAACATAAAAAATACAATGGAAAACGTTTGAAATAAATTTTCGCAGGTCTTTAATTTCGCGAATTTTTGAAAATCGCGAAAATCGTGAAAATTAAGTCCCGCGAAAATATGTACCGTATTTACCCGTGTATAAGTCGACCTTTTTTCACCTAGAAATCGGTCCAAAAAATCGTCCTCGACTTATACACGGGTCAAAATTTTCGACCCAAGCACCAGTTAAATAAATTCTGCGCAATTAGCATAACAATTGTTTTATATGTCAACAAACATCAAATAAACAACAGTACAGGTTGGGATGTCCTTTCACTTTGCTATCTGTGTCGTTAAATTGGCAGTTCAGAAATTCATTGCGATTTATCCGCTCAATATAAACCTGAATGTTGTAGAGACTCGCTGGCACAAGGTTTGAATGAACAGTTGACATTTTCCACTAATAAAGCTGGTAAATCCACTCGAGAAAAACATCTTCATGCATGATCTTTCTTGCTTCGAACTTCGCTACTTAGTAACCTGGCATGATGCAAGCACGTGTAGTTATCAGTTACCAGTACCTCAACACCACACAGTAATTGTAAAGGTTACCAAGTTCCCCAAGCAAGCTTGACTTTTCTAGTGGGTTTCAAAGTTTTCTGATGTTCCTTGATGTTTTGCTTGTCTTCTAAAGCCGCTACTATCTCTCCACAATTAGAAAGGTTCGTTTGAAATAAGTGTGTTTGATTTTATAAGGCTGTTTCAAAAAATAATGGACAAAATGCCAGCATAAACATGTGTTGCTAGAACGCTCGCGTAAGCATGATAATAAACTTCACATTGAAACTTGCTGTGTTTTTTTTTCATTAAGTATCTCTACCTGAAAGGAAATTCTAAGAAACACAAGTTTAGTTTTTCAAAAAAATTGTTACCCAGAAATGAAAAAATCTTAGTTAATGGCTTCAAAAATAGGGGGTCAACTTATACACGGGATCGACTAATACACGGGTAAATACGGTAACAATAAGGTAGTTTTTTACGTCAAAGGGCATGCAGTGGATGCAATTAGGTAAGTAGTTCACCCCAAATTGAATAACATTACCAAAACAAAATTGTTGTGTTATATCCTGTGTGAAATGCCGCCTAAGAATATTTTCTTTTACCTCAATTGTTCTGTAGTAGGGATCCAACATTAGCTCTGCCAGGGCAACAATCTGAGATGTTCTGTCCCAGCCATCACTGCAATGGACTACAACAGGTCTCTGCTCCTTGTGAACAGCATTCACCACAATGTTGGTAGCCTTCAGTAGCAGCGAAATATGATGAAGCCAGTTGGTCTTCTCCAGACTGGACCACCAACTGAGAAGGAAAGACAGATCAACTCTCTCTAAGACTGACACTGTCTGCAGTGGCTCCAACACTCTCTCTTAGAAAGGTGTCCGTCTTAAAGGGAGTTTCATTACTGAACAGTAACATGACTGAAAAAATGGCAGGGACAGGACCGACACAAGGGTGTCTGTCCTTTAGATGTGTCCACTGAGAGAGAGTTGACTGTATTGTGAAAGAAAGAAACTGCTGTTTTCCCAAAGTACTTACTTAGGTGCATCTCTCGGACCTGAACACAATGTTCTCAGACTATGGAAGCTCTTCCTTATAGCGTGGATGTTTGCTAAGTTCATAAACAACACCTCACAGCCTGGATAATACTCTGTAAGAAAAAAAAAAGGAGAAAAAATATTTAAATATACACAATCAGTTCAACAACACAGATATCATTTTCCTTAATTCCTATTGCACAGAAGGTATCAACCCTTCACAATCCTAAAAAAAAATACACGTAAGTGCTTTTACTTGTTGGTTGCATTAGCATAGCTGTGAAAATAACAAGTCTTCTTTCAATTCACAGGAATGTAGCTAAGAAAACACAAAACCAGCCCATCAACAAGCCTAGCTGGCTTTTCTGGCCTTGGCAGCTATAAAAGTTTACTTATAAAAATCTTTGTTTTTAGGTGGAATTAGCTGGCAGCTGGCCCTAAGCGACATCCTTGAATTCAAGGTATTAATAAACCAACTCACCCTCACACTCGCAACCTCCTCCCTTTGCCCTGTTGACCACAGCAGCAGAGTAGGCCCTGGCATCTACTACAAGAACCTTGCGTTGTTCCACCACACCATTCTTTGATGACGCATCAGGCTTACTGTCATCACCATTATCACTACCATCATGGACTACATCCCCATTCGGGATGGCATCTGTATGACCATTTTGGTGATAATTTTTCTGACCCATTTCTTTCAAAAGTTGTTTTTTGAGGGACGCAGACAAAGAGTCCACTGAACAGGCTGTTCCTATTGCATGTAGGAGGTTTTCATCTTCCTGGCTTCGCCAGCCAAGCCAGCCCACCTCGGGTTGACTACAACGTGCTATTACTGCTCCGTTGGTCATGTGCCTGTTAAGTGACAAAAGCGTGCAAATAAATTGCCACACCCTCTTAAAATGAGGGTCCTGTTTCTGAGTCAAGACACCAAACTTGTAACTTTATTGTCAAACGTATTGCTTTAACATTAGATGTTGTTGATAAATTGAACAATAATTAAATTTTTTTTTTCGTTACCTCCACACTACAGATGGAAATCTTCCAGAAGTCCTGAACTTAACAACAGCCTCCATCTCCTTGTCTGAAATCATTGCTGGCACAATGTGAAGTTTGGGATAGGTGGAGCATAACCTGGAAGGGCAAATGTTATTAGATCACTGAATCTAATCGAGCGGGAGGAGGGGAGGCGGGGGTGGGAGGAACTTTGAGAAAATAGTCCTGAACACCCAAAATGTGAAACTGTTGAGCTGAACTATTATTGCAGTGTTTGAAACAATAGTCACTATGTATACCACCATGCTGTAATGTTGTGTCAAACAAAATGTTCTTCTTCTTTGATCCAGTGACCATGCATGTTATTCAGTTACAAAATCTTAAATTTTACACCACTATTTGGAACATTTGCAGAACTAACAAAAGGTAAAGGTAGCATACCATAAATTAGGAACTTTACTTTATAGAAAGCTTTTCATAATCACCTCAGAAATAAAATTTAGCAACCACGTAGGCAAAATCTGCGTTCAAGCTTAATGGCCCATCAGGAGGGAGCTTATCACGGTTTCAGTAGCATGAAGCAACTAGGAGAATTTCTTCTCTCCCTGGATGGGATGCTAGTCCATCGTAGGGCTACCCCCCAGCATTGAATTTGCCAGTACCCATTTATACACCTGGGTGGAGAGAGACACTGAGAGTAAAGTGTATTGCCTAAGAACACAACACTGTGACCTTGGCCAGGGCTCGAACTCAGACCGCTCGATCCAGAGTCCAGCACGCTAACCATTAGGCGACTGCGCCTTCCATTAGCAACCATATACTACAGAAATATTGCCCGATTGCACTTACTCAAAGTTAGAGTTGATGTCTGTGATCCTCCAGGCGTCGTGAAGATTATCAAAACCCATTCTCCTAACCTCAGACATGAATGAGTATAGCACTGCATCTGGATAAATTCAACATTATTTCACGTTACATAGTAAATGGTTTGAACCCAGGAGTATCAGTGGGCTGTATAGTGTGATTGTTCGGGAGAGAGTAGTTCTGAAAAGAACTGATGTTGGTGACTGACGTTTCAACAACCTTCAGGAGCGGAAGTCATCTTCAGAGTCAAGTGAATGGTTGTTGTCAGTTAATGATGTTATAAGTCTGGTTTGTTGAAGCTGATTGGTCAGTTTGCCATGATGTTATTGGCTGTAAGACTTGTGTAAAGTTTGTCAACAGTAAAGTTTGTAACATTATTGAAAGGTACACAAAACCAAAAGCCTCTCAGTCAATTTGTCATCATTCTTTCAGCATGATGTTCTTAAAGACACAAACATTCAATATCTAGTATGTTCTACACCTACCCCTTTGACAGAAGCTGGTAAATTCTCCTTCTTCTACTGAGTTAGACTGCTTAGAGTCCAAGCACCATGCATGGAAGGCAAAGGCAAAAAGATCTTCAAGACGTGCGACAGGGGAGATGCACTGGGTCAGACGGTGATAACAAGTCAAGCACTGCTCACTGTTGTCAAATAAAATCCTGAAGAAATGCAACAACATTACAGTGAATTTCAAAAGTACATAGAGGTAATACAAGGTTGCACGGAGATATGAAATTTATCTTCAAGTGTTCAAATCGATAGCTCACGAGTGAGATATCGGTTTTGAACACAAGAAGACAAATTTCATATCTCCAAGCAACCATGAATTCTTCTTTTTATTATATAAACCTACTAATTACGACGTTTTTGATGATTTTCCGGAGATTTCCAACCATTTTCTGAAGATTTCCGAAGATTTTCAAAACGTCGTTCGAAGGTCGTACAGACGTTTCCGAACATTTTCTGAAAATTTCCGAATATATCCGAAGGTTGCCAAGGAAGATCCGAAGATGTTTCAACTTAATATCGATAAACTTTGGCTCATTGAGCATTGAAACTTGGAAACTCTTTGAGCTGATTGGTCAAAAATGATATCACACATGTGTGGATATCACATTTTTATCGAATTGCTAACACTGCAGTTTATATAATAAATAAAAATATCTAAGCTCTATCTATGTCCAAGGATGATATTATTAATCTCTGAAGAAGCTGGCTGCACAAGTCAAAGTGGTCATAATTTCAAGATGGACACCACTGGGTGTTGTCATTTGGAAACTACAATTGCCTAGCCATCTTTACTGCAGTCGCCAGAAAAAATAACCAGTTGCCAGTTTCTAATGGCACCCCTGATCTGCTATATATAGCAAAATTGGCTGTCTGGGAATGAAGGACATGCCTGGTTACAGGGGAAACCTTGAGCCATGCGGCCCATACTGGCAGAGCTCATCCTGGTTTCTGTAGCATTAAGCAGCTAGGAATATTTTTACTCCCCCCTGAATGGGATGCTAGTCCATCGCAGGTTTATAGAAACATCATTAAATTAAAAACTTCATACAAACAAGGAAAGAAAACAGAAAACAAAAGTCTACAAAAGAGAAAGAAAGACAAATTTCAATGCATATCATGGGCATTTAAAGTTAAAACCTAAAAGCTCTTCATCACCCACCTAAACGACCTGGCATCTTTACAGTTTATGTCCATCAAGAAAATATCCCTCATTTCCACAGACTCAATTAAACGCAAAGGAATCTGACAAGAAAAAAGATGGATAATGCATTACTATCAATATGGACTAATAACGGTATAGAGGCCAACATTTATAGCCATTTTTTACCAGATCCTTGAATCTTCTTCAATCTTTTCTTTTATAACAATTCACATTTAAGATCCATTTGGTAGGAAAGAGGGAATTACTGTCGTGTAAGTCTGAATTATGAAGGTCTGATTGAATGGTTTGAGAATGATAAACTTACATTCACAAATGAGTCCTTAAAACGAATAAAGAGACGGAAGTTTGAAAGTGCAAGAATAGCATCAGATGTCTTCTCCAGATATTCAACACTTTCACCGCACAGTTCAGGAAATGGCACCTGGGCAGAATCTTCTTCTACAGAAAAGAAAAATAATAACAAAAATTTAGATGTGGTTAAATGAAATTTAGGCTTGGTTAAACTCGAGACAGTTGTCCAGCAGTTTCCTTTCTAAGTATTGGGGGTAAACGCTTAACCTTGGAAGGGCTGAAGGATTTTACAGCTCCCCTGTTGAGGTCAGGTCATTTTGCTTGCATTGCTGCATGCAGAGGTTCTCATGTTTACTGCTGCCCTCCATCCAACAATCATTTTGTCCCTGCCCTTTCTCTAAGTAATACATTTAGTCAGTTGCTCACACATTAGCAGTGTGACAGTGCCTGGGTGGATGCCACTCACAGGGTTGCCATGGTTACTGGCTGCACTCGGATGCAGTCTTTGGATGCACCAACTTCTCAGCCCCCCCCCCCCCCTCCCCCTGCTCATCTATTGCTGATGAGTTTAACAGTAATTCAAAGGTTTATTGCTGGCTGTTTTCTTGTGTGCAGATCAATTAAGTAAACTGAGATGAACAACCATTCATGAAAATATAGTTTCATTTTCTGCCAAACCAAAGCATAATTCTGCTAGTATTCAAATCTTCTATAACAAATAATACAACCCTCCAATTTTATTTTTTTCCTTAGTGGCCTTTTGGCAACCAACTTCTCAATTTTGGTTGCCAGTGAAAATTTTATTTTCTTCTTTTCTTTCTTTTTTTTCTATTTTATTGGCCGGCCCGGCCCCTTCTTTTCCATTTTACTCCCCCCCTCCATCTTTTTTTCCCCCCGCCCAAAAAATTTTTTTAACCGGGGGGGTATCTAATATATTTGTCATCAGCACATTCAAAATCCCAAAAATCTTTTCAAAAGTATCCATAACATGCTATAAAATTTCAACAAGACCCAGTGGCATTAAGCCCTCAAATTCCCAAACTCAAAACCTCTTCAGAAGATAAGCCACCCAGAATATAAGTCCATGATGATGCACTTTCTTCAGAAGAAAAACAACAACACCCCCAATGTAGAGCTTATTTTAACAGTACCCTGGGATACTTGGGATGTTCATTCAACTACTGTATTACACATTTTGTGTTTTATATTGTCACATTTGGAGAGTGCCATCTTAGTAGATGCAGAATTCTAGAAATATGCACCTAAACTTTTTCAGGTGCAAAATCCCTTCCAAAATTCAATATAAGCCCAACTATGTTTGAAATGCACAAATCCTTCCAATATAAGCCTTCCAAAAATGTCAAAAAGGTCTTTTGGACAAATATAAGCTCAGAGCCTATTATGTCAATCTTATGAAGTGGCTGTGGTTTAATTTTTTCACTGGTTTAACTTTTTTCAAACTAGTTTGATTTTTAGTTCCCTTTGTTTTAGATTATGATAATGAATATGTGACTGCACAATGAAAAATCAAAATCAAACTGGTTTGAAAAAAATTAAACCAAAGATAAATTTAAACAACAACATATACAGTAAAATTAATTTACATATTGCAGGATAGAACAAAGCCACACTTCTATTTTTTCCCTTCACTAGCACATTAGGCAAGCAACATTTTGACTTTGCACTAGCAAAAGTGACCTCTGTACATGCTAGTGAATCAACATGCTACACTCTGACTATATAATTTTATACCATCAAAACCTCAAGGTATGACCATTGAATGTAGGGTATAATATTTGGACAGTCACAGTGTCTGACATTTGCAGACTGCAAAATGCAAACTACCGACTTAGAAAATATTTTGAGTTACCATTACCATTATTGAACGCTAACTGTACACAGGCTAACCAAAGTGCTATTCAGGCTGACTGGAGTAAAAAGTAGGTTTATCAGAGTACATATATAGTAGCTAACCAGAGTGAAAAGTCTGCAGTCTGCATAATTTGTGCAGTCTGCCAAATGTCAGACACCAGAACAGTCAAGACCAGTTGCTGCAATATTATATGCTGAAGGGAACATGAGGCCTGCTCACATCAAATTAAGTGACCATGATGTCACATTCAAGACTTGTTGAAGACTAAATTTTTTTGGTGTGTAAAATTTATCTTGCAATTTTGTTGCAACACAAGCAGCACAACAAACTGCCCAGTGTAACACCACATAAAATGAACACGTCTCACATTTGCTTTTATGCAGCTCGCAATGATCGCCGTAATACTGCAACGGTGGTTTTATGTGTTACATAGAGGTGTTACACAAAGCAACATACCCTGCAACTTTTTTTGCCACAGCACAAAAAAATTGCAAGACAAGTTGCAGAAAACATTGAAACAATGCCTTAAATGATGAGGTGTTTGACTGAGTCCAGCAGTATCAGGCTAGAAAATACGTTTCTCAGAAGTTAAAGTAGCCAGTTTTTCAGCCAGCTGCTTGCACCTAAATGAGAATCTCAATTCTTTTCACCTTCTAAGGTAGTATACTGTCATCTCAAAATTAGATCTGTCTTAAATAATTGAGTAATAAATGCTGATGGGAATACAAACACACCTATACTAATCACAACAAATACTGTTGAGATTTGGTATCAAATGTCGTAAGTGGTTTGTTCCCCTAGAAGTTAGTTTTCGATTTTACCAAGCAAATTCTTCAGTGGAAAGTGAAAAGTAACGAAACAATTCGAAACAGTTCCCACGAATTCGGGATATAACCTTTTTTATTCAGGAAACAAACCATCAGCGACCCCAGAACAAAGGTAATTAGTTTTATCAAAGCATATCAAAATTATATTGTTTGAATTCAGGTCCTGAATATAATTTCTTCTGTTTACCAGAGAAAAATTCGGCCCTCGAGTTGACCATTAATTTTTTTTATCAACATGTAGACACTTCTTAAGTTTTTTCTTGTCAAAAATACTCGAATGAAGTCTGAGCGATGCTTTAAACACTATCATAATTCATAATTGCTGGCAATTAGTTTTGACATTATTTAAAACGACTGACGCCTCTACGGAAGGAAAACAAATTTGGACAACCTTGAGGTTTAATATGTCTGAGAGGACGATTTGAAGTTGTATAATCAATTTGATTATTTCGATGGGAAAGGGAAATAAATGTCACGAGCTTAATCCGGTGCAAGCTAGTTAACAGTTGAGATAAAACGAAAATCGCCGATGGAACGTCTTTGATAAGCTTCTTGTTTATAAAGTCTAGACGGAAATGAAGAAATTCGCACATACGTGTAGGAACTTAGGTCTGCAACTTTATAAAATGCAAGCGCCCCTCTCATAAATTCGTAAAACCTTCGGCGCAGATGGGAAACAAATTCTTTTTTGCACCTTGGATTGTAATGGCACAGCGTGAAACTTGGCACTAACCTGAGGCGAGCGTCTTCTTCGGGAAGAGTTCACTTGCTTGTACGTAGACCATGCTGGAAGGCTGTTCGACATCCTGAAACGGAAAATTGGGGGAAATGTCACGTAAAAATGAAATCGGATACTTTCTTGTACACCTAAAAACACTGTGCAGACCTAGCGTTACTAATGGAATTCTCACCGTAGCCATTTCGTGAGCTGTTGTTCCAAGAAAACGCTTCGAAGAACTAAAGAACTACACACGAAGCGGTGTCCTGCAGAAGCTTGGAAGATGTCTAGCTTATCGGCAAATCGGCGTTCTGAAATCTAGGTGGTAGAAAAAACTGTTAACGCGGAAAATGTAGGCCATTAATGCCCAAGGCCTCGTAGTCGCTGACAACGGCGGTTGGAGGTTGATTCATGCATGAATAAATCGCAAAACACTAAATTATCCGGCATACCTCTTCCAAATTTTAGTTGGAAGGTGTGGACGTCAACAGAACAAGAAATGAAAATAAATGATGTCATGCACTCTCTTGCTATCCCATAATACGCATCAACACCTCCAAAATGACCAAATATGGTCATTTCAGTCGGCTCGAGACTGCAACACAAACAGGGCATGTTAGCGGTGTTGCAAATGAGGTTATGCGTGTTGGGGGATAAAAATTGGCGGCTGCATGCTGCTAACTTCGCTGGAACTTTAGCAGTTTTTCTTCGAATTTTATCAGATCCTTTGCGTATTTTTTAATCATTTTTTAGCCAGAAATGAAGCGAAGGAGAACACGCACGCCCTCTGATGCAGGTAGTCCTTCGCAGGAGAAAAAAGTGGTGAAATCTCCTCCAACCACTTCGAAATCTACTTCTTCTTCAACTTCAATTAAAGATGGTCCTTCTAAATCTTCAGATGCCCAACACGCTGCAAACCTAGAGGATATAGAAGTGGAGAAGAGAAGTGCTGCTGCTGATGTTGCTTCGTTTGAGAGAGGAACTGAGGAGATCAGAAAACTTGTAGCAGAAATTCAGAGGCAAAAACTTGTGGTAAGATTTCAGTTTTGACGAGAACATTCGACGAACCTCTTGCCCTTTTTTAAGTTTTGTATAGTCTTATTAAAATCCTGGGCAAGATTTCCGTATAACCACATACTTAATTATGCACACTATTCTTTTTAACTTCCATCTATTCACAACTGTTCTTCATTAGTGTGCAATGGAATTTATGGAATATATTATGAAAGAATTTGTATGCATATAATTAAGTTTGGGGCTACACTGAAATCTTTCCAAATCCTGTATTTTTATACTACCTTTTGATTAAAATTGGAGAATGATTTCGGTATAGTCCCATACTTAATTGTTTATATATTCTTCCATATTATCCTTTACACACGAATGGTACCGTCGAGCATCTACCCGTGAAGGCACGCACTAAAAACCTGTTTTCACGTGACGTCAACGTCTGTGTTTCAGGTGTCAAACTTTGAAGTTTAGCAGACCGTAATGTGAACTTTTGCACTCACAAACACTGAGTACGGGCGAAACTTTACACTAGAAATGATTCAAGTGAACCTGTGTATGCATATCGACAAAGATCAGCATCAATTTCCAGGAAGAAGTCTCTATATCTAATCTTTCCGCCATTTCGAAACCAGTGTTTTCTTTCGGCGCAAAAGTTGCCGTTACGGTCTGCTAAACTTTAAAGTTTGACACCTGAAACGCAGACGTTTAACGTCACATGAAAACATGTTTTTAGCGCGTGCGTTCACGGGTAGATGCAATCGATGGTAGTTGCCAATAGAATGGGAGTTGCAAAATTGTATGCATAATTAGTTATAGGTTCATACAGAAATCTTGCCAAAAATGGTACTTCTCCCAGCACTGGAAAGCACATATATTTTGTGCTTTACATCTATGGACAGTGTTGAAGAGAGGTAGTAAGAATGGCTAAACTAACGAATGTACAGTGCTATTTGGAAAAGGTTTGGCTATAAACACATTTTATTAACCAAGTGCGAGGACCATTCTGGGAGAATATTGGCCAGCCGTTTTTACCCAATACAGAGATCCTCATTTGGGGTAGTTGCAACAGGGATCACAAAGCCTGGGAGAATGGGGAGGGGGCAGCCCCCCCCCCCCCCAATATTTCCCCAAAAAATGGAGGCTTACAAAGAGAATAGTCTCTAAAGCCCTCCACTTCAAGTTACTAGTCAGCCCCCCAATTGGTAAAATGCTCTGCAGTCCCTGTCCAGCAAAACACCTGCTTTACTCTTTTCATTCTAGAGAAATTGGAGTTGAGAACTGTAAATCTCTCCTAAACTCAAGACAGACTACTGTCCATTGCCCTGGTATTTTTTCTGTAAATATTTAAGCTTGTAGTGTAGCAAAAGTCAGCATGTGCTTGAATTTGTGAATGATTATTTATTTTCAAGGATGCTGACACAAATGAGTCCAGGATTAGATGCACCCTGCTGTTTACAATCTTGAAGAAACTCAACCGACTCGCTCACATGCGATGCAAAAAAGCCAGAGAAAAAACTCAGGAGGTTTGTAAATCACATTTTGAGATGCCTGGCTGAACAGTAACTGTTATAAAAGGGGTTATTCCTTAGAGTGAACATTATGCATGAACGGACATCCCTTGCCATGCACTTATTCAATTTCCCCATAACTTGAAGTTTTGAGGCAAAATTCCAAACTGATGATGTTACACAGCAGAGATCTGTGTTGTCTCTGACTACAGTACCGCTCAAATGTAAGTTGACAGTCCCTCGAGCCTCGATCCTCGAGACTCGATCCTCGAAACTCAAAAATTTTGAGTTTCGAGGATCGAGTCTCGAGGATCGAGTCTCGAGTTGAGAAAAATAATGAGCTTGTCGCTTGAATGATTCCTCGAGAATAAAATTGCTCAAGCGGGCCGCACTCTCAAGTGTTGTACTATGGTCGAAGCCAGCGTGCCGGCTACTCATCTCTGCTGTAACAACGCGCGCTTGGTCGTTTAATATTTCGAACCGTCCCAAAAAGTTCGAAATAGGAGCTCGAAACCGTCGATAGTGAATGAATTGAGGGCAAATCGAACCAGAAGTAACCGAGTTGGAGTTAGCATGGTCCCGCCGAATCAACATGGACAAATACAACCTGCGTTCAGGCGATCTTAGGACAAACATGAAGCACGTGTGCAATGTCACGCATACGATTGTTTGTGTTATGATTTAGGATACAAATATTAAACCTTAAAGTTCACTCTGTCATTTAGTTTTCTTTTGAAAAACGCAGTTACGTGTGTATGCAAGAATCTAAATCGGATACTTGCCTGCGGCGTTGTGTTACATTTATTTACGCTGGAGTTTATTCGAAAGGTTTCAAATTACTTTTTGACATATGCAAATTTTGCCAACTTTTATAAGTGCACCGCTTTAAAAAAGCAAAATTTGTATAACTTCTCTAAAGCTGTAATAATAATTAACGCCATATCTGTGTTATAAATGAAGACAAGTTTCATTCAAGAAGAATTTAGGTTTTAAGAATATTATGCCAAATTCACAAAAAATAAAACACGCTCATTTCAAGCTAGACGCGATGGCGCGACACAAGTCTGTCTTGCCATTTATTTACGGAAGATTTCACGGCTTCGATGTTTTTCACGTGGAATGTTCCGTTCGCCGTCTACAGAATTTTTACAACTCAAATTTAAGAACCGGTTTTATTTACGGAAACTCTTGTCTGAATTTCAGTAGCGACCAGATAGAGACGTCTGAAATTCAGGCTTCTGAAACTTGTTTGTGCGATTTTGTCGGTGCTATTCTGATCTACGGCTCAGCTTACAAGATTCGTGGCATTTACATTGTTTCGCATCGAATGCTTCAGATGCTGACAAAACATTTTGTGAAAGAAATTAAATTTGTAGTTTTATTTGCGAAAACTCAGGATGAACTTGTAAACCAATAACTGAAATTTTTTCGTGGTTGAAAACATGCACTTACGGCGGGTTGAAACATTGACAAGGGAGAGCACAAGTTTGAACTACAGATTCTTTTCACGTCCTTTTCTAAATTTAAGTCGTCGATCACGGCTTTCAAGGACGAGTTTGTGTCAGTACTTTTAGGTAAGTACAGTCAACTCTCTCTAAGACGGACATCTTCGGGACCGGCCGCAACTGTCTGTCTTAGAGAGGTGTCCGTCTTGTAGAGAGTCGAGGTAACGTGACACCAGTAATTCTGAGATAATAAAGCTAAACCTTTGCACAATGCAACAAACCTTTACTAACTGCAACAAGACTAAAATAATAAAAGGCCGTATTTGCTTGTTAAAGCAAAAATTGAGAGCTACAAACTGTAATACTGTAAGTAGAAAACGACCTCTTTAGTGTCCATACACGTAAGCAGAGAAGTAATCTGTTAAAGCGTCGTTGTTTCTGGTTAGTAAGCTTGGTATACACGTATCCTTAGGGCGCTGACTAACTTTGCTTTAGGTCGATACAACGTTTGGAAGTATTTTCAATAATAAAGCATGATAAAAAACACTTCTCAAGTGTCCGTTAATGATTTCAAAGTGTCTGTTGTCCGTCTTAGAGAGGCATCCGTCTTATAGGGAGTTTGGTTACAGTAAAATGACTGAAAAACGGCAGGGACCATCACCAGGTGTCCGTCTTATGGAGGTGTCCGTCTTATAGAGGTGTCCGTTAACAGAGAGTTGACTGTAAACGGAATTACGATCGGCGCGAATTTATCGTACTGTCGAATGTTTATACATGTCGGGGAAGGTTTGTATTTCATGCGCTGAAGGTGGACGCGAAACACTTGTACATGAGGTGCGAGCGGCTTTTATTCTTTCCTCAAGAAATAAATCGTTTCCTCGAAAGCCTTTCGAGTTTTGAATATTCGAGACCGCCTTGTTTCTCGAGACTCGAGACTCAATCCTTGAGACTTGAAACTCGAAATTTTCGAGTCTCGAGGATCGAGTCTCGAGTCTCATGGATCGAGTCTCGAGGATCGAGTCGAGACTGTCAACTTACATTTGAGCGGTACTGTACTTATCACAAAAAATAACTTGTATGTAAAAATGTATAACTGAGCAACAAACCAATCAAAAACACTACACAGACATATCTGATCAGTGCTATATGTCGTCAGTATAGAATTCTTGCAGACCTGTAAATAATGAGACTTGTAAATAATGAGACTATGGCTGACCAATTTCTGGCCATTTCTGACGAATTCCCAGCTGTGGACAGATAAAAAGTCCAGATCTATACAGTAGAGTCCTGATTTGTGGAACTTTCAGAGGAAACAAAAATTGCTTTGAGAAATCAGGAGGTTCGAGCAATCAGGGGCAAAACTACAAAGAAGTATTATCCAAGAAAAATGAAAATTGGTTTGAGAAATCAGGATTTTAGTGGTGACAAGTGAGTACTTGCCACCACTGTCTTTAAGTCAAATAAAAAAAAAAAACCAGACAAACCTATGAATAAATTAAAAACTTTATTTATAATGCTGTGCATAAACTGTTGTGCTTCCATTTGAATGCTTTTGTTAGGCCAAGCAAAAGGTGGATAGTCTTTACCTGCAGTTACAGAACCTACTTTATGAAGTGATGTACTTGAAAAAAGAAATTACAAAATGTCTTGAGTTCAAGTAAGTAAAGGATGCAGTTAAATTGATTTATTAATTTCAACTTGCTCTGTGGAAACTCTAATGCTCATGTGCCCAACTTGCTTTAGGTCAAAAGATGAAGAAATTGAGCTTGTGTCTGAAGGTGAATTTTTCAGGGATGCTCCAAAAGAAATATCCAAACCTGTGAGTAACTCTGATAACAGTTTCATTTTAAAAATACCAAATGAATACCCTATTTAGTGTGCTACAGTGGTCATGATGTGACGGAGGATCTTAGATTAGCACTTAGCTACGCAGCCCTTTGCATGCACTGCATTCCTTTAATGCTAGTTTTAAGATCATTTTGGAGAATGTTTTGATTTTTTTTGAAGGATGTCACCAAAAAAGATTCTCATCAACTGATGTTAGCAAGACTTGACTGGGAATTAGAACAAAGGAAAAGGTACACTGTCAAATTAATTTAACCCTTTATTCACAAGGGAGATCAATGTGTTTTTAGTGCAGAATGCACTATTGTGATGGTTTGGTGGGTTGTCGTCTGCTAAACCCCTCAGGCGCTAAAGCACTATGGTGTAAACTTTTAATCACCAATTAATTAATTAATATCAATTAATTAATTATTTCTGTAAGGGGTAGGGGGTGGGGAGCAACAGACCGTGTGCCCTTGGTAGAATGGGAAGTATATTTACGACACAATTGAAGAGCTCAAAGGTATATATTTGTTTCAAAAAGCACTATGCTCTCCTTGTAGTACTATTCTTTCTGGAAGAAAATTCTTTGTGCTAAACGCATGCGCAGATTAATAGACGTCATGAACATCACGTAATTCTTCCTGCGGAAGGATTCCTGTAGACTCCGTGGCGCTAAGTTAAAACCGCAAAATAATTGAATTAGACACTAAGGCGTCACAGCAGTTCATGTGAAATAATTATTGTTATGGCAACGCTGTTTTCTTAGAAAAGATGATCTTTAATTAATCGATAATATCTGTGTTATAATCGATGTTGCCCTGTTTGCAGAAAATAAATCACGTTACCATGTCATCACGTTACATCCGTTTTCGACAAAAACAACGGTATCATGTTACATTCGTTTTCAAGGAAAAGGAAAAGTACCGGTATCTCGTTTGCTGTTTCAATATCAAATGGAAATTCAAACTAACGAAAATTAAAATAGCAGGACGTGTTTAGAAATTTTGTATCAAAGCCTAACGTGATGTGCTTTTCAATGTGTTAGAATTCTGGTAGAATCCGTGGAGTTAATTTAATTAGACTTTAAGGCATCCCAGCAGTCTAAGAGAAAAACAAAGGTATCATGTTACATCCGACACTCTCTTTCCTTTGATTTGTTCTTCATCAGTTGACTAACTTCCGTATTATTTTGTAAAACCTCTGCCTGAGAAGGGCTTTGTGTGAAAGCGAAAAACTCTTTAGTGTTCGAACATGCTTTCGTGAAAGAAATCTTCACACTACGTGCTTCTTGGCTTCATGCTTGAGTGAGCGTGTGACCTGTTCACCAGACTGTGGCGGGAGCATGACCTGGAAAAAGCCGGCTTCCTTGACTAAACACCTGCATTTTAACGTCGATTGATCGGCCGTGTGTGTGACCTTTTATTAAAGGAAATCCTTCTCCGGTATATGGAGTGTCACATGATTTTGTGATTTGCTTCAAGGAAATCCTTATCCTGTATATGGGCTTTCACATGATTTTGTTATTTGCTTCATGTCAAAATCGAAATGTATCACGATCGGTCGTTCAACATCTTACAAGTAAACATGAAACAGCGCTTTTAACTGAAAAAGTGAACTCATTGTATGTATTCTCAATCAAAGTTTTTATAACAATGTCAATTGATTGGCCATCTTGCATTCTGTACCCTTTGAGTCTCTGAGTTTCTTATGGTAGCAATATGTTGTCAAGAGGACAGGTGGCTAAAACAAGGATCATTGTCAACCCAGGTGGGGGATATTGTCTTGATGTACCACCTAATTTGGTAAAAGTTTACAATTTTAGCAATATGCATTCATGGTAGCCAAGTAAGGAAATACATGAAAAAATAACCAATTGGAATGATCGATTTTGTTTAATGAGGGTTACACACAAAACGACTGTTATGCAACTGATAAACTTGTGGCCCTTGGATTCTTAATCAAATTGGAATTGGATCAATTCAAATTTGAATTTAGAGAATAAAGGTAATTTTTTTGGAGTGCACAGTAATACAGTTGAACCTCGATTATCCGGATTTCTCGATTATCCGGACTTCGTTCTCTGGTCCCAATTTTTTCATAAATATTAATTAGTTACATTCAAGACCAGATATAACTAAGTTCTACGACGATTTTCATGTTATCTCAAGGTGGTTTACCTGTCAAAAAACATTGGAAAACCTCTGATGTGTAGTTTCCAATCGAACCACATTTAAGACTTCGCCAGGCAACTTCCTTATTAATCGGGCGGGGCCTGGGCCCGATTCATAATCTGCACGGAATTTTTTTTTTTTTTTTTTTTTGTCGGTAAATCGATCCAGACCCACGCGGCCCAGCCGGCTCTTCTGTCACGGTCCACGGTCACGCAAGATTTAATATTTAATAGCAATCAGCCGATCACTCGCGTTTAACATGAACACCCTGCTCTCTGAAATGTATAATTTTGTTTCATTCCATATTTACAAGACGAGAGGGCTGAATATAATCACATAGCGAAAACAAAGACCGCTTGGACATGTCCAAGCTATTTTAAACTACCACTACGTCAGACCCATGTCACGCGATCTCTCGCCTGTAGCTATAAATAATCATTCACCTATTTTCTGTTTGAATACTCTGCGCTCTGTTTGTGTGAAATATTTATTGTTGTGTTACTCAAGCGTTTGGCTCGGAGCGAGTACAAGTCGTACAATTTACCCGGAATGTGTTAAATATTGCAAAACGACGACTTATTTTCTGGATATCCCAATTTTTGTTTTGAGTTTACGGTATTTTGAGAATCGAAACGTTATCGAAACGTAAGTTGCAAGCTCAGCAAGAATGTGTCAAAGCACGGGATACACGTCATCGCGCCAGGGGAATTACCAAAAGCTTGTCGGAAGACGCTAAACGGAGAAACACAATGGGATGGCCTTAGTCTACTCTTTATTTTGGCGTGATTTGGCTTTCTTTTAAATGAACTGGTTTGGGTTTATTTTATTGAACATTCGGAACAAAATAAATATTTGCATGCGTAAAAAGGCATTTTTCCGGCTGGGCATGTGGTTTTAAAAAGCAAAAGATGACGTGGTAAAGGAAATTCATGTCACGTTCACTCCCTGACTAACGCAAACACGACTTGTGTGTTTCTCAAGTGACTGCTTTTCTAAAGATTTTACTGTGCGGCACCGTGCCTTTAAGCCAAAGCACTGAAAGAGGTCAGGTGGTCAAACATTACCCGCACGACTATAAACTGCTTGCAGTTCTTGTTCAGTTTCCACTAGCCATAAAAACATTCACACAAATAAAGTTGCTTTCTGTCTTTGCTTACTTGTATTATACTACATTGTTTACAAAGCAAAATGGCAAAAGTCAGAATGTTTAAATCCTTCTATGAGCTTCTGTGAAGTGAAAAGCATCGTAGAAAGTTCGATCAGTCGCATGTTAGCACCACGTCTAGTCACCAGGCCCATCACGAAAAGACGCAAGGAACGCCTGGAGGTTCAAAATGGTTTGAACGAATCGGCATGGTTTCGTCGCCTTTTACGGAGAAAAACTGCCTTAAAATGATCAATGTCTTCGGAATTTTTGTTTGTGAGGATGGTTAACAGCTGATTTATCGCTATTATGAAGCAACTTTTCTTTTTTCCCTGTTTAATGTGGGAAAATGCACCGAAGATGCGGACGATGTGGAAGTTAGCGAACTTTGCAGATCCGCACCGCTGCATCCTGTCAGATGCCCTCGTTTTTTCGACGTTTTTGCTTGTTTACAAGCTAAAATGGTAGAATAGGGGTTATGTGGACAAGATTTGGAACCACATATTTGTAAACTCTCAAGGGACTTTTTTAATTTCTCAAGGGACTGTTTTAATTTCTCAAGGGATTACTTTCCGCTGTGGGTGATCACTTGCGATCTTGTGGAAAAAACGTGACTTGTCACATTTACAAACGTTATATAACAATTTTAAAAGAGACATGTCAGCTTTCTTATCTCAACGCACGTGTGTCTGAAAGGCGATCTATAAAAAGCGTCGCACAAACAATGGATTGCGTAACTAAAACACGAATAAATAATCACTAGCACTTACATCGTTTAAAAATTACAAACGTCAAAAATAAACCATACCAAAAAACTCGCTCTTTTCAAAGATATTATTGAAGTTAAAACAAATGCAAGAGATGGGGGCTTCTTTTAGCTTTTAGAGACCTCGCGTTGAGCCGTTGACAGCAGTGTTGCATGAATCGGCTTTACAACATGCGATCGTATCTACGCAGTTCGAGTGGAATTTCAGTCAAAGACAGCAAAATTATTTCGTATTTCATCTTCAAATATAATTCGAAAGCATTCACTGTATAATTATATGGCTTTTGTTTAATCCTGGGTCTTGATATCCGACCCTCGCAGAGCCTAGACAAAACGCAGCTTGAGTGTAACGATTTGTTTACGCCGCAATTATATGCGCAATGTTTTCTCCGACAGTAGTCGGAAATATCCGTATTTTTTTTCGTGGAGCAATCGTAACGATACGGCCTTCAACACATTGAACAGCGGTCTACCTATAACAATTCAAATATGGCGTCGCAAAAACAAAGCGTCGAACGCATATTTTGCTGTTTCATTTGCTAATTTCGCTGCCGTAATCGACTGCCTCGAAAGGTCCTTGCAATTTTAAAGTATAGAATTGTCAGATCTCGGTGAAATTTGCACTGTTTATTTGTGTAATGTTAAGGAATATGTGTATAAATACCCGGCGCGGACGAGCCATTTTTAGTGCAGAATGCACTATTGTGATGGTTTGGTGGGTTGGCGTTTGCTAAACCCCTAAACCACTAAACCACTAAACCACTAAACCACTAAGCCACTAAACCGCTAACGCGGTGTAAACTTTTAATCACCAATTAATTAATTAATATCAATTAATTAATTATTTCTGTAAAGGGGGAGGGGATGGAGAGCACCTGACCGTGTGCCCTTGGTAAATCGGGGAGTCCATTACGATACTTACAATTGAAGAACTCAAGGTATATATTTGTTTCAGAAAGCACTATGCTCTCCTTGTGGTACAATTCTTTCTGGAAAAAATACTTTGTGCTAAACGCATGCGCAGATCAGTCTTCATCACGAACATTGCGTTTTTCTTCTGCAGAAGGATTCGTGTAGACTCCGTGGCCCCAAGTTAAAACCACAAATTAATTGAATTAGACAGTAAGGCGTCATAGCAGATCATGTGAAATATTTCTTGATATGGCAATGCTGTTTTCTTAGAAAAGGTGATCTAGCATCTCATAATTAATTGATAACCTGATAACATCTGTGTTATAATCAATGTCGCCTTCTTTGCAGAAAATAAATCACGTTACCATAAACATCATGTTACATCCGTTTTTGACAAAAACAAAAGTATGTTACATGTTTTTGACAAAAACAAAAGTATCTCGTTTGCTGTTTCAATAACAAACTGAAATTCAAGCTATCGAAAATTAAAATAACAGTGACGTGTTTAGAAATTTTGTATTAAAGCCTAACGTGGTGTGCTTTTCAATGCGGTTGAATTCCTGTAGAATCCGTGGCGTTAATTTAATTAGACTTAAAAGGCATCACAGCGATCTGCGAGAAAAAAACAACAATATCATGTTACATCCGTCACTTCCTTTCCTTTTATTTGTTCTCCATCGGTTGAACTAACCTCCGTTTTATTTTGTAAAACCTCTGCCGCTTTAGTGTTTGAACATGCTTTCGTGACGGTTCCGACATTTCTTGAAAGAAATCTTCACACTACGTGCTTCTCGGCTTCATGCTTGAGTGAGCGTGTGACGTGTTCACAGCGCTTTCGTAAATCGTAATTAGGTATGCAAAAACTTGCACCGGGATTTTCGGCGTGAACACCTGATAACCAGGAAACAAATATCCTAGCTGTACTGCGTTTTAAAAACCCTTTCGAAAAAGATGTTTTTTGATTAGATTTGTTCTTTAGTTTTGAGAATCGTCTTTCGTGCAGTTTAAACCGTAACTTAATTAAATTAAACAAATGTCATCGATGTCGCCGTAAAACAAACAAAAAACAAGAGTTTCATGTTACGGCATTTTCAAGGAAAACAAAAGTATTTTGTTACAAACGAACGAAAGTGTCGTGTTACGTTTGCAAAGATTAACGTAAGGAACACCTAGGAAAGAATACAAGTAGCCTGTGAACAGTTTTTCCGAAAGTAAAGTAAAGCAAATAAACACGAACATATATAAAACATCATACTTTCAATTGTTCCATATTGCATTCTGCACTTACCAAATCATCGAGATTTTTGACAAAATTATAGTGCTGCATTTCCTCCGCGAAGATAGGAAATTGTTAAACTAAACTACAAAGAAACTGTAATGATAAGTTCGAAGAACAATGCACAGGATAAACCTTCGACTCATACTTCATGCAAAAACGTCGATATCTCAAAGAGACTTTGATTTTTTTTTGGGTCATTAATATTCATATTTTCGATTATCCGGACTCTCGATTATCCGGACTATTTAGCCTAGTCCCAACGAGTCCGGATAATCGAGGTTCGACTGTAATGGCAAACAAGAAAAAAAGATGGACTGTTGTAAATAATAAAGATGGTAAATTTTGAGCCCGGTGATAAATAATAAATATGTACTTTTTCAACAATGTCACGAGCATAGGACAAAGAAAATTCTTGAGCCCCTGACAGGAATCAAACCCATGGCCTCCCAGATACCGGTTGGGTGCTCTAACCAACTGAGGCAGAGCTACGAGAGACTCGTGGTGAGCGAGGCCATTTACTAGGTTGATTTGTGACACGCGTCCTGCATACTGCTAGGATCAGCAATGTCGAAATCATCAAGTTTGTAGTAAATAATAAAGATGGTAAATTTTGAGCCCGGTGATAAATAATAAATATGTACTTTTTCAACAATGTCACGAGCATAGGACAAAGAAAATTCTTGAGCCCCTGACAGGAATCAAACCCATGGCCTCCCAGATACCGGTTGGGTGCTCTAAACAACTGAGGCAGAGCTACGAGAGACTCGTGGTGAGCGAGGCCATTTACTAGGTTGATTTGTGACACGTGTCCTGCATACTGCTAGGATCAGCAATGTCGAAATCATCAAGTTTGTAGTAAATAATAAAGATGGTAAATTTTGAGCTTTGAACATAGCAAGGTATAACTGTAAAACAAAGTCTGTTAAAATTATTGGCTGCAATTCCTAGGAGTTGACAGTTTATGCTTGCCAACTCTTGTAGTTGTTCTTGGATTACTGGGCACAGTTTGATTTGTTTATTGTTTCAGGTTAGCAAAACAAAAGGAACAATTTCTTGAGAAGAAAGAAACACTCATGAAAGAGATTCACACCAAGAAAGAATTCGTAGACAGTTTACAGCCAAGACTGGAAAATATTTTGAAGGTAAAGAACTTTCACACACATGTACAATAGGAGTTGTGGCACAAACCGTGACAACTCGCTCGGCTCGCCCAGGCTCGCCTCGCTCCTTGTCACAATTTGTGTCCACAACTCCTATTGTACATGTGTGTGCGGAACGCAAGACGCCTTTCTAACCCCCCTCGCGAAACGAGTTGCAAAAAAAGACGTTTAATAAGTTTTTTACGCAAAAAAAATAGAGAGCTCCACCTATGTGCCACAATTATTTTTCAATTGAACAAATATTTTTCTTTAGTATATGCAACAGATGGCTGCCGCAAGATATTCGTCAGAAGTTTTGCAAGCTATGATGGAGGAAAACCTCCGTGAATTTCAAAGAAACCCCCAAAGAAATTTAACTTTTTTACTGGCCCACACCGATTTTGACGATTGGCTCCGTGTATGGAAAATGAACATACCCGAAACTGACATAAACAACAAAGATCTTTACACTTTTGCAAGAAAAAACAAAAAAAAGTTTTATGAACTTTTAGTAAGCGAAATTGATGACTTAAAAAGCTTAAAAACAAGCTTTGGACTTGAAGTAAAATTTTCGATACAAAGAAACGGAGTCACGCAACACATGGAGCACTATTTTAGAGAAAGAGAACCACACGTTTTTACAAAAAACAACAAAGACCAAATAAAAAAAGAGTTTGACAAATTTATTGAAAGAGCAAAGGGAGAAATTGAGGCTTGGTCAGAAAGAGGATCAGGCTGGGTTATTGAAAGAATAACCAAAGCGTACGTCAACGTTGCACGCTATCAGCAATTGCGAGGTGGAAGTTATTTGCCTTTGCCCCCAAAATTGGCAAACAAAAAAGCAGTTATTAACGTGCAAAACAGGGATAACGAATGTTTGAAATGGGCTTTGAGAGCTGCATTATTTCCGCCAAGAGATGGGAAAAATCCGCAAAGAACAAGCAGATACCCAGTTGACGACGGAATAAACTACAATGGAATCGATTTTCCAACGCCACTAAAGCAGATTGACAGGCTTGAGGCGCAAAACAGAGGCCTTGCAATAAATGTGTTTGGATGGGAAGACGACTGTGTGGTACCCCTCAGAGGAAGCGAAAAAGAAAAAGGAATTTCACGTATAAACCTTATGTTGATTGAGTCAGGATTAATACAGCACTACTGTTTTATAAAAAGAATAAGCGCATTGCTTTACGATCAGACTAAATCACACAACAAAAAACACTTTTGCATGATGTGCTTGACCGCTTTTACAAGAGCAGACTTGCTCGAGAACCACGAAAAATATTGTAATGGCGTTAACGGCAGGCCAACAAGAATCGAAATGCCTGAAGAGGGAAAAAACACCCTTTCTTTTAAAAACTACCAAAATCAAATGAAAGCGCCTTTTGTGATTTACTCCGACTTTGAGGCATTGTTAAGAAAGATGCACCGATGTGAACGCGAAACGCCCAAGGACCGCCAGAAGAGAAAAGATCTTGGTGAAGAACTGGAAGACTTGAAGCCGAAAAGCTACACAGAAAAAACAGAACAGCACGAGGCATGCGGATTTGCTTACACAGTTGTAAGGAGTGATGGCAAAAACGAAAAACCATTGGTTTACAGAGGAGAAAATGCCGTTGAAGTATTTTTGAACTGTCTTTTAAGTGAAGAAAAAAAAATAAGATTTGCTTTGTCAACACCAAAGCCACTTGTGATGAAGGCAAAGGATTGGGAAGAATACAAAAACGCAACAAGTTGCCACATTTGCAACGAAAGTTTGATAAGAGATTCCTTTTTTGACTCAATGCCTGTTTGGTGCCACGACTCAGGCCGTTATTGTGGTCAAAGCCACAAATGTTGTTATTACGCGGCACTTAAAGAAATAGAATTTGTAGGCCCAAAAAGAGAAAGAAAAGCAAAAAACAAAACAGATCAATGGATTGCAAAAACCCAGGAAGAATGTTTGTTTTGCTCGGAACCTTTTATGAAGAAAGATTATAAGGACTCTGTAAAAGATCATTGCCACATAACAGGCAAGTTTCGAGGAGCCGCGCACAACATTTGTAACTTTATGATGAGAATAAAACCAAAAAATGTCCAAATACCAGTTGTATTCCACAACTTGAGGGGCTATGATGCGCACCATTTAATGCAGAAAATGGCAAAAATTTCAAAAGAGGCAAAAAAAGAGGGTGGGGTGTATCGCAAACAACATGGAAAAATACATTTCATTTTCATTGGACGGACTGCGTTTTATTGACAGCTTGAACTTTCTTCAACAAAGCCTTGAAAAAGTTGTAAAAGCGACACCGAAGGAGACATTAAATATAACAAAATCTATTTCAAAACAGTCTGATGAAAGTTTTGAACTTCTTTGCAAAAAGGGAATCTATCCTTACGAATACATGGACTTATGGGAAAGATTTACAGAAACAAGTTTGCCAAAAAAAGAAAAGTTTTACAGCAAACTTAACGACGAGCACATAACAGATAAAGAGTATGAACATGCGCAAAAAGTGTGGAAAACCTTTGGCTGCCAGACCCTGGGCGACTACCACGATTTGTACGTTAAGACTGACGTGACCCTGTTAGCCGACGTTTTTGAAAACTTCAGAAAAATCTGTCTTGAGAAGTACGGGTTGGATCCCGCGAATTATTACACGACGCCAGGCCTTTCTTGGGACGCACTCTTGAAAAAGACAGGCGTGGAGCTTGAGTTACTTACAAACTATGAAATGCATCTTTTTGTCGAAAGGGGAATAAGAGGCGGAATTTCGATGGTAAGCAAGAGATATGCAAAGGCGAACAACCCTTATGTTGAGGGATTTGACCCGAGCCAGCCAAAAAAATACATAACGTACCTCGATGCGAATAACCTTTACGGGTGGGCAATGAGCAAGCCGCTCCCAAAAAGTGGTTTTAGATGGAAAAAGGTTATGCTGACAGAAAAAGAAATAATGGCAAAAAAAGAGTTTGCAAAAGCTGGATGGATTTTAGAGGTGGACTTAGAATACCCGAAAGAGCTGCATGACGCCCAAAACAGCTATCCATTAGCGCCAGAGAAAAAGAAAACAAACAAAGAAATGTTTTCACCTTACCAAAAGAAAATAATAAAAAATCTTGATTTAAAACTGCCAGAAAGCGAAAAGCTGGTTTTAACTCTTGAAGACAAAACCAATTACGTCGTGCATTACCGAAACTTGCAGTTTTATCTAAAACAGGGAATGAAACTCAAAAAAGTGCACAGGGTCTTAGAGTTTGAACAAGAGGCGTGGATGGAGCCGTACATCCGGATGAACACAGAATTCCGAAAAGAAGCGGAAAGCGACTTTGAAAAGAACTTTTACAAGCTAATGAATAACTCAGTTTTTGGAAAAACAATGGAAAACTTGAGAAACCGTGTAGACATAAGAATAGTGCGCAGCGACGAAAAAAAGAAAATAAGAAAATTAGTTGCAAGCCCATTGTATTCAAGGCATGTGATGTTTTCAAACGATCTGGTTGGAATAGACATGAGAAAAAGTAAGCTTTTTCTTAATAAACCGGTCTACACAGGCATGACCATCCTTGACGTAAGCAAGCTATGCATGTATGACTTCTTTTACAACAATCTAAAAGAAAACTATGGAGAGCGTTGCGAGCTTTTGTATACAGACACAGACAGCCTTTTGCTTGAGATAGAAACAGAAGACGTTTACGCGGACATGGCAAAAAACATTGACAAGTACGACACAAGCGACTACCCAGAAGAGCATTCACTTCATTCAAACGAAAACAAAAAGGTGTTGGGAAAAATGAAAGACGAATGCGCAGGAAAACTAATTTCAGAGTGTGTTTGTTTGAGGCCAAAAATGTATTCAATAATGACAGAAGACAAAAAAAATATAAAAAAAGCAAAGGGGGTAAAAGAGTGTGTGACAAAGAAGAAAATAGATCATAAAAACTTCAAAGATACACTTTTTCAAAACAAGGAAAGCTTTCACGAAATGCACATGCTAAGAAGCTATGCCCACGAGATGTATTCAATAGTGGTAAACAAAAAATCGCTGTCCCCCTTTGACTCAAAGCGATGGATAGAGGAAGATGGGATAAACACTTTGGCATATGGGCACTATCGGATGGGTGCGGAGCACGAGAGCGAAGCTCTTGCAGAGAAGGGGCAAAAAAAAGAGCCCACCGCCCCATAAAAGGGGTGAAAAAACTAACTAGCCGCCAAACAAAGGTCTCTCTAGAGTGCTTTAATAAATAAAAAGCCACTCAGGAGTGCCCAAGGGGCACCGGCACGCACCCGTGTGAGAAAAGAAGGAAGTGACAGCAACGACGCAAAAAACAAGAAGACAAAACATTTTTTTTTGCTGTACCGAAAAGGGGCAAGTGTTTAAATGACTCGCTGAACAATAAAAGAAGTAGCAACGCCGGCTGCAACGCCAGAAATTCCCATAAAAAAGGTTCGTATTTTTGTTGCAGGGGGCTGGGGCCCCGACATAAACAGAACGTTTATAGCTTTTCTGAGCCCAAGGGGCTCAAGCACTAAGTGCTTGGTGGTAACTGTGTATTTGGAGGAATAATAAGCAATTCTTCACGCACAAAGCCGCGCTTTGGACCATCGTGCAAGTAATAAAGCACTGGCTGATCAGGTTTAGTAACAGACCTTTCGATGCTGTAGACTTTTAATGACCAAATCGGATCTGTTGCCCTTTTTACGCCGCCTTCTAGCTCGCCAGGTTGGAAGAGATAGCGCACATTAACGAGAGAGGGGAGTTTTTTTTCTTTCAAGCCAACAGGTCTTGTATATTTTGAGGACGGTTTGGACGAAACAGCCTTTTCTTTGATTGCAGTAGCAGGTTTTTTTCCAGTAAGACTGGTAACTTCGTTGTTCAGAGCGGTAACAACTTCGGGAAGCCTTTTTACCCACGCTGTCGACCGCTGGCCAGATGGCAGGTTCATCTCGACACCGTACTGATAACCAAACAGGCGCCCTGCCAGTGTTTGATTAAAACGTTCAACAATAGCTTGATCTCTGTGAATGTTAACACGCCCGCGTCTAATATAGGTTTTGTGATTTTCCATTTCTTTAGTAACAGCTCCCATGAATTCGCGACCAGGGTCAACTTGCAGCATCTGTGGCCATTTTAGTGCACTTCGCCTGTAAATTGTCTGAAAACCTTTTGCAACCTCAGTTGAATCTTTGGAGGTCAAAGGCTCGGCCTCTTTGAAACGGCTGGCAACGTCAACAACAGTCAGCGCGTATTTGTAAACTTTTCGCCCTCGCGGCAGTTTGTCGTGTGGCAGAAAAAGAAGGTCCGCCTGGTGGACCGCGTTTGGAGAAGAAACATCGAATTTTGGGCGAGGAACGTATCGTGGTGCCGGTAGGTAGATCTGCCAAAGGGCCTGCTTAACTAGCCACTTTTTTGCGGCATCTTCGGAAACCTTAGCAGCCTCGGCTAATTTTTTTATCGCAGCAATTCCCTTCCAGTAGCCCTGGGGGCTATAGTAGACTTTCGAGATTTTCTTCGAAAAGTTTTGCTCCGCAAAAATCTTTGCATCCATGCGTATACAAGAAAAAAAAGAAACGTTTAAAGAAACCGAAAGGCAGCATACCCAAGAGCAAGAGCGCCTGCGCCAACAAACATCAGTTCACCTTGTTTCTGCTGCTCGCTTGGCTGATAAAAATCAGAGAACTTGGGTTCTTTCGGAGGAATCATTTGTTTGTCAGGATGTGCCTGGTTGTAGAGTTTGAAAGCGTAGTCTGTGTTCGTAAAGTTTTGTTTCGCTTGCTGTTTGATCTCATTGTTGGTTTCGATCCAGTCGAGAAGCTTCGTGCGGTCGCGAGAGTACTTCGCGTAAGCTGCCTGGTAAGCCTCGAGAGCTTTGTCGTGTCTTTCTTTTTCTTTCAAAGCGGCGTCATCTCCGCCACCCAAAGCTCGAGCAAGATAGTTGCCGCCAATGAAAGCAGCAGCGTTCAAGATAGCTCCGCCAGCCATAATCGCTACGCTTGCCATTGTGTGTTTTTGTTCTTATATTATGATATTTTTTTTTAATTGGTGGGGAGAATTTTCTGGTCCTCGAGATACTGTTTAAGTGCAACGCTGCCAGCCATGACGGCTGTGAACTTTACATAGTTCATAAAACTGCTGCTTGGGTCGGATGTGAAGTTTTCTTTTACAACTTTTTTGGCAGCCCAGCCGATTCCGGCGGCGAGACCTGTAATGGTGGCGGCATCCATGAGCGTTTTCACGAGCTTGTTGTCGGACATGGCGGTTCAGTATAAAATAATAAAAAATATTCAATTGAAAAATTTTTTTGTTTATTCTTCACCGTTTTGCGAAGCAAAGTTTGCAACTTCTTCACCAGATTCAACTTCTTTTGTTTTTTTTATACCTCTTTTAAAAATTGTATCCTCATCCTTATGCATCTGAATAGCGGTTTTAACGCAAGTTTTGGTAAATTCAAACCAAAGTAATGCAATACCACCCATAGCTGCACCTTTAACAAGGCTGTCAAGAATAAAACCAAGGGACGACATTGTCGGTATAATAAATGAAAAATAAATGTTTAAAAGAAATTTTTTAATCCATCGGACGGATTCCTCTTTTTGGTTGCGGGATTCTCGATGCCGCAGGTGCCTTTGGCACTCTCTCTCTTTCTGAGTTTTCAACACTTTGCGAAAATGTGCCTTCGTTTTTCTCTGTTGTAACTTGAGAGTCAGCAGGAGCATTTCTTATTTTATTGAAAAAGGCTCTGATGTCTTCGCGTTTGACATAAGTTGTAATAATTGTAACGCTCAAACCAAGCAAAGAGATCCATTGGGTTGTGCTTAAACCGCGGGAAGCAGCCTCGGGTGTCTCTTCGGGAGCAGTTACCTTTTGCTTCGCAGCGGCAGATTTCTTTTCTTTGTCTTTTGCAATGATTGCCTGGGCATCAATCGCAGCTTTTTTCTGTGCTTCACGAGCCTGTTTTGTTTTTTCAGCTGCAAGCTTGCCAGCAGCAACTCGCTTTGGATTTTTGGCAGGCTTTGTTGCTGGAGTTGTTGAAGTAACTTGTTTCTGTTCTTCTTGAGCGATCGGAGTTTGTTCGAGCTCGGCCATTTATAATAAAAAAAATAAATTTAAATAGAAAATTGCTCAGCAAGATTTTTTGGTAAGCAATTGCTAAGCATTGTTCAGTAATTACTTAGCATTTTCTTAGCATTGCTCAGAAAAATCTTCAGTAGTTGGTGTTTCTTTGGTTTGCAACTTTGTCGGGACCCCTTGGGCGTCTTTGACGCGTGCTGCGCACGTCCCCGCGCCAGGCGCGGCTTCGTTTAAATCAATGTGCTTTGTTGTGATGAGCGCAGCATTTGCAACGGCAAGAAAGCGGCCGCATTTCAAAGCCAGACCGCCTGCCAAAGTGGACAGCTCTTTACTGATAATGTAGTCGTTTTTGAGTTCCTTCTGATAATCATTGACGTCCTTGATATTTACGGCCATACCAACGACTTTAGTAACAAGAAAAATAAAGCTGTCAATCAAGCTGTCGGTTGTTTTGGATCCAACATATGCCTCATATCTCTTTAAGTACTTTTCAACTTCTTTATCTGTCAAGCGCTTCACCTGCTCGTGTGTCAGTTGCACACCGATTGCTTCTTTGGCTTTTCCTGTTGAAACAAGGATTGCAAGCTGTTCACGCAAAGCAGGAATGTCAGGGCCTTGAATGAGTGCCATAGCGCTTTCTGTACTTTCTGGTTCAGCTCCTAGCAGTTCCATTACGGAAGCTAATTCTTGTTCACTTGCAGCGCCCTTGACGCTCTCGGGAGGAGAAGTTGCGAACGGGTCAGCCATTTATTACTATAAAAAATATGTTCAATAAAAAAAAATTGTTCCGTAAGGGTGGCGATGAGAAATGACAAGATGCGAAAACTTATTTTTTTTTAGCTTTAAAATGATTTCTTTGTAATCCTCATGGGCAAGTTCGCCAGCGTAATCCTCAAAGATTGCCTTCGTGGTCTTGGCAGAGGGGGTGTAAAAGAAAACGATTGCCGCCACATTTTCGCGGAATGAGGCTGTTATGCTTGTCATTTTTTGAGTTAACACCCATATGCTCAAGCCTGCGTGGCGAGCAGAGAAAGCAAGATTCACCAATTCACCCGTTCTTCCCTTTACATCTTTCGATGCAGCACAGTCGTCGAGGATGATAAGTGTGTTCGTACCCTCAAAAAGAAATCTTGAAAGCCTTAACCAAGATTCAACCTCGTGCTGCTCGCAAATGAAAACAAAAAATCGAATATCTTCCTCAGCAAAGCGATAATAAGTCTTGTTGTGCTCGAAAGTCGGGCAGATGAGAACGATGTAGTCAAACTTGCCTCGGAAAGGGCCACAAAGCTGATTGACCACGTATCTTGTTTTTCCTGAGTTCGTTGGTCCCACAATGAGGGCGTTGAAGGGTATGTTGGCAGGATCCATGCTTCGCTTTGCGAAAGCTATATCAATACTCAACACTTTCTAATTCTTTATTTACAATAGAAAATTGTGCATCAGCGATAGCGAAAATGTAGCATTTGACATTCCCTGATCCTGAGGCTGTTCTCTGTATCTCTAAATTAACGCCATCCTTTGTGTTCACCAAGCGGAGCCCGCTGCCGTGCATGTTGTTGTCGCTCATGGAGCGAAGGTCAATGAAAAGCCCGAACTTTTTTTCTGCATAAAACTTTGTGGCGTTATTAAACATTTTTTGGTCTGCTTTTTTGCCAAAGAACCTGAGAACTTCCTCCCACATGTCTCTTCCTTCAACGCCCTGACTGTACACCTTATTTGGAACGCCGTTCACGCTGATTTTTACATTTGTTATGTCAGGGTTAAAGAAAGATTCTGTATCTCTTGCACCTGCGGCGTGGGGTTCAGGAAAAAGAAGTAGAAGTCCCTTCAAGGAGCGCTTTGGGACGTTAATGCTTTCGTTTATTATCGTGTCAGTAGCTTTTTTTACTGTGATCGTTTTGTAATTATGCACATGCTCGTAAAAGAAACTTTTGCCGTTAATGTAAGTGCTTTCTACTTCTCTTGCAAGTTCTTTGTGATAAATAGCCTCGTATTCGAGTTGGATGTCAGTTAGCTCATACCCAAGTTTTGATGAATCTGTTCCTCTTACAACCACATTTGGACTGTTCAGTTTTATCTCGAAGACAAGCTCGTCTGCGAGTGCGCGCGGATAGAACACGCCATTGCCTCTCAAAATCTCGTGATCAAGCGGGATACGATACTTGCTTCCATAAACTTCTGCCAGCTTCTTTTCCGCGTCAACTCCTGAGGTTTTTTTGTCACCAGCGTTTGAACGGATTTTGCATAAATCCTCGGACTGTATACCTTCAAGAAACATGTTGCTGCGCTTTTCTACCGGCAGAAAAAGGTCCTCGAAAAGTTTGTAGACGTCGTAAGCGTTCGTATCCTGCAGAGTATCTCCTGCAAACTTGACCACCATCCTTGAGACAAGCGCCCGGGTGACGTTGTTTACGAGAAAGTTGTTGGCATGGCCGCTCACCGTCAAGTTGAACACAAGAGCCAGGGAGCCTGGCACGAGAACGACGCCTTCTTCAAGCTTTGGCACAGCAACTCTCAGAATTTCTTCTGGAGACGCTTTATTCGGGTTAAATGTAACGCGATGTCGCACTCTGTCTGCCTTGAGCGCGTTTGGAGTTTTCTCTTCGAACGTTGGTCGGTGTCTTTCGCTCACGACAGCCATTGTATATTTAAATTAAAAAATGTATTTATTTAATATAACATGGCGGCAGAAGGTGGCTTTGGTGACAGAGATCCTCTTTTGGAACATACAGGCGACCGTGACGACCGTAATGACAACGATGACAGCGATACAACAGGCCCATTCCAACCTGGAGGGGCATCAACGCCCGGACCAAGCGAACAAATACCAACGAGAACTACCACGATGAATAGGCCGGACGAAACAACAACGATGTTTCCTGAAATCCCCGACGATAGTGCGACAACAACCTTCACTGCTTCGAGTTATCTTGACAAAGAGTTTCCATCAGCTGACAAATCAAAGATTAAATACAAAATAGATGAAAATGGAAGGCTGCAAGTCGGGTTAATTAAACCAGGTAAGCCTTATTATAATTTAACAACCAAAATTCAAGGCAAGGAAGAATACCAGATAAATATAAGACTTCCCAAAGAAGTTTTAAAAGCCCTTGGTCCAAGTCGTCGATTAACTCTTGAAAATGAAATAAGAGGTCTTTCAGAAGGCATCAATAACAACAAAAAAACAGCAGAAGATAACAATGAAAGCCCGGAGGAAAGAAAAAAAGCTAAAGAAAGAGCAAAACTACAAATTGAAAGGCGCACTGATCTACAGAAAGAATTAGATCGGTTGAAAAAAGTAGAGTACGAGCCTGTGATTGGGGTAACAATACCTTTACAAGAATTCCAACAACATGAAGAAGAAAGGCTCGAAAGGGAAGAGGAAATACGACAAGAGAGACATGAACAAGAAGATATTGCAAACGACGAAAACAGGCCACAAGCGGAAAGACAACAAGCTCGCGAAAGAGTTGATAACTTGAATCAAGAAATTAATGAAATAGAAAATGAAAGAGAAGAAGAGATCGAAAGATTGTCTTTAACAGACAAATTAAGAGAAAAGGTAAAAGCGATTTTCAAAAAATATGGCTTCACCGTCACAGCAGTTTTGCTTGCCGTTGGCACGACTATTGGCGTAATTCTGAGTTCTCTCTCAAACGGTTTAAAAGGTTTAGCAAAAGGTGTTGGTGACGGTCTTCAGACACTTGGCAAAAAAATTGCAAGTATTCTGCCGGGCCTCCTTGGCTCGATCGCCAGTTTTGTGTTTCGAACGGCCGGCCAGGTGATCAGCTTCCTAGGCAAGAATGCTTGGCTTTTGATTGTCGGTGTTGTTATCTTTCTTATCGAGCGAGTTACAAAACGAAGCGAACGCTAAGCGCTAGAGGGCGCGAAGCGCCGGTGCCCCTTGGGTACCCTCAAAGAGCTCGGCTGACTGCAAACGCAACAATAACGGCACCAGCAATAAGGTAGGTCTTGTTTTTTTCGTGTGCTGTATCTTCAGTGTCTGGCTTCTGCTTTTCGTCTGTTTTTGTCACAGTACCCGCTGAAGGCGTATGTGGCGCCGGCTCTTTTTTTGCAGCTTTGTGAATCGGGTTTGACGAGCGCGACGCGCTCGAGCTCTTCGAGCTCGGATGACTTGTTGGTCTATTAACTTTTGATGGCCCACCGCTCATACTTGTTGCGCCCACTTTTTTTGTAGCTTTATTAACCTCATCATTCACTCCTAATTTCATCCCAACAACAGCCTGCTTAAGCTGGTTATTGTAGCCAACAACGCTTTCTGTGTTTATCACCATACGAGCGGGCATCAGCCAGGCACCTGGGCAGACTGCAAGGTTAAGCCGAACCTTAGCTTCGTCGATGGCTAGTTGGTATCTTTGGACCGACTTTGCCAGATCAGGTTGCCTTATAGCGTCTTCAACCAACACGAGGAACTCACTTTGCGCTTCCTTTGCACGGCCGCCTGTTCCAAGTATGCTACTTCGAACGTTCACCTGCGAACCGAGAATACAGTAGACAAAAGCCTCTATCGACTGGTTTACTCTCGACAAACCTGCCTGAGTAAGCCCTTCAGTGCCGTTAGGACAAAACCAGTCTGCCTGTGCATATGCAGCGTCGTCTGGCTCGATGTATTGAATCAAGTTACCTTTGCTTGCAGTTCCACCTTCATCCGAAAATTTATCGTAATCGGGGTATTTTGCTCCAGTTTTGTTTGGTCCAATGTTAGTAAACCAGATATAAACGTTACCAAGTCCGTGGTTTGCGCCTGTTGTGAAACGGAAATCGCTTGACGGGTCGACACCGAACTCAGCGCATATTCTTTTGTAAGAAGCCACGTCGTACTTGTTGTCAAACTGGCTAAACGTTGGGTCGCCAGGCAAGGCGCTTACGCTCTGAATCCCCCCCATCTGAAACAATATTCGCCTTATCGTGAAATAAACGTGAAAAAGGTAAAAATTTCGCACAATCGGTGGCAAGCTAAGAGATGAGTGTTCTTCATCGAAAATTTCTCGGCTTACCCCACTGCCTGTTGTCGCACACCAAACAGCAAAGTTAAGTTGCTGAGGCCAGTAGCCCATATTTTGGCTAGCAAGCCACCTTTTTGACTCTTTTCCTGATGTATGCTTCAGTTTTGTTTTTTGAAAAATCTCTCTTAATTTCGTTGTGAAATATTGGTCTGGTGTGACGTAGATGTTTATTTGGCTGTTAAATATTTTTTTCAAACTCGGTGCGGCTTCGTGAAATCCAACCGCGGGAATTGGCAAAGATGAGCCTTTTGCGCCGCTTGGTGACAGCTGTTGTGGAAAACCGCCTGAAATTTGATTCACCCCCAGTGCTTTTTTCATCTCTGGGCTCCAATATTTGCTGTCAGAGCCAAAAACATTTATCAAATGGCCTTGCCCTGCCTTGTAATAAATGTCTGCCGTTGCTGTGTGGTTGTACGCGAACTCAACCTGTGCAACAAATTTTGTTCGGTCAGCGTTTGGATATTTTGCAAGAAAAGGTTTCCATGCACTGTCTTTTGCCGCTTCAGAAATTTTAGTTGCTTCTGGGGTTTTCATCCACTTCATAAAATCTCTTTCTTTGGAATCAAGAAAAGTTAATTGAGAAATGTCATCAGCTCTCGGAATAGGCGGAGCCATTTTATATTAAAGATTTATTTTTCAAAAGATAATTATAAAGATGGTTGTGCTCACTGTCACCACAACATAAATTCTCATACTGTGAATTTCGATTATCCTATTTCAAAACCGAGCCACATCCGGCTCCTGTCATCTCATATACCTACTTGGTTCAATCTAAAAGAAGATGGAACAATCCTTGTAAAAGATGAAAAAGATACAAAAGAAAATACGGTAACTGTTCCCTTTGCAGCTGATTATTACACACTCGAAATGTTGGTGAGCTTATTTAAAAAGAAATTGGCTGAACATGATATTGAAACGACCACAGATGTTAGTACACCGCTTGTAATTAAAAATGAAAAGAATAAAAAAATAATTCTCAATAAAAGTATGTCTAATTTACTACTTGGGAACGATAATGTGGGGCATTTGGGAACTATAACTTATATAAAAAGATTAAATTCTCCCACAACTTATTTCATTCATTGCGATTTAGTTGACAGAGAACAGAATCTCTTTAATGGTAAACCATCTTCTGTTTTAGCTTGTTTCGACATCCGTGGAAAGTCTTACGAAAACATAAATTACAAAAGTGAACAGCCCAATGTCTTGCGTGACGTTATGGCTGATGCACAAGTGACATCTCTGACTCTTTCGATTAGAGATGAGAATGGGAATCCATTCGATTTTAACGGCTCAAATCTTACATATGAGTTGGAATTGAATTAAATTAAATACAAAAATAACTTTTATGTATACGAGACCATGTCATCTGCTAATGTTCTCCCGAGTGCCCCTGCTTATGGTGATCGCGAAGAAACACAACTTTATCCAAGCCTCCCAACAAATGCCGAGAATTTTCGGCTGACTGAAATAAGTAAAATTGAAAAAGAAATATCCGCTGAAGCTGAGCATTACAGGCTTGTGTTAAAAAAATATAAAAAAGTCCGGAAAGTTATTCACTATTCCGTGGTCTGTCTTGGCGCCGTGACGGCAGCTCTGTCTTCTGGAGCTGTTGCGACTTCACTTACTGGTGTTGGAATTGTTATCGGCGCGCCTGTTGCAGCAGTAGCAGCTGTATCTGGCGCAGCTTCCACTGGCCTGTCAGTTATCAACAAAAAGCTTGAACGTAAAGTTAATAAGCACTCAAGAATCCTCGCTCTGGCTGTTGCAAAACATGACTCGATAAACAGCTCTGTCTCACAAGCTCTGAATGATAATCTTGTTTCTGACAAAGAGTTTCAACTGATCTTACGAGAAATGCAGAAATATCGTCAACTTAAAGAGACTTTACGTTCAAGCTTTGCACACAAACAAACAAATTCACAGCCAGACATCGAAAAAATACGACAAGAGATCATGAAAGCAGAAAGACAAAAAATGAAAAAAAAACTTCTCGAAAGCACCACAGACATTTCGAAATAAAATTTCAGTCCAATAGAACATTTTTTCATTTAATGAAAGAATGATTGTCTGCGCTCATCTTGTTGTTTACTTTGTGATGGAAGCATTGTCGTTCGAGTTGCAAAAAAATGTTCGAGACATAACCCGCGATGTTGTTAATTGCCTGAACGAGGCAAAATAAAAGGTTACAGCGCACTTAAAGTGACTTTCAGCCGAGTCGAAAGGATTAAATCTGAGTGTGCAAAAAATACAATTAAGTTGAAGCGAACAGCGAGAAATTGCGTGACCCACAGCGGCATGCAAATTTTTTTTGTGTGTTTGCGTGCGTGGGTGTACAAAGTCGGGGTATTACCCGAATGATATTTTTAGACTTTTGTAAGTTGTTTTCATTCCTGTGTGCTTAAAATCTGAGTTCTAAGCACTCAGGAATGTAAAATCTATTGTTTTACACGTGCACAACTATTGCTCTTTTGATTTAATGCACGTGACGGCCAATTGTGAGTCATTGTCACTAAAAATAGCTTAATGATGTCATTTTCTTTACTCTGTATATAAATCAAGCTAACACCTGGATATCATAAAGAATGACGAGCCAAACGCCAACAGAACGTGTTTTACTTCACAATCCTCGAGTTTATCAATTTTTGGAAGAAGTGGCAACACAAACAGTTACTCCACAAGAGAAACGACAGATAGAATACCAAAGAATCTGTATTGCAAGAAAAAAAAAAGCCTGAAAAAGATCAACAACATCGAGGCAGCAATACGCGGAAAACTTAATTTATGCACTCACCGGAGCGTGCAAGTTTTGTTTAGCTTGTTAAAACGTTTGCGACAACACTGCTGTCTAATTTTTTTAATTTTTCAATCAGCTCGTCTGTTAAAAAGATTGTTATTTGTTTTTCATTTTCTTTAGTTTTTTTGTATGTTGTAAACGCTTTTCCACGAGATCTTTTCAAGTTTTTCTTTACATTCAAGTTAATTTCTCCAGTTCTCCCTCTTCCCATCTTCGTTTACTCAATAAGAGCATTTGTTCAATAGGAATTGTTTCTGGCACAGCAATTAAAGGTTGGTTGTAATTTAATACAATGGCGCCATACAACGATTGGTACACTGTCGGGTCCGGCGAATCTGCTTCAGGAAGTTAGGAATGTGAAAGCCACTCACATTTTCCTCCTTTTTTTTACCATTTCCACGCCTGCTTTCCCGATTTTTTTGTTAGTTTTAACCATGCTTTGCATAAAGATTGCAGCTTTCTTTTTCTTAAGTTTTCTGGGATTAAACGTCTTTTTTTGCAACTCGTTTCGCGAGGGGGGTAAGAAAGGCGTCTTGCGTTCCGCACACACATGTACAATAGGAGTTGTGGACACAAATTGTGACAAGGAGCGAGGCGAGCCTGGGCGAGCCGAGCGAGTTGTCACGGTTTGTGCCACAACTCCTATTGTACATGTGTGTCTTTCTCATGAAAAAAATGGAAGTGTACTGTCCATTTTAGTGCCATACAAAACTTTCAGGAGTGCTTGTCTGTGTAAAAAGATGCCTTTCATCTGAAATTTAGATAACATTGATTGAAGTGTGTGAGAGAGAGACAGGGTGGGTTGGGGGTGGGGGTGTTTAAAATGGCATTTCTTAACCAAGAGTGTCGCAACTCTTTTTGCAAATGATTATGGGGGGAGGAAGGCACTGTGAGAGCCCAAAAGCGCACTGACAATGACCCTGGCTACAATCAAACCCTATTCTCACAATCCAGAGTACTGTGCTACCCTTATGGTCACCTCATCTCTCACAGAGTAAATTGATAGTGCCCTAAATGATTTTACCATTTCTTCCCATAGGTTACTCAACCTGTTCAAGAGTACATGAACATGCCATTAGATGCTCAATGTTTACAGCATGAAACTGCCCGATATCTTCCCCAACCTCTGTACATTCTGTATGTCCAGGCTTCAGCTTACAATGAAGCATGTGATGCTCATTTGGAAGTCAAGATTCTGGGTGATTTGGATATTGCCAAAGCTGCTATGGAGGCAAAAACTACAGCAATAGGTTTGTACAGTTGAATCCCGATAACTTGAACCCTCAATAACTCGAACCTCCCGCTAACCAGAATTTTTTTTGATTCCCCTTCAGGTCATTTTTTTTCTAATTTTACCCTTGCTAACTCGAACCCCCAATAATTCGAACCATTTTCGATTTCCCTTGAAGGTTCGAGTTATCGGGATTCAACTGTATTCAACTATGGAAGGGTGCTGTTTCGAAGATTCTGTAGTTGATTATTTTGAACATGGTTTTGTGGAGTTACAAATGACAATTTTTAATTTGCTTGTAGACGTCGACAGTGATTCAGATCAGGAAGACACTGAGGGACACAAAAGGGTGAGAGTACATAACAATTCACATTTATTGGTATTACTATGTATTGTGATTATTGACCTAGCAGTTGATATCACACAAGGGATAAGGACATGTCGAGGGTCTTTCGTGGCCAATCCATTGCAAATGTATTAAGTAGTGAGAATACCCTCCCCTTTTGTTGTTGTTTCATTTCAGTCAAAACATAGGAGTTTAGAGGAGAAAGGAAAATTGTTGCTCAAGAAACACCCACTGCAAATCCTGGTACAAGTTAGATGTAAAGGTTAGTTTTAAGGAAGCAACTTTCTTAGTTGAGATGCAGAACAAACCTAAAACAAAGCTAATAAACACCACTTTAAATTTAGGCTGGTGGGAGGCGCAGTGGCCTAATGGTAAGCATGCCATACTCCGAATCGAGTAGTCCTGGTTCAAGCCCTGTTCAGGGCCACTGTGTTGTATTCTTGGGCAAGACACTTTACTCTCATAGTGCCTCTCTCCACCCAGGTGTATAGTTGGGTACTGGCAAAATAATGCAGGGGGGTATACCCTTTGATAGACTAGCATCCCATTTAGGGGGAGTAGAAATATTCCCAGCCGCTTAATGCCACAGAAACCGGGATAAGCTCTAGCAGTATGGGCCACATGCCTAAAGGCTTCCCTTTAAATTTAGGCTAGGAAGAACAAAGTCTAAAACACAACTTTATGAAATAGTTTTATTGTAATTAAAAATGTCATTGTACTTAGCACTAAAATTTAAGAGTTTTTGTTGTTTTCTCTTTCAGACAAAGCAACAGTTGATTTGTTGTTTTCCTTCTTGACGACGTTCAACACTGTTGTGGTGTCACCATCATTGTCTTTAAATGAAGCAATACCAGCACCTGTGTTGGCAGACAGGTATGTTCTCATAAAAATGTTTGGAGGGAAAAAACTCATCTTCCTGCAAAAGACACTTCTAAAACAAAAATAAATCGACTTTATTTTACGAGGATAGCACGTAATAGTCTTGTGGCTAACAAACCTGTGGCCCTCGGATTCCAGATTGAATTGGAATTTTAAAGTGTTGATTTTTGTGGATGGAGGAAAACCGGAGAACCCGGAGAAAAACCCTCGAAGCAAGGACGAGAACCAACAACAAATGTTTCATTTGTGTGTGGCAGAGTAGTAATGAAGTAAAGTTATAATAGGCAAGCAGTCACCGTGGGATCTGTTAGCTCCTACCCCATAAGCAGGCTCATGTCTCAGAATAGTGACATACATATATGGCAAGGCTGTGAGAATGAGTTGATGAGTAAATCCAGTTGGTGAGGAGAAGTCTGGGCAAATGCAAAGAAAGTTCAGAGCCGGCTCACATCACTTGCGGTGCATTCCCAAAGATGAGCCTGCTTGTAGTCCAGTTAGCTCCTTATTGCCTACAGGTGTATGGAACACTGACTCGGTAAACACGTAATTATAAATTTTGTGGCTATCTTAGCAGTAATTACAAACAAACCTTCTTCCATAATGCTTACTTGTTATTACTTTGTTGTTGTTTGTTTGTTTCTCAGCACTCTTCTCTCTCCTGAGTCGTTGTTAACCAATCTGTTTCCTGATGATGATGGCGGCAAGGCACCAAACCCATCAAGTCTATATCAACTTGCTGAGTAAGGAGTAGTGTTAACCTTTGATGATTTTTATTTTTGTGTGTTTAAACCTAGTTCTAGGATACTTAGGATACCCTTTATTGTGTTTGATTTTTGTATGAATACAGTGGGTTTTTTGGTTTATTGAAACTAAAATAGTTAAGGTAATTGATGTTTCAGTGATTTATTCTGCTCCTTGCAAGAAAAGTTAAATAGTGTGGAATTTTAAAAAGCTTTCACTTGATTTTTTAAGCCAGCACTGTATATTAAAATACAGTACTGTCCTTATAAATCAAGCTAAAGCTATTTCTCAAATTGATTAACAAACTGGATAGATCTACAAAACAGCGAGATTATTATGACAAGTAAATTATTTTATTATTTTTTTCAGTGTTGCCATTGTTGTCCTTGCTTAAGCATCCTATTATCTAAACACATCCTTTTTGCTTGTATTTGTACAGAAACTAGTTGAGTTTTTGATAATACATTTACTTTTGTTATTATGCTCATTCATGCAGAGTGCCGCGAAGCACGCAATGAATGAGGATATTAGAGTGATACAGATGTTGACGGAAGTTGTTTTGCACGCGTGTGCATGTACAAAAATTGTGTGGACGGAAGTTGTAGACCGGAAGTAATTTTACATGCTACCCCTCCCCACTTAGTAATGTCCAAAATAACTTCAATGAAGCTCAGATGCAAATGTGAAAAGAAATGAAATCCTTATATAGTGTAATAAATAAATTTACATGAAATCACAATTTCGGAACTTCTGAAAAGTGCAACGTGAATCAATGTTGTCACCTTGGAAGACCCATAATGGGTTTGTTTAAACATGCGCTGACACACGCAATTAAATAATTAATAAAGCAGCTATTTCAAAGCAGGAATAGGGTTTCGTTTTCAAAAGCATACTAGTAATTTATTCTTTATTCCCTTGTTAGTGACATTTCCCCTAAGGCACGATCGAAAATTAACGACTTGCCGGCTTGATTGTTTTTTCCGGTCACACAATGTGATCCGTAACGCACGCCAAGTTAGATGAAAAAAGACATATTTATAAACATTGTTGACGTACATTTATTTTCAGTTTATGCTACGTGTAAACATACACGTCAGCGTGTTCGCCAACTGAGAACGTCACAAGCCAAAATACGTTCTGTTTAAGCCCGTAAAATGGTAAAACATTCCTTTAGCTCGTTCATGCTGCGGAGCACGCAATAAACGAGATAATTAAAATCAACCAAATCTGGACGGAAGTTGTAGACTGTGTCGAACCGAGGGCATAAAAAACCTCCCAACCCCCTAAAACGACCAAATAACCCAAACGGAGCAGTTGAGTACATTTTCTTTATTTTTGAATGGAAGGTAAAATTTTATTTTGTTAAGCGTTATTTTTATCTCTATACAATCATGATGTCTTTGGAGCGCTTAATTCTAAACCACCTACTAGTGTAACACAACAACTCCATGTTTTTTCATTCACCAAAAATTTGTAAACCGGCTTAAGCACAAGTGATTTTACAATTGCTGGCGCTTACGTTTTGCTTTAATTCTCGCAGATACAAACGCTTGAAGGCCGAGATAGAAAGAGAACTGGGAGACTCTTCCAGGTATGTTATAAGTTCAAAGGTGTTTCATGTTAGGGTGGCGTGATATATATTTTGGTATTTGGGTTGTCATTTAATATCATTTCCACTATGGCCAAACACCGTTCCTTTGCATTGTTTAGATTACAACAAATATTCCTTTTGGGCCTAAAGTAGAGGGAGGCGCTGCATAATTTTAGATTTCTGTTAGAGGCCCTAATAATTGTCAGCAACAGTGTAATACAACATTACATGCGTACCTCAGGTAGTCACGTTCCACTTGGCCTCGTATCCACCCTGCGAGCAGAGCCCTTTCTTTTCCACTGATACACTTGAGAAGAAAGGGCTCTGCAAGAATCGCATCAAATCTTTGTTGAGCATGCGCGAGGTTTACGCGATGCTTGCGCGTTTAGCTTGCGCGGGCTTGCGCGAGGACGACTTAATCTTGGCATGCGCGCGCGGAATGGCGTGACGGATCGCACACGACAGCGTGAACAAAGTGTTTGTTTTACAAGTTCATTTTTTCATAGAGCGTCTGAATTCCTTCAGTAAAAACACGTCAAGCACCGCTTGAGGTCGTATTAGTGACTTTATGGTAGAGATGTGCGATTTTAATCGTGAAATTTCTTGTTGGTTTGTGAAAAAAAAACGAGATCTTAAATGATCCACAAGCTGCACACGCGCACAAACGGTAGCAGATGGCGAGAGCAATCGTCAGCTCTAGTGCTTTCGAGAGCGTACTGTGGGCTCCGTCTTGACCGTCAGTTTTTCAAAAAAGTAAATGCCCACGCAGCAAAACCGGTTTAATCCGGACTGACCAGCCCAAACTTTGGGGCTGCGGCGACTTCAAAGAAATGACACGATTCATGCAGAGCCTCTTTCTACTTCCCAAATCTCAATCACAGCCTGGAAGTTAAAATAGGCTCTGCTCGCAGGGTGCCTCGTATCGTGTTCTTACTTTGTTTGACTTTCCCAAGAAAATCACCTACGCACCATTTCTTTCACTCTTCATTCGCGTTTTTGAATTATTTCTTGCCAATGTTTTAGCTGCTTCAGTGCAAATTAAATCAACTGTTAGCAATTTTAGTGTATTTCGTAATTATGTCGCAATTGTACAATTTCCGCGCGCGTGATCATGATCATAACATTTGATCAGATACATGGCAGGAGTGTCTTCAGTACATTTTTTACACAATCCTCCTATAGCTTGTGCACCAACAAATGGTTTATTTTATGTTGTGAACGTACAGATTTTGTTATTACTTCGTCATGCTTTACGGGAATATGTAATGAAAGCTGAAATGGTAAATGTCTTATTTTACGGTCACCCAGATTATGTGAAGAATGTTACACTCTGGGGGTAATTCTAGTGAAGAGGAATGAACCCTGGTTTTTATGACAATGCAAAACGACCAGAACAACATCTATCAGGAAAGGGGAAAAAGAATTATGGCACTAGGTCAGGGTAGTGGAAGAGGTAGCAGTGCTCCTCCCACAGCCCCTTCATCTCCAAAAACGTTTTCCTGCAGCAGAGACTCTTCTCACCGATCTTCATCATGACTGAGTTGCAGACATTCATTTACAATGTATCTTAAGTAAGATAAAAGATGCCTTGAAACCCCAAAGATAAAATATTAGCAATAGTGGTGGTCTCACCAACCTTTTTGCCCAACTGTTGGATTTTAGGGGTTTATGTGTCAGGCTATGGCCAACTAAATAAAACTAATCCAATAAAACTAATTCAAGAAGGCAATCCAATCAATTACCTTTTAAAGATTTTCTTCAGTGATTAAGAATTGGCTATTCCAACTTGGCCTTACCCTGGGTGCCAGAGGGCTTTTTCTTTTTTGCAGGATTGCTTTGTGACCGCAAAAAAAAACCCTCTGGCACCCAGGGTAACTTGGCCCCTGCTATTTCAGCACGGTTTACATTCAGTTTATTTAAAGACCCAAGAAAACATGAATGAGCTGGCTCAAGAGCCCTTTGATTTTTAATTTTATTGTATTCTTTCAGAATTACTTTTGCAGATTTTGTTAAACCAGTGGGCAAGCCATATATGTGGGCACAAAGGATTTGTGGACTGGACTTTTTACCTGAGGAAGTACATGTATGGCAAAGTCATTTTTTCTGTTTTAAATATACAGCCAACCCTTTCTAAAACGGACACTGTTAGGACCGGCTCCAACTGTCCGTCGTAGAGAGGTGTACGTCTTATAGGGAGTTTAGTTACAGTAAGATTACTGAAAAACAGTAAAGACAGGATTATAGAGGTGTCTATTAAGAGAGAGTTGACTGTACTCCTGAAGGCTGTGTTGCATTAGAATCAAGTGTTTTCGGTTAGCCGGGGTTGAATGCAACAAAACATGTATCAATGGTTAAAAACTGAAAAAGTTTTAAGCATTCTTAAGAGAAACGAGAGGGCTATGGGGACGAGAATGAGTTTTAAGTTGTTCTTCTGGTACACGTCTACTATCATGAGCCAAAATAGGTTGATGATAAAAGACAACTAGACCTTAGTGTGAACAGGACATCATTATTTCTTTCCTCTGTGTATTTTCATGTGTTTTTACAAGTTACAGGAAGTTGTACCAAAGTCATCAGTTAAACTGTCTCATATGGAGGCAACAATCAAAGCCGTCAGAGCAAGAATCCTGGCCAGACTTGCTCTCCAACAGCAACTGACCTTTTTAGGTAGGCACTGATACCATGAGCGACTTTTCAATCACGTGATATTGTGCAAATTTGTTGTTTGTTTGGCAGGTCGTAGCTATGTTTGGCAGTGTACAAAATTTACTTCAAAATAATAGTTTAATTTTAATTTAATAATAAACCAAAACGAAACTAGAAAGGTTCAATTGTAGAAGATTGAGACATTAAGAACGATAAACTTGCAAAACTTTTACAAAATGCATTTCCAGCCTGCAAATCAAAATTTGCATTACTGCATGTGATTGTCAAAGTGTCCTATTTACCTAATATAAGGAGAAACTTAACCGGACAGAGGGATTGGGAGGAGGGGGCAATGGCGGTTATGTAGGTTTTGGAGGGAGAATTCCTTACTGATCACGATTTGACGGTTTTTTATTTTCACTCATTTTCAGAGGGTCTGTCGATACCAGAAAACAAGAATTCTCTTCAAATGTTCCCAAGCAAGATATCCGCAAAGCTTTCTTCTTGGCAACCAGCAACGTTTAAAGAATTTAAGGTATGGTATTTATCACAGGGTGGCAAAGGGGGGGTACCAATCACGCATCACGTTGGATTTTTGAGTTAAATCACGTATCACGGAGAACATTTTTAAACAATCACGCATCACGTAAAAATAAGAAAGTGTGCTGAGCTAATTTTGGAGGATTTCAACTTTTTGATGATGTATTATTGAAAATTACATTGTAGGCAAAATTTCTTGGATTGGTTGCCTGTTATTGTTAATTTTTGAACATAAAATTACTAAATTGTTTTTTGGACAAATTTGTAATAATCCCAATGCCAAATTTCGGTGAAATTTTTCAATCTTTGAAGACTGGCGAGGTTATTTAAAATAAAGCTTAGTTCCAGAATTGAAACCAGCGAGCCTCTTTATTGACCTTCATTTAAATGTATTTTATTTAATTTTAAGAGCTTTAAATATCACGGATAACCTTGAAGTAAATCACGTGTCACGCTCTTGTAAAATAGTCAAATCACGCATCACGTTGTGATGTCCAGTCCCGCATCACGCAGCTTATTTTGGCTCCATCACGCATCACGCTGCTAATTTTGGGGGCATCACGCGTCACGCGAAAACCCTTTGCCACCCCAGGGCTGTCATTAAGTTTTTATGCAGCCGTAACATTGAAGTTATCACCCGTAGCATTTCATTCTGTATGCAAGTGTAATGTAACACCAATCAACATTTTCACCCGTAACATTATGTGAGCTCAGCCGTAACAGGTGTTACGGGTTACGGCCCTTAATGACAGCCCTGCACCCTGTTATCAAGAATGCAAATATTCCACCCGTTAAAATTACACAAAACCGTCAAATCCTTTCCTCCCAACCTCAAAAATAAGTCCTCCAAATCTCAAACGCAAAACGGTTTTTTAAGCCCTTCCATACTATACCCCATGAGTATAAAGCTTCCTTCCAATTATCCTCACTATTTTCGGAAACTTTTAATGTTTATTTGGCGACTGTAGCGCTGGTTTTGCGATTATATTGTTATGCATGAAAAGTTTTATCATACAGTATTCTTCTGTACACCTAAACGTTTTCATACGCAAAATTTGGAACGAATTTTGCTCAACCATGTTTGAGACATCTAAAATATGCCCATCCGAAAATAAGCCCTCTGGAGAATAAACCCACCGAAAAGGCCTTTTAGAGCGGTTTTCACTTGAGTGTTGAAAGTAATTCGCGTTTGCTTTGGTTTTGCATTACTACGCTTAGTGATTGGTTTAAAAAGTCCCGCCACTTTGTCAGCCAATCAGCAGTAAAACCAAAACCAATCACGACTCGCTCGCGCACGTTTTCCCGCGCTTCGTGCCGGCTACATGTATTTGCTTCGAGTTTTGATTGGCTTACTGGATTGTCTGTGTCCTTTGTGACTCGTCAGAGTGATAACTTTGGTTTTGGCTTAAGGACACTCAATCAGAAATCGCTCTTAGTTTAAAAAGTAAACCCCTTAGATTATAATTAGAATTTACGGTATTTGAAATGATACGTATCCTATCTTTATAATCCTGTTGATCTGAATAATAGGTAATATCTCTTTTCCAGGAAAAACCAGAGTTGAAAAGTCTTATTGACGAAGGTTTTATTCAAAAAAGCGACATGCTCTTTCAAGCGGTATTTGAGAGAAGCAAAGGTAGGTTTTAGACATTTTTGCTCTCTGTTTTATTACGTGAAGATAGAGGGATTTGACTTTAAAGAATCTGCGCTGACAGTTTGATGACCGTTTTTTGGCAAGTTTTGCAGACCGTTAATTTTTCAGTAATACAATTTTGGCAACTTTGTTGTACCTTTTTTTATTCCAGTCCACCTCAGGGCATCCGTTGTGTTATCTCCGGAGTATCCAACAACGCCGCCTTTAATCTTAATAGCGGTAACTTGCGGACAAACTGTTATAAGGGACAGCTTTACCAAGGTATGAATTTGTTTGTATCCTAAAAACACAGACAGGCTGTTGTGATGACATTTTAAGTCAGTAATAGAAAAAAAGACTTACGGGGTTGGTCAGGTGACTGTTTGGACTCGCGCCTAATACAGCCACCTCTCTATTACGGACAATAACCTATTTTGGATGAGGTTGAGCATGATATCGTGAATTACCAAAACCTCGTGTCTGTGTTATCTGCCTTATTATACGTTTTCAAGCAATTTGCAAACGAAGAAGCCGGCGTGAAACTTCGTCAGAACATTGGCCGAAGCGGTTTTATCTTGTGGTTCCTCTAGGTTCTTCTCTCTCAAATAATCATTCAGAATTTCTACATTTGTTTTTGTTGTTCTCTTGGTGTTTTTAGAATCTTTGTTCTCGATCAAAACTTTCAATTCCTCTTCGGAAACGGAGGCGAATCGCTCAGCCATATTTTCAAAAGTTTGACAGCACTACACGGAGGAGGGGTTTGGAAACTAGGCGGACTTTGAACTCGACATGATAACCCAATATCTGCTGCAGATATTGGGTTATCGTGTCAAGTTCACATGCTACTGTATATTGACTGAATGCTCTCGACCAATCATATGTTTCAAAGTAATTCTAATGTATAATAATCTCTGATGTCCCAACAAAATTCTCATATATTTTCTTTAGAAAAAACCTCTGTAATACGGACCCTCTCTATTACGGACAACGGACTCTAAATCTCGGCCCCAGAGAACAAATTCATACAAACTTAACCTCTTTATTATGGACACTCCGGTGATCAGGCGATGATATTTTGTGTTCGTAATGCAATTTCCTGTTTGTGGTTATTCATCTCAGACCTTTACAGATTTATGCTTAGTGTTAATTTTTTTACCTGCAGCATTGCGTTGCAGAACATTTCGAGTCACTAAATACTTTAAGCTGTCAATGAAGTCAAAAGTGACGTCATAGTGGTGACCTCTATAATACGAACATCTCTTTAATACGCACACTTTGCTCTGTCCCTTCGGTGTCCGTATTAGAGAGGTTCAACTGTAGTCACAACACGTAGTACTCTTCATAGGAATGGCGCCTATGGCTTATATTTGCCAAAAAAAGGTTTTTCTTGGGTAATATTAGCGCTGAGTAATCCTGCAAAATTTTTCATTTGCGGTCTCAATTCTTGATCAGTGTTGTGATGTGTGTTTTCAGGCGATAGAAGCAGAAGTGAATGTTTTCTACCCGGAACTTACAGCGCACGACTCCTCTTTAAATCTCTTAGCCAATCAGCTTCGCCGTTTACAGGTAAGTAAAAGCTTACCCTCAGGGGCTGGGCAGGGGAGAGATTAATGGATACGTCACAGATGACTCATATTGGAGAACCGAACCTAAATTTCTCAAGTTCGCTTTCCGTAATCCGTCTTCTTTTTCTGCAATCTAAACCATCCTTGTTCCTTATTGGTTTCTTATTAAAGCAACTGTGTCACGGATTTTAGCCAAATTTAGGGTGCTTACCATTTGTAAGAAAAATCCGGTTGGTGTGACCGTTGCATAATGGTAAGCGATTTTCCGAATATACCGACCAACCGGATGAGATTTCGCTTACCATTATTCTACCAGGCGTTCCTTTCCGCTCACTCGATCTAGCGCCAAATTCAGTGTTGTTTTCTGTCGATATAGCTAAATACTTCGAGGTAGAAAACAAACTTTTTGACGAAGAAGATGGGCTGATGCTGTTTACTGCCGTCAGCTGTTCCATGAGACGCGATTTAAACAGAATACAAGGTTATTTTGAGGTAACTGTTCCCACCTACGCACCGAGTGAATTTCGCAGTCGAGTGAAAATTGGCACGTTCGAGCTAGATCCTGTCCCGAGAAAAAATATGAACACATGAACAATTCCAACGTGGAATACCAGAGGCAGGCAGCTTATTTCTCCTGTTAAAAAAGTGCTGGCATTTCTATGGTCGAGGTGAACATACACGTTCTAAATTGGTATAAAGACGCCATGTTGTAAACACGACTAAAACCGCGCAGAGGTGCTTAAAAGGGCCTGGAAACGGAAGATTAGTTCAAATGGTAAGGAAATTTCCGATGTTCCGTTCCGAACGGAAAAAGTGGAGTACCTCTAGAGGTAGTCCACAATTTGCGAATGGAATTTCCGGAAAATTACCTTACCATTTGACTTCAAACCGAAATTTCCGGATTTTTTGGCTAAATGGTAAGCACCCTTAGACATATGCTGAATGGCCACCAAATTGAGTGAAATATAAAAATAACCGCTTAAAACAGTGAAGAAACACTTCAATAACACAGCAAATACAAAAGAAGGTACGGATGGACAAAATTGAAGAAGATTAAAGCGGTTTGCGATATGAAAAACTGATAGGCCGAACAGTTTTCAAAGTTATAATCTCGTTTGTTTATAACTTTGATTTAACGCCCGAGGGACATATTAGTTTGTGTGTAATGAAGATACGTTTTTGTCATTCAGATCCATAGAAGTAATTTCTTCGCTAGCGTTAAGTTTCGTGATAGCTAGTATTTGGCAATTCTTAATAAAATAGTCTAAACTCAGCCGTGACACAGTCCTTTTAACTATTTGGTGCTCTTTTTAGTGCAGAATGCACTATTGTGATGGTTTGGTGGGTTGGCGTTTGCTAAACCCCTAAACCACTAAACCACTAAACCACTAAACCACTAAGCCACTAAACCGCTAACGCGGTGTAAACTTTTAATCACCAATTAATTAATTAATATCAATTAATTAATTATTTCTGTAAAGGGGGGAGGGGATGGAGAGCACCTGACCGTGTGCCCTTGGTAAATCGGGGAGTCCATTACGATACTTACAATTGAAGAACTCAAGGTATATATTTGTTTCAGAAAGCACTATGCTCTCCTTGTGGTACAATTCTTTCTGGAAAAAATACTTTGTGCTAAACGCATGCGCAGATCAGTCTTCATCACGAACATTGCGTTTTTCTTCTGCAGAAGGATTCGTGTAGACTCCGTGGCCCCAAGTTAAAACCACAAATTAATTGAATTAGACAGTAAGGCGTCATAGCAGATCATGTGAAATATTTCTTGATATGGCAATGCTGTTTTCTTAGAAAAGGTGATCTAGCATCTCATAATTAATTGATAACCTGATAACATCTGTGTTATAATCAATGTCGCCTTCTTTGCAGAAAATAAATCACGTTACCATAAACATCATGTTACATCCGTTTTTGACAAAAACAAAAGTATGTTACATGTTTTTGACAAAAACAAAAGTATCTCGTTTGCTGTTTCAATAACAAACTGAAATTCAAGCTATCGAAAATTAAAATAACAGTGACGTGTTTAGAAATTTTGTATTAAAGCCTAACGTGGTGTGCTTTTCAATGCGGTTGAATTCCTGTAGAATCCGTGGCGTTAATTTAATTAGACTTAAAAGGCATCACAGCGATCTGCGAGAAAAAAACAACAATATCATGTTACATCCGTCACTTCCTTTCCTTTTATTTGTTCTCCATCGGTTGAACTAACCTCCGTTTTATTTTGTAAAACCTCTGCCGCTTTAGTGTTTGAACATGCTTTCGTGACGGTTCCGACATTTCTTGAAAGAAATCTTCACACTACGTGCTTCTCGGCTTCATGCTTGAGTGAGCGTGTGACGTGTTCACAGCGCTTTCGTAAATCGTAATTAGGTATGCAAAAACTTGCACCGGGATTTTCGGCGTGAACACCTGATAACCAGGAAACAAATATCCTAGCTGTACTGCGTTTTAAAAACCCTTTCGAAAAAGATGTTTTTTGATTAGATTTGTTCTTTAGTTTTGAGAATCGTCTTTCGTGCAGTTTAAACCGTAACTTAATTAAATTAAACAAATGTCATCGATGTCGCCGTAAAACAAACAAAAAACAAGAGTTTCATGTTACGGCATTTTCAAGGAAAACAAAAGTATTTTGTTACAAACGAACGAAAGTGTCGTGTTACGTTTGCAAAGATTAACGTAAGGAACACCTAGGAAAGAATACAAGTAGCCTGTGAACAGTTTTTCCGAAAGTAAAGTAAAGCAAATAAACACGAACATATATAAAACATCATACTTTCAATTGTTCCATATTGCATTCTGCACTTACCAAATCATCGAGATTTTTCCTTTATAAACTAATATTGGGACTAATTCTTCGGTTTGAAAGAAATTTCGTACATCATTCGCCCATGGTATTTCGAGTTACAACACTATCTAATCTTTTGACGCCCAATGTTGTTTCCTTTCAGATGTGTTTTGATATTTATTTGGAGTGCGGCTGCCTGAACGATGTGGAAGGCGCTGAAAAATTTGACCGCGAGAAGTTCTTTCTTCGCGTAAAGAAGTGAGTATCGAGTTGTCCTTTTAATTTCCGAGTGTGATCCAGATCTAATTTCTCCTTACACTACCAGTACATAGTCAAGTAACATGTAATGAGAATTAAGAAAATCATCAACTAGGACCCTTTTACTAGGACATGTTGTTTTTAATGTCCCATTAAATTCTTACAAAATGGATTGGAAATTAATTAAAAATTAATGGGGAATGCCCCATGAAACTACTACAACTCGTGACGTCACAAGGCTGTTTTGGCTGCGCCAAGATGGCCGCCAATTTTGGGTACAACCAGCCAACATCGCACGGTTAAAAAAGCGGTTTTCGCGAACCGTTTGCGGAAAAAACAGTTTATAGCGCTTGTAAGTATTAAGGTTCAATCTTTATTGAAATGCCAAAAAATCTCAGATAGGAAAATTTCGTTTCAGTAACACTTCAAATAAAAGATAAGGAAAATAGCCCTAGAGGCTGAAAACAGTTAATTTATTTTGGATCCGTAATTGGGCTCCACCCCCTCACAAAAAGTAATACATGGTGCCTTTTCTACACCTGGCCCAGTTGCTCAAAGGGCGGATAACGCCATCTGATGGATACCGTAGTGTGTTTTGTAAAACTTATCCACTGGAGAGCGATTTATCCGGTGGATAACATCATCCACCCTTTGAACAACTGGACTCTGAAGTATAAATGGTTCCAAGCCTAATTTGTCTCGAAAAGAACCCCATTCTTGGTTGAGGCTAATTGTAAATTTCCTTCGGTACAACCTAACTTTTTTCTGTTCCATTTCCTAGGGGACGGGATCGAGGTTTACCTTTGAAGTACGACTCAAATCAAGGACTGTTTACTCAAAGATAGCGACAACTTATCAACCTGGAAGCCAGGCTTTTTATCAGCAGAAGAACGCCTACAGGCTACGAAATCGCGCCGAGAATAAACCTCTGGTACCCAGAGTACCCTCGTTATAATCAGTATTTTTGAAATCCAATAAACTACACCGCACTTTTGTAATTTTAAAAGCTGCCCTACATTAAATTTTGGTGTTGAGAATGGTGTGTGTTGTTTTTCCCTTTTTCTTTCTTTCTTTCTTTCTTTCTTTCTTTGCTTGGGCTTTCTTTTTGAACCGAATCGCGTTTTTGAGAAAACCCAACAAAACAAATTGTTTGAATTTTCCACACCCCTTTTTGCGATTTCGGTGTTCGGTACTAAGTTATTCCATTTGAACTTCGGTGTTGTTTTATAACGGCAAGCTTCACTACATTCTTGTGTCCTGCCTTTTTACAAGAGCGCGATTTTTTTTGTATTTTAATATTTTTATTTCATATTCAATACTACTGATAAATACACTCTACTGAGGAAGTTACTAACTAACAAAAAATAAACGCTTAAGATACAAGAATTCCTTTACAATGTTGGGATAAGGCTTAATTTTTTTAAAAAATTGCAAATCGCGATTCTGAGTCCCCCTCCGATATAACGAATCTCCGATGCAACTAAATCCCTTAATTACAAACCCTCTAAAAAATCAACGGATCCTCCGATGTAACGAAACTCTGTCATAGCGAAACCCAGGCCTGTTTGCCTCCTGTTCAACGAGCCACTCTTTTTCCCTGACATATAACGAAATTCCCCATAAAGCGAAGCCCCAGTGGAAACCTCCCAAACCATAAACCCCCGTTCAAACCTCCCATCTCCCTCGTGATATGTTTTGTTTTTCTTTTGTACTTTGGAGAAAGGTATACAGATTGTCTTTGGTATTTTCGACGTAGCTTTGTGGCAAGATCAATGGCAATGCAATACCATTGAAGCTATGCTAACAGATTCAGAAGATTAGATGATATTTGATCCTCAGTGTAAAAAAGTCCGAGTAGATAATCGAAGATAATAACTCGCATGGAGGTCCAAGGCCCGCGGGGGGGGGGGGGGGGTACTCCCATATGTGGCCTATATAGGGTATGGTTTTTGAGGTTCTCGGTCCTTAAATAGGGTATCATTTTTGCTCCTTTTGGCAATGTGTTCCCGGTGTGATCCTTAGATAGGGTACCTAAGTCAGTTCTATTAGCTAAAATAAACGCCCAGCTAAACGAAATAAGGATATCTTAAACCTGAATTTTCTGTTAAGGTATTAGAAAAGCGATTTTATAAAGATTTGTGTCTTGCCGTGCGCGGTTAGCCGTTATTTGGGTCGTCACGGAACGCTTCTCCTCCCCTTGAATATGGGTGTCATTTTTCGGTTTTGGGCCTTAAAAAGGGTATCAATTTTCGCTTTCTTTATCCTTAAATAGGGTCAGGGTTTAAGGACCTTGGCGGTACACCCCTATCCGAAATTTATGGGAGTAACCCCCCCCCCCCCGGGGGGGTCCAAGGGGATTATTTGATAGTGAAACTGGATCATTGGCCATTCATGACAGAGAAAGAGTCAGAAAAGTGGTAAGAGAAGAAAAAAAATTCAAAAAAGAGTGAATGAAACAATGAGATCGACAAATGCACGACCGTGACTTTGGAAAAACGTGTGTGATTGCAGGGATTATAAACTCTTTGGATTCATTGTTTTTCATTGTTTTTGGGACTAAACGACTGGCTTTGCTGCTATTGAATTTTAAGTGTCCCTCTATGGGACTTATTTGAAAATGTGCTTTTAGTCTTCTTTTAGGCATAAACATTTACAATTTTGTGCGTTTGATGACTTCATCGTTCATTTGTTTACAGCTGTGTCAATCAAACTGCGTGACAAAGGCACGCACACAAAAGCATACATTCCAGACATCTGCATAAATTATGCGTAGTATGTCAGTGTATCGAAAAGTACAGCTGAGTGAAAAGCAAGCCGTTATAATCACGCCAAAGTTTATAGTTGTTTTGAAACTCTAAATATTTTCTTACTCATGGCATTGTCGAGTTTACGCAATACTACACAACTGTTGATGCAAAATGGCTAAAAGAGCTTTGCCTCCAAGCGCATTTGCGCTGCCTGGTTTAGCGAAAGACAGCAAGAAACCTTTCGGCGTTTCGAGTGGAAGGGATGCTTTTAGTTTTAGTTCGGCGAACACGGTGTCACGGACTAATGCAAGGGGCTCTAAATTGGAAAACTTGAACGATTCATCGAGTTTAGTCGACGGTAGAGGCTCGCTTTTGCCGCCACAGACTGAACACACGCTCGAGAATTTGACAAAAACAAGGCCTCGTAGTCCTGGGAGAAGAACTCCTTCACCTTTGGCGCGAAGGAAATTCGAACACGACTCCAACTTATCTTTTGAAGCAGATAATGTCGATAATCCACAAACGTCGATCAAAGATCACGAGGATGGCCCTACTGAACGGATAAACTCGTTGAAAGAGAGGTTGAACGCCTCGCCAGCTCTAATTCTTTCCAACGATGTCGGTCTATCGGTTTCGAGTAATGAGCTTTCCCTATCGAGATCCTCGCCTCGGATGGGCGACAAAAATCGGGCAAATCGTCCTGAAGTTCTTCCAAAGCCCGACAGAACTCGAAATCGAGAAAATGGCGATGTTGTGGGTGAAAGAACTCGTATGTTAAATGAGCCAAAAATCCTGTCTCTGAGTGAAGACGACCGCAAAACTATTGAACACGATCCGCCACCTTTACCTTCATCACCGCCACCTTTAGAAGACGACGAGATTTTACGTTCTTTAGCTAATGACACGTTAAACGATGAATTAAAACATTCATATCAAGCAGGCGGGTTTGAAAAAACGACGAAAGCAGCTGATAAAACAACGCTTGATTTGTCAACAAAGAAAGGTAATCCCATTGAAAATCCAACTGAAGTTAATGGGTTGAATAGACCTAGTAATAGGCAATTACGAGATACAACAGTTTCAGATACAACAAACGGTAATTACAGCTCTTCATCAAGGATAGCAAAATGGCAAGGGTATGGAAGGACTTCTTCTGAAGATAACTATGCCTCAGGTATGCCAAAAACTGGAGCTGGTATCCCGAAGATTGGAAGTGGTATTCCAGATAGGCAGACTTCTATAGATTCTGCTATTACATCGAGACTATCTAAATACGAGACACCTTATAATTCCAGGCAGCGCAAACCTGTCGAAAAGGGTATGTCAGCGAATCGGCGACGCTTCAAACCGGTCACATTAACAGACGAATCTGAGAAAACAGATTCTGAGAACACTCAAGAGAACCTGGATTCTTCAGTAAATGTAAATGAAGCTAATACAAATATGAACCAGCTAGCCTATGAGAGGCTACGTGGTACACAAACTGGAAGAAATTATCCTGATTCCTTACGCAGGGATCATAGCAAAGAAATGAATGTTAAAAGTCAGCCTTTAAGTTCATCATGGAGCACAAGAGAATTTAGTTTTCAAAGCAATAGTTTTGTGTCAGGAGACAAAGTAAAACCAGATGCTGGTCTTTCTTCAATGCCGTCAGTGACAAGCAGCGCTAGTAATGTTGTCAAATCTAGACAAAAACCTGGCTCACCAGACTTGCGTGGTGGAAGTAGGACGACAACTCCAGAGGCTGCTGTTGTCGTTGAATATGACAGTAACTGTTATTCTGAAAAGGACAGTGATGTTGAAGGTAACAGAAAAGTAAGATCTGTTAGCTCTGATTTGAGAGCTTCAAACAAACATGAATTTCAAAGTAATATTGCAACAAGTGAAATCAAAGAGAATAATGCAAGTGACAGTAACAATGATAGAAATAGTAGATTAGCGACGCAACATGGAAGTCCAGGATTGACTTTACCAAAAGTTGTTATTGAATACGATGGTGTAGTTGTCAATGATCCAATGATTGATGGATACGATACAGAAGAAACTTCTGATGAAGGCAAAAAAATGACATCATCTTCCATTGCTGAAGCACAGGACTCCTATACAACGCATGAGAATGAATACTTGTCTGATGGTAGTCTTCACTCTGAAGATGATGATATTGGAGATTATGGTTTATATTCTGATGAGGAAGATGTAGAGGACATTACCTTGAGAGACGAGGACCTCACCTTTGATGAACCTGCAGGAGAAGAGGTGGAAGAAAAAGCTAGAGGTATGTGGCCATTCTTCTTTGTTTTAAGAAAAGCATCTCTAAAAGGCTTCTGTAAAGCCCTGGCCAAACAAGAATGAGAGTTGATGCGAGTTCAAACTCTCGCTCTTGTTTGGCCTGAAGCCTGGGCCAAACGAGGATGAGAGTTGATGAGAGTTGACTCTCATGAGAGTTTTCGTCAACTCTCATCGACTATCATCAACTTGGGCCAAACGAGAACGAGAGTCCATCAAACTCTCATCGACTCCCACGAAAAATTTGAGCAAGTTCAAAGTTGATGAGTATGGCGTACGATCCCCGCCAAAATTCATTGTTTGGATTTTAACCTCATCATTTAAATTTTCAACTTCAACAATTGAATTTTATATCTAAATTCAAAATTTTACACCCTTCTTTCAGATTTCACATTATTGGAGATGTGTTGTACACTTATCTTTCCTTTTTCTAACTCAACGTTTGTACTTGACCTTGCTCGCTGTACATTTTTAACTCACGTAGAAAATTTTCAACTCGACTTTTTAATTTTTGTTTACGCTTCAGTGATCATTTGTCGAGACAATAAGCCTTTGTCAGGGAGGGAGGGGAGAGTGATAGACCTACTCCCCAGGCTCTTTCGGCTAGATTCCTGCCAGGACGGTGATTATAGTAGAATGTTGCTTCGATTGGAGTATTTTAATCGTAATCTTATAAATTTTGGGGATTTGCCATAATCGCCCTAGCATGTTTATCGAGTGCACAGCAATCGAGCGTTCCTACATACAGGACAGACCGTTCATTCACTGGTCGATCGCAAAGGTCGCCCTCCTTTTAATATAACGGATCGAGGATCAACTGATTTTCCTTGTAGATAATTAATGGGGTTACAGTACCTAAACTCAGTGAGCTATTGGGAATTTCAAAAAGGACGGTGGAAAGGAGGATATCTATGTTTGGAATCAGGATATCAAGTGAGCTATTAGGTTCTTGGTCTTGTCACGGTTTTTGTGTGGACTTTAAAGTCTACACATTGTTGTGATGCAGTTTTTTCCGATTGGGGGGTCACTTTCCGTGATAACTCGGGTTAGTGCGTTCGGAAGTTTTCGACAGTGATCAGAGAATCCGAAGTTTCGGTGAGATGGGCAGCCAAGGCAGTAAACCCAGAAATTCGATCAGTATCGAGTAAGTCGCACTATATTCTTGAATCAGCAATCTAGAAGCCTTTTTTGACACATCTTTCGAAGAGCGTGCGGTGGCTGGAAAATATACCATCAAGGAACAACTTCAAAGGCAGCGGTGGCGTAGATGAAAAGTGAAATAACAATCGCGACGGCTGAAATCTGCATATCTAATGAGCTGAACAACTGCGGTAGTAGGTCACGTTTCTTTTTTTTCACACTTTTGACTCACTTTCCGCAGTGTTTGTTTTTCTGTGCAGCTTGAGCATTTTTGATTCGCATATTAGAACGAATCAAATGTCTGGTTATTTATTTATTTCAGCTTTGCCACACACAATGAATGCACAACGAGTTGTATCAAAACAAGTTCGCTGATCATGTTGTTTTACTTGTCTTGGACTCCGGGTTCACCTGCTCCATTTCGCTCAAGTAGTATATTTAACAAAAGACCGATGTCGAATTCAAAACTGAACTAAAACATTGTCATGAAAAGAATAAAAATAACATCGAACCGTAGAATATGCATATATCCAAACCGTGCGACAAAATAATTTAATTGTCGGTTCAAATAACGTCCTTCGCCGCCTCTCAAAACACCGACTCCAAGTGAATATTTTGTGAACAGAAAAATATATTTCTTCACCTTTCTACGCAAGCTATTAAGAAATTATTTGTGAAAGCTTATTGAAACGTTCTTATTCCAAAAAGGCTAAAAAAGAACTCATTGAAAGAAAATAAGTTTTTCGATGAGTTGTTTACACAAGCTACACAAAAAGTAAGGGTTGTGTAAACAAGCGATGCAAGACAGTTCATGTGCTCCACGCAAACATTCCTTTTTTTTTTAATGAAAATAGCATCCTATCTTGCTAGCGGTAAGGAACGGCTTTTGGTCTAATAACTGCTGTTCTTGTAGGATTCTAGGTTTTTATTTGAATGACATGATGAGCTTCATGCGACTTTGAAATCGTGGACCCCTGCCGATGTTCTGCAGTTTTACTGCAGAACATTAGCAGGGGGTCTAGATTTTTCGACACGTATGAATGAAATTCCTTGACGCCTCTTCGCCAGAGATGTGTTAAGGAATCAACATACTCGAATACCGATCTGTCAGCAAATGGTCAAGTCAACCAGGTTGATCGACAGAATACAGGATAAAATATACCACAGTACAGTCGAGAATGCCGGAAAACAAGGATGCAAACAGACAACATTCACCAAGGAAACTAGCGGATTAACTAAAGACGACAATAACCCAAAATTATTTGCAAAACCGACCAATTGGCCATGAGATGTAGTTCAGGAAGCATGGCGGCTTTTTCGGTTACGAAACAAAACATCTTCCGGCGCTAAATTGTGTCCTTGTAAGAACAAAATTCTCATTCAGATAAAATGTTATTCTTATCCTCAAAGGCGGGTTTCAAAAAGCGCAACGGCATCTTAACTCGCGATAAAGTTTCAGACGCTTAAAATGTCTTACATCGCAAAACGCGGGACCAAAATAGATTAACACATGAAAATTACAAAAGCCTCAAAACAACATACTAGTATACCACTGTAGATACCGGAAGCGGCGTGACGGCTTTTTCACTCGCAAAACGTTTCTTTTGGGCTAAACACGATGAAGCTTGCGGGACCCGGAACGTAACACTGAAACGTAACATGTTTAAATACTCAACTTAAGGTCGCGGGGGATACTACAACATGAATAAATTCATGAAGCGAAATTTTGCTTGACCTGCATCTTTTAAAACGCTTATTTCTCGGTGGTTATGGGTGCGATTAAGCTCAAATTTTACAGAGACATAAAGAAATGATGAAATATTATGTATGTCATCTTTTATTTGGTAGATTGCACTTAAAGGCGATGTTATAGCCTCGTTAGTGCCAAATTGGGAAGAACATGATTTTGTGGCAGAGTTTACGGATCGACTTTGGCACAGCACACTGTGATCTTGTCAAAAACTGATCAGTCAATACCTCAAGAGTGTCATAACAGAAGCGGATTTTTTAATTTAAAATTTACCAGCAAGTTATGGCGGTTTAAATGCGCAAATTTTTATTTAATGCCTTCTACCTCTTTCTAAAAGCGCTCTTTTAAAATTCCGCTTCTGTTATGACACACTACAGTATTCATAGTTTACCTATCTGCAGTGGCAAGTCATGAAGTTCTGTATCCGCGCTGTATTCTCTGCCACAAAATTGTCGGAAAAGTCCAAACTTTGAGATTTCCGAAGGTGTCCCGACCAAAACACGATCAGTTTCCAAAGGAGAGATGTAATTATGGTAATTATATTCCACGCTTTTATAGTGAGATCAATGCGTTTTTAAAGAGGACACGATTGTTTACGCCGAATATTATTGTAATTACTCTGAGTTGCAGAAATTTTAAAATTTGAATGGAAATAGGCTCATAGACTTCCTACAATCTATTTAAACGTATAAAGCTAAGTGTTGTTTTAAATTGGTAAAAAATATCAAAGAAACAGGGATTTGTTTTTCAAATAACGCGCACGCACCCATATTTTTATCCAGTCATGAATATCTCGTAAAGTCGTCCATGTCAGTCGTTGCACGTCGTGCATACGCTTTAAATAAATGCATAATGATGAGCCTCAGGTGTCCCCCGCGACCTTAATGATTGAGATAATCAACTGGAGATAGGTTGACATTAAATAATTAGGATTCAACCAATTGCAATATTCAGCCTGGAAGATTTTAATTTTAAATGTCTACTTTTTTATAAGCCTCAATTTGAGTTCCCAATGAAACACCCAGAGAATTAGAATTCCCACAGAGCCACAGCCTAAAAGGCTAAGCTGCTCTGCTGCTTCACTGATAAAGCCAAACAATATTTGGTTTAAAAGATTTAAAGATTTAAATAAATGTTTTTAATTGTTTTAAGCCTGTCATTTGAAGTTCCCAATGAAACACCTGGAGAAAGAATTCTCACAGAGCCACAGCCTAAAAAGGCTACGCTGCTCTGCTGCTTCAGGGAAAAAGCCAAACAAAATGTGCTGATAAAGATAATTTAAAATTAATGTTCAATGTGTTTAAGCCTAAATTTTTAATTTTAGTTCCCAATGAAACACCTGGAGAAAGAATTCTCACAGAGCAACAGCCTAAAAAGGCTAAGCTGCTCTGCTGCTTCAGGGATATTAAGCCAAACGATACTTCAAAATATTTAATGTTTTAAGCGTGCATTTAAGTTTCCAATGAAACACCTGGAGGAAGAATATTCACAGATCCACAGCCTAAAAAGGCTAAGCTGCTCTGCTGCTTCAGGGGAAAGCCAAAAATATTTGCTGTTAAAGATTAAAATTAATGTTCAATGCGTTTAAGCCTAAATTTTAAATTTTAGTTCCCAATGAAACACCTGGAGAAAGAATTCTCACAGAACAACAGCCTAAAAAGGCTAAGCTGCTCTGCTGCTTCAGGGGAAAGCCAAAAATATTTGCTGTTAAAGATTAAAATTAATGTTCAATGCGTTTAAGCCTAAATTTTTAATTTTAGTTCCCAATGAAACACCTGGAGAAAGAATTCTCACAGAGCCACAGCCTAAAAAGGCTAAGCTGCTCTGCTGCTTCAGGGGAAAGCCAAAAATATTTGCTGTTAAAGATTAAAATTAATGTTCAATGCGTTTAAGCCTAAATTTTAAATTTTAGTTCCCAATGAAACACCTGGAGAAAGAATTCTCACAGAACAACAGCCTAAAAAGGCTAAGCTGCTCTGCTGCTTCGAATTCAGGGGAAAGCCAAAAATATTTGCTATTAAAGATTAAAATTAATGTTCAATGAAACACCTGGAGAACTGAGGAGGCTAAACTGACCAAACAGTATTTGGTCTCAAAGATTTAAATTTATGAGTTAGCTTCCGTTTATACAGTTTTAAATTTTTCAGTGTATTAAAATGTATCAATAAATGCGAAACCTTGAAAATATACAATTTCGCAAGTTGATATATATATACATGCCAATTTTTTTATAACAAATGTTAAGAACTGAAGCATTTAAAAAAAATCATGTGACTTACATTTTCTTTGTCGTCGATTTCCAAACAGTTGATATCCTCATGCAGTCGTGTGAACGTTTTGATTTGCAGCGTGACTAAGAAACTGCAGCGGCGTTCGCACAAGATGGCGGGAAACTCACTTCTTACCACCATTTTATCGAAGGATGTGAATTTGTAAGTCTCGGACTGCGTGGAACTCCACTAAACCGCTTAATTTATCGCCTTTCGGATTTTCCCTCGCCGGAGGTTTGGTCAGAATACATAAAGAACGAAAACGATGTCTCTCGCCGATCGACTTTCGCGCCATATTTACGATCGGCTAGATCGTAGATGGTTACCTCCACGATTTACATCTAATACCGGGCTCTGTGCTGGCTATGAGTTTTGAATAACTCTGCAAGGCAACTCATTCGAAACACCACACCGATTTGTAGTCTTAGAAAGCGAAGGTTCGAACACTTTGTGACGAGATGACTCACGTACATGCCGCCATTCTTTCTCACCCTTGTTTCCCGTATTATTAGTTAGATATTCACACCGCATGATCATCTTCCATAAATGTCCAGATTATCTGGTCTTTTTCATTTACTCACGCCGTGACATTTGCGACACCACAATTACCGCATAGTACACGGTCACGACAGATCGCTAAAACCACTTAACACTACTGACCGGAAATTACAACCCATAACCTGCTGCGAATTTCAAAGTCGCAAGAAGCTCGTCATGAAAAGGCATTTGTCGTGAACGACGTGACAAAGGGTCATACCACGCTCCTTCACATTGCGTGACATCCCAAGTGGCAATGATAACGTGTGTTTCTTGAAGCGTAGTACATAAGACAAGTAATAGTACACATTGTTCTTCCAACAGTCTTGTAAAAAATAAATTGATTGATTAGTTCTTTGTTTTTTCGCCTTGTATCTCGAATTACTCGATTCGAAACTTGAAGTTGTTGACTGCTACAGTAACTCATTGATTAATTCATAATTGTCAACTTTTATTCAAATGAAAGTCCACACATGTTCGCATAGCGGACTCACTTTTACTGTTATTTACTAGGTTGATTCCGTAAGTCTACGTTTCCGCTCCTCAGTTGTTTTGTTGTTGTTGCCCAACTAGCGATTAGTTTGTTAAATATGTTTGCAGCGGCCATTTTGTATACGTTGCTGTCGTACCTTTGCAAGACCAGCATGGCGGACATCAAAGTCTGAAATGTAGTTTAAAATGTAGTAAAAATCCCATCGGAAACAATTGAATCCAAAAAAAATACTATAAGGTACATGTATATGTGATAAACATCCATGGTGCAAGATGTTGTAGTAGTATTTAAGGCTTTGGAGGCTATAAATATCAGTAAAAACCATTTTTTTTTCTATCACAACCTAGTGAAAACCGTGACAAGACCAAGAACCTAATAGCTCACTTGATATCCTGATTCCAAACGTAGATATCCCCCTTTCCACCGTCCTTTTTGAAATTTCCAATAGCTCACTGAGTTTAGGTACTGTAAACCCATTATCTACCAGGAAAATCAGTTGATCCTCGATCCGATACAATAAAAGGAGGGCGACCTTTGCGATCGACCAGTGAATGAACGGTCTGTCCTGTATGTAGGAACGCTCGATTGCTGTGCACTCGATAAACATGCTAGGGCGATTATGGCAATTCCCCAAAATTTATAAGATTACGATTAAAATACTCCAATCGAAGCAACATTCTACTATAATCACCGTCCTGGCAGACGGGGCCTACGGTTTATCGTCCTTATCCGAGAAGACTAGAATATCTAACCATTTGCAGATGTTATTGTAAAGGCAGCATATTCTCCTCAGTTATTTTAAGACCCTGAGTGTTGGTCCGGTCTGGGACTCGAACCCGAGACCTCCCGCACTGTAGTCCGTCGCTCTACCAACTGAGCTAACCGGTCGGCGGTCCCCTCTCCCTCCCCTTTGAATGTGTTTTACCCAGGCTAAATTGATTCTAGCTAAAAACATCTGAGTTGAAAATGTATTTATAAACGCCATTCTCCTGAGTGGTAGCTTAAGACTAGAGGTACCTCAGTCTTGGCAAGCAAATCTTTAAGTTCAGCTTGATTGAGGGCAATTACAATACTATTATTATGAAATGACAGGAAACAAAACATAGTGAAACATTTGTGCAGTAACTGGTGAAAGGAAAATTGCAGAGTGGCAAAATTTGTCACACCATCTTTCAGTATGTTGTCACTGCATACTTCCTATCATGAGGCCGTGCCAGGGGGGGGTTCCGGTGTCGCTTGTCTGAATTTAAAAATGTTCAGTGTCGCTGTTTTTTCGCTCTTTGTGTCGCTGTCGGCAATTAAATTGAAGGAAAATTGCTTGTCCTTGTCGGAATTTAAGTTTTGTCATAAGGGTTGGCGTTTGTCGCGATTTTATTTTATGTGCTGTCGCTACTTTTTGGGACATGTCGCTTGTCGAAATTTACCCTGGCAGGGCCTCTATCATGTTGGTAGCTGGGTTTTAAAATCTAAATACCAAAAGCATACTTACAGAACAGTGTGTTGGCAGTAAACAGAACAGCAGTAACTATACCCCAGCGTACAAAATGAAGAAAATATTTCCATGTTTCTTTCGAGTTATAGATTGTGTGGTTCCAGAAAATAACCATACTCACTCCACAGAAGGGATTGGAAATTCCGGGAAGGATGGGGGAGGGGGTCACAAAGTCCCACAACTTTAAAGCAATGTATGAAGCTAAATTGGAATTTCCAGAGGGGTTGGGAGGGGGGGGTTCATAGGGCAAATCCCTTCTGTGGGGGTATGGATATTTTCTGGAACCACACATTGAAACATTGAACTGTGAGGGCCGATTATTTAAACAAAGTTTAAACACTGTTTATGAAAGTCATTGTCTAACCGATGTTTAAACCATGAATGCCGATTATTTCAACGTTATTTCTCCATGACATTGTTTCGGCGGTGTCTAAACACCGACTAAGAAACAATAATGAGTTAGACCTGCTTATAGGTAGGTTTAAATGCTGTCTAAGAACAATTTTGTTGGTCAGTCATTTTGAAATATTAGACGGACTGCTGTGCTACAAAGAGTTAAAGGATCCTAGTCAACCATGATGCTTTGCGCGTTTCAAGAGCCTAATCCGCCATTTTATATGCCATCTAATCTCGAGTGTTTTCAATTGTGGCCGACAATCAAAGCGTATCCTTGCGTACGCGGTATATTCACATCTTAAACTACCATCAAAGTCTTAATAAGTAATTATCTGTGCTTCATTTTGAGCATTTATTTTATTGGTTTCTTTTAATTTGCCGTTAAAACATTCGTTTGTAAGTAGGATGCCCGATGTCATCTCGCGTTCCAAAGCGTGGTCGCCCGAAACCACCGAACAAACAAAGAGGAATCTTTCGCGACAGTCAACGTTCGACCTCTGGAATCAAAGGGCTTAGTTATAGCCAGTTTGCAGAAATACGACACTTGTTTTATTCTTGCAAGCCGATTTTTAGTTCCGCATTTGCATATGCTCGAGCACTCACGCGCGGCATTTCGAGAAGGACAACCAGCAGATTTAGCCGTTCTCTTTCAACTCCACGTAATCTTGCAGGAACAAATCTTACAAAGGAAAAAGGAACACGAATACTCTATAACATAAGAAAAGATTTTGAATAGTAAGCTTAGAGAAAATTATTTCATTCCTTAGCACTCGAACAGAGTCCGCCAAAGAGGCAAATATTGAAGTGATCGCTTCTCCGCTCTCATTTTGCCCTGCGCGTCTGACAGCGGACGAACCATAAATATCTGTGCTTCAAGATGGCCCCGGAGAACAAGATTCTTCGATATTTTTTAGGCTGTCACCATCTTCGATGTTTATTCCTTACATTCTGGTAGATCTTTTAAGTTGATTCGAGTGAAAACTTTCGCGCATTGTCAAATTTCGTCGCGGTCTGTTGACTTTGTACGCGCGTCACATGTAATCTGAAACGAGACTCCCCGCAGTTGCCCGAATATAAACAATAACAAAGGCGTGGCTGACTAGGATCCTATAAGAGAGTACAGATTTTTTCTACCCAATCAAAAAGCTTCTCTAGATCTTCTTCACTAAAAGTAAAACCTCTAATTTCAAAATGCTAATGGAATGACATGTGTTTTATGAGAAAAGAACCCCCCAAAAATTCCAAGTTCACAGATGGGTCTTGAACCCACAACATTCCGTACACTAGTCCCATTTCAAAATGAGCATACAAATGACTCAACAAACAATGCACTCCCTGGTTAAACATTGTTTAGCCATTGATCAGAAGAAACACAGTTCAGACGCGTTTTAATAATGCATTTTAAACATCGTTTAACCGATGTCTAGCCAGACAATGGCTAAGCTGCGTTTCAGCCGTAAACGACAGCTAACTTAGACTTCGTTTAAATAACCGACCCTGAAAATTTGACAAAACTCATTGCAGCTGTGGAGATACTTTCCAGTCAGGATTTCTTGTTCTCCCAAACTGTCATTCATGATTCTAGAACTCAATATAGAACCAGGGAATGTTTTCTTTTTCATAACTCAGTATAAACTGAAAATGGGTATGGACCATTCTGAAACATGTTCCCAAATCAAATGAGTTTTGTTTTTGTATCTAATTGAAAACTAACTAGTTCTATAACTGCAATTTAGAGTTAAGGTCAAATATTGGTAATTACAAATACTTTGTGTTGTCTATTTTCAGTTAAAGTCTTAAAATTATCCCACCTGTTGGTTTTTCTGCTGTGTTTAACTGTTGGCCATTTTTTGAACTGCGTTTGTTCTATATGTTCCACTTCAATGACTTGTTTACCTTAAAACTGCTGTTGAATTTGGCATGTACGTGACAAAGCTAGAAAATATATTTATCAGCTACTTGTGTATAATTGGCTCTTTGTTTTAGTCGAGTTCAATATCAAAACTGTTTCTATTTTTCTGCATGAAATAGTGAAAAAATTCTTTATTCATGTTTAATATTAGCCCTGTAAGCTAATTGATTTATATTGGGTCTTTTATGCAATTTGAATATTCATTTATCTCATATTTGCACTTATGGAATATTGGCCCAATATCATTGAAGTGCATCTAAAATTACTCAGTCACACACAATTAAAGGCAAATAAAAATCTGTAAGTAGTTAATTTCCCTTAAATTATTTTCTATTGTAGGTCAAAATTGAATCAAAAGGTTTCTGGTAAATTTTAACAATTGTTAGAATGCATCTCTTAGAACTCTACCATCACAAGTTTTGTTAAGAATTCAAGGCAGTCAAGATTTAAAATATTGAGGAACAATAAAACCACAATTCTCAATCCCACGACTTTTTTCGCATTTTTAAATTCCTGTTGTGAAGAGAAACTGCTTTCTGTGCCTTGCGATGGTTTGTGCTTTTAATTCTGAAAGTTGAGAGAAAAATCTCAAGAAGAACTTAAACAGCGTGAACATGCTTATATTAGAAGTTGTGGAACGACCTCTTCAGTTCGTTATAGAAGTTGAAGTTGGTGGTAAGTGCCAATCGAACTCAAAGTAGACAATCCGGTATTCAAGATTGCGCACATAATTTCTTTATCTATCTGTTTCATGATTTGACAAGTTTAGTGTGCAATTTTTTTCAAAATTCAGTGTTAGAAAGTATTTTATCACCAGTGTTTTGTGATAGTGAAGTTTAAAAGAAGGTCTGAGATTGACACAAGTGCTCGTAATAAATCACAATTTTTATTGTGGCATAAAAAAGTGAAACCTACACTGCTGTATTGGTCATGCTGCACAAATTCACTCTCTCTTCCTGTGGGAAGGCAATCTTTAGATAGATATTAGCACGTGAAGTTTGCCAAAGATTGTTTCAGGCAAGTTTCAGTTCTGCTGTATGTGTCAACATTATTTTCAATTGGTTTTTCATTTTGCTGTAAGAAATGGATCATTCTGAAGGTCTGTAAAGGATTTGATTAATTTTTTGTAGGTCATGTAGTAAAGTAACATTGGTAAATGAGTCAAAGCAATAATTTCATTTTCATGGGTTCAGAAAGTTAATATATTCGTAATATTCAAAATTTTCTCAGTTAGTTGTAAATTAGTTTTACCAAGAGTATAGAACCATTTCTGTTTGCAGTGCCAAAGTTAACATCCTTTCACTACCAGAGTCTAAAGTCAGTTTATAGTCATGTGGTTGTAACTTTCAAGTCTACAGATGAAACCCTAGTGTGTGACCATTCAAGTGAAAGCTGTTGAGCAGCACTTTCATGTGATGGTATTTGATTCTCTATTGCTTTCAAAGTTAAGTTTGGGATTTTTTTTTTCAGTTTAGGACTTGATTGGGTTCTCTTGGGAGTAAAAATGACTAAGATCGATATTATGTTCACTATGATTGAACACAGCTTAGTGGTTTTCATGTTTGTTTTATAATAAGAGTTTTCAAATGTCTGTAGAGGAAGATGGATGCTTGTTGAATGCTAAAGCAACTATGTTGTTAATCTTTTTAAACCATGGCCAATTTAATATATTTAGAGGGAATTTGTATCCCTCAAAATAAAGTTCTACCTTGGTGTCATTTTATGTCCTTGAAATACTTGTACAACATTTTACTCCAACATTATATTGTAGCGAAAGCCGTCACGAAGGCGTCATGTTTCGACGTGCGCCAAGATATTAGGTACATGTATTTGTAGTCACCATATGTGTGTGTTACCTCAAAGTTTACAAAATGCATTTAGGCATGGTGTTTACAGCAAGAACTTGTTTTATTAGTTTTTGCAAATAACATAAGAAAACAAGTAAAAAAAATCCTTTTAAACAGTTTTGTGTTGGAACACAGTGCTTGTAAAATCTCATAAAGGCCAGTTTGGGTAAGATGTTGGATAAATCTTGAATGTCAAGTGTCCAAGATGTGCTTTGTTTCAAACTTGCCATTAATCTGACTGATGGACTTGCTTAAAAGTTGTCAATACTTAGATATAAATACTGTATCTTTTCAGTAGATAGCTTACATTAAATTTTCTACTAGTAAAAAGGAATTGATGTTCCATATATTTGGAAAAAGGCTTTGAAATAAAAATCTGTATTTACAAGTCAGATTAAGCTTATATTTTTGTCTTTGAAGCTATTTTTATCCTCTTAGTTTTCCATTAATTTTAATTTTAATGAGAATTTGTCATTTTTGATGTTTTTTCATCAGTGTTTTATTGAAGGCCTATATATTGCAATATTAGTCTCTTGCATTTCTGTCATCGTGATCAGTGTTCATCCACTACTGTGTGACTGCATTTGTAAACTCATGTGCGTATTGTCATGTTTCTTGCTACAAAGGAATAATTGAAGACCCTGAACAGGATGAAGACGGATTGATTGACCAGCCTTTGCAAATTATTACTGAAGTCTCTGAATCAGAAGAGAGTGACGAAGTGCTTTTTGAGCCTCCTCCGATGTTTGCCAGGTATTATATCAACAACAAATATTATTTATGTTTTATGTTTTTATCAACATGAAATCGTATTCTGTGTTCTTCCTAAGGACTATAATACTACATGTACCACAGACTTTCCAAGAAGTTTGATTTCTAGTGGGAGAGATGGAATGAAACTGTTTTGACTCAAAGCCTAGTAGAGAACAAACCATTTAGTTGAGCAGAGGCTGCACAATATGTATAAATACATGAGCATGAAGCAGAAACAACGAGCGCAGAGTGTGAGATAGTGGCAACATTCTTGCTGCGCACACTTCAAGATTGTTTATTGTGCTCCATGCCATGTTCTGCAGACTAGAATGGCTAGGAGTAAAATGTAAAAAAAAATTGTATGAATTGTCATACATAGATCCTTTAATGCAGTGAATTACATGCACTGCTACATTGGATGGTTGTATTAAATATGGAGGGGCAACTACACGAATCAGTTTTTAAGTGCTATTTTAGCCTATAAGTTACCTGACTTTCCCAGGATAATTGTTTATTACATGCATACAGTGTATGTTTTCCTGATCCTAATTCCAGCTTTTGAATTGTGTGCTGTCATGCAAGCAGGCCACAAAATATGTTTACATGTTTGTTTGTTCTCTCTCTGGTACCTATTTACACTTCAAATAAATAAATATATATATTTATATTATATTTTAAAAATTATTAGTAACACAATGTAGCAACATAGTGTCTGATCTAGAGCACACCATTGTGAGATTGATGCAGTTTGAGCAAACAAAAAATGTCCCATTCAAATTTGTCTTCTTGGTCTGTTTGGGTGCACTTTAAAATGGGCCCAAGGAATTTGTAATTTCTCCCTGTTCAAAATCTGTGGTAAACAATCAAGTTTGTGTCAGGTGATAAGAAAAACATAAGCTTACTGAGTCACCCAGCTGGCGGTAACCTCCTTTTGTACCTGAAAATTGTTGACTGGGTCATAAAATCCTAAATCAGACCTTGTAAGTCTCTTACATGATGAGAATAGAGGATGATGTCTCTAACAAGTGCTTTTTAGTGGATTAGTGCAAAAAAGCATCTCTGGTCTTTGGGTAGATTTGTTCAATATCCTATTCTTGGTGACTGTGAACCTTCTTCTCACACACCACTGGTAGCCATGCCAGGCCGACCGCCACCTGACCTTTATTACAAACTCAACAAAACCATACATGTACATCCTGTATCACAGGGAAAAATTGCACAATGGCAAAGCTAACAAAAAATACTGCACAAACTAAAAATCTTAGGGCGGGTGGGTGGGAAAAGGTCAGCAATGGCGGACGCAACAAAAACAACTGCCCGCCAAAAGTCACATGACCCTTTCCCAGGTCCCAGCGGTGTGTGAGAAAAACATTTTCCACTTATTTCGTTTCACTCAGCCAGTGGAAAATAACACTTATTTTCAGCTCTGATGAAGGAGAAGGAAGAGAGGAACTAGAAGAATTATTTGTAATGGAGAATGGTTATGAAGGTGATTTGCCTTCACCTGTCATTCCTTCTTCTCTTCTTGAAGAGCAGGTTAGATAAAAGAGCTTTTGTTTTTTTTTATGAATCACTGATTATGTTATGTTTTGCTATAATTGCTATAATCCGCTGCCAAATTAGTAACAATTTTATTTTTGTTGGAAGTATTATTGTGTAAAATGAAAATAATTATCAATGATCTTTAAAAGCTTTGTGTTTATTAACGAGTCTGTGTATGAAACCCAAGCGTGTGACCATTCAAATAAAAGCTATGGAGCAGTACTTTCAAGTGGTACTGTTTATAATATATATATTAAGTTACAAGCTCGATCTAACCTTTATTAATCTGTGGATGAAACTAACAGTAGCACGACCATTCAAATGAAAGCTATTGAGCAGTTCCTTCATGCCTTACTGTTTATTATGAAGTACATGGAAGTTCTTATTTTCAAGGCTATAGATGAAACTGGTGTGTATGACCAGTTTAAGCTATTGGGCAGTATTTTCACATGATACTGATTTTTATCCTGATTAAGAATAAAATTGTAAACTGTGACTAGTCATTTGCAAGATAGCAGTGTGTTCCTGTGGTACTGTCAATTTAGTTTTTCCCATTGAAGTGTAAATTAAAATGTTTTGTCACTCGGAAATCAAGGTTTTCAATATCTGTTGTGATTTTAGCCACGAGATGATAAAAGATTTCACAATCTTGCTCTAGAAGTTTGGACAGAAGATGATTGTATAGATTGGCTGGATGACATTGGATTAGGACATTTTAGAACAGAGTTCACAGGTTTGTTTCAACACAGTGTTGTTGGGAACACTTAGGTGACATTCACTGTAAACCTTTGCACCAAAAGCTGCTAATTAATGAAGTGTTAAATAAAAGTTAAAATTGCTTTTTTTAAAAGGTAACAAAACCTATGAAGTTTGTGATATCGAAACACAACTGCAAGTCGCTTGTTTTCAAGAGCGAAAATTTGAATTACCGGTACTGTCGATTATCAGTTGATAAAGTCTTAGGGCCTTATTACATGGCGAATTTCAGCTCGGCTGAACATTTTTAAAACTGAATAATTATCGTGGCTGCCATTTTCTTTCGTTGAAACCACCACTGCATATCCGTAAGCTCATTTCAGCCCGGGATTGAAAACGCGATTACATGAGGTTTTTCAGCCCGTTTGCCCGGGCTGAGATTTCCAGCCCGGTTTAAAAAACCGGGGCTGGAAATTTCATCCCGGGCTGTAATTCGGCCCGGGATGAAACTCTCCTCATGTAATCGCAAATGTCTTTTTAAGAAGATTTGTTCAGGAAGCCGTGCTGAAATTCTCATGTAATCAGGCCCTTAGTTTTGTTGGCAAAGTTCAGGTATCCTTGTTTGTTGTGCTGTTCAAAGCATGTTTGTTAGTAATTTATGTAATCAATTTTTTGCTTTAAAATTAAGCCACCTGATGTACAATAATGTTCTTAAAAACTAATTTGACTTCTTTTTTATCTTTGAAGTTTGAGGTTCTTTCCTTTTGTTTATAGTATGTATCTTACACAAAAATTAAGTAATTTCTTTATTATATTATGAACGTATTTTAACAGAGCAACTGTTAATGTAATATTCTTGTCTTGTTTCTTTATTCCCTTACACACAGAACACCATGTAGATGGCAAAGTATTGAAAAACATCAATTTCCAGTTACTTGGTAGGTAGTATTAAGTACTTCAAACAATTTTTTCTCTTTCTTACGGCAGTATTGTCAAGTCAAATGTTAGCATTTAATTTTTCATGGAAGAGAGTTTCATAAAATGTAATTACAGTCAACTCTCTCTTAACGGACACCTCTATAAGACGGACACCTCCATAAGACGGACACCTGGTCATGGTCCCTGTCGTTTTTCAGTCATTTTTACTGTACGAAAACTCTCTGTAAGACGGACATTTCTCTAAGATGGACAACGGCCACTTTAAAACCGCCAATGGACACGCACAAAAAGTTATTTTTTAGTGAACAGTACTTGTTATTAACATATAGCATAGTATGTCAGCGCCTTTAGAATACCAAACTTACCAAAAACAATCCGCTAACAGACATGTATTAGTTGTGCATAGTCGTTTACCTTTATCGTCTCAAAATTTCTGGTGTCACATTACCTCGGCTCTCTATAAGGCGGACACCTCTCTAAGACGGACAGTTGGGGCCGGTCCCGACGGTGTCCGTCTTAGAAAGAGTTGATTGTATTACAGGACCGCTGGCATTATTATATCCGTGAAGATTTTTAACTATCACATTTTATATTAACATTGGTGAGGAGAATAAGGAATATGATCAGCAGGGTATTTTGTTGTCTTGTTGTTTCAATAAAATGCTCAGAACCAATGTTAAATGAAATTAGAAATTAAATTAGATCAATATTTGGAGCTTTACAATAAAAGACTTCACTTTGTAAATGTTTTGGTTTGGCCCACTTTACAATATTTTTTTTGTTAATGCTTTCTTCACTTTATTTTATTCCAGAGGAGATTGGCATCAATTCCCCAGATGAACGTGAAGTTATACTCTCAGAGATTTATAGACGCTTTCACCCTGAAGAAGAGGACTTGTTTGAAATGGAGATTCAAGGTGCTTTAGAGTCTGCATCTGAGCAAGAGAAGATGAAAATCATGGCTGTCCTCAATGCCCTGCGATCTCCGGCATTCCAAGCCGAGCTCGGGATAGCATCGTCCACGGGCTCTTCCTCCCCACGTGACAGTGAAACAGGATTCCACATGGCTTCAGAAACTGCGTCTTTGTCCAGCAGCATGACGGGCAGTGAAGATCATTCTCATGATATGGGCATGCCTCCCCCACCCCCTCCTCCCACCTGGTCACCACACTCATCGGACAGCTTGGGTAGAGATCTTGATGTAAGTTTAAGAGATTCTTTTTGTGATGTTGTTTTTTAAGATTCTCATGTGCAGGGATAGACATTTCTTAGTCTGTTCATTGAACGTAAAGAAATTCTCCACTCTTATGACTACCAGTGGTTGATGTTGAATTACGCTGTATTTGGAATAATGTCTAAATTCCAATTTTTACCAAGCAAGAGAGAAATAACATTTAATAGTACAAAAAGGAAAAGATTTTTGCTTTTAAATTTCCCATGCCCCCATTTTTGGATTTCATGATGTGTAATGTTTGCCACTTTTGTTTGGAAGCAGAGGATCTTTTGTGTGAAACAATTGAGCAACCATTACACGTCATAAAATTCAACATGGTGGCCTATGGGAGAATTTATAGCCATAATTTTTTCTATTATTTTTATTATAACGATTATATTAACTACCTTTTTGTCACATCTTAAAAACGCTTGACGGTTGTCACATTTTGTAACTATAATAATAGGATTGAAGTTTATGAATGGATCAGTGATTCATTTTGCTGATAATATCTTGTGTTATACAGGGTCACGAGCCAAAAAGAAAGGGAGGGAAAACAAAGAAACATAGCAAAACATCTAAAGAGAAGGACAAGCCAGGAGAAAAAGCATCTAAAACTGAAAAACATGCAACTAAGGAGAAGAAACACAAAAGGTAGAAATTATGGCTGCAAAAAACATTACTTATAACAGATTTTATTAAAAACTAGCAATGGCATATTGCAATTCCTGAGTTTTGATTGGTTAAAAGGCAATGGTATATGAGCTCATATACCATTGGCCACAAATAAGGTAGCCTACATGGGTCAACAAAAACAGCTGGGGAGCTCAAAAATTACAATTCTTTGGGCATTTTTAATAAAACAATTATTCCACTCGCGCTTGTTGGATATGAGATCGTTATAGCCAACTCGGCACTTTCCGCCTCGTTGGCTATCTCCCATCTCATATCCAATGTGTGCTCGTGGAATAATTGTTAAATATAAAAGAGCCTTTTAATGTGGCTGAGGTTAAAAAACAAAAACAATCAAGTTGCATGAGGTACCTTCAGTTGTGCCATGACCATGCTGGACTCAAGATCTGAAGAAATGAAATGGAGGAGAAAAGAAACAGATACCAAAAAAATAGGTAGGGCTCAAGGCATGGTGGCCTGATGGTTAGTGTGCTGGACTCCAGATTGAGTGGTCCTTGTATGAGCCCTGGCCAGAGCAATGCGTTGTGTTTGTGTGCAAGACACTTTACTCTCATAGTGCCTCTCTCCATCAAGTTGTATAAATGGGTACCAGCGAATTTAATGCTGGGGGTTAACCCTGCGATGGACTAGCAACCCATCCAGGGGAGGAGTAGAAATGCTCCTAGTCACTTCATGCTACGGAAACCGGGATAAGCTCCGGCCTGATGTGCCACTTGGCTTGATGCAGACTTTAACTACCTTATTGTTACTTATTTTCTTGGGACTTAATTTTCACAATTTTCTTTTGTATTTTTTATGTTAATTGCGTATTTTTTGGCCAAATCGCGAAAATAAAGTCCTGCGAAATATGCACGTTCCATTTTTGCGAAATTAAGTAACGATAAGGTAACCTGTAATGGACGAGCATCCAATCCAAGGGGAGTAGCAATACTCCCAGTTGTTTTATGCTGCGGAAACCGGAGTAAGCACCTGCACTTACATGTATTACCTGTCTGGCTTCTCCAATCCATAGGATTAAAACAGAATTAAACCTTAAGTTCATGTTTTGGGAGGTACAGTGACTTTATGGTTAGTGCGTTTGACTCTGGATCGAGCGGTCCAGGTTCGAACCCTGGCTGGGGTCATTGTGTTGTGTTTTTAATCAAAACACTTACCTCTCATAGTGCCCCTCTCCACTTAGGGTACCAGTGAATTTAACCCTGGGGGGGGGGGGGGGTAACCCTGCAATGGACAAGCATCTCATTCAGGAGGGAGTGGAAATACTCTTAGTGGCTTCATGCTACTGAAACAGGGATAAGTCCCAGCCTGGAGGGCCACTAGGCATGAGTGCGGCCTTTACCCTCTTTCTTTTACGTATATACTAGTTATGCAACGCTTTCGAGTGGTATACTATGGAATATCCCACGAGTCACTTGTATTTTCTCGGTATACACACGAGCCTTTAGGCGAGTGTGTATACGAAGAAAATACAAGTGACGAGTGGGATATCCCATATTATAACCCACCCATTAATTTTTGCGCGCGCTCATTGGACAAAATGCATCACGTGGTACAAAATCGGACGACGGGTATCAACGAATATACCCCGTCCGATTTGATATCCGCCGCCCGATTTTGTAGGCAGGCACAAAACAAACGAATGAAGTCACCTTATTTAATTCTTACTTTTAATGAAATCAGAGAGTTAAAAATCACGGAAACCAATCAACTTACATTTGTTTCAACCACAGTTACGCCAGTTTTATTACTTAGGTTTTTTCCTATAAATTTACTGGCGCTGAAACGCGTTGTAGAAATAAGTCGGAGGGTTATAAAATAAATAAACCCCTTTCTGGCTTGCTGGTGTATTGGAGGATAATGCCCTTGGCTGAAAGATTGTCCTCAAAATTTCACAGTTGCCCTCGAAGCTTCGCTTCTCGGCCAACTGTTCATTTTTCGACAATCTTTCAGCCTCGGGCATTATCCTCCAATATACCAGCCGCCTGAAGGGGTTTATTTACTAAGTATACCACGAGAAAGTGTTGTATAACTATTTTATACCATGCCATAGAAAATACGCTTACTAAATTTCATCGAGAATAAGATCGCAGCGCACGATGGGAAGGTTGGGTTGAATACCGTCGAATATACAACGGCTTTCCTGTATTCTGATTGGCTGTATTTTCTATGGTATGGTATAAATGGCTATATGGCTTGTTCAATCCATAAGATTGAAACACAGTTTAACTTAAATTCATGTTTCCAAATCACAGGGTGTCAAAGCTACTGGACAGCTTGTCTCTCAGTTCAGGCTCGTCAAAGTTAACAAAGCTGTTTCATCACCACTCACATCATTCTTCATCGGCAACATCAAAAAAGCTGAACCCAGCCATGCAGTACCTCTTACAAGCTGGCCCTCAGGGATTAATCAGAATATGGCCCACAGCTCTGTCAGAAGAAATGAATTACTGCAGCTTCATGGTTAACATGACAACCACAAGCGCTGAGATCATTAAACTTGTGTTCGAGAAATACGAAGTTGTGGATGATCCACGGAGGTTTTATGTTTGTGAGATGGGACTAGGAAAGGGAGGTAAGCCTTTTGATTTTTTTTAAAGACTTAAGGTGCTTTCCGTTTGTCAGAACCGGTTGGCTGGTGGTTTTGAATGTGAAATGGGCCTTTTTCACGAGTTTTTTCCACAAGTCCACCAACAGCAGTGTAGAATATTTATGCAGTGACTGATTTGACAAGACAAATCTGACTAACAACAGAATTCTGTTCTCAAATTTACCAGTCTGACCCGCCAGTTCTGACTAATGGAAAGCGCCCTCAATTCGAGTGTTAAGTGACACTGTAAATCAAGGAAAAATATTGCAAATACAACATAAACTTCTGTAGAATTGCACTGGCGGGAGGGTGATCAATTGGCTTTTGGCAAACTGCTGCAGATTTTTTTGAAATTGGCACCAGCTACTGAAACCAAATCCATCTAGTGGCAGGGTGGAGGACTTCACGTAAAGAACTCCAGATTTCAAATCCAGTGTCCTAAATAAAAACTTGCCGCTCGGCCGCACTACCTCCATAATATTTCCGTTATTGCATATTGGGATGTTTCAATTTTTAAAAATGTAAAGGTGGCCTTACCAGATTGTGAATTGTTGGCAAGAAAAAGCGAACATTTTCTTCGTGGAAAATGAGTTACTTTCTGTCTCAGGCTCAAAGTATCAGTTTTCGTAAGATTTTTTTACATTGTAAATTTATAGATAGGAGGCTATCAGTGAAAGTTTGCACTGTCAAGTGTCACCCTCATAAAATAAAATAAAGTTACTTCTTCTTCTTACCTCAGAGAATCTGGTGGCATGTCTTTGTTCCTAGTTGATGTTTTTTTTATATTCTCATCTCCTATCTTCTTGACAAGGTATTGTTAATGTAAGGAGATATTAGTTGTTGATCATACTCTTTTCCCATCAGGTGCTCACCATGACCTCACTGATGCTGATTGCCCTATGATATATCAGTGCCGCTGGACTGATCCTGACAAGCAGCGCTTTGAGTTAAGGTGCAGGAATGAAGGAGTTATCAAGGTAAAAATTTAACAAGCAAACAGCTGGTCAATAGGAAGTGTCTCAGCACTTTTTCCACCGATTGTAGAAAGTTTTTTTTTTCATTTTCCTGTAGGAAAATGTACGAAGGTAGATTATGAGTTGTCCCTGGTTTTTCTCAGGGTTTGTAGAGTTGAAAAAAAAAGAGCGCGAGACTTTTGCTTCGCGCGAGGAGACGCAACACTCGTGTGCACGATCTCCGCGCGAAGCGATTTTTTGCGAGCTCGCGTGTTTCCCACTAACAGTCCCTGAGAACGAACAAGGGACCACTCTTAATAGAGCACGAGGGTTAAGGTTGTAATTGTGACGAACTTCAGCATTCTTGTTTGTTGTTTTGTATAGATGTTGTTTGAGCTGGAGGGTTATGAAGATGACTTAGACTATCGTTCCATTCCGTTGTCATCCAAGACTCCTTGTTCAGAAGCGCTGGGCCTGATAGTCAAGAAATTTGATTTGCCTGGCGATGTCAGCGAGTATTACTTGGTGGAAGTTTCTGAGGAAAACGAAGGTAAAATTTTCTTTCAGTAAAATGAAGTTAGAAAATGGGGGCTGATTGAGGAAATTCAGAAACAAGAGGAAGTAGCTAGGCGCGACAACGTAGAAAAATTTAAAGAACTAAAAAGTTCCTAAAACGAAAGGTGGGGGTTCGCGGCCTTATCGACCCCCTCATTTTCCCCATTGAATCCGCCTATGGAAAAAAATAAAAAATAAACAGAAGGGGTAGTTTCTCATTCAGGGGTGGGTTGGAGGGTGGGGTGGTGGTTGTAGGAAGCAATTCTTGTTGGTGCTTCATGCTACAGAAACCAGAGTCACTTATGAGTGAAGCACCAATGTTCCTGCTAATGGTAAGCGCAGACACTTTTTTTGCGCGGAATGCAAAACGACCTTGAAATCGAACGAAACCTCATAAAAATAGTGCACATAGGTAGAATAAACACCAAAAAAGTGTCAATAAATCAAAAGGGAACAAAGATGGTTAAGACTGAGGAAGATTAAGACGGATTACTAACGACCAAATTGAAAAGCTCTGTTAATCTTTTTTCTGTTTTACCTTGCATAGATGACAGAGAAGAAGTGGCTGATCACGTGTGTCCACTAAGACTGCAGATGGCGTGGAGCGCACCTGATCACGTGTTCAGACTTTGTAGAAGACCAACTGAAGTCAAAGAAGAGGAACATAAAGATCCATTAGATGGCTGGTTAGTGAAACGTGACTCAGATATAACAAACATTTTAGTAAAGATATAAAAACAGCGCTATATCTGAGTTATTTTTGTGATGAAAATTCGGATCGAACAAACACATGTTACGCGTCTCTCTTCGCGTGTATTCACCGTTCAAGTAGTCACGCAACGTCACGTAACTGTCCCTGTGTGGAAGGGAGCATTGCGTGACGAGACCAAACAACGGCAACGAAGAAGACTACCGTTCAAGAGATGTTTTAGATTCGACCCAACAAATTCCATACTGATGTAATGTATATGAAATAATTCATATATGAACTGCGGATGTATATGAAAGTGATATATGATCGTCGCAGTGAATTTCCAATTTAAGCAATTGGAATAAAGAAGCCTGAAAAAAATTCAGGGCTTCAACGGGATTCGAACCCGTGACCTCCGCGATACCGGTGCGATGCTCTACCAACTGAGCTATTGAAGCCACACATTGGGAGCGAGGTCAAAATTCAAGCCCTGAATTTTTTTCAGGCTTCTTTATTCCAATTGCTTAAATTGGAAATTCACTGCGACGATCATATATCACTTTCAAATTCCATACTGATGGCGTAGTTTATCAGTATAAACCATGTTGTGTCTGTGATTGGTTGCTATGAATTTTCGCGCGCAAATAGCAACCAATCAGAGACGCGACAAGGTATTTTGTCGAGCTACGGAATCAGAATGGATATTTTTTCCTGGAGTGTCAGACCTTTTTCAAGGGAGGTGGGATGAGTGCGTGAAGATGGAGGGAAAAGAGAGACTCCTAGCATCCCATTGATTCACGTATTTTGTTTTTTTTAGGACAACGGATGCTACCGAAGAAATCTCGCAAGAGCCAGGCATCAACTCAGAAGTGTCCTCTGTTCGAGATGACGACGAGTTGGAGTTTGCACCCGACGCCACGGGTAGTATCGAAGGAGATGAAATCGTGGAAGAAATCAGTGAAGATTTGATGGAGGGACTGACCGAACTAGACCACGTTATCGAAGAAGAGTCCGAAGCGATTGCCTCTCAAGAGTTGGAAGTTGTGCGGCAAGAACTTGCAGTCAAGGAAGAAGAGCTACGAGAATTGCGGTTACGAAGCGACACGTTGAGTGAGAGGGAAGACGAGATTGAAATTTTGCGGCGGGAAAACGAGGATCTCCGAAGACGAGCCGAAGAGCTCGGCGAATTGACGAGTAAAGACGAGTTGCTTGTCGAGAGAGATCGGGCGCTAGAAGCGCTTCGACGAGAGAATGAAAACATGCGACAAAGGGTGGAGGAACTGGAGGAGAAGTTGAACAGTGAAATCTCAATGCGGGATCGTGAAATTGAAAGGCTTTACGCGCGAAACAACGAACTTGCCTCCAGCGAAAAGGAGTTAGAGAATCTGAGAGAGTTACGCAATGCGTTTGATTCGCAAGAAAAAGAATTGGAGAATATAAGGCGTCTGAATGAGGAGAGCAGCTCTTGTCAAAACGAGCTTGTCTTGAAACTCGAAGCATTGCAGGGGAAGCACAGCGAATTGTTAAGTGAAGTAGATGAAATGGAGAAATTGAAGGAAATTAATCGAGAACTTTCTAAGAAAGTGGAGGAGGGAGAATTACTTCGACAACAGCTCGATATAAGCGAAGCGGAGAAGAAAGAGTTGAGTGAAAAGTTGAAGGAGTTAGAGCGTGACAGGAGAGAATCTGAAAAAACTGACTCTGAAAAAGTCGAAAATCTGAAAAAGGAAAACCTTGAATTGGCAGCTAAGTGCAAAGACGCAGAAGAAATGAAGAAAAATATCATCAAGCTGACCGCTCAAATGCGTGAAATGGAAACGCAAAGTCAAGAAGAGGTGGACCATTTCCAAAAACAACTCGAAGACTTCGTTACTGAGAAACAACAGTTGCTTGAGAGGATAGCTGAGTTGGAAGAACGCGAAAAGAACGAGAATGAGACTCAGGAGAACAGCGCAAAGGAGGTGGAAGATTTGAAACTCGAGAACATCTTTCTGGTGGAAAGGACGAAAGAAGTCGATGAACTGAAGTCGGCTGTGGCCAAACTGGCGGCAGAAGCGAAGGAAAATGAGTCCTTTAAGCAAAAATACAAAGAGCTTCGTGATGTGGAGAGTGTAAGTATGGACTGTTCAGCTGTTCATTTTTATGGCCGCCATATTGGTACCCCAAAGAAGGATACCAATATGGCGGCTGCATACTAAATCCTGTAATTTTCCCAAAACTATTTCGCAATAACTCGGTAATGAAAAACTACAAAGCTATAGTTTGGTCAAACTGTTATTTCTACGTGATCTATAACCTATTAGTTTTTTATGCTTTCTAAGCAAACAAACCGTTTTCGTAACTGATGAAGTTCACCTTATCCCAGATGTCTAATCTCGGCTCTCCGGGCTTGTCATGTTTAATATGTCACTTCACGTCAACTGGTCTTCACGTTTTATATTTCAATTTTTTTATTTGTTTTTTTCAGTATTTAACCAAACAGGTAAACACTGCAGAGACAATTGCCCGACAGAAGGATAAAAAGCTGAAGGAATCTGAAAACAAGATTAATACTTTGGTGAGTTATTTAACGCTGCTCAACTCTGAACTTTCAATGTGAGGTCGGTCAGAAAGTGTATTACAGTCCTGATAGTAAGTAAAAACAGCAAAAAGGCTAAACCGTAACGCGTAATAATAGGGAGCTACAGATCGGAGTACGAGATCGAGTACGAGTACGACTTTTGTACTTCATTCCAGTTACATTCCCAGTTGCTGACCAGTTGAAAAGGAGATTGGTATAAAACGTGATAATCGAAAGCATAAGCACTAGGTTTTAAAAGTCGTACTCGTTTTCGTACTCCGATCTAAAGGTCCCCAAGGTGCGCGTAAGGACTTACAGAACAGGCGAATAGCTGAGCCTTGATGCGCAGGAAAGTGTCATTCACCATTTATTGTCCAGGAGATTATTCGGGGTGCAGTTCATCAAAGTTTGTTCTCTTTATTTGTGTATGTGCAGACTGAAGCTGTAAAAGACATGGAAGCTAAGCTGGAGGAACAGGAGCAAAACAAACTGTACCTTGACCAGCTGCTCACCATGCTCAAGGACCGAGACCCCACGCTATTGCACGTCATCAACAGCTCGCTGGCCTCAAGGTATCATAATGACAATGATTCTAATATTACATGTAACGCTTATTCAACGGAATCGTTGAGAATTTGATCGTGCAATGGGCTATGTTATTACCTTTGACAGTTGCTAGTAAGTCATTTT